>NC_136689.1:104787348-106154848 GCF_903797595.1 Erithacus rubecula
CATTGTTTGGAGACTTAGATAAGCCCAAATTATCTCTCTGCATGTTGGCATACTCTTCACTCCTAAATGAAGAACCTCCTACTGGAGCAGCTGTATAGTGATAAAGCAGGCATATTGAGGGCTCCAGAGACTGATTATCTTCTATTAATGGATAAGAAATGCCATATTAAATGAGCTATCAGAGATCTTCCAAGATGAATTTATCCTTTTGGGTAGCATGAAAAAGAGCCTGAGAGCAGAATATTTCATACTAAAAGGCAATTTTTCCTCCCATTTTTTTCATTATGTATTGTCTTACCCATTGCTGCATGGGACCACATATCAACTTTCAGCTATTTGTTGTTCCTTGCAATGAAGTCAAATATCACTGAATCAGATGACTCTGGAAAAGCAAAGGGAGTGCAAAATTTTTGTAATTTGCTCTCATCATTTTGTCTTGGTATTCTTAGTGGAATTGGAAAGGAGGAAAATTAATAATAAACCTTGTTCTCATTTGACACCTGACTTTTCAGCTTGCATGGTTGAAGGTATTTTTTATTTAGGACAGCATACTGCGATGAACTTGCAAGGGATAAACAGCTCCAGAAGAGACCAAAAACACAGCTTGCATTAAAGTCCCTCTAACATTCCATGCAACCTATACCTTCTGTAGTAGACTGAATATTAAAGTAATCATTTTAGCTTGTGTTCCAAACTTATTGGAGGCTGGGGGAAAGCTGCAGTGAGGTGTATATGGGTGTTTTTCCATTCATATTTTTTCATGGTAGATTTTATATGGGAAGTTCCCAGTTCAAATTCAGATTACTGTCACTTTTTCCTCTTTCTCAACATTTATTTTGGTGTGTGTGTGCATTATATAACCCATGGAATAAAGAACAGCTAAGTGGCACACTAAAATTAATTTATCCAAGAATCATTAAGTTCAAATATAATACTGAGAAATGAACAAAATAATTTATGACTTTTAAAACATTTGTAAATACAAAGCAATCTATAGGAACAATATGAAAGATGTAGATGGACAAATATTCTTCTTGCGTACATATGATCTCTGTTTTTATATTTCCTAAAATTCATATGAAATAAGATGAATGTAGTAACATAAAAAGAAGATTGGTATGACACTTTTTTGATGATTTTGGAGGCCTTTTCCAACATTAATTACTCTATGACTCCTGTGTCTACTTGGCAGAAAGCTGTAAGTAGATTGCTCACAACAATTTTCTCTTCTTTACTATTCTTCACCACATTTTTGTTGATCTGAATGTTTTTAAAAGTAAGTTAAATAGGGACACCTTTCTCTCCTTCTGAGTTCTTATTTTGTCCTCATTTATAGTGTCCAAGAAGCTTTAGGTAAATTAATGATTAATATATCAAAGCATAAAATAAATCTTAACAGAAGTTCCAAAAATTACAGGCCACTGATATTTTATATGATATATTTGAAAATTAAAATTCTATTGTAGTCCCAATTCTCAATATGAAAGTCATAGTAAGAACTGGAAATGGCATAAAATCTATTCTGCATGTTACAGATTGTCATGGAAGTAGAAAATTGTGAAAACTTAATTTTTTTCCCTCTCTCAAGATAGCAATTTCACAGCCATTTCTGGATGAAATTAAATAAAGGAGATGCTTGACTTTTATTTGCAGCACTGATTTGCAACCATCTCTTTTTCCCAAGCAGTTTTAGGGTAGGCACATATATTATTTACGGAAAATCCACAAGGAACATTTTTATGGTACCAGAATAGAAAGAATGCCGTAACAATAAAGATCAAAGATTGATGCAATTGTGAGTACAAGTAATAGCTGCCTTGTGTGGCTGTTGTCTCCTCCAGGGAATTCTTTAAAATGGCTTTCATTTTATAAAATGTGTTTGTTCCAGTGCAGCCATATACGAGTAGGAAACTGTACTGTTATTTTGGGGGGGGGGGGGGGGGGGTGGGGAGGGGGCAAGAGTTGACTTCTTTTTTTTGGCCCCAAGAAAGAAAAGAAACTAATATAAAATTGGTATGACTGGTTTCCTGAACTTTGAGACTGCTCTGAACTTTAAAGAAATAAAAAATCACACAAAAGCCTATTGTTATATGTATATAGTTCAAGTGTATTTTGCTTGTCTAACCTTTTTTTAAGCAAGCAGATGCTGGTAGCTCTGATGCTGTCCATGGAGTTTAATAATTTTCCTGTAGAACAGTCAGGAAATGCACCAGTGTAATGCATTATCTGCTGGCCAATACTGTTCAGCCTCTTTGTTCTGGAAGCATCAGATCCAGGATGAAACCAAAGAAATTTCCATCAAATGACCAACCTGCCCAAAGACACACAATGACAAAATGTTTGTCCTTTAAGATGGGGGAGATTTTAGTTCATACAAGATGGAAATATATGGGTGCATATGCATATATTTATGCATATAATATAATATAATATAATATAATATAATATAATATAATATAATATAATATAATATAATATAATATAATATAATTAATATAATATAATATGCAGTATATACAATTCTGTGTATCATTCTATATACAGACTAATACAATATATATAATTGTAAATGGTGAAAGCATGAGACCAGAAGAAATGCTGGAATGCTCTTTAGTTTTCCTGAGCATGACTTGACCCACCTTCAATTTTGCTATGGTCTAATGCCCATGAGGAAATTATTTATATCCTATTTGTCAGCAGAGGTACAAATGTGGCAAAAAGGTGATCAAAATTTAAATGAATTCCAAAACAACAACAACAAATAAATCTGGGACAGTACCATATTTTTGTCCTTTTTTTACACCCTGTTGCAAGCCTTTATTTCAGTGTAACCTAAATAATCCAAAACTAAAAAGCAGATACTTTTTTCAAACTCAATATTCTCAACACAAAAAAAAGCTGGTGCATGTTGCATTATGTTTGCAGATGCAAAAATATGTTATTTTAGAGTGGCAGGAGGGATAGCAGAAGTGATGACCTGAATGATGCCCAGATGAGTCTGGGAAATAAGATGGTTTATGGTGACACTGATTTTTCAGGTTGATGTGATAGAGAAAGACATAATCATAATGACAGGAAAAAAGGGAAATAAGTTCTGATACTGCTATGGTAGGTACTGACATTTAGCTACTGAGAAATCTAGAAGGAATAACACTACATGGACATCCAGGTTTCTCTGAGATGCCAAGTAATGCTTGATGCTTTGTCCCCCAATCTGACACTGCTGCAAGGCTTCCAAGAAACCGCTATAAATATTTCACATTTGCACTGTTCATTACTTTCATTACTTCAGCTCATATTTCTGTGAGATAAAAGAGGTGATAGTGCATGATGGTGCTCTACCTGTGATTTATATTGCCAATAGGTCCTGCATTTTTTGTTTGTTTGAATTTCATCACTCTATACAAAGAAACAAAGGCTTACAGCCTCTCTTGGCAAGCCTCTTACTTTATTTTTCTCAGTTAAAATGCATTCCTGCTGTGTAGTCATTTTCCTGAGCTTCAGTCTTTCAAATGAGTATTGAAATATATTTGCCCTTTGTCAAAAAAAGTCTTAATAACTTAACCATATTTTTTTTATTACTGAATTGCATGAAGCAGTAAACAGCACATTAATTAAAATCTTCAGGCCCTATTTAATGTAGGGTATTACAAATGACAAGGAGGCCAAAGAGATAAATCAAAAAGGGTCAAAGGCAGGAAGTTCAATCTGAAAAAAATGACTTCACATATTACAGGAGAGAAAAAGAATCACAGTATAGACTTTTAATTGAGAAGGAGCTATTGGGAAGGACTTAATCCCTGACTTTAAAGAAGATGTAATATAGTGGGGGACAAAAGAAAAATACTAAGGCAATCAAGCTGCATAATATCTAAAGTGGGAAGGTAAACATTTTTTGCAAGTAAAACCACTCAGCTCTGATAACAATTTGGAATATGAGCAATAAAAATGATTAAGACAATGGGAAGACTACTTATGAGAAAATTTTAAAAGAGATGAGTAACTCAATCAAATGACATCAGAAGAACACATTCACCTTCTGTAAGAATTTAAAAGTTGTATACAGTAGGCCAAAAGGGATTTTTCCACCAGTCACTAGGGTACATTATATAGAACAGAGGAGTGCATTAAATTACAATAGTGCCAAATAAATATTGGACTTTATTTATTTAAAGGACCAAGAAAATGGTTTTGTCTAGATAAATCTATGAGAAGAATGTACTACAAGTAGAAAGAAATATCAAAAAATAACAATGCAAATTAGCAGCAAACCAGGAGAGATTATCAGACACCCAATGATAATAAACATATGTCAACTACAATGTAAATTCAAACATCATGAGCATAAAGAGAACACAGGTACATCAACAGCAGAGAAGTGCAGACAAGCACTAAGAAACAACAGAAATAAATACATAAAAATCAATGACATGAATCCCTGGAAATAGACAAATAAAAGCAATCTTGCTATGTAGCTGCTTGTCAGCAGGCAAAGTGTCACAGCTCCTCTTTACCCTTTTAGCAATGTGACCTTACCAACCCACCTGCAATCGAGAGACCCCACTTATAAAGGAGGACAAATACATGGACTACAGCTACTTTCTTCCATTCCTAGAATGTTATATTGGCAGCAACATCTCTTTATTTTTTTATGGTGCCCTCCTGCAGTCTCTACAAGATGTTAAACCAATGGCACCACAGGACAGTGCTGCAGGGTCATGCTTATTACATGAGACATAACCGAAGAAAAAAGCTCCTCAAATTAGGAATTACATTTTCCAAAAATCATTGTTTTGTTTTGGTTTGTTTAGCAGATTAATTTTCTGTTAAATTAATATAAATTCTTTCCACTTGATCTATCACTCATAGTCAGACCAATTTTAATGAGAATACCTAATCTGTTCATGGAGTCTGAACAGCAACCTTTTCTGTTACTGAACACTTAACTTTCAGTAGTGTAGAGTGATGAGTATTTGTAGGTATTCACCATCTAGAGTATTCTGAGAGCTCTGAGAGCCAAGCTGTCATAATGCCCTGGGTTATTAACACTGTGTCCTTTCTGAAGAGCCAGCCACAATCCACACAATTGGGCATTCCACATAGCTAGTGTCAGCAAGAAAGAAAAATGTACCTATGAAAGTTTGTTTCTATTTTTTACTAATTTATGACTCAGAGTTGACAACTACCTCACAAGCAACTGGAAACTGACATTTCCCCAAACAATTTTTAAATGAATTTACATTTTTAGTTGCCATATTCTATCACACATGTTCAAGAGAAGCTATTTTCTGACTGAGTCCTGTGACATTTGACATGTCATCAACATGAGTCAGACAGTCTTATGGTGTCAGAGACGTGTCTCCTTTGCTTTTAATGGAGACATGCCCATTTACAGCATTTAATGATGTAGTTCAATGTGCATTAAGTTCATCCCCTAGAACTGTCAGAGCTGAAGGTCTCTGATTTGTGCAGCTATGGCTGTGAATCTGCCCTTCTAATTTCTCACTCAAAAGAAGCTGGTCTGGAAGCAATAACAGTGAAAAAATGCAGTAAAAGTGGCTGAGTTTGTAATTTTCTTTCCATGTCAGAAATTGTATGTGAAAAAAAAAAAAAAATCTCTGAACAAAAGTCCAAGACTTTTGGGAGTTTTTTGTCTTGAAAGGATAGTTATATAGTGATTATAACTTACAAAGGAAAAGCTGTGCTAGGGAAAGAATTTCGTGCTCTCACTGTTCCATCCCATCCTAACTAGAGGGTGTCTAGAGAAATTGTACAACTAACATTAAAACTTTTTTAGAAAATTTATAAAATAAAGGTGGAGATAATTAACACTGGGTTAACTGAAATCTCATTAGAAACACATTTATGCAATATCGTCTTTGAGTAAGGCTCAAGTCAAGTTCTGACTTGTGAGGTTAAGGTGGTATCAACAAGTTCTGTACTTACTGGTACTAACTAACTCTTCAGGACATTGGAAATTATTGTCATGCATTTTGTTACACTAAACAGAATACTTGGGTGGAAAAATGGCTAATGAACTTCAATTTTATTAAATATAGAAGCCTGACCATGTAGAAAAACAATTCTAACCTGACATATACTGTAAGAGGATCTGACAAAGTTGTTAATATTCAAGAGAAAAGTGTGTAATTTTTGAAAAACAGCTCTGTGAAGGCATTGCCTTAATGGGTAATTGTAGTCAAAGAAGCACACAGAATGTTAGGAATTCCTACAGAATAGCAAAGGGCAAACCAGAAAGCATAAGTCTTCATGCATCTTCAGTGTTAAGAGCAGGTCCCATTTCCCTAAATCAAGAAGGAGACAGTATCAAAGTGTTTAGAGAAGCACATCAAAGTTAAAGGTACATCAGTGCTACATATTGGCTTTTGTACAAGAAGAGGCTACTGAACAGACTGGGCTCATTTAATTTGAAAGACAAAAGGGAACATAGTAGGGATCCATACAACTGTCATGGTTTAATCTCACCAAGCCCCACACATCACTCCCCCACCAGCAGATTAGGAAGAGAACTGGAAGGGTAAAAATGCAGAACTTGTGGGCCGAGTAAAGACAGTATGGTAGGGAAAACAAAAGTTGTGCATGGAAGCAAAACAAAACAAGGAATTCACTGAATCCCGTGGGCAGGCAGGTGTTCAGTCATCTCCAGGAGAGCCAGGTGCCATCACACATAACATTTACCTGGCATGACAAAGACCATCACTCCAAACTTTCCCCTTTCCTTCTTCTTCACTTTATATTTTGATCATGATGTCATATGGTCTGGAATATCCCTTTGGTCAGCTGGGGTCACCTTCCTGGCTGAGTTTCCTCCCAAACTTACACACACCTTCAATTTCCTTGCCAGTGTGGCAGTGCAAAAAGAAGGAAAACCCTTGGCTCTGTATTGACCTGCAATAACAAAAACATCTCTGTATTATCAACCCTGTACTCAGCATATATCAAAAATGTTGCCTCGTTTCATCCACTGTGAGGAAAATTAACTCTACCCCAGCTAAAACCAGCACAACAACCATGAGAATGCATGGAAAGGCTGCTGTTGACTGTTCACTATCCAGGAAGCATCAGAAGAAATCATCACTACATGAGAAGTTTAAAATAAAAATGGTGTCATGAATTCACCCAACACTCCAACTATGAAATACAGTGAAGACCAAGAATTTGCAGCCATCTAGGAAGCAATTAATAAACACTCATGGTACAAACATCTACTGCAGGCAGTGAAATGCAAGGTTCTTTTACTGCCATGGAAGAGTATGGCTGCTGTGTTCCCTTTCACTGGGTTAATTAAACCTTTGATGTGACCCAGTCTGAACACCCCTATCCCATCCATTCTAGTGATGGTAACATTATCCCTCAAGGTTCATCAGCCTGTAACACAACACTCAGCACTTACAAAGGGCATAAGTGTTTTCATGTGGAGCAGCTATATGGATGTGAAAAATCCCCTAGCTGGTTTGATTCATATCCCATGTACTTAAGAATGAGTGGCATTCCTTTCTGTTTAAACTGGGAGCCATGCTCCAGGAGCTCATGTAGCATCCTGCAGCACTGAGGAGTGTGTGGTGCAAGAGACTATCCTGTCTCAAGTAATGATCCCAAACCAAACTTGCAGTTCTTGAGTCCTCAGTGTCACTATAGCATTTTTCAAATGCACCACACTGCTGATGAAAAAAGAAGACTGATATTGGACAGCCTGGAGTCTGTAGATGCTCTATCATGTTCCTATGTTTTTCAGAAGTATTTCTCATCATTTTGACTTTGTCAGTTGTCCCACAGATGCTCAAGTGGGATGTGTAGTATCCCACAATTTGAATAATAGTGGGAGGTAAAAGGGAGAGTGTTTCCAATACATTTGGAAAGCTATATATTCAGTTTGTTCTTTCATCTTGTTTCTTTTGTTCAATCATCCACTGTGTGTGGTAATAAAAGAACAAGTGAGATAGTTAGTGATATAACTTTGTAGATCTCATGGTTATAGATGATTTCAAGTTTCTACAACATTTAGAGAACAAGAAAGAGAATTCTTTACTGTTGGGTATAAAAGAACACCAAAAGACCAAACCTGAACAGAATATTTGCCTTGTTGCTACTTTTTCTTGGATGTACTGAATCTCATAGAGCTATGCAGAAATTTCTTCTAAGCAAAACAATTATATTATAGAAAAAAAGGCTCTTCTTTTTTTTATTTTTTTTTTTTGGCAGGCTGTTTCATTGTGTGCTTCAGATGTACAATTAAGTGTATAAAAAGACTATTCAAATTCTTCCTATACTGACAACTTCTGATCTTACTTTAATTGAATCACCTTGTCTGAGCTTTGAAAGTGCTGTCAAAGAAAATCACATCCACGAGGATTCAAAACACCTTTAGAGTGTTATCAACAGTAAGAAAATAATATGAGCTTGGAAGAACAATGAATTCTGAAAACTGACCTTTTCTCTGGGGATATCATATACATTTGCAGTATAAAGTGACAAAGTATTTTTCCTTAATGTTACTGTCATTTCCTGGCATCAGTGTTAGGAACTCAATAAGACTTCATCCATCCTCTTTGGGCTGAAGGTGTAACATCATAAAGCCTCATAATGACAGTTCACACAACAGATCTCTGCTCCTAACAACCCGTGTGAAACTATTTATTTACATCACGTCTTTGAGACAGACGCTCAAAGAGAAGGGACTTTTGAAACAAAACAGATGAAAAAAGTCTGTGTTTTAAATGTAAAGGCAAACCCATAAAGATGTGAAAGAAATTTGAGTCTTCCAGTCAGAGTGCAAAGTAAACTCTAACATATTTGTGTACATTTGCATTTTGCATTTAAAATAAAGTTTATTTTGGGGGGGAAAAAGAGGGGGAAAATTAGTCTATTCACTGACAAAAATAGATATTTATTTTACCTTGTGATAAAGTGTCTGGTTAGATAAACCCAATATTTCTCTCTGGATGGTATTTAAGTGCAGATAACTTGCTGCTCTTTTTGATAACAGCCTGTGAAATTCAAGAGTTCTTATTATACAAATTAAATTTACAAAAGACAGATTTACAAAAAATCAGATGGGTTGGAGGACTTCTAGGCAGTACAGGGAATTAGTATATCACTCATTTGGAGTAGGTATAGAAGCATAGTTTCAAACCTACCTCAAATACAAAATGAAAATAAGCAAAATGCTGTGGTCTCATTCTACTCTCCCACCAACAAAGTAATAAAAAATTATATGTTTCTGCTCTCCACACATCAGGTATTGCCCACAGAGTTTCATGCTTCCAACAGCAAAAATGCACAGCCTGGCTATGAGCTAAAGGCTTGCTC
Organism: Erithacus rubecula; assembly: GCF_903797595.1. Classification (NCBI taxonomy): domain Eukaryota; kingdom Metazoa; phylum Chordata; class Aves; order Passeriformes; family Muscicapidae; genus Erithacus; species Erithacus rubecula. The sequence continues at coordinate 104,796,679 of NC_136689.1, forward strand.
ATGCTCAGCAAAGCAGATCTCTGCAGCTCCTTAAGCTGTTACTGCTGCTCTGCTGCCTGCCTCCTGTGCTTCCTGGAGGTTAAACCCTGAGAGCAGAGCTGGCAAAAGGGAGTCTGTGAGCATCTTTCATCTGCTTCATTCTGGCATAGCAGACAAACTGCCACTGCTGGCAGCTGAAGTGATTACACCAGACAGTGACTGGAGTGCTTCAAGTAGGCTTTTCTTCTCCTCTTTTGCATGCACCATAAGTTACCAGCTTAAATTACCATAGGATGATTCACCACAGTGTGTCTGTGTGCTAGGGTAGGTTCTATTTCTCTGTTACAGAAAAAAAACGTGCCATCAAAATCAAACCAGTCTGCAGACACTAATTCTGACAAAGATAAAACAGAAAGCCACTAACTTATCAGTCAGACTTAGTTTATTTTCTTCAAGTTCACTGCTGCTTTTTAAGAGTATGGTCTGTCAGTCTCAACACTGAAGATTTGGGGAAGAAGCTAGGAAAACCTGATCCTCTGCTTTCCTTGAAGAATTTTTGGATCCCAAGGAAAAATAAAATGCATAATACCTCCATTTCTCTGAACATCTCCAGTAAGACTGAAAAATAAAATTAACTAGAATTGATAATGTACATTAAGTGTTGTCTCAATGTAGAGCAGTTAACATCAGCACCTCAGTCTTCAGCCTGACTTAAAAAAAAAATTATTATTATTTTAACTTCTGTATTCTGATCCAAAAAATAAAAGCAGAGAAAACCCCACACCAAATATACTAGTAAATAATAGGGAAGGGAAGGGAAGGGAAGGGAAGGGAAGGGAAGGGAAGGGAAGGGAAGGGAAGGGAAGGGAAGGGAAGGGAAGGGAAGGGAAGGGAAGGGAAGGGAAGGGAAGGGAAGGGAAGGGAAGGGAAGGGAAGGGAAGGGAAGGGAAGGGAAGGGAAGGGAAGGGAAGGGAAGGGAAGGGAAGGGAAGGGAAGGGAAGGGAAGGGAAGGGAAGGGAAGGGAAGGGAAGGGAAGGGAAGGGAAGGGAAGGGAAGGGAAGGGAAGGGAAGGGAAGGGAAGGGAAGGGAAGGGAAGGGAAGGGAAGGGAAGGGAAGGGAAGGGAAGGGAAGGGAAGGGAAGGGAAGGGAAGGGAAGGGAAGGGAAGGGAAGGGAAGGGAAGGGGAAAAAAAAAAAGGAAAAAAGAAAAAAAAAATACTGAGCCTGTGTGCCTGACTGTGTTGTCTGATCCCAAGTTCAGAGTTAACCTGAGGTTCAAATTATTTGTCTATTCCAAATTAGAGATACTAAAGAACAATATTCTGAAATTTGGTACTTTGAGAACAGGAAAGAACTGTACCCTGCACATACTCACACAGGCTCTTCAGCGAGGCAGACATAGAGTCCAGTGTTCTTATTCCTGCAACTGCTAAAACTCAAACACAGGAGACATGAAAAGCTATTTATAGTTCAGAAAATCTTCTCAAATCCTGCAGGCTCTTGCTATACATTCATGTCCTATCTTGTACCTCTGGTCTGCAAGACTGATGTACATGGTGGGAAAGATTATAAATTATCTGATGAACTATACATAGATCCTGCCTCCCAGTTAGCTTTAGACTAAGAATCAACCACTCATAATCCTCAATCCTTCAGAGTACCCACTTTCACCTGGTTACATGAGAAACACTGATTTTAGTACTGATGGCCATAGTTTATCCTTTAAGAAGTCCTTCCAAGGGTTTACAAGTTGGTTTTGTGGGTAAGCACTGAATTGTAGCTTATAGAATCCAAACATTTTAAAGAAATGTAATCAGGATATTTAATAAAACTGTAATTTACTTTTGAAACAAACATCATTAAAATGGTTGTTGGCACAAAATATTCTTTAAGCATTAGCATCTTAAAACTCAAATGTTTCCAGTTATTTTTGATTAATGAAGCATGTTTATGCTTTTGCCACTTTTGAGAAAGCTTGCCAGGCAATATCATAGAGCAAATTTATTTATTATTTATATCTAGAAACTGTGATACATTGAAGTTTTTTTTAATAGATGTGCTTTTATCTCCCAGAAGACAGTAGGAAAGGTAATTATGACATGCAAATTGTGATGCTAATTAAAAATAACATACTGATGTACAGTATCTAGTATTACAGCCTTTGCTTGGTAATTCTTCAGGCTGACTGAGTTCTGACAGATTTTACTCTATTTTTTGTACAGTTTGGGCCAATTTCTCCCAAGTACAAGTTTTATGTTCCATCTTTCATATCTATGTAGTTTTCCTATTTTCAGATCCACAGTTTCAAAATTTTCTTAGTTCACATATTTAACGTATTTAACAACTTTCATTAAGAAGGAATCTCTCTGTCTTAGGCTGTTCTTTAAGCCTTTGTCTTTGATGAAATGGTTTTCAGAGCCTTTATAGTCTGTCTAATTAATGTAAAAAGCCCAAATCAAAACAAATCAGTCAGATTAAAACATTTGCAGTACGTTTTAATTATAGTCTTTGTAGGGTTTTTCCTTATGTCTATTTTCAATCCTTCTTTTATGACAGATTAAGAAACAAGGACACAAGGCACTGCTGCAGAGGGAAAAGGACACCTGACTCAATAAACTGTTCCCTTTAAGTTTATCTGACACCCATTTTCTTGCTTAGTAACTATATCCTTTGATTCCCTTCTCCATCAGACAGGCAGGGTTCTCTCTTAAACTCATTTGAGCTATTTGCTTTGATGGCCTTACTTGGCAACTGCAATAAGTGAAATTCTCTGCTTGAACTCTTTGTGTGCTTTCTCTCTCTGCATTTAAATTGTGGTCTCTAATGTCTGAATCACTGATACTGAGAATATTTTGTCCTACCTTTGCTATCCTTCCCTTCTCATAATTCTGGATGTTATTTCAGTCACCTCAAAAGTTTCCTATTTCTCTTAAAAAAATATTATTGAAGTGGTCTAAAAATATTATTCAATTCTAGTTTCTTATAACAATTTCTTATAGGAAAAAAACCCCAAATCTCAAAAGAATATGTTAGAAAGACTTAACTAACTAACACTGCTTACTGAAAACATAACTGTCTTTCAGCTTAGTATGGAAATCAGATTCTTCACTTTGACTTCCAAGCACATAGAATCTTGTAATCTATGCAAATATTTTATGTGTGTTTAGTCTGAAATACTTATCAGCCTGTTATTCTAAAACTTCCTGATACTTTTTGCTCCATCTACCTATACAGTTGTTAAATTGAACCTCAGTGCTGAGTTACATCATCTGTGGTAGCGCAGGGGAGAAGACCAGATTTAAAAAATAAGCAAAACAACAGCAAAAAAAGGCAACATAACAAAGCCCGAATAATACCCACCAAAAATTCTAGGGCACTTTAAAAATAAATCTTATGGACTAAGAATTAGAGTTCAAATCAAATCTGAATTCTAAACTCTAAGGTCCTCTGGCCTTTAAATTGTTTTAATATCTAGAAGTTTTGCCTCAGTTTTGCAATGCAGGTATTGAAAATGCCCAAACCTAAAAGGCTGTGTGTACTGAATACAATATCAGTGCATTCTGCAGCATGTCTCTCTGTCTCCAAGCTGTAGTTGCCTGTACCAGAGCTCCCCTACAAGTACATCCCTTGCCTGCATGCCTGGGCTTTCTTCCAAGGGAGAGCAAAGTGAAGGTCTCATCATCCCAATGCAGCACCACGCTGCAGCTGCAAGGAGCACTGTGGCTTCACTGCTGTGGGTGTGCACAAAAACATTAAAAAAGCATTGCTTTTAATCTAGTAAATCGTACAGAAACAGCTTGGTTCTCATTAAGAAAAATCAGACACAAGGGAAAGACAAACTTAGGTTTTTTAAAGGGAAGAACAAATTCCTACTCATCTTACCAAAAGTATAATTTATAAATTAGCTAGAGAGCAAACAGAGTCTAACTGTCAGGATGTTCACTGTCTTGTGGCAGAAGTCTTTGTTGTGGTCCTGCATTTCAGGACTAATGGTTTATCCAAGGTATTTTTCAAGTAAAATGGACATGTTACAAGACAGCTAGGGACAGAATTGAACTGGTTTATCTCACACTCTAGAAGAACACTGCAGTAACTATTAGGTAGGAAAAAAGCAGTCATATTTTATGAGACAGAATTTATTCTTACTCTGCTCTGCTAAAGAAAGCTCATGCTGCTATCTGCTTTCACTTCAGGATTTCTGGACTGAGGATCCCAAGTGCATTCTCAATTGCTATTTCCTAGCAACTGCAGTGAACTCTCATGGGGTTGGATTATTAGACTGATCACATCTCTGTTGTTTCCCTGTAGGTCATCTCTTTCTCATTGCCTATTTGTGCCTAAGCTTAAGCAAGGAAGCAGAATACTCATCCCTGGTATTCTACATATTTGATGGAAAGAAATTGCTCCTGTGGGAGATTCATACTTTCAAACACAGAACTTAAAACCATGAAACTGCAGGTTCCTCTAACTTGATATAAGGTTCAGAACCTACAAATCCCTGCATCCATATGCCTTGCTCACATTTGCATCTATAACCCCTAATTCTTGACAGCCAGGAGATAAGTTAGATATGCTCCTCAGAAGTTCAGCAGTGAGCTCTGGCTGGAACTATTTTTCAGTATTCAATGGAAAAAACCTACCCTAAAAGCAAAATTTGTGGAACATTTTGTAACCAATTAGAGTGACCTTCGATAAACACATTAGGCTGAAATATTTGCTTCAGTTTGACTTTTTGTGTTTGCTCTCTCCTACAATCATGATTTTAATTTGCCTCTATTTTGTTGCTTCAGATAATTTTAAAGTGTTCTGTATATTACTTAAATAGTAACCTTGGCATTATTATTCTACTACAATGACCTCTAATACAATTACCTCCATTTTAGATTGATAATAATGGGGAAAATATGCAAATATCCTTTAATCTCTTTACTCATTGTTGAGATTTGTTTTGTCCTTTTGTTTTAGGTATTTTTTTTCTTTTGGTCAATACTTATGACAAGCTTTCTGATCACCAAACATGATTTTAATCATGGGAAATTTAATATTACTTAACGATGAGAGTTTTTGTTATTAATTCAGAATGTTTAGTGGCTAGCAGTGGTGTTTTATCTTCACAGCTCCTGGCACAAAAGAAATAATATATTCAGAAGTACAGAAAACATGAGTAGTTTTATTGCATTACTTATGCTTGGGGTTTTTTTTTGTTGTTGTTGTTGATTTTTTTCTTTTTTTTTTTTTTTTTTCTCCCCAACCCAATATATTGTCTAATAAAAAAGTAGTTTGTAGCTCTTCTCTATAAGGGAATCAAATTTCAGAATTCAATGATAGAGGCAGAGAACCATGGCAAAGCATTTGGCTGTCATAAGAGACCACATAATTGCCCACCAGTACTTCCCAAAACCAGGCATTAAACTAGTGAGGGGAAAGATTAATCCTCTGAAAACCAAACTTCATTATTCAATAATCTCTGTGTGGCTGGGAGCTAAGGAAGGCATAAGCAGAGCTGATTCTTAGGTTTGGAAAGAAGCCATTTACTCCAGTAGCTTGAGTAATATGGACAGTCTGAGGCAGGCACTGCTCTCCTCATATCCCATCCCAGTGTCTGCCTATTTTCATGAAGAGTATTCATCATGATCATAACTGATGGGAGATATTTGCTGTCCAAACTGTAGTAAAAAGATCTCCATTGAAAGAACTCTCAGGGACTGCATCAAGGCAACTAAATATTGAATTATTTTACCCATCTCCTTTAGCAGTCAGTTTAAAACCTGATCTAAAAAAAATAAACGCCAAAATCCCAATGAGATCTAAGAAAAAATCTGTGCTTGTCACAGTCCTCAGTTCACTGACAAACTCTGAGTGCCCTGACCTGCCTGTAGCCTTCCCTGTCAATAGTTAGCATCTGTCCCTGCAGCCTTGGACCAAACTTCTGGCAAAAGAGTTAAGTTGTAAAAAAAACTGTGAGGAGCTTATCTGGGACTTCTGCCTGTTCGTCCTCTGCTTTTTGGCTCAGGTAACACATTTAAACCCTGGTGCTGAATCTGCCACATTTTGCAGGTTCCTGGTGACTGTCACCACTCCTGTCCCACTTCTCTTGTTTGGGCACTGTGGGGCTGCACCCCCTGCCAGGGAGGACACTGTCCTGCTGACCTTGGTGGCTCCCAGCTCGCTCCTGATGTAGAGCAGTCAGCTCATGCTACTGCTTTCCTTTGCATCCAAGGTGATTTCAATAAAGCACATCCCTGGAGCAAATCTGTTGTGTTATTTCATTGTCTGTTTTATTAGAAAAGGAATTAAATTAAAATTGTGCTTTTGTTCATGGTGAGGGGTTTGTGTTGTTTGTATTATTTAAAGAAATCTCAATGAAATGTGTTCTTGGCATTTTCAATGGTATTTAAGTGCCAGGCAGATGTGAAGCTCCAACTAAGTACATTGCTTCCCATTTTTGGGTTTTTTTTTTGTCCAACCCCTACTGTGTTGTGCAGTTGAGCTGGAAGACCCAGATGCCACTCCTGCTCTAAATATCTCTGAAAAATGCACGTCTGAGAGAAATGCTGCAGATGTGCCACCTCCTCTCATTGTTTCAGGGGCATTGCTATCCCCAGGACCAGTGATATTTGGATTGCACCACGCTGGTCTGCACACTGCCTGTTACTGCTTATGGACTAGGCAGCACTGAAAAGAAAACAGTAATTTAGTTTTGCTGCTATCTGCTTTTTAAATTTCACCACCCCCAATAACTTTGGAACCCTTTACTTCACTTCTCGTTTTTGGTAAAAATGTTTCCCACTTTAAAAACAAGTGTCTTCTTTCTCAAAGTAAGAGAGAGGGAGAGAAATATGTCTGATTTTGTGAACACAAAAATGGCCCTGAAAGTCTTAAGACTGACTCAAATTACCCTATATTTCTCCCCTAGAATGTTTTCACATGCCTCAGTACAAGAACCACTTTATTCCTTCTATAAAAAAAGGGTTCTCAACACCTCAGACTATTTTGTCTGTAATTTCTCCCATTCAGTAATTTAGCTATATTTACAAGGGTTTATTTTTGACATTTCTAAATTAAAAAAAAAAAATCAACAGCAAAGGCACCATCATTTTTATTGGAATTGTGGGGATCAGCAGCACAATTTGCAGGCTTTTATTATTTGGATGATAGATTTTAATAACAAGGAAAGTTAACAGTTTATTTGATAAAGAAAATACAATTAATTTTGTTTATAAAGCTATTTATAAATGACCTACTCGGGAAATATAAATAATGCTACATAATTTACAGGACAAATTATATAGCATAAATAATGAATATTCTCAATGATCATGAATGAATCATGAGTAAAAAATTCTTGACACAAGCTATTTACTGAAGAACTGCAAATGAAAAATATCTTTGTAAAATTCATAACCTGTATCCAGAAAACTTGCAAAGTGAAGATATTTAAATTTTACACTTTTTCATTATTCTGGAGAGATGAGTAATGTACATGTATGGCTGTTAAACTGATTGACTAACCCCTCCATTCTGCAGTTTCTTAGAAATCAGGAAAGAATAGTAAGGCATCTCTGAGCAAGCTCACATAATTGATTCATCTTGGATACATCAAATCAGTTCTGCCTTGTTGGTGTTCTCAATCTCTTCAGTTGTCTCAAACAGCTGCCTTTGTTAAAACCTAAATACATGGAACTGCTTGAAAAATGCCCCAAGAACCCAAACTCCACTTGGTTTGAATTTATTTTGCAACCAAAATGAATCAGTGTTTCAAATGTTTGTGCTGCCACGTAATACTCATTTGTGAGCATTTGAGGGTTGTTGGATGAAGCAGGATCTGTATTGTGCTAGGTGATTTATGAACACCAGACAAAAGAAAGTCTCAGCCTATTGTAATTTATAAACTAAACAAATCTAAATCAAACAGAATCTAAACAAAATTTATAATCTAAGCAAAATTATGTGTAATTCTAATTTGCATACTGACAGGGTAGTGTAATGTAAAACTAGTGGTCTGAGATATCACATTCTTTTCCTCATGTGAATTCTTAAAAGACTACCTGCTTTTATGTCAGTAACATTTCTAAAACAGCTGGGTTTTTTCAGAAATATTTCAAGAAAGGCAAGATAAACCTTGTTCCAGGCAACACATTTCTTAATCACTGAGCTGGCCAAGACAAAAGCGTGAAGCTGAGCTGCACAACAGGCTTTTGGTTTACAAAGTTCACACAAATATTTTCTCAAAACAAGTTCTTACAGCTGAGAAGGTGCATGGCCAAGTCACACTGAAATTTGAACAAATATTTGCAAAAACTGCATGGCTCATAACTATTAAGAAAATATTTGCATAACCCCCTTGACACAATGCACTAGGTTCTGCATAGTTTGGCTTTCAAGTTCTCACTGCAGCATGAGAATATAATTCAAGAATGCTATGTAGAGCTCTTTTTCTCATTACTGTGGTCTATCCAAAGACACAATGAAAATCTCCTGATGAAATGTATTCCCAAGAGCACTACTGACTAACAAAGGAAGTGAATTGCTTCAGCTAAATGTTTTATTATGGAGACAGATCACCACCACTATCCTCATCTGAACTGCTGCATCACAGTTCTTGAAGATGAATTATTGTGCTGGTTTTGTTCATTTGTTTTCAGCCCTATTAATTAGACCAAAAATATTAAAAGAAGGAGGTTTTAGATCATGGATGTAATTTCGTATGAAGTACATAGACTTCCATCTCCAGAATTAAGTGGCTAGACTGAACTGCTTTCTCTGGACTCCCTCTCCAGGTTGAGATTTGACAAGTTCCAGACTGTTGCAGGTACTGGAATTTATCTCTTACCTTTCATCACGAATTGTGTTTTCTTACAGTCAAGAAATGTTTTGTTGGTAGGTTTTGGTTGTTTATTTTTTTTTTTGTTTGGTTTTTTTTTTAAATCAAGCACAAAGCTATATTGCCAGTTAAAAAACAAACAAACAAAACAAACAAACAAACAAACAAATAAAAGGCACTCGAGGCACCAGAGGAGAGACTTCCCTGCAGCCCATGGTGAAGACCATGGTGGGGTAAGCTGTCCTCCTAGTCCATGGCAGTCCATAGGGGTGCAGATGTCCACCCTCAGTGTGTGGAAGAGCCCCAGGGCAGAGCAGGCAGATGGCTGAGAAAGGCTGTGAGTGTGAGGAGGAAATAGAGCCTGGGAAAGTGGGAGGAGAGAAGATGCTTTTAGGATTTCTTTTACTTCTCATTACCACGCTCTGATTTTGCTTGTTATTAAGTTAAACTAATTTTCTCAAGCTGAGTCGGTTTTGCACATGACAGTTTTCAATGAGTGATCTCTCCCTGTCCTTATCTCAACTCATGAGCCTTCCATTATATTTCCTTTCTTCTGTCCAGTTGCTGAGAGCAGTGCTAGAGTAGCTTTGCTGGTATCTAGTCATGGTAACTCTCATATAGGACTAAATTTCAAGCTTCAGATGAAATCACCTGAGACCAGCCCCATAGGAATTAACAAGGAGTTGCCTGCATGGCATCAGCATTCTTCAGAGACATTACTTGATCTGCTCCGGTTGTGAATTTTGAATCCAATTTAGGTATAGTTCATACAGATCTATCTCTATGGCTGCAGTATATTATTTTCTGAAATTCCAACATACTGATAAAATAAAAGCGATGATAAAAATAAACAATGGCTCTTAATAAACAGTTTTTCTTAGATCATGGTCAAATCTTGCCAGTTTAATAGTGTAGGTAGAGTAACTACAGCACATGAGTGTGAAGTGAGGTCACTGCTTTATATTAGTGAAAAACTAAAAGGCCTTTTTGCAACTGCTGCTGAATAGTAGAAAGAAACAGTGGGCCTTTTATTTGAAATCTTTGCCTACTCAGAGATCTAATCTGATGATGATGTGGAAATGAAACATAAGAGGACACATTTTCTAGTTTGCAGTCACAGTCACTTCTAATCCCCCTGACTCTCAGAACACTATCAAGTTGTTGAAAATTGTGACAGGTAGTTAATCCCACTTAATTAATACAGCACCACTTGCTTTCCAAATGCCAAACACATAAATACACTGTCAGTGAAGATAAATTCTCTCTCAGTTTGTGCACCTGAAGTCTACTTTAACCTAGACTATAACTCAGAAATGTTTTCTTTTTTTTTTCTCCCTCTTTTTTTTATTTTCAAGAGAGAATATATTGTGATTATTTGGTGGGTGGAGTTGACACAATCAATTTTTCTTGATGTGACTTAGTTTTCCTCAAAAGAGTTCTTCACTTCTTCTGTTACTTAAAAGCTCCAAACAATAAATGCTAAATAAGATTACTTCCTGATTTAGATATATTTATTTTTTATTATATAATTATTTTATTATATAATTACTTGCTTATAGTAAACAGAAGTTGATTTTCATGAGGAATAATATTCTTTTCATTCTTAGCATTCTGTCTGACTACAGAGGAACATTTCTTAATTTCAGAATTATCACTAAAAGACCTCTTTCTCAAATTTACTCAATATGTGGTAGAGAATAGTGCTATAATTTCAAAACAAGAGTTTGGAAGTTGAGCTTTGATTTCTTATATAAAAAAAGGTTAATCTTACTTCTGGCAATTTAGATAATAAATAAAAATTCTAATGAAGACTCTTTGCTTTGATATTCAGTCCATTTTTATTTTCTAAAATAATCTTGTCTTTTTAGCGCTAGAATTTTATATTGGTTATTCAGAAGATATAATTTTTTGAAAAAGAGTTGTTTTTTCTCAGGAGAAATGAAGTTTCAATACCTTCAAATTCTTTCTCAGAAGAAAATAAATCAAACAAAATAAGTTTTGTGGGTTGTTTTTTTGTTTTTTTTTTTTTTTTTTAAGAAAGAAATACATTCCAGGAACAAAAAATTTTCATTTTTCAGAATTCCATAATATAATTATTTGAACTTTTTTTCCTTTTATAACAGCATTTCATCTGCTTTTATTAATACCTATAAAAGAAAATTTAAATCAATTTTATTAAAAAATTTCCTATGGAAGGAAAGGAATGGAGGCACTTCATTTCCAAATTTTTTTTCCATGCCAAATCAGAATGTAAAAAACACTTTCTCTTTGAATTCTACATCGTTGGAGGTTTCCATTATTTCCCCCATAGTCCAGATATAAGAGACATCTAGAAAAATATATATTACCATATATCTTTATATATATATATATATATATATATATATATATATATATAGTCATTTATCAATATTATCATTCATCGAATCTAGAAGTCAATATTGAAAATTTAGGGTTTTTTTTAAAGATGACATCTGTCCCCTTTTTGAGTCAACAACAAGAAAAATACTAAATACTGAGAAGCACTAGAATTAACCACGCGCTTAAGGAATAAAACTTCAAAGCCGTTGGATTTCCTTCCCATTATATAAAAACATTCCAGAAGGTGGAAAAAAAATAAAACATGGAAACATAATCATATCTGTATGAGTAATCATGAAAAGGTTTGCATGTTATGCTTCCTTTTAAGGCTCATTCAGTTAATATGGAAAACTGATAGTAAGAATTGGAGTATAATGTAATTTGTCAGAATTTGGCACATGTTGCTCTTCAAATAAGCTGAAACAATCATGAATTTGCAGAACAGTCAGGCTGCCCTTTCTCTTTAAACAAGCAAATGAAAGAAAACCAAAAAAGCTACTCTCTCAAAAAATATAGAAAGAAAAACCACAATAAAACTAAAAAAAACCCAAACAAAAAAAAAAAATAAACAAAAACGCCAAGCAACTAACCAACCAACAACAACAACAACAAAATAAAAAAACCAAAACAAAATAAAAATAAACAAAAAAAGGAAAAACACCAAACAAACAACAAAAAAAACCAAAACCCAACAAACACCTAAACAAAAGCAATCCCTAAAAATCTTGACTGGGCAAAGATTTGTAAACATCTGGATTATAACAAGAAGAGGAGCAAAAGACAACATATATTTGCAAAGAAAGAAAGAAAAAAATCTTCAAGCCACCCTAAGTTATTTTTATCACAGATCAAAAGACTCATTTGGAGTGAAGAAAGAATTGAAATTACTTTTTTTTACTTTACAGAAGTTGAAAACTTTTTCTGACTGAATAATAAAATAAGGAATTTTGATTTAGCTAGAAATTTTATAATGTAAATATATTTTAATAGAATTTAATAGCAGCTGTGAAATTCTATTCAAATAATATGAACACTACGTGTTCTCTGTAGTCATGAAATTAAAATTCATTGAATTATTGGTGTTGGATGACCAACAGGATGTCCTGTCCCAGTCATGCTCGGAATGCCATTGGATAGGATAGTGCTTACAAGATTTACTGTTGGTGACAATGTGAGTGGCTATCAAATAATCCAGAGGGAAGGAATAGATTTATACATGACCACAAGAATTCACAAAAATTAACTAAAAATACTGTTTTTCATGAAGTGCTGAGTAGAAAAATAATGAGTTGCAAGAGTAAAGAACAGTGAATGGTGTAGTGTATTCAGTCAGTGTCTAGAGGAGATGATCACAGACTGAATGGGAATCAGCAGTGGTGAATGTGCCAGCCCTAAATGCATAAACATGATTGTCATTTGTAGAAATTATAAATTCATTTCTCACTATTTTATAGTGGGTTATGCTAGAACAATAAAAGCTTTTTCGTTGCTTTTAGCTTCCAGCTAAATTTCAGGAAGAAAATAATGATCAGATGTCTAGAATATTACTTACAAGAAAAGAGTGAAAAAAATTTCTATTCTTTACTTGGGAAGGTTGTAGGAGAAAGGTAGTCAGACATGTAAAGATGAAAGGAATAAATTATACCTTATTTAAGGTCTACTTTGTGTAGAAAAACAAGGTACAGTCTTATAGCACAACAAGATGGATTCCGGTTGCAGTTCAGGATAAGTAAACACAAGCAAAACAAAGGATGGGATAAAAAAAGCAGGATAAAAATAGCCATTTTCTCAGAAAGAAAGTTTAAGAGTAATGTAAAGTATCCATTACACAGTTTAGACAAATATCACTCTGGAAAAACTTAGCTTTAACTGACCCTGCCATGAGTTAGAGAAGTAGTCAATACAGCATCACTCCTTTCTTTCGTTGTACACTATAAATCTCACTGTGGAAGGGTGCTTTAAAAAAAGATGCTACCTCTTGTCTCTCTCATCAGACAACCCTGATATCCCTAGGGAAAGGTTTTTATAGTCTCTTTTTTGGTGCTCTTTCATTAAATCATCTAAATACTATTCACCTATCATCAGACATGGGTTGTGTTTCTCTTGTAAACAAATGTCATAACAAAACACATCCCAAGTTTACCTTACTATTTCAGTCTGTGATGCACTGTTTATAATATTCATATGATACTGCTACATACATAACCTTCATATGATACCATTACTAGCAGTATTGCTTTTGGATTGTTTTTTTCTTTTCTTTCTTTTCCACTAATTCACTCTTATTCTAAATGTGTCAGAAACAGGGCATCAGCTGATGTGAACTTACGACAATCTATTTAAGGACTTACTTTGTGATTAACAATATATATGATGAGTGGATCTGCAAAGTAGCATCTTCCTGCTGTCTCCTGACACGACTAAAAGGTTATCATCTCTTGTACTCACTCATGTGACACTTGACTTCTTATGCTGAAATCAGTAGACTTACTAAAGGTCATCCTGGGTGCCAACTGAGGACAAAATTTGCTTATGCAATTTGCTGAGCAAGGTCATTTTGAAAAGCAATGAGAGTGTCTGCAAATGCAGACTGCAGTGAAGTTTGACTCAGTTCACATCTACCTGGTACAGAAAGAGCAGCAGTGGGGGGTACCTTAAGATCACTCTTTCTTTTTAGCTCAGATATTTCATGAGCTTAGAGAACTGACTCCTTTTTCCAGGCAGTTTCTTCTTTTAGCTGACAAGAATCTCTCTCAAATGGGTCATGATTTGCGAATGGTGATGCTTTCATTTTGTACAGGAAACACGATTTGATCAAAGCATCCTAAATGTTAAAGATCTTTTTAATCTACTAATGATGTTAATGGGATATTTTTCCTCTTTAATTTCAATTTAGTTTTGCTTTCATTTTTTGGTGACTTTTAATAATAAATATTTTGAGGTAATTTTTAAATATTTCTTTTCTTTTACTGTTGCTATGGATGGCAACTCTGAACAAATACACAACTAATACAAACCAGGCAAGTTTTTCTGCCTTATCTAACTTTTTGGTCCATCATATTATTTGTGGCATCCAAATTGTGTGTCTCCTCATTTGCATCATGTTAATTACTGAGATATTATGCTACAATGCTCTAACACAGTCATTCGAAATAGCTGAATCCATTTGCTTGTAGTAATTAGAAGTAGATGCAAATAAAAATTTTCATTTTAAGATAATGGACAATTGCAGATTTATTTTCTCAATATCGCATTTACAGTCATTCTAGAACTGCATATTTTAGTGGAAAATTCTAATCTTAATTTTTTCTTAGCTAAAAATAAATAAATTAAAGCACTGACATTCTGTCACTGTGCTATAAAAAAAGATGCTATGCTATTTGGACTATAGTTATAAGCAAAAATCAAAATGCACTATTAGCTTTTAAGATACTTTTTTTCAAATGTCATTCTTTGAGGATAAAAACATGTTTTCTTTGTAAAGCTCTTAACATTTCAAGCTGAAAGGCTTGAACAAGCTTTGAACTCTGGAGTTTACGATGCCTATAAATTAAAGGGAAAAATAACATTAAATGTTACTGCAGCTTGTGAAGCTGCCTTTTTTAAGTCTCTGAATATCTCAAAGTCCTCAGTTTTCTGTACAGTTTTCTTAAAGCAGCCTGTAAGCCAAAGAACTCAATGTATCCCATGGAATGCTTTTGCTTTATTTGGAAATATCCTTTTAAGAGTCATTAAAAAAAAAAAAAAAAAAAAAGTGAATTCTCTGTAATGTGTCAATAAACAGTTGGCTGTCCAAACAATTTTCTGTCCATAGATGCAGAAACATGCCAGTGGAAAGAAAGTGCAGGGCTGGCTCAAAACACCTTTTCTCCTGACCTGCATATCAGCCACCTTTGACTTGGTCATTATGGTCAAGATTTTTCTGCTTGTAATAAAAAATTGTGTGCTTGATTTTGTGTCCTTTGAAAAGTCTATTTCTTTTTGGTCTTGGAATTAAATGTTCTGACCCCAGTCTTCATTTCTTCTTGAATGCCCTTATTTCCCTGGGATGGAAAACTTTTTTTCTCTGTGCTTGACACAAAATGAACACAGTAAAATTGCTTCTAAATATCCATACATACTTCTCAGCAAAACTGAAAGAAGATGTATGACAATAATTTCTAAAGGAACAGTTCAACATAAACTCCTGGATTATAAAGTCATTTACTGTCAAGAAAACAAGAGAAACTAGAAAGGACTGTTTTCTTTAGAGAAAATTTTCCAAGTAAATAGTTGCTTCATAGATATTCCTTCCTTCATAAGTTTGTGTCAAATTTTATAAGATCTTTCACCAAAAATAAAACCTCTGAAGAAATGTCTTCTGTCTTATGTGTCCTTCTATCACAAGGCAAAGTAATAAAATACTAATAATGGCTCACAGAGGCTATAAAGAGACCCTAAATCCTTAAAACAAATGGTTACAGTCTAATTGTCTCATCTGCTCATTCATATTATGGCCTTCCATCAACAGTGTGTTGCTGAATTTGTAGACTCTCCAAGTCACAGATAGGCTTTAAAGTGGGAAGATAACTTTTATTTGTTATGGGCAATAAAGTTAGAGTCTCTCCTGACTGTCTGACAAGAAGGTGTCTGAAGCTGTGGATCCAGTCAGGCAGAACACAAATCGAAATAGTGTCTAAAGGGCAAGATAATGGAGGGATGAGATGTATAAAACCTACACAATAAAATTATATTGTAATGAGAGAAAATTAGAAAACGGAGTAGAGCCTAAAAATAGAGTGAATCTGCCCCTTGAAGGCACATAGAGTAGAGATTGCTAATGAAATGGTACCATGCTGGTTTGCCTTTAGTTTAGACTCAGCAATGATGATATATCGAGTCTGGGTTGAAAGGATGTGTGGGTGGAGCTGAAAGTCATGTTTGTGCTTTTGTACAAGTATGGTTTTCTACATCAAACCACTCACTGTGTTCCCCTAGTCCACTGTGTCAGTAGGACACCTCTGTCTAGTAGGTATCTGTAAACAGGCAATTGCTGTGGCTGAATTCTGCATCTTCCAGCATGAACTTTAAAAAGTACAGACCTCAAAAATAGGCTCACATTATTTCCTGATAGGAAGAAGATTTTACATAGAAAGATCATTTATTAAAATGAATAGTACAGACAAAAAAAGATATTAAATGAACACGGACACACACGGACATGTGAATGCCTCCCTTCCATTGTGAAGCTTTTTCAGTTTTTCTTCCAATCTGTCTCCAGTTTATTTCCTGCCACTATCTTACAATGACACCTGCTAGAAAAGCTTAGTGGATCCACTGACAGCTCCCCTGCAGTTGCTGCCTGTCAGTGCCTAATTCCCAGTCAGCAGAATACACCCTCTCTAATGTACGTTATTTCTAATTTCCCTTTCTTTCACCTTGGGGCAACCTATGCTTATTATCACTGTGGATAATACTGCTAGGCTGGTTACTCTGCCACCCCTCCTTCTCCTGAATTGAAGGTGCAAATGAGATCTGGAAACCACTACCGTCTAGTTGTACGTATAAATTTTAAATCCTTGGCTAGAAAACAACCCATTGCTCCAATTCCTCTCATGTCCACAGCTAATCCAGTCTGTATTTCAACAGAAACATTTTCCCTTTGTTTCAGGTTAGCTTTTACAATGAACTTTTTTGCTAGCTTTTATATATGAATGCTCAGCTTGTGATGGCCATTTTATCTTAGTGTCTCTGAGGACAATGGAAAAATACCTCACATTGCTAAAGAATTTTTTTTTTCCTTCCACTTAGTAGAAGTTCTTACCCCCTGGGGCAAATGAGAACATTTTTTGCACAAGTATTAACATAAAGCTTGCATTGATAAAACAGACAGAGTTGTCATTTGCTTCTCATCCACTAAAATCAATAATGGTACATCAGTGTAAAAATGATAAGAGCAGATTATATTAATTTCTTAAATATTTTGTTCCTGTGCCTCTTGGATAAGTATCTTAACAGTGTCTGTGAACAGTTCCACAGAGGCTGCAAGAGGAATTTGGGATTTAAGCCAAGTTGTCCATGCACACTCAGAAAGATCATACAGGATTATATATAAAATGCTATTTTCAAGCCACATTTTAAATGATGTATCTAGAATTCCAATTTACTATGAATAATTTTATTTTCCTTAGAATAATGAAAAGTTTATTATTATAAATAAGAATGTTAGAAAGAAATGGGATTCAGCAGACATTGGGAATTCAATATCTTTTTGTTGACCTGAGATTATTTGTATCAATTTCTCTTGGCATTTGCCTAAACTGTGATCAGAAGAAACTGTGCTTCTAGGTGGAAATCCCTTACCTTTATTTTTTTCCTCCAAGCATGTACATATGACTCTTAGAATTCACTGGCTACCAGGTTATTTGCATCGGTAATTTTACAGAGCTTTGCATCAACAAAGACTCTAAGCTCATAATGAAAAAATAATAGCATTCACATTTTTTTGTAAGAGGGTTTCTGATCCTCTTACCTATAGCATATTAAGATGTAATTGGCTTTTGGAAAATTTCACTGAAGAAAAAATCCTAACCACTTTAAATTTATGACCATATGCTTTCAGAACAAATTTCTGCTCCCATCCTTGAGGACTGCTCCTGTATGCATGAAGCTGTGTCCTTAACTTCAGATTGAACACTGTCCATGCCAAGAGACTTGTCCTAGATAGAGTGAAGACTTTGACAAGCAGGGAAACAAAAGAAAGCTGCCTGACTTAGATAACCAGTCACAAATTGATAGGTAAGTTATAATTTCAGAACACACGTTGCAACCTACAGAGTAAACAAATTTACACACAAAAAAGACCTGTCAGGTAATTTAGAATAACAAATATATGCAAGAAAGCTGTGATAAGCCTGTAGACTTTCTACAGAGAAAAAAAGAGGCTAAACTCATTTAATAAATGATTCATAGTGAATCATTCTCTCAGTATGGTAGCAAAGTAAGATGCATTTTTTACATTACTTCTATGGGAACTTGTAGATCTGGGAAAATTTATTCAGGTAGGAAGTTAGACTTTCTTTTAAAACTACCCATAAAGACATCCAGTAAGCTGGACTTCAGCTTTGCAATATAATTTTTAAATGTGTTTCTGTCTCCTTGACTGAGTGGATTGAAGGAATAAGAAAATATTTTTCAAACTAATCTGCTAACATTGCATAGAAATAGTTCGGCAGAAAATCCGATCTACAAACTGTTGTGTGAACTGTTGTCAATACACCTAGTGAAACCAAACCCTTTGCTTCAATTCACTGGGAAGAGCCATCAGAGACTTGTTTTTCCCTCATTCCACTTTCATGAGATGTCCTTTTCGACAGACCTGGTTTAGTAGCAACAAATTCTGTGTCTCTCAGGAAAGTGAGCATGAAAGTTTGTCACCTTGAGTCATTCCCTTTGACACTCTGAGTTAGATCCTTGCAGCTTGGTGAGGTCTTTTTATTTTTTCCCTGTTTCTTCTGATAGGGTGATATGTATGCAGTTCAGAAAGCTTTCCCACAGAAAACCTCCAGAGGACAGCCAGCCTGTGTATCTGATTGCAAATCAGCCAACTACCTGATTCCTTGAACAGGGGAGTAATTGGCTGGGGATTTTATCTGTTTCTCTGGCTGATGCCAATAAGCAGGCGTGTTTATTAACAATTTATTTACAGAACACAGATTGATTTCAGGAGAGAAACATCACCAGCCTCTGCAAAGTGTGAGCAAACGATTTCTTCCGGTCCCACAAATAATCCATTATTGTCTGTTTGCACTGGTCTTTATCTCAGGGTTTTAGACTGAAATACTGAACATGCACAGGAGACAAACCATAGGTGAAAAGGTTCTTCTTGTTTCCAGAAGAAGCCCTGCAGAATAAGGGCTTCATGAATAATGTGATAAGCTGAATAAACACTCCTCATCTACCTCAGACTTCCTGGACAATATAAGGCAACTGCGTGTTTGCAATTTCACACAGCTCCTCCCTTACAAGTGGTCAGGAAGTGGATTCACATAGTCAATAATACACCAAGATGTATTATGCTAGAAAGTACTCTTGGTTTTAATCTCAGAAACCTTCAAATTATAGTGATAAACAAGAAAACACAAGTGTTTATGGGTTGTTTGTTCCCTTGACTAGAAGTTATGAGGTTTTTTTCTCTTTATGTCTTGAAACAGATAAAATTTATTCAAAGCCATTATGGTATTCTGTTTAGAAGTTAAACTGATTTTCCCAATAAGATAACCTTAGCCAAGAATATTTTCTTTCATGATAATGAGAGTAATTATATTAATTTTATTTGGCTGTGCTAAGGATCTGATTTAGAAACAGTCTGTTTTATGAAGTAATACTGGTAAGTAATACTGGAAGAAATACTGGGAGTTGTGAATCTTATTTTGATGGTTTCATTGAAGGTCACACTGAGCACCTTTCAGGTATTCTGCCACAGATACCTTGTTGTTGTTCATATATAACTTAGCTTTTAAAACTGCTTAAGAATGAAAAGCACTAGGCAAATGATGATAAATTAATTGCTAGGTCAATATTTTTCTTTAAAAATTATAATTTTTATACATAAAAGTAATTGCTGCAGAAAGTGGCACATTATTATTCCTCTAATAATTCTGTAATCTATTTTAGTCCAAATCTTCTCAATATGTTTATCACAGATGCAGTATTGAATTACAATGCAAAGCACAATTTACCTCCAGAGAAGAAAATGAATAATAATAAAAATAAATACGTGGGTAGGGTGTCCATAAAATAAAATAAAATAAAATTCTGTGCAAATCTCCTTCCATGAATAAATGATGTGTGACAAGTTCATAATTACCTTATTGTGATAAATATTGAATTAGTGGATTGAATTATTTTTTGCTAAAGTTTTGGCAAATTACAAAATAGCAGCATGTTATCAGTTTACTTGAATGCAACTAAACAAAGTCTACATTCAATACATCATCTTACAGCTGCAATGTTGTGCCTAAGCCAATCAAAATTCCAGTTTATTTACTCACTGAGATACTAATGTCATGGAAAAGAAAGAAATGCCATAAGCATTAAGATTTTTCCTTTTTTTTTTTTTTTTTCTTGTAGTTTCTTCTGCTGAAAGGTTTTTCTCTGATTAAGATTTTAATTAAGAAACAGTCTCTGATGTAAGACATGTCTTCTTCTTAACGGGCCAAGAAACTCCATTGTTTACCTCCTTGAAAGAGTAAAAGTTATTCCACTGAGATGACAGAATTTTACCTTACTAATACAAATGTATGGAATTTTTCATACTTCTCCATTGGTGGCAGATGTATAAATTGTTCATTGCAAACAGAATGGGCAGCTCCCCCTCCCTAATATATGTGTATTCTCATATCCTCAGGGAAATGTAAATGTAGTTTCAGCCCATTCTTATGCAGACCAGCCACTTCATTAGCTGGTCACAATTCCACTGAGTCTCCTTGCTTGTAACACATTCCTTTTCCTTTTCCTCTCTCTCTTTTTTTTTTTTTTTTTTTTTTTTTTTTTTTTTTTTTTTTTTTTTTTCTTTTTTTCCCCTGAAGTGTACTTTTCACAGACATAGAGAACTTTTCACAACATAGACTTTCTCTCTCCTACTAAAAATCTTCTTTCTAATTCTACTGACTCATAAAGTCCTCAGAACTTGCATCTCCAAAGAGGGTCATTCCTGATGAGTGGAACCTAATTATGAAGTAAGAATTAGCAAGTTAAATAAGGCATTGCAGAGCTCTGAAGTTCTGAAATACAAAATCCCTGTCTGTAAGGAGTGTGCTCGTGTTGATACTGCACTATGACTTTGAGCCAGTATTTGGTCACAAAAAAAACTCACTCAGAAGAGTTTGCAGTATTATCCAAAGAGGCAAATGTTCCTGGAAAAGCTAGTTTAAAAAAGACTGAATGTCCAGAAGCTGGAAGAAGAGGAGGAAGACAAAGAAACAATTGCAAGAAGAAAGTGACTTATAGACAACTCAAAAAAGTGAATGAAAAAACAGTTACTTTGCCATCCTCATGTAGGGATATCTGCACACACAGACATGAAAACACATAATTGTATATTTTATAATATTTTCAAACAATTTTTCAAGAAGGCTTTTCATTATTTTTATTGAAAATTAAAGAGTGCCCTCAGTAAAGGGAGTGGCATGTGGATACACATGCAAAGAACCTCTGCAACCCAGGGGCAACAGAAAAAAATCAATTTTATTAGAAAATTTATATTATTAAGAAAAATTAATTTTTCACTGTGAAGGAGGACATGCACCTGAAATCTAAGTAAAGAAGAGCTTTTGTCTCTGATAGCTTACCTGTGTGCTGTAAAATCTTTCAGAATCCAATGAAGACACCCCCCCACACTGGGAAATTTACTTAGGGCTAGGAGCATGTATTTGCTCTTTTATCAATAAATGGTTATCACAGTTCTCAAATTTTTCTTTCCCTTATTTTAATTTTTGATGTTTCATTGAATTGCTTTCTTTCAAGTATATTTTTATCGTCCTATTTCTTTCCTTGTAGGTTCATAAAAATTTTCATTCTCTCTTTTTTTGTGTGTGTGTTTCTCTTCTTGCTCAGGTTTTCTTTTCAGCTTACTGTTCATCATGCACTAAACTGATGCCAGAGGCACAAAAATCAAAAAAAGAATGAAAATGTACCTCAGAAAAAAAAGACATCTATCACCTGTAAGTCTTTTTTGACAACCAGCAGCAGGATCATGTTTAACACAAGGGTCCGAGAAAACATCAAACAAGATTGTGCAATCATAGTTGGGCCAGCACTTCATAGAGAGCATCAATATGTCTGCATTTTTATTTGGCACCTGGCAAAAGGGAAATCAATAGCAAAAATGGCTAGACAATGTTTAATATGTTTTAATCCTGGCTGGAGTTATGTAGAGTCGCCTGCTGTGTAATTGGACATGACACTGTAGGATAGTCAGTCACCTGGCCTTGGGAAAAAAATAAAAGTTTTCTCATTTGATGTTATTCAAACAATGGTAAAATTACAGTTATTAAACCTTGATCTGGACAAAAACAATAGTTCTAATCCTGTGCAACAATCAGGATAATCAAGCAAGGATTCTGAAAGAACTGGTGATATAAGAAGGGATGTTGATTTGTTCCCATTGATATACTGATTTAAAACTTGATTAATCTGAGCTGGGGTTTGAATCATTCGCAGAAGTGGCTGCCAGGGCTAAAATTTGGATAAGGTCATGAATGTAGAGAGTGTTACTACTTGGCATTTTCACAAATCATCCCTATCAAAGCTTCATTCTCTGGCTGGCTCTCATGCAATAAAGCTGCAATGTCTTATGTTTGTTTGCTCAATAACTTACAGTTTCACATTCATAATTCTGGAGGTCTTCTTTTTCTTCTGGCTCTGCCTTAGTGAGAAATCTCTCTTTAATAACACTAGGGAAAAGTAATTGAAAATATGGCCTTAAAGAAAAAAAAAAAAAAAAGAATGAGGTTTTTATTTATTCTGCAAGACAAAGGCAAGACACTCATCCCAGATATTCTTGACAGTGAGAATGATAGAGGAAGGATGTTATTTTATTGGGCAGCCTCTTGCTTGTGCTCTAGCTCTCATCCCAACACAATGACTACAATCAAGAAAGGGAAATTGCATGTGTCAGTGTCCTAAGGAGAAAAAAACAAACAGATTTTATAATAGCAGTGTTTTGAAATTCAGTTATTACAGAGAGGTTATGTGCAACTCCTCAAGCCCAGAGGGACTGATGGGGTGGGGGGTGGGAAGCAGAACAATTTATTTATTGATACAGTAGTTCCTGAAATACCAGCTGTGTGAACAAAAGAGGTAATCCTTACAGAATGGTAGAAAGTAAATGGACTCAATAAATGCAACACTCTGAAGCACTCAGACATTTCTGTCACTTATGAAGTAGAAAACGTAATGGTCTTTAGTCTTGTTCAGACAAAGATGGATTAAAAATTAATCACCATAGTAAAATATGAAAAATCATGAATAAACAAAGATCGTGGTCTAACAAGGCATTTGAGACAGAAAACAGATCAATAATTGGCTCACATAAGGAAGAAAACTTTCCTTTAAGGACTTAATCCACTGAAAGAAATGATAATGCATAGCAGGCCTGATAATATAAAACTAAGATTTTAATTTGATAACCTTAGATTGAACATGAAGTACGTTGAACTCTCACGTGTTATTGTACCTGCTTGAAGCCCTGGTTCTCTTTTTCTGAAAGTTATGGTGAAAATGGAAGGGTCCCCTTCCTGTTCTCAGACTTCATTGGCAAATGGTGATTGTGCAGGTAGCTATAAAATTCTTCCCACACTACAATGTATGAGCTATTTTCTGTGGGACCTCAAAGTAATCATTTGTCTTAGTGGAAGTTATAACCTCTGCTCGATAAAGGCTCCCACAACTGAACAAAGAAGGGACAATTTGTTGGGGGTTTAACTTAAGGAAAAAAAAAAATTGTATGTCTAGTGTGCTTTTCTTTGCAATGGAAATATTTGTCTGGACAATTCTGGAGATGAGTATAAATGCAAGGCTTAATATTCTCAACCTACTTTATTATGTATGTAAAATCATTTGGTAACAAAACATCGAATGCTAATGGTAATACAAAATTGGTCCCTTAAAGAAGGAATAAGGACACATTTTAAAAGGAGATTGGAAATGTAATGGCAGGAAATTGCTACAGTGGTATCTGAGCTGTTAAAGTAGCTTGTTTCAGCTTGTAAATGACACCAAATAATATAGTTTCAATTTTATGGGGTTATTTTTCTTTTTTTTTTCTTTTTTTTTTTTTCTTTCTTTTTTTTTTGTTATACCAGGATTATCCAGAATATATGAACATATTTCTTCCTTAATGTTAGTATCCTCCTTTTTTCCTTCATTCTTTTACTTTTTGACCATTGTTTTCCTTCACTTACACTTCCCCCAACAACTTCTTATTTACTTTTTCTCATTTTGAGAATCACATGGGTAGTATCTCATCAATCATTGCGCTAATTTCCTTGTTTCTTTTTTTCTTTTCTTTGCATAAACATTGTCTTAATTTTATAAACTATTTGACATGATCATATTGGTAATCCCAAAACAAACTCAACTGCATAGCAAAATGTGATGTTGTTTCTTGAATTGGTCCTAATTCAAAATCTTTTAGTATAAAGCATCTCTGTGATTTGAACAAGGAACCTGATTTGAATAATTGTCCAGTGGAAGTCTTTCTGTGTGAAAGATGAGGGTGGGGTGGGGGGAGGGAAAATGGAAGAATCAGGAAAAAAAAAATATTTAAAAAAATCCCAGCATAAAATGAATGTGGAAAATCATCAGATGACTATTACGAAATTGGAAATAAGAAGCCCCTAAATATAAATCATATAAATGGAAGAAAGTAGCATTTGAATTAGCATTTGAGGTGCAGTTCCTTGTGGACAAATAGACAGCCAATAAATGTTCAAAGTTGAGTTCACCAGAGCAGAAATACAAGCCTTAGTGAGAAAAGGTTTCTGCAGGGAGCCAAGGCTTATTTTGACACTTAAAAAGGGGACTTTTGGAGTTCATAGTTTATAATTAAATAATAAATGAGATAAACTAATGAGATCAAACATTAGATGCTAAAGAAAATACTGTTAAAAATTCATTTTGAAAATACAAGTGTACATAAGACATCTGAAGAGAAAATGAAATTTCTTGCTAGTGGCAGTAACAACATGTAGTGCCATGCATGCAGTGGCTGAGCAAGCACAGAAGTTAGAAGGGAGTGAGAGGTTCAGTATAGTATGCTATGTGTATTATTCCAAGAAAAATTAGAGCAAACACCATGACATGTCAGGCTTGCAGTGGGTATCAGTTTCATCTTGTTGCCTAAGTGCAAAGTTGGGGAAGATGGACATGATATGTCATGGCACAAACCTCCTGGCATGGATGTCTTGCACACATCATCAGAACACTACCACGTATGCAGTGGGATGGAATTGCAGGATACAGCAATCAGCAGGGGTCATGCTCTGCTCTTGCCTGCAAGGCAGGTTAAGAAACATCAAATGATGAAGTTAACATGTTAAAATGGATCTGAAGAAAATTCTCAGATTTTCCAATACATCAAAGTACTTGCATTCCTGAAACTGAATTAAGAAAAAAAAGTTATATCACAATGCATCACTGCTTGCATCTGTATTCATATGATTTGGCACATTCATTGACTATTCAGTTCTCATAGAACATTATTAGTGTGTTCAAGAAAGATGTCAATAGCTAGATATCTCTGTAATAAGTACCTAGCAAAAATAACCCTGAAATGAAATCCACACAGGAAGATGGATCTGTTCATGGAGCCTACACAGGGTGTCCATAAACACAAGCAAATGAAAATAAACAAGTATTGCTTTGACAAGGCATTAAGTTGTATTTGAAATCTCCCAGAACAATGGCAACTCAACTGTCTATACCTCTGGTGCCAATTTAATGCCTTTAATATATGAATTGTCACAAATAGTTAGGGCCAAACAATTTTGACATTAAAAATATTTGGATATTTTTTAATTAGGAAAATGGAGGAATTGTGGGTAAGTTTGATATAATCAGAAGATAAGCAAATATTAGATTGAGCAGGCCTTTGAAAAAATAATAAAAAATCTTGACAGTTCTTCTTTGCTGTGTTGCGACATCAATCCCAAATTAACAAGTTAATCAGACCCTGATATAAAGATGAATCAGGAAGAAGAAAGTAGCAAGCTAACCACTTTCAGCACTCCAAAGAAGGCACTTCAAAAGACTATTCAGCATACAGTGCTCCCCTGCACAAGAGACATTCCAGAAGAATGACACGTTAGAAAGTCTGATGGAAGTCAAAGTAACTTTTATGACATTATAGTACATTTCAGCACAAGAAAAGTGCACAACAAAAACTTAATCGCTGTGTTTACAAATGCAGGAAATGTGACCTAAAACTGAATCACAACAAAATGTAAATCAGAGTAGCACATATGAATTACTTTGATCATGTCTTGCAAAAAAGAACATTAGACCTGTTCCAAAATAGTGAAAACAATAAAGCATTTAGTAGTCCTCACACCATCCAAAGGAGCTACAAGTTTCATTTGAGATTATGACCAGCTAAAGTCCAAACTCAGGCTCAAAGAACATCTCTGAGAAATAGTAAGTCAGGTAGGTGCTAAAAGAGTGAAGGGAAAGCAATAAATTAGTAGTTTCTCTATAATGATTTTCAGCAAGTCTGAATGACACCTTTGCTTCTGACAGAAAAAAGCAATATGAGATACAGTGAAAATGTAGTAAAATAGTAACAATTACCAAAGTACTGATAGATACTTCCCTGTATCTATATAACCATGATAATTGCAGGAACAGTTCAAGAGATATCAATGCAGAAGCACAGAAACATATTTTGTGTCTACTAGCAAGCATTGTAAACTACTAGTAGCAGGCATTTTATATAGGTTCAGCTTCAAGCAAATGACAGAAAATGTTGCAGACTTTGTATCAAAATATCTGTATTTGGAACACAAAGCCCTCATATCTTCATTTTAAAACATCCAAAGTGAATGACAGGAGTGAAAGATTAATCCAGGTTGCACTTTTAGGGAAGGTGACAAAAAAGAGGTGGAGGAATATGGATAAAATACTATAGTGTTTATCAGTGTTTGCTAATAGCTCAGGACACAGGATAAGAGAATAAAGGAATGACAAAGCAGAGAAGTTATGCCTTTCAAAGGTAGAAATAAGGTCATGAGAGTTTTTAAATGAAAAAATCAGATTTGCCTAAAGAATGTGACTGTGTCTGACTTGTAAAAACATTTCAGCGGAATCAGTCTGAAAGCTACTTGTGAATGTATGGTACAATGCTAAAAGCAGCCAAGAGGTGTATTTTATTTATGTAATATGGACATGCAAGTGGAGAAGTTGCATTTGTACAAAGTATCTGAGGCAGGGCTGCGAAGAGCCCATGGTAGTCAGGGCTGCACTCCAGAGAGTTCTGATAAGAACTGGCAGCTGTTTTGCTTGAGCACAGAGGAAACTGCTATTTGCTGATAGCTTGTTACAGTCATGCTTCTAAATACCTGAACAAAGCAGTATGTTTGTCAGTGTGGCAATGAGTCAAATCATGACAATTTCCACAGACATGGTATTTGCATTTTGGATCATGGACTACGTCATGCTTTGCCATGCATTTTGAAAAAAATGGGGATTTACACCTCTGCTGTCTGTGCTATCTGCTGTGCTATTGGTGGGATGGCTGAATATAACATTCAAATAGTAAAGTGTTAACCTCTGCTAAACTTAAGCACAAACAGAGACTTATCTTCACAGCTGGGAGTGAGAAGGTTCTGACCAATGATTTTCTTTTGTAAGTCTTTTAATAACCAAGAAATGTAAATCATGGCACAGTAGAATACATATAGGTGATAGAGTGAGAAAGAAAGATCACTCACATTTTTCAGAGGAATTTAAGGCTGGGAGGAATGCTATGGGGAGTACCTAAGAACTGCAGGTTTGTCTAGTTTTGAGAAAAAGAGGATGACAGGCTACCTCATTGCTTTTCACAGCTTCCTGAGGAGGGGAAGTAGAGAGGTAGCTGCTGATCTCCTCTTCCAGGTATCCAAAGACAGAATGTGTAGAATGATTCAAATGGTTCACCAGAGGAGTTTCAAACTGGACATTCAGAAGCATTTCTTTACTGAGTGGATGATCAAACACTGGAACAGGCTTCCTAGAGAAGTGGTTAATGCCCCAAACCTATCAGTGCTTAAGAGGCATTTGGACAAATCCCTTAACAATATACTTTGTGTCAGTCTGTCCTGATGTGGTCAGGCAGATGGGCTATATCGTCATTGCAGGCCCCCTCCAACAGAAATATTCTATTCTGTTCTATTCTATTCTATTCTATTCTATTCTATTCTATTCTATTCTATTCTATTCTATTCTATTCTATTCTATTCTATTCTATTCTATTCTATTCTATTCTATTCTATTCTATTCCAAGAGTAAGTGATCAGTGGCAAACTTGTGCTGTAATCATACTGGTGGTACACAGTTCTTATGGAAACTATTAGAGAGTGGAATTTCTAGCACTTGTTAACCTCTGGACTGCACTCTTACTGCAGCTATATGTTGTCTATGTGTGTACAATCTGTGGCCTGAAATATTATCCAAAGAGACAGCAGACCCCATAAGGACTGCATCTTTGCTACCAGTAGCAAAAGTAGAACTATTACAGGCACTGATGTCTCACCTGCAAGAGCAAATAGCAATATTTGTTACAGATACAATGGAATTTTAGCTGAAAAGGAAGACAGAACATGATATATACTGATGCAGTTAATAACTAGAGCATTAGTAATGTCACCTGCAAAGCTCTTGTACTTACAGAGAACATGACCTCCTCACAGCTGGCAGCGACTTTCATCATTACTTTTTGAGAAGCACAGGAAGTCCTTCCACTTTTGGCTCCCAGTTGGAGTGTCCTAAGTAAGTTTCTAAGAATATATGTATGCAAATTCAGTGATGTCTTATCTCATTTTTTTAGCCTTGTGGGCAGTGCAAGCAGGTATATCTAAGCAGGCTACCAAGGCACAAGGCAAAGGTCTGGTGTGATCTCCTTTGTCATTGATTCATCTCCTGTTAATCATCAGTCCCTACTGCTGGGTCAAATACCTGGCCCAACAAATTTATACAGCTTCATTGTGAATCTAGTTTAGATTTCTTTTTCAGGCATTCTTGAAAAGCAATGTTTGTCCTACACTGAAAAGCACTGGCTGTGAGCACTGGTCTGCCCTGCAGCAGAAGTTTCAGTGCTGCTCCTAATCACAGCACCATGGACCAGAAAGTCAACACTGTGATGGTGAAGGGAAACTACCATCCCCTGCTTGGTGGGAGTTGCCCTACTTTAAATCTTCCTTGGGCCCTGTCCAAGATGCAATTCCAGCAGTGGCAGAAGGAACAGTGACAAGTTAAAACATGTTTTAAAAGAACAGTAAAATATAACTGGCTTGAATTTGTTTTGAATTTAGTGTATATATCAGCATAGCCCAGCTGTTCTTCCTTGTTTTCATTTTCTGATTTGTACTTTGAAATTTTAGTTGGCCCTTATATCACAGAGGTTTTTACTGGGAAAGGACCAATGAGGCTACTTTATTTTTTTTTTCCACCTGACAGCAAAGCTAAATTCAGAAATGGTAAAGAAAACGTAGGAAAAGGTGATGGCAGTTCTTTAATTTGGTTTTCTATTAATTCAAATCTATTCAGTATTCTTTGTAATACTGCCACTCATAATGACTGTATTTGGAATTAACATAGGTTTCATGTGTAATTCAATGGGTGTTCAGTGTAACTTAGCAACAGCTAAAGCACTTTTTTCTTCTGTAAACTAGAGCATGGCTGCTGATGATTTCACTTGGTAGACTGGGAGGCACACATTATTCTGAATTTCTGAATTTCCCAATTAAATGTGCAAGATCTAATTTATTAATAACGCAGATCTTATATTGTTTATCAGAAGTTATGCAAAGGATAAATAAATCCAGCATCAAACCTCTGGAAGCTTTTAGGACTGTCTGGATCATAACATGGGAATAATATTTGAACCATAAAGGTTAAGTTCATAGGCAATTAGAGCTGCTGGAATGGAAAAACCTTTTAAAATATACAGTGTTCATACATCTCTGCATCTCAAGTTTTTTTATATGTGTGTGGATGTATTTTGTATAGCAAATGGGGTAGAGGAGGCATTTATCCTATAAATAGATTTCT
Organism: Erithacus rubecula; assembly: GCF_903797595.1. Lineage (NCBI taxonomy): Eukaryota > Metazoa > Chordata > Aves > Passeriformes > Muscicapidae > Erithacus > Erithacus rubecula. Next base: position 104,826,624 of record NC_136689.1, read on the forward strand.
CTCAGGGCTCATGCTGTGTGTGGCAATATGTTCTCACTAAATATATAGTCAGAAGAAGTCTTACTGTATTAACCCAGTTTAAGTAATGAATTACAGCAAGTAAATATATTGAAACTCTTTTCCTCAAAAAGTAAAAATTGTGTAGAAGAATGTTTAGTTTGTATATTCAGAACAGTGTATAAAAGTTCATATTAGGCTACAGATTAATAAGGTGAGGTCACCTACCTATAAACATTGATTTGCAATATTTAAGAAGCAGTATTCATGTTTCATAGTCTCAGAATGGCTTGGTTTGGAAGCTGAATTTCATGAAGTTTTCACTGGCCCACATCTCAAGCATGTGAAGGTGTCTCTGGATGATATCCCCTCCCTACAGCATGTTAACCACACCAAACTTTCACTTGATCCCACTGTCCAGTGCCAATACTGTCATCTGAGGAGTGCCACAAGCCACTGCTCTCCACCTGGACACTGAGCTGTTGACCACAACTGTCTGACCAATTCCCTATCCACTGAGTGGTCCATCCATGAAATCTGTACTTCTCCAGTTTAAAGACAAGGATACCACGTGGGACAATGTTGAATGCTTTGCATGAGTCCAGGTAGATGACAAAAGTTCCTCTTTCCTCATCCATCAAAGATGCAATCCCATCATAGAAGGCCACCAGATTTGTCAGGCACGATTTGCACTTAGTGGTTGTCACCAACCACTTCACTATTTTCCATGTGCCTTAGCATAGTTTCTGGGAGTATTTGCTCCATTATCTTGTCAAGCACCAGCGTGAGACTGACCTGTCTGTAGTTACCCGTCTTCCTTTTTTCCCTGGTTAAAATATCTCTATGTTTCCCCTTTCCCAGTTAACAGCAATTTCACTGGAGTGTCGTAATCTCTCAGATATGACAGAGAGTGGATTAAGCAGCTTCCCCAGGACCTGCAGATGTATTTTATCAGGTTATGGGCTTGTGCACCCTCAGGCACCTTAGATGGTCTTGAACCTGATCTCCACCTACAGCTGGCAGTTCTTCATTTTCCCAGTCCCTGCCCTTCCTCTGCTGTGACTTGTGTGGTTGGCTGCGAAGACTGAGGTAAAAACCCCTTTGAGTACCTCAGCTTTTTTCCATGTTCCAGGTAACCAGGTCTCCCTTTTCTTTCTGGAGAAGGCCCACTTTCTCCAGGCTTCCTCCTACCACCAACATACATATGGAAGCTTCTATTTTTTCCCTTAGCATCCCTGGCCAGATTTAATTCTATCAGGGTTTTAGCTTCCCTAAGCTGATCCAAATCTGTTTACTGAAAAACATTGTTTTTCTTTTATTAGTATGTGAACAGATTTCACAGGAGGAAGAAAAAAAAAAAGGTTGTTGTCTCATAAAACACAAACGAAAAAGAAAAGTTCTGACCAACTTTTTTCTCCTGCACTATTGAATAGATGGGATTGTATGATTTTGTGTTCAAATACTTTTTGTTTTACAATTGCAAGGAAATTCTTAACTTTATTAGCTGACCATTGTTTTATGAGTGCCCAGTTGAGGGCAGAGAAGCTTTCAACATATTGGTTTATTATTTTATACTTACTATTCTAAATGCATCCCAAAAGTTGGGATTGTGTTTTCAGGGGACTTTAAGTCTCTGAATGTGTATTCTGGCTGACATTTAGGTCACCTCATACTTATTGTGTCTGTGCATCTCTAAATTTTCAGTGCCCCTAAAACAACTCAGCACTAGAAAAAATAAAACAAGAAAAACAAACTGCTAAATTTTTCTACACTGACTCAGTCATTTAGGAATGAACTTCAGAAGTATAAATGAAGCAACATCACCTTGGAACATTTGTCAGTCTTGTTGAGCTTGGCAGCTTAATTGTCACAGGAAAGAAGCAACAAGATAAAGTAATACTCTCAAAAATGTGGAATGTCAGAAGGAACCATATTTGTATGACCTTAAAAAAATAATCAGTCTTTGAGTCTTTTGAGGTCTGAGCATGTAGCTAAGATGGAGTATGAAAACACACATCCTGGTCCCACAGCAGAAGTGTAAGAAAACCAAATATCAATCTGTTTTCAAGTTGATTTTGTGTAGTGTTCATGAAATAATGTCTCAAGAAAGACATCACTGATAATTTTGCTACTGAAATAATTTAGAATGCATATTCAATATTTTTCCTGCTGAGGAAACAAATGATCTCATAAGAATCCTATCTTGCACTGCAGCTCTTGACATCAAAATTATATAAAGAATTTGTGTTTCATTTTTCTAAATAAGGTAATTGGCATTCAAGAAATAAATAAAAAATATTTTACAAAGAAAAACCATGTTGCCTTCTATGTGTCTCTGGTAAAAATTGCCACAATATAGAGGAACTGCAAATTGATGAATGGTTGACAATCTTCTTCATCTACTTGAGATTTGCAGCTGAATTTCCAAGCATCACCATTTCAACTGGAAATTAAAGTTGCTGTCAAAAGGACTCAGGATGAGATATATCCATGAAGTAACACATAAACTCAAATAAGCACTAGGGGAGAAGGTGGAGAGGACAAGAAACGGGACTCCTGTCATTTAGCTTGTTCTTTTAGAGTGAAATTCTCTCAAATAGTATTGAAGGAGCATTTCTGCTGTGAGAAAACAATAGCTGAGAACTGTTAAACAGCTCCAAACAAATTTCCTAGTATGAAATGGACATATTGAGACAACCAGTGCCAAATCTGCACATTAAGTAGTGGAAATATTGCACAACATCTATGAGACACACAGAATTATGTATTATGGCAAACAACCATTTATTTTCAGTTCCACATTGAACTAAGCTGAATTAGATCTGCTGGATAGAAAAGTAACCAAACATCATTATCTTTTTTTTTCTTATCCACTTAGGCCTCTGCATCTCTTTCATTTTTAATGTAGTTCCTACTCAGTCTTTTCAAAATAATCTCTTTGACATGTGTGAGTCCATGACATCCCTTTACAAAAACTCATCGTATTTTGAATCCAAAAATCAATCACAGGAAATAGGCAAAGTTGATGTGTGATGGAGCAAAAGCATATATATAGGGGCAAAGAACTTCCATCATTCTGCAGCTAGTGAGTACAGCCTGTTGACTCTTTTGTATCAGCAGATCCTAGGAAAATGGCTTTTTTCAATGAACAAATAAACAAATCTCATGAACAAATACCACTTAAACAAACAAGAATTATCATAAACATCATCAAAAATGCATCTATCTGTCTTAAATGTGTTGACTGTAATTGCTAAAACAAACCATTGCAAACTTACTTGTCTTCCAAACTTTTATTTAGAGAGTGGTGATCTATAAAAAACATTGCATATGAACTCCTGTTTTTTCTTTCACCAGTTTTCCCTGAATCCAAACAAATAATCATACACTTCTGTATGTGTCTTGCACCTTCATAAAATTCTTTAGTTTGTGGGAATACAAAATACAAAAGGCCTTTAATCTTTTATAGAGTTATCTGGACATACAAAAGACAAAAGACCTTTAATCTTTTATACAGTTGTCTGGACATTTGCATTCCTTGATGCTCAAAGAGCATTGGCATATGTATTTTGCTGAATATTACATTACATAAACTTTATAATATCTGTACTTGAGTCATCTAACCTATGTAAAGGCAATTTTTTTAAAGTATATTATATTCCCTTTGGGCATACGGCAATAAAGATGTATCTTTTTAAAATTATTTGCATAGTAGTTTAGAAATAATTTTTCAAGCTTAAGTACCTGTCTGTACAGTATTTTTCTCACATCTGTCTTCTTTAAGTGATCTATATTCTTTACTTTCAAATGAAAAATCTGGAAGTTAATGAATATCAGCTCATCCTTTACTCTTGTTAAACACTTCAAAATATTCCCTCAGAAATTATTCTACTTCCATTAGTAGAAATTTTGAATCCTCAAGAGAGAAGGGATTATTGTTGCTTTTGAAGATTGCTGCTCTCTGACTTCCTGTAGTGACACTAGACTTGAAGACAAAAGCTTAAGAAAAAAATTAAAATAGGTAAAATGAACCCAAAAGAAAAAAGAAAAAAAGAAAGACTTTGCCAAAAAATGTGGGTATGGTAAAGCCTGTGGACCCAGTAGATGCTGGATGTGGACAGTGGCTACTGGAGTGTGGTGGTGCTTCCCTCTCCTACCTCAAGCTGCTCTATCATCTGAGAAATGTTCCTTATTCCTCAGCTGGAGGAGCTGCATCTGCTGAGTTCCCCTGGAGCTTATCAGAAACACAGTCTGTTCCCAGGGACTGGTGCTGTCTAACCAGATCCTGGCTTTTAACATTCTTGGAAACTTACTTTTCCTGCCTGAATAACAACCCAAATGTAATATCATTTTCATTATCAAACTTTCAAAGAAAGTTAGTGACCCACATTGTGGCCAGGATGGAAAATCACTTTGAAATAAAATCTCTTGTGACCTTGTAAGCAGCAGTCCTTGGTGAGATCCTTTGAGCTCTCCTGGACAGCAGGATGCAGCAGCAACCTCCCTCTGAGTGGGATATCTCTGAGAGCTAGTGAGGGCTCAAGTTTTCTACACTTGGACAATCACTGAATATTGATGATGGATCCTGGCCTGATACCCCCACTCCTCCAGGCCCAACCCTTCACCCACTAAGAAGATGCAAAGGTATCCAAAGTGAGTACTTCACAGAACTCAAGAGGATTTTCTCACCCCTACCCCAGCCCCCAAGTAGATAGTTTTGGTTTTATTTCATTTTTTTTTTAATTTTGGATTTTTATTTGTTTTTTCTCTATGTGTGTTGCCGTCTAACAACTAGTAGAGTGAATCTGGACAACAAACTTTGTTTTGCTTTCACTTTTGCATTAAACTTGCTTTTGCTGATATCTTTGCTGGTGATTCTTTAAGTGACCTTAAAGAATGCATTCACCACACAGTCCAGGGGTTATATTTATGCTTTGGCAATTTCCTTCTGTATATTAGAGCATAAATGCCCTGTTAAAAGAAAGGCTTTTTCAGTATTTTTCACTTCAATCCTGTGAAAGTCCTTACTTTTCTAATTGTTTAAAAGAGCAATTTAATTAGTAGATTTCAATATTTTTAGTAAACAACTTTAATATCTCTTTCTGATCACCACAATTGTGTGTTTTACCTGAGTGATTTAAATCTATGAAAATTTCCTTTTCTGGGTAGAAAAAATAATATTCATGATTGCCACTGATGAGACATTATCAGAGCATAAAATTTTCAAATTTCATAAAGCTCTGTTGCTACTGAAACACAACATTGTTAGCAGAGTGTGAATAAGATTTCTCTAGACCATATTCATACTTGGTATCTCTTCATATATAATTTTGAGTTTAAAAGTGCATTATTGTAGAGAGAAATCCAGGAAATAGCTCATATTCAGTTATAGGCATCATGACCTCTGAGACACTCTTCCTTCGGCAAGTTTTCTCATTGAATAAGTACAGAAGATAAAATAAATCATTATGATATTTCTCATATGTAGTGTATAGTCAAACATTATATTACTGAGCTCCTCATATGATACTCTCCTAAGGTCTAATACAAGAATGTTTTAGTCCTGAAGTAAAATGTGAATACATTCTGAACTTAAAGGAGTCAGAAGAACTGAGAATTCCTACAATGTTTGTGCAATTTCAAGATATGAACTAAACTATGGATAAAGGGTGAAAAATGCAACAAGGAGTCCTCTTGGAGACAGGAGGTATGAATAAGCAAGAAAGCAGAAAAATCATACATTTAAAATAAATATGAAAGTGTTAATATTTTTAGAAATGTCTGGATTATGGCTCTCAAGCAGTATAAGAACATCCTCAGTAGGAGAAGTCTAGGGTCCAGTACTTCATCAATCTTGGAAATGACAGTCTTATGTAGTATCAGTCTTTATAAAGAACAAGACACAGTTGGGTTCAAAGCTGAAAATAATTGTTGCAGTTCCTGCCTGGGCATTATATATTCCAGTTCTGTATCCCAGCAAATACATCAAACTCCACCAACCTGCTCCAATCATCCTCTATTCTGCTTCCTCAAAGCTTCCTCAGATCTTCCACCAGACCTTTGGAGCAAATACAGCAGGTGTTTCATCTTCACTCTCCCTGGCACACAAACAGAAGGACTTGGAAAACAGGAAGAAGAGGAGAAAAGAAGAGCTATAATTTGCTTTCAGAGTTCAGTAATGAAACAAAATTGCTCTAACATTTGGCACTTTTCTGATTCTCTTCCTTTGCTATTTGTTTCCCTGAGGGAACTGGAAAGGCTTTATTAGGGGAAAAAGCCTCAGCCAAGTTTTCCACTAGTAATTGTTGACTGCCACTCACCAAAAATGTGAGACAAAAAATTAATCAAATGGTTCCTCCAGACAGGATTAAGAAACAATGCAACATTTGGAATATCTGTTGGTAGATCCTTATTTGTTTAGAACTGATTTAGAAATATTTTAAAGTTTACAGAAAACCAAGAAATCTTCCACATTATCATAATTGTTGAACAATTTTCCAGAAAAATATGTCCATACTTATACATTTATTTCTGACCTAAATCCAGAGACTGATTTAAGAAAATGTATATTCAGGTTATTTGAAATATAAGTATGGAAGTGAACCAGAAATTAATGAAGATATAATAGGGTGGAGGAAATTTTCATTCAGCCTCAGCATTTGCCCTTTTTGAGATGTACCCCCCTCATACTCATTTCCTTCCAAAGCAAGAGAAAGAGTTCCTCAGAACTAAGATTTTTTTTTCTTTTTTAGCACCTTTTTTTCATAATTTCTGAGATAGAAAACCAGAGGTAGCAATGTCCCAACCACTGCAGCTGCAGATTCAATATTCTCATTTCAATAATATTCCTAATTTCACTGACATAAACATTCCTGAAACATTTTACATAGCACATTTCCTGTTTCTCACAGCCCTTAATTCATAATCTGTTATTCAGATGAATGTATTATTTCAAAAGAATATGTGAAAATATCAGGTGGCTTGGTTTTGTTGTTTTTCTTTTTTTTTTTTAAATTTCATAATAAATATCTTTTCATTGAGTCTTCCCCACTAATTTTATATTCCTCCAGACCTCCGAATGTATAACTTAGATAAAATTATGTTTAGGCAAATCTGGCCTTACTGGATTTTATTTGAAAACACATTTAAGATATAGAAATTAATTCCCACCCTATTCTCATCATGATAAACTGCACTGTTTCAGTGTGGTATATTTACTCAATCAGTCAAAATAAGGCTAGGATGGAGAGATGCCTTCATGGAAGCATGTGAAACAAATGTCTTAAAAGATGGAGCAATTCTCAAGACCCAAATGCATACTGTGAATTACTTCTGGCATTGGCAATAAAAATGTAATGGGTTGTTTTGTGTGTTGAGGTTTTTTTTTCCTCTCCGCCTTAGATACAAAAAAAGATTCTAACTATTTTCTCAGCTATTAAATTTTCTTAGACCTTTTCCCTCTTTCATGAGATATGAAAAGAGTGATTTCTTCATAGTGTTTTTTTTTCCTTTGAAAAGCAAGGGGTGGTGTGGGAGTGAATGGGAGGAGCTGTTTTGCTTTTGAGTCTTCTGATGGGGAAAATTGCTGAAAGATGAAGCTTTTAAGAGTATATTTACAGTTTTCTCCTCATTTCAAAACAAAGACCATTGACAAGCTTGTCTTGGAGATGTTTAATTGTAGTTTACTTGGTAGCAACTGTAGTAACTCTAAACTCCTTTAGAAATAATGCTTTTTATGTTTAGCAAGGAAATTATCAGTCCTGCTAAGCTTCCAGAGGTAATAAACCAATGTTATCTTCCAGACATGAATAGCTAGTTTAAGAGTTGTAGTAATTATAAGCAATCTAGAAAATCTGTTATTTGATAAACTATTAACTGAATTTTCTGTTACTCTTCCGCAGTTCCAATCTCTATTTTTGCACTTACTTAATATGAAGTATGACCACAAGTGAAAACTTGAATTCTGTTCTGCAGAGTATTTTAACTATCTAGCTCCTGTCTAGCTATTTATTGAGAAACAAGAAAGAACAAATGATATCTTTGTGAATCCACTTCCTACTTTTTAGGGTTTCTCCTAGGTTTATAGGCAATTTAAGCCTCATATATGCTGATGACTTCCTTTATATATAAATCTTTTATCTCTGCTTTTCATAGGAATTTTACTTCTGAGAAACCAGTCCTTAAACCAAGCACTGAGGTATGAGGTATCTAGGTTATCTTCAGGCAATGAACAGTGACTAACAAACTGCCAGCTCTTTGGCTTTTGGGCTAATACGGGCTCCCTGCAAACTATGTGTCAGAGAAGCTTCTCTTGGTTCTTTGCTTGTGCAACATAAATACCTTGCTCAAGACTCAGAAGTCCCAATGCCAATGATGGTAGGATGGTTCTTTAGGTGGTCATAGTGCACCTTGTTTTGCTCATCTTGCTCGAAATATATCATAATGCATGAAGTAATTCCTCCTATTCTTTTGCCCCATCACCCCCTAAAAGAGAAAAAAAAAGGCAGAAAGCAATTCCAGTGGGCAGCCAAGGGAAGCGAAATTCATTTTCCCTCTTCTTTAAAAGATAATTCTCCCAATATTCTTAAATCTATCTCTGGCCATATTTAAGTCACCAACACTAAAAATTCCAATACAGACTTGACATGGAAGAACCTCCCAAAGGCCAGCTGGGATATTATTCTTATTCTAACTAAATAGTACACATTTAATCTGCATCTTTGCAATATCTATTCTCATGGTTGGTGTCTGTAACTTCTTCATTTTCACACTTTGTTGTATTTGTAGCGGAGATTCTACCTGAATGACCTTTTAAAAGTCCAGCTAGTGAAAAATACAGTAGTTCACACCTCCAGTACACCTTCACAATAGCTCCGTGTTGTTTGTCACACAGTGGTGCTTAACCTTAAACTCTGGGATCCAGTGTGGGATTTCTTCTTGCCTTCTTTGGTTAGTTTCTAAGTGATATTAGGCAGAGCCCAGCTGTGAAGTGCTGAATGAACAGCACAGTGATGTAGTAAAGACAGTTCGAGGAGGCTGAGGGCCCTTTGTCAGCTTTACTCAGAAGGATATGATCTTGCCTGCAACTCCCTGCACTAATGGCAGTGCTAACAATAAGCACTCTCAGCAAGGCATCAGAGTCTCTTAATTTTTACCTCCTCTCCAGGGTAATTGTGACTGAAGCTAGTGACCTCCCCAGCATGCTGCAAAGCATGTAGTTTCAGTCAGAATTTTAGAAAAAGTATATAGGAGGAAAGAAGTTACTTTTGTGGGGGTTAAATCATATTGGTGGATGTTGTCACAGTCACTGTTGATGTTAAATGCAGGTGCAAACTGCAGGCATATGCCACCAGCCAAAACAAAGGGAATTTTTGAACCCGTGCTGTAATTTGAGCCTACATGAAGTGACTTAGCCCATTGCAGTTTTCAAAGCTGAGAGTAAGAAAAAAAGCTATAGAAACTGTGAAAGCAGTTGTTGACAGGTGTTGTACAGTAAATCAGAGGTTGCTTTGCTGAGTTTGAGATAAAGAACCTCATCTTTCAAGGAGAAACAACTGCAAATTTCATTGTAGGGGGACAGTTTTGTAAAGATCCTCCTACATTCAGAACTGCACATCTTTACTAAAGAAACATAGTTTATACAAGATATCTATTTGCATCATGCAGTACTTGCTAAGTAATTACTTCATTGTGTTAAAAGGTCAGCAAAGAGAAGGATAAATTATTCAGTGAGTTCATCTTTCAGTTACAGTTTAAAAGTCAAATAACTTGGAAAAGCCTAGACATAAGTAATGGCTGGATTCTCTCCCCTTTCTTTCCTTCCTTCCCTTCTCTTTCCTCTCTTGTCCCAATTTTGAATAAAATTAATATATTCTTATATTCATTTTTTATTTTATTTACATATAGTTGTGCTATCAGACCATATCTCCTTCTGCTAACCCCAGCTTTCTGAAATAGCATATTCAAAGCTCTCTTTCTGAAGTCTGAAATCAGTCCAATACTTTGCTTGCCAATAACATTTTTAAAATTACTATTATTATTGTTATTATTATTTTGTAACCCAAATGACTTAGAGATAAAAATTGTTAATACCTTTTCTATGTCCTCTTGTCACTGGGAAAAAAGCCAAGCCCAGCTGCCCTGTTCTATCCTTTCCTACATAGGAAAGCACAACTCTCTTCTTGGTGAGGAGATCTTTGCTAGTGAGCTGTAGAGCTGTGAGATTTTTCTTAGTTTCTTGATACATCTCAGGTACAAGAAACTCCTAATATAATCTGATGTACATTCAGATTAATTTTGGTGTGCATCTTTGACAATGCACAGAGCTATATCTAACAGCACAGAGGCACTGCCAGACTACCAAATTAAGTTTAAAGGTGTTTAAAATGCTTTATTCTGAAGAGTATAAAAACTATAGAAATGGCTTTATCACTGTTGTCTAACATCTTAATATATGCTATGATGTATTTTTTTTTAATTAATGATTATTAAATGAAATTATGTAAATAGTGGAAAACAGTCTACTCTTTCCATAGCAAGGAGAAACACCTCTATTACTGGCCAAGAACACTAAGGAAGCTGCTTCTGTATATTTAAACACAGAAAAAGAAATAATGAGGTCATTTAAGAAGATAAATGTCACACTAAATGCATTAGGCAGCACTTCAGTTTTTATGTAGAGCATAAGCTTAGTCAATAATATCACCCACAGACACAAATTACACTATGTGACACCTGGACTCTTTAGATCTAGTACAACCAATTACTCAGAAGAAGTGCACTGAGTCTTGCACACAGATTTTCAGTTTCAAGCTTTTGAAGACTGGAGATGAACACATAAATGTACAGTTAAACCTTTCATGTTCCTTACCAGAGTGCCTGTTTTGGGCTATCAGTTGCTGAAGTAAACAAATAAGTAATTTAAAACTGTAAAAGCAGATTTTCAACAGGTGAAACTTGGCCAAGGTTTATTAATTTAGGAGCAATTTTAGGTTGCTTGCATGAGGAGTAAATCCTTAGAGTCATACTAATATGAAATCAGGATAGATCCAATAGATCAACAGCCTTTAGAAAAGGAAGTTATCACTGAAGACACACTCTCATGAGGTCCTAGTAACTTCAGGAGTGACATACTCAGCACAGAGCTTGTCAAAGGCAATATTTTGTGTGTGACTCACTGCACTGTCTGTCCCACTCTATGCCTTATTTTTTTTGTTTTTAAAACACCATACATATCTACTCTTCTCATCAAAGACTAATATAGTTGATAAAGTGTTTAATAGTTAAAGAAGTCCCTTAGTGGAGAATCACAAGTCTTGCACTGAACTTTTAGCTTACATTTAAAGATACAATCTGAAGAAAAAAATTCAAAAAAGCACTTATTTTTTCCTTTTAAAAATATTTTAAAATTTTGAGTCACATTCCATCAAGTCGAAATGATCCGATTGAACTATTTTTGTGATTTTCTGAATTTACATGATTAGAACAGTATGAAAAGCAAAAAAATACTCAGTGAAACATTCAGTTTGGATGTTTGTATAACGCACACTGGAAACAACAGTGACATTTGTCTCAAAGGTCTGAACACAGCCTACATCCCTGTCCTGGTTTCAGCTGGGATGAAACAAATTTTCTCCTTAGTAGCTGGTACAGCTACTGAATTTAGTAAGAGAATAATAAATTTAGTATGAGAATAATACTAAGAACACACTGATGTTTTAGTTGATGTTCAACAGTGCTGACTCTAAGCCAAGGACTTCTATATTACCCATGCTCTGCCAGCAGGCAGGTGTACAAGAAACCAGGATGGTGCACATCCTGGTGCTGCTGACCCAAACTGGCCAAAGGGATATTCCATCCCACAGAGCACATGCTCAGTATACAGACTGAGGCAGTTATCCATAATGGGGCTAATCACTGCTGGGGGATGGACTTGACATTGGACAGCAGCTGGCAAGCAATTGTGTATTTCCTATGTTTCTTGGGTTTTGTTCCTCTTTCTCTTCTTTTCATTAGAACTACTAATATTTTTGTCCCTATTATAATAATAATTATTATAATCATTAATGGTTTTATTTTTATTTTCTTTTGTTTGGTTTCAATTCTTAAATTATTCTTATCTCAACTCTCAAGGTGTAAATTTTTTCTTTCAAAAGAAAAAAATCAGAGGGAATATGAGCAGCATGATGTATGCTCCTTAGTTTCTGGCTGAGGTTGACTACCACAGTAGGTGAAGGCCTGTGTTTATATTTTTCTTTATTCTGCAAAATATTTTTACAAATATTTAGCAGGGTCTCAAAATAGCAGTATTCAAGACACAGAAGCCTTTATTGTGCCAACAGAATAAGTAGTGAAGTCTATGTAAAGTTGATAAGATTTCATGTTAGATTTGTAGTGTGTTCATCTTCTGAAAGAGTAATTATTTCAGTAATTGTTTTAAACACTGTAGTGCCACTTAGATAAATTGAAATATTTTGAATAATCACCATATGATACCAGAGTACTTTATTTTAAGACTGGTCCTGTTCCCAGTTCCTAGAATAACAATGCCTCATTGACAGATTACTTTGGATAGGTCCACACTGGGAAGCTGAATCAAGAACCTGCAGCTACTATGATTAAATGTATAAACATTTGTGGCGATTTTTCAGCCCAATTCTTACCCCTTGCTCACGTGTGCTCTCTCTGTTTTGGTTACTATGGTGCAATTACCTTACATCAGAAGCTAAAGAGAAATTCCAGAAGAGATTTCTGATGGAAAGGGATTAATTGATTTCCTGAAAATCTTCAGCAATTTTGTAGAAATCATTTATCATGTCAACATTTTCAAAGCAATGCCCCAAGGTGCCTGAAATGGTTTCAGCAAAACAAAAGGCTTCTGTTTTTCTGCATCATCCACAGCAAGGAGTGGAAGCCTAATAGCTCACAGAACCACTGAATCAATGTGTGCAAGTCCATTTCCTTAAGTTCTGTTTGCATAGCTTTAGAGAAAGGCTTTTATCAGGCAGAAGCCTGTGGACTTGGAGCCGCACATTCTGAGATCAAATGCCTACAGGGAGAAGAGGCATAAGCTTGATAACTCAATGTCTCCAGCACACTTAAGACTTTGCCTGCTTCATCACACTACATGCAACCATTTCTCATATGCAGCCAAACTCAATCCTGGGAACAGCTCTTCACTGATACCTTAGATTACTTTCAAGTTAATGCTGTGCTTTTTCCAGCCATAACATCCACTTTATCTCTTTCAGGTGTAAACAAAACAGTGTCTGTTCTTTTGTCTATTTAATCAAAGCAGTTTTTCCTTCTTTTCTTCCGAGTCTGGCTAAATTAACTGAAATGACCTGCAAGGTTGTTGCTATCTCCAGACTGGATCAGAGAATGTAGGCATTGCACTACAATCTACTTTAATCCTATTACAGCCATGTCACTCCTAGGCCTTCATTGTGATTAGACAATTAGATACCAATGGCTTTCTAATGGATTTATTACAAGGCATTAGCTCATGAAAATTCTGCAGTGTTAGCTGCTTGCCTTTTCGTTGTAATGAGAAATGAAACACTGTCACGGGAATCTGTTAATTTAATAGCTTCCATAACAATGTTAGGAGTGGTAGTGGAAGAAATTAAACATGATTTGCTGCCAAGGCTAACCTGCCCCATGAGTTGGTCTTGTGGCTGTTTGGAGAAACATTTTAGCTACTACATAAGCAAAGGTAACTGGCAAAACTTTGAAATTAATGTGGTTTTTTTTGCATCCCCAAGGAAAGTGAGTGGCTGAATGATGTCACAGTACCTGAAGAATTAGTCAGTAGTTTAAGAGTGATGGAAATAAAGGTAGATGCTTTGAAAATACTAGAGTTGAACTTATCAGGACGAGGTGGGGATTGGTGGCATCTTATATCTGTGAGCAACCCACTTGTATTTTGTCAAAACAGTCACACTTGCCAAAGTAAGACCCAAGGTGGTGTGAACTTTCCTCAACACTTTAATTGGTTCAAGATTAAATGTCTTACATCTTCTATGTGAGACACCAGAGCCTTCCAGCAACTACCTTAAACAATCAACCAGACAGTTGATTATTTAACAGTAAATATTTACCTTAAAAAAATCCTAATTATCACCTTGGTTGCCATGATGTGTGTATCAGGGAACAAATGGGCTCAGAGTGGGTAGTGGGTAAAATCTTCCAAATGTAGTAATGTCTATTCACTGGCCTTTCTTTTTTCTTTTTCATTAGTCTGGTGGGCAGATGTATATTATAGTAGAACCAGTATTCATTTTTCACTCTTGTTGGCAGATGGAGAGGAGCCAAAGACTGAGTACACCTCTGAGGTTTTATTACCTAATATTTCCTCTTGCCTGATCCCTGTCAGGCAGCTGTGAGATTCCCTGGATGGCTGCTATGTGTGAGCTTGAATGGCTGTGGTCATGACCACAGACATTTTGTGCATAAAGGCTTTCATACTCTAATCCTGTCTCTTGAGCGTTCTTCACAGGCATTTAAAAGGAAAAAGATGATTTAATGTATATTAACATTTGAACCCAATTAGCTAAGCTAATGAGGAAGGTAAACAAGATGTCCAAGAATTCATTCCTTCTCTGGATCTATAAAGCTCTGAGATCTGATAAAACATTGAGATTTTTTATTTAAAAGTGACTGGTAACTAGGCAGATTCTTTTAAAGTGAGGCATACTGACTCAAAGTGTTGAATCTTTGTGCTGTATTTTGCAGATATAGCTGCCTTGCTGTTTACTTTGCTGCAAGGGTTTTGCCAGCATCCACTGCATTAAAAAATGGACTTCTCTGGCTCCTCATGTCAGTTTCACAATTTACAATTTCAAGGAAATTGTACTATTACAAAAAGGAGCTAACAGTATTTTTTCCTTCTCTTTTTTTAAAGTCTTTTCATCTCCAGCATATAAATTCTGGTAGACTGCACCCCAACTCTTTGTTTTGATAATGCAAAAAAAATTCTGTAGTATCAAATTCAGATAAAATCAGAATAAAAAATATGCAATGTCTGTATACATATATTAGTGTATAAACAGTGTCTTAATATTAACATTTAACCTAGATGTCAAGTGAAATGAAATAGGGGGATACATTTGAAATGAAATGTTTTGGCATTATCATACTGGAACAAGAAGGATGAAATGATTCATTTTGACACTTTCCTGTGGAAAATTTCTTCAAAATTGAAATGTTCATGTAGAACAGCTCGATTTCAACAAAACTGAATTTTTGGAGTTGTATGGTGTTCTGCTGAAACATTTTTGAGCAGCTGTAGGTGGAGCCTGTCAGTGTGTGTGTCTGTTTGTAAATTTACCTTTCAGTGAGATGAAGGCTACCAGGCATGTTAAATTTACCATTCACTTTGGAAACTGTTCATGAATTATGCAACTTCATCTGAAGCCAGAGCCACACTGTGACAAGACAGGGTCAGACCACAGCATGAAATATTTTGATATGTGTCCTCCACTAACGAGACTCCCACACAGAACTAGCACAAACATCCCTCCACCTAGAATGATATCAGTATTAGGAATTTTTCCTCCAGGAGGTATTTGGGGATCAAATGTGCCTAAGCACATAATCAAAATGGTGAATTTGGGAGTTGTGGCATTTCCTAACAGCTTTATTAGAGCACTTATCTGGTAAAACCAAACATGAAAGAATTATGTTTTGTGATTTATTATCAATTAAATTTCATAATATGGATGACAATTGGTGGTGGTTGCTATTGTGGGATTTAATTTGCATTTGCAACACTAAAGGATACCATTTTCTGAATACAAATGCACCAAGATATGAAAGACATTGCAGGAATGACTTTATGTCCTAATTCAGACAAAAATCACATCTGTAGAGTAAACATCGAGAGTGTTTGTGGATCAAATGAAGAAAGCTGTGCCCATGTTGAAGATGACCAACTCTTGCAGCAGGAGAAGTGTAGCCCAGATGTGGTTTGGCACCACCATCCATCACCTTGTGGCACCAGGGGAGCTGCTGGGATTGGCCAAGGTGCTGTGCAGGGCAGGATGCTGTGGTCCTGCAAGGCAGGGAACACACACTGCCTGGGGAGGAAGATGCTGGGGGGCTGCTGGGGGCACAGGCTGCCCTTCAGAGAGGGTGTGTGGCTGTGCATGGGTGTGTGTAGCTGTGAACAGTATCACCTGGGTGATGATGGGCTTTGGAAATTCATAAGTGTTTATTAATGGTTTGCATGTCTAGCATTGTGGTTTATCTGCTGAATTACATTGATCCTGAGTGTGTGGTGTACTGATTGCTTGTTAAGTACGTGCCATTAATAATTCAAAAAACTGCTTTGGTTTAAATTACATGAGCAGTTTTTGCCTGTGACAGATATAAATTGGATCATTCGAATCTAGGCAGCAGCTTTGAGACACAGTTTAAAATTTCCTGTACTTTCATTTATCCTCAAAACCACCAGTGATTGATACAACTCTTCAATTTAACTATATTACTATGTGGTTGTATTGTTGAACAGCTTATTCCTTGACTAAAGTTCAAGAGTTATGTTCTGCAGATTATATGTATTGTCTCCATACCAATCAAAATGTTAAAATTGTGATTTCTAATACCATTTTATTTAGAAAAGATTTTGAGAGAAACCAAACCTTCCTTTTGATTAACAGTAAATTTTAACATACTCTGATTTTTCCTGGCCTAGTAATTTTTTGGGTTTATTCTGTAAATTTATTCTCTGCATTCACTATCCAATGTTTCTGTCCATGAAATATTAAAATAAAATTTAAAAAATTAAACAAAAAAAAGTTAAAAATAAAGGAATTTTTTAATCTAATCAAGTTTTATTTTTTTAAATAAAGGTCAGTCTTGAAATTAAGCTTCTTTTTGCTCTTTTGGTATCTTGACAGGGATTATCAAAACTCTCCTAGTAAGATTTAATATTTGCACACTGCAGCTGACATAACAACATATGAAGTTCATGTGAATGGCATAAAACTCACAGATTAATTTAATTTTTTTAAACTTCAATTTCTTGTTTTGAAGATTAAAAAGCCCCAAATGAAAGCAAGACAATATCAGTTTTCTGTTTATGGCATTTTATGGTTAAATAAATGCCCTCTGGCTTTCCACACTATTGGCCAACAACTGTCAACATCAAAACTAATGTCACAATGAGGGTGAATCAAGTCCTATGAATAAATAATTAAATCTATTCCCATCTTAAATTCAGTGTCACTATTGAAAAGACACAAGAACAAAACCCAGCAGCAATTTCTCTAAAGAGCAATAATAAAAATAAAATATGTTTGGATTCAGAAGGGTATAAAGCACATCAGGAAGTACTCAACAGGACTTGTAAAAATGAATTGAAGGAATTTAGGATTATTCTATGCACTAATGAAGCAGCAAGTGATTATGGAACTTATTTGTGTTTTCACAAAGAGGCACAAGTAAAATGCTAGCTAGACTGAGTCAGCAACAGCACTTACTCTTAGATGAATGTTAATAACAAACAGTATGAATCTTTATAATGGTTTAGAAAAAAGGGACTCCATGGTGTTGATAAACTGCAAGTTGAAAACATATCAGTGAAACCTGCTGATGGACCTCCAAGTATATTTTTCCAGGGACAACAATGGAAACAAGGAGCTGCAGGTAGAAAATACATAACTGGGAGAAAAGAAATGGACTGGAAATACAGCTCTTTTTTTTTTTTTAATTTGTTTTGGCATTGGCCAGAACCATATGGTATAAAATTCAGTGCAATGTATGTATGCAGAAATGAAACTCCTCTAGGTTTGTAATAACATGCATTTCTGCTAATAGTTTCTTGGTGATTCAACTCTATAAGAAGATTTATCAATGGTGTTTAAGCTTTTCCTGTTAATTAACTTCAGCGGTAATGAGTCTGCTTTTCCAAATTCCTTCAAAATGTTTCCACTGGTTTTGATCCTCTACAGTGCAGGTCTATCAGCCTACCAACCAGTAAAGTAAAATAAACATTTTTTTTTGAAAGCCATGGAAATGAATATGAAATACAGACTTCAGGTATGTCTACAGCTGTTTTATGCCTACTCACATTCATTGAAATATTATTTTTCTAAAATGGAAAAAGACATTTTTTATGAGACAGACTGGAACTCCTCATAAAAAAATATAATAAGCACAGCTATGGATGGTTTGGTAAGCTCTTCAGTTCCAAATTATAAAACAATTATATATATTTAGAAGTGATGCACCTTTCTGAGCTGTAATAGTTTGCATGAATATTTAATATCAGAATATGACTGTGATATTGAAAGCTGTCTTCCAGTCTATTCTTTAAAGTAAGAATTCTTTCATGGAAACCTCCTTTTGGTGAATTGGGTTAGTGTTGTAGCAATTCAGAATTTGTTCACAGCAGTCATTATCATGTGGTTCTGAATATAGGTACACTGCAAATGTATGGATCAGCTGTCTTCCAGATTACATGTTTTTTATCAGTGCCTTTTGGGACAAGTCTTAAGATGTAGTCCTCAGGATAACTTAGATAACTCAGGATAACTCAGACTTAAAAGTCTGAGTGAGAGTTTAGGACTTGAGTCTTTGCATAGGGAGATAGGAGGTTCAAACTAGGATGAATCACGTTTTATTTGGTGAAAAACTGATGTGGGTGCACAGTAAGAAGGTGAAAGAGGGATAAATAAGGAGTATGAGTATCAATATTTTACTTGATATGAGCAAGCAAAAGATTTTATTAAATTATGATAAATGCTTTTTGCACTGTGTTTTTATTTTCTTGAAAAGTTAAACATTTACAAATGTGTATTACATCCCAGAAGTGTAACAGTTTTTCTCTTAATGGTGTAAGGATTTGATATTAAATACTAGGAGACTTAGTTCAAAATTGCTTTAGTGCAGATAAGTACCTCTAAAGATAATTTACAAAGATGGAAGAAAAAGCCGTTGATGAGGTTCCTCTGGGGAGTCCCAAATTCCATGGAAAAGGGGTTGGGTTCCAAATAAGTCGGAACAATTCCAGCATCTAGTTACAATGGTTAAAAATGCCACTGTTGCCAATATTTATCCTTGCATTTAGTGTACAGCAGTGAGAAGAGGAAATCAATGTACTCTTTTGTGTGAAATGTTGTCAATTTCTTAATGAAATATTTGAATTATGTATTATTGGAAATGTAGAATCCTTAAAAGTGTGTTGAACAAGGAAGAAAAAAAAAAAAAAGCGAAAAGAATGTAGAGCTAAAAGTTAATAACATCTTGTAATGAAATCAAGTATGAAAGAATAGGAAACATTATGGTAACATAACTTTGAGAATTAATTAAACCTCTGGGATTTTTTTTGGAAATGTTTATAAGTGAAAGAAGAAACTGATATCAATCAATGGGATAACAGTGTTAAACAGTTTGCTTCTGGTTTGGTGTTGGCAACATTGCACCATTAAGAATTGAAGAAGATGAGATATGAACCTTCTGATAAGAAGATAATGAATGTATGGTATTCTGATACATCAGCTTTGATCCAGTGTATGTACCACAGCATATTATCACAGCAAATTGCATGCTTCTTTTGAGTAACTGAAAGGAGCTGTTTAGTGCTTGAACACTGAAAAAATTCCAGTCAGTAACATCTACAGTAACCCTTAAAATGGTGTCCAGATATTGCAATGGAAAACAAAGACACACATGAAGGAGGCTCAAAAAACTCCAAGCTTAGCAGTTCTGTGAAATACAGGAGACCACAACTAAAAATGCAGCCCTTTTATCCAAACCACAGTGAGAGCAGAAGAGAGAACAGAAGCAACCTAGAAAAACAGCCAGAAGGCAGTAAATAGAGAATATGCAAATTAACTTTAAATAACACAGTCCATTTTATTTATTTTACTTTTAAAAAGCTATGTTCAATAACATTAGTTAATAATGATAAAGAAAAAGGCAATTTGCTGAGCAGCAAGGTTTAGTGGGGTTATCTTGCACCGGGAAAGCTTCTCTAATTCTGCTGTATGAGATTTATTCTGGTTACTGGCAGGGTTCAATACAATTATGGAAGTTTCTATTGACTTAAACCTTTCTTGTTATTAAATTCTCATCATTGAATCAATTCTGGTCTGGATTTTAATGAACTTAAAAAACAGGCAGCATATTTACTGCAAAACTATTAAATGCTAAACATGTCACACTTCTTTTCTATGGTCATATGAAATCATCAAGCATGGTTCAGACAATGAGACTGATTACTTAGCAGCCACATTTGAACAATATTCTATTGTTCTGCATTTTGACCTGATACCCTATTTGTAATAAACACTGCTGATCAGAATAAAAATAAAATACCTTTTCCAATTTCTGTTGTGAATAAGGACAGTGTTGATCAAAGAAGAGTAGCTACAGTCTTACATAATAATAAATTAAATGAGACCTGATTTATAAAGCTTCAGCAACTTTTTCCAAGATTCTGTGCCCACAAATCCTTTCTTAATACTCCTCACTGTCATTTTGCCAAATTTGTAAACCAACCTTCCTTCCTTCCTGACTTCCTTCCTGCCTTCCTTCCTCCTCTGGCTTTTTCATATATATTTTCAAAAATATATTTTCATTTATATTTCCATATGTTATCTATTAAATATATGTTTTACATATACATTTTCATATATTTTCTATATAATATATATTTTCATATATTATCTAATTGATGACCCTGTGCCATCAAGTGCCTTAATACCATAGAGATGTCTCCAAAGGGGCCAGCAATCAGACTTTTTTCCCTGCTGAAAAAGGTATTTTCAGTGACAAATTGGATAGCTGAATGCCATGCACTTCCCCATGTTGCTAAAGTTTGGAGAGATCTTTCAGGGATTGATTCATAGCAGATTACTTATATCTGGGATGGTGACTAATATTAAAGTTAGTTCTTCCTGGTGTTTCTTATGATAATATTTGCAGTACAATATCACTTTTTCTTCTATTTTTTCTTCTTTTCAACAGACATTCTTCATCTTCTTAAGTGTTTATGCTAATAATCTTATAATGTACAATCACTTCAGTCTAGCAATTATCAAACTACAAAATGTTGCTTTACAACAAACTGTACACAGATGATGTAGAAATTATTAATATCTCTAGTACTGTTCATTTGTTACTATGGAAATACTGTTCCTCTATAGAGCTCTTAGTAAACACTGTATTAGTGATGCAGCCAATGATAGAGAAAGCCTTGGCAAGAACAGGGGTAAAATTAAGATGTATATTGTTAGAGATCTGCAGTTTCAGCATAAATACATAGAGATGTATTTATTTCCCTTGCCTTTCTATGCTAAAAATATCCAGTTCAAGTGCAGCCTATTTGGACATCAACTTTACAAGTCAGTTATTGAAATACCTCATAAAAATGCATTCTAAATCAAAAGCGACATTGGGTAAAAATAAGAAACTTTACCATTTTTGTTATCCATGTAAGTCGAAGTGTATCTTCCCTACTAGATGTATCTGTGGGTTTTGTTTTGTCCTATTTGTTAGCAGACTTAATGTTCTTCTGCCTTCATGTGATACAGAAAAAGCCTTCTGTATTTATCATCCATATTTCTTTTCCTTGTATATAACCACATGATTAGGAGGGAAAGAGAAATCCAGGGCACTAAATAGTTCCTCTAAGGTTGTACTGTAAGCATTTCACTGTTTCAGATTTGTTACTTTCTGATGTCTGAATTTTCCATGCCTAATGTTCTGAATGTCTAAATTATTTTTTCCTCTCCAGAAGCTGTTAGTGTCAGGGAAGAGATGGAAATATTTTCTGTGTGAAAATAATTTTTTGCTTTAATTTTCAAAGTTCTTTATGGCTTGGTACCTCCTTATTTACATATACATGCTGGGAGACCAATGGGCAAGAATGCCCATTCTTCCAGCTTCAGTCCAGCAGGGTTGTCAGATAAGTATCTATAATATTTTCTCAGAACACATCATGTTCACTATTCATGAACATCATGAAAGCTGCTTCATTGTTCTCATTCAATTCTCCTATAAGACACTTTTGCAGAGATGACCCAAAAACACTCAGCATACATTGTGGTATTGGCAGGAGTGACTGCTGCTTATCCTGGTCTTCTGAGCATCTCATGTTCTTCTGCACACCACATTGCCTCTTGCTCATGTTTCAAATCTGCTTAAGTACATGGAGAAACCTGGCTGTGAGTAAATGGGGATTAGTATGGGCTACTTTATCCACATGAGTGTATCAGCTCACCAAATACCTACTATTTGTTTTGTTGTTCTGATTTGTTTTATGTTTTCCAGCTTAGAGAATCCCTGGCTTATGGCTGGCTGTTGGCAAACATCAATAGCAATACCAGTAATATATAGTGATAAACTGGTATACATTTTAGAGAGGGAAAGTTCCATTTTCTTCTCTAATTAGAAAAGGACTATGATTTTAAATAATATGATTTCTAATTATAAACAACCATTTCCTTTATTAAGATTTAGAATAGAGGATAAATTATTTGAAGATAAAACTTTCTGGCATCATGTGGCACGATGTATGTGGCTAGGTTGGACTCCAGTCACAGGGAAAATAAACAGGAGTTTTGTAGGCTTTGGAAACAAGATCTGTATTCTATGCTGTGATGGAGACATCTCTGTAAAACACATTAATTTATTTCTAGTATTTTCAAAATTTATCTTAAAAGATTGAGAATGCCACATAAATGGAGTTCAGTGATCCTTCACGCAAATATCCACAGAAAAAAAAAAGAAAACCTGTAATACTTCTGCAAACTCCATGAAGTTCAACAAAGTCACTTGCAAGGTCCTGCAGGTGTCCTGAGTCAGGACACCCACCAGTATCAATACAGGTTGCAGGATGGATGGATTGAGAGTAACCCTCTAGAGAAAGACTTGGAGATACTGGTGGGCAAAAAATTTTTCATGACCTGGCAGTGTGCACTGGCAGCTCAGAACGTGTTGGAACACATCCTGAGGAGACCCACAAAAATATTGAGAGGTCTGGAGCACTTCTGCTTTGAAAAAAGCCTGAGAAAGATGAGATTGTTGGCCTGGAGAACAAAAGTCTCTGGGGACAATATATTGGAGCCTTTTAACATATAACAGAGTATTGTAAGAAACATGCAGAGGTTTTTTGCCAATGCCTGTAGTGACTGGAGAAAGGACAATAGATTTAAACTAGAAAGGATATGTTTAGAGTAGATATAAGGAAGAAATTCTTTACTGTGAGAGTGGTGAGACACTGGAACAGGCTGCCCAGAGAACCTGTGGGTGCCCCATCTCTGAAAGAGTTCAAGGCCAGGCTGAATGGGGCTTTGAGCAAATGGACTACTCGGGAAGTGTCCCTGCTCATAACAGGGAGTTGGAAATAAGTGATCTTTAAAGGTTCTTTCCAAACAAAAGTGTCCGAGAGTTCTATGATTTTTGGGGGCAGTTGAATGAGTAGGTGGGTGGTGTTCTGTACAATTTATGTATATATGAATGAACCATGGCAATACAGAGCTCTAATAGGTAGTCAAAATTATTTTTATGTGCATGATTTCAGGCACATGCTTTTAAGTGTGAGATAATAAAAAATGCTCACTGTGACACTGACCTGGAGGAGCTCCATAAAATCACTTAATGGTCTACATCACAGCTTCAAATGATTCAGTTCATTAGAATTAATGAGGGGTGGTAGATCTGGAAAAGATTTCATATTGGATATGGTCATAGTCATTTGTTCAGTTCACTAAATAACTATGTTGTCTCACTGGCACAAATCTTTCAATTTCAACATAATATTTTTGAGCTGCCTTTTTTAGAGTTTGTTTTGATAACCTTTGTTGGATGCAATATCCAAAATAGTTCACTCTGAGGAATAATATATAATTTAAAAAGGCATAAAAATACATTCCAATTCCCAAATTACACATTTTTAAAATGTTACATAATGCATAAACAGCTTCGATTAATCCATTTAGTCATTGCATTACATTATGATGTCGACCTTTCATTAACTTCAAGATTGCTGTAGAACTCAGGGAGAAAAGTCAACCAACTTTTAAAAATTTTACTTAGTAAAATAATATTTAAAAAAAAACCAAACAAAAAGGTCTTCTTAGACCTAGTGTTATAAAGAATTATCTTCATATAAGATGCTTTGGTATATCCAACATTATGCAAGAAAAACTTTCTAGATTCCTCTGGGAACCTGAAACACATTTCATCTGGCTCCATCATTATGCAAAATTTTCACCATTGGCTCTTAATTAGGTGTTCTCATTTGCATGATGAAAGTTCCTGAATTTGACTAGACACCATTCATAGCTCTACTTTATTTAAGTTGCTTTGTAGGGAGCAATATATTGCACTGCAGTAAACAGAGTAAAAAAAATCAATTGACACTGCATATTTAACATGCAAAAAAGACTTCCTTAAGGCTAAAGCAACCATGTCTAGAGATAGCAGCTGCCAATGTGGTCAGCTGAATTAAAGTCTTTTTGAGAAAATCCGCTGCTGGTCCTACCAGCTAAAATATTGAAAATAATCTCATGGTTGATGAGATAGTAGCAGTTGTGACCAGCCTGGGGCTCTAAAGCAAGAAGATTCAAAAGGCCAGGGATCTTTTGTAACTGTGCACTTTTCAACTCTGATAGTTAAGAAAGAGGGTGTTCAAATTAACACAGACATTGCAGAAATTACAGAGCCATGTCTCATTTCATTAAAACCAAACAAAAAATCAATTTATAATCTTGTCAGGGCTCAATTAAGAACCTATGTACACTGCAAGGGAAACTCAGCTGAGTTAAAATCAAAATTAGAATATAAAAAATTAACCATTAAAAAAAAATCTTGCCACCTTAAACGAAACCTTGACAATGGTGATCTGAGTGTGTAAGATTGAATAAAGGTTACAAGCATTATCCATGCTGAGATTACTGGTCCCTGACCTTATCCTGGGGCTAGCTGTAAAGCCTGACTGGATATTAGCATATATAATGAGAAAATACATCATATCATTGACTTAATCAAAATATGATAATTAATCATTGCTGTATCTGCCTTTGGGAATAAAATTTTTCTAAATGTTAATTAGCCTACAAAAGTAACAAGCGAGCTTTTAAATCTCCTTTACCTCTTTATTAGCCTATGAGCTAAGAACCTCAAGAGAGCCTAAACTTCTGTCTCCTCATTTTGACTCCTTGTATTTTGCCCAAGTATCAGACAATTGGGTCTCTCTGTTGAAAAGTATCTATTGAACCCAGTGCTCTGTGAAGAACAGAAATGAAAAAATATTGCAGAAGCTAAAACTAGAATTGATATTCTGCCTGAATAGTATGTCAAAATGATATGATTTGTGTTTTAATTCAGTTTATGGCTCAGGTGAAATTATTCATTTAATGTTACCAATCTGATAAGTTCTTGCAACTCATTTTTCATTGTTGAAATAATTGTAATAAGCATTATTTAAATCACTCAATTTGCTTCACACCAGACTTGCTATCATGAAGCAGCAAAAGCTAACCAACCAAACACACAAGCAAACAAAAATCCCACAGAAAACAATCCCAAAAAAAGACAGGAAATATGAACTGGGTTGGTGGGGGTTCCTTGAAGTTTAGGCTATCAATTACTTTGACAACATGGGGACAAGAGTACAGAAATTAAAGAGGGGCTGTTTTTAGGAAATAAAATTTTGAATTTTCTAAATATTTTTAAAGACTAATGAAAAATTCTGACATAAAAAGAAATTTCAGAAAGTAGCTCTAAGAAAATATCAGATTACATGTGTAGTTACAGTCATTTTGGTAAATTGATTTTCAGTTCTTTTTTTTTATTATTATTTTTGTTTTTAAGAACAGTTCTTAAGAAACTCATAAAAGCAGAGCTAAGACTCATGTTTTAGACAGAAGGGCTTTGCAAATATCTTTAAGCTGTACAGATCCAAATATGAATCCTGTTTTCTTCCTTCAAATCTCCAGGTTGTTGAGGTGCAGATTCAAGGCATTTCTTTCCAAGCTGCAAGATTCTTCTTCTCTCTATTCCCAAATCTCCAGGACTGGTTGTGTGACAAAAAGTTTCAGTCACTCTCTCACCCTGTCATAATCAAGATCAGTCATTTCACACTGCCAGCAGGCCCTTTCTTAACACAGAACTAAAAGTGTTAGTAACACTTGCTTTTGTTAGAATCCCTTTAGGACTGCGTGATAGGACCAGGAAATGTGTGTATGATGAGATGCATTCTTTTCAGAGATACAGTTGTCATTAAGAAAAATGAAAAAACTAAATACAAATAAAAATAAGAACCCTCCTTCATATTCATAATGTATGCATTTATGTGCACATGTATAAATATATATATATGGACTTTTTGTGTGCAATGCCTGTGCATGTTTTCTAAATAAAATCCCTAAAGTAATGAAAGAAATATTACAAAGCTATGTAATGGGCAACAGTCCTCTGGAAATATACCATTAATTATGATGAATTCTCTCAGTATTCATGGGGTTGCAATATGCAATCCCTTAGGAATTCTGTTGTAATTTAGCATTAATTAATTTCTACCTACAACAAAGCAGTCCTTAATCTTGAATAATGTAGTGCTTACTGCTTTTCTTGCTAACATCTCTGATTTTTTCCAGTGTTTTTCTCCTTTTACCTCTAGTAGTCACAAGGTTATTCTAAGTATTTTTGGACATCAATACACAGAGCTAAGATCTCCCTACTACCACTCAGACCCAAAGTAATTTGAATGCATTATTTATCCCTTGAGTAATTTGCCACAACTAATCCTCACAAGCAGGTCTAATGCTGGATCCTCTGGGATATTCCTCATTTGTGATTAATATGAACTGTGAATGCACATCTTGAAAAACCACACCAGTGGGGTGGTGATGTTGGTCTCTTCAGTGCTGGCACCCAGCATGGCTGTTTGCAGTGCCAGTGGAGCTGTGTCAGCTGTGTCAAACACACAGAGCCTGGTGACACAGCTGGGGAATGCCCTGACCCCAGCCTCCCTGGCAGCAGAACAGCTCTGAAAGGTTCTGAACGTGGGCTACACACGGAGATCTCCATCTGGCACTCTGATCCCAGACCTGAAACCAGCTAGCACACCTACCCTACCTTGTGTGTCAGGCATGTGGATAAATGCCTCGTTTTAACTCCCAGTATCTGTGTCTAAATCTGTATTTATGTGGTGGGAGTGTGACTGGAGTTCTCTCTCTGCAGAGGTGTGTTGAGCCAGGTCAACCTACGATGATGTTTCTTTCTCACTTTACTACTCAGCTGATCAAACCATCAAATCTTACAGGGCTGCTACATTCTCTTCAGAGGGTGTTTCAAATATTCCAAAGTTCAGAGAGATTTTATTGTTCCTTGAACATAACAGTAGGATTGAAACTACCATATTACAAACCCAAATAACTCAGTATTTTGGGATTCAGGAGATTGTCTTTGTGGAAGTGTTTTCATTTTTTCTTCTCTTTCAGATGAAAAGTATTTGAGCTGTCACATTTTTCAGTCACATGAATGAGAAGAAAGAATTACACAGAGCTTTGCTCTTCTGACAGTACTCCTAAAACCTCCTTTATACTTCTTAAATACTGTTATCAATCCTTCTTAAAAGAAACATCTTCCCGTTAGAAATCTTTAAAAAAATACACATATTAAAAAAAACCAAAACCAACAGTCACTGATATTTTAGCAAGAAGACAAAGAGTTTATAGTAGACCAGAGAACAATAAAATTTCAGTGATAAAAGGAACAGTAAAAAATACAAACAAAGGATGTTGTATTAAAAATATTAAAGGTCAATTTGAGAAGTAACTAGAGAACATTACCAGCCATTTTCCAAGCTACATCCCCAAGTCAGTTTGGTAGGACAATAACATAGTAACAATTTCAATAAGAATTTAACACAAGTCTTTAATGGAGACTTTATTATGCTTCCATTTACAGTGTGCACTAATGATGGCAAGATAATTTCAATTTCACTCTAAAGGGATTCCATTATGAAGCCATTACAATATGAAACTGCAAAAGCAAAATACTTTCTCAAGAAATCCACAGAGAGAGTGGGATGGTTTCCATTACTGGTTCCAAAGTGATATGATGGCACTCCAAGGATCTCACTGCAGGCCCATAGGGACCACACCAGCATGTAAAATAATGATACACATGAAAAGCTTCTTTGCAGATAGACTTGTATTTCCATTTTAAAGTAGCATTTTGTTCTGAAACGACAACAACAACAACAACAACAAAAAAAAAAAAAAATTGAATCTTTTTTTCCTACTTGCATTCCAAGAAACCTTCATTTGCCTTAACAAGCAAAGACCTTCAGTATTCCTTCCTTTTTAACTCTAATCTTGCTGTCATGTTTAAGAGAGAAGGTGAGCTTAGTTTTATTTCTTTTCAGTCAATTTTGTCTGCCAGAAATGTATAATATATTTCAGCACTGACCTACTGAGCTAAAGACAAGAATAATCTGAGGTCTGTTCTGTCACACAATAGTCCCTTCAACTGACCCCACTGACAGGGATTGGCAAAACTAGATATTAACTTAGCTGGAAAATGTCTTAAACCTATAGAGAAAGTTCTGAATTGAAATAGTTAAGATTGGTTCTCTCTCTGAATTTGTAAGGCTAAATTCTCTTGTAGTTTCTTATGAAAGGTCCATGCTAGAAGTGCTTGTGAAGGTGTTGATAGAACCTTTCATCAAGGGTGAAAAGTTCTACAAAAGTATGCCAAACTTGCCAAAAAACATAGCTAAGTGTCCTTTTATGATATATAAAGGATGGCATCGTTTACAGGCTTCTTATGGAAAATTTTCTGAAACTTCCCCCCTCTCTCTTCCCCATTCTGCTAAAATTATGAAATTGCAATCAAAATTGGGCCAGGTGTGAGAGGTTGGAGGGGTACACGTGTGTCTAGAGGTGTGTGGTTTTTTATTTGGTTTAATTTTCCTAAGATAAGGAATCTGAATGGACATTCAGTTCAGAATCTCAGAAAAGTTTTGTTCAGATTTGGTGTGAAGCTTTATTTCTGGAATGCTGAAGTCTTCTATTAAAGTGAATTGCTGTTTTTGTCTCAGTTCTGTAGCATAAAGTTTCACTTGCCAAGCAGCATTCATCTTCAAAACCCTTTGATGTTATTAAAGTTTATAAATCTAAATAATTAAGTATTTCAAATACAGTGCCTTTGAGACCCCTTTTTACATGAGTGCTTGCTATTCTGAAGTCCAGATTTTTAGCAAACCCTTGTTCTCTTCTTCTACAATGCAAATACAAGCATATTTCATTGCACATACACCAGAAACACACATTTTTGAAAATCACAGAACACATGGGGATAGATTAAACTACATGTCCTGTTCCTACTAATGCTATTTGTCTGACATCCTACTAATTAATGTGTTCAGCTCAACAGATCAAGGGCTTTTAGTTGAAGGATCTCTTGTCAAGGCATATTTCTCCCTTTCCTGGTTTTAACTAACTGTCTTCCTCAGATTCTGTGGAGCACTCGCCATGTCTGAGATGTGCTATTTGTCTTCTCAGTTTTGGGTGTTTTTTTTCCTATTCTGTCAATTGTATTTAATTAATTTTAAGTTTTAAAACTTAAATTCATAATTTAATATGAATTCTTAATTTAAATATATTTCACAACATATTTATAGTTTTTAAGTTTTAGATTCTCTGTAAGTTTCAGCAACATAGAAGGCCTGATAGAAGAGACAAAATAAGGTTATTAATGCCCACACAAGAGGAAGAACTACTGCTGTAGCCAATGACTTCTCTCAGCACTGATACTGCCTACAAGAGTCAAAGAATCTTGAGTCATATTTCAAAATATTTATATTAAAATATCATGAACTCACATCTTTGCTGTAATTCCAGTTTGCATACTGTATCCAAAGTATTTAGAGGAAACTTGGCCAGAGTTTCCATACTACAACCAAGGGAGTGGTGTAGGTGTACAAAGCAAGAGTTGTTAACAGACGTGAATGTACTTAGAAAAGGAAGGTCAACTACAAGATAGTGTGAACTTTTTGGAAGGAAACTTTCTCCAGTCTGGAAACTTTCAAAACCACCTAATTCTTAACCAGGAATATGAAGAATCAGAGAGCACTGGGCTACGATGAAATCTTTTTATGATTTCTAACCTTGTAGGAGTTCAGCCGGGCATAACATACCTTATTCTACCTATGTTTCTTTTTCTTCTAATAGGTCTTAACATTATTTCAACATCATTTTTATCAGTGGAATAAATTGAAGTAATTCTCATCCCAACTCTTCCATTTACTTTGGTGGTGTATATTTGGAATCTGTTTAGCAATCATTTCTTGGCTGTTTGCAATCCTTTGAAATACTTGAAAGAGCTAGTATTGAATGTTTGTTTTATACACCATATGGAACAGGCATGGAATCAAAGCACTGGTTGAACTTCAATGCTGGCATTCCCAGCTTGCTTGACTCCAGCCACCATGTCATCAGTGCTCAGAGAATCAAAAACAGGAGCAGAGAAGTCTGTAATGCAGCCATGTGTTCTGTTGTTTCCACAATTGTAGTCTCTGCAGCCCACAGAGCTTGTGATGCTGTCCAAAAGATAGCAATTTGTGTGCAATTTGAAAATGGATTTTTTGACATGATGGACTTATTTGACACTATAATACAATAATAGAGGTGGGGTAACATGGCTATTGCAAAATAAACTATCATTGGGAACAGTGTCACATCCACAATTAAAGCACAGATACTGAAAACAAGAGAATTCCGATTGACAAAATGATTGCACATATAGAGCTTGACAAGATGCATTTTAAGGGAGCAGTCATTTCCTTTCCAAGAATCCTTGAGATTCAAAATAAAGTGCTCTTCAAAAAAACTTGACTCTCCTGGTTCTTTTTGTGAGGACTGTAGATACAAAGAGTTTTAAGGTGTCTGTTTTATGTCCTTATTGTATTTGCACTGCATACTGCATAAAAATAAGTGATGCTATTTTCACAGTGTGAGATCTGACAGAAAAGCAGCCAACATGTAGCTATAACAGGCAGCAGCAATAACCATCACTACCGGCAAACTGGCAGTTATTTTTGCTGTCAGCATTGTTTCTTAAAATAAAATCCTTTTTTTTAAAAAAACTCTCTTTGCCCTCGTGCCACTTTGATATCTCCACTTTCCTTGCTGTCTTGGTAAAGGCCACTGGGACTGCAACTTAAGGAGTTCCAAATTTGATATGGATCCCTTGTGGAGGTACAACAAGAGTTCATATATCTCTGATTCTTTCAATCCTCCTTTGTCTCAAAGGGAGTATAAATATAAACCTGTTTGGCTACCTCTATAGATTTTTGAGTTTTTGTGCTTTTTCTCAAGCCAAAATTGATAAAGATAGTTGCACCAGAAAAATAATAAAGCCTTCAGTTTTAACTCAGTAAGCACAGAACATAATAATCTTCAAACACTTTGTCTTCTCACATTATCTAGAATAATTCAGAGAACAGCTGACAAAATTTTAAATAAAACTAACTAAAACTAGGGAAATGGGTGACTAAACTTAAAGAGATAAGCACTGAAGTAATTGAGAAAGGAGGAGGAGGACTAGATGGAAACAGAGAGGGACAATAAATTGCCATTTTTGCTGTCACATTGCTATACAAAATAACAACCGGTGGTGCACTGTATTATCTCTGTCTTCAACTGCATCCTCTGATGTGATCCAGAGTTCTTCTTTTGTGATGGGTATTGCATATCAGAGTTTAGAAGTTGCTATTAATCTTGTGTGGGGAAAGGAAAAATATCTAAGACATTCTTGTCAGTCTAATAATGTCTGAACAGTCTAACAAAATTTCCTACAGTTTATTATTAGTATGCTTACAATGGTACTAAGTCTTATAGTTAATTTTACACTCAAGATTTCTATGCACAAGCATCTATCATCTAATCTTGTCCTCCAGTGTAAATTCACCTTCTAAATGTCTCTCTAGATCTCAAAGTCAGCAGCTTCAAGGAGGAGTAGGATTTGAGTTAAAGTAAGTTGTCAATATCCCAAGTGGTTTGTTGGGACAATTATGACAGGGATTTCTTCTCCTTCACAATGGGGTCCATGTATGGTCACTGCCTTACAAGACTGTACTTCTTGACTAGTCAGTAACTGGCCACTGTGCTTTGGCTTACAGTTTGGGGTCCCTGGTATACCCCAGCATCTTTCCATTCCCTAATTGTGTTTTGTTCTAGGTTCATTGGTAGCTTGCTCCCCACTGACTAAATATTTGTTATTCCTATGAAGTAACTAACAAGATATTACAACACACAACTGCCCAAAGTTTAAAAAAAAAAAATTCAGGCCATAGTATCTTACCATTGCACAGCTGCTGTAAAAAAAGGATAGAAAGGCCTCAGCTCCAGACAAACCAAACAAGTCCTGACAACTCCCTGCTAAAGTAGTAAAAGCCTGTGATCTTTTTCTAGATAATAGAAAAATATATTCATTGGACTTATCCTGGTATATTCTACTGAATTTCAGCTGAGCTTCCTGTGTTCATTATGATTCAACTTGAGAACATTTGTACAGTTCCTGGGAAAGATAGATTGCAGATATTAGAAGCTTGCAAGGGAATTAAAATATGGACAAAAGTGAACAGAAAATTTTAAATGTAAGGGTAGTATGGTATGTTTGTCTCTTGCATGACAAGGACACGTCTCTTGACATCTCCATAAAGAAGGTCACACTTATTGTTGATATGACTCTAGAAATACTAGTAAAGTCATAAAAAGAATTTATTTGGTTTAAAGACTTGTCTCACAGAGATACTTGGTGGTTGTCAGTCCTAAATGTCCACCACAGAACGACATGTGATAAACTTTCTATTCCATTCAATAATAATTATTCTTCCTCTGTTCATGACTTTTGAATTCTTTTGTTAAGGGTACTCCAAGTCTAATGCTCCTTTCCTTGTGGGAAAACACACAAAATTTCTACATGATAAAGATTACAGCTACCCCATAGGGATAAAAAAAAAAAAAAAAAAAAAAAAGTTCTTCACAATATTTACAAATCTACTGTAGCTTTGTCATCTACAGTTATATAGAAGACAATATGGGACTCTAAAAGATGCAGATATTTCTCCCCTCAGTTTTATCTTCTCTTTTTCTCCACATCCTGGAAATATAAGCAATTTTCCAACAAATAATCTCCAAATGCAAACTGACTTAATAAGAAAGAATTATTTTTTCTCCATTCTTGGGAACTGTCAGACTGCTGCATGTCTAGTGGCATCAAATTTTGATGCAGGATATCTTGAAACAATTTTAAAAGCCTACCTAATTACAGAATTGTTTCCAATAGTTTAATATAGCCCTAGAAAATAAAATTAATGTTTAAAAAATCAAATTAATATATTTTTAAAAATGGGTACATGTCAGAAATATGACAATGAAATTTTAAAGAAATAGTGTATTTTCATTTACTAGTATTGTTGAAAAATAAAAGAATACTAGTTTGTATCACAGACCTAAATGTCAAAAAGTCATCAATTAGTTGCAGAGAAATTACTCATTTTTGTGGTCTCCTTAATCTTTAGATGTTTGTGGGGTAGAACAAAGACTTTAAAAGGAACAGCAGAAAAATAGTTCGAATAATTTGGCACAATGAGTGACTGAATCAGTGCACTGGACTTATTTTCCTGTGTCTCAAGGAATTTTCCAGATAACATTTTCTCTGAACACAGGTCTATGTGTGTCTCTGTCCGCTGCACTCCAGTTCACAGGCTGTGGTCCTTTCATGTTAAAGGTGCCATTCAGATGTTTTTGCCACATTTTATGAAGGTGCCAGGGAGTCTGGGGAGTGCCTCTGTGGCAACATAACAGATTCCCTTGTAAGCTGTAAGTTGCTATACATTATATCATTCTTTTTTTCTTTTCTTTTCTTTTTTTTTTTTTTTTTCTGATGTCCTCACAGAAACAAAGAGCTAATTATTTTTTATGGACAGGCCAATTTTGATCTCATGGCAGACAAC
The DNA here is from genome assembly GCF_903797595.1 of Erithacus rubecula. Lineage (NCBI taxonomy): Eukaryota > Metazoa > Chordata > Aves > Passeriformes > Muscicapidae > Erithacus > Erithacus rubecula. Next base: position 104,860,597 of record NC_136689.1, read on the forward strand.
TATTTTGAAGTGTGCATAGATTTTTCTCATATTTAAAATATTATTACAAATAACAGTGAAGAATTTAATAATTTTTTTTTAATATAAATTTTCAGGATTTGATCATCAGTGGAAATGAGATCAGCTGTCTTGACCTCCAAGTTAAACAGCATTTAAAAAGTATCCTAATACCTCTTCCACTTTCTAGGATGGCTTGAGTACAGCATAGCATGTTTATACCTACATGAACTGGAAAAAAATATAAGGGTTGAGGGGGAATAGGTTCTCCTACTCCTTGAGGATCTCTATCATTGTAGGCTTGTTTCTGAAATACTTTTTTTTTTTTTTTTTTTTTTTTTTTTTTTGTCATAGAAATTGCAAGATTGGGCTGTTGCATTGAATAAAATTTTGCCCTTTGAGCAACAGTAATACAGAGTATCTGTTTTTTATCTTCATGGTAAGAAATTATACTTCTACACAGCCCCACTGATTCCATACAAAGGTAGCAGCCTACCTGTATGTCAATACTTACACACAATCTAAGATTTTCATTGTGGCATAATCAGGCATAAAACTACATGAACTGCTTAAACTATCAGGCAGATAAAAGTTGTTCTCTTCTCATTCCCTGTACAAGTACAAATATAGAGGCCTAGTTTAACATTAACTTGCAGATTAAGTTTTCCTTCTTGAAAGAAAAAAGCTGATCTTTTTGCTCTGCCATGGAAAAGGAAAAAAAAAAAAAGGAAAAAGAAACAAATAAAAAGCAGGTGGGAAGCCTTCATTAAAGAAAGCCACTGCTATTAATTAATGATCAAAAAGGGCAGTGCTGCCAGCCAAGCTTTTAACATGTAATTTTCTGGTATGTGAATACACTCTAAGATCCTTGCTTTGTGAGCCAGAAATTGAGTGCTTGGTAGTGACATGCATCATCCTCCCAGACAATGAGCAGCGTGCGGTTTCACAAGCTGGGTCACCCCAGCTTGTAGTAACTGGATGGCAATTATTGTCCTTGGAAACAATGACTGCCAGCAACATTAAACTCCTAGGCTCTTGTGAGAGCACAGGATGTTACCCCGTGAAGGTGTCAGGGGTGCTGCCTGTTGCTGCTGCAGATGAGGTGTCTGTCTAATGCAGCTGGAACAATGCTTCTTTTCATCTGCTGCTGCCTAACCTCGCTTGATCGACGCTGTTGTGTGGGTGGGTGCAGGAGCCAGCATTAGTGAATCATTCCTGATTTGTGGTGATATCAGCAGCAGCAATGATACAGGCTTACAGCATTGGTTAGTGCTTGATGCTGAGAGGAGCAGCATTACATAGATAGGATCACAGGACGCAAATCTGACTCAACTAAGCCTGAGATTTATTGCTTTTCTAAAAGATCTAACATATGGAGATAATATTTATGAGGTGAATTGAGTGGAGAAAAAAAAAAGATGTTTTAGAACCAGTTTTAAATTATTTTCTACATATTTCTATTATCACTGTGTTCTAAAAAGTATTTTAGCAACCTAGCCCTAATTTTTCAAAAGTTTATATTTATGAAGAAGCTGAAATATTTCTATTTCCTTCCTTAATTATTTCCACCATCAAAGATATTTTCTGCACTTATCATTCTAGTTAATGAAAGTTCTGGTAACAAAAATATTGAGAGAAGGCACCTTAGGTAATCTGAGTTCCCTTCTAATTTCGAATTTAACATTATAACAATATTGAAATGCCAGTGGGAAGTAAGTATCTAAATAGCCACTGAAAATTACTTAGCTTCTTATCTCTACTTTGGATAGAAAACTGTTAAGTATTGGTAATTTATTTTCCAGGAGTTGGTTTTTTTGATGTTCAGACAGTAAAATCTTTAGAGCACTGTTTCTTCCCCATCTTTACATATAGAGAAGGGAATCTCTCATCTCACCTAGGATAATGCAATAAATCTGAAGAAGAAAAGGAACAAAAATGGAAAATTGTAAATTGTGCATGGTAGGTTTAGTCTGCAAGTTTTTCTATTCCTACCTAACCTCCTTATAATCACAAGAGTTACAAGATGATAAAAAAAGAAAAAGAAGAAAATAATCCAGGTGATAAACTCAAGATTGAGTCTTTCATGTTGTTTTCAGAGGAGTTTTCAGAACAAGCCAAACAAGCTCTGAAACTTGTCTTGGAAAAGACAAGTGGTAAACAGATGTTAAAGATTACTCAAGTTTCTGCACTCACTGAACCTCAACATAATTTGATTTTGTTTCTCTTTTGATAAGAGCAGGATTTCTGGAGCATGCCATGTTCAATAAACACACACCTCTGTTTCTTTTTCTATTAATGAAAGTAACCTCTAGGGAGAAAAAACTTTTCCAGTGGTAATTAAGCTTGTTTTCAATAAACTTTTGTGATATATAGAAGCTTATATATAAATGTTCTTTTATATTTGTGATCAGTTTTTAATGGGTTGTGGCTGTGTTTTCTCTCACTCTTTTCAGAGATGGCAAACTAAGGAAAAAATACTGGGTGCATTATTCTTTTGTAAATCCATTAATATTCCTCACCACCTATCTTTCTATGTTAATGTAATTTTCAGTAGGTAGATAATGTTGGCAATCCCAACATCTTCTAATCACTTTCTATTGCCTGGAATTTACATATTTTTGCAGATGAAATGGAGAGATGTGCTGCTGTACACCAGGTGAATATAAATGCAGAAGTTTGGGTTTTTTTAACAGAAAGTCCAGTGAATTATTATATGCTTTTTGCTTTGCTTTAAACAGTATTTGTAATGCCAGGATAAATAGGGACAGGAGTAGCATCATTTATTCTACAGAGCAAGCATACTACTTATAATGCCAGGAGAACACAGATTTCTCTAATTTCTGGTCGATGTTATTCACACTTGAGAGGAAACTTTCCATTCTGCATTAGGCTATAGGTTAGATAGATATTCTGAAAATATTTCCACCACACAGTATGATTGTGGTGGCGTTTTCATAGTGGAAAAACAGAGCAAATTAAGTTGGTGGTCTTTGCATCAATGAAGTTTGATTTGAAATGATTTGGATGTAAGGTCACAAAGACATGAAACTTTTACAAGCCTGTGAAAAAATATTTGTCAAAAAGGAATCTAGATTCTGGTGCCTTAGCTGGTCTATGTGCATGTCAGTTATTCATTGGAGGAGGCACCAGCAATATCAATGAGCAGCTGCTGAGCAGTTAAACAGGGAAAGGAAAATTGTGGAGAAAATCCTTTTTATTTACTGTCGATTTTTCAGTCCCAGGATAAGACCTGTATTTAGGGAATTATCAAAAACCTGATTTTTGGATATCACATTTGATCACATTATGATTAGTTGGAAGTAAATAAATGGTGGAAATCATATTTGAATTAATTTGATAAATTTTTGTCTTGGTAATGTTTTTTGCTTGTTTGGTTTTTTGTTGTTTTTTGGTTTTTTGGTTTGGTTTTTTTTTTGTAATCTCTTCATTATTGCAACACCACATTTTAGGAAACAAGAAAAATTGAATTTAAGCACTTTACATCCCTTCTAGCTGTAGGAAGGCTAGAGTGAAAATGTTTCTTCTTTATTTTCTTCTACCATAAACTATAACACACTTTTTCAGTCAAGGATAACCTTCCTTTGAACTCTGGGCAAAATCTCAAATTATGTTTATTTCCTAAATCCAGTAGACCTAAACTTCTCCTCATAGCTTGCAAAATCAATTATTTTTTTCATTTGGGTCCCAACCTTTAAAACTCTCATAAGAAAGATCCTCTTCTCCTTTCTCCTTCCCTTCAAGGAACACTTAATGAGCTTCCACGTAAAAATAATTTTGCTTACAAGCTTACACTTTTTGATTCTGTGTTATTTCTAAATATGTCTTAAAAGCATAAGAAGATTGATTTTGTCCTTATATATGTTATATTTCTAAATTGCTATCTATGTAATCTCTTTTTTTAATGCTTGCTATCACTGCTAAAATCTTTAGACAAAAGTACACGCTTATTAAACTGTCCCTCACATTCTAAGGGATGTTTGTATCTTTTCATGTATTCAAACAGAAAATAAAATAAAATAACTTGAATAGTTTATTTTTCAAAGTCTTACAAATTCATAGCAAGAAGTTTTCAAACTACTTAAAAAGATGTAAAGAACAAATATGAAAATGTTCTAGATTGCCAAATCGCACACACTAGTTTCAGATACACATCTGTTCAGTAAAACTTTTTATAAGTAAAGATAGGAATTTAAGCACACGAGTAAACCAACTGAATAACCTACTAATGCTGCACTCATAAATGTGCAAAATATTCTGTAGCCAGAACAAGGAAGATGTTCTTCTTCAAATGCTTCTCTCAATGTTATAGTACATTGCTATTTAAGACTTAAAATATCTGATTTTTTATCCTAAATATAAATAAGCAATCACATAGTAGTAATAGAAGCTGACCTTCAAAAGTACTTAAAAAGACTGTTACAGGATGCAACTTTGAAATGACTAGCACATTAGGGCAAACAATAAAAAGAAGAATGTTTTTCCATGATCCTACAACATTGGGGCTTTTGTTTGTCTTTCTTTCACAATTGCTTTCCCATGAGAATATATAAATTCCCTTCTCAAGGGTATATGACTTGCTAGTTTAAAAAATCCTAAGTAAGTAATTCTAGGTCAGGAAAGACTATTATCTACTTTATGACAGTAGCTGATAGCATTCCTCAAGCAAGAAATATAAAACATACAGTAATGCTTGCCCATCTTTCAGCACTGTGCCTTAGAAGCTTCTCAAGATATGGATATTATCTTTTTGTTTAAAATTTTTAACAGTTTCTGCTTCATTACCATGTTTAATTGCTTTTAGTATCTATTTATAATTTGATATTAACTACTTCCTATAGCTACGAGTGTCTTCCACAGTCTGACTGCAGTGTGGAACAAGCATTTGCTTTTGTCCTAAAATTATACATAGTGATCTCTTTGCTTTAATTTTAGTGTTTTCCTTATCACAAATATTACATAGTAACTCAGTTTCTGCACACCTCCAGTCTAGTTGTTTTCCTTTTACTTACTGTTTCTTTTAAAAGTTGAGGTCTAATTTTTTTTATTCATTAAAAACCCAACTGTTTCCTCTGTAACTTTTTTTGAGTGCTGGGATTCAAATTCTCACTCAGTGGTCAAAACACAACATACATTTATGCAGTTTTGTAATGATGCATGGTTTTAATTTTCCACTCTTTTTTAATAATTTCTTTGTTTTGCCTATTTTTGGGGTTAATGCTGTTCCAAATGACTCTCACATCTCTTTCCTATTTAAATTAGGTAGCTTAAAGCATATCACCAAGTGCATATGTTTTGGACTTTTTTTCATCATGTGTGTAATTTTGAAGTTATCATTCCTGAATATCATCTAACCCTTCATCACTTTATCTCTGGACACCATGATAGTCTCTGTAGCTCTTTAGACCTAGCAGTTTTTATTGCCCTCAGGAATTTTGAATCACCAGGAAACTTAGTCATCTTAGTATTTACACCTTCTATGTATTAATTTTCAATATAGTGAACAGCAAAAATCCAGGCAAAAATCCCTGTGAGATGTGTCTGAAAAGTGATCATTTATTTACTTCTTTCTTCCCAAGTCCTTTATCTTTTAACCCACAACTTCTTATAAACCCTTACTGTGTGATATTGGCCAGTTTTCCACTGTTAACATATGAAGTAGTTTAGATACCTGTATAAAATTTTGTGTGAAAATTGACTTATGATGATACTACATGACACTGTGGAATTGTTAATGCTTCTGCCTACCTGAAGTATAAATGTCTAAAAAAACACAGCCTTTTTTCTTTGCCTGTGGTGTTAGATGAAATGCTGCAATCCTCAGTGTCTGTTCCTTGAGAATGCTCTAGCCAGAAGGACACACCCTATCCTTTTATAGGGTAAAAGTGGAATTCTCAATATTTTTATTGTTTGTTCATATGTTTGTTTGGTTGTTCTTTCTTTTTCCGTCCCTTAATTTTCTGTAATCTGGAACTGACTCATTTACAGAAACCAAAATTCCTGTTTCAAGCACAGAATCAAGAAGGCTGAAGGAATTATTTACCTGAACTTAGGCATTTTCATAGCAATACTACTGGCAGAAGTCACACAGGATTGCCTCTAATTTCCCTTGAATAATCAAAAATAACAAAATTTAGTCCTTGTTATAGAGCAATCAGGGTTAATCTTCTATTCAGCACACGTGGTCTTATTCCTTCACACTCCTTTCTGTACCTTACTTATTACCTACCCTGTGTTTATCTGCATTTTAATTTGTGTTTAATAAGAAAGACTCCTCCATTTCCCCAAAAGGCATTTAATTGAAGTGAAGGTGACCAGCAGGTGGTTTGCATAAAATTTCATTAGCCTCTTAAATTGTTTTTGACACCTTTATGAAAGAATGCTTCATTACCATGCAAATGGTCATTGGCCCTGCTTCTAAGCTAATCACCATATAGCATAACATGCATATCACAATGTTATATTCTGTATGATTTATATGATTGCTTCAGCTAATTTCAGAGTTATAATGGCACACTTAAATAACTGTAGAATGGCAAGCAACGCATATAAGTCATATCCAATTATGTCATTAAAAGTATCCAGTACAATGCAGATAACAGAAGAACCAAAGAAAATGTAATTGTTTGATATTCTTTTCCTTCCTGGTGAAGAAAATTATGATTAATTTCCAGCATTGAAATGACATGGAAACTCAATACAAGAATGAGTATTAACTTTCATTTCTTTGGTTATCTCTCATGAATATGAATAAATGTAGTTTTCTTTTGCATACAAGTTTGTAATCAAATAATTTATATAATTTCCAAAAATTAAAATTTTGAAACATTTGAAAATAAATTTTAAAAATCACACTTTCTTTTGTATTGGTTTTTTTTCATAATGCTGACTTCTTTAAATATCAGATTATTGTCCTCATTTTTGCTATAATTTCTAGCTTGTACAATAAGCAATAGAAAATTTCAAGTCAATATCCACATTCTGGTTGTGTTTTTTTCCACTTTATGCATACTTTACATCTTCTTATGTAATATTCTAACTTTTCTGAATGCTGCTCTTAACATAGCTTTTGAACATGGATACGTGTTAATTTCAAGCTACAGTTACAAGGAAATGCTGCAAAAGTAGTGTGACTTTTTACTAATAGAACTTATTTAGATAAACTATTTGAAGGTATAGACTGGATGCCAGTTATTAAAAAAATAACTTACACTTACAGCAAAGCATGGGAATGTGAATGTTTTTGTGACTTTTTCTTTTTGGGGTAATTAAAATGGAGCTTGTACCTGCAGGTTTCCCATATTAAGACCACTGAATGTTTTAATCCTATTTGGCAAGCAGTGAATTATTAATCCCTGGGAACTGACACTGAAGTTTCATATAGGCAAAAAACCCCTACAATGATATCATGATTGTTACTCCTTGCCTTTTGCCTTTTGCCTTGCCTTTTGCCTTTTCCCTTCTCCCTTCCCTTCCCTTCCCTTCCCTTCCCTTCCCTTCCCTTCCCTTCCCTTCCCTTCCCTTCCCTTCCCTTCCCTTCCCTTCCCTTCCCTTCCCTTCCCTTCCCTTCCCTTCCCTTCCCTTCCCTTCCCTTCCCTTCCCTTCCCTTCCCTTCCCTTCCCTTCCCTTCCCTTCCCTTCCCTTCCCTTCCCTTCCCTTCCCTTCCCTTCCCTTCCCTTCCCTTCCCTTCCCTTCCCTTCCCTTCCCTTCCCTTCCCTTCCCTTCCCTTCCTCTCCTTTTCCCTTTTCCCTTTGTGTACACTTACTTGAACACATTTGCCCTTCTTTGGAATGAGGACTCTTCTGGCAGATTCACAGCTAGACTCACCCTGGCCCTATCTTAGTGGCCAGCAGGGTTTGAAGTGAGAGTAGCAGACTATTAATATGAAACTAATTGAAAAGTTTCAGTGTTAGCAAGTCTTTTAAGTGATATTAAATTAGCTGGTTGGAAACATTGCTGTCATAACAATGCAACTACTCCTACTACAAACAATTTCTGACTTTCACAAGCAGTGTCACTTTTTCTGAAATTCATATATTGTTATGATAAGAAATAAAATGATGTGACTTATTTTGACATATTAATTACTCAATTACTGGCATAAATCTTGCTGTAGATCATGGAAAAGAAGTCTCAAACCCAAGATTTAGGCTTTTGAATTTTTTGACAGGTTAAAAAAAAATCAAACCTCAAGCCTTTTTAAAATTAACTTTAAATATTTATGTCTTTGAGTTGTTTACTTGCTGTAATAGTGAAGACTAGTTAGACAATATGGAATAAATGCAATTAGTATAAATCTCAGTAATACAAATAAGACCTGATCTATATGAACTTTATTTTTCTTAATTCATTATTTATAAACAGACACACTTTTTATAAGCAGACACTTCCTTTTTTTTTTTTAGCATATTTATTCCTGAACAATCACAGCATTAGAATATGGTAGAAAAGGATGGCAGTTTCAAAATTCCGCAGTGTGCATCATAAAGCTCCAGCTACTGACCTTCTTCTATTTTATTAAAAAAGAATATAATTTAAAGCATTCCTATTGATCCAATGGGTAACACAGAATACAAAGAATAAAGTGACTTTTTCTCATAGGCCATTTCAACTTTCTATACTTCATAGGCAAATCTATGGATTCCATGAAAATATAACTGGGCACTGTCAGACTCTGAATATCTGTTTCTCATTTTGACATCTTTACCTTTTGAATAGTACTAAAATATGGTACAGTTCTCTGTGAGTTTCAGTGAAAAATATTGACATATGTCAAATACTCTGGTATTCTACTATTGATTTGTGTTATATGTAATAACATAATATGGCAAACTATATGACAGATCATGTTAAAGACAAGATATAATTTGTACAATGCAGTTATCCAATCCATGGGAGAAGTGCCTCAGTGTGAAATAATGGATCTGTATCACAAACTAACTGCAGAAGATAAAAAGCTGACTGGAACACTTGTGTAGCAATTCGAATGCCAGCTGGAAGTCTAAACTCATGCCTCTGTTGTAAGTGCCAGTAGATCCTGATGGTAACTACAGCATGGTAGTTGACTATTAAATCCATGAAAGCAATACTGCTCCCTCCCAGCCTATTTCTCCAGCCTCAGTTTTCTGGCCTCAGTCTTCCCTATACTGAGCTTCAGGAAACCTTAGAGAACCTATCTTACATAACTTCTGCTTGAACACCACTGTCCAAACCAAACAACATACAACCCTCATCTAGTGCTTTCCTCCAGAAAAGGCTTCAGTGACATCTGTTACTGCAGCTTCTGTTTTGGTTTGCTCAGCTAGTTCTTGATAGCGAAACTCTCAGTCAGTTTAGACACGTCATATGGTATGGATCAATAATGTGCCCAGAATCAGATGGTCAGGACAAGCACAGAAGCACAGATACAAGGTTAAATTTTATCAGTTTCCCTAATATTTGATAAAGACTCCTAGTTTCCACAAATATTCATTCCAACAAAATCATGAGTTGGAACAGTGGCTGAGATATAAATGAAGGTAATGTGGAGCCGTAGTAATTGGTCTCAAGATGTAAATATGTACTTGTAGATTTTTTGAGAGCAGAATTCAGTTTAAATTTAATAGCAATGAAAATTGAAATAATATTTATATAACATATACCTAGCATATTCCTCATTTGCCTGCAGAAACATCATGAGGTATAGATGATACACAGTGTTCTTACTCAAATTTCTGTCATCTCAAGGACCTTGAGGAATATATTATTCCCACAGTTAGGAGCATGGAAAAAGACAAAAATGCTTCATATGGACTTAACAAATCTGAAAAAGCCAAGGTCTCATCTCCCTTCAAAACCAGAGTAAAGCATCTCAACACTGTGTGAGGAGAAACCCCTCAGTACTATGCTTATAAATCAGAGGGCTGTGATAAGAAGTTCTAGTGCTATTAGTTATAATTTGACCTTAAACTTTTCTAGGATCACAGCAGCTGTACACCAGCCACAAAGTTCTAGCTAACTGCTGCAATGTAGCCTTTGATATCTTTCTGTCATGATTAATTTAATCTATTAATTAATTAAGCATTTCCATATTTATAATTGAGTGGTTATGCATGGGTAATTATCACATTACTACTTAAGTACCATAAACTCTCTCATTGAAGATTTTTGTCCTTTTTTTCCTCTTTTCAAATGCACTGTGTCTGTATGTAGCATTATTCATCAAATAAAAACAGTAAGATAAATATTTATGTCGTAATGCTCCTTAATTTAAATGACATTTTCTTTTATATGTTTAAATTTGCATTTACTGAATGATATTGAGCAGCCATTTTTTTTTTCTGATAAACAACACACTAGTAGTCATGGTTGATGGCTGAATCCAACTTAATCCTTGATTGCTTTAAATTTTGCAGAAAAGGTTGCAACCTTAGAAGTTAGTCAAGATAATAAAATTTATAAAATGCATGATAGATCTTTTTATCACTTTTTTAGCATTGCCTTTATCTGTTTTGTACTTTCTAGGCTGCATTTCTCTTTTCTAGGTTGAGATTCACATTTGGTGACGGCTGCATCAGCATATATCCACCCTAATGCCAGGCAATTTTTCCCAACATCAATCTGCCTTCTGTGTTTGCTGCTACCCACAGTTTTATCCAGCTGTTTATATGGTGAACTGGGGAATTGATCCAGCTGTAAAAGAGCTCAAACTTTTTTTTCAGGGATAATTTAGGATAAATTAGTTCATCAATCCAATCCATTCTGTGGCTGTATAAACTCTTGTGTCAGCACTGAGCAGGGGCTGCTGCAGCTTGAAAACCTGGGGAATGAGGGTGGGCTTGTGAAGCAAGAGCACAGGATCCTTAGAGCTGAAGGATCATAGCCACTGTGTCCAGCACTTGCATTCAACTGCATTTATCTGGGATAAATAGCTCTTTCTGATGAAAAGCAGTTTTCATAATTCTGCTCTATACAGACATTTTGCAGGAGGAGAGGAGGTCTGCATTTTGTCCTGCAGACAGGACCCATTTTGTTACCTGTGCTTACTGAAAGCTTAAGACTTATCTTTTTCTCCTAAATGAGAATCTGGTAGCTGCAAATCTCACAGACCCAAGAGGTGCCTGCTTTTCTTACATTTATTTATGAACCACCTTGTGCCCTGATCTTGCCTCTGGATCTACTAGCTTGGGCTTCTGTGTCTGTCACTTAAATCAGTAGTTTCACAGAGGCCCAAAGGGCCATGACAGAAAATGAAGATGAGAAGAGCTTTAAGCGAGACAGAGATAGAGAAGAAAAAATACTGTCATAACTTCAGCATCTTTTTTGTTTGCAACCACTGAAAATACTTTCCCATACTTACTTCTCTTTAGAATATATTCTGTTGAAATTAAAGATGATAATTTCACTTGTTGGTCTTTCTGTAATGCCATCTGTCAAAACAGCTGAATAGCATGTTTGAATGCTCCAATTATGTTTCTGGAATAAACTTTTAGGAAGTCTATTTATTTGTTCCTTTCTAGTTTAGGAAGAAATGTAAATGCAGTCCTGTAGATTCATCTTTTGCTGAGAAATATACAGCTTGTAGCCTTTACTGTCCATTTTCCATATTGCTATCACCAGTTCCATTTCATTATGCTGTTTTTGAGCAAAACTGTGCACCAGCCTGTCACAGTAATGCCTACTGCAAGCAGTAAGGGAACTGGGCTCAGGACTTCAGTCTTCCTAATGCAGTATCAAAGCAATAGCTCTAGAAAGCTGAATTAGAGCTGGTAGTTGAAGCAGAACACATTTCCCATTCTCTCTACATTATTTCTGTAAATGATATCTTTTACAGGCAGTGCTGTCTGGAAGAAAAACAGTATACTGTCCTTGTGTCTGGGTTATGTATTTGTAAAACTAGTCAGGCAGAAAGAGAAGTTGAATATTTCAGTATCTGTCTAGTTCTACTCCATGGATACAGGGAAAAAAAAAACAAACTACTGAATGAAATGTGCTGCATTTCTTTCATATGTAATATTTAAGTTTTCTCAGATAACCTTCTAATAAGAAGTGAAGGTGCAGCAGTTCTATTTGAAAATGTTTGCACATCTGGCAATGGTGTATTAAAACTCCTTGTTTGTTAACCTAAATCTTTTGCACTACAGTTTTTTTAAGAATCAGGGTGCATGACTTTGCTGAAAATAAATTTTCCCTGCAGATATGCAGAGTGCAGTCTGAATAAATCAACTAGAAGGACCCTGAAATATACAGACATAAAAACTGCTCATTAATTGATATTTCAATAGCTACCTCTAAAATTGCAGAGTAGGTTTTTCACACTAAGTAATGATAACAGTAAGTACACCATGCTATCTTCCAAAAGCTGAGCCAGAATATCTAAGAGTAGAAAAGTTTTAACTTATTTGTAAAATCCAAATATATAGAGTCAGGATATATGACTTTTCTAATGCATTTTATATTAGTTCTATATTCTGTGATGTAAAAGAAAAATTATGGGAGATCCCAAAGTCCTCTCTGATGCTAAGCAGAGCGTTAGAACTAATACTTATATACAGGATAATTATTAAAAGTAGAATTTTGTCTTGACACAAACATTGTAGAGCTCTTTATTGTAGATAGCAATGCAAATTTATCTAATATTTTCTCAGTGTACAGAGAAATGATGTCTAATAGGGAGAGAATGTTAATAGTCTAACTGATTACTATCTTATGTCTAGATTGTAATATGCCGTAATGCTGGTAGAACTTCTAACATACCTTCAAAGCACTGGCTGCTTTGCAGATAACTTGAGGACCAGTAACTTGTTAACCAGAGTATTTGGAGTTTTCTAATCATGGAACTCTTTAAATTACTCTTTATTGGCAGGGGAAATTAGCTTGGGAGGATGGAGGTGCTTCTGCCTCTTGAGCTCTGCTGTAGCTGTACCACAGGGACTGGTGAATTTCCTCAGCACAGCAGGTTGCAGTGAAGAGGTCCCCAAGCTAACAAAAGAGATTTAAACTCCAGATCTGGAAGTTGTATAAATGCACTGTGATGACTGTGATTGCTCTGAGCTAATAAGCCCTGCTAAAAGGCAGCTCTATTTTAGCGGTGACACAGCACTGTGCTGATCCTGCCTGCTGCTTTGGAAAATTTGTATGTTCAACACCCCAGATCACTGTGCAGTTGTACCAAGTTGCTCAAAGGTCTCCAATGCAATGCTCCACCAGGCTCTGAAGTTTTACTTGTTACTGGAATACTCTAAAGAAATGTGCAAGATGAAGCTTGTTTGTTGAAAGGATCATATTCCTACCAGGAAATCCTACCGCGTTCTGTGTAAAAATGGAAGCAACCACCTCAGAAAATGAGAGGCAATGTCTGCCTGAGAAATTAGATGCATTTTATGTTATTCACTCACTGAAGATTCAAGCAGATACTTATAGGAATAGCTATGGTTAACCTGTAGATTCAATAATTTGAAAAGTTCCTGAGTAGTTCCTAAAGGGCAAACTTTGATTTAAATAAAAAAATAAATAAATTATTAAGTAAATAAATGTTTTAATTATCAGCAGTATTGCTTGAAGTCCTCCATTTCTGAAAAAAAAAAACTTGTTCCCCTGTAATACAAAAACACAAGACTAAAAATAAAAAAATCTGTAATTCTCTTATGTCTATTTTTCACCTTATATAGAGAGTCCCCGTTTGTGACTTGAGAGCTGTTGCCCTTGTCTGGTATGTCTGTGACATAAATGAGTGTCAATGACATTCTGGTTATTGGTAGTCAACATTTTACAGGCATTGAGATAAGGAATTCATGATACCACTATTCAAAGACTACACTGACACAAAATGAAGTTTATTATTTTTATTATCATCATAATTATAATTGTTATAATCATTGTGATTATTATTGCTCCAAAGTTTGACAGCTGAGCTTCAACATCTGATGTTTTCTTTCTGATTGCTGAGGGGACCTTTTGACCTGCTACTCTTCACATTTCAAAACAATAAGTAATTCAGTATCTGTGTTTGTACTAATAATCATCCTATTCGACTTTTGATAAAAGGTTTATGGAGATTGTCACACCTTAGATTCAGTTTTGAAATCTGTCTGATATCCAGTACATGTTGCAATCCATCTTCAAAAATCAGTAGCGTTGGGAATTAACTGCTCTGGGACAGTACATGTATATTTTGTGGTGACAGGTTGTATCATTGCATCAAGTTTCATGTTGTTTACCCCCATCCCCACTCTGATTTCTTTATATTTCATGGGGATAATTGTACAAGCAAGCAGCAAAGGAAATGGATTTTTGTTGGGGTTTTTTTGTTTATTTTGTTTTGCTGAGTTTTTTGGGTTTTTTGTTTGTTTGTTGTTTGTTTTTTCACAAAATGATAAGTATATGGTTTGTGTGTCTCAAGAAAACTAAAAAATTACTCCATAGAAGTGAATGCCTTTCTTGGAATATAATAAAATTTTGGAATATTTTATTATCCTACCACCTGGTTTAAACATCAGTAAAACAACTTCAAAAAATTATGCCAGAGTTAAAAAACAAATAAATCTAGCTTTATCTCTTAAAAGAATTAACTATATTTTGACAGCTTTGGTCATAACAACCTAATACTGGAGCATGGTTGTTACCCTTTAACGTGCTCATCATTTTTCCTTTCCCATCATCTCATCAACTCAAATTAAACAGTGTATGGATATAACATCTGAATTTCTATTTATGCATGCATTAGAGAGTAAAAGGAAATAAATAGATAGATTATATAGGTAGGTAGGTAGGTAGATAGATAGATAGATAGATAGATAGATAGATAGATAGATAGATAGATAGATAGATAATTAAAACTTTGGACATTCTCTTAACATAGATTTCCTTAGAGCTTACTGAATTAAAGTACTAATAATGCCATACTGAAGTGCATAAATCAGCTCTGTAAAATATATTTATATAGCAAAGATGAGTTTTATATGTATGTATAAATATATATCTAGATTTCATCCCTCTCTGAAATCGTGAAAGGCCACAAAGAGAAAAGATTGAACATAGAAGCTATAATTCTGAGGATCTGGTTACAAGAACTAAAATCTAATAACTTAATTTAGATATATAAATATCAAACCAAATGCTAAAATATTCTTTTATTTTCCTTCTAACCTTTATTCCTTTGATTTCCATCAATATTTTTGTCTTGCATAAATGCTTTGCAGGTCTTTTGTCTGTATTTAGACTACAGTTTTTTAAATCACTCCAAAATAATGATGTAGCCAACTTCGTTATATTCATTTAAATATTTTATCAATCCAAAATCATCTTCTAAGCTTGTCCATATTGGTAGTCACCCTATACTTAATTTAAACTTAATCTGATCTCTGAGTAGATTTTGAGTGGCTGAATTGCTAGCAATTCAGCAGAATTAATCTTGTCCTAATCTTGTCCTGTACTTGTCATTAAATCCTTTATATTCTTCAAAATTTCAACAGTCAAATTTCAGCATTTCTAGAGTTTGGTTTTGGTTTGTTTGTTTGTTTTTAATTCAACTTTAGAGTTCTTTTCCTTTTAATATCTTAATTGTTTCAGCTATTTGTAAGAAGCATTTAGGTGTTACAGTTATATACTAAGGGGTTTTTTACATTTTTTAATGTGTGAATGTTTAGCATCTTAGGGAAGAATGTTTTTTAATGACATAGTAGAGTTTTCCTTCATCACCAGAATCTCCACTGCTCATTTACACTACATGCCTGATAACTTTTCAACTAACCTGAAGGGTACTTCTGCTGAGTAGAGGCACTCCAAGGCAAAATCAATCTTCCTAATGGCAGAGAGAATTGTGCCACCTTAGTTGGTATTACAGGTTATTTAGTATAAACATATGTGTTCCCATTAAGGGCCATCCACATTCAACTAAAATGAGTCACTTGTGTAAGAAGTTTTGTTTATAAATCTGAGACTAATTTCCCTAGTCTATTCTGTATGTGCCATGCAGTATAAAATTGTACAAATGTCAGTGTGCAGTCTTACAATACATTTCTCTGAGAGCAAAATTATGCTATATATTTCTCAGCAGAACTATAAATAAATAGTACACGGAAAATAAAATAAGTTTGAGGTGAAAATTTCCACTAATTATCTCTCAGTTAAAAATGCAAGTATTTGTTGTCACAATAAGCCCTCATATGGTGGTTATATTAATATACACTTAATGTAGATTAATTATGTGCACAGATGTTTTACCTGTTGGTTGAAAGGATCCATTCCCCCTGGCTTTTATAGCTGACTATATATATGAGCACACATGCACAAGACTGTATGTACCACAGTTGTCTTTGTTAGAAAGAACATTCTTGCACAACACAGTGGGATGGAGTCTGTCAGCTTTTTCAACTTCGTCGGAGGTCCCCTCTTTCAAGCTACAGCCACTTTCATCTGTAATAGCCATACAGGAGAGTTTTGCATTTCAGAAAATGTTTGGTCTATATTTTTGGTTGTCTTTTATGTGCTAAAATCTGTGGAATTTTCAGCCTTTCTGAACCTGTCTGAGCATCTTATGGCGCTCAGTGTTCACCCAGCCACAGCTGTGCCAACACTACATGATGAGCAGAAGATTGGAGAGGAAAGGAGGAAGGGGATGGAGGGATGATTCAGGCATGATAATCTGGGCTCCCCACATCCACTCACCTACAGATCCTGCAGTGTCCTTTGTGACCTGGCTGCAGCAGCAGTGCCCCAGTGTGCCCATGCTGCAGCACATAGGGAGTGTCCTCAGCTACAGCACTGGCACACAAATGATTGTACTGTGTCCACACTTTATGGGCTGTCCCCTGACCTATGGGTACAAGGCTGAATCTCAGGACACTGCTTGACTCCTTGTATTAGCAGCATTGTAAGCATGGGTTTGCCAGCAGCAGCTTTGTTAGCCCAGGACTGGGGCTTTGGCAGCAGTGGCTGTACAGTCTGGAAGGAGTTTTCCTTTCCACCAGACCATTTTCTACTTGTATTTCTGATGAAGGAGAGGAGATATCCATTGCACGTGGGGGCTGTTTCTTGTTAAAATTTGACACATATGGGCTGTTCAGTATCTCCCAGCAGGGAGACCCTGGGCTTGGACAGGTATCAACAGGGACTGTAAGGTGGCTGCCATGGGTCTCCATGGTATCTGGCATAATACCACAGATTATGTCTATGAGGCTGGCTGGCCAGTATAGTGACTTTTACTAGAGCTGTCTGGCAAATTTGATTTTATTAGTACTTGTGGTTACAAGTGCTAAAGTGTGATGTCAGATCATAGGCTCCAGATGAAAGCACTGCTCAGAAGCCAAACCACTGGGAGAGGATTTGCAAATATTATGGCCTCTGCTGAGGATACATATATCATCTTTAGCTGGTCTCATAGAAAGGTTTTGGAGAACAGAAACCTCTAATTGTTGTGCCAGCAGAAGCAGTGTAGAAAATGGAAACTTCTGGGCATACAGACTTAGTACTGGGGAGCTTCTGATGGCATTAAAAGCTGGCCTGTTTGTAAATGAACCAGGTTCATGTACTAAAATAAACTGAAACGTGAGGATGAGGTGTTGTAAAACTCACAGACCTGCTTCTTGCAGTAAGTGTGGACTGCCCAGGAAAATTCCTACAACTCTCAGACCCAGCTTGAAAGTCCTATGAAATCTGTGGGGCTGCACAGTCAGGAGGTTCAGGGGTGCAGCTAAGTCCCTTTTGTTACACCACTAGGTAAACCTTCAAACCTAAACTCACTAAGCCAATAAGAAAACTTGGCTTCAATGTGCTGATATAGCTACTACAAGAAAAAAGTGCAAGAAAAATCCAGTGAAATTCTTCCTTATTTCTGGCACCTCTGTTTAAATCTGATCATGTCCTACACATGCTATATATTATATGCCATCAGTCTGCAAGTTCATACTATTCTTGTAATGCATACAAAATTTTGTATGATAGTATGTGAAATCAGTCTTGAAAGGTGAATAAAATAACCACAGAATAAAGATGTTAATTGCAGCTCTTAAGGTTATGAAATCACTGAAAAAAGCATGTATAAATTAGGGTTGTACTTTTGTTGGTAGTCATATAATATCATTTTTACTTAATTTGTCACACTATTTTTTTCAAAAAAATTATTTTATCTCTGAATAAAGAGGTCTTTTTAACAGATGAATCAGAGTAAAGTAATTTTTTCCCACAGTTGCAAAAAAAAAAAAAAAAAAAAAAAAAAAAAAAAGAAACAAAAAAACCGAAACTGTAAGGTCATGCTGTAAGGCCCCACTTAGCGAGTTTATTTAAAAGGGAATTAAGGTACCTCTTTTACTTGAGGTGGTGCAGAGAAGAACTCAGAAAAAGTTCTCAGGTGGTTAGAGAATCAACGTGTAATGGCAAACTTTAAAAGGTCAGGAACTTAGCAAAAAAAAGAAAATATTGAATCAAAATACAGCACTGTACAAAGCACTAACGTCACAAACTCAACCCATCCAACCTCAAAGTTCTTAGATTTCAAGAGAAAATTAAGAGTGGAAGAAGAGAGAAAGAAAGAAAAAGAGATATATAGATACTGCCCCTGGATCCACCAGCCGCCATAAAATCCAAGGAAAATAGGAACAAACCACGTGCATCTTTGTGCAATGGTTTCTATCTGCTCTGGTGTCCTGTGGCCACCACTTCCCTGCAGATGGAGCTTCTCATCATCTGGCCACCTTGGGGCTTTGAGACTCCAGAGGTTGGCTGGGGGGGATTGCTTCAGGTTTGCCAGTGACTGGGAGCTGCTCTAGAGGCTCCAAGGGGGCAGGGTGTGGGCCAGAACACCATTCCACTTTTACAGAACTTGCCTTGGCCCCTCACACACACATACAGTCTCTGTCTCTCTGTCTCTCTGTCTCTCTGTCTCTGGTTGTTTTGAGCCAGTAATAATTTTCTACAGTCGCTCTCGCATGCAATCAAAGACTGTCATAAAACATTTGTTTAAAAGGAAACTTCAATTATTACATTTCTTAACTTTCTACTTTTAAATTAAAAAGTTCCTAATGAACTCATAAAGTAGCTTTTTCTGTGCACTTATTTCCCAGTTTAGCTTTTTTTTTTTTTTTTTTAGTTGGTTTACTTTATTCTGTAGTCAAAATGAATTTAATATGCCTAATTAGAGTACATATAAGCCTATATAGTCTTTAGAAATGGAGAATTTTCAGTTTAAATATGCAATAATTAAGAGCAAATGGGACTGAGCATTTTAAATAGTGACAGTTCTGTATTTTAAAGTGTTAGTATGCAGTTGTTTGGCTATAGAGAACAAGAAAGGAAAGCTGGAAAGGTGCCAATAAAAACATACCGTGAAATTTACTTTCATCTCTCAAAGATCAAAGGAACCCACGATCTTCAGCAAGAATTCAGATTGAAAGTGATGAAATTATGATGCAGATTGCAGATGATAAGCAAAGTAATTGTTTAGCAATTTGTGGGAAGGTGGAGAACTTTTGTGAGAGAGCAAATGAAGGCATAACATGAAGCCCAACCACATGTTTAGAGTCTGTCAGAGGTTGTATCTTGAAATGTGGAAGGGTAACAGCCACTAGATATATGCTTCAGCTGAAACCATACTCATATCAAAAATAAGGATGTACTGTTGCATACTGGCACAACTGGGGGAATCTAATCTTACTAATGTCTCCATAATTAGTAAAGACTTTAAAAACAAAGGGATAAAGAGCACAGTTTGTATAATGAGTTAGACTATTCAACCCTGAAACTTGGCAAGAACTTACCCAAATATTTCCACTCTGTACTCCCTCAAAAATAATTAATGCATAATAGAAGGATTTCTTTTTTCATGACACAGTTTGACGATTTCTAGTATTTATTTCCCAGCTCAGTTAAGGAAGTCCATACATACAAGAGAAGATCATAGTTTTTGCATTTGCTCCCAGTTTGTCCCACACGAAACTAGAACAAGAAAATGTGATACAAGAGCCAGTAATTATCTCCTCCCCCACAGCATTATAGCGATGATGGTGATAATAAAATACGTAAATCCATCCTAAAATGTACAGAGGTTTAAGACAGGAAGAATTTCTAAAAGTAAGCCTTCCACATCTGTGCTGAAAAAATAAGGTTTAAAGTAAATCCAAAGCTCTGCATCAGCAAATGTAAATGCTGTACTTTTATTGACTCAGAGAACTGCTCCTACTTATGCCAAAAGTTAATTTGTCTTCAAAGTGCAATTCAAAGGTTTGATCTCCCACTGTTGAATGAAGAAATGGAGTTTAAGGATTACATTTATTTTCCCTTTACACTGATTTTTTTTGTAGCTCAGTAATTCTGAAGGATTTGGGGTTTGTTCATAACAGCATGAGTTTTTTACATTACAGAACTTAATATTATATCCCTAAAACTTCAGAAACTAGATGAATGACTTAATCTTAATAGTGGCTACTGTCCTCACAGTAAGAATGTACATAATATTCATAAACTGCTCTCACCAGATAGTAATTTTGTTTGTGGTTTGTTTTAAATGAGCTGTTTAAAATTCTGCAATTAATTCGGTAAACACAGCAAAAATGACAGATGGTTATGATAAAGGAACTTAATGCCTCATGGAAGCAAGTCAAACCACAATCACTAACAGATGTTTTCTGCAAAGCCAGATTGTGTGCTTGTGTGTATGCACATTGCACATATATATATGTACATGGTAGAAATATGGATTTATATATATGTTTTTACGTGCATATCTATCTGTATGCATAATTGTTGCTCAAACGCTTTCCCCACACTGTTGTACTAACACTGTCCCTTAGTGCAGTGATGACCACATTTACTCCTGTAGTCATACAAAAAACTTCTATCAAGGACAATTCCTTAAATTCTCATTAGTTTAGAAATCATTTACATGTAGCACTTTGAGTGACTTGTTCATAAGTTAGAAATATACAATTGTCAGGATAAAAAGTCAAAGCAAGAGTTTTGAAAACTGTTTTAATGCTATATAAAATGGGTTTCTGAAATGCAGTTACTAGAGGACAAGAGTGGAACTAGATTTTACCGGTAGCCAGAATTATTGTTACAGACATAAGTTAGCACTGACATAGAGTCAATGAGGTGACAGTACCAAGGGCAATCATTGTTTTTCAGCATTGCCAATTGAAGATTAAAGCACATACTTCATACCACACATGAATACACATTTTTAATGTAATATTCATAATCTTACAGAGCAAACTTGAAAGACAAAACCATTTAGAGAAGGGCTGAACATTCCATGACAATTTCTACTACACTGGGCTGTAATCTTCAGTGTTAGTTATCCTGCATTCAGACTTGTGTTCTGACAAACCCCTTCTCTTGAAGGGGGATACCATGCGATACCATGCCAGAAGCAATCCTTAGTAGATGCTTGGGACCATCCAAGCTTGTCATGCAAGTATTCATGCAAGCACAAGTATTCAGGGACTGGGGATTTCATCACTAGGCTTTGTCAGTCTCTAAGAGGCTGAGAACACGATCTGGGTATACCCTCTAGACAAGACACAGATCCATATCTGTTTAATAGCAGAATGCTTGCCAGGCCTGGAAAGAAGGGGTTAAAACCACAAGATTAGGCAAGGAAGAGGGAATAATTTCACTCAAAGTGACTTTGCAGATGGGAGTGTTAAAAGTATTGGTGTAATAATAAAAGTATTTATTATACCTAGTGTTGTTCATCCTCTGCCTGTTGTGGGAAGTAGAATTCCTGTGTGAGATACTCCACTCTCAGATATGCTTGAGCCTCCTGCTGGGAGAGAGTGAGGGTGCAAAAGCCCAGCCTTGGAATGAACTGTGTGCTTGAAGCCTTTTGTTGTATTGGGGCAGGCAGCATCCTCCCACCCTGCTGTGCTCTAGGGTGAACTGAGCCCAACAGATCCTGTGTCCCCATGTGTCTCTGTCCACTGGGATCAGCTGATCCTAGCCAAGCCTGTGTTGCCACTTGTCTCTGCTGCCCATTGTTAGCAAGGCAATGAAATAAATCTAATCTTTGCACTTCAGCAGTGACTTTGTGGTGGTGGCCCTGGTTACCCCATGTGTCAATTCACAGACACATACACCCCAACTTCTCTTTGCAGAAAACAGTTGCACTAAAGTCACAGTATGCTGCAAGAAGTTTCCTGGCTTGGAAGATCAGAACTCCAGAGGTATGTAGTGACTGGCTGTGCTTTGCAGACACTAGGTACTAAGCTGACATGATTTCTTTTGTGACTCTAGACTCTTCCAGCACAGCCAGAATTCACTGCTACCTGTGAAGATCATTTAATCCACATACATTGACAATGGATATCCATTTGTGATGGGTGAGAGAAGGGAACAAAAATGAATGATTCCATTAAAATTCTGACATTTTTAAATCTGAAGAGCTCACTTGAGCTACAGACAAAATAAGTCTCCTAGCTATCTGAGAAAAATACCATCAGGTGGGAAGTACCTGAAGTTTTGAGTAAAACTTCTTTTAAGGACCACAACAATAATTCAATAAAGAGCTCTTTAAAAATAATAGTCAAATATGTAAGTTTAAAAAATACATGTCTGAGTAAGGGTCTTCTGGTATTTTAGATTGCAGCTATCTATTTAATTTATTCATGTATCCCAGGAAAGTGCTCAGAGTTTACTGCAGAGAGTAAAAATTGGTTTTTTTGTATCTTTATATTTTTACAATACTGTATTTATATGACTTTGCTGCTTTTTGTCAACTCTGTGATGCACAGAGTAATCAAACCCTCAAGGAACTGAGGAGGACTAAGTACCTGTAAAGTTATTTGGTGTCCTAAGCAACTCACTATTACAGTCATGGTGTATAAGAGAACAGTAAGGTTATGAAGTCAATACTTTATTCAGGATCTACACATGCAATAACCTCATCTGCAGTAAACTCAAAGGAACTGTTGTCCAACTTTAAAGACAAAATTAATGGCAATGTTCAAAACCAAGGGCTACAAAATCACAGAATTATTGCTATAAATCAGCAGAAGAAATAACATGCTGAATAGTGAGAGCTCATTGTCTTTGAGCTTGCATAACCAGCTCCTTCTGGCTCTTAGCCTAATCATTAGACCAAAAATTATGCTGTTCTGTGATGTGGATACTATCTGGATTTCTAGCTTAGTTTTTGTCATGCAAAAGATGCTGCAGGCTTGAAGTAATCTCACTGAAATGAATAACTCATTTGAAAGTGAATGGAATAGAGACCTGTCTTGGAAACACTTAGAGATTTCGGAAGACTACATTAGAATACCACACAAAGGGTGCTCCCAATTGTACTAGACATTTTACAAGCATGTAGGCTCTCCAGATGGAATCCATTAGACTCAAGGAGATTTGAATCAGAGATATAATCATTCTTCTAGAGAGTTTCTGAAGTAAACAGACAATACTGACAAGAATAACAGTACCTCATATATGTGAATACCCATGAATAAATTTCACAGACATTCACTGATGAGATTGGATTAGAACTCAAGACCTGCCTCCAAAAGTCTTTGCAAAGGCACAGTTTTATAGCTTGTGATCATTGTGAAAACACATGTTGGGATTCCATAATGCACTTTATAGAGGCTCAGGCACAATATAAATAAGCAAAAGCAAACAAAATCACATTGTAACATTGTACAGAAAAAAAGTAGGACTAAGAAAATAAGATGCATTATCAATTTTAAAAGTTGCATTGGAAATTGTTGGTAATCTGCAAGTTGCTTCATGGAAATATTTAAATAAACTACTTCTAGACTTACAGGAGTATGCTGACTTTTCTCACACTCCAATATTCTCAGAGAAATCACCTGCAGTGCAAACTCTAAAGATATCCTAATTTCTCTTCTCTCAACCTGAGACACCTCAGCACTGGACCATGTGATAAGTGGTGAAACTCAAGCAAGTTACATGGTAGGTGTGGAATCCTGCTGTCTTGACCCTCTCCAGTGATTTTTGGACTAAACCTTTCTGTTAAGGAGCAGATCCTCAGCTGCAACCCCACATTTCTCTTCCATTTAATGACCTATCTTTCAGTTGGACCCAGTCAAAGGATGCCTGGCATGCAGAATGGCCAAGTAAGCAATATCTCAGTGCAGCACAGTGAAGAAGGGAGAGGAGAGCTTGGCAGATGGGCAAAGTGAGAGTGGAGCTGGTGAACTGGTACAGTGTCCAAGAGCTGGCAGGCAGCTGTTTGCCTGATGGCAACCAAGAGAGATTTTTTTCTTTTTTTTTTTTCTTCTTTTTTTTTTTTTTTTTTTTTTTTTTTTTAAGGAATAATTGTTGACTAATCAAACTATCATTTAAATGTACTCCTACACCTTCTGCCAGTGCTGCTATCAGTACTGTTACTATTACTGCTCCTGCCAATATTAATCTGCATTTTCTGATCACATGCTTGTTTACATATTTATACTACATCAGGAAAGTTATTGGGCTTTGAAATACCATACTTCATCAAGACAATAATTTTTTTATTTGGTTAACATATGTTTCTCTTTGATTAATAAGTGTGTAAACCATGTCTTACATAAAAATTTTAATTTCATAAATGCTGTAAGTCCTCTGCTTATCTATCCTGATATGCTCATAGAATACTGAGGAAATTAATTAAATTTGATATAAAATTTGAATCTGTGTATTTTGGATTTTGTGGACTTCAGAATCTTTTAGTTCTTCAGATGCATTAAGCTGGAGATTGCCACAAATTAAATAAAAAAAAAAAATCAGGGCATGTTGAACAAAAAAGAAATCAGGAATAAAAACTTTTCTTTGGAGGATTTGAAATCCTGCAATGCCTTTCTTCCTTTTTCATTTCTAAGAATGCAACAAGATGTAGGAAATGACATAATGCTCTATTCTTACAGGTTTTCAAAGTATCCTTTAGAATTTACCTTCCAGGACAGAAAATCCTCTCTTGAATAAAAAGAATTTCAGAACTTACACATGGTGGTTTCTCTTCTCCTTTGAATTGTTATCTAAATTTTAAATAAGTCTCTGAATTATAAAACTCCTGTTTTGGGTTTTTAGCTAAATAACTTTCAAGGTAATTATTTTGGCTAAGGTAAAATCATTTAAGGAGTCTGAAAATACCTTCTTTTCCAAGGGTTTTTATATAAAAGTTGAATCATTATCTATATAGCCCAGAAGGTTAAAATTAATTTTACATTATCAGTGACAAGTTGAGCAAACAGATGAGGGTTTATATTAAGAAATCGACATTATATATAAGAATCATCACATACTTGTTCTCACATATGTATATGTGTATACATAAAATAGGGATGCATAACTGTATGTATAACTATGTAGCTGAGATTTCTTCATACTTTTCTGCTCTTAAAAATATAATGACCAGACAGTTCGCATATCCTTGAGTATCAGAAGATTTCCAGGAAAAGAAACTTGGACACTGGTAGCAGGATATTAGAGATTAATTTGGGTTTTAAATTTTAAATGTGAATGCAGCAGGTCTTTACTAAACAGACTATGCCATTTCTAGAGAAATTCCTTTATCTTCAGCAGAAAGATGAGGATGGCACAAACTCATATGGAGTGATTATAGAGAAAAAAGGAGGTCCATTGCAGGTATGGATTGTACTCCAGGCTGCTGATTCCCACCAGTGCTAAAATGAAATAAAGATGTCACAGTGACATAGGTTGACCAAAGCTTGAAATCCTTGAAACAATCATACCATGTGCAAAATGTTTCTGCAAAAGCTTTATGAGAGACCAAGAAAACAGAAAAAAGAAGAAAAAAAAAAATCCATGAAATGTAAATACAGTTTCACCAGCCTGGAAAGTAGAGACTGCATTATTTTTGCTATTGTAATGTCCTTTATACTGCACGTTCACTCATTTGTTTCCTAGTCTTCTTCACAGTTTGACTCTTATAGTACATAATCCTTCCACAAGATTCAGTGCTTACAGTACAATAACGAGGATTTTCTACATATTCCTCCAAGATATTTTTCTTAGCATGTGATAGATTTTGGAAAACTTGTTGTTTTGTAGCTGTTTTTTCATGTAAACGTTTGCATTTAGAAATAGCTGTGTGAGCAGCAGGAGAATTTGTTCCCTGGCTTGGTCTCTGATTAGATTCAAGTCCTGAGGCAGAGATTCTCCTTGGATGTTGCTGTGTGAGCTGAGATTTCTGGAAGAGGAAATTATTAGTTGCGATGATCTTTTCTAGAGCTCGTAAATTGTGATGACAAAACAAATAAGAGAGAGTTTATCTGAGCTACCTGATACTGAAACCACTATAGATGGCAAAATGGATCCAGAATGCCATACTGGTATGACAAAAAGGAAACAGTGACTGAATTTCTCTAGAAATTATTTTGTACTTCATCAGCTCATACTATTCCCCATCAAGCAAGGAGATAAAAAAAGTTATGTACAAATATATGCAACTATATAACTAAGTGTTTTGATGTTTACCATCACTGGTTGCTCAGGAATCCTCAATATCACAAACTAAGCTCTAATTAAAAAAAAAAAAACAAAACAAAAACAAAAACCAAAAAACAAAAAACTAAAGAAAACAAAACAAATAAATAAAAGACAACAAACAAAAAATAATTAAAAAAAACAAATGAAAAACCAAACAAATTCAGAACAAAAACAAATTGACCATCACAACAACAAAAGAAACCAAACAAAAGCAAACTCATTCAAGCAAAAGCAAAAAAAAAAAAAACAAGAAACAAAACCCTACCATACCTTCCTGTCCCCAAAACCCCCAAACCAACCAACTAAAATCACTAATATGAGAGTAACTTAAGCTTTTTCTACTTCTCCCTAAGACACACCTTAAACACAGAAACTTTTCAGTCTAAATAACTGTTGAACAAATAATTTGCTGAAACATTAGGGGTTGCAAGTCAACAACCTGCCAGATAAAGCCCAAAGTCTGACAATGAATGTCTCCTATTTTGATAAATTTGAAGTGTAAACCTCATGAAAAATAAAGCTTGTTTTTTAAGAGCAAGTGCATATGATGTTGTATTTACTTGTATAAAGGTTTTCTCTTAAGTTCCATTGCACTCACACTGTCTAGGACAACAATATTTTTAAAAGTCTCACTTCCTGCTGATCTCACTGCTGTGTGTCTATAAGAAACACAGTGTGCATGTTGTCAGTAGTTTCCCTTAACAGCATTAAATTAAAGTCTTATGCAAAGTATCAGGGTGAACTGTAGTATTCTTTGTCCTTCTTAATAACATGCCAGGTAAATCTCTTAACCCCTTACCCTCTCTCCACAGCTTCTACACAGTCTTCTCAAGTTTGAGAAACATTACTTAGAACTAAACCCTAAATAAATTTCTCTCATTCAAAGTCCCTATAAATCTGTAAATTCTTCTTCAATAATCTCTAATATTCTGCAGACAAGGTGTGGTTGATGCAAAATTTCAACTCCCACCCTTTTTTTGAGCCTACAAATCCAACCATCAGTCCCAGTCCTGGCACTGGCCTGTGTGCCTCTCAGATATGCTGAGTGACTGTATCTTCCTTTTACCTTTGTGAGGTACATTAGATGCAAGCCAGAGTATCTAAAAAGATAAGACTGAATGCTACAGAAAGCCAAGGGAGACAGGTGGTTTCTGCCTTAGGGGGGACTCAGAGTTGCCTTAACTGAAATGGTATTCACAATCTTCAGAGGATTAAAAGAGGAACTGTGCAAAATAAGATCTACTTCCCTATCAGAGATAGAAGCTTTGCTGTCTGACTTTCAGCTCTCAAACCTCCATCCTATACTAGATAACTTCTACACAGCTAGTTCAGGTTTAACAAGGCAACAAGGCTCACCTTCAGTCACAGAAAAACACATTGGCCATGGCAATCACTCTGGAACTCTCAGAGAAGAAAAAAACATTCACAGCTGAAGGACAATTCAAGTTCTGCCCTTAACCACCTTTTCACTGCTAATTGTGGAAGACAATAAGAAGCACTTGTGATTTTGACCTCTGGATTTGGCTAGAAAGTTGCTGCTGAAAGGTCTTAGGATGAAATCAGCTGTTGTTATATTTTTTTTAGAATTTTTTCCTCCTGTCTCTTAGAAGCCAATACGTGTTGAGCAGTCATGCTGTCTTGGCTCCACCTGCTTGAAGCTTCCTAAATGTAGCAGTAGTAGACACCCAAGAAAAAATTAGCTCTAAGATAAAACAGAAATTGTGCATGTATAAATGCTTTGTAAAACAAAAAAATATAAAACACGGCTTTTCTTCAATAAAAGTATCTTTCTTTTAAAGTATCTTTTCTTTTAAATGTATCAATCTTCAGATAGGAGCTTCACATTAAAAGTAGATTTGCTCTTTTGAATCTACTCTGGTTAGAACACAAACAATGCTTCAGGCTCAAAGGCTGCTGTGTCCTAAGTGAGCAATGACTATTTAGAATTTAGACTTTAAAGAAGACATCTTCATTTTTTTAATGGACTCATTTGAAAGATATTGATATAAACTGTTGTGTGGTTTGGGTTTTTTTTTTTTCTTTCCTGAGTTATGACTGGCTGGTCTTCCCTTTTTTGAAGTAATTTTTAAACAAAATAATAAATTGAGAAGATAGTAAAAAAAAATTTGCTAGCATCATTCTAGCAAGTCACTTGTGTGCTCATTTCTACTATTGTATTTTGAGAGCATCTATTGGAAGGGATGGAATTATTCTGGCATAGAACTGAATTGCGGAATGAGACTCTTCTGACTGTAACTGTATGCCAGAGCAATCTTAGGGTCTTCTATTAAAAAACAGTTGGCAAAATGCAGACAATATTTTTCTTGAAAATTTTGTTTAACAGATATTTAATGTTTCCCTACTTGCTTCCTCTATTGAAATCTTTTAAATGGTTGATTTTAGATAACTTTTAGATAATGCAAATTTTTTGGGGGAATAATTCCTGAACTTTTTTATATTTGACGTGCTTTTTTTTATACCAAATGTGGTTTTACCAGGTATAATACTTGCTCTTAACAAATCTCTCTTCCAGTTTTGGTGACTGATAGCTCAACACAGATGTGAAAGTAGGTAAAATACAACACAATTTTCTTTTCACATGCAAAATTCCTCTAGACAAACTAAGTGGGTTGTCTGACTCTGTATGAAAAGAAATGGAGGACTGTAGAGTACATGGCTCAGTGCTCATTTCTTGCATCCATGGATCACATAAACTGCAAAAGTCATCATATATTAAAGACTTCTAATTGCAATTTACTATCAGTCAACGTTAGCTGTTGTCTTGGGCAAAATGGCACCGACTTATGTCATCAAAAATGTGCCATGGTGTATTATGTACTTATTCAGATGCAATAATTGGGTCACATTAATGCAGTGTGCATTTTGGGTTTTGAGGGAAAGGTTATTTAAGGCAGCAAATCTGAAAAGTATGCTTCTTTTATTAGTGCTCCTGGCATTTTGCATTTTATTAAAATAGTTCAATAATGTTAATACAATCATAAAACTCTTGCATACTCTATTCTTTGACTTTGACTTGAAGAACTAGTGGCAGATGCAAGGAATCCTGCAAAGTTCTCTTAAAAGGAACCCTGTGGCATAACCTCTGGAGAATTAGAGTAAAATATCAATGATAGACCAGGAGTTTTAGATTAAGAACTTTGATAATTTCCATAAATGTGGCAAATATGCTGTGGATCTTTTTCATTACCTCAAATTTGCCTACAAATAAGAATGAAAATAGCTTGATCAATGGCACTGAGAGGGATGGACAACATGCAGCAACCATTAGAAACATTATATCAGACCTGTAGAGGCAGTAAATCTTAAGAGCTCTCCTTTGAGAATACTCATACCTCTGAATATTGTTTATTTCAGCTCCTGCTTTTATGCATCCTGAAAAACTGCATATCACCTCTATGTCATAGAGGTAGTCCCATGACATATGGCATCCCATCTCATGCTCTTTCCTTTCAATTGCTACTCAGTCACTGAGCAAATTTCATTACACTGAGAACAATTTTTCTTATAGATGTGTTCATTTTTTTGGATATTTCTTGGCACAATAATCATCTCCAAAATCAAAACCAAGGAATATGCCATTGCGTGATTCACTAGTGAACAGATGCGCTATCCACACCTACATCATACAAAGTACTCCTGCAAATATGCCAAATACTGCTAGATTTCTTGGCCTTCTTCCCATTCAAAGACAAGACACACTTGAGACCCCTAATTTTATTTAAAGATAAACCCTAAAGTTCCTAAGAAGTAAAATACAGACTCATCGTGGGCATTAGCAGAAGTGTTGAATCTCATTATATGAGAAATAGAATCTCAAAGAAGCTGACTGAACAAAACATGACATTTTAATTTCCTTCTTGAGCTTCAGTACTCTCCTTTATGATATTCATTTCTTTAGTAGGAGCACAAAACTTTAGCTTCAGAAGCTTTTTTTAAAATTTTTTTAATAGCATATTCATTCCTTTGGCTGTTTAAAAATGAATCCAGTTTTCAGTCACTTTGTAGGTCTAGAACTCTTCTGTTTGCAAAGCCATTTATGAATAGACAGAAAACTGAATTAATGGACACTAGCTACTTTATGTTAGTACCACCCCAACCTTGTCTGAGAAGCTAGAAGCATGAGACATCCTTGAGAAGACATGGTTTATATGATTGAGCTTTTCTTATCAACAGGCAGTAATACCTTAGGAAGGACAAAGTAGAGTTGTCATTGACAGCTCTCTAAAACCATCATCTTAGTATTCAATGGTAGCCAAAATAACCAACCAAATGTTGGGCATTAGAAAAAGTATCTTTTACATTTTGAGTACTGCTGCTTTCCTTGTGCCTATATTTAATGAAGGCTATAACAGAGTTAGTGACTGCATAGAGAAAATGAGATAAAACTGACCATCAAGGGATGAGGCACACACCCCTGAAGGGCAAAAATGTTGGTAAGCATCAGTTTGGAGAGTGTGAATGTGATGAAAGCACACAAAATCATGCAGGCTGTATATGAGAAGAGTGCAAAATTAATGTTCACAGTATGCTGCTATCATAGCAGGTAGTCACGGAAACTAGTAGGAATTTGTCTTAAATAATAACTGGCATTTTAGTATGGTGTGATTTTGGGGAAAAAAAAAACCCGACAAAGTGTGTGAGGACAAAATAGGAAGATATTAAAAGCCATTCAAATGGAGAAAAAAATCTGTGAATATTTTTAGTGATTGTGAGGTGTGTGAAAACTACAGACCTTTAAGAATATCTGAGATTCAGGGATAAATGATGACAGAAATGGCATACACATAGTTGATTCTACTTCAGGACAAAGGAACAAGCCAGATGACATATTGAGGTTCTATTCAGACCTATCATCATATGATTCCCTATGTAATGAATGTAGCTAATACAGACCTTATAAGTACTTAATTTGAGTTCTTTCATTTCAGTTGCACACAAAAAAATTATTTAGTAAATATTGGCCATCAACAATAAAAGCAAAACCTTGTCAGACTTACCCAGTGTCACAGCAATGAATGAATAATTTCCATTAATAAGTAGGACCTTACTGTATGTAGTTTAATATCTAGCCAAAACTGAAGATTCAGATAAAGTAACCAGTTAGCTGTTTTCTGCAGATCCAGCAGAGGGAGATTTGAATTCCTTCTTATCATCTTTCAAGGAACTGGTGAAACTTCCAAAGCCGTAAGGTGTGTAGTCTGACATTAAAAGGTTAAGAGATATCAATTTTTTTTCTATAAATGTAAGAAAATTAGATATAGTATTTCCTAACATGAGTTAAAAAAATAAATTAAAATTTCCTTAAATTATTTCACTTATTTGACACTCTTAAATTTTATACACATGTGGATGTAGCTTTTCTTGTGTTGTTTTGTTGTTAAAGATTTTTTTTTTTTGCATTGAATATCTGTGACAGCCAGACCTGAAGTTTCTCTATGAAGCTGAAATAATTTGTTGACCATATTTGACTCTTTGCATTTTTAACAGTATATTTCACAGATTCTTTTCAAGTATTTCAGCAATGTTAAAATATTGTTTGAATTTGCTGTGGAATGGCAGTGACTATTTAATCTTTTGTTAAAGAAATCCATCTGATTGCTGGCATCTTCAGGAATGTACAGAGACAGAGAGCATTGTTCCATGGAATAGCAGTGCAGTTACCACAAATTGTACTCTTGTTCTAAGTATGTGACAACGTGAAAAAATAAAAGATTTCTTTCATATGATGATTACCATGAAATAGCATATTTGAATATTGGTTTACTGCTGACGTTTGTAATAATAAGCAATCAGCTACACAATAGAAAAAAAATGCAAACAGATTTTCTAAACAATACACACTCAATCTATATTTTCTAGGTTGCTGTAATGAATGTAAATGAATATCGAATGGTTCCAGGGTTTTCTCAGACACTGGAGTGCATAGGAAGAATTTTAGCAAGTTCAGAAGTAGGTAGAAAAGAAACAGATTTTTCATAGCCTGCAAAATCTTGCTCTAATTTTGCAAGCACATCAATAGCTCTACTGAAATCACACATGAGACTATTCACACATGTAAAGCTACTTGCAAGTGTAAATATTTATTCAAAGAGACAGGGAATTGCTGTAGGTAAGTATTCTTCATGTAAACAAGCCTGATAAGAAATGTCTGTGTTAGGAATCTTCTGTAAATAGCAAAGAGACTTAGGATGTCTCCACTGCCAATATCAGTAAACCTCCTTTAGCCTTACCAGTGCTGAAGGATCTACAAAAAGACAATATTGTGATAGTTCCTTTAATATAATAGAGGCCATTGCTTATTTCACCAAATCAGAACTTTGTTGCCCCTTTTTTCCACGTTTTTATTTTTTCCTTTAGACTGCCTTTAGTAGTCTAATCAAGATAAGATTCTAGTTGGCAGTAAAATGTTGATGCTTCCAGAAATTGCTTTTTCATGCCTAAATATACTGCAGTGTGGTGATAGTCTAACCATGCCTCTTAGCCTTTTCTTTTTGTAAGCTTTCTGACACATGCAGCAACATGTGCAAATCCATGAATGACTCTCTCTATGCCATCCTTTCAGTTGGCAAATTCAGTTAAAAGTCACTCAGTAGGGCAAAATGTTGTTCTGTGTAGTAAGAGTGGTTTTTTTTTTTCTCATCACTGAGATAATAGGAATTTGCATCTGTCAAGGTTATTCTGCATTATTTTTATCAGCATATTTCAAAGGGTTCTTATCAAAACTGAATCTTTACTTCACTATCATTCAAATCAATGAGGAGAAAAACATGTGGGTTTTGAAGCTGTCAGATCTCATAAACTAGTTTTCTCTCTGGAGAGCCACATGGAATAATTCCAAGGCAAATATGTCTCTTTTTAATTAGGTTAGGTCCCAGATATTATACTTCTAACATATTTTGTCAGAATGCTGTCTTCTGTGTCTGAATTTTTTTTTGCCACAAAAAATATTCTTTTGAGTAGAGAGGATTGTCAGTAGGGTCTTCTTTAGCTGCAAAATGAAAAATGGCCTTACCCAGTCCCCTTGAGAATGGATAGTATACTCTCCAAGAGGTTGCTTGCTCTTCCAAGAAGACTTCATAATTTGAATGAGATGGTTTTATCTCTTAGATTTTCTGGATATAAAGAATCTGAAAGAAAAGTGTGATGTGCCTTCCTTTCATATATTTCAAAGGCAAGAATGCAAAAAAATATAAAAACTGAATAGCTGCTTCAGCGACTTATTATAGTTATGTAACAGAATTAGGGTTAATTATGAAAGAAACAGGTATCAATAATAATTCAGGCTCTTGCTTAGTGTTTTTGAAAGATAGTTATGCTTTTGTACAGAAGACCATGATAAAGATCCAGCTGGATCCTGAGACTCTGCCCTGTAGTCCTGCTCCTGAGAGGAAATATCTAAGTCAGAGAAAAGTTTGGGTAAACCTACACAATACTTTCCATTATGTTCTCAAAGTATCCAGAAATGCGAACTTAAGCATCTTCCTGTGTCACATATGGCAGTATTTGGTAATTCTCAATAGATTCTCTGCATGTATTTGTCCAGTTTCTTCCCCAAGCCACACTTTTTTTTTTTTTTTTTTTGTTTTTTTTAAACATCTGCAGTACCTTTTGGTGTAGAGTTCCAAAGATGTGGTATATGCTAAGTGCATATTTCAGTGCTCATAATGGAACACAGTGGTAAAATATAAACTACCTCTTGGAATGTCTAAACAACAGAAGGGCAATAGTAGAGGTATTTTAACATCTTAACAGATCTCTAAACCTGTAGCAGTATCATAGCAGGTGTAGTATTCTGTTTAAGGAATTTTATTTTGCCTGTCTTCCAGTCAGCAAATTTAGTAAATGCTTCTCTAACAATAACTGAATTTACAGTCTTTAGCAAAAAAGTAGTATCTTCTTCACTAGTCCTTTTCTGGTACCAGATTATTCCTTTGGAAAGCCTCAAGGCATTTATATTAAGCATAATGTGTTGAAAGCTTACTTGAGTCAAATCCCTTACTTTGTATTTGTTATTTGTATACAAAAATACAGTCATTGCAGAAATATCCATGTTATTAAAATCAACCAGTTGGGCACAGAGAAATTTACTAAGACTCATGTTCCATAGAAAAATTGGACTAAGTTGACTAAGCACAAAGAGGTAAGAAGAGATTTGGAATCACCCTGAAGCTCCATCTTGCATTATATGGAAAACTGATAAGCATCTTTGAGTCCAACTCTTGTTCAATGTTGATACTGAAGGAACTTCATAACTTCTTGCTGCACATCCCATGGCATATTAAGATGCTATTTTTAGAATTTTTATGCATGTGTGTTTGTTGTGTATGTGGTTAAGTAATATCTGGCAGCAAGGGTTTTGCATGAACAGGCAAGTTAACTGTTGAGTAACTATTCATAGATAACCAGATACTCTTGAAAGTCTTTTGGTTGAATTTATAGATTTTTGGCCCAAAGACACCATTACAATCTGCCTCTTGAGCATTGGAGGCTGTAGAACTGCTCCAAGTTATTCTTAGAGAAAAGAAAGTGGATAACATGTGAAAGGAAATGAAATGAAATTCTGAAAGTGTTCCACCTTCAGTTTAAATGTTCAGATTACAGAGAATCCACACAGACCTTTGCAAATTATTTCAAGAAATATTAAGTTTTTAGTCAAACCAACACTTTTTCTAATCCTAAATTTTTTAATTCTGTTTTTTTGTCTTGTTATTTCTTTGCCTGCAGAAACGACAGAACATTACACACACAAATATTGTGTTGAATTAAGACTGGGAGCAGAGGGGAAAAATGCTTTTTTTGTTTGAAATGGTGAAGGATTTTTCGGAAAAAAAAACCAAAAAAACCAACCTACATTAGTTATTGTGTAGAAAGGTGTTAGAAACTGTAAACATGGTACATTTGTGACTGTGATTATAGTGTGCAAAAGTAAGAAGCAGAAACATTAATTTATCTTCTTCATAAGTATTTAGTACCTTATCCTTCAATATGTTGCAGACTACCTCAAAATGGTACACTGTCACTCATTCTACTCCCAGGTCAAGGATATTCCTCTGGGAACAGGAACCTCCTTCCCTAACTACTAATGAATTCTAATCAAACTCAGCTTCATAAAATACTTTTTCTGAATCTGAAGTATATAGGAGTATGGCTTGCTTATCCACATTATCTCTGCATTGAAGATTTCAGATAAGAGCATAAAAATCAGTTGTAGAGGTCAAAAAAACCCTTGAACACTCTTGGAGAAGGGTTAAGATATAAAAGTTTAACTAAGATTGATTTTGGACTTTGGTGGTCTTTGAGTTAATTAATTAAAAGCAGAAACAGATGAAAGACATATTAATATTAATACCTAATCAGAAAGAATTTACTTTGTTCAACATAAGAGGGTGAACTGGGGAAACCTTTACTAAAGCATGACTTGGCCTTCAGGCCCTTTTACAGCACTTCTGCCATCATTGCTGGCTGAGAGAAGGAGAGCCTTTCAGCCTCTTTTAGAGCATCAGCAGCATTTACATGCTATTATTGCTTCATGCCCTGCTTTTGCAATGAACCCCTTCTTCATTAGGAATGCTCTGCAGTATTGAACCTCTACCAGCTACACAGAGATAATAGCCTCAGCTTGGAGTGGCATGAAAATAAATGACCTCTAGTATCAGTGATTACAATGAACACATGCATGGTTTGAAATTACTCCCATCATATTTCACATCCTATTATATACATTGAAATTGGAACAGGCTCAGTACAGCAATGTTTATGTAATCAAACTCAGTGGATAGGAATAGAGTGCAGAATTGAATTCAGGAAATGTTGGCAGGCATCCTCAAACCTCACCTATCTTTGTGTGTCCTTTGTCTTTAGAGACATCTGAGATAGGATGCCTGTCGTTCGCTGTTGAGAGTATTTATCTACACAGCTGATGATAAGCCATAATTTTCATGGCTAAGACAATCTGAACCACAACATTCTTTTGCATACCATTATCAAAAACTGCATAACATTTTCTCTCTCAAGAATTCCATTTGTTTCAATCATACTGATGTCTGTGTGTATCAAAATTATTTTTTCAGTAAATTATTTAATTAACAATTTAGATAAATTTGATTTTACTGTAACTCTAATTTAAATCTATTTATATTTATGAAATATTTGTTGATCTTTAGATTCAGAGTAGGAGTTCCACAGTAAATCAGAGAAATAAGACACAATTGTTTTATGGATTTATATTGTTTTCTTTTCTTCCATTACATTTTGTTTTTTTAACAATAATAACTAACATAGTTTCAACAAGAAAAGCATATCCAAGGGAGACTGAGAGATTCAGCTTAGGGCATTTTCAAAGCATGCTTCTTGCTTCATGAGAGATTTGAAGGAACAAGAAGGATATAAAAAAATGTCGTGAGTACCTGGAAAACAGCAAATCTAAGAGACAGAAAAATCTGTACCTAAATGGGTTGTTTAGAGAATTGGGCACTTGCTGCACAGAGGTGAGGGACTGCCAAAGAAGGGGGTTGTACCTTAGAGGACAGGGCCTTCTGTGTACATCTGCCCAAAAGTCTGTCACTTCATCCTTTCTCAGTCTCACTGCTCAGTGAAGAACAAAGTTGTAATGATTAGCATGTATTAGCCACAGTATAGGAGTTATATGCTTTCTTAAAAGATGGTTTTGTTTGAGGAATGGTGCTCATTTCATCTAAAGAGCACAGTTTTTAAACCTGCCACATTCAAGTATTTGAATTAATTGTTTATCAGCTGCACAAAGAAATACTGTTTGATGCTTCAAAACATATCCAGTATAAGCCACCGCTCAATAGAAAATACTTCTTTATCAAGCTTTTGTATGTGCCCCAAGAGGCCATAGTTCTGTGTGTGTGTGTGTGTTTAATCATTAAAAAAAAAACCCAAAAAAACAAAAAAAAAACCAAAAAGGCACCTGGTGTCTTTATGATGATATCAGCCTTAGTGCTATATTTTGAAATTACACTCATGCTTTTTGAATGCAGCTTATTTTGAGCACTAGGATACTTAGACACATATTTGAGCTAAAAATTTCTTAGATGTATGTATTAGCCGTAAAGACTCTTTGCTTTCAGCCTCTACATGTCCATCCTTCCTTGTATGAAGTATGAATTTATCCTCTCCTCTCTTGTCAGATTTCTGGTGGTTTCTCACCTCTTCTAACTCACAAGGTCTATCAGATCCCCTTTTGAAAGAACAATGAATCTTTTTAGGTAACAACCCACCTTCCTCTAAAAATCACATCTGCTTTTTGATGCTAGGTGGCATTCTGCTGCCTTTATGATTTCCATAAAGGATTCTACTGTCATGACCATTTTAAGCTGGTATAACTATGCTGAAATTAATGGAGTGTTTTATGCTTGAGTAAGTAACAATAGACATAGACCAAATTTATTTAAAAGACATGTAAAACAGAGAGCAGCTCATACTATTGTTTTTCCCAAGTGCTAATTTGAGTGGCCAAACCAGGAGTATTTAATTAGTCTATGGCAATTTTAGACCAGTGTAAGTAACTTGACTCTGAAGTTCTTTCCTTCCTTAGATGTGACTCAATGAACTGAAGAATCAAAACTCAAGCTTATAGTTCAGATTTATTAACTATTCTCAGAAGTCTAAGAAGATGAATGACTATTTTAAAATAGTATAACTGTATTTAAAACAGTGGAACTTTTTCTTTTAAACTAAGTAAAACAGGTTCCATGAAAGAGT
Organism: Erithacus rubecula; assembly: GCF_903797595.1. Lineage (NCBI taxonomy): Eukaryota > Metazoa > Chordata > Aves > Passeriformes > Muscicapidae > Erithacus > Erithacus rubecula. The sequence goes on from NC_136689.1 coordinate 104,898,775, forward strand.
TTTGTATTTTCTATTAGATACACATGATCACTTAAAGAATGATTTTTTTTTTTAATTTTATACTGTAAAGGTTTTTTATATCAGGAAAAATGTCATTGTAATTCACATAGAATTTCTCCAGAGCTTTCTTGCAGAGACTACCTCTAGTTAGTGCAAAATACAAACTGTATTCCTCATCCAGATCTTAGTAATTGCCAAAAAGGATTTTTCCCCTAATACTAACTAAATATTGTGATGCTTGATATAAAGTTGGAGTTTGATTCAAGCTTATTAAAGGAAATGAAACATAAGGGGCAGATGAGGAGAAACAAAAGAGTAACAAAATAGACTCAATTTTCTTCTGTTGATTGATACAGAGATAGAATTGGAGATAACCACAACAACAGCAAAAACTTATCAGAACTATTCCTTGAATTCTCTGTAACTGTGTATGAAAATCCCCAGACTGCTTTAAGGTTTCAAATCAGACAGTGCCCGTGAAGGTTAGAGATTTCTGGGAAAATATCTCAGTGTGGTGTGCTGGCATTAAGAATCTATCTAACAAAGACAAGCAGATGCTGCGTGTTCCAGTTACTCAGGGCTGTTATTAGGAGTTTTTGCAAAGCTCTTGGATTTCCTGATAAATAAGATGCACACGGTGCTATGCTTTATAGTTATGGCTAATGACAGTGTTTTCTTGGCATCATGACAGCCAGTGAGATACAAAAACAAACTGGACTTTTTACAATACGTGTTTTGTTTTTTTTTCTAGTGCTAGCGTTTTGAATTATCCAGACTTTTTATAGATAGAATCAAAGGAAACAGCTTCTGAAATATCCTTATCTTTTAACTAAGGTGTAGCTTCCAAAAAGAATGGGCATTTCTTATTGGAAGAGTTAGTGTAGTTAAAGGAAAATGTCTTTACTGCTTGGACATTTAACTCTTTTTTTTTTTGTTCAAATCATATTCTGGTATGAAAATTTCTTCAACTGTCAAGAAAAGCACAGAGAATTTCTGTCTAGTGTTTAAATAAAGCCTATTCTTTGGAATCCATCCAATAAAACATATTCTCTGGAATCCATGATGTTTCAGTCAGTTCAAAATAATCTGATCTGACCTCAGATCAGTTTAGGCCAAGTTTGAGTGCAATAACTTCCATATACCATTCAGAAGTGACATCTGCCTAGCAATGGCTGTTAAATAGAGCACTGAAAACCTTACCAGAAAATTAATTTCAGTGTAAAGATTTCTCCTTCACTAGTCGCCTTTTCTTTTTCCTATTTCTTTCTGTTCCTAATTCTTCTAGATATTTTGTTCCTGTCTCTGCATTCAATGCCCTGAATGCTGTTTGGACTCGTTCAGCTGTGTGTTTGTTATTGTCTTTTGACTTCTGAAGAAATTCTATTAAGATGGACAGTATGGAAATAAATAAAATATGATTCTGGAACGCTACATCCGAAAATCCTCTTATGGATTATGGATTCCTATTTCCTAAACACAATAGCTGAGATTCTATACTGCATGCTGCTAAAAAAAAAATAACCAACGTCACAGCCTTGGGGAACAAAAGAAAGCCACAATGATGTTAAGCTTGTCTTACTATTTTCTCTGGATTAGACATTGGTCATGCTAGTATTTCAAAAAGCCTCAGGAGACAAGTAGCCTTTCTGTCTGTCTGGTGGGATGTGGTACTACACAGAGCCTTTGCTGCCCCACATAGCCTAGTCCAGGTTTCACTCTGTGTTCTCACCCTCAGCAGGCTGTTAACATCAAGTTTGTAAAAGTATTACTTTTTTCTGAGCTAAAATTAGCCTTCTCAAAGAAACCCAGAATATTAGAGAACACATGGATCATGCAGACTTCTGCCTGAAAAAATGGAAACATAGGGTAAAAAATTACCCTATTTTTTGTTTGTTAGTACAGTTTTATTAATATTATCTTTAGCTCCTCTGTTCTCAATCTATTTAGGATCTAGAGACCTTTAAGAGTTCCTTGATTTCATTCTTTTGGCACATTCTTTCTGCACAGGCTGTTTTGAATTAGCAAAACTATACCATTGGCCCAACAGCTAAAAGTTTAAATAAATAAATAGACCTTATAATATGACTTGAAGGAAGCAGGTGTAGTCAAACTTCAGAAAAGTAGATTATGGTGATGAGGGTTCTTCAGAGACATTATAAAATTCCATTATAAAATTATAAAATTATAAAATAAATAAATATGGAAACTGTCAGTCAAAGAAACCCAGTTTATTCTGTCTATCTATGTGTAGAAAAAAGAAAAAGTTTGCCCATAAATGACAAAAAAATTTCTACAAACTTCCAATTTGCAATGAATTTTCTTCCCTGTAGAATGGATATATATTGTGTATCAGTCATTAAAAAAAAGTAGGAAAGAAAACAGTTAAAACTTGGTGGATAACGTTTGACTAAATAACTCCCATCATTAAGCTCTGAAAATTTAAAATTAACAGAAATAAAAAATCATTGCATTTCAAAAAGGTATTGAACTTCATATCTGTTTGTATATATTCAAAGATCTAATTTCTCCTAAAAACACTGAAACCAATAAATCTAGTTCAGCATGAAAGCTGTGTTACTTCTTTGATCACCTATGAAAGATTTGATCAGAACCAGAATACTGTGATTTTTTTATTGGTTAGATGATGTTTAAAGCTAATTGATTTACTGAACATCTGTCATCACTTCCTCAGCCAATAGAGAAAGACAGATAAAAACTGTTTAAAATAGTTCCCAGCTACACACAGCTATGATAGAATAAGGGGATTTTGCACACTCATTTAGCTACTTACTTGCTTGCTTTCCAAAACAGAAATTCTGGAAATACCTAGAATAAAGAATTTTCACTTCTCATTTTACATGGTTAATTCCTTTTGGGCAGATATGTTAACTACCTGCCTGAAATTTATTAAGCCTTGCTCCCCACCTAATTTTTCAATGCAACTGTAAGCTCAGTTTAAGGGATCCTTTAAACATCCAGAGTATACAGATATTTATAGTGTGAAACTAATGCAAACCAGCAAAGTATACCAGTTTTCTGTATCACCACTGAACTGTAAAAATAATCTGTTTATATACACTTTCTGAACATTTGATGACCCTGCCCATATCTACAGGAACATACTCCTAGGAATCTAGACAATGAAGATCCTACCTTAGAGAATGCAAAACCTTGACAGGAAAATATTATTATTATGTATTTTTGAAAGCTAAAATATTCAAACTTCTTTCCCATTATGTTGTGTTCTTCTGAATTTGTTTTTTTTTTTTTAATTTGATCTGAAAGCCTATTAACAATAAGTGCAAGAAGTAGTAATCTCAGTTTATTTAACTTCACCTTTCTTTTGAAATTAAGTTAGTAGTGCCTGTCCTACTTTTTTTCCACAGGCAAGTTATTTATTTTTATGACTCTTGTGCATTTTATTATTTTCTATGAAATTAAAACCAAGGACATGAACTCAGGATTCTCTACTTCACCCTCAAAATTATATTCTTGACTCTTTTTCTGCCAGTGGCTTTGAGTAATTTATTAATTTTATTTGTTATTTTTACTATTTGCTCCTCTAATACATGTGATGTCTTCTGCAGTCCTATTCAAACAAGCAAACAAACAAATCTCAAACATATTTTCTCCTGTCTGTTCCCCTGGACCTCTTTTAAAATCTCATAATTGCTTTTTCACTATATAGCTAATGTGCTAAAGTGCAAAGTCACAGAAACAGGCAAACTATGCCAGTAGCTATATTTCCAATCAAATCAGATGAAAGCTGCTGTGTTCATAACCAATACCCTGATGACTCAGAAATGAAGCCTTTACTTCAAACAGTGTTCTTCAAGAATCTTTTCCATATTAGATGCTGAAAGAATTTAATTTCACATGTCTCATGCTTTTAACTGCTTGAAAAGAGCCTTCCAGGACACTTTTTTTACTCCTTCAGAAGATAAGGTATTTTCTATAGAAGAGGGGGTAGGAATAGGTTCATTGCTCTAACACACTCCATAAACACACACCCAGAAATTTTTATTCCTGAATTTGTCACAATTCAGAATGCCAATAATGTGAAAGCTAAAAAAAAGTGTTTTTTTGCTTTAAATTGCCAGTGGTTCCTACTTTGTATTTTGGAATTATAAAGAATATGAAACATCTGGTCTTCTTCAGATTGTGCATGTATAATTACACAAAATAGAAAATACCAGCCCAGGATATTAATTTTAATCTCTAATCTGAATGTTTTTCTTGAAGAAGATGATGTTGAGTGCTAATTATACCGCATCTAGTCATACTGTATGGTGCTACTGACTAAGAAGTCCAAAGAAAAAAAAAGAATTGAAATTGCATACTACTGCATACTAACACTGAGTAATATGGCAGAATCTGGTCCTTCTGCATTTAAAATATTTGTCTCACTAAAGAGTAAACATTTATCAACCTACCTTACTTGTTACTCCAGCTCTTTTAACCTGAGATTTATATCTTTTATATGTTAATTATTTAATTTCATTTTTGTTTCTCAATAGAAATTCTTCTAGTTTATGAACTATTATTAATATTACTGAAAATCTATCTGAGCAGAAATACTTTATAATTCAAACACCCTGCATGGCATGTGTGATACTTAATAAACTTTCTTGGATTCTAAGATTTTACCCTGAATCTGAAAAATAATAAAAACATATTTTCAGTCTACAAGAGAGATCTTTCATTATTGCTATAAATACCCTGTTGTCTTTGTAATAGGGAAATGGTGCCCAGCTTCAAAGCACCTCAAAATGTTTGATCTCCTAAATGAATCAAGGAGACTTTTGTAGTTGCCACCACATAAATGTCACATACCACAGACCCTCTTTTCACGTATATGGCTTTAGCAGATAGTGTACATATTATTTATTTTATATTATAACCATACATTTCAAGTATAAAATACATGAAATCTTCACAATGAGTATTGCTTCCTGTAGAAAGAAATGTGATGTACAGCATGTGGAGTTAAAATAATAAGCATAATAAAGTCTACATTTCAGAAGTTTATTTAGAAGTTTCAGTTTATTAACATTACTTTATACTAAGAAAAAGTCTTCTTAGGTTGCGTTGGGGCAAGCTGGAAATGAGATGAGTTTCTGTCATAGAAACAGTTAGCTGCCTTTTTAAAAGTAATTTAATTCAGTACTCAGTAGGGTAGAGAGACAGCCTAAGCTATCACTTCCCAAAAAAAATCCAAAAACATAAACAAACAAACAATTTAAAAATTCAACAGAACAGAGAAGCTCCTGATCTAGTGCAATATGCAGACTGTATGTCAAAATATTCACCCTCAAATTTTAAGTCATTTTCATGCTATTTTAATCACCTTTTTACTTACAGTAAAATGATGCTTTGATGCTACAGATACCTACTGTCACACAAACAGTTCAGAAAGGTCACAGTGAAAAAGTATTCGGAGATGTGTGCAAACTAGGGGAGTATCAGTGAATGTGTTGATAGTGGTAATACCTGAAAATATCATTAAGTAGGTAAATTTGAGACTGTGAAAACAAGGCAGGTTGCAAGTACACCTTCTTCATCATAACCAAAGTTTAACCTTTTTCTGGATTTTAATAGCACTTAATTATGCTTCCACTACATCAAATAAGAGATAGGATTTTAAAAATGTCATATTCTACCACTTTATAGACTACTTGGAGCTATTAAGGTCCAGATGAGTTCAATAATACTCATTCTGAAACTCAGCAAATAAATATTTATAAATGATAAAGAAACATTGCTCCTTGGAGCCTATCAATAATTCATATTTAGAAGTCCTTAAATACATGATAAACCATAATGGCTCCAATGGAGCAGTCAACTCTCATAAACTTCTAGGAGGAATTTTTTTTTTAATTTCATGTAAGTCTCCATTACAATTCCATAGCAGAGGAACCATGCATTAAAATAGCTCTGTAAAAATGTTACTATAGATGTGCTTGGTTTATAATAATACTGCTGGTGGCTAGGGATAAGTTGCTATTTGTGGAAGGCACTATGAGTTTTTATGCTTCTTATGCAGTATTACAAATACAAATTGCTTAGCAATTCCCTTTATTCCTTTTAATAATGATTCTTAGTTGCCTTGCAGCTGCATTGAAGAGGTCCCCAGTGCATTAAATGCCATAGAAAATGTAGAAAAATTTAACAAACATGCAAAAGTTTTGTTTAAACTGAACAGTATAAACCTATTGAGCTACATGGCATTGTAACTTTAAATGGGCATAAAAATGCTTAGACAAAGTTATCTTCATCCTATACAAAAACAATTTTGTGTGCAAATTTTACTCCTTCCTAAAGTAGTTATACCTGGACAAAGTCTTCTTGTGCACAAGGACTGAGAGGTGGTTCCCATGCTGCTTACAATTTTGCCAAGTAAGACAAACATAAGGTGTAGCCAAGAAAATGAGAGACTCATGAGGAGTTGAAATGAGTTCACATATTAACGCAGCAGGTTAATAATGACAGCCATGAATCTTTAATAACCAGGGAAAATATGCAAGGTCCTTACTGCCATGTATGCATCATCCCCCTCTTACACTGTTCACTTAACAACATGCAGAGAATTAATGATCTTCAGCCTTTAACTCTGCATTCTTCCTTCTATACTAATGATTTAAAGTGACTTGGTGAAGCATGATACTGTGATACTTCCTTTTCAACTATATCCAGAGTCGCTAGAGAATAATTCAGGTGAAGAGACCTCCTCCTGAAGAGGATCAGAGCAGCACAGCCCTGAATCATAAACAGAGGGAAAAAAGTAATATTTTTATTATGAGGCACTGCCTGAAGTTCATATCTGAGTATTTCTTTTTAGAAAACATCTAGTAGAATGAGACCCCTTGAGATGTCTCTATGTGACAGATGTGGTCACTATTAAATTTTATTTTAAAAATAATTTGGAAAAAAACCTAAGTAAAATCTAAGCTGTTGGACATACACAGTGTAGAAAAGGATTAAAACAATTCTCCTACTTTACTTCAGTAGCAGACTGGGATTTTGCCAGCTTTGGGAAGTTCTTCCATGTTTCAACCAGTATTAACAAATTTTACTTCAGGTAGTCCCATAGTGAAGGGAAGGCATACACATACAGTGAGGGAAAAGCCAACATATTTGCATAAAGGAAGGATGAAATTTTTGTTCCAGGGGCTCAACAGGTCATTAAATTGGTGATAGAACAATTTCCATGTATTTAGTCTCCTTACTTCAAACTTTTTCCAGGTTTTCTTTCGCATCTGCTGGTGTGCCTGGAGGAGGAAGTACCAGAGCAATGAATTTTTATTTTTGCTCTTAAAAATATAATTTTTCTGAAAAGCTCAACCCTGACTGGTGCCAGCCAGCCTTACCTGCCTGCAGACTTGCATTTCTACAAGAAGGGGAAGGAAAGCAGCACAATGTTGAGGGTGCTACTAACACTCCAAGTGCAAGAATTGAAGATTAGGAAGAGGAAAGTCAGTCGCTACGGTTTTTGCTGTCCTTTGAGCCTTGCTGTAGGTCACTCCATCTGCCTGACAGTAAGGCACAGGCAGGTACTAGTCATGGTGTATTGAGAAGTTACATTAACAGCTTTACTCTTTTTCACTGTTTTTTGGAGTAGAAAGAGCCAATATTAAGAGTTGCCTTAGTATTTCATGTTTTTAAGAGATGTCTGTTGACTTCACTTAACCTTCCCTTAGGCTCACAATCATAACAAATGCTACTCCTTAAAACAAATAAAGTTGACTGTTTTCCATAGGGTTTTCAAGGAATTTCTAGCTCCTAAAGATACAAAAAAGAGTTTTAATAAGCAATTTTTGAAGAGATTTGGGCTATTTCTACATATCCCTAATAGTTAATTGATCAGGCTAGCCAATAATTCAGCATTATTATGACCTATGTCATATGAATGTTATAAAATTATAAACTTGTTTAAGCCTGCGTGAGTTTCACAGAACAATTATAATGTATTTTTTGATCTCTTATGTTCTGTTTACAACTTTGAGCGTTGCAACCTTCAAAGAGAACGTTTTGAACTTAAGAAAGCAATTTGCCTAGGTGTATGAAAGTTTAATTGGTGGTAAAAATTGCAGTCCTAAAAACGATACAATGTTGCTGATCACAGAATCTTTCCAACAGTCTAGTTCCAGTGGAGTCAGGTTTCTGGTTTTGGAAGTAATTTGGGAAAGAAGCAAAATAAATAAAGTATAGGGATATGAATCTTCTCTGAAAGCCAAGTCTGGATATAGACAGATTAAACATCTTCTCTAACAAAATAGCCTTGATAAGATTAAGTTGCACTGACATATACTAGCATTACAGCTACATATACTTAAATTCTGTCTTTCTGAACTATTACTACCATGCAGCAATAATACAGTATACAGTTTTCATCTATAATTTTTTTCATATGGCTTTAGCAGAGAATTCTTGAGTAAAAATGATTCTAAATTACAGTTTATGCCATTCAGCAACAGGAAAGTACTGAGAAATAAAGTAAATCAGAGACTTTAGTTTTGCTACTATTTCACTACTACTACTACTATAGCTGCATCAAAATAATCCCTGTTCTATCATGTGTAGTGTAAATGAGACTACTTGAGACAACTAAAAGTGATTTTCAGTGTTCTGAACTAATACATATAGATACAGAAGGAAAAAGCAATAAAAAGGAACTTAATATTTGGTTAGTCTTTAGTAGTTATATGAAAGCAGTTGGTTATTGTAATAAACTTCTTTGTATGCCACTTTATGTCTGCATTATACATGACAATTCTTTAAAGACAAATTAATCAAATAAGATCATAGGTTTTGCTCAATATTAAATCATAAGGCAAAATTTTAGAGATCCCTAACAGACTGGGTGTACATAACATCCTTACTTCCCAGAGAAGTTAAACTTGAGTGCTCTCACTGCAGTGTTTTTCTCTATGTATTTAGACAACCTGTGTTTTTTTTCCTAAGCTGTAGTTCAACTGATAACCCTCCTGAGTTTTTTGCTTCTCATTTACTGGTTCTCCTGCAACAGCTGTCAGTGCACTAATAAAGTATCTCTACTGATGCTGAACAACTGTGAATATCAGTGTAAAATATGGTTGCTCCACCCCATCTTTTATTTATCTGCTCTCAGAATTGTTTGAGCGTGAAGGCAGAATAGTCTCTGAAGATTGCTCCCGTTTTTCTATTTCAAAGGACAGGGTTACCATGCTGGATGCTTCTCATGTACTGGCAAAAAGCTGCATGAAATACTTATTCTTTCACAGTATGCAGTGCTTCTATCTGGACAACATTCAAATTTGGAAGCACTGTTAATCTGAATTATTCTTCTTTGTGTGTCAGCTTCAGCAACAGCACAGAACACATAGCTTAATGTAAAACACCCAGAGTCTTGACCAGAATTATCTGATTATCTACCCCATCCATAAGTTTGACCTCTGCAATCAGCCTCTACAGCTAATGGAGCTGACTTGCAAAAATCACATGTTCTTTGTATGTCTCATGGATGAATCTGGTGTGAAAGGGATTCAATTTCTATGCACTGTAGTGCACATCCTAGGATTCTCTGCTGTGACATTCTTTTAATGTATATTTTTAATATTCTTTTAATAATTTTATTGAGATCATATACTGAAAGGTGCAAAGCCAATAATAAAACTTTCTTCTGAAATGCATACACAGAGAGCAGTACTGAAAAGGTTAACTATCCCAGTTAAAGCAATTAAATGTTTTATTTATATTTTGGGGATTAAGCAAGCAATTCAGGCATTGTAACAAATCAAGCTGACAAGTCCTATTCACATAAATGACAATGCGCAGACGAAAATTAGATTAATTTCCAAAATAACAATAATTCCTTTACCCAGAATGCCACATTTATGGAAAGTCTTCAGAGCATTGCTTCCAATTATTTTCAACTCTGAAACAAATTATTACAGAACAACCTTTTCTTTATAAAATTACTTTATTTTGGTGACTCATTGCAGCTTTTCATTCTTTGCATAAATGGACGTTCTTCATTATGTAGACACAGAAGGGATGCAATTGCAAAAGAAAAGCAAGACAAAGGGGAAAGAAATAGCTTCCTTGTTAATGTAGACACACATCTATGAAAACTTTACTAAATTAATGTAGCTGCAGGGTTCATAATAACCTGTGTGCACTTAGCCTTGCCAGATGATGCATAGGTTATTTCCCTGGAATTAAGCAGTCATGCATATTTACCTCACAGTAATATCTTCTGACAGACACATCCGCATATATACAAATGCACTTACAATCATGCATGAAAAGGTATGAAAATTAATTAAAATGGAGTTTTTCAATAAGAAGAAAAGAAATTAAAGAAAATGGTTGTGCAATATAGTAGGTAAACATGGCCAACACAGAAATAGAAAGGAAAGAGCAAGGAAAGATCCAGCTCTTTCCTCATAAACAGCTCTTTAGTGGTTGGTTGTTTATTCAGTTTTTAATGGGTTAGGTTGTTGGTACTCTGTACCAGCTGATGATGATTACACTGAAAATGATGAGAGTCAGTGTTGTATCACTGATGTTTAATTGCTGTAGAGTTACGTCAGCTTCGCTTTTAGATCTGGCCCCTGCTGTCCAGAGCCTTTTAAACATTAGGTTACTACAATGCATAATTTATCACTACAGATTAAAGTTAGTCATGCATGGAAGACAAAAGACCAAGCAGGGTGCTTGTCTGGGGGGATCTATGCTGAATATTCATACTTGCTAGTCATTGTGTCTCTAGTCCTAAATCAGAGACCTGATTATCTAAAAGCTTCTCTGTCACCTACCAGGATACATGCAGCCAGCAGGATATGCTTTGCAAGTATTCCTGGTTTTATATGACTTGATTTTGTCCAGGAACAATGCAGGAGCATGGCCAAAAGCCATTTGTGTGCAAGGGTTTTTCGAAGAGAAGTGTGCTATTTTTTAGGAGACAACTGTTAGTAAAAACACTGGGGTTTATGTCATTCACTGGCTGAGTAACCTGAGCTAATTTGTTCATGCTCAATGTTTGGGTTTTCTTAAGCCTACTGGATGTAGAATACCATTGAAAGACTAAGTAGGTCAGGTTAGAGCTTTATGTGCAACTTTTTTTTTCATTAGGTAAATCTAACTAAATAAAGAAAAAAAAAACTGGAAGGAATAGTGGGAGCACCATTTGCTTTTGTCATCTTCCTGCAATCCATGCTTTTCCCTTTATTTCTCTCATATAAATTCTTACCAAGCTTGATATGCTTAGCTAAAATAAAGGAAAATCCTCCCCATAAACTATCACATGTCAACAATGATCAGATTTGCTGTGATTTGCCCTATCTGTAAATGCTTTTTATTTTTTTTTTTTTTTAACACTGCTAGAAAACTTTTTTCCCCCCTACTTATTTTAAAAAATATGTGTCTTCTTCCCTATAACAATTCAGGAATAGTAATTATCCACTTGCTTATTGTGTTGGCCATTCTCTCAGAATAAGGAATAGTATGCTTCTCCCTCTACTTCCTCTCTCCAGAGACTTCAATTCCCTCTATGTGATTAATTCCTGTGGGATAACACTTCCATTTTAGTTAATGTTATCATATTGTGCAGATAGCTCTTTGCGTTTCTGCTGCTTTTCAGGAACACAGAACCTTTGCTAAATGAGTCATAAAATGGGGCATCATTCTACATTCTCCATTATGATACTTTGTTATCATATCAATGTGAATTTAGTGAGTGTATAAGCAAGGAAAATAAAGATTGTACTGGGAAGGCTTCACTGTAATTTCTGAAGTACCTGACCATATGCCACAGGAAATGTCCTTCATCCCTATAAAACCAAAGGGCAAAAGATGACCACACAGCTGACAACAGTTTAAAAAAGCGGCTTGCAAAAAATGGCAACTGCAGTTGTTGAGGTACATTACTAAAAGTGACAGATTTTGGATCTGCTCTTTTCTGCAAGTCCCCTGTGAGTCACACTACCATCATTTCTTTATCTGTAGGAGACAAACTCTGTCCCTTCTGTGAATTATGTCAGCAATCTTCCATCAGACACATGCAATATTGCTAGGTGACACCTTGCAGCAGGTGCTCACTTCTTCCATATGGTGCTTCACACATTTACTTGAACTATCATATCTGAAGCATATTGAATTTGTTCAGCCTACAGAAGTTATCAAGCTAGATGGATGACTCTCTTTTAAGTATGCACATTCATCTTGGCTTGACAAGTGTCCATTTGACACTGAGTGAAAATTCTTTTCCTGAGAAGGCTCCAGAATACCATATTACCTGTCACCATAATTGTGCTGCCAGAACTTTAGAAGAAATGTTTGCAGATTCTCACAGTCAAATTACTTTTAGCTTGATATGTCAAAGTATAAAGTACCTCTTCTGAATTGGATAAGTGAGCACAATTTATGAACAAGAGACAATCCACAGCTCCTTTCAAGCTTTCATTTCATTAATGAGTCTTGGGTCTGTCTGTCTTACTGGCTGTTTCATTCAACAGTGGAGTGATACTGTCTAAAATGGCCTCCAATGAAAAGTTGAATTTTTTATTTTTCTAGAGCACATTGTACTGACAAGACATGCAATCATTCTCTACTCTCTTGTCCAGCACAATGCTACACCTGCAGCAATGAATCTTTAACTACTCTTGCATTTACTGAAAGAATCCAGTCATTTCATGTGGGCAAGATTTGGCATCCTGATTTAACTGAGGCTGTGAATTCACAAACAGTACAGTAAGAATACTTATTGACTTCAACAAAACAGGGAAGGATGGCAACAGTTACTGTGAAGTGGGATTCAAAATGAGGAGGCAGCACCAACATTTGTAATTTGGCTTTGTGAAAGACATGTTTTTGTTCGTTTGTTTGTTCGTTTGGGGTAGTTTTTTCAACTGATATTGTAAGAGCAGAAATAATAATAATAATAAAAATCTTGTTCAATCTCTGTTGGGATGGTCCATATGAAAAGACTGGTATACATACAATAGCATAGGTGTTAACCCCCCATCTATACAGTGCTTAAAATCCTCTAGCCTATTTCTTAATGTTTTTCTACACTGAACAGATTTTTGGCAGTAGCCCCAAAATTAATGCAGCACTCATGCATCTTCTACAAAATCTCTTCCAAAATTATGTTTTTCTAGAGCAGATTTCACTCCAAAAACTGGTTTCGCATGATACACAAAGTGGAGTGAAAACATCCACAGAAAATAACGTTTTGTTTATCAAAACTAGAGTGGTAGAGAGGAGGACCCTACCTTTAAGGCAATGAAAAAATGAGGGTTGTTATCTGTGTAATTAATTAGATTTAGGCCAATTGCTTATAAAGCATGTTTGCCCTGGATCCATTGTCTAGTGCCGTTATGATCAGTGACCTCATGAACAAATATTTCTTCCTGTGCTTGCTTTGACTTCAGTAGAAATCAGGTGCATAAATAAGGCAACCATGCAGTCACCAGATCTTTCACCCAAAAGCCCTGCTATTTAAAAATTAATGCTTAATTTTTTCAGGACTTTCGGCCTGCTTGAAGAAACTGGGGTTTGTGTGAATGGCTGCGGGCATTTTCCTACCTGATTTTTCCCACTGATGTGACTAATAGCAGTCTGTGAGCACTGTCTGAAGAGCCCATATACATTCCATTTGTATATTCTGATCCTAGAAAACTGTCAGAAGAAGTTAGTGTTTGTGTAGGGCTAGATCAAAATTTCACATAACTCATTTTCTTGTCTCTCATGTTGAACAAGAATAAATATTTTTTTCTTCATCATAATGTCATTCAGGCACATGGTATCTCTGGGATCTTTCTGTAAGAACTTCCTATCTCTTTTAGATGAATTCCAAATGTTTCACTATTGTTATAAGCTTTTATAACAATTCATCCCTTGACTGGCCACATGTGAATTTTTTTATCTGTCCAAGTACAGAACCTTTACACAGAATCACAGAATGGCTGAGGCTGGAAGGGTCCTCTCAATCTCATCTTTGTCCAATGTCACTGCTTCAAGCAGGGCTATTTAGAGCTAGGGAGAAGATTCTGAAATCCTCATTAGTTCTAGGGTCTCTAAGGATAGAAACTCTGGAATCTCCAAGGGCAACTTGTACCACTCCTCAGTCACCCAGTAAAAAAAGTGTTTACTCAGTCAGTAAAAAAAGTGTTTTCTGATGTTCAGGTGGAACCTCCTGTGTTTCAGTCTGTGTCCACTGCTTCTGGTCCTGTTGTTGTGCACCCCTGAAAAGAGTCTGACTCCTTTTTTTTTGCACCCTGCCTTCAGCTATTTATATAATTTTCTCTGAGTTTTCTTCAGAGTGAACAGTCCCAGCTCTCTCAGCTTTTCCTCACAGATAAGACACTGCAGCCTTCTGTGGCTGCATTGCATTTTATCCAGTAAGTCCATGTCTCTCTTGTACTAAGCCCAGAACTGGACACAGGCACTCCAATTGTGGCCTCAAGAGCATTGGGTAGAAGGAAAGGATCATCTCCCTGTGCACACAGCACTTCTAATGCAGCACAGAGTATCTTTTTGGCCACAAGGGCACATTGATGACCCATGCTCAACCTGGTGTCTACCAGGATCCTGAGATCCTACTCTGCCAAGCTGCTTTCCAACTGGGTAGCTCCCAGCAAGCATTGGGACATGTGCTTGCTCTTTCCCAGGGGCATAATTTTGCTCCTTGTTGGACATAATCAGGTTCCTATTGACTTATTTCTCCATCCTGTTGAGGTCCCTCTTGATGACAGCGTGGCCCTCTGGCATATCAGCTACCAATCCTATTTTTGTGACAAATTTTTAAGGTTACATTCTGCTCAGGTCACTAATGAGGATATTAAGCAGGACTGGATCCAGTATTGACTCCTAGGGTACAGTGTTAGTCCTTCACCTCCAACCAGACTTTGAGCTGCTGATCACCACCCTCTGACTCTGGCCTTTCAGCCCAGTTTTCAATCCATGTTGTTGTTTCCCCATGCAGACTATACATCAACAGCTTCATTCTGTGGGCTTTATGGGGCTGGGAGCATGAAAGGCTTTATTGAAGTGGTGGTGGACAGTGTCCACTGCTCTATTCTCATATACCAGGACAATCATTTCCTTTTAAAAAATTATCCAGTTAGTTGAGCATGACTTCTCCTTGCTGGAGCAATGCTATTTCTGATGATTTTCTTGCTGCTCATGTACCTGAAGTATGGCTTCCAGGACTAACTGCTCCATCACTTTCCCAGGAACTATGATGAGGCTGACCAACTTGTAGTAGCTCCCTGTGTCTTCATTCTTCCATAAGGAAGTGACATTAGGGTTCCTCCAGTCTTCAGAAACTTTTCCCAGGCACCATGATTAATTAATAATTATTAAGTGTCTTTCCCACCCCCTCCTCCACCCACCCCAGGAAATCTGTCTGGTTCTGCAGCACTTTTAGTGCACCCCATCAGGGTTCATGGACTTTTGTGGGCCTAGTTTGCTTAAGTGCTTCCTAACTTAACCATCTTCCACCAAGAGTACATGGTCTATCCTCCAGCCTCTCTGCCTTACCTTTGAAACTCAGTATTCTAAAGACCAGTCCTGCTAGTAAAGACTGAAGCAAAGAAAGAGTTACAGCATTTCATGCATTTCTACTTTCTGTGTAACCAGGTCCCCTGTCTTGAGCAATGGCCCCACATTTTCCCTATTTCTCCTTTTGTTGCTTATGTACTTAGAGAAGACTTTCTTCTAGTCTTTGACATGCCTGCCAAGATTCAATTCTGTTTGAACTTCAGTTTTCATAACTTCATCCCTGGATGCTTTTGTGTTCCTCCCGGCTTACCTGTCCTTGCTTCCATCCTCTGTAGGCTGTCTTTCTGTGTTCGAGCTTGTCTGGGGAGTTCCTTGTTCATTCATGCAGGTCTCCTAGCATTTTTAACTGATACTGTATTTTTTGGGATGGAGCTCTCTTGAGCTTGGAGGAGGCATTATTTTAACATTAACCAGCTTTCTTGGGTTCCCCTTCCCTCCAGGGCCTTTTCTCATGGGTATCTTTCAATCAGATCTTTGAATAGACCCTTCTGAAGAACAGGGCTATAAGCTTGTTTTTCACTCCCTGTCAGTATCCTGAACTCTACAAACTCCAGGTCATGCAGCCAAATCACCTTTGATGTTCACATCCCCAAAAAAGTCTCACATTTTGGTGAGTCCAATGGAGCACTTCTCATTGGCTCCTCAGTCCTCATTTGGAGGTGGAATTTGTCATCAGTGCAGTCCAAGAACCTTCAGAATTCCTAATGCTCTGCTGTGTTGACGCTCCAACAGATATCAGATGGTTGATCAGGATCAGGGACTGTGAATGTGATGCTGCTCCTACATTTTTGCCTTATCCTTTTGTTCTTTCTGGTCATGTGGCCTCTAGCAGACATCCACTAAAATGTCACCTTTTCCTGTCCTCTCTTTAATCTTAACCCATATTCTCCCTTGTCTGTCCTCAAGGAGAGCTCTGTGCACTCCAGGTGTATTATCACACTAAGGACAACCCTCACTCCTTGTCTTCCCTTCCTGTAGTTCCTATAGAGCCTACATCCCTCCATAGCAACATTCTATTCCTGGAAACCATCAACCATGCCTCCAGGGCCCCAAGAAAATTTTAGCATTGCAGCTCAATTCAGATCTCTAATTCCCCTTGTTTGTTCCCCATACTAGGTGCATTAGCACACAGGCAGCACCAGTTCTGCAACCAATTATTAACATATTCTATTATTGCACTTCTCTTCCCCTCCTTGGCACGATTGAGCTGCATCCTCATGCCCTTGACAACTGCCTACAGAGTTTTGTGATCACTTTTGATACTTTTATGACCCTCAATATAATTTTGTGGTCATGATTTCAATCATTCCAGCTTTCCCTCTGTGGAAACCTCACTCATCTGTTGTGTTGGGTAGGACAATCTTTGTAAAAGTAACTTATTTTTGAAAACTAGCATCTATTCTCTTGATGTTACAAGGTAAATAGCAGATTATGTTCTATAGAGAGCATTTTTAATCTTAAAATGGAGTTTCTTGAAAATATTCATCAACATCTTGCTTTAAAATTTAACAAATTGTTGCAAAGCCATTTCTACCAACATTTCAGTTTTACATAGTTAATCATTGTAAGTACAAGAAGAAATCATCAGTGTGACAACCTCCCAAAATCCTTCAGTGTAAACCAATTAAAAATGTTAATTAGTCTTTCAAAGTCTAATTCCTTTTATAGTATCATAATTTACAAGCTTCACAACCTAGAGCTTTATACTTTCAACTTACACTTCTGTGGTATTTTAAAGTACGTTGGGATGATGAAGCTGTCTGTAAAAATCTTTTCTTGTACACCTTATTATACTTCTACTTTTAACTTTTCAAAGTTAGTTCTTTTCAGTTTTCTCAATTAAGACACAGCTTTTTCTTTGTGAAGGATGTTTGTGGTAGTAATAATTTTCTAATACTTGTGTTGGATCATGTTAGTTTTTATTGAATTCTTTTAAATTTGTGCTTAATTTGTGGTTTATGCCAAAGATTCACTATGGAAGCAATGATCATTCTCATGTGCCATACATGTCTTTTCCCATTTCACCATGAGTTTGATTTCCTTCTTCCTCATTTTGTTTGTTCCCATTTTAATAATAGATATTTACTGCGTGGTATTTTGTTGGGTTTTCCCCCCTGTTGTAAGGGTTAGTAATATCACTGCTTTATTGCACTTCCATTTGTCAATTTTATATGAAATAATGCTTTCCACATTTCTCAATGTGTAGTCAAAGACTGTCTCAGACCTTGAAGTCTCTAATTGACTGGTTCAAGAAATGTCCTTTAATTGTGATAAGAACGTTATCATTGCCCCTTTATCTGTATTATTTTCATTTTAATCCAGAGAATTTCATGACCACATGTTTTTTCAGCCCTTTCCTAACAGCATGACCTCTTCACAGAAATTACGGGGAGATAAAAAGGCTGGGAGTAATGTTGTTTTCTGACTCCTGCACATTCTGTCTTCCCCTATGAAGAATCAAAGCTCTGCAGGGGAAATCTTGCATGTCCCTGGACATGCTCCTGAAAAAATCAACTCCAACACCTGCTGCAGTTCCCATCATGGGAAAAAAAAATATTGCTGCCCTAGGAATGCTGCAGCAGTATAAGGAAAAAGTGAAGGAGAGAAGGCAAAGAAACTAGAAATTTCTGTCAGCTACAGTGACACCCAAAATTAGTATTTTTATAGTAACTGATGCTACAGTAAAAGATTCCAACAGATATTGTTAGCTGTGGAAACACAGAAGAAGCTTCCAACTGTTGTAATCCTCAGTCACTCTTCTGCAAATATGGCAGCATCCAATCCATTTCTTGAATTTGTCAAGCTTATCTTCCCATATGCACCTATTCTCCTCTGCTCCAAGTTATAAAAATAAGCCTGCTCACATTTCTGCTGACTTCTGCTGGTCTTTTTTTTTTCCCTTGTTGAATTATTAGTATTCATACAGCACTTGTAATGGGAAGTGTGAAAATGTAGGGAAATCAACCATATTGTACATACAGATTCATCTGCAACTAAACCAAATTGATAAGTTCATTCATTCAAGAAAAAAAAAGAAAAAAGAGAAAAAATATAACAATGTCAGAGGAAAGTAACGAACTGTTGAGCAACAACTTCTTTATGTGGCTGAATGCATCAAATCCCCTTCCTGAGTATCCCTTAGAAGGAGAAGGATGTATGTTGACGAAA
This sequence comes from Erithacus rubecula, assembly GCF_903797595.1. Lineage (NCBI taxonomy): Eukaryota > Metazoa > Chordata > Aves > Passeriformes > Muscicapidae > Erithacus > Erithacus rubecula. The sequence continues at coordinate 104,917,486 of NC_136689.1, forward strand.
CATCACAAGGAGAAGCTCTTTTGTAACTGGCTTGATCCCAGTGATTATAAGGTTGATGATAATTAATTACATGTGTTGTGCACAATGTTTCTTATTTTGACAAGAAAGACACAATTTTATTTGTACTTTGTAGTAGGAATACCAAGACCTGGTGTGACCTCAACCCTGAACTTCCTCTTTTATGTGTCATGTGCATACAGTGCACTCTGCATTGTGATTGATAGCTGGGAAATCATCCCCTACCTTAGAAAAGAAAGGAATAGCAAAGAAAAAACACAAAATATTACAAAAAATTAAAGCACAGATTGTCCTTGACTCCCTTGTCACCAGAAAGGCACAGCAGTTTTCACAATGGCATATTTTAATGTGGTAGCAATATCAAGTTTTAAGGGTTATCAAAGTAAATCCAGGCAAAAATCAGAACAGGTGGACAGAAAGAAATATACTTTAGCCACTCATGAACTTCTTGTGACCTCAGAATCTAAAGACAGAAGTGTAAAAGCCATTTAATAATATTAGCTTTATTTGAAGAATAGAGAATCAAATAGCAATTTGTGCAATAGAAATTTGACCAAAGAAGATTTTAAATGATTTTTTTGAGTTTTGTGGTTTTGTTGTAAAAATAAGTGCATTCATATGAAGCGTTATGCATATAAATATATATACAGACAAGTGATTGGTCTCTCTGAGAACCAATATGAAAACAATTTTCTTTACATGAGATGCAAAGATGGAGGTTTGCAAAGCAATTGCATTTTTATATCAGTTTACAAAATTTAACCTAAAACCATTCTAGTTCGAACAAGTAAGTCAAGATTAGAAACAAATTATTAAAATAAAAGAAATTATGTCAAGTGCTGAAAAAAGAATCAAGAATATCCTTGCAACCAACTTGGGATGCTGTAGTCTACATGAGTAGTCCAACAGATAGGTATAAAAATGGCTGGATCATCAAGTTGTAAGAAAACATGGACAATATTTCATATCCTGCCTGGAGATCCATTCTAAGATAAATCCTCAAGAGTCTGTCTTGGGACCTATCCTGTGCAATATCTCAGTCTTTGGAAAAAAAAAAAAAAAACAAACAAAACAAAACAAAAACAAAAACAAAGGAAAAAAAACCCAAAAAACAAAAAACCCCAACAAAACAAAATACAAAGAAACAGAAGAGACAGAGTGCATCTTCATCAGGTTACTACATTATGTGAGACTGGGGATGCAGGTGATAAACCCAAGAGCAGGTCTGGAGCAGAAAGACTGGAGGATAAGGCAAAGGGCAACTTCATAATAAAGAATGATTTCCCCACTGGAAGTCTATGCTTTTAACTTCTACACAAAATTTTTCTTTCTTTTGCCTGGAAATGAATTCCACGAGGTCATGATTTCCAGGAGCTGAAGGCTGTCTAGCCTGTAATTCCCCAGATCTTTCTTCTGGCATCATTTGAATACAGATGCTACATTTGTTCTTTCATGCAAAACCAAGGATCCTCTGTCATTGCTACAACCCTTTCAAGATACTGGAAAGTGTCTTTGAAATTACGTAATCTAAATCCCAATTGTACAAACACATTGAAGAGCTTAAATGAAATGTTAAATAATTGTAAGAATTTGGAGTATAGTACTATGCATACTACAAGTTTTCAGATCTGTGGTTCATAGGATCTACAATATTTTAGCACAGTTACATGTAGGGTAAATGGAAGAACCTTACAGTTGGTTCACAAGCACACCTTTTCACAAATGTAGATTAAGTTAGAGCCTTCATAGTTTTAGAGACCAAAGTAAAAGTGTGTGAACAAAATTGCATGAGAGTGTCACTCATTTTAAGCCAATATATTATTATACAAAAGCCAACTATCACCACCTTTTTTGTAAGATGCTTAAGGTCTTCCAGACTTTTTCAAGGAGGGCTACAGAAGGTAGTTTGTCCCCTAATAGCATCAGCAAAGATTAAATTAAGGCTTGGAACTTCACTTTTGACTGCACTTTCTGTCACCAATTATTTTATGTGCACACCAAAGGAAATCAGTCAAGACTGTCAGCAGCATTGATCCCACTTCTCTCTGCCAGATGTTATTCTTGTCCATCTGCTCACACTTGCTTTGCACAACAAGGAAAAGAACTGGAGGCTGTGAAGTGACACTGCAATTAACCTTGTAAATTATTTTCCCCTTTGCAAATGAAACCAGCAATTGGATCCATAACTTAAACAATTAAGAGCAATGCATCTTAGTCATTTTCTGTAATCTTCCACTTAATATTTGATCATTGAGTTAATGTTTAATACCATGGAATCATTGTTCTGGGTCCTTCCATTCTTGAATGCCCTTGATTTTAAAGATAGCAAGATAGCAGCTTGATCTTGCAAGATTTGCTTGTGCAAGTACCTTGATGAAGGCCAATGTGATTAATTACATGAGTAAAGGTTTGAATGGGTAAATACTTATATTTCAGATACCTCAATTCTATCTTAGTAACCTTCTTCATTTTTGGGGACTTTTTTGGAGGTAGTTTGCTTAAAATTAATTTAATATTTAGAAGAGTCCATAGGTATTAACATAATTGCTTTCAAAATCTGGATTTCTGTGCAACGTGACTTAAAATTTTGTTGTTTCTTTAAAAAGTTATTAACAATCTCTTTTAATTATAGGAAATTGAAGCTGTCTGTCAATATCATTTGCCATCATGTGAATAAGAATATGTATAAAAGAGTTTGCATATGTATATTTGGTATATACTGAAGTGAAAGGTTTGAAACAGTACACAGTTCAGACATATTTTGCTAATCTACCTAGATATTCAAATACCTTAATATTTAAGGCTATTTCTGCTATTCCAAACTTCTGATTCTGTTATGGAAAGGCTTTTAGTATGTTGCAATTTTTTTGGAAGAAAACTGCAATTCAAAGGAATGGAAAGTAAATGAAATAAATGACCAGGGACTTGTTACAATGGATGATTTAGATGACTAGTTCAGAAGCTGAAGTTAAGTTTCCAGAAGTGAAAACACATTCCATTAAATTAGTATATAGTAAAAAAGATTAAACAGTTTTACCATGGGACGATTAGGTTAGACATAGGCAAAATTTCTCCATTGAAAGAATGGTCAGGCACTGGAATAGGCTATCCAGGGAAGTGGTAGAACCACCATCCCTGGAAGAGTAAAAAAAATGTGGATATTACCTACAGAGTGATTTAGTGGTGAACACAACAGTGTTGGGTTTACAACTGGACTCACTGATCTTAGAGGTCTTCTCCAACCTTACCAATTCTGTGATATCATATATCTTTGCTGTTATTTCATTTCATCCCCCATAAATATTTTCTAATTCAGATGAAAACCTCTAGGTTACAATAATAGACAGTTGCATCATGTGACCAAACTGCCATCTCAGTCATGGCCTGGAATCAAAAACTGAGTCTTCTGTTGATTGAAGTATTGGGTACTGCAGCTGGAACTACAGCAGGCAGCAATACACTTTTATAGTAGAATAATTCTACACAGAGGGAAAGATTGACTGCACTCTGTGTTGTTACAGCTGAACCCAAAAATGTAAGAAACCACTATTTTATGAAGTTTTAGTAGATGAGGCAGAAACTTCCAAGTTTCTTTAAGTAGCAGTTCCTTGTTTTACTGGAAAAGAAAAATCTATGTTGTGTATGCTAGAAGTAAATTGGGAAATGTATGCTCTCTTCACCACGTCTGGGGAAACTTTTTAAATTCACATATCTAAAATAAGTTTCAATGAATTTCTTTAGAATTTCCTCATACATAATAAATTTTAAACAGAATAAATTTGTTAAGAGAAATAGGACCTTCTATTAACATACATAATTTGTTGTTGGCTTGTCATCTGTTTTCTAGCTTTTGTGGAACCTCTTTTAAATCAGCTGAGAACATTTATTACTTGTCAACTATAATAATAACTATGTATTTTCCTGTTGTGTATATAAACCTTCATCCTAAGAGTTCATTGAATTAGTATTGTATTAGTATTGTAATCTTCAAGTTTGTTAGTCTTCAAGGTTGTTAGTCATGAGACTCTTTTATACATTACAAATTTCATAATTAAGGACTGGGAAATTCTTAAAATAGGTTGGAATGAAGAATTGTTTAAATTCTAGTTTCTCTTCATGGAGAAGATTAAATTAAGAGCAAAAAAAGCTGAATCTATCATGATTTTAAGTGTTGTTAAATAAAAGTTTTGTCTTTCCTCAATAACCAATTATAAAAACACAGCAATTCTTGTCATATTGTTTACAAATAATTGACAGATTTGTTTGTGCTGTATGTTGATGAATACATGGGCTTTTTCTTCAAACAGAATATTATCCTAGGATTAATCATAAAGTAAGGTACAGTGCGCTTTGAACAAACATACAATACACTTTTGAGTGTCCTTGGATAATGAAAGTTTGAGAAATAAACTTATTCCAAGCACACTCGTATATGTTTTGTTTTTGGTTTTCTATATAACATTCAGAAGTCATAGACATTTTTTCGTGTATCTTTTTCAGTATTTAGAAAATTTGAAGTACGAAGAAGATGAATATTGTTATCCTGCCATATTGTGACTTCAAGGAAGTGACATTCAGGACAAATGAAGCCAAAGCTTATCTACTGTTTATCAGTATTCAACATCAAGTAAACCAACTCTCTAGAGAATAAAAACAAACATATCTTCAAAATACATGCTGATGCACTGTAAACCATCCTCTCCTCTTTTTCCTTTCTTCCTTTCCTAATTGTGGAAATCCAGACTAATATTGCTGTTATATAGCAGAACTTTTGCTCTATCAAAAAGTGGTCATCATCACTTTTTGCCTCATCGACAAATAAGAGAAAAAGCAATCTGTAAAATCTCCTTTTCCACTTCACTGACTTTCCAAGTCGGTAAAAGTTGCTACTTTTTGCACAAGTTTGTTTATCTTTCTGTCTTTGTGCTGTCCATTTAATTAAAGCTCAGGATCTATGCCTATAATCTTCTTCTGAGATAATAGCTAAACTTAATAGGGTATCTTCTTTATAACACTGACAGTCTATCACTGCTGATTCCTCATGGTAGCTATTCTGTGTACCTCATCATTCTGCAGGATCTTTCAGTAGACACTGTCTTTAAAATCCCATTTGTACCATTTGGGTCAGGTCAGGAAGACTAATGGCTCTAATCTTGTTGGAATGATATTATTAATCTTGAAGCAGGTGAGGAGCAAGTTGCTTTCACCTGGCAAGGAACTCAAGACTTCAGTTCTGCAGAGGGTAATCCCAGGTTTACTGCACATGGCAGAATAACTCAATGATTAAGCCATCATTTTTTGACATTATAAATCTGTATGCTATTTTAAATCAATATCAGACACCTAAAATGAAGGATTAAAGTTTCTATTTCCAATTTCATACAGATTGATTTAAATTTTCTTAATGTGTTTTTAACAAATAAAGCAAAAGTAATAGAGGTAGCTGTGAATCACAGCAGTATTCTTCTATGCTGAGCTCTTTGCTTCTGGGCATCACAGGTGCGTATTTGCTGATGCCTAGAAATTTGAGAAATAAAATTCACATTTAACACTAGATTCAGCAATATGACATGTTTAAATTTCTGGTTTTTTTCTAAAAGCCATTAACAATAGTTGCAGTCATTGTCACTACTGAATATTCAACCAGGATTTTTTAGAATCTAGATTTCCAAAATACTCTGTGTCTGTATCTGTTTTGTGCATCTAATTTCAATGGGTACTGATTTGGAGGTAAGCTTCACTGCTTTGTGAACAAGAATGTTAGCAAAAAACAGGGAGGAATATCAGGCTTTTGTTTCCTCTCTGTTTGGATCCCCATGCACATTCACCTGGAAAATGGATTGGCTAGGCTAATGTGCCTGGCCAAGGTGTTCCTATACATTATACCACCATATGAATTTTTCATATACCATATGAAAAACATTGATAAAATAGCACAGTGCAACACCATTCCTAGAAAGGCCTCAAAATAACCTTCTGCAAAGACAGATAGGTTTGTGACCACTGAGCCATAGTTCTTCAAGCCTTTCACATTTCCAGATGTCTTTTGTTCTTCTATTGCAGTTCTCTGCACAATGTAGTTCCTTGCTTTTATTCCATAGAGCTGCATTAAGCTGGCACAGGCTGAGTTCTTGTAACCTCAAACGGGTTTCAAAGCACCAGCTGAAGAATGGTGAACATGGTGGATGTTCCTTAATACTCAAGACATGGACCCCAACTCTTCTCCAGTGCCCTGGGTTGCTCTCAGCCTTGTGAACTATTACAGCTTTGCTGGGATTTCCTTGGGTACAAACAGAAACTCAGATTTCAGTGACCATGCCATATAAATTAAAGTAAGAGGTAACTGAGGAAAATTCAGCATAACATATACTTGCTGTTAACCTGTCCATTAGATGGAATCGTGACATTTGGAGAAATAAGATGGAGATGGGGAATGGATTGCTTCCCTTCCTGGCTTGAACAGGTCCATCTTAAAATGTCACTAATATATTTCCATCAGATGATTTAAAAAATAGGTAGTTGCAGTGCACAAAATATTTATAGACCTATTTAAGTCAAATGAATCTTTAATATGCTTCACTGGAATAAAAATAAAAATATTAAAAAACCTGTATACTTTTAGAAAAGACCACCTTTTTATTATTATTCTTATACATTTCCATTTTTCACTTTTAAAATTTGAGCATTTGGTGATTTTTTTCATACTCAGCATTACTTCTATTCTCTCCTGCATTACTCAAAAAGCTTTTAAAAGGCACAAACTCCTTCTTTTTGTAAAAAAATGTCTTGTACAACAATGATCTTTATAATTTGATATGTTTCAATAAAAGAAAAGCAATTGAAACAGAGGAACACCATTTTCCTTCTTAGCTTTATGGTGGAATGAAATAAGATTTGCAAAATACATGCCAAAATGGAAAATTTTGAATTCTCAGTACAAAGATTTTAGACATAAAATGTTTTCCAAACATCAGTACACTCACTAAAGCTGATCAAAGGAGTGGTAAACTTCTAAAAGCCCTTATGCATAGATGACCATGGTATTACTATGAAGAAAAGGGTATTACCAAAAACAAAAATCAAGTTCGGTGTCATTTCATGAGCTTAGAAATATATTTTCTGACTCTTTCTACACCCTAACATATAGACCACCTTGATTTCACTTTCCAGGGAGCTGGCACTTTTGGGATTTTCAATGAAACCTCAGAAGGACAGGCTAAATGCATTGCACAAAGCTCACTGGGGACACCTGGAACACAAAGGTGCATATTGCAACACACCACTGAGGAGCACTCCATGTTTCCATTGATGGAATTTAGTTTTTCCTCTTTGTGGGTAGGAAGAGGTTCCTTCTTGCTCCACACAAAGATTTTCAGAAACCAGGAACCATCTTGAGGTGATAAAAATTCTCCCTAAATATCACTGCCCAGTTATTGTTAATATTTGACTCCCACATAACAATCTTCAAGAACTTTCAGTAATCCCTAGCCCTATACTGGTGGAGGGTTAAGGGCATGAAAGGAATTCAGATATTTTGAGGGACTTTGCAAAAAATTCTCAGTGCTGCACATTCTTTCTTTAGACTGTACCTGCATATGGGAAAGACCCACCTCATATTTCATTTCAGTAATGCTTGTACCTATAGGAAAAATCAAGTTTAGGGTGAGACTTGACCTACTTGAGATGTAAGAATATGTATATTTAGGTCCACAGTTTCTTTCTCAGTTACAGTGGTTTTTGCCCATCTGTATGATTTAAAACAATTAGTGGTTTAAACAATACCACACTGTTTATCCCTTTTGGTTAACCATATAAATAGTTTACAGATCAGGTACTAATTTTTCAGAAACTCAAATTTATATTTTGAAACTAGGTCAGATATAGGCTAAACTGTGTAACACATATGCCTTTTCTTTCTAGGGCCTATTCAATTTGAAGGAGTTAGATTTAAATTTGAACAAAGCAATCTCTAATATTCCCCATTATAATATGGAACTAGTAAAGCACAGAAAATAAGAACAAGCTGTTCCCTATTCTGGCCACTGCTGCTTTGTCAGAATTGTTTTGAAAGACCCAAGGCAGAATTTTTACTAATGATAAAAGAAAATTATTGCAAGTAAGGAAAAATTCTTCTTTCTATACTAACACTGCCAGTGAATAAAACCAAACAAACAAGCAAACAACTGTTGTCTACAACCCATTTGTATGGAAAGCATTTACTGCTGTTAAATCCATAGGAAAAAACCCCCTGAAAACCTCTATGTTTATCATTATTTTAGCTAATAACATTTATTTCAGTGTAAAGCCATGGTTTAAAAATTAAGCAAGCCTGCTGTCAGGGCTTTTCATTTCCGGATAGCACCATATGGTTATCACTTGTCTAATGGAGATGTAAAACACCCTGTGGACTCCACTGAATGCTCTACTTCTTTCTGAGATGACACGTGTTTACAGCAGAAAGAGAACCAGCTTTCTCCCCTGTTGTTGTCCCTCCACAACCTGGAAGTATACTAGGCAACATTTTTAGCTGCTTCAACCATTCCTTCTATGTTCTGTGTGGTTTGTTCTCTTTTGCTTGGTAAATTTACTTATAGTTTGAAAATTAAAAAATTTGATCTGCCCCAGACTCCTGGGGTGTTTTTGAGTATTGTAAGATTGAACAAAATTGCCTGCAGCTCTTCTTCAACTTGCTTGGTAATGTCATTCTTCATGAATTCTTCAATGCTTATTAGGCTCTTGAGTGAATCAGGCCCTTCCAATAATGGCCAAAAATGTGTCATCAAGCCATCAAGAAATTTGAGTTGATGTGTGCAGGGGAACTATTAGGAGCTGCTAAAGTGAGAAGTGATATTATGTAGATCATTGAAATGTGGGCATCTTCTTAGCCTTTTGGAAAATGTGATAAAAGTTCAAAGCCATACTGACACAATTTTGTAGAAGTAGTTGGGATGTTTCCTTCTCTCTTCACATGTGCCTAATTTCTTCTGCAGAAATATGTGCATTCGGAGATTTGAATCCAACCAGAAGAGAAACAGGAAGATATGTGATTAGGAAAATTTAATTTTTATAACAAATGTTCTGAAAATATAAATTATATTGATATTTAAAGTGAACCTTTTTCTGATCTTGAAAAGACTTGCCATCTGAGTAACATTTCAAGACGTTTCAAATTCACTTCCAGTCCCAAGATCAAATTATTAGAGGGATATGGCTTGTCTTGGAAAAAATATGAATGTTCTTATAAGGAAATAACATTTCCTTTCACTTTCAGGAAAATCTCCTCTTAAAGGAATCACTCTAACAGATGTGCCAATGTAGCAACAAGAAGCTTCAAAATGAGGATCAGTATAAAAGTCAGCATAAGTGAAATTACAGTCAAAAACTTGCCTTTCAGAGATGCCACCCAAGTAGTCAATATAAGTAGGAAAAACTTTGCCAGAAAAGAAAAGAGAAAATATGAATGAGTTTTAGCAACAACTGAATAAATTGGGGTTTTTTTACTTTTTAGGAGAAGGTTTTGTTTTGATATATTTCAAATTGTTCTCTTCTGATAACCTAGATACCCTTAGAAGGTGATGCAATTTTTTCAAACAAAGTTTTGTGCCTAAAGCTATGGTTTAAGCTTAGCTATTTTTTTAATCAGCTCAGTGTTGTGACCATAGAAATCAATAAGCAAAATTATAAATATCACATGTTTTTTAAACAAACAGTAAATGAGTTTTGGTGTCTGTGTGACCAAAAACTGGTATCAAATTTATTTTCAGGAAGTAGAGCACCCTCAAAATTTCTAAGTTTTCTAAGATCAATCACTTGTTTATTTTCCCTCATTTGTGACCATTTATGACTCATGATTCAATCTCATATAAAATGTAGCAATCTCCTGTGTGTTCCAGGCAAACAAAATATTATATTTATCAAGTGCAGCATCTGTTTTTTCATCCTTTAATGAAATTTAGAGGAAGAAATGCAGGAAGACTCCATTGCCCAAACACGTCACTTCAGCTTCAAACAACCAACCTGGCATTTTAAAATATGGATAGAAAATAGAAACTGAACTCAATAGAAATTAAGGGAGAGGGAGAAAGAAGCATGAAATTAAATCACTGGCTTACCGTGACCTAAGAATATAGTTAATAATAAGAATCTTAATATGTATTTCCTGTGGGTACATGAAGTGCAATAGTTATTGAGAGAGATTGTGATGACTCACACTAGATTGGAAAATGACAACTACAGAGGAAATGAGAAGAAATCCCATGGTTCTTATACCCTTTTTACTCAGGCAATTTGCCACTGGCACAAAGAAACCAGCATATGAGGGAGCCATAGAAGTTAGGTTACAAAATCATTCTCTTCTTCCAGAGCTAAGCTGCTCCCTGCAGTATACTCTGAATTGTTTTGTCCTATGGTGCTAAGTGATACATGCAGTGAAACTGAAACCCTTGAGCAATCTCTGTGTGCTGCTTAATTAGTCCATTGGTTTAATGCTTAAAATAAAAAAGCCGAAACCTTTTAATGTTCTGGCTATTAGGCACTTTTAGCTGATATTTAAGCTCCAAACCCTGTCTTCCTTTCATCTCTTATAAGCCTATTATTACACGTTGTCTCAAGAGTGATCAAAATCACAGGCAGTGCAGTGGACTACCTTAATTTAACAACACTGCCCTCATTACATTCCACCTCTAAGAAAGAGAAATATTTGTCCCTCCTGTAGGTTGTCCTGTTTTATAGGGAAGCATAAAATCTCTGATTCATTTCATTCATCCTCAAAGAGCACCCTGTTCAGATTTGATGCTTAATGACATCCACAAAGCAAGCACTCTTCTAGATAACCACACAAACTTAGGTCATATAGGTAAGGTTGATAGCTCTATGGAGGTTTGATGAAGATTTTTATAAAGGTGTGATGATTGTACAGGGATTGTTAAAATTTCAGAGTGGGCAGACTCAGGCTGAATGCCAGGTGCCCACCAAGCCACTCTATCACTTCCCTCCTCAGCTGGACAGGGGGAAGAAAAGACAGCAAAAGGCTCACTGGCTGAGTTAAGGACAGGGTGAGATCATTTGCCATAATGGTCCAAACAGAGCAGGCTTGGGGAAATTAATCAAATTAATTAGCAATAAATTCTGGGATCATGAGAAATAAACCCAAATCTTAACACCATCTTCCTTCCATGTCTTCCTCCTTCCTTAACTTAGTTTCAGCCTTGACCTTCTCTTCACCCCCAGTAGTGCAGGGAGCTGGGAATAGTCAGTTCATCATATAGTTTTCTTCTGCTGCTACTTTCTCTTTCATTCCCTTTCTCCAGCATGGGATTCTTCCCAGAGGAGACAGTCCTCCATGAAGTTCTCCACTCTGAGTCCTTCCCACTGGGCTACAGTTCTTCACAACCTGCTCCAGTGTGTCTCTTCCACAGGCTTCAGTCTTTCAGGAGGGTGCTCCAGTATCCCCTTGACAGGTCATAAATCCTGCCCACAAACCTGATGCTCTGGGCTCCTCTCTCCATGGTCCACAGGTCCCATCAGGAAGTCTCCTTCAGGCATCCATCTTCTCTGGTGTGGTGTTCTGCACAGGTTGCAGATGGACATAAATTCCTGGAAATTTTCAAGTTCCTTGGCTTTCCATATTCAATATAGAAAACTTACACAGTATATTTTTAAAGAATACCAGTTGTAGCAAATGTTTGCACTAAATTACAGAAAATAGCCAATTCAATTATTTTTTTATAAAGAGAAGTCATTGCCATTAATAATTCTACAAATCAGTGCCTGAAACCTTAACCCATGACCCTTTGAGATAGGAATTTTGGGAAATTAGTACGCAATAGGTTTAAATTATACTAGAATCCACACTTTGCTTACAACTGTTCTTAGGTCTACAAGCTGTAGACTGAAAAACAAAATCCTAGAGCTGCTGTGTCAAAGAGGAAATACACAATCTGCTACTGAAAGTTAAATACGAAAAGGTAGCAAAAATCCATTGTGTTTAAAAAAGCTCCCAAACACATCCAAAGAAAATAAAGAATAATTAGAATTCCACTGTATGATTGGGCAGAATTTTTCTTCTGCAGTAAATTTAAGCCAGACTGAACAATTCTGCTTAGAGTTTGTATCAATAAATTATCCCATGAATTATTTTACCATGTAACAAGTTTCATGTATTTGAAATAAGTGAAGAAATTTAATGAGGGTATTAATATTAGAAAGGCTAATACAATTTAAAGAAATTACAAGAAAAAGAAAGAAAAATACAAGTAATGCGATCTAAATGTAGTATTCAACTGAAAGTTAAAATATATTAAGTAGGGGATACCTCATAATTCAATTGTGGTCTTGGTAGCAGCATAAGTATATAAGTACTGTGTATTTTTAGTAACTTTCTTCACATAATTACTGCCAAATTAACTGCAGTATACAGGATCAACAACAAATGAATATTTCATAACTGATTACAAATATAAAAGAATTTCCTCCTGGAAGGTTGATGTGATAGTGTTTTTAATGAATACTTGACATTATTAATACTGTAATTATTTATTTATTTCACATCAGAATTGTATTTGGCAACGATATAAAAATAGATGATCTCTGACTTGAGTATCTTATATAAAATGACAATAGGACAAAGTGGAAAAAGGATAAGAACAGATAAGTTGATAAAGCTCTTTGGAAATATAAGATGACTGTCTTTAGCTGACAGCCCAAAAATAACCATTAATCCTGAGAACAAAAGAGAGAAATGTTTTTCTCCACCTGCACTGGGCTTTGCCTCTTATTTCTGACAGAAGAACTGAAGGATTCTTTTGTTGTCACTATAATTTTTTTTTTCAATATTGCAGGCGATTTATTTAGTGATTCAAATTATGCTATCCGTTGTTGGATGCATAAAATAATCCTTGGACTCCACTTCCTCCCCTGCAGTTTTATCATCCCTATTTTTTGAGCTCTATTCATGTTTCTGACCATCAGACAATTGAAAACAAAGTTCTAAAAGTAACACGGAGTTTTTTAGGGAAAGTTGGTGTTCTGACAGCTGTTATTTTAAGGAAAATACCAAATATTAGGAAACTTATGATAAAAATCATGAGAGTTGACAATGCTGCCATCTAGCCTTAGAAACATAATCAACAGGAGCAATCTGTTGCAAAGTCATGAGTCTGTGACTGTCCCCATTAGCTTCCAAAATAGCAGGAATCTGAGACTCCTTTCCATGAAGTCTTAGCAGCTTCATCATGAACAATGATCATGAACAGTGAGTCCTCTGACATCATTCTCAAGAGCAAGACCACCCTTATTTTGAGCTACTGACATATAGACAGATGTACAGAGGTTGTGAATATTGGACATTGCTCTGAAACCCCTCATTACAAAAATTAAAAAGCCATCAAGCTTCTGTGTGCTCCCTTTAAGGAAGAATTATGGTCTCTGCAGTTCATCATATATTCTCATGACTGGCCTCCCCTGTAAGTTGGGCTGCTGTTATGCAAAGATAAAATTAAAAGGCAAGATAAAGAAATATTTTTTCTTCGTATAATTAGGATTACTCTGATTTAGGCCACAAATTTGAGGTCCTTTTTGAGTACCTAAGAAAATCAAAGAGAAGTCATCTTCAAATGTATAGTGGTAGAATTGTTTGTGGATTTTAAATGCTGCATTTTAAGATGTGCTTTTATTGATATGTAAATCTTTGTATAAGATCTAGCATTCTTATATATTTTAATACGTGTACTCTCTTAATACCTATGTTCAAAATGCTAATATGTTGGGTGTTTTTTCCATTCTTGCTTTAAAACTAGCATTTGTCATTGTTTTGCTCTAGCTTGTTTCACAATAATTGATTTTGTGTTCACTTGTTAATTGCTTTAGTTGTAACTTTATTGAAATTCATGGATTTGCTGATGTCCTGAGGAGGGTGTGTTTTCACTGGTAGTCACTAATTGCACAGTGTTAAGGATTCATAAGCTTGCAACTTCTTCATAAAGCAATCAACACATTTTATTAACTTCCTGAATCTCTGCTCTGCTCCCTGAATCATAGCATTTGTGATCCTGTTCTCAGCTGAAAACAGGTGCAGTATTTGTATGATAAGAAATTCTTTGAAATGAACACATATTTTACTTTTTAAAGACTAGTTGCTTGGAGACAAATTGTCGTAATTATTATTATTTATTTCTTCAACAGAAGGATTGGGAGCATCAAAATCAGAGATACATTGTTTAAAATGCAGAAGAAGAGAATAAAAGGCACTCAAACACCAAAAAGCCCAGAGAGTAAGGGTTAGATGGTTCCTGAGCATATTAGACAGATGATAAGCTTAGAAATAGAGCAAGAAGTTCCAATCTCTGCAAAAGCAATACATACCTTTTTGCTTAGGAGCTTCCCTTCTGGATGCTTCTTTCTGAGGCAAAAAGGAGAAACAAAAAGAGACATCAAAAATGCTGGGTGCCTTATCTGGTTACCACCAAAAAAAGGGAGAAACTGGGCACTACCTGTCAGCCCTATAGGACTATGGGTGTGTAGGAACTGTGGTGTGCCCTATTACCCCCCCCAGATTCTATTAGCCTGTCAGCCAGACTTTGCTGAGGGTCTGAGTCAAACCTGGACAGCAGCTCCTTCTTCTCACAGCCTGGAAAACAGGAGCAAAATGAAACCTAGCTTGATATGAAGGCTTTTGCATTTCTACAGCTGTGCTGAGAAAGGAAATAGACAGCTAGGAGATTAGTCACACATTTTTTAGCCTTGGTTTCCTCTATTTTCAATTTCTTAAGTTTTCGTACTTACACCTTTGACCTTTTCCTTAACAATACTATTGTAGCTGTCTTTCATTCTTTTTTAATCCACTTCACAAGAGAAAATTTAGGTTAAATTGTTTTTAGACAGTTTCTTGTAGCTTTCCCAAATCCTTGTCCTATGTCAGTGGAATCTTATATTGTTCTCCATTGCTCTCTCTGTCTCAATAAAATCATATAGTTATATATGGCTATATACTCCCAGCTCCTCTCTCCAGCTTTCTTGTTGAAAATTTCACAAATAACTTTTATATACTTAATTATTTCCAACTTAGAATTATCACAGGTAATATACACAGTAGACTAAACATTTTTTATTATGTATAAGAGAGAGCACAACCAGCACACCTGGCTCAAGCTCTCCTTTAGCACCACTAGCCGTTCCCTGGAAAGATTAGCAAGTGTTTGTATGTTGATGCTCACTGTACCTCAAGTCTGGAGAGATCCTTTGTCCTGCACAAACCTGGGGAAAAGAGGTGGAATAGGGCTGCTAAGAGCTCAGACCTATTCCTACTCACATGACAGGTTCATTGGTATGTGGTGTGGCATTCATGAATTACTGGGGTGTGGCTGACAAAACCAGGATGAAATTCTGTGTCTGCCTGAATCCAGATAATTTAGACTCATATTATTAGCAAGTTTTTTTTTTTTTTCTTATCAATAGTTTAAGTAGGTGTATGTCATACACCTGTTTAGACAGACTCATGAGCAGGAGGACTGGCAAACAATCATATTCAAAAGCAACTGTAAAGAATAGCCCAAATTCACTTTCTGCATTGATTACATGTGAAAACATTCCTTTGACTCCAGCATATCTTCTCATTTATATCCCACCCCAAAATATTTTCTGTAAAGAAAATGCCTTTTCTTGTCTCCCACTGAAAGGAAAGAGTTGGTTAGACCAAATGTAACACTGACAGTAAAGATTATATTTTTACAACTTTTTTGTTCTAAAGGATTTCTGAGAAGAAATAAAACAAGAAGGTTTTGTTATGGTTTGGAAACATCACCACAGTTTGATCATCCAGTCTTTATATTGTCTGGATTGAATAATACACTACTGACATGGGCACAGTTGCTCATTGTTTTATTTATATACTGACAAATCCAGTAGGAAAATCAAGGTAGTTTATACCCTTCAATCCATATTGCACATTGCAAACCTTGCCTTCAAACAACCATGTACATATATTTTTGACTGTACTTCCAACCTGAATAGGAAGCCACATATCTTTGTTGGCACTGAGGTAGGAAAGTGCAGCAGTTGGCTGTCCTTCCTGTGAAGAATCCTTGATGCATCTGAACACAGTTAAAAAAGTCTGATGTGGACAAAATTATATTCCTGCAATACAAGGATGTTTTTGCATGTGATATTGATAGGAATCTGAATCTGTGGTCCTTACATTCTATGTGGCAAGATATTTAAGAACTTTGTAAAGATGCCCATGTCCATTTTAAATTCATTAATAAGTGCTTTGCCTCTTAATTTAAAAAATGTTTTATATTAAGAAATAGATATTGTCTTCCAATGTGGTGTGGCTTTGTGCATGAAAAAAATTGCTTCATGCTTGTTATTTAACTTACACATTTATTGTGATTGTCAATTCGTGAATATACATGGGGAACATTGAGATCCCAAGGTAAAAGAAAGGACTTCTTTATCATATCTACATAGACACTACACCTTTAAAAGAAATTCGTTTGTATAGCCAAAGCAGCTATCTACTTACACCTTGTGCTATTTCACAGGCTGCTCAAATCAATGATTTAGTTAAAAATGAAAGCATAACAGATTTCAGCCATAGATTTGTGACCTCACATTGCAGATTTTTTCTCTCTTTCATACAACCAACTAATCCAACATATAACTAATCTCACCAAAACAACTATTTATCCTCTCACCATTTCAGTTCTGCAAGGCTGATGAGTTTTGGTTGCATTTGGGTTTTTTTTATGATTTATAGACCTTCATTATCATTAATATTAGCTCAGGCACAGAAAAAATATCAGTTGAAGAACCACAAAGAAATAGAAAATTACTCTTTTCAGAACAAGGTTTTTATGTTTTTGTTTGTTTATTGGTTTGTTTTGCTTTTTAAAAAACCATAATAAATAGACAATTTTAAATTCCATCTGAAATAAATGTTAAGGCAGTGAAATGCAAAAATCAATTAAAAAAAAATTTAAGAATACAAGGATCACAAAGAACAGCAAAGATTTTTTTCCATTAAATCATACAATGTTTTGAGTACCCAGTTTCTTATTTTCTCTCCATGGATTGGGAGTTTACTTTCCCTTAAGCAGTGCAGCATGTGTTCCTTAAAAGAGATATTTTTTTCTTGTATCATCTTCTCTCATGGTTAAAGTTGAGGAAGACCCCATGGCAACTACAGACAATGTTTACCTGTGAGATGAGCAGACTCTGAAAGCTACCTTACCAGCCCCATTCCATCTTTTGAACACCCCAGTCTATCTTTCTTAACGGATTTTAAAGGAATTTCAAATAAAGTGAAAGATGCCTTATGAGGAGGCAAGACAGCTGTCAGTGAGGGGCTCGCTCAGATTCTGGGGGCTGCTAAATTTCCATGAATTCAAGAAAGAAAGTGAACAGAATATAAAAATCACACTAATTGTTTGGAACGGATGGCTATCAACTGTGACTTTTTATACTAACTGCTGTTGGACTGGTAAAAAACATTCCTGTGCAAAGTCAACAGAAGAATCCTTATGTAGTGAATGTAGCAGGGCCAAGGCCTTTATTAAACAGCTCTTTGTTAATGGGGGGTCACAGGGAGTAGGCCCTACGCCTGCTGCTGCTGCTGCCAGACAACGCCGGGAGGAGGTCCTGCCGATCCCAACGAACGTAGGGATGGGAGTCTCAGCCTCACGGACACGTCCGAGATCTCAATAGTGGCTCGTTGGTCTGGGGGTGTCATTCTTCTTAACTGCCCTTAAGGTTGTGGTGATTAAACAGTTACAAAGGACATATTGCAGGTGACTTGGCTTGTTAGTTGAGATGATCTGTGAACTTGGGTTCGGTGTTGGTTGACTATTTTTGTGAATCTTTTCTTCAACAACAACTTCCAGTAATGGTGGTACTGGGAAACTTCTGGAGATTTACATATAGGGTGTGGCTAACTTGATAGGCAGGCAGCAGCAGGCCGGAAATGAGGTAAGGGAAAGGGCGGAAATGGTAAGGCCGGAAATGAGGTAAGGGGAAGGGCGGAAGGAGGAAGTAACTGGGATAGGGGAAATACAATAAACCAGGGTTTGAATTACATAGGGACTACATTTAACTGGGGAAAAGAACATAACAACTTGATCAAAGAACCAACAAACGAATGAGTGGATAGAACGATAAGGTAAGCAACAATCTTTTTAACTCTTCTAGCAATGTTGTTTTATGGTTTTCAGCTAAGACTTTTTACCACAATCCCCCCTCTTTCTCTTTGATCGGGTCTTTGACCCGCATCAAATCACAATTTTCGGTTTCTTGGGGGTATAATTTTTGTAGTTCTAGAAATTGGTTTAAGATTTCTTTAGCTGAATCATGTTCTGGGTTTTGGGTTCCGATCATCAAAATTTTAGCTCTCGTTTGATCAGTCATATTCCTTATACTGGTTTGTATAGTGGTATTTATAAGCCTAATTAGGCATGGGAGTAGGCATGGTAAAAATAAAAAGCTTATGACTGCACTTGCAACTAAAAAGACTACTTTTTTCCACCATTTATTTTTTAGGGACCAGAAGTCATCCCACCAGCTAGTGTCCATTAGAGGGGTCCATTGTTGGTTTCCTACATATGCTATTTTTCGGATTTCTTTAGATATGTTTCGTATTACTTCGCTTTTATCATCAATTTCCAGGCAGCATTCGGATGTATTAAATTTTCCACAAATACCTCCTTCATCAGCCAATAAATAATCTACTGCAAGCCGAATTTGATAGACCACTGCTCGGGTCTGAGTTAACTGTTCGGTAATGTGGTCTAATGCGAGGGCTGTTCGATTAGATATTATTTCTAATACTGCTTGGAGTCTGATGATTCGGTTCAGCATATAAATGGGAGTACGGTATCCCCACGACCCATCCTGTGCCCACGTAGCTGGCCCATATACTTCCATGATGCGTTCAGGTGTCCACACTTGTCCCTTCCATTTTTGAGTACTTCCTAAATTAATCATACTCCTTTTCTTCGGTTAGCCCTTTCAAATCATCGTACAAGGGAATTCCTAATTTAGACCCCGAATTTTTGGGAAGTAGGAAGAATGAAGGTTTTATAATCCCAATTGTACAGCTCCCGGCCCAATCTCCTGGAAGATTGGTATATGCAGTGTCTCCGCATATCCAGAATAGATACTCGGGTGCTGTCCAAAAGGTTTGGTTGGTTTCGGTGGGACATGACCAATACTTGGATAATTCCTCTAATCCCCAAAAGGGATTTATTTTCTTTCCAGCACATTCATGTAAATCATATCCTTCGTGATAAACACATCCTTTTTCCTTTTGGTGTATTGTCCAATATTTGTTTGGCTCCTTAGGTATCCACCTTATAATTGACTTTTTTATAGTTAGGTACCTTTTGCAGGGCATAGTTCCTACAAATGTTCTATATGGGTTTCCAACTCTTTTAATACATTCTTCTCCAATAGGTTTATATTTTAAATTCCATTGTTCTTTCTTTCGTTTTTGCTTAGGTAATTGAGATGTTTGGTTAGTTTGCTTCCATTTTAGAATTTCCAATGGGCTTAAACTGATCCCTTCCCATGGCCAAATCTCAGACATTTGTGTATTACCGCATACCCAGCAATTGGTTATATTTAATTCTTTACTAATTCTTTCAACTAAATTTATGAATAAATTTTTCCCTAAAGGTATTTCCAATTCGTTTTCCTTTTTGGTATTTATTACTAATTGTTTTTCTTTGATCAAATCTATTAATTCTCCTTGATTATTCTCATGTTCAAAGCAAAACCAGGCTTCCCCTATAGGACATTCTCCGAGCAACCGCTGCCGAAATGTGGCAGTATTCTTAGCAATCCAATACGTTTTTCCACTTTCTTGACAAGTGGAGATCTGGGAATGATTGAAACAGCTGGGATTCACGTTGGTGTGAATTCTTATTAGGGACTCTTGGGTCTCCCCATCATATATCCGATGGTAACACTTGCTGCATTTAACCTCTTCGCTGCTTATCAGGTTATTTGTTAGCAAGGCCAGCAACACTCCTCTCAAGAGTCCGGTATGAACTGCTTTCAGTCTCACCCGGGCTTGCCTCTTGGAGGTGGGGGTCCCCTTAGGTAAGATTTTACTTTCCCAGAGTTCTCTTATCCCCTTTTTATACTAATTTAGGTGTTTTTAGAAAGTGTTCTGTAGGGGAATTGGTCTTTATGGTTTGGCAAACTTCTAATTTGAGGATTTCGACAGAGGATTGAATGATACTTACAATCGGAGAAGGATGTATGATACAACAATTTTGTAACAACAAGAACTTTAGTGAACTACTGGGAACTTGAAAGACTACTGCAGGTGTGCAACAACAACGTTATAACAACAACTAGAGTTAACATAAACTGCGTACAGTAACACTTTGCTTTCAAATTGGAACTGTCTAAGTCTTTTCAGCTGTCTTTTTCTTTTCGCTTAAACTTAAGTTGGAGGTCTGTAGTTCCTTTTGTAATGGTCCATTCAGGTGCCTTTGGCTGAAATACTGTGGAGTCCGATTCACCAGGGGGAGGTGGAATTGGTCCTTTAATTTGTGATATGTGAGTCCAACCTTTTTCTTTTGTTCTTACAGCAGTGTGTGTAGTTAGGAGGACTAGGAAGGGGCCTTCATACCTAGGAGATAGAGATGTGTGACTTAAGGATTTAACAAGAACCCAGTCCCCAGGGTTGATCTGATGAGCATTTGAATCTAAGGGAGAGGTTTGGGGCAGGTATCCTTTTTTCTTTAGTTGCTCTATTGTTCTTCCAATGATTCTTAAATACTCTTGGGTGGCAGCTTCTCCTTCTAGATAGTTTGCAGAGCTAAAAGGGGTAATTAAAAAGGGAAGCCCAAACATCATTTCATAGGGTGAAACTCCTATGTCTGCACGCGGTCTGGTCCTAATGCGTAATAGGGCAAGAGGTAGGCATTTGAGCCAATTCATTTGGGTCTCTTCAATTAATTTTGTTAATACATTTTTCAAGGTTTTGTTCATTCTTTCTACTCAGCCGGAACTTTGGGGATGCCATGGAGTATGCAACCTCCATTTCATTCCCAGTGCTTCAATGACTCGATGTAATATATGTGACGTAAAATGTGGGCCTCTATCAGAATCGATGTGATTAATTAATCCATATCTAGGAATAATTTGTTCAAGGATTATTTTTATGACCACTTCTGAGGTTTCTTTAAAAGTGGGGAAGGCCTCCACCCAATGGGTAAGATGGTCCACAATAACTAATAAATGTTTATATTTTTGAACTGGGGGCATTTCGGTGAAGTCAATTTGAACACTTTGAAATGGTCTTAATGCTAATTCCCTTCCCCCATATTCAATTTTTCGCATAACTTTTTGATTAGCTTTTTGGCAGATTAAACACCCTTTAGTTATTGATTTAGCCAGATTATATATCCCAATACAAAAATTTTCTCTGAGGAAGTGGTCACATAATCCTTGAACACCCCAGTGGGTCAGTTCATGGATTTCTGCCAATACCCTTCTGGCTAGACTTTTGTTTAAAAATTTGCGCCCATCTTTCATTACCCACTCTCCTTGATTTCCTTGATGTATTTCTAACTTTTTTATTATCTTTAACTCTTCTTCACTAAAAATGGGCTTTGTAATTTCTGATTTCTCTGGTATCTCATTTAATTTAAAGACTTCTATAGGCCCTTCGGAACTTAATGAGACTTCTTTGGCTATTTTGTCAGCATACCGATTTCCTCTTTCTTCTAAGGTATTTCCCTTTTGGTGCCCTCTTATGTGCACAACTGCAATTTCTGTTGGTTTGAGCAAGGATTCTAATACGGATTTTATTAAGGTTTTATGTACCAAATCTTTCCCCTTTGAGTTTAAATACCCGCGTTCTGCCCAGATTTTTCCAAATGTGTGGACTATTCCAAATGCATATTTTGAATCAGTGTAAATGGTTCCTGGTTTTCCTTCTAATGAGTCTAGACCTCTTTTTAACGCATAGATCTCACAACATTGTGCAGACCAATTGGATGGTAGCTTCCCCTTTTCTATCACTTCTAGCTCTTTTCCTTCTGCTCTTTTTACTACTGCATACCCAGATACCCTTTTTTCCATCTACTACTCTAGATGAACCATCGGTAAACAATACTTCTCCATATGGCAACGGTGTACTTTGTAGATCTTCCCTTACTTTGGTTTGGAAATTTATAAGCTCCAGGCAATTGTGCTCTAGCTCTGGCAAGGGTTCCCCTGAGAGAAATTGAGCCGGATTAATACTTTTAGAGGTGGCCAATTCTAAATTACTTGCATTCATTAATATAATTTCATATTTTAGTATTCTGGCTTCTGTTAGCCATTGCTGGGCCCCTTGGCTGAGGATAGTCTTAATATCATGTGGAGTATATACTTTAAGTTTTCCCTGAAATGTCAGTTTTTGTGCGTCCTCTATCAAAATTACTGCAGCCGCAATCGCTTGGAGACATAGTGGCCATCCTTTTGCTACTGGATCTAATAATTTAGAGAGGTAAGCTATTGGCTTTCGACAACCCCCCCATTCCTGAGTTAGTACACCGTAAGCTACTCCCCCTTCAGTGTTCGTGAATAGTTCAAACTCCTTTGTGAGATCTGGTAAACTTAGGACTGGGGCCGAAGATAATTTCTCTTTTAATTCTTCTAATTGTTTTTTGTCTTGTGCAGTCCAATTTATGGGTTCAGGGTTTACTAATTTTTCATAAAGAAATTTTACACTTTGAGTATATTTGTCTAACCATAATTTACAGTATCCAAACAAGCCTAAAAGTTTTCGAATGTCATGTTTAGTTTTTGGGGTCGAAATGGCTAGTATGCCCGAAATTCTTTCGGGGCTTAACTTTTTGTATCCATTTCCAATTATATGACCAAGGTATGTCACTTCTGTTTCAACGAACTGCAATTTGTTCCGGGATACTTTTAGACCCTTTTCTCCCAGAAAGTTAAGGAGTTTTATACTAGTTGTTCTAACTAGCTGTTGTTCTTTTCCAGATATTAACAAATCATCTACATATTGGAGGATTCGTGTCTCATTTTCAGGGGTGAACTGGTCTAATAGTTCTTCTAGAGCCTGTCCGAAAAGATTGGGGGACTCAGTAAATCCTTGAGGTAGACGGGTCCACCTTAATTGTTGTTTTCTCTTCCCTCCTGGGTACTCCCACTCGAATGCAAACCAGTCACGGCATTCTTCTGCTAGCGGACACGCCCAAAAGGCATCTTTTAAATCTATGGTGGTGAACCATGCATGTTCCCTGGGAATTTTACTCAACAGAGTGTAAGGGTTAGACACCACAGGATGTCTAGCGATGATTTTTTTATTAATTTCTCTCAAATCCTGGACTAATCTATATTTTCCCTCTGCCTTTTTGACTGCTAAAATTGGGGTGTTATGGGGGGACATGCATGGTTCTAACACACCTTCCGCCAGAAGGTGGTCTATAATTGGGGCTAGTCCTTCTCTACCCTTTTCTGATATTGGGTACTGTTTTACCTTGACTGGGGTAGTTCCTTCTTGCATTTGCACTTTTATTGGCGTGATGTCTAAAAAGCCAGTTTTCCCTTCTTCTGCCCATACTTGGGGATTGATTTCACTTATATCTTTTTCGGTCAATTTCATAGTACGCACAACCATCCTCCCATTTTCTGGAATAACTGCTATTCCTAACTTAACTTGTAAATCTCTCCCTAACAAATTCTTTTCTAAATGTGGTAAATAAATCATCTCTGCCACACACTGTTTAAAGTTTCCTTTTAACTCTACTCCTTCAATTATTGGTGCTTTGAAGGGTGTCCCTTCAGCTCCTATTACTTCGCACGTTCGATTACTAATATGGACTCCTACTGGAAGATCTTTCAAACTGGACCGATCAGCTCCCGTGTCAACTAAGAACTCAAAACTTAAATTCTGGGGACCAACATTGAGGTTTATCAAGGGCTCATCTAGATGTTTCATTGGGTCCCCTAAAGGGAAGAGCCCCTGACACCCCTAATCTTCCCCTCTCAGAATCTTTTCTAAATTTTCCTGTTCTTTTTCAATTGCTTCATCGATGGCAATCTTTTTACAGTACCTTTTGAGATGACCCACTTCACCACAGTAATAACATCTGCCCTGAAATTTTCCGACCTTCTGCCAAGGGTTGGCATTAGAACCTCCTGCGCCTGGCGCAATCTTAGGTTCTCCTTCTCTAGATCCACATGGCTTCTCTAGCTTATTTCCAGTTGCATTTATACATTCTCTAGCTATCGCTACCATCACTCGGGCGTTCGATTTCGCTTTCTCCTCTTCCCTTCTCAGATACACCCTTAGAGCCTCTTTAAGTAGTTCATTTATCCCTTTTTCCTGCCAGTTTTCCATCATTTCTAATTTCCTTCGGATGTCAGGCCAAGATTTGGTGACAAAATGTACTCTTAATACTGCTTGGCCATCCGGACTATCAGGATCTATACTAGAGTACAGCTGAAAGTTCTTCCTTAACCGATTTAACCACGCGGATGGGGTTTCATCTTTTTCTTGTACTGCTCCAAAGGCCAATTTGGTGTTACTTTGGCGAGGAACAGACTCTCTTATTCCCCTCACTATTAAAGCTCGATAGTCAATCATATTCCGCCTCCCCTCTTCTTGGTTTGGGTTCCATCCCGGGTCTGTGAGAGGTAGTTTATAGTCACCGGTGGTCCTTGCCGGTTTTCCCTCTCCCATATGCGTAGGCCGGCTTCTCTAATCATCCTAACTTCCTCTGGGTTGAATAGTATATTTATAACTGAATTCATTTCTCTCCAAGTATAAATGCTAGGTCCTAAGAACTGATCTACCTGTTCGGCAATGCCTACGGGATCTTCCACTAAATTCCCAATTTCTTTTTTAAATCCTCTCACTTCTGAGGCCGTCAACGGTGCGTCTACAAACCCAAATCTGCCCTCTATTCCTCCCATAGGGACTTCCCTGAGTGGAAACATCCTTTCTGCTTTTGCTGCCCTTGACCTCGTATTATAATATGGTCCCTCTGCTTGTGCCGGTACAGGGTTCTGTTGATTACTGGAGGAAGAGCTACTGTTGGATGGAGATAGACTCAGTTCCCAATTGGAAGGAGGTGAAGGGACACCTATTGGTGGAGGGGCCTGAACCAAGGCAGGAGGAATTGGGGTTTGTGGAGATACTAGGGGTGAAGGCAGGTTGGGAAGTGGGCACATAGGTAAAAAAAGCTGATTTGGAATAGGGGTACTAAGGGAAGGTGGTGACAGGGGAGTTATGCTAGATGCTTGAGGAGGAGGAGGAGGAGAATTGACAAGTGGGACAGAAGAAGGAAAGTAAGTGGGGGTGTTGGTGGGTGGAGAGGAGGTAGGAGGAGAATTGACAGATGGAGCAGAAGGAAGGTTATTGGAAGCATTGGTAGGTAGAGAAACAGCAGGGGGTTCGAAGGAAGTAATGGACGGAAGAGGAGGAAGAGGAGGTTGAAGGGGAGTGACGGTCGGAGGAGGAGGAAGTGGGCAATCGGGGTTATTGACAGGCGGGGGAAGAGGGGGAAGATAATCAAGGGGGTCCCATTTACTTTTATTTTTCTCTTCCTCGTTCCTTTGTCCCTTTTTCTCTACTACTTTACATATCTTTATTGGTTCTTCTTTTGCTCTACTCCCTCTCCAACAAGCTGCGTATTCAAGTTGTTCCACATTTGATCCTCCCCAAGTCTTTAAATATTGATTCAGCATTGTACACATCCATGGATCTTGGGTACCGAACCATGGCCATGCTCCTGGTAAATCTAACTTTGGCCATACTTCAACACAATAATGGATCATTTTTATTTTATCTAACTTTTTAGTAGCTTCACAAGTATCCCACTTATTTAACATTATCGCCAAAGGGCTATCAGGAGGGATGTTCTTTACATTTTTGTTCTCTTTCGCTCTACTCTTTTGACTCATACAAGACCCCATAGTGATTTTTCAAACGGGCCTAACAGAAACTTACTGTGCCTCTACTCGAAAGGAAACAACTGACAGGCAACTAAAGACACACTCAACAAAAAATTTGGCCCTTTCTAACTTAACGTATAATTTCTTTCTTTAAAAAAAAATATACGGTGCCCCTACTTCAAAGCAAATTTAATGACGGGCAACTAAAACAGGGCAAAGGAAAGAGCTGGTCACTACTGGGGTTTACCTATATCCCCCTCCCTATGCTCCTTCCTGGCCCACAGTTAAACTGAGATAGAGCCGGTCTCTAACGGGGCCCCGGTCGCCCCCTCCCTCTACTCTTCTCAGTTCCACCAGTGGGAGTCAGGTAAGGTCCCAGCGGGGCCCGGATACCCCTTCCTAAACCCTCGTCCCTGGGGGGCTCGGTCCCAGCGGGGCGCCGGCTGCCTCTTCCTGCACCCCCCCTTCTTTGAAAATAAACACAGTGGTGGGTCCTAGTGAGGTTCTCTCCTCTTTCCCAACCGACAGAAACCTGGGTCCTAGCGAAGGTTCTCCTTCTTCCCCAAGCAAGAGAAAGCTGGGTCCTAGCGAAGGTTCTCCTTCTTCCCCAAGCAAGAGAAAGCTGGGTCCTAGCGAAGGTTCCCCTCCTTCCCTAACCGACAGAAAGCTGGGTCCTAGCGAAGGTTCTCCTTCTTCCCCAAGCTTGGGCCTAGGCCCCAAGGAGGCGCCTCTTTCACGCTCTAGGCCTTGGTAGGCCTCACTCGCTTCCCCCTTTTCCCGGCCGGCCCCCTCGCGGGAGTCCGGAACCGCGGTACTCAGGGGTCCACACTCGCTTCGGGGGTCTGAGCTGCCAGCCCCCGTCTCATCCACACCACACTCGCTCGCCTCCCGTGCCCGCCACCGGTCTACTTACCGGTGCTCCAGGCGTTGTCCTGGTTCCACGCAGCTCCGGGTCCGGGGTGGCCAGCTGTCCCAGAGGGCCTCTTCGGGGTGGCGCCTCCCCCTCCGACGTCCTCTTCTGGGCGTGGCCTATCCCGGACGAGCCCCCAAGTTGTAGTGAATGTAGCAGGGCCAAGGCCTTTATTAAACAGCTCTTTATTAATGGGGGGTCACAGGGAGTAGGCCGTACGCCTGCTGCTGCTGCTGCCAGACAACGCCGGGAGGAGGTCCTGCCGATCCCGACGAACGTAGGGATGGGAGTCTCAGCCTCACGGACACGTCCGAGATCTCAATAGTGGCTCGTTGGTCTGGGGGTGTCATTCTTCTTAACTGCCCTTAAGGTTGTGGTGATTAAACAGTTACAAAGGACATATTGCAGGTGACTTGGCTTGTTAGTTGAGATGATCTGTGAACTTGGGTTCGGTGTTGGTTGACTATTTTTGTGAATCTTTTCTTCAACAACAACTTCCAGTAATGGTGGTACTGGGAAACTTCTGGAGATTTACATATAGGGTGTGGCTAACTTGATAGGCAGGCAGCAGCAGGCCGGAAATGAGGTAAGGGAAAGGGCGGAAATGGTAAGGCCGGAAATGAGGTAAGGGGAAGGGCGGAAGGAGGAAGTAACTGGGATAGGGGAAATACAATAAACCAGGGTTTGAATTACATAGGGACTACATTTAACTGGGGAAAAGAACATAACAACTTGATCAAAGAACCAACAAACGAATGAGTGGATAGAACGATAAGGTAAGCAACAATCTTTTTAACTCTTCTAGCAATGTTGTTTTATGGTTTTCAGCTAAGACTTTTTACCACACCTTATTTGGCTGAGATCAAGTACAATCCTATCCTAGTAGTCCACTGGCAAACCCAAATGGTCTACTGGAAAATATTTTAATCAGTTTCTGATTATAGGATGTAGAAATGGGTGGGGGGAAAATGTTTGAGTGTAATTTATTTTTTAATTTCTCTTTAAATCTTTCCATAGACTCACCAATTCCCCCAAGACAGCTAAAAACCAATGAGCCAGGGACTCCACAGACCATTGGCAAGTGCTTGTCATTACTCAGAACTTCAGAACAAGGAGGGTGATTAATCCATTTAAATTTACTGTACAGGAAATATCAGAGGTGGCAGATGCTTTCCTCAATTGTGATTTACATAGAAAAGAAAATTAAAACCCTCACCGTAATAATTAACTGACTGCTTCACTAGATCCACTGTCATCTCTGGCTGTTTTTCTTGTGGAGAATGTAACTATAAATGCTTCCAGATTTCCTGACATAAAGATGCAAAGGACTGGGCTTTTTCTTTTGGTTTTTCCATGTTGCTATTGGTTTTTTTGCTTTTTTGGGGAGGGGGGGTTATTTATTAAAGATATTCTATTGCTTTTCTTTGGGACATGATTTTTGGGTTGGGGAACCACTGGGGAATGCTGCTTTAGAAAATGATTAATCTATAGTCATTAGAACACTTCACACTGCAGCAAAACTGTCAGTATCTCTTCATTAGCTTCAAGATAGGGAGTTTTATGTAAGTAGATCTAAACCTCAGCTGTAACATCCTCCTCGGGGTATATTAACAGTGCAGGATTTCTCAAGATTTCAGGACTAATTTCCTGCTTATTCAGATACTTTTTCATCACAGAGAATACACACAGCTACAGACATCTGTCTTAATAACATTCAGCATGTCTTGAGGACATTAGGCAATTGAAACTGTAGTTAGTAGATTCTTCCCATAATTTTGGAATGATCAAAAGAGAATCTTTCATGGCTTTGGAAGTTTTATTGTCTTAATTAGATTTTATTCTGTAAATTATACTCTTCTGGGGAGTTTTGGGTTTTTTTTTTGTTTGTTTGTTTGTTTGTTTTCTGGGGATTTTGTTTGGTTTTTAAAATAAATTTGATTTGTTTTGCTTTGTTTCGTTTTGTTTTCTGGTTGTTTGGTTTTGTTTTTGTTGTTGTTGGGTTTTTTCGGGTTTTTTTCTCTTTGAACTATGGGTTAAATATAATGTTTTCCAAATGTGTAGTGAGAGTGTGAAGAGGAGGATCCATTACATGAAATTATATGTACTTATAACACTGAACTTTGAGAAATTTCTCTTCTGCCACTGTAAATCCCACAAAGCCACACATTAATGGCACTTGTTAGCAAATGACCAGACTAGGCAGTATGGGAGTAAAAACAAGCAAGGAATAATACCAAAGGATTTCTCAACATTACCAATACATGTTTTTCATGGACAATCTCTGTATTCTTAAGCCAGGGGAGTCTCAAATTTTCATAGCATGGACCATATATATTTTATGGGAAATAAACTCTTTTATTCAAAAGAAACTTGGCTTTCCTCAGAGGAGGCAAAAAGGATTTAGCACTCAAGTTTTTAATAAACAAGCACATCAGCAGGTAGCAGGAGTTTGGGAGGCAAAAACTGTGTGTAGCTGAACATAGGCTCTAAGATTATTTGGAAGAATGAAGTGACTAACACCTCCACCAGAGGAAAGAAAAATCCAGAAAGGTCTGTGACCTCCAAGACACAACTTTTTCTCTGATCTGCTGAGGTATTGTTCACTCCTGCTGATTCGAGCAGATAGCCAAGTCACAATCCAACTTACATCCTTACTGACAAGTGTTCAGGTCTTTTCTTCTCTTCCTGTCATCTAAGACTGGTAATGAATTCACCCTCAAAAACTGGTCCAATATATTGTGAATATTTTATGCAGGCTTGCTGTAGTCATGTAGATTTGGATTTTATATTACTATTCAGTCTGGTTCATACTGTGTTTTATCTTCCTTCCCTTTTATCTATATGGCAACCTGTGGGTCCTTCGGAGTACATTGCAACAAAAGAAGAGTTTTTATTCTGAATAACAATGGATTGCTCTCCATAAAAACCATCTAGATATATCAATTTCTTTGTTAAGCCATAATAATTGTTTTTAAATTATAACCAGTTACTGGAATGATTCTTAATTTCTGAAACAACGCTCTTTAAACACAACACTTTTAGAAAACTAATAGCGACACTGAGGCTCATTCTACTCATCAGTTTAGCTGAGATTTAAAAGGCTATGGAGCTTTTTGTGAAGTAATGTGTCAGGAGTTGGATTTGGATAATCTTTCTGGGTACTTTTCAACTCAGGATATTCTATGATATTCCATGAAGATCATTAAAAGTTTGCCACCTAGAATGAAGAGCTTGAAAAATAAGAAAATATGTAAGTAGACAACATATCTGTAGTAAGACAGAAGGTGAGGCCAGGATCCATAAGAAGATTACAACAATTTTAATAACGGT
Organism: Erithacus rubecula; assembly: GCF_903797595.1. Classification (NCBI taxonomy): domain Eukaryota; kingdom Metazoa; phylum Chordata; class Aves; order Passeriformes; family Muscicapidae; genus Erithacus; species Erithacus rubecula. The sequence goes on from NC_136689.1 coordinate 104,947,652, forward strand.
TATCTGTGATGGTATTTTTTAGCATGATCATTCTACATCATTGTAAACATTCAAAATATGTATCAGCAGTCACCACTGTCTTTTTATCTTGCCATTATCAGTCGGCCATTTCCAAATCCTGTGGGTCTCAAGATGGCAATTGAAAGACGAGAGGTTAATGGCTTTATGCACTAATTCAAGGAGTGCACTCTATTTGTAAAAGTGCTAAGAGTCCTGTGGCAGAAACTGTCAAGTGAATAGTTTAGGCTACCATCTCTGATGGAGTGGAAATGTCAAAGAGCAACTCATTAGAGTCAGAGAACAAATAGGTAGGGATACTCAGAGCTTTGAAAAGTGTGAAAGGTAAGAGCAAGCAGATGAAGTAGAAGTGATGAAAAAAAAAAAGAATTGGTGAAAGAATGTAAGAGAGAGTAATCAGTGAAAAGGAAGATGACCTTGCACATAGCAAAGGGCAAAAAGAGACTGTACACCATCTCAGTCTGCTCATGCTACTGTGACTAATTTTGATTCTGAAAGTCTTCAAATAGGCTTCTATGCAACACACATTTTCAGAATCATACAAATATTTTCTGGAAGGACATTTAACTGTCATCTGGGCACAGTCCTGCTTAAATTAGGACTATATTCAATATTGTATTGGGTCAGTTGTTTCTTTATTTAGTGGAATCTTGAAAAGATGTCTATGGACAATCTGTATCTCTACTGCCCTAACTCTATGATGAGGAAGTTTTCCTAAGGTCAGTCTGCAGATCCCAAATCCTAACTTGTAACAGTTGCCTTTTGTTTTGTCACCAGTCACTACTGAAAATACCATGGTTCAGTTCAGCTCAGCTTTGGCTTTTTTGTGTTCACACCCAAACATCCAAGGAATGCTCTTGCATTTCTATTCCACTGCCTGCCCTTGATTACAGCTAATGCATTCTGTCTTTGAAATTAAGTTCTTTGGGAATATTTTGCTTAGCCTCTTTCCAAAATGTCTTATCTATTTGTAGAACAAGATACTTTTTTCCTAAGTGCTAAAAATTACTGTTCTACTATGTTCCTCATTATTGTCCCCCGGGGAAACCTGGCCATCAATTTACTAAACTCTGAGGTCCTAGAGTTCTAACTGTTGCTTGCAAACCCAGAACAAACTTACAATCTCAGAATCTGGGCTACAGATTCTTCTGTCACCATATGATGCAGGCTGTCAAAGTGAGCCACAGAGTATGCAGCAGAAAATTGAGTTCTCAGTTCTCTGTTTAAGTGGGAGTAAATGAAAAAGAAAGGGTCTCAAGTCTGATGAACAGAACAAAATCTATGCATTTCTTTTTGTCAAGCTATACTCATTTACAACTCTTAAAAATTTTAATTGAAATATTTTTATCACTGTGATGCATTGGGACACAAAACTGGGTTTCTGTGAAGTCCAGGTTGATTGGAAATAATAAAGATTCTTGCTTTCTGTAAAAGGAAATGAATTGTTAAAATCTTAAAGCATGCACTAGTGAATGAAAATAGCATATTTGCTTTCATGTCAAATTTAATTACTACTACTTTAACGAGGTTCACTTCTCATTGAGTAAATGTAATACCAGGGGTGTTTACCAGAGTACCTGTCAGAAGTGATGCCAACATGTGACCATTTTGGGACATATATATGATACCATCATATGCTTTCCCAAACAAAGAGATGTGGTATAAAAATGCAGTGATCAGACCATGATTCTTTATATGGCAGCCAAGTGGAATATGGAAGCTTCTGCTTTTATTGTAAATTGGATGGTTCCTAGTATCTGAGTTTGCCACAGTATCTACTGGTCTAGACTTCTTATACCAGCTGAAGCTCTAAAATCTTTCATTTTGATCAAGCATCTTTTGATATGTACATAGAGTTGCTCTCCATCTTCTTATATTCAGTAATCTTAAATATTTACACTCTCGTGAACAAGAATAAACACTCTTGTATGCCCTTGGTCTTTTCAAAAAGTATTTAAAATCATTTAGACTAGTTATACACTTACTGAAAAGTGCAAAGACTGAGAACAAGCTCCAAAAGGATATGGACACTATAAAGTGAAATGTACACTGGATGAAGGGTACAAAATTACTCTAAGGTAACACAGAAGAAAATTCATTTTACTGCTTGGGAGTTCTAACCATGAAATTTCTTCCAATAAACTTAGGATAGGTCAGACTACTGACACAGACACAGTTTTTGAGTCTGCATAATCCATCTGCTGCCTTTACTAGGGCAGGATTTTTCCTTCTTGTTCTTGTCCTGTCATTCCTGCATTCATATCTGGACAGCATCCAAGCTCAAATAGGACTTGTGAGTGATCTAGTCTATAACTTGGTGGTTAGATTTCTTTCATTTGTATAGGAAGATCTCTTGAGGTTACAAAATGAACCCATTTCTATGGTATTGGGCAAATATTCTAACCATTGTTTATTACACAGAAGGGAAGAAAGATTGCAGTATCCTTTCAATGAAAGAAGTGCTACATATCCAGCCACTTATCAAGTTCCTCAAGGCAAAGTGTCAGGGTGTTAATGCACAATGTCTGTAAAGTTACCACACCAAAGGCTGCACTGAAGAGATCCAGAGTCCAAGGAAAAGGTTCATCCTGTTTGTCCCGAGAGTCCCAGTCATGGGAACCAACATCTGTTTTGTGACTGCTCCATGCAATTTGGTGCTGGATTTGGAATAAATTGTTCCGCAGCATCTCAGTCCTATTCTTAAACTGGTGCTAAGCAAACACATCAGTGAATTACTATCTGATGGAGAGGCACTGCACTAAGGTTATAAGAATTTCATAAGCATAATTAAGCATGTTACAAACTTGCTCTATTATTTGAAATTCAAAGTATTACTTTCTAAATTTAGAGTCATTCTATCTAAGAGCCATGGGAGTTGTTTTGTTTATAAAATAAGCCATAGCAACTCTTTCAGAGCAATTTCATTGAATGTTGTAAATGTACATAAGGAACATTAGGCTTTATGCAGCATAGTAAAAATCCTTATAAAAGTTGAGAGAAATTACCAGAGGAGATTAGTGGATATTGCAAACTAATCACTTCACATTTAGGTTTAAAAAAATTAAATCTGTCTTTGAACTTATAAAAAGCCACTTCAAATATGAAAATATTCTGATATTTTTTAAGTTAAGTTTTAACACATCTGAAACATTCCAATTTAAGGGCCTTATTCTTAACTGCAGTAAGGCCACTTTTAAGTTTTCTAGCATCAATTACAGTTATGTGCATTTCAAAGTCCTTATGCATTTGTGAAGAGGTTTAAAGAGGACTTAATGTGAATGAGAATTCAGTCATAATCTTTTGGGATAAATTGAACTGTTAATTTATAAATAAGAATAATTAACAGGAACACACCTTTGCCTTATTAATGTCAATCCTTTCAATTTAAAATATGGCTCAGCTCCTCTTGATTTTACTTATTTAAATAAGTATTTCCATGAGAGTATCCCCGTTCAAGTTTGGATTTTTATGAAATTATTTTGCAAAGGGATAAGGAGCAATTTCCATTTTGCCATTTAACTCTATCAATAACCTGTGAGCAGAGTGGTGTCTCTGTTTTCAGAGAGCTTTGTCTTTGAAATCTGAAAGAATAAAAGAGCTCCTCTGCAGTGAGAAATACAGTGTTTGCCTAAAGCCTTTCAAGCAGTTTGGAACTCCTCCAGTAATTCTCAAGGACTTCCTAGAATACGACTTGGGTATGAAGAAACAGTTTTCTTTTCACTGCTTGCACAGAATTTGATTAAATGATTTTTACTGATTTTAAGGAGAGAAAGGGTTCTAAGTCCTTTGCCAGTCTTCTTTTCCTCAGGTTGCTCTACAGCCCATGTAGAAAGACAGGTAAGCTGACCTTTATATTAAAGGATTTTATTTTGGAAGTGCATTTCTGTGTTCATTTATACTTGAACTATTTAAATACAAGAAAACCATCACTTCCTCTGGTATCTGAGCCTTCTCCTGAATGTCAGAGTCAAACTTCTGTAATTATTCATCCAAATATATTCAAGGTACAAAGTCATCTGTCTTGAAATAAAAGTACATTCTAAATGCTTTAATTACAAAGTAGTGAGATACGTAAATTAGGTAGCAAATAGATTAAATTTAGCTCATATTGGTATGGCTAAAGACTGAATAGAATGTTGTTTTTTTTCAAATGACCTTCTGTCTGACAAAATCTGATTATAGTAGAATGAGATTGGCTAAATCAAACAGATCCATTGCTCAAAAGAAACTCACCATGGTATGTCCATTCAAGTAAACAGAATGGCATAGCTCTAGCAAGACAAAAAGGTAGAATAAGTGAAAATTTGTGTCATACCACTTCTGAAACAAGTATTGGTTGATTCTATTTTTCTTGGAATACAGACAAGAACTAACATATCTGTAAATATCACATTTTATACCTTCAGTATAAGCCTTTGCAAAACTTCAATTGGGTGGTTTTTTCCCCCACAGGCAAGGCATAGGCTTCTGCATGTAGATCAATCAATATTTTTCTTTCTGTTACTAAACATAAGCAATTCACAGAATACTTAATTAGCATGCACAGAGCTCAGTGGAATGCCTCCAAGATGGATAGGGTGGGAAACATTAGTCATGGGAGGAGAAAATGAAGAACTGGGGATTGTGTATTTAAAGGTGGTTTTAAATTCAACCTTACAGTAGTCTTCCCAGTATCTGTGAGGAGAGGGATCCAGTGTCTTTACAGAGCTACACTGTTGGAAGATAAAAGGAAAAGCTCAAAAATTATAAGAAGAGAGTTTCAGATTTGGTATCAGGAGAAACCTTTTCAGCAATGAACAGTAATGTAGTGTCAAAGGAATGGAAGGCTATGGAGTCTCCATCCTTGAGATTTTCACATTGGCAAAGCCCTGGTTTCAACCCCAGAATAGCCTCAGTTGATGCTATAGATGATCTTGATTTGATCTGAAGTAGTGATGCTGGTGTCCCTTCCAAGGTGAATTATCATGTAAAACTCTAGCAAACTAAATGTATTATAAATCAACATAAAAATCTGTGATAAAACTTAACTTTAGAACATTGAACAGTAAAATTATTCATCCCCACACAGCATTCATATTTCACGGAATACAGCATTACCAACTTGACAAAATTTTTTCCCACATTCTTTCACTGTATAAACTTAGAGCTTTGTTTTTACTGTTCACGTGCCTATTGTGCCAGTAAAAGAAATTTGGAGGTTTGTGCTGTGATCTGCCTTTACCAACTGACACAAACTCTACCACCTGTACCTTGTGAAGGGTTTTGCAACGCCCAATTGCAGTATGAATGCTTGCCTGTGTTTACTGACACTGAAAAATATTACAATCAGGTGTAAATGGCTCAGACAGTTCTTCAAACTACTGAAGGATGAATAGCTGCAGTGCATAAAGCATTGGTTTCATTGATCCTCTTACTTTTTGTCTTTTTTTCTTTTCTGTTCAAGCCACAAACTATGGCTTTAAGAAGAGTTTCACAGACAATTAATTCATTTGGAACTCATACGTAAAATAGCTCCAGAGAAAACAGCAATATTTAATTTGAAATTATCAACTAAACACAAATATTTTTGTACATATAAGACTTTATGCAATCATATGCCTAATACTTAGTGCTTGTATACATAGCTATCTGTTAAACAGAAAACTCCTATATTGCCACATTGAATTATTTAATTTCAGACTATATATCCTCATTTCATTGAAACAGAAAATGGGAGTTCTATACTTTTACAACTTATTAATGTTCAGTTAAGTCAGTGAGAAAATCTATCATGTATAATTCCAACATTCAACTTCACCAAAACTAAATCCTTCTTCAGAATCATTAAGTCATAGATAGTGAGAATATCAAAAGATAAAAATTACCAATGAGGCCAAAATTAAAGTATCTATACCTTGCTTTTCATAACTTCTACTTTATGCAACTCAACATTGTGTTTATTTCAAAGGTAATGCCTCCAAGCAAACTATGATAGTTGTTATATTTGAAACAGCAAGTCTCCCAAATATTTGTTTTCCTCTTCTCTAAAATATGAATATTCCCATCTCATCGATGTGTCTACAATTGACCAAGTTGAGGCAATTTAGTTCTATGTCTAACTTTAGATCTTACAAGTACTTTACACTAGATATGGAATCCCTGCTTGGGAATATTTATCCATTTCAGAAACTGAGTTTCATTGCTCATTTGTTGTCTTTTTTGTAGCTCATGAGGAGGGACTTTGGGACTATGACATAATTAAGAACAGAAAATATGTTTTCCTTTCCTGAGTTTTATGCAGGGATCTCAAGTTTACTAAAACTCCTGGCTGTACATATTGATGAAAATAATACAAGACTTTCAACTAAAAAATTAAAAACTTTCTCTAGAATTTCTAAATTATTTTTTATAGATATTTTTTTAATATAATATACGTTCAGACACATAATGATGGTTTTCAATTGCAAAGTTCCCTTGTCACTTTTTAAATGACCTCCTTAAGTAATTTGAAGCTTTCCTACTTAGGAATAAAGCAATATTTTTGGATTATCATTTTAGAAATTTCCACTGAAGTTAGGCAGAGACTGTTTTGATATTTAGATTGGGCACACTATGATATTTAAAAAAGTTTGGGTCATTCAGTACTTTTGCTGTATGCAAGTATAAGTCTGGGATTTCTTTGGAATCATTTTGATTTAAAGCAGGATAGAATAGACTACCATATCCAGATGCAGTTTCTGAGATTGAAAGCCATCATTTTTTCATAGTTTGCATCAAGAGAGAAATTTAAGGGTGAATAAATAGCTTCAAAACAAATACGTAAACACTGTAATTATAGTCCTTGAATGTATTCTTTTTGAACTCCTTTTTTTTTTTTTTTTATTCTACAAAAAACTTATAACAGCCAAGATTTAAATTAATTAAAATTGAAGGCTATATAACAAAATTATTTTAATGGCAATGGAGCAAGTATGTACAGCCATGATAAAAAATGCATTTACTCTGATGTCATGAAATGTTTTCCTGCTCTTGCCTGCTCTACTGTAAAAAGAAACAAACAACAACTTGAAAAATGGAGGCAGAGTATAAAAATGTAGGTGAATAACAATCAAGAACAGTTGACCATTTTGGATTGCCTCTTAGAAACCTTTGCCTCTGCTGTTTTTCCAAATGCATGCTGAAAGAGCAAGTTTCTGAAGTCTGCTGCAGAACCATTATCATCTGTTCATTTTATTTCCATTGCCAATTATCCTTAATTATTGGAAACTTTTTCCAACGTGTAATGACTGCTGAAATGCATGCTCATTAAATTGACTCTAGCTCAAGAAACAGATTTTGATAGTCTATGTTATGTTATGGACCTGATTTTCAAGTACTCCATCTTCAGTTAACTTCCAGTCCATCTTTGCACAACATTTTCCAAGTTCGGTTTAAGGATTTACTTACTTTTACAGGATAAAGAAACAAAAGGCCAGATTTCTTTGGTGGAAACTGGAATAATTACTATAAAAAGAAAACCATGATGTGAATTTCTAGTAGCTAAGGAATAAATGTGGACAAACTTTGTTTCTGAGGGATGGATGATGTCAATTGGACATAAGGCAATAAGAGGCTGCAATTCACTATGGAATTCATGAAAAAACAGACAGGAATTTCCTCAGAATCTGCTCATTTATAAAACTCTTTGCAGTCCATTGTACATCCTGGTTGTTATTTCAGGGACCCTCTTGAAACCTGCTTGCAAGAACTGTAGAAAGAATGAGGATGCATGATTTCTTTTGGTGACATTCACAGGATACAGTCTTACCTGATTCCTGATTTCATCATAAATATCCTGCACACCCAACAAAACCAAAAAAACCTAAAAACCAAAACCAAACCCAAACCAAACCAACCAACCAACCAACCAATTAAAAAAAAAAAAAAAAAAAAAAAAAAACAAAAGAAAAACAGTAAAAAAAACCCTAGAGAAATTCTGTCTGAGAGTGGATGCATTTTAAGCATAGAAAAACTTTTAGGGAGTTTGAATGAATTCCAGAAAAAGAAAACCTGTGTAAAGAAGGAATGAGTGGGGTACTTCTCTGTGTCATTCATGTGGTCACCACTATCAGGCCTAGGAATGTGCTTTTCTCCCCTTACATTGCTGCCTTCTTCCTAAAGGCAACCTCATCCTGTCTTGCACACCAGAAACATCTCTTGCTGTGCTGAATTTGCTCTGGTCTTCCTTTCTTGGTTTCCCTCTTGTCTTCTGACAAGACACATGATTTACATCTCTTCTGATGACAGAATATTTTACAAAAAAAAAAATTAATTAAAATAAAAGCAAATAACTGTCAGGACGTGCATGTAACAATGCATATCAATGTTTTTGAGCACATAGCTCTTTCCTTTCTCTTTCCCTATCAATCTCTTCTTTGTCATATTTTCTCTTTCATAATTACAAGATCTTAGAAAGAAAAAAGAACTGGGTTGTGTTTTTTTTGTTTTGTTTTTTTCTGTGTGTGTAACTTCTTTCAAACAATCTCTCTGCCCTTACTGCACACAAACACACGTAAAACATCATAAAATCAAGAACAAATGTTAAACTGACAATTCTAATTTCTTTTAGATGCTGTAGCTGTGTTGTCAGCTCTTTATTTCTTTGTTAGGCATTGCAAATTTCATGGCAGACACAGGTTTAAAGTGCATTTTGATCTCTAAGGTTGATTTATTTAAGGTAGTCATCCTGTTTCAGACATTCTGTTGCACTATCTAGTGGCAATATAAAAAAAGCAAGAAGTTCAAATTTCAAAATGAGGCAGAGAATCTAATTGCCTATATAATTATTGTTCTCAATTTTTGATCTGGTTTGAAATCTGTGTTGGTAAAATTGGGTCAATACCAGTTTTTCTAGTCACACCTTTATGAAGGGTATATGTGCAAATGCTTTGATATTTAACACATTCAGACAAACTCCCTCAAAGTGTTTTTTGTTTTGTTTGTTTTTCATTGTTTTTTGCTTGTTTTCAGCAACATGTAAGGTACCACTGAGCAAGCTGTCATTCTAGTGCTGTTTCCACAGAGCACTGTTGGTAGAAGAATTCAGTTACTGCTTTAGTACTGAACCCCAGAAATCCACTTTTATAGATTAAAAGGATGAGATAGAGGTAAAAGTCTTCTTACTAAGTAAAAAAAAATCTAATTAAAACTAGAAGGATGTCCTTTATAACCCTCTAGTTACCTCACAGAATAAGCTACTTCTTTTCAGTAGGGAGGGCTTGCAAAGAGATTTTATTAGGTCCCTTTGCATTGGCACCCTCAACCTTCCCATGAATTGAGTAGGTTCCTTCTGCTTCTGAGGAATCTTTCTATGGCCTTTCTAAGGAAAATGCTTGTATTACAGTTCACATGATGTTATTTTTTCATGAATAAATGTTACATATACATGTTTTAATATGTAGCCCATGCTTGTGAACCTTGTCAAATCTTGTTGAAAATACACTGACAGCAGAGTCAGAATGACTCTGATAAAAGTAATTTTCACAGTGTTTTCCAAATGACCTGTAGCATGAAGTGCTAGTGAACTTGTAATGCATCTGGGAGCACAGTGCTCAATAGAATACCAGCTCAGTTTTGCTGAAATATGGGATTTGGAAAAGGTTCAAAGAGCCTTTTGAACTTTTGGGGCCTCATCCAGAACAAACTAAGCTGCCTGGCCATTTAGCTGTGCACAACACTAATCATCGCTAGCAGTAGAATCTCTGGAATCAAAATCTGGCTGACAATTTTGTTGACAATATGCAAGGCAAAGTGCAATTCAGTTTGCTCTTTAGCAGTTACATTGGCTGTGCCGAACTGATAGTAATCACAACTTGTTTTTTTGTCACTCAACTAAGTAGATAGAATTAGGATTTTTATAGAGGTGCATAGGGTTTTGGCTATGCTTTTGTCATTAAAGTCAATAGAACCTGAGCAGCTGAAACCCTGGGTAACTCTTTGACAATTTCTACCGCAGGGGAAGATAAGTGAAGTAATAAAATGCTATTTTTTCCTTTGAAATTCAGTGCTAAGTAAGGTTCCTAGACTGGCAGCCTTGCAAAACAGAATTTGTTTGCTGTATTTATCCACACAACAGGTACAGCACAAGTGGCAGCAGTACAGATTTCTTTCTCTTGCTGTACCAATGTGTTACATATTTTTTTCAATGAAGGTATTACTATCATAATCTGGGGCCCAATTTGTAAAGTTTATGAGTTCAGTCTTCCTTCCTGCTCATTAGCAGTACTCATCCCCATATCTAGCTCCCCTAGCAAGAAACAGGTTTTCTTTCTGCTTTTATAGGCAGTCACATTAGCCCTTTGTTCAGCTCTTATGCAAACTATTGATCTGTTATCGTATGAATTGACTCACTAAAGCATCAGTTGTTTATTTTCATGGTCTGAATATGTTACCTTCTCATGAGACACTAGATGATCCTTGCTCTGAATAACAGGATGCAAAAAGCTAAAGGAAGTATTGTAATAGCTCTTCTTGTTCAATCAAGAATCATCACCATGCTATGTCTTTTCCTATACTTTTTTCTTAGAGTTGTTTGTTATAGGTTTTGTCAAGTACAGAGCTAAGCAGAATAAATAAATTAAAATTTCTAAGCTTGGGTCTGGGGGAAAGGCAAAAAAAGGAACCAACATGCTTGTACATCGAATTTCCTTAACTTTTTACATTTTCTCCACCAAACAATAATCCTCTATCTGTTTGTCTGTCTGCAAAGATTTTTAGCTTACATTTAAAAAGGTACTTCTACAAATATAAAGCTAATTTGTAGCTTTACAAAGAGCTCTGAGCCAGGAGAAAGTGCTGATTAGAAAAAAAATATGCCCCCAATCTTCTGAACTGCAACTTTGCCCAGATTTTTTAGCCTCATGTAACATTAGAAGAAAGTAATGCAAGCTTAATACATCAATTACCTAGGCAATTGCAAAAGATCTTCTCAGGAAACAGCCTTCCCTATATTTTAGTGTAGGTCATGATCTAGAGATTCATGGGATGAAAAGATGGAGAGATGTTGCTACTTGTACAACAATGCTTAGCTTAGCGAAATAGGTACATATTAATTTTAGATTTTCAGTCTGGAAAATTTCTAACAGTGAAAATAGGGGAAGAAAGGAAAATAAAATGTATCCACATATAAGACATTGCCTACTGAAACGAATTTAAAGAACTGTATATTTTACATTTACAAAAGATTAATTTTCAGCAATTCTTTTCTGTATTTTGACCACCTCTTTGTTGCATAATTGAGCTTGAATTCCCTGAAAAATCCTCAAGACCTGTGGTTGACCTAGCCTTGAGGAAATCATAGTTTGCCTCTTTGTAGCAGGATGAGAATTACCAAGCACTGCCCATGTTGCAGAAGGGTTATGGTTATTATATCCTTGAAGATATTGAAGAGACATCTAGATGTGGTCCTGGACAATTGGCTGGGGGTGACTCTGGCTTAGGCAGGAGGGTTGGACTACAGGATCTCAAGAGCTCCTTTCTGGCCTCAGCCACTCTGAGTCTACAAGATCAAAAACTTCTCTTGAAGGGTTTGCAGTTCCAAGTACTGATGCTTGTTGTGGAAGAGGGATCCAGAATACAGAACACTGCCTTGTGAAACCTCTATTTACCATTCTAGTGATGGTTAATTCATGCTGTATTTTTTAAAAATCACGCACTGTTGACTGTGGGCACATGGCTATAACAGCTGCAAAGGATTCATCTTCCATTTTATCTGATGTTATGTTGATCTTAAACATATGCTTTCCATTTGACAGGAAGCTTTTCTCAAAGCTGAGGGTTGTCATCAATTAAATACAGTTGTTAGTTATCTGTGTCAAAGTAAATGACACAGAGGTAAAATAATTATTATTTTATTATTTAGGATGCTTTCTCTGCCATCCATTTCTCATTGAATTTGCCAGTTCCATATAACATGAGAATGTCTTCCTTTAGCTAAAAATATAACTGGAAAATTCCAGTCAGTAGTCCCAATGAAAGTAAAATTTGGCTCTTATGAAATAGAGATATGTTCACGTGTTTATACAAAAAACCAGCTAAACCATATTTTACAAATTGCTTCCAAAATCTCTACATTTTATCACTGAGATGGAGTGAAATTCAGGAAATTCCTCACAAAACTCAGCTACTCAAAATAAAATACTGGAACATTAAATAAAAGCCTAGGTCCATTCTCATTTTTAACAGTAAGATAACACAGAGGGACCATGTAAGCAACAGGAACATTATGTGCGAAATTTTGTTTAGATGGATAGATGGATATGGTGTAGAACAAAGTTTTTAAAGTGCGAAATTATATAAAATGGATTCATAATGTTCTCAATTGGGATGGGATGAAGAGGGAGGCAAAGCTTCTCAAGGTTCTTGTGCTACCATGTTACTTCCAAAGAATATATATGACATTATTTAGTCTCTGGAGGAAACTTTGATCATGCAGAACTTATCACTAACACCCAACCTCATACCCAGTGCCTTTCCACATCTTGGAAATATGTTTTGTGATGCTGGGGACTGCAAGAATACAGAGCTTTAGTCTGAAAGGTCATTTTCTCCATTGAGAGGGCACTAACATCTATGCTCAAACATTTGCTCGGGGCTTCTTAAAGCCTATTCAAATTCAAGTAATCCCCTTCAGTGCTACTTCTTTGCCATGAAAGTATAAGAAAATAGTGCTGATATTTTGACAGTCCTCAGCTCTTTGGAAACATGTGTTAAGCACATTCAGATATTTCATATGCTTGGTGAAAGAACTGACAAATCAGTAGATCAGTGAAAAAACTTCTGCTCCTGAGGCACCACCAAAATATGAGTGGGATACTCTTACTCATGCTGAAGTCGATATTTCACAAAAACAAGGTTATTGATAATGCTGTGTATTGAACTCAAGCATGAATATATTATTTATTAATATATATGACTCAACACTAAGATTATTCAGAAAAGCAAACCAAACACAGTCCAACAAGAAGATATTTTAGATTGGGTGAAGCTTCTCATGTTTCTGCAAAATGATGAGACACAGATATAAAATGTTTCAAGTCAAAGAAATTTTTAAAAATTGTGCTTTTTTTTTTTCTTCACTGGCTTGCATTCATTCTATAGTTTGATTTGGGATACTGGTATTCAGTTCTGGAGCACCAAAAGATCTGGAATTTTCTAGATATCTTAAAAATCACTTGTTTGTTTTTCTTTTCATATCAATAAGAGGAAAGAAGAGTTTTTGTCCTTTTTTCCCTTCCAAGTCCACCTAGGAAAGCAACTGTCATCATCACACTTTTAACACTGAGACTCACTTCCTTCCTCAGCTGTCTGGAGCTTCTATGGATTGATATAAATGTTATACAGTAAAGCCTATCTACCCTCAGCAGCTTTTCCTAAGGGGAATGATATAAAAACGTTCATGAGTAAGTAAAAAAATGTCATGATTGACATGTTAGTGGACGTGGTGTATAGTACAGAATTAAATGTTTGCAGCAAATACTACATTTTAAAATAGTTTCTATATTTAAAAACATGAGTGTAATGATGAGCTATATATATATGTTGGTAGTTATATATATGTTGTGACTTTATGGCTAAAATCAAGAGCAAAAGTATAAAAAACAGTATTAAGAGAAAAAATTTGCATTGTGATCTACCAGTAATTAAAATGGCAAGGATGGTCAGCAGGATGGTATCTTTATTGTGACCATGAATAGAAGTCTTCTCTGTGTTTAAATACATTACGTATACATACAAAATATATTTTCATAATACACATGTAATTGTAGATTACTTGTCTCAATGGCAGGTTTACCAACATTTTATCAGAGAAAATCATTGTAAACTGCAGGCCAAATATGACCCCTGTTATTATCTTGAATGGGAAGGGTTTATTTTCCATTTATATTTAAAATGTAAAATTTATGGCTCAAGGTTTGTCTGGCTGGCTGCTGAGAAGGCACATACATTTGCAATCGGTATAATCTATGACATAAATACATGGACAGGACAGCAGAGGAACTAGTCATGGGGTTTCCTTAGCATACAGAGGAGACACTTGTCAGGAATCCAGAAGAGAGTTTGCAGAGGTTTCCTTCTCATGCCCTGAGAGGGCACTTGGCTGCCAATGTGAAGAATGGAGGCTGTCTGAAGAAATCAAATTGGTCTGCTTTATCCACCTCAGCCAATTACTCCCTGGAGCATAATCATACTGTGCTGTGGAAGAAAAAAGGATAATGTCTTAATGTCCTAATAATCTTCTAACCTGAGACCTCTGCCATAGAATTGGGCAATTTCATGCCATCTGAGAACATATTAAAATGCCTTCTAAATATTTAAGACCCAAGCTATTTAATCAGAAACAGATTTTAAAAGAAAGTTTTTCAGTTAATCATAGATTTTTTTTCTGTCCCTCATGCGTTAAGTCAAGATGCATTAATCACACCACAAAGATTTGAGTTTATGTGACATGAAATGTGTTTCATTATGTGTAATGAAAATTCAGCATTTCAAATCAGTACATCTCAGTTAAATCACAGAGCTGCATTTAGATACCATGTCTGATATTTTCCTCTCCCAGAAGCTAAGCTAATGTTTTACAGGCAAAGAAGGGAACTGCACAAGTAGCTGTGCATAGTGCTCAAACTGGCTTCTTAGGGCTCTCTGAACAGAGGATCTGGTGGCATATGCCTGTGTATCACTCAATCTGGTGTTCCATAGCATATGCTGAATATAGATGTCTAATCTGAGTTTAAAACAGCTAGGATGTCTTCTTGTCTTTAAATTAATAAATTTTAGGACAGAAATGGTGAATTTGAGTAGAATTCAACACTTTTCATTGAATTCTTAGATACTGTTGCACCAAAAATAATTACATTAGTTGTTCCATTTTAAATTGTCTGGTTTGGTCAGTCTTTATTAGATATCACATTGTAATATTAAAATTTAATACCAAAGAGTATTCCAAATTACTTAATTTCTTCCTGTCAGTTATTTTAATTATGTTAATCTTTAATTGTAGTATATTTTGCAATGCAATAAAATAACCCTCTAGTTATCCTTGAGTTCATGTAAATATACAGTGTATTTCATTCTTCAAACAATCATGCATATGAAATATATTTAGCTACATTCCATGACCTCTGCCCCTGTCTATATACTGAATAAGTCTAATGCATTCAGTGTTGTTGATCAGAATATGTGTTGATATTTTTTTCTCTTACAGAAGGTATTATGCTTAAATAGAAGTGTCAAATATACAAAATGCTGTAAGACTCACCTAGTTTATCTTCTTTGCATGATGCATGGTCCAGAATGAAACAAGCAGAGCAGACAGAATATAGTGTGCCACAATGACTTTAAAGGAATGGTTGTAGGGAATTCTGCAATCAAGTGCTTCCAGAATAGCAGATTTTTTTCCTCTCAAATTGATCACTGAATTATTGTGTATTTTTTATTTGCACAGAACTGTCTCAAGGCTTGCATTTCATTGTTCCAAGAAAAAGGTATCAGAGTTCACTTGTTCAGCCCTCACTAGACAAAACAAATGCTCTTAGGAATGGTTAATATGAGTGAAGGAAATGATACTGGGAAGAAATTTCAGCACAGGTGAACATGCTGTTCCTTATTTCTATTCATGCAGCAGCTGGGGCTATCTTAAGCAGGGTCTGTGGGCCATGTCTGTCTTCAGAAGCAGCAAAAGTGGCAGTCAACCCAACAATTAGGTTTTCAGTTTTCACATCAAGTAGTGAAACAACAGCTGTATTTGGCTCCCATGGGCAAGGACATTGTTCATCAATAATTGGAGCCAGGGGTTTGTGCATAGGCACACACACACAGGAGATGTTAGCTAGGCAAAGTGCATCTGAGCATTTGGCTCAGTGTTTTACACAAAGGTCTAAGCACAGGACTTCTTCATAGGAAGGAATGTTCTAAGTCAATAATCCTACATTTCTTGCTATCCATATAGCAGAGCAGAATAAACTTTTACAACAAATTTACTTCCCTTGTCAGCCTTAAAGAAACAATCCCTAAAACCTACTCTCACATTTATGCAACTGTGAAGTTGAAGATTGATTTTCTTACAGCCAGAGTCATGAGAGTAGAAGGTAATGTGGTGCAGAATGGGAAGGAAAAATATAAATCAACAATTAATAATCTTCAAATGACAGCAGGATGCATGTAAATTGTCTAAGAGATAAATGTGGCATGGTTCAGACTAATTTATGTACAGAAAAGTGGAGCCTGTAAACAAAAGGATCATAGGTAAGAATTTGACAAGCTTGAAATTTCCTTCAGGTGTTCAAAAAGCACGAATAAAAAATAATACTTTCTAAGTTTTTCCTAAAGATTTGGAGAAAAAAGTCTGATTGAAGCTCTCCACACCTGAAAACAAAACAAACCAAAATAAAAACTGAAGATTATAAAATGCCTAAATTCTATAAGACTGACAAACATGAAAATTAATGACTCTTAAAAGTTTCTATTGAAATTAACAGAGTAACTCCATTAAATATCTTTATTCAATTAAGGAGCAACTGGTATTGCTAAAGCAATTAATCTATCCTGGGACAGAGTAATTTTCCTTTATAAATGATAAAAGCTATGTTTTCTATTTAATTTTAAAGGCTATAATGCAGGTAGGACTGCAGCTCTATTTCTTTGACCAAATATACCTATTTCAAGGATGTAGGCACTAATGATTTTTTCTTTCTTTTTATATTAGCGTTTGTGTTCTTTTAAACAAGCATTTAAAGGACAATGTATATCCTCTGCCCAAGAAAAATAAAGTATTTGACTCAGCACAGTGGTGTGGAAGTTTATATTTGCCAAGCTAATTTTTCAAAAAAGGGAGAATAGAAAAACAAATTTTAATCTATAAATCTATCAAGGACATTAAAGAATAGCACAGTATGTAACTGTGTTTAAAGTATAAAAATGGTCATAGTGTTTTTCAAAAGAATATATTGAAAAATCATTATAAAATATTGATGTCATAGATGTTTTAACAGATGGTGATTGGTGCTGCAATCTTTCTAGAAGATTTTTTGGAAGAATGTGATGAAATGTCATATGTTTCTGACATTTGGGTTTCATTAGAGAAGTATTTCTCACCTGGTGCTGTTTGTCTTTTCAGATACCTTTGATGATTTGATGGCAATATTGACTGAAGCTTGTATTTTATTTCTTTCACCAACTTGAATTCTCTTCTATTTTATTCTCATATTTCCAGTCAGTCTGTGTTTTAACCCCTTCTCTTCAAATTAATATCATGGAACTTTTATTGGTCATTCTACAGTTAGAGATGAACTAACATTTAAAAAAAAAAAAAGTAAGTATAGGCATGATGTTACATTTATCCTAGAACATCCAGAAACAACCAAAATGGTGCATAACATGCAGAATTTTTTAATTTGATACACTTTATCTTTAACTTGAATTATTTACAGGGGACTTGGTAACACTTGGAGATCTTACTGTGGTGGGTTGGCCCCAGCCAGCAGCCAGGCACCCACGACTGCTCATTCTCCACCTGCAGTGGAATAAGGGAGAAAACATGAGGAACAAGAGAGAGAAAATTTGTGGGGCAAAACAAAGACAGGGAAATCACTTGGTAGTTTGTTAAAGGCAAAGTAATCTGAATTTGGGAAATTTAATTTTCCAGTTAATATAAATAATAACTTATTGATTCATACACTACAAAACAAAAAACAAAAAACAAACAAAACAAACAAACAAACAAACAAAAAATCCAAAACAAAAACCAAATAAAAACAACAACAGAAAACCCAAAAACAAATGAACAAAACAACAAAAACTCCTAAACATTTAGGCACTTTCCATCCCCTTGCCAAGCCCAAATTCAGACACCTCTCTGTCCCCACTATTATTGCCACGGGTTGCACTTGGTCTTTTCAGCTGAACAACTGTTTTTGCTTTGTGGCTTCTCTCTGCTGCCTTTCCTTATCACCTGCTTCCTCTGCTCCACTATGACTCCTCTATGGACATCAGTCACTAGAGGTGTGTGCCTACTCTGCCATGGAACCTCCTCCTCCTCTGGCACCTCTGTTCCTTCTCATGTTTCTCACCATTTTTCTCCTTCCTTTCTCACTGAGAATTTCTGAAACATGCTATCAGAGGTGTCACCAGCTTACCTGGTAGGTTTGGCTGTGTCCTGTGGTGGATCCATTTTGGAGCCATTTGGAAACCCCTGTGCCAGGCAGCCCCTGACTTCCTAGAGAGGCCACCCATGAGGAGAATCCTAAAGTACCAAAATCTTCCAACTTATGCCTAATACATTTGGTTTTTTCTAGTCTGAAAGGAAAAAAAATATAAATTGGTACATGATAGCTATGATAGGTTTCAATGACAGTGGTTATTTGTACCTGTGCAGCAACTGTCCAAGAAAATGAAATGAAATTTACAGATTGTAGAATAATCAAATAATTTAGGATGGAAAAGACCTCTGAAACTATCAGGTCCAGCCCTTTGGCCAGCACTGCCAAGTCTACCATTACACCTGTAAAAAGACTCAAAATAGATAGACTCTTAGAAGACTTCTTACATTGGAAAAAGCAGGTTGATAAAATAATTACTTGCAGATCTCATAAACTTTGTACCTCACATATTTATCACAAGGGTAAAGACAGCTTTTTCTGGTAAGCCATAGAAAGCTAGTTTTGTTCATTTGGAACACTTTATTCCATCTCTTAAAAGAAAATGGTAGTCAGATAAGCAGCCTTCTTTCCCCCTTCTGGCTCATAAATTTAATTTAACCTACATGCTTACTGCTACTGACTGATGAAATGGAGAGATATACTGTACTAAGCCCACTGGGAACAGCGATGGAGATGATAATTATGTAGCATTGAAATATGGGATGAGTCAGAAAAAACACAGAATTCAAACCAAGAATTATTTTCCTCAGGGTGAGAGGGCAATTATGGTGAAAGCAGTAGCAAGGAGCACTTTGAAAATACGGATACTGAATTTGAACAGTCATTTTGGATATGTAGTGACTTCTTTGGTGTAGCTGAGCACATAGGCATTAGCAGGGGACATGAACAAGAAAAGTATATCATCCAAGATGATGCTCCTAAGAGTCCATTTGTTGACACAGTTTCAGGAAGTCATATAACCATAAATTAACAGATAATCTGTCAGTATTTAACCTCACACACATGGATTCTGCATGGGAATTATTATATCATTGAACTAAAGTAGATCAGAGCGTTCCTATATTTCTGATTTTAAAGGAGAGAAAAAAGAAGAGCAGATTTTGATATATTCTGTTGTCTGGAACAACTTTCATTTTCCAGAACATAGAGAAAACCATTACAAAAATATTAGCAGTAGCCATATGCATTGAAAATATACTGCAAACACCTACATATCATTACCAAAACTAGTGCATTTGATACTTTGTTTTCTTTCCGAGAAGTGGAGAAATATGATTTTCAAGCATTTAAGAGTTACACCACCAATTCAGTGTTCTGTGAAGAAATGAAAAGTGATGGAAAGTGATGGTTCTTATGGCATAGAATCAGCATAATTAAGTAGCAATTTATGTTAAATCATGGAATATATGGAATATATAAACTTGTA
This sequence comes from Erithacus rubecula, assembly GCF_903797595.1. Lineage (NCBI taxonomy): Eukaryota > Metazoa > Chordata > Aves > Passeriformes > Muscicapidae > Erithacus > Erithacus rubecula. Next base: position 104,967,269 of record NC_136689.1, read on the forward strand.
AATGTCTGCACAAGTTTCTCAGCTAATCAACATTGTATTGCTCACACACAGCACAGGAGATGACAAAGAGGAATGCCTATGCTTGTTCATTGATGTATAGTTTTATCTACTTGATAGATGATGAGGCTCTTTCCATCTATTTTCTTAATCTGTATTTAAGTAGTTTCAAAGGAAAAGTTTTAAATTATAGATTGCAATGCTATGTTGGCATGATACAGTACTGTGCATCAATTCACTTTATGGAGCTGTTATGAAGTTAACCTACATACCACTCTGACTGTGTGAATATTAAAAATCTGATTAAAAAGTGTTGACCTGATTCTTTCTTTCTAGCACATATTCTACCAGTCTTACACCAACGTAAATCAACTTAAATTAATGGATTACAACTAGCATTAGACTTAGATAAGAATTCAAAACTGGCTCTAATAAATATACAAGGGGTGATTTTTCTAATGTGGCTTACTTTGGAAAATATTACCAGAGAATAATTAATGTAATACCGAATGTAAGTAACTTTTTGACTATATACATATATATATGCAAAAAAAAGTACATATATGTGTATAAATTATATGTAAAATTTGACTTGCCTTGTAAAGCAACATGAAAGATTTTTATCAATATGTTACATTGATTAATTGATTGAAAAATATATAAATATCTGCATTAGTAAGTTTTAAATAACTATAAAGAGGGGAGGAAGTGTATTTCTATATAGTTTTGAAGAGAATGGGATTTGTCATTCTTATGAACCCTTTAGATGCTCACAAATCTCCAGTTCACAATCTCACTGTGAACAGCAGGGTGTCTGTGCAGCCACGCTTCTGTACTCAGCCTTTTGTGAGCTGTTTCAGAGGATAAAAAGCTCCAGGTGATTCCACAGCAGCAGGGCTGAATATCACCCTTCTGTGCAACCTCAGCTGTGGCTGACTTCAATTTCCACCTGCCCTTGGGGCAGATGACTTCAGAGCTCTTCTACCAATGACCCTGGGCTGCCTTTCCTGTTCAGAATTCCCATTATGATGTCATATTATGGACAGATGGAAATAGTTTGGGTAGTCAGGCTGTGATGATAAATGTCTGTCCAAGACTTCAGGCATTATATAATCTAGCAGTTCCCTAGGCAGTCTGCACCAAACTGCAAATGTTTGTTACATTTAAACACAAATCCAATCTTGGTGCCATTCAATGAATGCAGTATGTATTGGAATGCTACTTCAGATTGGAATCCACAGACCATAATTTCATTCCCCTTACAAGACTGACACAAAATTGTAGGGCAAAAAATGGAGTTAAACAATGATTTTGGCAAGCAATGACCATAAATTGAGTGTCTGTCGAAACTTGATTTACTTCTTCCATCACTGAAGCTTTAGAAAAGTTAATATATCAAAAGAAATGCAGAACCAATGATATTACTCTTCATTAATCTAAAATGCTCTTGTACAGTGATAGATAACTTTGCATTCATGATTATCATTCCAAATTGGTAAAAATTAAAAAGTACAGATAGCAGAATTGCCCTGTCAGTACATGCATATTATATTTATGTATACATATATACATATTTATATTTATGTATACAAATATACATATTTATATTTGTGTGTGCTTCTTTATATAATTTTATGTGAACACTAAAATATATGAATATTTATGAATAGCTCATATTACACCTTGGAAAGACTTAAAGAATGTTTTAATATATTTGCATATTCTTGTTTATGCACTACATATTTGTATATGTTTGTGTATATGTACCATTGTCTGTTTGACAGAATTCATTTAAACACTTTAGAAATGCAATGACTACATGATTGGAAACTACTGCTTTGTTTTTTGTACCTTGGCACTTCAGGGGTATCTGGAACCACATTAATCAGAGAGAACTATGACTATTGTTAGTCCTAGCTGCTTTTGAAACAGAAATTCATTAAACTGCAGATCTAGAAAATAGAAAGTTCTATCTAGAGACAAATATGGCATGGGTTGAAAATTAAAAATAAAAATATTTTTTCTGGTTTGCTTTTATAAATTATAAACTTATAATTTTCTACTTTAAATTTATTTTTGACCATAAATAACTTCTTTGCAAAATAAACCAAATATTTTTTTTGCAAAATAAACCTTCATATTCATCTACAAACCACAAGGAAAATTGACTGCATCTTAGATTGAAATGCATTTGAATCTACGTCTCTAAAAACCTTGATCTTGTTTGCTTAATGCAACCAAATATTTATATTTTGTAAGGTCAAATACTTCAGAACTGTCTTTTCCCCTCTGATTGACAACATAGGAAAATGCATTTGGTGGTTTTGCATCAACATATTCTTTCCATTGGTAGAAAAATATAAGGGAGGAGGTAGAACGTAGGAAACTGTTTGTGGTTGTTGGTTCAGTATTGTCACCAAACATATTTCAAATAATTTAAGGGGCTAGTATGAGCTAAGGTAAGGAGGACAAAGGGTCAATTTTAACTCTTTTAATTATGATTCCCTTGATCCTTTGAAAAATCCTAACTTCCATTGCTGAACTCTTTTCCACCTAAGTTGGGACTTTGATACTATGCTGTATTTTAACAGTCCTCTCTTGTGGCCATCTTTCTACCTCTGACTGACATTTGTACAGTACACACTGCAAATTGCTTGACATATATTTTGAAAATCAATGTCAAAAGAATGTCCATACAGATTTGGGTATTTTGCCCTATGGCTCTAGGAGATACTTAGAAAAAGTGCCAAGTAACCTCCAAATGCCAATTTGATGGTTCTTAACTTTGATATAATTTGCATGTTTCAATTGTGCTTCTTTTACTAATGTTAGCTTGCTCAACTTGATCTGGTTTTTAATAACATTTATGTAAACATCCCCTTCATACAAGACAGTAGAAGGCTAACAGGAATAAAAACATGAGAAAAACTCACATATTATTTACAGTCAGTAGATTTTCTGCTGTGTATATTAAACAGGTATTCCAACAGGGAAATATGTTATTTTGGAGGGAAGGGAGGATGTTAACATTCATGTATTGTTAAAATGTGGCTAATTTGCTCTGTTTAAAATTCTGATTAGCTATTGTGATAAAAAATAGAGCAAAGCATAGTCTATTTGCTTCATTAGTCCTTCAGCAGACCTTGCATTCAGTTTTAGATCTATAAGGATTTGGCTTCCTCAATTTTCTTTGAGGTCAGTCCCAGGTTTCATTTTTTGACTATGTTGCATAACAGAAGTTCACTAGGGAACATTTTAAAAAACAAATGTGGCAATTTTAATGAAGACAATCTCTTTGCCAGCCTTCCCCATCTCAGACAGTATTTTCAAAAACTGGAGACTAAATTTAAGTTTTAAAATCACATCTCAACACTTGCTTACTTTCTAAACAATGCTTAATAGATGTGGTTTTGGCCTTTTCTGATCAACTTGTTTGCCAGACTTGATCTGCATTACTTGATAAGTAATTTTTAAGAGTAGTATTTGAAGAATCTTATAAATCAGAATTATTCTTATGCTGCAATCTGTTCTCTAATGGTTGAATTGGGAACTGCTGTGCAGATCTTTTTCTCACTTTCAGAGCTGTGAATAGTCACAAACACAGAAAAAAATATTTTCCTTTAGCTAGTCAAACTAAATTTTTGATCTTGAACTGTTGTATAGCAGTGGAAAATTCCAGGTGCTGATTCCTATATTGGTTAATGGTGAAGTATTCTCTTACTTCCCTACAGTCTCATGATTTATTAAGGCAGGGAAGACATCTAAAAAATTTGATGTAGAGCATCGCAGATATTGCTGTAGAGAGCTAATGACAGCATTTGTTGCAAGATAAACTTTGTACAGTCACTCCTGTATGCTTCCATTTTTTTTTGTCTCATGGCATCCCTCACAGGAAATATGTGAATACTTTCTTATTGGTTTTGTTTGTTTGTTTCGATAAGGAATTTATCTCGAAAAGTATTTTTTTAAAGTGAGAGAATAATGGCAGGCCTTAATACATGAGTTTACTACATTTATTTCCAGATAAAATATACACCAAGTTATCATAGAATCCTTTCTTATGAACACATTTCTGTGTTATGTCAATGTTAACATACCTACATTTTGAAATAAAAAAAACCTAAAGCTTATATTTAGCTTTATACTAAGAATTTTATAAAATATAATTTTTTTACAAGCTGGGGGTTTTTTTTATCCATTAGTACCAGCACCACCAAGTAGAATTTTTTCATAGACCCCAAAAGTTTATTTTTTTCTTTGTCAGTTACAAATCTTGGTTTATCAGAATCAGTGAGAAATCGTGCCTCCATTTAGTTTTCTAACGAGTAAAACCATGTTTATAAAAAAAAAAACCAAAACAAAATACCAAAATACACCACATTGCCAACTGCAATGTTTGGTATATATTAATTTGCAGTACTAGGAGACAATGAGGTTCCTTAAAAAGTTGTTTACCTAAAAAGGGCATAAGAATATAGAATTAATTACAGCAACTACAGTCAGCAGTAGCCCTCTGAGCACTGGCAATCTGCAAGTGTATGGGGTTGATGTCAGGAGAAAAGGGCACTAATACTGTTTTACTACCAGATATCTATCACCTTATTATCATACATTACTTTTTCATTAAGAGTATATCTATGGGATCTATAACATGAAAATGGATTCATTTAGTTTGAAAAACTTTTGCAAATAAAATCTGATTGCTTGCTCTTTTAGACTGAAAAAGAACTGCACTAGTCAACACTTCTACAAGATACATATACACTGTTTTTTGAGGGTGAAAAAAATCCATTTTATGGGAGATGTAGGACAGAAAGTTATTGCCCATTTATTTGAAAAAAAAAAAAGAACAAGCCACATAAATAAAAGGAATTAAATTCCTCCAAGAACAATGATGATTTTTAGATGTGTGAAATAAATATAAGATTTTTTTTTTTTTTACAGAGCAACTTGACTACTAGTAAAATTAATAGCCTAAAATGAATTAATTACAATTAAAAATGACAACTTGGGATACATTACTGACGCAGAAGAAGAGATCAAATTTATTTGAGTAGCAAGAAAATAGAAAAATATTAGAGCATTAAAACCAGTGCAAAAATAATAAAATCTCTCATTAAAAGCATGCAAATATTGTTAAGATAAACATTGTTATCACCAGTATTAGCCTCATTAATTGTAAATGCTCTGGAGTACAGTGGACTGTAGAAATCTCTTTGGATATTTTAGTCCCAGTCTGAACTAGTAGAGATGATTAATTTATTGAAAAGAGCTACAGAAATTCACTAGCAACAAGGATTTAAGAGCTGAAATTGTTACATAAGATGAGATTTTATATATAAGCTTTTGTGCCATTGTACCCCATGGAACAAAACCCAAAACATTTAGTGCAATTCCAAACCCCTTGTGGATTTTGAAGCTTAAATTCTCTATTCTGGCCTGCTGTGCTAAATCTTGCAACAATTAAAAGGTTCCAGTTCTCAATTCTTCTGCACAGATTATAAAAATATTTTTGAAATTCTTCTGCACAGATTATAAAAATATTTTTGATTTTTGAATTAAAAGAGAGAAAACTTGAACCACCAATACCATGGGAAATGAAGTAACAGATATTTGCAAGCAGAGTGATAAAGCTCATCAAGGACACAGTGCATGCATTTAATCACAAAGCCTCTCACACTAATGGTTATAATAATGGTTCTAATAATGTAATTGTATGTAAACATTTAATGATCTAAAGTGTCCATATTGATATGTAACAGAAAAATTGATTAGAATAGTAGGCCAATTTAAAGCATTCCTGTTATCTTTTCAAGCTCACCTGCCAAGACCATGTAGTAGATGGGCACTTTAATCAGGGCTGTTAAGTTCTTCCTCAAAGATCTCAGGAGAGATCTAATAGAGGATGTTGCCAGTGCTCATAAACTACACTTACAGATTGCTATAGGTACTCCAGAGTGTTGCAGCCTTGAAAGCATCTCCAAGAACATGAATTATCTTCTACATTCATGACAAAGATCAAAAACCTGTTCTCTACATGGATGAAAGGTTGAATTAGGGAGATTTTAGATGGAAGATCAGCATAAATCATGCTTGACCAAAGGGAAAGCCTTCTATGATGGAGCACTGAAACAGCCAGCTCAGGGAACTCATGAACTCTTCCCCTCTGAAGAAATTAAAAATCCACTTGCACATGTTTCTGTGTAATCTGCTTTATTTTACATGGCCTATTCAGGAGGTTTGGACCAAAAGATCAGCATAAGTCACTTCCAGTCCAAATTATTCTGTGGTTCTGTCCTTCTGTCATCACCACCAATGCACTCATTAGACCTGGATAAAAACTGTTTAAATTTACTGCAGCAGAATGGATCAAATTAGAAGTAGTAGCAGTAATAGTAATAGTATTCGAAGAAGTGGGCAGTCTCCAAAATATTTTGAGAATCACAGAATATGCTGAGTTGGAAGGGACCCACAAGGCATTTCAGGGTTTTGCTTTTACTTTAATCCATATCTACAACAGATCTACTTTCAAATACATCTACCAAGCCTGTTGGTGTCCCTCTAATTAAAAAAAAAAAAAAAAAAAAAAAAAAAAAAAAAAAAAAAAAAAAAAAAAAAGTAAAAGGACAAATATTATAAGTACACATTTGGTATGGACACAGTGGTATGGACAGTGATGTCCTGACAAAAATAAAGGATTTTTGTTCCCTGCAGTGGGTTTATTATTTTCTAAATTAGAATGTCAAGCAGAGCCAGGAAGAATACACAATTAGAATTATATATGTATATGTGAATGTGTGTGTTTGTTTGTATACATATACAGATAGATGATACAGATACAGATACAGATACAGATACAGATAGATACAGATACAGATACATACAGATACAGATACTTGTTCACAATGGTTAAATGTTCTTATTCTTCATTTACATAAATTGTCTCCATTTTTTCATAGAACACAGAAGAATAGGCTGTCTCAATTTTTGCAGAACTGAGTGTTTGAAAGGTCACTCAGAAAACTGAAAACAAGTATGTATAATTAGTTAGAAATTTTTGTGAACATTTGATTAATGATAGAATTTAAAAACATTTGGAGCCAGCTCCCTTGAGTTCTGAGATGCTAGGAAGGGGCCAGATGTTGATGGTCCACTGAATTATATTCTTCATAAATCTCACATGGAGAATAATTGTTTTCAGGTCACACTTTTATGTCATTCCCAAGTCATGACTATTACCTTCCATCTGAAACAGAATTAGAAAAATGTTACAGAAGAAAATGGAGTTTCCAAAAGGAAAACTTCAGATTTTTGCAAGTTAGCCATTGGAAGACAGAGTTTGGAAAAGGCACTGATCAAAAATCAGAAAATTTGCTCCTGGCAAAATCTGAAACATGAGTTGATACTCAGTGGATGCAACCTGAGGAGACAATTTACTCTGCCACACATAATGACCACAGAGGTAACTGAGAATTTAAAAAAGCTTGTGAAGCTTGTGAAGTCTAGAAATTCCCCAGGATTTTTGAAAACAACACTAATTGTGGTTAGTGGAAGTTATTGTTAACAATCTATAAGCCCTTTCCATAGCTATAAAGATTTTTTTTTGCTGTAAAGAATTATCAGTTACAAGTGCCATCTCTAGTTTCTTGTAACTGCTAAGGAAAACAACATATATCACAAAATATTATGCCCAATTCTAGAAGCAGGTACTTTTCATAGCCACAGGTTCTTCAGCTAAGACAAAAAAAAAAAAAAAAAAAAAAAAGAATGAAAAGCAAACTACATCAGTAGGTGGAAAACATAGAAAATGTCTGCAAAGAGCATTTCAAATAAACTGGCAGTGACTTTGCCATGAACTTGTTATACAATATGGGGAAGGAGATATATGGTGCAGCTTACTCCATTTTATTTATAATATGCAACAGAGTGCCTGTCTGATAATTCCCTGCAGAAAGCCTGTACTAATATATAATGATATACAAAGTTATTCACATTTTTTTCTGATAGGAGTCTATGATATTTCTTATTAGTCCTCAAAGCTATATAAGAATAAACAAGTTGGGAAAAGGCTAAATCAGATAAATACTAAGCAGGTTTAGTTGCATCCTTGACCAGCTTGTTTTATTACTGATTCCTGAGGAAATATGACAAGTGCCTCTCACTGTTCAAACTTTCAGTGAGAAGGCCAAAAGGAATTAGTTTTCCTTTTGTCATGTTGAATTTAGTTTTTTCTTACACAGACTCCTGTAAAATAAAAAGAAAATTGAAAAAATAAGGAGTGATAAGTAAAAATAACAGACTTATAAATGTTCCTATTTGTTTTTTTTTATACAGGTAAGTTTATCTGCAACATATATTAATGCAAAGTCAGATCTAATTATTATGACATAACATGCTGTGCAACCATCTCTCTGCCAAGTGATTAGAAGCACTCCTTCTACACTGATGGACTAATATAGGAGTAAACGCTGCCTGGGTTCTCTGTTAAATGCAAGCAGTTCTTAGCTTCCATAATCCAGAGTAGCAAAATAGTTCAGTTTCCACTATCAAACAGTTTTGACACTGAAATATTGCATTTTTTGTTATCAGGCTTTTTTAGACACCATAAAAAATGAGTATAAGTTATATGGCAATAATGCTTCAAGAACTAGAGGGAAAAAAAAAACCTCCTAAAAATAGACCAAGCAAAAAAAAAAAAGAACAAAAGCAAAACAAAACAAAACAAAAATTAAAAAATAAAAAAAGAAAAAGAGGGAAGAATAAAAAAAATTGAAGGATAATGTTCTGTGATTCCAAGTTCTTCTACCCAAGGGAATAATATAGAATTGTGCCAAGACTGTATTTTCTCTTGAAGTGAGGAATGTGGGGTCAAAAATGAGCTGAAATTCTTACACTACCAAGGTACTGTGACTTCTGCATCTTACACTGCAGGAAGAAGAGAGCCCATTTTAAAAATAAGCAATAGTGAAGATACTGTACATCAATTTTCTAAGATCTGATTCACAAAAGGCCTTTCATGACAAACTTCTAATATTTGCTGAAAATAGATGGGATAAGTGGAAGAAAGAAGGAAAATTTGAACTGATTACAACATGACTCCAAGTAAACCATAGGTTTTGAAAGAGCTCAGGTGATTTTGTCTTTTTTAGTTGAGACAGAGACACTTCAAAGACCATGGTTCTCCCTCACTATACATTGGAGGTTGAAAGCAATGCTGAATCAAAGTCAGTGATTTTTCCCTTCAAGCTCTAGTGTTTCCTTGCAGATTTTATTTTGACATGGAACCTGTTTGACTGAGAACACTGGACAAAATAGTAACCCAGGTGCAATTCAATCTATGAGAATACTAATTGTAGTTATTAGAAATTTGTTTTTTCTGATGGTGTAAGAGCAAAAACTACCCTTGTAACAAGACAGAAGTGTACAAAAATAGAGACATTGTATGTTTTGAAACAGTCCACAGAGACTTTTAAAATATCTGCTATTGAAAGTAATGGATTTTATTTGCTTTTAAGCTCTGTTCTAGAGGACAGGAGTCAATAATTATCCTCTCCACTAAATCAAAACTCTTTTACTTCCTGGTTTTTCTTGCAATATGTCCATAATTTTATTACTCCATGTATTTCTCCCAGGCTTCAGTAACTGAGGAGCAAAACTACAGCATTTAGGCAAATGTTTTGCACCTGGTATCAAGAGACAAGGAGTTCATAAGCTCCTTTCATTTGTGACTCTTGAAATCTTGCAGACAAGTATCTCCAGCATGAAACTCCAAGGAATTGCACAGACAAAACTTAATGAGCAGAGGAAAACTAAGAGAAATAGAAAATGAAAAGAGGACTAGAGGTAACACACAAGGAATAGACACCATAAGCTTCAAAAGGGAAGATAGAATCTTGTGATAAACAGGGGGAGGGGAAAAGAAAAAAAAAGGTAACATTTTGGTCTCACTTAACCTTCAAAAGGCAGCTTACAGAGGCACTGAAGAGAGAGCATATAGCTATGGCTGCCTCTGAGATTTCATTTTGTGTGAAGGGTGAAGATTGAGATGAATAATAAGATTGGCCTTTCAGGACTAAGACTCTACCTATCAGTCAATTATAAAAAAAACCAACCACTACAAAGGAAAACAAAACCTAAAAAACAATAAAGAAGTCTCAGCAATCCCAGGTTTATCATTGATTCAGTTAAACATGTAATTAGCTTTTTTTCTTTAATGTTTCAGGCAGTTTTGCTCATCTGACTGCTCCTGCTTTGCTGTCAGATATTCAACTCTGTTTAATACAAAGTGTTCCCAGGACACCTATCCTTTATCCAGAGTATGCCCAAGATGCTTGTCCTTTGGAACATTCAGCCTTTACAGTGTATCTTCCTTTCTGTTGTGGAAAATGCAACTCGCTCCTTTCTTCATGTTGCCATAATATGTTTCGATCAGTAGAATTCATATGTCATTTTCATTTTCAACAGAAGCAGAGCACAGTAAGGTACACAGCTGGTGCCAGGAAACCAGTTTCCCATTACTGTTCTCTAAAGGGATCTTATTAGTGACACCATGTACTCTTCAACTGAGCCACTGAATTAGAATGAGCATGTGGAGCCCAATTCTTCTCCCAGTGTCATCAATGACAGAATACTCACAGTCTGTACTGAAACCTATGTAAACCAATTTGGCATTATCAGGACCTTGCCTTTATGGATTTCATTTTTCTATTTCTGAATCTTCTATATAATGTAAAAGAAAAATAATAGACAAAACCTGAAGACGATGAATGTTGAGGAAGTAATGGAATGATTTTTATGGGACAAAAAATGGATAATTGAAGCTTCAGACGAGTTTTTGGTCAAGGGCTAGAAGCATTAGGGCTGCCATTAGATGTCTCTTCAAATGTGCTTGGAGCCAGACTGTCCCTCTGAAATCATAAGTCAAAAACTGCTCTGTTAATAAATACATGCTTTCAGAACACTTTGAATCAAAATAGGAAAGAAATTAAGGGGAGAAAAAAGGAAGAAAAGTATGGAAGCAACCAGGGAACTGGAGTTATAGGAACAACTTCTGAGAAATCTCATAAATTAGATTAACATTGATTTCTTGTTATGTTTTCCTTAAATAGAACTGAACTACAAAAATACCCCCAAACCCTGCTCTTCACCTTGCCTTCTTCTTAGTACTGTGAAAGTCTTCCCAGTACATGTTACATCTCAGCAGTGTTAAAATGTTTCAAACAACGTGACTAGGACCTAAGTTTGAATAAAAACCCATTTCAAACGTGGATAGACAATCATTTGGTTGTAAGGAGACATAAGAACCTGTACTGGCAGAAAACAATTGTTATCACTGCATGGTCAAGTCTATACTTTCTAGTTTGTCTTATGAGTTCACAGATTCTCTCAATACCAGGTCTTGCTCTAAAATAGAAGAATCTGAGTATTAAGAAATTATGGGAAATAAAATTTATAACTAAACAGGCAATACAAGTAGCTCACTGGCAGAATAAAAACTATTCTACAAACAACAGGCCAAAGGTTACTTATATTGCTCAGAAGTGAGTGCATGCATCAAAACCCAGTAAAAACTACAAAAAAGGTAAAATAAAATAATTTACAGTGATGGTGGGCTTGTGAGGAAAGCGGTGGTAGAAGAGGTTTTTTAGTTCTAGACTATTATACTCACTTCCTGAGAGAGTCTCACTTGAAAATGTTTTACTGAAAAAGAAGTTAGCATCTACCAAACTATCATGTCAAAATCTTAGGAAGAAACAACATTCCAACATACTAAAAAATTGTACACAGCTCATACTTTAAAAAACATCAATTCATATAATTTCAGGGGAAATAGGAGTTTAAAAACATCACATATCTCACTTGGTCTGGCAGGTATTTGGAAACCTCATTCAGAGAGAGAATTTTCGAACAAATCTCCCGACTGAAGCTCTGATTAGTTTTTAACAGATTAAGAAACAAAATCACTGAACTAAGAACAGTTTTCAACACATTTTTCAACAGAGCTAAAAATACTAATGGTTTCAGTGGTAGAAATCCAATGTTAGCGTGACTGGGGACTTGTAGGTAGTAACATAATGTAGGACAAAACATTAATATGTTTTGGTATTGAAGGCTCTTTCACCAGTCTATGCAAATAATGCCATTGCAGCTACAAGCAGAAGAAAAATTACACAGAACAGTCCTGCAGTTAAATAAGAATTTCATCAAAAAAACCCCACTGTTTATGGGGATATAGAATGCCCTTTTCCAAGAGTTGATTAGAGGAAAAATAGGCAGATAGATAATTTCAGGGAACAGTTTCAGCAATCTGACACACCTCAAGCCCACAAAATATACAAAATGAGAATTATTTACTTCCTAATGCTTCACAACAGTACCAAGGTGTCATGAGTAAACTGTGGACTTTGGAATTGGAGAATTATTCTGTTCAAAAGGGGCCTTGGTGGGACCCTGGTTCAGCCTCCCATTCCAAGAGGTCAACAGTGGCCTGATGAATTTGGTTCCATTTATCAAAACACTGCAGTTTTCTGCTGATACCATCCCTTTCCCACAGCTTAAGTACTTCCAAATGGTCCTTGTGTACTTCTCAGTTTGGAATTATCCCCAGGCTTGATTAGGCTGCATCCCATCTCCTCTTCTAGGCTAAAGGTTTTGAGCAGAATAAAAGATATTGAATGGTGACTGCATTGACCCCTGAGAAATTCTTCATATTGGCAATATAAAAAAACATTTACCACCATAATATATGTCTGAAAATTCACACAGATTTTCACCCACATAGTAGTCTCCATATCTAAGATCTTAATATCCTAGCTAGGATCCATGCATGTTGTGGAAGATCATGAAGAAATACCTATTATAGGAGAGGTAAGAAACATTCACTGCTCTTCTCTTTTCCAGAGCCATTTCATCATAAATACTTTGATCAGGTTTGTTTGGCAAGATCTTTGATCAGCCTGTATTTGCTATTCCCAAGCACCTATTTCTCCTTCAGGTACTCAGAAATGGCTTTCAAAATGCAAAGTATTCCTCCATATACAAAATCTTATAGTGATAAATTACAGCACATCATGCTTTTAAAATCTAGTTGAAATTAAGAATCGGAGAGATGGAAACACAAAAAATATTTTAATACACATAAAATGAATCAATAATCCTTCTCCCAGAACAAGCCACTTTGCAGTGGTTGTGATGTGGTTATGGAGTTTTCAAGGGAGTAAAAAATTGGAAGAAATTATAAAAGCTACTAAAAAAATCCCCATCCATCTTTTCTCACTTTCCATTTCTTACTTATTATTTTGAGTATCCTATCTGTCTGAAAGAGACTATTATGCTATTTAGTCCCAGGAACCTGGGAACAGAATAGAAAAGTCCAAAGCAAAATCTCAAGCCTGAGAGCAGACTGAGAAACATCAAGGTTGGAAGAAACATAATTTGCAAGGTAATTGTCTGTGCACTTGCAATTGTCTCCAGGACTGAAGGAAATCATTGACATGCCATGCACTTGCGCAGATGGGATTTCTTACCAAGGCTTCATAGAGCAATCTAGGCACAGGAAATCAGGGTGAAAATTTTAGCATTAAATTTAATTTGATCAGAGTCAGGGTCACTTTTCCATAGCTTATTGAAGGGAGACAGATAGAAATTAAGTATGGGAATTTTTTGTTGGTGGCAGATAGGTGGTTGTTTACATAAGTGGGTGTATGTGTGTATATGTAAGTGTGGGTGAAGCAAATAGCTACAAAAAGTGAAAGCTCTATATAGAAAGTCAGCACTTTTTTGAGACTCACACATATATTATTTAATGTTTGAGTATACAAATGTAAAACTGGCAGAATTTTCACTATTTGTTAGCTAAAATCTTAAAATTACAGTCATTTGGGAATGCCTACATTAAAGTTTTGATTCTTTCCCATTCCTTTAGTAGCTAAGAGGATTGGGTTCCACAAAAACCTTAATAGGCTATATTTTTAAGCAATTCACATACACAATTTTTTGTCAACTTGTTATTGACAGATCCATTCCATTGGGGCACAGGCAGTCATGGAGGAGCCATCACAGACCTTGCTGTGAGAGGTTAGGGACATGGTGGAACCTCAGATGGGTCAGGATGGTCTTGAGGCTCCCTACACACTGTCCTTACATCTTTCCTGATAACCTTGAGAGGCAGTGATGAGTGACACCAGCCCAATCTGCCTTCCCCTGTGCTGAAGCAGACTGTGTTTTTCAGTCTGACTTTGACATGGTCCATTGAATTTCAGTAAACAAGTCTGTTTATGAACCTGGTAAGCCTAGAGAAAAGTTTAAAACTATGCTCAAATAAATTTATTCCCAGTCAACCTATCACATGTCAGGGAGTCCCATATATTTTCCCATTCATGGTGCCCAAGCCACCATTTAATTCTTGTCTCTTGAGGCCATATATCTCAGAAACACTCTCCTCTGTACTCTGGACTATTTTGCAGAGAAAATTATTTTAAAAAAAGAGATTTATTGATGCTTTTTATCCTCCCAGAGCTCCTTTCAGTTATGAATTGCTCTTTCCCTGTTTTAATGTTACTGTTATCCAGCATGTAGATGATATTCCAGTTTCTCCCTGTAACCTCTCCTGTGCTCCCTGTATCTTTTCCCCTCAAGGCTCTTATTTCTATTTCTATCACTTGCTGCTCTTCTGCATTGTTCTTCCACCCATAAGATCCTCTGCTTGCAGCAGGTTTACCCTTGTTTTACATATGCTCGTGTTCACAGGACTTGTTTGATTGCAGCTCAAATGTGCCCAGTGATTTGGACCAAATCCTTATCAAATATGTTGTTTCCACACATGCTGTCTATATGCTGCCTATAGGAAAGGAAAGTCAGCAGAGCAGCAGGAGCAATGCCAAAGAAAGGTTTCTCCAATTGAATCAATTCTGACCACATCTTAAAAAAATGCTAAGTTCATGTTTGGGATATTTTCAATAGTCACAGGAATATTATTGCCACAACTCCACTGCAGGTCCCTTCATGACTTCTATTGTTTAAATATTGCAGCATAAGAAAATGCAAAGTCTAACTGCATAGATCAATAGCCCAACAGATATTTGCACATTCTGTATTTGGGTTGTCTGAAATTATCTTTCAGAAATTTCTAATTTTCAATAATTGCTTTTTACCCAGAAAGTAATTCTGATAAGATGTAACACTGCTACAGATATGCACTGAATAAAGTCAAAGTGAGTTCCCAAATATCCCTTTGTTGCTTAGAAACAATTTTTCTTAATGTTGAGGGGAGCACATTGCCTATACCTGGATTCAAAGATGTGGCATTTTTAAACTTGTGTTCAAAAATTCCATTGTGCTACAGACTCTTACATTTGCCTTCAGCTTTTGCTTCTTTAATATTTGTGTCTATGTCAGGAACAGTCTATCATTTTCAATAATGTAAATACAAACAAAAACATAATTTATTAATATAGGGATCACTTGTGTCTGGCTGTGTGGTTATTTTTTCTTTTTTTTTCTTTCTCTAGAGACAAAGATATGACATTATCAGAGTCAGTCATGTCTCCAAGTAAATAAAATATTTTACCAACATACTCTAAATTGTACAGTATCAAAGATAGCAAAGGCAGTTACTGACTAAAGTGAGCCCCAACCATCCTTTAGCGCACAGGGAGACGAGACAAAAAGTAAGTTTCTGAAGAATTTCTAAATATTGTAATTTGCAGCTGGAGCAAAAAATGACTGAAATATACTAGGCAGAAAAATACTTATAGATTTAAATAATTATTCGAGCTATATTTTACATATAATTTATAATTTTAACAAAGTTGTTGGATGCATTTTCAGTTGAGTAAAATACCGAAATTATTGTGAGGAATAGACTTGACTTTGCAAAGGTTGAACCTGTCAAGGGTGAGGAAAGGGCATTGCATCTACCACACATCATTCAGAAGTTGTCATCATGTACCAAAACCAGGTATGATGTATTTAACCTTAATAGCTATAGAAGAGATGTAACTTTACCTTTAATGGTTACATATGTTAAAAACTAAAGCAACAACAACAAAAAACATCCAAAACAAGTATAAAAACACACAACAAAAAGACCCACCAACCTATTCTAGACCGGTCTCTTTTAGATTTTTAAAGCATAAACATTGAAATTCTATGAGCGATGTTGCAGCAGAAAAAAAAAAAAATCAATAAGGTAATATTAGAGATGAGCAGTACAAAACCAAGGTGAAGAGGTGCACACAAAAGTTGAGTTGGTTACAAAATTCTGTTGTTCTAATTTGGGTGCAGCAATTTGAAAATTAAGTTTAGGTAGGACTTTCTGGTAGTATGTAAAGACCTTAAAGTAGAAACTGGGCCAGTCAGGGAAAGGTACTTATCTCATAATGGCAGAACAAGTTATGTGCAATTTGCTTTACTGTTTTTTTCTTTTCTGAAATGTTTGTCAGAATATTCTGATTTTAATATTTATCTAGTTTTTCATCTAAGAAGGATAAATTGACTCAGTACAGCATCTGCCAGATTTTTTCCATTGATGTATGTCCTTTTAGAACAGGAGTAGAATTAAGAAATGTCCATAGTATTTAAAATGATGAGAGCCCTAGGGCCACAATGATATCTACAAAAAATGAAGGCACCTTTTTTGTGCAGTGCCACAAAATATGTCCTCCCATGCATGCAAGATCTTCATATCTCGTTATTGTAAAGTAAATATAGAAACTGATAAACACGTCTGTGAGTTTGAAGCACAGAACTTTCAACTCTTGTTGAAAAGCAATATTATCCCAATATTATAAAATAGACAATACAGGCTTTATATATTCATAACATAAAATATAATTCTGAAGAATTGGGAGTATTCAAAAAAATTGTTGCAGATTTTATATGCTGCTAAAATAGAAACATGTAATGTTGTAAGAAGGAGAAAGTGAAGGAAAAGAGCGCAAGAAATTGTGGTGTCATTCTTGGGGCTATCTTGTTAGGGCCAAGTGTTGGATCCAATGATGCTGATGTGTTCTTTCTAACTCCACATATTCTATAATTCCACGATTATAAAAAGGAAACAATTACAACAGTGCATATATTTCCCTCGTAGAGGTATTTGATGTTGCTCTTAGTTGGAAAAGGTGATGAACCTTGAAACTGATAAAGTGTTTCAGTCATAGCCTAAAAAAAATTGACTAAAATAAAATAAAATAGAAATAAGTAAAAAATATAAAAAATGAGATATTATAATAATAATAGTAATAAAGTTTTTATTTAATTGTTAGATCCTAGAATTTTTTAAGCTCTTTGAATTGTCATTAGAGGCATCTTTAACCAGTTTTCATATATCCAGATACCCATGAAGAGTGATTCCACAGAACAGAATCTGTATTGTTTTCTCCAGGTTGCAATTTAGACTTTTTCCCCTCTTACAGAGTGTCAGATATATGATTTCATAAAGAATGCCAACAATAGATTTTCATTTGGGTAAATGCTGCAGTAGGTAAGCTGTATATACCTTGGCTGCTGAGTTTGCACAACTGAGAAAGTTTTAAATCAGAAGGCAACAGAGCAGCAAGAATATGCATTTAAAATAATAAGAAAGGGAGAGAAAATATTAATAGATTTTTTTATCACATTTATTTTGGTATGTCAAAATATTGAAGGATCTTGAGAAAATATGATATGATAGAATAAATTTCCTATTTTGTAAAGTTATTTAAATACATCCACCAAATATAAATATAGTAGCATGTTAGAAATTAATACTTTTAAAATGCAAAGACAAAATGGTGATGCAATACTTTACAGAAAATAAAAATATTTTCAAATGTCAATGGTATAAAAATGCAAATCTATGTTTTTGTAATTTTTGAAATACTGAAATTTCAGCAGATGCAAAAGACAACAAGGTATGAAGCAATCACTTTTCATGTCACTGTAAAATGAGTTAATACTTTAATGCAGAGATAGCATGAGGAATTCAAATATCTCCCAGGAGAATAATTTGATTAAAAGAAAGATCATCTCAGATCCTGTAAACTCAGGATATAGAAAGACTAAACAAAAATGTGGTGGCTTGTTCAATTTTTTTAATGTGTGTGTGAATGCATGTATGGGTGTGTATAATTTATGCCGATTTTCAGTTTTCAGTAAGTTGAGGCTCAAATAATAAATATTTCACTTCTAAATCTTAGCTTGAAGTTGTTTCAGGAAGGAAAAAGACAATTAGATAAGAGTTCACACAGTTCTTTATTCTATAGAGATGTTTATTCCGTCTTATTAAATTGTGCTTTCACTGTAGCAGAAAAACTGGGACTAGAAATTTGTGGCCTTTGTCATATAAAACAGCAGCTCATGTTCCGAGTAGAAGCTATGGTATGGATAAAGGAGGGCACAAAACTCTAGAGTATGGGACAGTATTGCACCCCTATAATGATATCTGCAGGGAAACAGAGCATTTTGTCAGAGTACTCCATTGAAGTACCTTTGCATATTACTGATAGCACGTTAGTCTGCCCTTCACAAGTTCAAGCTTCTTGTTATTCATATGTCTGACAGATGAAACAAATCATTTACCATGCTTTTATTAATAGTGTCAACAAGAAGAGCTGATATTTTAGATAGTATTAGAGACTTGGCTAAAATCTAGCTCCTATATTTGTTAGTAGTTTTTGCAGTATTTTAGACTTAGCATGGTTGATTAAGTGTGCATTTGAAAAGTAGTTAAAATTCCTTTTTATTGTCCTCTGTATATGAACCAGCCAAGTTTAATTCTGCAGTAGCTTCAGGGCAAGTCGAAAACAAGTGAATTCCTTGGCTGAAATACTAGATGACTTTGATCCCATTATGTATCCACACAGCACCAGTCTGGCTCACCTGCCTCTGCCACTAATGCTGCCAACCAGGAAAAAAACCAACCACACTCTCTCTGTTTCCTGCATTGCTGTCCATTCCTACAGTGTCTGGGAGAGCAGAGCTTGGGGGAGGAGATCAGCAGAGGTTATGGGTACTTAAGTGCATGCCCAGAATATCTTCAAAAAATGCATATGATGCAGTATACCTGTCAGTCTCTAATGGACTCACGTGCTTTCAGATGTCTCGAGTGCATGTGAAATGACCACAAGGCTGTTTCTAAGTGGCCAAAAAAGCAAATACAAAAATCTAGCTTGCACAGACTGACTCACCCTGTTGATGGTTAGTGTGAGCTGGTATGTCACAGAATATTGTTTTTATCTCTGAATCCTGTGGAACTAAGGCACAAACAGTAATTCTTTGTATTCTTTCTCACTTCAAAGTGCCTGCAAGAATGTGCCAGACTACTGCTTTATAGAATTTGTTTAATGATGTGGAATCATTCGAGATGTAAACAGTGACAAAGCTTGATGGAATAGAGCTGGAAAACCTTAGGAGTAGCGCTTTGCATCACTAAATTGCCTCTTGGAAGAAGTTGTTTCAAGGAGCTACAGTCATGACAAGAGTCATGCTTGAGTCATTTTACAAAGACACACCTCGGAAGTGATATAAACAAGAGCCTTGGAGCAAAAACATAAGTAGTTTGTATGAGCTAGCTTCCAGTGTCCCAACTTACCCACTGTCCTTTTAAACTTTTTTTCCTTTTTTTATTTAGACAGATGAATGTGTTCATAGGATCCATTTTCTGTACTTAGGTTTGCAATTCTTCTTTTGCCACTGATTTTCTGCCCAGAGCACTTATCTGTTTTACCTATGCTCGATGAAGTTTGTGGCTTCCAGGAACAGTGTAGTAGTGTAGGGATCTCTGGACATGTTAGCTGTAAAAGGTTTCAAATTCCGCAAAGAATTTGGAATTTAATTGTGGCAGAGTAAATCTGCATAACTGCACTGATTGCAATATCTGAGCAGCTGATGCCTCACCATGAGGCACACTAAGAATCAAGGAGTTTGTGTTACATTTTCATTATAATTTAAATTTAGAATTTATCTTCAAACTCAGAAGATAACCACCCAGAGCTACAGTGACCTGAAAAGTTGAGTGGATATTTTTGAGTGAGATATATAGCATTTTGTGATAGTAGTTTCCTAAAAGTCATGAAAGCTAAAACTAGACCAGCAGGAAACTTAAGTTCATTTTCTGGTTTGAGATTCTGCTTTCCAGTATTCTAGTATATCCTAAGTCACCCTGTTCATATGTTTAACACTTTACCCTCTTTTACATTTCCCTCACTCACTCTCAGAGCTGCTGCACAGTATTTTTTACCCTTTCTTAAATATGTTATCACAGTGGCACCACCAGTGTTGCTGAGGGACTCAGTTTTGGGCAGCAGCAGGTCCTGTTTGGAGCCAGCTGGAAAAGTCACTATCAGACACACAGGGACACACTTGGTCTCTCCTCACAGAGCCACTTCTCCAGTACACCTCCTACCAAACCCATGTCTAGCAAACCAAACATGAACTTATGAGAAAAAGAAGGAGAAAATAAATTATAATATTAATATAGCATTTTAAGTATAGGTTGATGCTATTCCGCAAATAAGTTTAATTCAGTTCTATTTTTTGCCATTCTTTACTGAATGATTTCTTTCCTGTCAGTCTTGCTCTCATAACTTATTATTGCACTTGGATGTGCTGCATTACAAATTGTTCTCACAGCTGTAAAAGTAAGATATTTCATTCCGTTGACTCAATTTTTTTTATTAAACTTGAATCACTTTTATTGTTGAAGGACTGCAAAATTAAACTTCATTATGAAAATGCAATAACATACTCTGTGTGTTATTTGTTCATATTGGTTTCCTTTTTAGCCACTGCTGGATGACAATTGCCTAATACATTTTATTGCCAGCAGTCTTTATTAACCTTTGAGAAATAGTTTTTTCCACTGAGACTCCAAATGTTTGATAGCAACATTTGCTCTGGTTTTAATTTATTTGTAAAAGAACTGTGTCAGTGATGATGGTCAAATGTAGTAGACAGATTCATTTGCTCTTTTATTTTTACTTCCACTTTTAGTTGTAATATGTTGATTGAGCACAGAGAAAGATGAAATCCTGTGTGATAGCCTGATAATTTAAGTTTAAGTAATTGTCTGATCCTTATCACACAGTATCAGTATCACTATAGCTCACATTAGTGCAAAAGCAGAAAGGCAGCTATGCATAAACATATTTGAGTTAAACTGAAAATCCAATGTCCTTGAGATTGATTTTACACATCTGGTTTACAAACTGTATCTGAGAATCTACTTATACTTCTAGTATGTGTTCATCACTTTGAAATTACTCACTCTTCTCAAGACATCTCAAAAGCAATAGAAAGGAGGAATATGTCATACTCTTTCCCAATGTCTTTCTATGACCAGGCAAAACTAGTTCACAAGTCAACCTTCCAGTTAAAATAAACAGGATGAGATACACTTAGCAAGACCAAATATCACTCCTGTGACAGGGCATTCACTCATTTGAAATATGTATATTGGTCCTATTCCTCTACTACTGAAGAAAGGTGGATGTCCTACCCCCATATTACAGGAAGAGTACTGCCCAAAAAGGAAAACAAATTTTTCTCTTAGGAAGAAATTTTTTTTGCGCTTCTTGAAAAGGGCAGATACATGTGTCTATACATAGCTAGCTAGCTAGCTAGATAGATAGATATACATATATACATATCTTTATGACTGAGAGAGTGAATAATAATAAATTTACTTTATCCATTTTGAGAAAGTAGGCTTTTTTCTCCAGACTTCATATGACATAGCTAAAAAAAAAGAAAAAAAAAAAGAAAAAAAAAAAGAATTATCTTAATTGCCAGTTAAATCAAATGGGAAAAGAGTAAAATTTCTGGGACATTTTAGTATAAAATATTTTCTTTTTTTTTTTTTTTAATAATGGTTGAAAGATCTGTGATTTGATGAAATCTGAACAAGCATTGTTTTTAATTTGAATGTCTAGATAAGAGAACTTTTCTCATATAACCATAACTTTATAGGCTGGAGGTTTAGCAGAGCAGAGCAAAGGAGGAGGAAAATAGGGAATACAATAAAAAGAATTTGTCATAAGGGGTCTGTGGAACTGAAAAATTAATGAAAGAATTATGGCCTTTTGAAAAACCCATCTGACACCTTGAGGGAGAGCACACTGTAGAAACAAAAAGAAAATAAGTAAATGGAAATCAAGGTTGAGAGCAGTGTGACTGAAGGTATGCTTAATTAGTGAACTAGATGACAAAGTAACATTCACTCTCAGTTATTGACAAATCAGTCGGTTTTCTAGTTGTTACCACCAATTCTAGAGGCTTTCTTCTAGCAATCCCAACTTGATTTAATTTGATTCCTGAAATAGTTAGTCTTTTTGCAGTCACTATGGCCATATATTTTAAGAAGCAGTATATGAAAGAGGAATGGATGGGATTTGACAAGAAAATAGAGAATTTTTTTATTTTGCTTGGAGAAAGAAATAAAAATAAAACTTGAGGATAATAGGAGCAGCTGTTCATTTTAAGGATTTTAAGTTAAAATATATGTGTTATAAGTTATATAAGATTTTCAATTCACAGAGAGGATCTCAACTGAAATTATTCTATTTTTACCACATAAAACCAAATATAGATTTGCATTCCTAAACCAGTGAAAATGCAAGATGATTTTATCTGTATATACTGTAACTATTTTTTAAAGTGGCTCTGGGCTGCTGCATGCCACCTAATATCAGTACATAAGAAAGCAGAAAACAATAGATACAAATATATTGAATTTGTCCATTGGTTCTTTTTTGGTTTACCCCAGCACTCCTGGAGACTTTTAAAAGGGCAAATTAAGTTATAAATCAACAGTAGGAAACAAAAAAAAAAAAAAAAAAAAAAAAAAAGAAAGGTCAACTCCTCTCGGGATGAAAGAAATCATCATCTGACACAGTTTATCTTTTATCTTGTGGGTCAAATTAATATCCAGGGGAAAAAAACCAGCTTGATTAACTAAAGTAATGATAAATTACAACAATAGGTTTGGGTTTGTTTGGGTTATTTTGTTTGTTTGTTTGGGTTTTTTTGTTTGGTTGGTTTGGTTTTGTTTTTTGGAGTTTTTTTGAGGGGGGGAGGTTTTTTATTTTTTTGTTGTTTTTTCTTTATCTACTCCTGGTATGATTTACCATAATAATGCCTACTTAATAATAGTAAAATATTTTAAAAGTTAGAATTCATTATATGATCCTCACAATCACTGTTTTGCTGATGGCAATGGATTAGCTGTTTTCATTCCTAATAAAAGAAAAAACTACTGGAAAACAGTATTCCTATAAAATAAGGTCGGTTGGGTGATTTTCATACTGTCAGACAAACAGCATTTATTTGATCTGTTTTTTCAGCTACATATCAAGCAGCTCTTTCTTGAGAACATCTGCAGGCTACTCTCCACAGGAGCTGATTCATCAAACCACAGTTCATTCAGCACATCCCACTGACCGATGAGCTCTGTGCTTATAGATCATTTTTAATGGACAAGTGAGCTGCACTCAGCTACCTACCCTTTCATTCTGACTATCTTCAGTCACACTAGTCCTTCTAAATAAAAAAAAACAAAACAAAACAAAACAAAACAAATAAAAACCAAAAAACACACAGAAAAAATTGTATTGAGAAATCAGACAGTAAACTGCAGTTAGTTTATTATTGTGGGCATGTCCTGAAATGAACTTTCTTACAGCAAAACTCATCTTTTAATGAAAAATGTCATCTGTGCTAATTCATTGAGTGGAAATCTAAAAGTAATTATCTACTGATTTTTACAGCAGTAGCTAGCACATCTATAGCCACAAGTGCATAAGCATTTCCATTATAAACCCTGTTACTCTAGGTTCTAAAAATTTGCAGACTATTGAAGTTTGACTCAAAGAGTTAGAAGGAACCTCTCTAAAAGGAATTTTGGTGTCCAGACATTTGTGAATTACACAGCTAAAGCAGAGTAGTTTGCTGTTTGACCATGTACTGCACAGGCTTTGCAGACTTCACTGAAAATTATATTTATCTTACACTTAAGGCACTATACAAAACATAGCAACGTGACTTTATTTAAGATATGTTATATACATAAGGATTGTATAAACATCAAACAGAAGTTCCAGTAACACTCTGGATGACATCATGGGGAATTAAATTTTTATTTCTACTGTAAGTGTTGTCCTTTCTGATTGTTGCCTGTCATGACAGATTCTCTGTGCTGTCAGCCCTCATTCAGAGAAGTGGTTCTTTTGTGAAGAACAGGTTTCTGAAGCTTCAGACTTTAGATATTTTGAAGCCAACTGGATAAATATCTGCAGATGTGTGTCATGCATCACCAAACTTGTCAAACACAAGAGGTATGAATCTTCCAGGTACACCCTGTCTGGTTTATTTCAGCCTGAATCTATTAAGTTGTTCTCTTAAACCAATGGAGGTACTCTCAGTTTATAAAATCAACCAGTCCAGCTCTGTAGATGGACAGAAACATGTCATATGCCTTCAAAAAAACTAAAGTAACAGATAATAAGCCAGTTAAAATCTACATCAATTCTTTCTGCCAATTTTTGCAAAGTTGTTTAGTTGGGAAATCTCCTTCTGCCCTTTCACCTCAGGCATATAATAAAAGTATTGGGAGAGAAAGGACAAACAGACATGGTGTCAGGAGCACACTAAGTAAAGGCAAGAATGATGCATGAACTGCAAAAGGTGTTGAATGGTACTACGCAAGCATCACATGCTCAGTCAAACATATAGAAATTGCCAAATTGTTAATTGAAGTGTTTCCTGTTTGAAAGTTAATGTATGGGGGGAAAAAAACATGAAAACCAAAACCACATTCTAAGGAGTCAAAGTTGATAAGGAACTAAGCCATTTGAAAGCCATAGTGCCTTGGAAGCATAATAATCAATTATGCCCCAAGCAGTGAATCTATATTTCTTGCATGCTAGAAAGCTTAGGGGTTTTTTACATTCCATTTTTATTCCTCCTAGATTATTTAAAAATACTGAGATTACAGTCAAACAAGTTTTAGGCATATCGTCCATAAGAAATAGGAAGTTCTGGAGGGAAAAATTATGTATTTTCAATTATTTTTTTTTTCAGTGTTTCTCTTTTGAAAACATGTTCATACTATCTAAACAGACTAGGTAAGCAACAGTCTATCAAAATAGTCTATCTGAAGAGAAAAAAAAATGAAAACTGAGAAGAAACAAAATTTGGCAGCAGTGAGACAGAACAATTATGCACTTCTGAAATTTATGCTTATGAGCTAAATGTTAAGTCTGAGTTCCTCTGTTAACAATTATCTTTTTCTTCTGAATTCATCCTTGAGATCTGTGAGACTTTTTTCCTTACATTGTAAGTTTGAAGAATTCACAGGATGAGGTCTGTATACATGAGATGCAGTATGGAGCGACTTTCAAAGAAGAAACAAGAACTGCATGGTTACTAAGAACAAGTAAATATATATTTAGAAATTTGTGTCCTATAATCCCTTTTTTTCATTGAATTAGATTTCCACAAGATGAAAGCAGCTTACTGTTTGACAGATTAACTTAAAATGAAAAAGCAATGCAGCACTTCATTCTTATTTTTCTGGTGACATTTTTTTTACTTACATTCAATTCCAAAAGACATTTTTGGAACAATTCAGAGGAAGCCTAGCAATCTTGCTAGTATTGTGTGCAACATGCTAAATCTTGTTGCAGAGGAAAGCAATGTTAGGATGTTATATTACATCTACTGCTGATTGGAAGCTGTGGTCACTCAGCTCCCTGCAGGCATAACAAATACTCCACAAAACATCTGTCTCATGCACAAATTGACCATACCACATTGTTCTCCTTATTGAGTTTGGCAGACACAGCTGATGGAGGTTGCAATGCATTTTCTGTAAGCACTGACAAAATACATGTTTAGAGGATTAATTTTAACTCCTTTACTTAACTGTTTTTGACAAAGCCTAGGTGTTTATGCAGTTGCAGGGATTTTTATTATGGCAGAAATGCTTAACAGGGAAGCATTATATCATCACAAATAATCCAAATCAACTCGTTATTGCCATATATTGCACATTCTTTTATTGCAAATTCATGATTGATTGTTCATGTTCTTCTTTTGAGTCCTTCATGGACTGTGTGTGATCAAACTTGAAAGTATTTGATAATTCAAGAGGTGACTAGAAAAAGACCTGCCAAAATATTGAAGATCATCCAGAGAATACAGGGTTAATATGTACTACTGATTTTATAGTTCAAATATAGTTCAAATCTTATGCCTTAAAATTGAAGTTTTACTGACCCAACAACAGAATAATAATCACTACTTGTTTCCAAATCAGACAAATTTAACTATGCTTTTACTGATATAAATGTTGGACTACTTTTGCAGGAAAACAATTAGATCTAGGGACAGGTTCAGTTTTTCACACCTTCACCCTAAAGTTACATAGGAGTAAATAAGTACTTATTGAGGAACAGTGAAATTACTGTAGTAGGACACCCTTTGGAAATGTAGAGCAAATATTTCTCTTCCTTGTAATGTTATTAACTAGGATATGTGTTTTGCATTTTCACAAGGTAAATAGAAACTATATAGTTAGCTATTACTGAAAAACATAATTGGGAATTACAAACTAGTTATCTATATGCCAGCAAATCCAAAGAGAGAATCTCCTTTTAACATTGAAGTAAACAATCTCAAATTTCTTCTCTAAGAATCAGAAGATTGTGACTGATTTATTTGGCATTGGTAAACATGAGAGAGAGAGAGACACACACCAAATCTACAGCTGTCTAAGGACTGCAAATAAAATTTAACAGGACAGTACTTAACTGAAATCATATAATAATACCTGACAATGGATGTAGAATGATGAGTTTTGGGAAAATTAATTAAAATGTGAACCCACGTTTCTCCTTCTAAATCACTTCTTCATTTTCAGTAAGAAGACTTGGATGGCATTTCATCTAGGAACTTTCTTTTATTCTAGTTGGTGGTGCAAAACAGTAAAAATTTTAATGTTCTGAAAGTAGTCCTGAAGGTAGTATTAAGTCATCAAATAGATGACAATGATGAAGAGTACAGAATCATTCTAAAGACACCAGTCAGAGACAGCAGCTGGGTAATGTTGTCAGGTTGCTCCATGTTTGGGGCTTTATTTCAAGGAATAATATGATTGTTTTCTCTGAACTCATTCTCCTTTTCCCCTTCCCAACATTCCTGTTGTTTCTCTTATGTTGGGGAAATTGTCCAACTTTAGCCTCATGGAAATTTTCACAATTAGAAAGTTTAAGGGACCTTCATCAGTATCTGTACTTGACTGATTGTCTTCCTCCATGATGTCACAAAACTTCTGCACTATGAAAGCATGATCAGAGTCTAATGAAAATATTGACACTGAATCCTGAAGGAGAAGATATGTAATCTTCATCCCTTAAAAAGTTAAGAGGTAAAGATTGCTTATGAAGAATAGGGAAAATATTTTGGATATGTATTTGCATAAGCACTGGTAGTTAAAGATACAAGGCAAAAATATTTGCCTTGATATTTTGATATTGATATTGATATTGATATTTTGAGGTATGGGATGTGCACGAAAATCAACAAACAAACAAAAAACCCCAACCAACCAACCAACCAACCAAAACTCTCTTGATTTATCAAATACAAAATTAACTTTGAAATTCATTGCCAAATTTGATCTTTAAGGATAAACTACAAAAATATAGCACGGACAAAACAAAGCTATCTGCTGTAAAATGCAAAGAACATAACTTCTTTTAAAGTCTTCTGCTGTAGAGCAGTAATCCATATTTGTCTAGTTAAAGGCATTCTTCTGGAATGCTTGAGGAATCTTCACTATGAAATCTGAAAGAGATGGACATTTGATCTGTTTGACATGTTCTGTGTTAATTTTTTTTTTTTTAATTTAACCACACTTTATATATATATAAACATATATATATATATATATATAGCATATATATATATACATGCTACACTTCCATGTATATTCTACACTTAAGAAATTTGTACCATTTTAACAGACATTCTGTAGCTATCTTCAGTCATAGATCTTGTCTTCTATATCCAAAAATGCCAGGGAATATATTCTTTGAAAACAGAACCAAAACCAGGTACATGAACACCAGAATAAGTAAAACACAATGTCCTAAAATTTTGAATCTTAGAATTACATGAAAGCTTCTGCTCATTTCTTTCTGTAATTTTTTTTTTCCTCCAGTGGTTGAGATGGATTTCCTCTCAGTTGGATTTTATTGATATTTACATGGGTACTTAAAATATTTGGAGTGATGCTAGACCTGGTTGTTCAGGTCCAGTACACATATTTTTTAATGTAGTATATTCTTCTTGCTGTTTCCATGTAGTTTCTTTAAAGCACTTAGGAATATGTTAAAGTATAGTCGAAATCCATAGGATTTAAGTCCTTAATAACTTAATTAGAAGAGCAATAGATAAGGTTACACAGTTGCTACCCTTATCGAGAAGGTCTCCAGAAAAAAAAACAAAAACAAGTACAAAAAACCCCAGTGCAAATGTGGTGCTGCAGTCATCCCAGCTTGTTGGCTGATAAAACACATACACCTCATAGTGCACATTTAAGATGGTCCTTTCATGGACACAGAGAAGTGTAAATCTAGTAACAAGGAGAAGCTATCAGTACATATATTTGATCTACTTACACAAGTAGCTTCTGTTCTAATATTGGACATTGTTTTTGTTGAGCAGTTATACTTTTATTAAAAATAATGCTTTATTGAATGAGAAAATTCTATAAAATCTACTCATAATAATTAAATCGCTCATTTAATCTATCCTTGTCTTTTAAAGTTGCCATTTTACTTATTTTGATTACTGAAGATTTACCAAACTCATGCAATTACATCATAATCTTTGTAGATTGCATTGGGATTTCTTGCAGTAATTATTCTTTATTAAACTCATATTTCTATAATTTGGTCTTTGTATGAATCTCATACAGTTCAGAGAACAGTTATTCTTCTCCAAGATTGAAAAATTCTAAACCAATAAAAAAATTCAGAAAAGCCATTCTAGTATTTTGACAGAATTCTAGAACAATGTTTGTTTCCATATTAACAATGCTGTTTGTCAGGTCATTTTTTTTCTCATCTTGCTGCTTTTTCTCTTTTGACAATAATTTTAAGAAAATTGGAAAATATTGCAGAATCAGATGGGCAGATTTTCTTCAGACAAATGTTTACAAACACTATTTTCCTGTTGCATGTCTATTTCTTGAAATACAAAAATACAGAATTAAAAAGTCAAATCTCTGCATCTTCCTATAATTTAATTTTAAAATTATATATATATATGCATAATACAGTTTCAGTTTACTGCATAACAAAAGAGGATGTATTTCTCAGCATTGTGAATTTCCACTGAAATCACAGGCTGTAGTTAGAGATATTATTTGATCAAGAATATATTTAGTAGTAGCAGTTGTATATTGTTTCAGAGCATTGAAAAAAAAAATATATAAATATATGTTTACCATTTTTATTGTGTTAAGTTATAAAAGGTAATAGTATTTTTCTCCTTCTCTGACCTACATAATGAACCTATGGAAAATGTTGCTATGGTGTGTGAAATATAGCTAACATAAAAAGATTTAAAAAAAGAGACACAGAACATTTAGCAATGAAAACTGCAGATTTCGTACAATGGATGCTAAAAACTATTTTAAGAACACATGTAAACCTTCTTTTTGTCTTCCATTTTTTGAGAACAGTTTTATTTAATAAATTTTAATATCAGAATTAGATGTCTATTATTTTTAATTTTAGTTTGGATCATGTTGTCTTTGTATGTAGGTTTTTTATGTGACTCATTTTTTCATAGTTATTAAAATTATCTTTTGGGACTGTGAGAGATAATTATAATAACTACTTTTTATCAATGTCCTCCACAGTTATAATAGGCAGTGCCAACTTTGTTGATTGCAGACACAAAGCAAAATGAAAAAACATTAGGCCTAAGAAAATTTTATTCTTAAATGCTTCAGAATTATTCATTTGTTAGTATCAATAACAATAATTCAGTAAATTTTATAAAATCATATTTTATTTAGAATAGATTGATTCAATTATAGCAGATTTTGTTTGGTTTTTGAGGTTTTTTTGGGGGGTTTTTTGGTTTTGTTTGTTTGTTTAGTTTAGTTTAGTTTTGCTTTGTTTTGGTAGGATCATGACTTTATTGGGGGGAAAAAGAAAACATTAAATAAATAATTAATAAAAAATAAGCTTAAAAAAATCCCAACCTGGATTTTTTTGGACCAGATGATGAAAACAATCACCAGTTTTTCCAAACATAGACAAGTGTGAATACATGGGACTAGAAGGTACTAGAAACAGATTTTAAAACAGACTTATTGCTGTCACAAAACCCCAGAATAGCCTTTTGATACATTTCAAAGGAGTTTTTGAAGTACATGTACCTTCATCCCCATTTACACAGCCGATGTTTGGCCGTCATTTCACACTTCTGGTGTTCTGTACCTTGAATAGAAACTCCCACTCCATCACATGTGACAGCATGCAGCCAAGGATTAGGATCACCACCACCCATAACTCTCTCCCTCTAAAGTATTCAACAGGGCATAGGAGACATATTTTTTCCATTCCTTCAGCAAACACACCTGAAAAACCTACAGGACTGAAGGACAGAAGTAACAGACAGGCACTGAAGAAACAGTTTGTGAGCAAATCCGAGCGGAAGCTTTGCTCTTCATTCCCACTTGTTCCAGACAGATCCAAAGATGTTTGGTATGGGTTTATATCTAAATGCAAGAGAGTGATCAGAAAGTCAGTCTGAATTATTATTTAAAGCCTAGAGCTGAAATGATTTTATGGTCTCCAATTCCAGACCAAGGTCTTAACCTTAAGTTGGAGGGTTACTCCTGGCTGTATTTTATGACCAGAAGAAGCAGCTTAGAAGTGAAAAGTATAAATTATTATTAAAAATCTCCTTGATCCTATTGCATAGATTCAATTGTCTCTCTTTTTTTTTTTTTTTTTTTTTTTTTTTTAAGTCAGGAACGTAGACCAGGACTGAGACACACTCCAGCTCAGCTACACTCTCTACACGATCTGAAAATGAGGATCCAAATCCCTTTAGACACCTACTATTTTACTTATTTGGGAGTACAAATGAAATTGTGACCCTAGTGGTGTAGCACAGGTCAAAGAAAACTAACAGAGAGACCATTAAATTTTCTATTGTATGTGTCAGTATTTGGAAAATATTGGATACCTTAAAGTAAACTAAATTGTCACTCTTTGTGATGTTGTTTGTTAGTTACTAAATATGATTGGTATGAAATATCTCGGAAATTAATAAATACTAAATACATTCAACTGTCAAGATGACAATTCAAAACGTACAATGTCTTAATTTGCTGGAAAACTGCGAGGATGCTTGTCAGCACTGAATAAAGGAACTCAAGGACACAAGAAAAAGCAGACACCCCTTTCCATCTCACTCACTAATCTACAGCTGTGCAGATGCACAATATTTTCTGGAGCAAATTAAAATTGTTAAAATATCGACATTAATTATCCCAACATTTTTGTTAATGCAAAAGACAGCTAGCTTTTAGAACACTATGCTACATCTACAGTCAGGCTACATCACATTTTATTAATCTGTTCAATATTATTCTCCAAGAAAAAAGATATAATTGCAATATTTAATAGCAGATTCATTGGTTCATACAATTAGACTGATTTGTGAATAAAACCAAATAGTGTAGTTAATAATTCATCTTGAGGATACCCTTTCAGTTATCTGATTTATAATAGTTAACATGAACCAATATTCTCAAAATTCTAGTTGCAAAGGCCTTTTAAATGCCAAAAAACTCTTCTGTATTTTGAACTACTCCTCTTCTCTTGCCTACATTTAAATGTAATTTAATGAGGGATTCCTATGATTAAAAATGGGGCTGGGAAGCATTTTGGTAAAGTATTATTTGTTTGCTCTCCAGTGAATATCGCTGCAGAAACTGGAAAGTAATATCTTATTTTCTCTAGACACATATTTTGAGCTAATATTTGGAGTTTTCAAAGCCTATAATTCCCATGACCACCTTATTTTTGTGGACATTTTAAGTATCATGACATTCATTTTCTAGAAAATTGGTTCCCAGATTTTTATGTAGAAAGATTTCTTTGATATTATTTAAAATAACTTTGTAAGATTATTTGATAACTACAAGAAACAATGGTGCAAAAAACCATTATGAAAGCACAACACTTAACAGGTTTAAAAATGGGGAAAGGGAGATAATGGAAGAGTTTTATGTATTAAGAAAAAACAAACATCTACATTCATCACTCACACGAGACATTATGAATCAGTGCAGAACACACAAATGGTATAATAGATTATTTCTGATCCACATCCTCTTCTACCAAAATAAAAAAAATAACTAAATTCATGCTTTCAATTAGTTTTGTTTCTTTAAGGCAGCATCTGTAAATCAGACCATTCTCTGCAGGATGGGAAATATTTTGCCCATAGTATTCTGCTTATTTGTTTCTACTTCTGAGTACAGGCAAAAATATTATATCTGTCTGCAAGACAATGTTTGCATTAGTCCAGAAAAGGGGTTTCACCAGAACAAACTGGTAAAGGCAGGATCTAGCAAAAGAGGTTTCAAGTAAACTGTTCTTCATTGGATTTAGTACTATGCATAATATTAGGAAAACTAATTGTTACATTCTTTAGGATTTGCTCCCTGTGCCCAGCAATGATTCATGCTTTAGTAAGTCTTTAGCTTTAGCTCTCTGCACATATTTTTGCCAGAGAAAGAACAGCACTCTTGTCATCTGCATCCTGCAACCACAACTTCCTTCTAAGGTTAGGAACTTGCAAAGAACACCACATTTTAAATTAGGATTCAAAACTTGGCAGCAGATTGGTAATGTTTTTTCCATAATCCATAGAAAGGTTAGTTTATCTTACTATTTTTTTAAAGCTTAGTATTTTCCCTCTCTTATTTTTGTTTAACACTTAGGAACAATTCTTTTTTTTAATTTTTTTTCTATGGTTCTTTTAAAACTAAGGTCAAAATACATTGCTTTTCACAGGCTTAATTTTATATAAATAGTGCTGACATTAGTTTCACTAGCAGGTAATAAAAATGTGATAATTTGTATTCCCTCAGTGGATGTAAATGTACATGATAAACCTCTTGGTGGAAAGGTAGAAGAAGGCAAAAAACCTCGAGATAGAAATATGCTTAAATATGCCTTGAGAAACAGGTAAATTCTTAAATTAGCAGGCATTTATAGTTGGTGATTATTTTATAGTGATTGATACTGGACCTCTTTTTAAAAGTTCCATTGACAAATAAATGGATATGAATACCTAGTTTTGTCCCTGCTTAAAGAGATTGATTCTGTTTCTAAACTAATTGAGCATTAGCATAAGCTGGCTCTTAAAATGTAATCAAATATATTAGGAAGAGACCTTTTCTCTTAATATAGGTGTGCTTACCCTAAGCCTTCCTTTTTGTTTGGTTGGTGGCTTTTTTTTACAGTCTATTAGAACAGTGATCTTTTTACACTCTAAATAAAAGGATTAGTGTGGAGAAAATAAATACATTTTTTAACTTTTGTCATGTCTGGAAATGCATTGAAAATCTATGAACTTTTTAATGAATACTGTTACTAAACGCCTGGGATGGCAAGCTTGAACAGGTTCTTTAACTACTGTTTTGGAAATGTGAAAATATCACTCAGGGATGTTATAAATATGTGCCTGTGAACCAGAAGTAGAATTAGAAGTGTAGAAAAATCTGAGCAGGAGAACAAGCAAAATAGAAATTAAAAATATTTTTATAAAAGCTTGGAAATCACCTCTATGGTAAGGAAAGTCGGGTGCCATCACGTGTAATGGTGCATTACACATGATGCTCAGCGTGAGTCAAGGGGAAAAAAACCTGAAAACGAGCATCACATCAAGGTGTGTGTGCACCTTATGTGCATGGCAAGCCTCCACATGCACAACCACTGGGGTTTCTCAAATTCCAACATGAAGCTTAAGAGTTTTGTTCTAAAAAACATTCCATATTTTAAAAGGAAATAAATTGATCTTAGTAACCACTATGCTCATCTGCACTCCTGAAACTTCTTTCTAAAAGAAGCTTGGGTGAATTTCTTCATGGCTAAGCAATGAATATAATTTTCCTTCTGCTCTGTCTCCATTGCTGTCTCAAGGGGTGGTGATTATTACAAAACCTTAGTGGTCCTGTGAACAAAGCACTGTATTTTATATTAATTTTGGCTCTGATGGACTTTTTCCATGGTGGCTTTCATCCTGCTGTGCTTTGTAGTTAGAAGGATGTTGATAACACACCAATGCTTTGGGTACAGCTGAGCAGTGCTCAAACAGCATCAAGGCTGTCTCTCCAATCCCACACCAAAGGCCAATTGGCTGGGCTGGGAGAGAATTTGTGAGAGGACAGAGCTGACCCAAAATGACCAAAGGGATATTCCATAACATATGGCATTGTGCTCAACAATAAAAAGCAAAGAGAAAGGAGTAGGGGGTGGTATTTGATATTAACATATTTGTCTTGCAAAGCAATCACCAAGCATGCTAAGGCCCTACTTCCCTGGAAGTAACTGAGCATTGCATCCTGATGTTCAGGAAAAGTGAGGGGTTTTTTTGCTCCCTTTGCTTTAGTACACGGTTGTTGCCTTTATTCAGGACCACATGCAGCCTTTATTAAACTGTCTTCATCTTAATCCATGAGTTTTTAACTTTATTTTCTCCCCCTGTTTTGTTAAGGACTGCATGGCTTTGTTAACCCATCACACCAGTGCAATCCAT
The DNA here is from genome assembly GCF_903797595.1 of Erithacus rubecula. Lineage (NCBI taxonomy): Eukaryota > Metazoa > Chordata > Aves > Passeriformes > Muscicapidae > Erithacus > Erithacus rubecula. The sequence goes on from NC_136689.1 coordinate 105,002,093, forward strand.
ATTATTCAAAGCTGTGTTGCATACTGAAGCAACTAAATATTATTCAGCAAGGGAAAGAGGATTAATTAAAAAAAGCAAATCATACAGTTATGAAGAGAATGTTCTTTTTAAATTTCCTCTAAAGAAGTAGAGATAGAGACGAACAAACAAACAAATAAAACCAAACAAAAAAACCACCAAATTGCACAAATAATGGAACAAACAAACAAAAACCTAAGAAAGCCCTAAGCACAAACCAGAAAAAAAAAAAACTTCCAAGATTTGATGAAAGAGCAGACAGTGATAGATGAGATGGAAAATGGAAAAGAATGACTTTGGACTTTATTAAGAAATCTAATTTGAGGAAAAAAGCCAGTGAGGATGATGAGGTAGCAGAGGTATAGATATGTGTTCTGTTTTTCTACCTATACTTTTATGTCTCCTGTGCTCTATGAAGTGCAATTATTTAATAAACAGAATTTTAACACTGTGTCCATCAGCTTCCATGAGAACTTGAGAAATAAATTGTGAAAATAAGGTTGAGTTGCTAAATCCAATGTTTGGGGTTTTTTGAGAATATTCACTGATTTTAGACAGGACTAAAATAATTGAATAGTGACTTGTCCCATATTTATAAAACCTTTAAAGCATCCTTTTAATTTCCTCTTTCACTATATTTACACAGTCTTGTATTCTGAACCTGTGGGTTCTCACACCTTTCCGGTTTCCCCTTCTAAAAATCAATTCTGCTTCTCAGACTTTTACAACACTTTTTTTTCCAGTAGCATGCTGACTTAAAATGGCATCAATACAGCACAGTCAGTTATCTTCACTTAAATCCACACTTTCCTTTACAGACTTACTTTTCAGCTTAGTTCTGAAAAGTAGATATATCCACTTCCTTTGTAACATTTTAAATATATCTTAAGTGCCATGCTGAGCTTTGAGAAGCACATCTGAATGTGCATGAGGAGGCTTCACTGCAATATGTCCATCCTAGCAGGTATCTTAGATTCTACTCAGTTTAAAGTAGCTTCAGGAAATCTTGTAGCCACATTGTGCTGCTCAACTTTGGCACCTCTTTAAGCTGAGAAACTTTATGAAGCTTAGAAGTTGGGGTTTTTTTTAATTTTTTCATTTTCTGGAAGTCTGTCAAAGAATGTTTTCTCCTAGTCAGCGGGTGTACATTTGGTTTTCTTTAAAGCAGTGTTTTGTTTGCACTTTTTGCAAGTGACAACTGCTTGACTAAAATGACCCTTTTTCATATTCTTATTTGGATATATCTTTTTATCTATCAATGATAATGCATCCTGCATTTATTATATTTTTTATTATGGCTTTTTTGGCAAAGAGTAGAAACACTGTCCTGCTGGTAGTGGATATGACCCACTGAAGCATCAAAATTCTTTTATTTTTAATCAAATATTTCTAATTGATGCATAAATTTCTGTAAAAAAGCTTACTTGTTGCTAATCCTTGTATTGGAATTCATTTTCTATGCTCTTTAATTTGACCTCTAAATCTCCCACATCTCTATCTTGTCTAGTGTATGGAGTATGTCTGACGTCAGTGAAGCTCAGTTAAGAATATTTTCAGGAGCTTCAGTGATGATAAATATTGCATATTTTTTTCATCTTTGTCTGACAGTGAAGGCAATCAGGTGTCTGGTGATTTCAGTTCTCATGCTGCAGATTAAGTGTTGCTCTGTTTATTTCTATGGGACTGTAGCAACCAATGCTTTAAGCAATGAAGAAATATCATCTCCCTGGAAAACAGTGGTTTATCTTAATTTTTAAATATTACATTTTGATTTAAGTTTTATTTCATGGTAAATACCTCAAATATTTGGGCTTCTTAAATAGACCTAATTTCTCCAGTTTACTTCTCTATTCTTACTATCTGTCTTCCACTTTCACATGAAACCTTTTCAAGATTTTTTTTTCTGGTTTTGTTCATATCTCTCCAATAAGTGGTCAACATTGCAATTACCAAAAAGTACTTTTAAAACATCGTTCAGCAGATTTTTAGTTACATTTTGCCTCGCAATTGAGATAATTCCTTTCCACTTACCAGGAATTAACTGAAAATCAGAATTGCTTTAGGTGCTCTGAAGTAGTTTAGCATGTGTAGAATTTTTAGAAGAAAGGTAGATTAAGACCCCAAGAGAACTCATGCTTGTCAGAAAAATAGAATAAATTCCCTGAGAACAAATTTTAATGCAGGAATGACTAAATCCTCCAACAAAATGCAAATATATCCATTTAGTTTTACCATAATTTGTCATTTTCCAAAGATAATATTGTTTTTCAAAATCTAATATTTGACCAAAACATAGTCCTAATTAGTTGATGTGAGGTATTTCAGTCATGGTGGAAATGGGAGGAGTTGTCAGTACATAATTAAGGAGTTTATTGCCACTGCAATGTTATATGCTGCTCACCACATTTCTCTCTTGCTCTTTTTCACTCTCCATTCAACCTTTTCTTTCATTTATCATCTTTTATTCTTTTTTGAGAAATTGTGCTTAACTAAAGATAGCCAGAAGAATTTAATAAAATAATTTATCTATGTCTCCCAAGTGGTAATTTAAACTTTTTCTATTAATATAACATTGCATCCAAAATGTTGCCTAATAGATTTATTTTGACCCTCATTGCATAGAGAGTACAGAACATGATAAATGACTATTATAAAGAGAATTTAGAGGAAATATTTGCATTCTCAATACTTAAAAATATAACCACAGAAATAGCTGGAAAAAAAAAAATGTAGGTACAACACAGAGATACAGCGTGCATTCACCTGAGCAAACTTTCAGGTAATGGTTGATGATAGTTCAAAATTTCTATTGAGCTGTTGATAAATTCAGCATGGAGGGTAGGGGCTATGAATTCACAGATTTTAGCGGGATTCTGAACAGAAATTCTCCCCAGCTGCAGAGATTATTAATGTTTTCTAGAAAATACCAAAAATTACATGTGATTTTACCTACTGTCCAATGTGATGCAAATTTGTTCTAAGTTAGACCTTGCTTCTATCCACTGGCCAGAAGTCACTCAAGCAGAGAAGAGGCCAAATATTTTATGTACTTTTTTATTCTATGGCTAAGCAGTTATTTTCAGGAATGTTTCAACTCCCTCCACTTTCACTCTGTGCTGCACCACTGCTCCTTTCCCACTTAGTTGACTAGAATTAGCTTAAAGCAGATCCAAATTATTATTAAAATGGTATTTTGGCAGTATAAGTACATTTATCAGTGCATTTTCTTGATATGCTTTTAGAGTAGTGCACAAACAGTTGTGGTGAAAATGAGCGGGAAAGAAGTTGAGAAAATAAATAAATGAAAAATTTTATTTCTGGAATATTCAGTAGAATTGGCACTGATGACAATAAGCACTGGTAAAGTTGAACAGAGTGATGGCATTTTCAGTTTTGTGGATTTATGTGAGGGTGACAGTGCTTTTCAGGTCACCTACACTTTTCTTTGCTGAAAACTGACTACTTTATAGGAAAAAGGTTTTACCTACTTACAAGCTTGAAGCAACTTTTGTGGTTCACACTCATAAAACCTAGCACATATTTAATATATCACATTTTCTATGTCTTTGGGCAGAGACCACTTTTTGAACACTGATTTTTGCTTCCAATGTTTTGTCTAGGAGAAATATTAGCACTGCTAATAATATGTTCTAAACACATAGAGTGTTTGAATTTAGAAACTAAAAAACTGAAAATCCAGTTCCCCGACTTTCATTTTGTTTTATGTGCAAATGAGAAATAAATGGTGCAGATTTTGATACGCAAAACTTTGATTTTGAGATTTAATATAGCATAAAAATCTCTTCTTAGTCTGTTCCTGCACACCTACTGATGTTTGAACTCTGTAGTCTTTGACCCTTATCTTCTCAATTGTACTTCTTTAAAGAAATTCTTCAGCAAGGCAGTCTAAAGTCAGGCAGGGAGAAGCCTTCTCCTCATCCTGTTATATGTATATAAGGAGGTTCTGAAAGATTTATCAACCAGTTAATGCCATCATTTGTTAATCATTAATCCAGGAAATCTCTTTTCCCTTAAACCTGAATGACACTTCATTCAATATGTGTCAGCTGGTTCTATTATCTGTTAAGCAGATGGTCTGGAAGGAATGCAGAATTTGTGAAGGCATATAAAAACTGGTTTCTGTGAGACTGAGATATGTGGTTCTAGAAAGTGTACTCTGGTGTTCTTTACAAAACAGCCCATGTGTGGTATTTCTTCCAGAAAGGTCAGCAGAAGGAGTCTCTTTTTATATCTAGCAAATAGGATAATGCAAAGAAACACATCAAACAACACAACAGAACTTACTGTATTTTCCACATACGCAGTCCAGATTGTTTACCACAGTTTTAGAAACAGCCTGGTATGATCCAGCATCACCAAGACAAAAGGCCAACACTAAACCTAACTTGGGCATTTAAAGATACTTGAAATTATATAAATGTAAATTGCAAATTCCAATTGATCTGTCACATTGTCCCAATTGCAGGATTATATTCTAAATTTCAGCTTGCAGTGTGTGAGTTGAAAGTTTTTTAGCATTGTGAATTGATATTAAGATTAAAGAAGGTGAAGACAAGCAAAAACCTCTATCTCAGTTATGTCATGAACTATTGCTCATTAGCTGATTATGTCTGGAATTAGTTTGCAGAATAAAGGGGTAAATTCTTTGGAACTGATGTCACATGTACCATGTGTTTGTCTGTCTGGGATAATCTTTACTTTATTTTCTGCAAGTCTTTATCTGAAGTTGCTCTTCAGCAGCCTCCTTCATTTTAATGACTACCAGGGATTTAATCATTACATGATGAATCTTTGCCTCTTAAATGTGGATGGCTTTTTACAAAGTGTTCCCAATTTCAACAAGTAGTCTACTGCAGAATCGCACTTATAAATTGAATACTTTTCAATTCTCCAGCTGTATTATATGAAACTTAATATATTTTCGCAACGAGAAATATCTTAAGAAATTAATTTTTTGAACTTTTTGAATAGAGAGTAAATTAGGTGGGAGAAAGGGATAAATTGAAGAAGGAAATTTAAAAAAAAAAAAGATATCACTGTTTGTAAAATATTGGAATCTTGTAACTTTAGGATTTTGGCTTTTTAAAAAAAAATTATGTTATGAAAAGAATTACTTAGCTCCTTTTTACTTTTGCAAACTAGATGTACATCAAAAGTTTGGATAGGAGAAATATGTCAACTTTTGCTGCTAGTCATAATGATTTTAATTATGTTTCCTTCTGAAATAACTCTTTTGAAGAGCTGAAATAGCCATTTATAATGAATAACAAAGGTTTATGTCAACACAGATTTGCTTGCTCACCTATTCTGAATCTTAGTTGCTTCAACATTTGCCGTTTTTAAATGATTGTTGTAATTTTTTCCAAATAATTTGCAATCTATAGATTAGATCTGTGCAAAGCTAATTCCAATTTGTCTGCATTCTCTGCTAAAGGGAAGTTTAAGACCACTATGCAGAAATCTATTTCTGGTCCCAGCAAAGCTTTACAATTTGAAAATTCCAGAGCAAAATTCTCTGTAATTGGATGTCTGGCTCACATGACAGCTTTTCCTTCTTGATCTGCTGACTGCAGTTTTTTTAGTGTTCATGATGTATAATATTTTTAGACACTTGCAATGAGTAAGTATGCACTTAGAATTTTTTGATGAATGTTGTCTGCTGGGACACTCACAAGCTCAGTGACTCAGTTATCATTGTTCTGGCAGCATAAATGGGCTTTAAAGTCAGCATAAATTACTTTTGCATGTATTTCCAAACCTCTCTGCAGTACTGGAGTAGCATAAAACTGCCTAGTATAAATAAAATTAGACTACCGTATTGTGCTTATTGCAGTTTTGCTTCTGCTTTTTGTAGGTTTTTTTCCTTAAGTCTGAAAATTTTGTCCATAATCTAAATTTCCTTTAAAAATTTGGTTATCAGAATTTAATTTAAAAGTTTAAAATGAGCTTACAATGAATCACCAGAGCATATAGTTATCCTTCCACATTTCTATGCTTTAGCCCCAATGGAGTCTAAAGTTAATAAACCAGAACTGAAAGATATATTTCTCCTATTGAGGCACAATCTCATCTTTTCTTTTAAAGTTAATTGAACTGCAAAGTGGACTCAATGAGTTCAAACAGCCGGGTTTTTATTGCCTTTACATTCAGGTTCCTCCCTAGGTTATGGATCTGGGAAATATTGTTGTGCATCCCATCTGCTCCATAGTCCCTGAGTATCAGACATCTCTTGTTCTGGCTGCCAGGTTAGTTCCTTTGGGTTGTCTGCTGAAGGAAACAAAACAGAGCTTCCAGTTGTGAACAGGCATAATTCAGCTCCACAACCTGAGAAGATGGTAAGGACAACTGAGAATTGTTATATTCCACCTCCCCCAGTACTCCTTCCTCTCAGCAATGTGTCCCTGATAAACCTGAATATTTTGCCTTAAGGAAGCACTACTTTTGCATCGTTTTTAAAATGTGGCCTAGACAAATTTGTGTCCCAAAGGTATGAAATTCAGGATGTAATTTGAAACACTTTAAGTGTCAAAGTTCTAACAGTAGCTATTTCTTGCCTGCAGTTATAGAATTAATGTAGATCCATAATTTAACTTTTAAGCCCAAAACACAATTGTATTATTTTTCTTTGGTATTATAGACTGAAAGTTATTTTTAAATGGATTACATTTGCCCATGGATTGATATTTTGATAAAAATTGAAAAAAAAAAAAAACCTCACCAAAATAATAGCGAGGAAAAATTGGTGTACTGATAAGAAAGAAATTACTCTATATGAATAGAATAGTTGCATATTTGAATAATTTCATATGATGTGGTAAAAATGTGCATTATCTCAATCAAAATAAGATGCATAAGAAAGAAGCATGTAAGGTCACTAGACATCTTTTGTGGGGGAGGAGCAGTACAACACATCAGAACAATATTTTACAAAGAAGATTCTTTTTGCTGCTGGTCCATAAAGATATTTAATGCACAATTTTTTCTTTTACTAGTATTTTGAAATCAATAGATATGTATAATGAAAAAGATTATCAGTCTAAATTATAGTCTGAAGACTATCAAACTTTACCCTCTCCTGTGAATATATCTGTCTAACACATGAGGTACATACAGGGTTAAGTTGGTATTACTGCCTAATAGGTAACATGCCTTAAATCCTTCCTCTCTTTCTTAATCTTTTTGTCAAAACTTCCTCGGCCATAGATTTAAGATATCTTTGATTTTACTTGCATCAAATCCTTTCTTAATTGTTCTTGGTGTGACTTGATACCTCTCAAAATTACTTGTTCCTTTGGACAATGCCTCAGGAAAGGAATGAACAGAAATATTTTAAATCTGGAGATTATGCCAAAGCAAAAGGAAAAAAAAAAGTTTTATGTTTTTTTAAGTGTCTGTAGGCAAGACCTGGATTACTGGGTCATAGTATGTGTAGTTCTAATCAGACTATTGAAGTTAATTAAGTGAAATGGATGGATGGGATACTGAAGCCTTCTCAGAAGAATCTAAATTTCAAATTAAACTTGAAGACCATTGCTTTGTCTTTGGCTGTAAAAAACTCTGAGTACTTATTTATTTACACAAATTCCTCAAGATTTGCTAGTTTACTCCAGCTAATGATCACCCTCATTCCCCAAGTTGTGCTCAAGGTCTTACTGTGCCATAAGCTCATCTGCACTTTTTAAAGAAAATTAAATTACTTTATTCAAATTCTTCAATATATTCTCCCTTTTTTTTTTTTTTTTTTTTCTTTAGCATGCAAACAAATACATTAAAAAAACCCACATTAACATTTCCCTATCTATTAAAGTCCTGGTTTAGATTATATTTTTATTTTTACACTGAAAAGACAGATTTCCTTTTCTCTGCCCCACTTTTTCCTCTGGCTGCTAGGTCAGAAGAGGACAAGCTCACTATAGATCCAGTATCATATTTTTCAACATTGTGCTGGAGTAACAGAGATTCACTGAATTTTTAGGGTTGGAAGAGACATCTGGAGATCATCTAGTCCAACTTCATTTCATTCAATATCTCTGAGAAATCTTAAATATGGTAGAACATCTCATAACATGTTCATGCAACTGGCTCTATACCTGCCTACCTAATTATGGAGAGATAAATTATTCTTCAGATTGCATTAACTGTTTTTGATTCACTTTCTTCTGCATTTCTTGGAAGCCTAGACATCCATCTCATACACTGCCACCTACACTGCAGAAATTTAAAGAGGAGAGTTCAATCCTGTCTTATGGTGCAGGAGACAAGCTGTCTCCTTTCTCGCTTTTTTCACTGCCTGGCACAGAGTGGAACTTGAATGCTAAGTGCAATTACACTGTTAATTCAGAAATTATCACAGATATGGTGCATTACATGTAGGATCTCTCTGACACTGGAAGAGCTAGACAAGAAAGATGAGTTCACTTAGTGCTGGAGGTACACAAATTATTAGTTTCTGGGACTTTGAACTCATCTCATTAATGATTCAAGAGAATTGCTGTTGATTGTGAGAATCGCCATTATTAATTGACTTGGATCTTCATTCTGCACAAAGAAGATACAAATTTCTTGCTTTAAAGAAATATATCTCTTTCCTTTCAGAGCACAGGAACATTTCTTGGTTTAAATGATCAGATTACTAAAGACAGAGTATTTCTGGACATGTCTGTTTGATGTACAGGTCCTTAATCCATATGTCTCTTCAGTGCCTAGAGCTGTTCTGTGAAGTCATATCCTGAGCTGGTAGTTCTTTCCTAGAGGTCATGACCCAAGTGGAGTCGTGTTGGTTATAAATTGGATTTCTCATCTAACAGAAACTTACTTGCCCATACTTACAGCATTTAACATAAAAATAATGATGAAAATAGAACCCATTTTCCAAAAGTGACTCCATAATTAAAAAGTCTGTAAACCGTTACTAGTGGATACTGTAAATAACTGCAAATAATGAGTACACAATTAAATATAGAGAAATCTTACCAACTTCTGAGTAAATAAACTCTGAGACATCAGAGGCAAGCGAGAGTTTTTTGGAGTTCATGGTACATATGCAGGTCTTCATAATTTTTTGCTGGGTTTAGTTGGCCACCATTTTTCTCTTTTGTTTATGCTGTCAAGAGAGACAAGCTGTAAACTTTTTCAATGGGGAATTTTTATTCCTTCACTTCTTCAGTGCATACAGAAAATAGTCAGTAGTGCAGAGATGAGTATGATTACTGTTAATAGCTCTGTCCACATGTATCTAGCAATATTAAATCTAACAGTCACAAAGCATAAACCTTTCATATGATCTGCAGGTTATGAATAATATTCCTCTTCTCAGAACTGCTTCTTTAAGTATTCAGTTTTGCTTAAGCAGCTAATGAGTGAAGGTCAAAGTTGTTATAGGTTAGTGAGATCACAGAAGAGATCAGTGCATTGACCATCAGTTGTCTCATACTGGACCCTCTTAATTTTTGAAAATTTATGCTGCTGATTGAATATATTCAACCTTCATCATTCCTTAAATAAAAACTACAGTTTCTTAAATTTGAGATTAGTCAAACCATTCTCTGCATTTGGAAAATCAACTGTAAAACCTCACAACCCCCCAAAAAATGTTATCTAAAATACGCCCCCCCACACCAAAAAAAAAAAAAAAAAAGAAAAAAAAACAAAAGAAAAATCATTGTTTTGTGGCAATCAATAATATAATTCCATCTTTTTGTATACCTCTTCTGCAAACTTAACTTAGCTGTTTTCTTGATGCCCTCTGACAAATTGCTGGCAAAACTGGTAAAAATTCCCAGAATAGAGTAAAAAAGCAGCATAATGTTAAAACAGTGAATAATATCACAATATTACATTCTCTCGCATAATTTCATTTGGATTATTTACAGAAAAAAGTATAGAGAGATGTCTACAGTATCAATGTCTTTCTATATTTACATTAGTTACCCTGATGTCAATTTGTAGTTAGTCAAAAGAAAAAGGCTCTTCATACAAAATAGATATTTAACAGATAGATAGATAGATAGATAGATAGATAGATAGATAGATAGATAGATAGATAGATAGATAGATAATCTAAAAATAGAGAGAAATTGTGCCCTTTGTCACAAACAAAACCTGCATGGAAGATGTCCTCTTCGCTAACAGTTTTGCACTTTAGGTATTTTAAAAATATTTGAAAGTAGATAAAATCTTCACCTCAGTATTTGGAAACAGCCATAAGATCATAAAACATAACAAAACATCACATAAGAAGTGAGATAAGTTTGAGCTCAAATTCATATAAGCAGTACATGCCCAGAGCTTTTTTCATTCTCATTGTGGAAAAAGTCCTTTGTAACATCATAGTGAAGACCTCAACCTTACCCTTACCTGCAGCATAAACTGACCTGGCCTGACATTAGTCTGTATCTCACATAACCTACTGGCAATGATACAAGTCGATAGATTTGGTCACAGTCAATTGCCTACATTTTACAAAAAAAAAAAAAAAAAAAAAAAAAAAAAAAAAAAAAAAAAAAATTGATCTTTAGGTAATCTGAGTCTTGACTGGTATTCAGTGAAAAGTGGAACCCAGACCCTCTGCCCTTAGCTACGTGTCAAGGAAGCACAAATAAGGATCTGAGAAAGTAAGACTTTCTATTAGACTTTATATATTCCTTAACCAAGACAGTGTAGGTATAATAACTAGATACAATCACAAGAATGGGATTGTTGGTGTTATTCTTACAAAATCCAGTGAAAATCTAGAAGAAAAGTCTGGAACCAGGTCTGCAATACAGAGAACTGCAAAGATTTTCAGCAGCTTCACATCTCCTGTAAGAATTGATCCTGGTTTCAATAACAAAAAATAGTCTTTGTTGCTGTCTAAATTCTGCTAAAGGTGTCTGACAAGAGCAAGGTAAATCAAATACCCTTTCTCCTGAATTGTGAATTTTCTGTTATAAGATAAAGGAGTGCAATACAGAAACCACAGACCTGTTAGTCTAACCTCAGTAACTGGAAAAAATTACAGAGAAGGTCACACTGGATGCTATTGAAAGGCATTTAAAGGGCAATGCACTCATCAGGCACAGTCAACACAAATTCATGAAGGGAAATTCCTGTCTAACTGATTTGATATCCTTCTGTGATAAGGTCACTTGGCTAGGGGATGAGCAGAAGGCAGTGAATGAGTTTTTCTGGATTTTAGTCTGGTCTTTGATGCTCTCCCCTCACAGCATCTTTCTGGACAAGTCACCAGCTGTCATATAGGCAGATACACAGTATGCTTGGTGAAGACCTGGCTGAAGGGCAAGGCTCAAAGTGTTTTGATGCATGAACCTACACCTGGCTTGCAACTGGTTACAGCTCTGTTCAGTATATCTACCAACAACTTGCATGGAAATTTGTTGATGATATCAAACTGGGAGGTGTTGTCTCAAGGGACAATTATAGCTCCAAGGTTGCCATGGTTTGGATTTCTTATAAACACAGTGTTAATAATGCATATATTTTAGTTATTGCTGAACAGTTCTTGTGCATCATCAATGGAATGAACTTTAGCAACAAATGCTGAATTCTGAACCTGGAATAGAATAATGCCAGACATGAGTATAATCTGGGAGAAAAATGGCTGGAAATCTTCTGAAAGTGTCTTCTTGGCTTTTATATTTAATTTACCCATCACTAGAAAAGAAAACATTTCTATGAGATAAAGTGTTCCTCTTGGTTTTTTCCCCTTGGAAAAAAAAGTTGCACTGATTAACCCTAACATAAATGGACAGGAAAGAACAAAAATGACCTTAAGACACTTTAAACAGACATTTAACACAAAGTGAAACACAATATTTAGTTCTTACAAATGCATGACGTAATCCTACTCTTTGTTGGATTCTGCTCCTAGAATGGAGTAATGCAGGGCACAAGGAGACCAGCCCTGTGGAAAGTGATCTGGGTTTGTTGGTCAGTAGGAGGCTCAGTGGGAGTCAGCATTGCCCTGGCAGCACAGAGGGCAGCCCCAACCTGGGGCACATCAAGCACTATGACCAACCAGTCAGAAGAGGCAATTACCCTGCTGTGTCCAGGGCTGGTGTGGCCTCACCTGGACACTGTGCTCTTCTGAGCTCCACGAGTCAGGAAGGATCTGAAGGTCTTTGCATGAGTCCAAAGGAGAGAAACAAAGATTCAAGATTTTTCTGCTTCTCTGTATTTACCCTAATGATATTCATCTCTATTTTATCATGTAGCAATATAATTATACTACCCTTCATATGAATCCGTGTTAAATATGTACCCTGATCTGCCAAGACTTTTGTTCAATGATTAAAAATACACATTCTAGAATTTCCTGTTGTACAAAATTGTACAAAGTTATCTATATTTAAAAGAGGTGAAACATTATTTTCATCAAATATTCTCATTTTTTTAAAATTTTCTTGTTCTTCTTGCTCTTCAGTCTTCCTCTCCTGACATTTCTTTAATTTTTTTCAAATTAAAATAACTGACAGAGAAGATAAGAAAAGGGAGAAAAATAGCAAATTCTTTATTCAACTTTATTCAGAACATTTTTAAAAGCAAGCCTTTAACACATACAGTAAGCTTCTCAACTTTTGAAAATAGATCATTTGTTAATCAGTTTCATTATTAATTCCTCCTCTATGATCTATTGATGTACTTCTTCAAGGCAAACTAAAATATAAAGTTCTACTCATGACTACTACTCTGTCTTCCTTTCTCTCACATTTCCAAAAACAGTATTCTAAACTGGCCTTCAAAATAATCCTGTTCACAACAACTTGCTCATGTGCAAATACAAAATTCTCTAAATCTATAGTTGCCATGGGAGATAGTAGGGAGGCATCATATTATTTGCCAGTTCTTACATTGTTTTAATGAAGACAAACTATCCATACTTATTTTCTTGTCTCTTTTGCTGTTTTTTTTTTTTTTTTTTCCCAGAAACTGCATCTTAGGTGGGTACTGTGTTATCCTCCACATCTGTTTGCAATGTAGTCAGCAAGATCTCTTCTAAATTCATAGCCAGTTTTATTCACTACACAGGAGCAAAACAGGAAAACATTACTTACCTGTTTATTTACTGTTTTCTGAAATCATTTTTCAAATTCCTTTTCTATGTTCTCAAAGTGGAGGAAAATCTTAATTTATTAAGCAGGCTCAAGTCCTGATGACAGGAAAATAGTCACATTAAGCTGGAGAGTAACTCACATTTGTCTGAACAAAAAAGAAGTTTGAATGGGAATGTATATTAAGCTGAAACAAATTAAGTAATACACAATACACACAAGTGTCTGTCAAGCAGGATTGCGTGCTAAAATTTCCCACTTAGAGTCACATTTAATGTATTTTACTTTCTTTTCTTTTTATACTGCAGGAGATATAATTTAAATTTGAATTATAGTAACCTAAAAAGCCATTTTACTGGAAATGAGCAATTGATCAACATCAAGTACAAGAAAAGCAAAGGTACAGAGCGTTGATCTTTTTAATATTTTTTTTTTTCCTTTTCTCCTCAGCTTGGTATTAATCAGAGTGATTTAATACTAGTGGTTATTATATTTTTCATCTAATCTCACATTACTTTCCTATCCCTTGGAGATATTACGAAATTTTAATCAAAATGCACTAGATATACTTATGTCAGCATTGAGCATCCTTTTTGCTTTGTTAATTAGCTACAAGACTGCAAAGATTTATACCTATTTTTGGAATTTGATTTCTTTTGTATTTTTAATTGCAACAAGGACCAGAACTCATTAAAAACATGTATGATTAATGTATTTTCCTCAGGTATTTTATTTCTGTCAATTCTGCCCTTCTGTAAATTCTCTTTGTGGATTCAGTCAGGGAGCTTTAGAAAGAACATTCTTCCAGATCAATACGTGCACCTTTGATTCTGTGAAGTCTACCTTGTAAATTACCTTATTTTGGTTACAGTAACTACTACCAAATACTTCCAATTGTGATGCTGACATGATCAATTTATAGCAAAAATAAAGCTGCCTTGAGCTCACTTCAGAGTATGAGTAGAGAATTTCAAGAGAACAGGTTCAGACAAAGCAGTGAAGATAAATCCTAGGGTTACAGTAAGTTTTACAGAAAGGAATCAGACACATGAAACATATCCTTTCACTTTATTAGGTCACAGAAAAAATAAAGAATATAAATCAATACTAATATCATCTGTTCATTTCAAAAGAAGTTTGCAGTGATACTAATAGTTCATTTTGGTTTCACTCTAAACATGATGAATATTAGTGCAGAATGTGTTTTCACAGATTAAGCTTGGATTAATGGAATATCCAAATTCAGCCATTTATATTTGTCTGATAATGGCCTAATTAAATTAAGAAATTCCTTGAATCACTAGTGTCAGAACATTACATTTACTTGAAAGCTTTATTATGGTGACCCCTGTGAAATAAATCAGTCATGTTGTTATACCTGCTATAATGTAAAAGTAATGACATTTGTCCTATTCTTTCCTCTATCAGCCAAATCTTGAGGACGTGTTCATAGCTTGTAACATAACACAAGGTGAGCAGCCCTGAATAAGGTCCTAAGAAATAGTTCATGGAATACCTTTCAAAGTTGTGAATAAACAGTAAGGTAAATCCCAGAAAACACAAATTGCTATGCTGGGCATTATTTACCAAGCCTTGCCTTTGAAAATCTATTTACCTGAGGTGTGCTGATCTGACTCATATATCTCCCATTTCAGACTTACTTTTACTGTACCTGTGTCATTAAATCTTCCTTCTGCACTGAAAACACTGAAGATACAACTTAGAGGTTTAGGTTCTTTGTTGAGAAAGAATGTATTCCTTGAGAGGTGAATGATGGTGAAATTCAAACCATCACTTAAACCGTCCTTGTTTTACAGAGTTAGTGCATATAGGGTTGCAGAGGGCTATGGTTTTCCAAGTCATCTATTAGGAATATGTGCTGGTGAAGAAATTAATGAAAAATTAAATCAAGTGATTAAAATAGAATTTTGTCTTTAGAACAAAGAAAAAATCACTGTATGCACATTGGGAATTCATGGTAGAATTAATGCCCCACAAGATGTATGGTGGCACACATACTTCATTCTGGTATACAATTTGTTTACCCAAAATAGTCTTCAGCTTGAGGGGTTTCAGAATTTTAATGAAAGATTTCTTGATGTACTTTTTACTATTTAAAAGGAAGACGCTGTTGAAAACATCACAAGCATTGTAAATTATTGCTTATGTGTCAGGATGCAGGTGCCACTGTCAAACCTTTTTACAAACTTCAGTGTTTCTTACTAGAACTAAAAAGTATTTGGATAATCAGAATATATTACTGAACATTGCATTAAACATGCACTACTACAGAAGTACCTCACTGGATAGGTAGTTGTACAGAACACAAGCTAAAATTAGGGCTTAAGATAAAGGACTACTTGGAATCTCAGTTGTTTTAGAAGCTTGATGGCATGACAGAATACTTGTGCTTGAATTTAAAGAAATCTTGTACCCGAAGAACTAACCAATTATATATGATATAACTTTAATCCCTGGGTCCGATCTATCCCATGGAAATCAGTGGCATAAATGAAAGGACTGTTTCTGCAGAGTGATGTGGTATCATTGTCCTTTTCTGTAACTGAAGCTTCTATATACTCCTAAATGCAGAATTATAGCATTGAGGAAAATGAGCGCAGTGATTTTTCAGCAAGTGAGCAATGAACAAGGTTTAAAATATTGCAATAGATGAACGACTTGTCTGTATCTTCTGTCTCTGGTTCAAAAGCTCTCACAAGACCTCAACAAAAGCACTGACATCAAACTCTGCTGTGCTCTCACACAGCAGTTTGGCAATATAGCAGTGACAGCCAGAGGTGTGTTTTTACAAAAGAGATGGCATAGCTATCCTGGGAAAGCTTTCCCTTTCAGGACTATGCCTAAAGATACCCCCATGTTTAGCCAGCTTGTTTTCAGCTTCTTAAACTGATAGACAAAGGAATTAAAAGCACATGAACATTTGGCAATCACAAAAAGGACAAGGCCATGTTTTAAGCTGGTTTCTAATATATATGGAGAAAACTCAACTAAAAATTGAAGCGTTTACTGGCTAATGGTGGCAATGCAAGCATTAAGTAATAGATTGGTCTCATCTTTGTTTAGGCCTTCTGAATAAAACAAAGATTTAGGCTCAGTAGCCATTAGACAAGCTAAAAAAAGAGGTGTAAAATATGTTATCTGTGTTGTACATAAATTGTGCTTTGAATTAATTAATAATTATCTCATACTTTGAATATATATCCAGGAATATATATCTATCAAATTCTTTTTGAATTAATGGATTTTTGCCATTAATTCACACACAATACCACGTTACCCAGGTTTGATTTTTTTTTTCATTTTTCCATTCAGCATAAAATAATTAGTTCTTTCATTATTTTAAGGGACATTACTATTATTCTAAAACTACTTATAGCAGCAGTCAGAAATAAGTGGGAAGGTAAAAGGTAAGGTCACTGTTAAGAATTGTATTTAAAATTCAGAGATCTCTTCCTGCTTTGAAGTATTAACCTAAGTGTTTATAGAAGAAGACAAAGCCTTAAACTCTGGTTATTTAACAGAATAAAGACCAGATGTTATAGTTCCAGGTTTGGGTGCAAATGACATTTCTCTTTAAGAAGTAATGCATTTTGTCATAGCAATTTGTGCTAAGATAAGGATTCATGAGGTAGGCTGCCAAGTTCTCTCTGGTTCATTTGTTATGATTTTTGCACCTGACACAATGTCATGGGTTCAAGTCTCAAAGTGGCATTCTCTAGTGCTCTACTGATAGAAGAGCTATCTGTACTTTAGGTGACATTTTAAAACAAGCTCTCTGGCAGTTATCCAAATGTATGCTAAAAATCATAAGAGACATTTTCAGATGAGAGCTGGAGATAATAGCACTCTTGTGGGCAGCATCTCTTCTCTCTATAAAACTCAGTCTGGTACCTAAGATTGCCTGTGAGCTATTGTTGAGCACATCTGTAATGGCTGCTTCACTTTCTTCAGTGCCATTTTATAAAAAAAATAACTCAATATCCTTCAGAGATGTTCAGTATCTGGGATAGGAGGACCATTTTTAAATCGAATTCTATTCAGAAGGCAACACAGGTTTCATCACTCACTATAAATTAATTCCTTGATTCTGGCAACTGTTTCACTCTACATGAGTACATAAAACATAGATCCTCTGAAGAATATGGTGCTCAGTGATGAGTTAGTAGGCAGTAG
This sequence comes from Erithacus rubecula, assembly GCF_903797595.1. Classification (NCBI taxonomy): domain Eukaryota; kingdom Metazoa; phylum Chordata; class Aves; order Passeriformes; family Muscicapidae; genus Erithacus; species Erithacus rubecula. The sequence goes on from NC_136689.1 coordinate 105,019,375, forward strand.
AAAAGGACAATATCTGGGATATGTAGGTGGGATTAAGGTTTTACCAAGAGGGTAAGCATTCCCCCAGGAGTCTGTCAAGGACCAGGTTTTTCCTACAGGTCTGGTTAGTCCTGTTGAGAAGGGAAGTTTAGTCACACAAAGTAACAAGGACAAATAAGACCAGTGGTGTAAACTGTTTGATACTGATCTTTCTGTAAAATATTTTTTTGCAGGCTTTGGTCACGGTCTTTTTTTTTTTTTTTTTTTAAGCAATTTTTTTTCTTGCTTTTCATATGCTATATTTGAATATGCTGTGACATATTCAAATATTACTGCCATTAATGATTACATTTTTATGGTAAGAATTATAGACCATATATTTTTTATCTTATCTAATGAAAAACTTATTTTGCAGATGAAGTATGAACAATTAGGAATGTTTCCATAACTTTTTTCATATTTTGGTGATTAATAAGGATGGAAAAACTTCATGGAATCTTCAGAAGTGTAATTAGGATGTTGTAATTAACCTACCTTAATGTGTACAATAAATGTATATGAGATACACATGTATGCAGATTAACTCTTTTTTAGGCTTTCTACTGCTCTGTGCAAAAAGAAGAGACCGGAAAAATAAAATCTCTGTGTTCTGACTCCCAAATATCTTCTATGTGATCATGTCATTGTCTCTGTTGTGATAAGAAAATAAATTGACTGATGGAACTACTGACCTAGCCATCTTCAAATATATGTTGTACCCTCTGTTAACATTTTCTGATTTTATAGATAAAATCAGATAAAATATTTTTGAGTAGATAAGTTTTGATATCTGATGGAATGGTAGTTTTGATCTTGCACCAAGGCATTTGTGTATTTTCCTTTTAGTGCCTGGGTTAGTAGTGTGTTAAGTACTGTCCAGTAAAGTAATAGAATTCAAGTAAAAAATATACTATTAATATATCAACTTTTGTGTCTAATTCCACTGAACCTGTGCTAGAGGTTCTGGTGCCACAGAGTTAATAGGTACTCCTATGAATTGCCTAATGCACAGTAAGTAATCTGAAGTCTGAGGAAAGAGGGGTAATTTATCTTTATCAAAATACAGTTACAGCTGTGTTTGAGAGAGTCTATGAGATCGCAGGGCTCTAAATGGATTTGCTGTTTTATTGACCAAATTCTTCAAGAACACTTTTTTCACAAAAAAGAAAGTTCCAAGGGGAAAAAAAAAAAAAAAAAGGTATAAAATAATGGTATATGTGGTATATAAGAATTAAAAACCACTAAACAAAACAAACTCCTTAACTTGAATTTATGTCAAGAACAGATTTTCACATGTTTGTAATTTACTACTAAATTTCAGATTTGTAAACAAATTTATCCTTTTAGATTTAGGTAAGCAACACTTCATTTTTTTTAATTATTGCTAATTTTTAGAAATTAGGTAACATCTGACAGAGAAGTTATCATGAGCCTCACAACACATGATCTTCCAATCAGAGTCCAAAGATTTGATAGCTAAGAGAAATAATTGAAAATTTACTTGTTTCATATGCTTTTAAGTTGTGATATTGAAAAGAAGATGCCTTAGTGAAGGCATGTATTCATAGTGTACAATGCCTGACATGAGGAGAAACTGTCCTTTCATTCAGCATCTCATGATTGCTGGTGTTCAGCAGCACAGATAAAAACATGCAGTCCAGTTTTTAACCTTCATATATATATTCCTGCCACTAACATAAATAGTTTCATTGGAGTTGGGTTGGAAATGAGAGCTATGCAACTGAATGAGTTGGTCTTAAAGTGGGTTTTCAATGAAAATGAGTGGGGGGAGATAACCATGTGTCAAGGACAACTGACTTACCATGACATAGTGGCAGCTGCTTGATAGGTAGCTTTCTGTGAAATACAGGAGGTGACTTATTAAGAAATATATATGAAAAGGAGTAAAAGAATGCTCCAAAGGCAGGTGTTAATGAAGTGTTAGCGAAAAAAAAATGCAGCAACAAAAAAGGCATTAGGAAAAAGATTAACTTTTCCAGTGGAATAACTATATAGCATTTTTAAGGGGAAGGCAATAAGTTTGATTTTTTTGTACTGAAAAAGGTGAATAATTATTAAGTGACAGATTTTAATTAATATATCTTGTAAAGAATGAAAAGATCTGCTGAGTAAAGCCTTATTGAAGAGAATGGCCACCCAGCAAACAGTGCTGTGACCTCTATTATTTATCAGAACCTTCTTGAAACATTTTTCTGTATCTCATTTACATATCTTTCCTTATTTCTTTAAATTTTAGGGTAAGTTAAACAAATTAGGAAACCTTTATATTTCTTGAGTGCATTTCATTAATTCTTGCAAGAGGTTTATGATTAAGGTGGTAAGGCATTTTGTTACATGTTAGGACATTTTTCTACTGCATGTTTATATAACATATAGAGTAGTTTCAGTGCTACTATTGCAGTATCATGAAGTTCAGTGGATATGGATGAGCAGCTATTTAGACTTCATCACCAATTCCAAGAATTCAAATCAGCAGAATTTTATACAAAGCCCCTGTATTTTGAACATTTCTTATACACATGCCATAGGTGATCTATTTTCTATCCTACAACAGAGATATCTGAAGACAAGTGAAGGACTTTTAAAGATGAATCAGTGCCACTTGCTGAAGAGTTTGTTGGTTTTGATGTGTTTTGGTTTTTTTGTGGTTATTTTTTTTCCTTAGGGTGTGATATTCATACTTGAATGAATATATGAACAAATATTTAGATCATAGCATGATGCTAACAAACCTGCTTTGTTGAGATCACATGTAAATCCACTGAATTAATGGACAGGCACAGGTTCATAATTTCTAATTTGATTACATATTACTTTAAAATTAAGTTCAGCATTACTGACTATATCTTGCTTATACTGTGTTTCAGACAAACAAATATGTTCAGTAGCAGATGTTACTCAGAAGAGTTTACCAGAATTAAAGGACTTGCTTTAAATGCCCTAATGACAAAGAAAAGGTGTTGTTCTAGTCTCTGCAAGCAAAGGTTTTTTGTAGTGTCATTGTTCTAACAACGTTGGAATAAACAAACTTCTATCAATGAATGGCTCTTTGCAGAAACATTTATATCTCACAGATTATATGAAATATGAACACCAAATACAAAATGTAGGAAAGCAGAAATTATAGAGGCAAATGGTTTTAAACTGTTCTTCTACATCTTGGCTGCAGCTAATATTTGATTCTATCACATGCAAAAGCATCAGAAGATTAATCTACAGACATATATCTTAGATGACAAGATTGCTAGTCATAGATAATTAACATGATTAAAATATATTACTCAATAATGGTGGAAATAACCTCTGATTTTAAACTTGAATGACAGGCATGATAGGCAGAGGTACAAATGACATCAAAGAAGTTTCTGACAAGACTGAACTAGCAGCCTTGACAGTTCTAAGAAATATGCTGTAAAATTTCAGTGACTCAGGCCTGTGGTATAATTAAGGACACATTGATGTCTCTTCCTATTCTTCTTAACTCTGAAGCTTTGAAAGCTTACTAGACATCCAAACAGGCTAAGAAATCTAAGGACAGATTGGTAATGGGAGCAGAGATCATTTGTGGCAGATGACAGACTTTGAAGGAAGTTATAATTTTTTATATATGTACATATATTTTTTTAAAGCCAAACTACCAGACTTCATCTTATTTTCATTTTTGGTGTAAATATGTAGCAAAAAGGGAAAGTCCAGTTAGACTTTTTTTCATTTTGATCAGACAGCTCAAGTTCTGCTGCTTTTGTGGTCCAAGGAAATGCTTCAACCTCCAGCAGTGGGTTTCTTGTAATGGACTCTGCTCTGCCAAACTTCATGTATAGAATCAACCACTAATTTCAGTTTTTCCTTTTATCAGGGTTTTCTCTGTGTTTAGGGAATGAAAAGGATGTGTAGGTTGTTGCTTAATTTATTTTGTCAGCATGAGTTTTGCATTTAGATTTCCAAAGCTGATTAGGGGATTAAGCTGCTCAACTACCATTAAAGTCAACCTCCTTTTAGTTAGTTTGAGAATTAAAACATGTATCTGTGGGGTTTACAATTTCATGATAGCAAAAAAAAAAAAAAATTATACAAAAATCGCAGGATTCTCTAACAAGGAAAACTTAAAACCAACATTTTCTCTGCTAGTTCTACAAGAAACTTTAGCAGGACAATTAATAGAAAAAAAAAAAAAACGGAGAGGAAAGTGAAAAGTGTCCTCAGATAATTCATGAATTAATTCTATTTTCTGAATTTTAACAAAATATACATAAAAATCTGAAGCAAAATTTTATTAACATATCAGTAACAATCAAAAACTGAGAACTCATAAGAGAAAAACTTTTGTTTAAGAAAGCTTTGAAAGAATTGCGACCTAAAAGAAAATAGTAGTAATAAAATTTTTAAAAATTCTGAATCCAATTTTACAGATTTTTAGTCCAAATGAAATAGAAAAAATGATTGTGTCATTTGTCATGAATCAATACGTGTTTAATTATTTTTTCTTTGCATTCTTTTCGCATTGATCATGATTACAAATGTCAGACTCGAATCTATATTTCCAACTCTATAAGGAAGGTGCATCAAACAAGCACTGCACTATCTGACAGCACAATATTCTTTTGTTCCTAAAGAACAAAAGAATAATTAACTACACTGATGCCCAGGATGTCTGACTTCTCATTTGAGATGTTGTTCCTATTATATCAATAGCATTTCTTATTATTTATCCTCCAGACTGCCATTGAATGCAAAGATGGAATATTCTAGTTTTTAGACCTGGACATCATTGATCCAAATTACTTGAATTGTTGTCATCATATATTTTCAAATAATATTAATTTCCTTTAAGCCTGCTTAGCAAAATAGAGACCTTAATTGTATTGAACTGTACATTAATTTCCTTTCAGCTTCCCACTTCTCATAAAAAGTTACTGTCAATGATGATGAAATAGTAAATGGGGCAATGTTTCGACCTAATAAATGCCATTTAGGAAACGCAATTTATCCTTGACAGTTTATGGATTATCACATTTGTATATTGATATGTATCAAGCATTAGGCTGATGTTTCTATGAAATATCAAGAATACTTCAGAAAGCTTTTCTAAGGAAACAAAATAATGAGAATATTTTGTTGAATTAAGTGTTCATGAGGAAAGGCCAGCTTTTTGAAACGTGGCATCCACTTTAGCCTATAGTAATGATGTGTGTAATGCACAGATGTGCAAAACTGAAGAGCTTAGGTTTTGAAATCAGGCTTTTGGAATGGAAATATGCTGTAACAAATCTCTGTGTCAGGGTATTCTTCCTTCCTAAGTAGTGAAAGAGTTTTCGACTTTATTAGTATATGTTTTGCACTCAGCAAAATAATCTACAAGTTGGTTTCAATGTGAATGTGAATCTTTTAATTTACCTTATGAGGTTTCAGATCTATATTCTAGGAGCGTATTTGCACTAATTTTTTGGTGTTTCATCTCTATTTTTTTATTCTTATGCTGTTGATCTACAGTGAGCTCCTTTAAAATATTGCCATATAAATGATCAATTTTTTTATTAGGATAAAATTTCTAATATGACAATATGTCCATCAAATGTACCAAAATTCAGACCAGTGAAACTATGAACACAGCTGTTTCAATTGCTAATACAAAAAGATATCTGATTTCAGTCCCTGGAATTCTTGCATTAATTCTATGAATTATGTCTTTACCAACACTTATATTTTCAATTTCACAAGTTGAAATTGAACAATTGTTTTAAATTAGGAAATATTGCATTTTTCATTAAACTGGAGGAATTAAATTAGCAACTAGTGAGTTAAATTAGCAACCTCACACCCCAATTTTGTGCTTTGCCTTAACCTTAATGCATTACTTTCATCTTAATTTTGTCTCTGATGTCAAAAAAGCATCTTTTTGTACACACTGATGTGGAAAATCTTTTTGTAATAAGTATCACTAATAGAATAATGCATTTTGTAGTGTATTAGATTAAATTATTATATATTATGCATGCCGAACTAAACGAAGTTACGAATCTAAGCTTGTAGCTAAAACCTTTAAATATACTTTTATACCAAGATATTGTTTTCTCAGAGCACTGTTGTTCATATAAATTGAATCATGCTTTCAAAATATTTTGAAGAATAATATAAAGTAAGAGGCAAGAATGAAAGCAAGGGATCTAGTATGAAGCTCTTTTACAGTACATGTATTTACTCTGGGGTAAATAATATCACACTTATAGGAGCACAAAAATACCACGTGCAATTTCTTGATTCGAAACCTGAACCAGGGTCTTGGATTTGCTGTAAATTACTCAGGGTGACAATGGCACCAAGAAGACCATTCCTTACCCCAGTGTCTTGGAACTCTAGGAAAATTACAGTTTCATCCAGCCCTTTTATTCTACAGCTGTCTTGGTTGTGTGGGAAAACTAAACAAGTGACAGAGCTCACTGTCATACTCAACTGCTTTTTAATCTGTGTTTTTGAAGCTATGCATGGTGAGACTGACACACATGACACAAACTTGTTTTTACTAGATTGTGGCCACCAATGAATAAACATTTTTAATGTTGTTTTTTTTTAAATATCTGAAAATAAAAAATAGCATCCTAGTTTGCAATGGGAAAGTAGATATTATTGAGACAAAAGGTTTTTTATATTTAGAAATAGATTGAATCTCAGCAATAAGTTCAAATAAGCTTTTTATTCTTTGTACAAAATGTGTATTTTTGTTACATTAGTTACTTTTCATCATCTTTAGCTGATGACTGTATTTCTGATATTTTCAAATCTCTAATTGTGCAGTAAGAATTATATCTTGTGCTGAGAAAAAATTAAAAATCCCTACTGCTCTTTGTTTTGATACTTTAAACATTTGAATTCCAAATCAAATGAAAACTAAGTTGTACTAAGTAAATACTTCTTGTGTTTTCTTGCAGCCTGAAATTTTTAACTTGGTTGAAAAATGAAGATAGATGAGCAGCATTTTATGTGGATGAAAACCTACAGATTTTATCCATGCCTGGAACTCTAAGACATACAGCTCCTCTTCAAAACAAAAATCCGTATTTTCTCACCTGTTGCAGTATTAGGCTCTACCTTTCATTCTGTTACTTAAAAAAAAGTTCAGGGGATGCCATAATTAGTGATAGAACCAAGATAAAAAGCATCAAAGCCACTCATAACATGCATACAAAACTATCCTTCAGGACATTTTTATTTTGTTTGCTTTCTTTTATAACAATACACTAAAAACATTTAAAAAATAAAGATTAGTCTTATGTATTTGAGACCTCCTAAAAAAGGCTGCATTTGAAAAAATAAAATGGGCACTGCCTAAGCAATACAGCTTCCAAAGAAAAATAAAGGTCAATCAAATGATGGGATTTTGTTTATAAACTCAACACTCTTTCTTTTAACTCTTTTTTTTTTCCCCACATGTATAATTTTGTACAAAAAAACCCCCCCAACCAATAATAGTTGTTTAGGTATTTTTCTACACTTCATCTGTTGTAACAAGTGATAGCTCATATACAAAAGTCCTGACAGATTTTCACGGTGCTGTTACACCCTGTTACAGAGTACTAAACTGGCATATAATTCTTTTGAAACTGCATTGTGGTTTTTAGAGTACATGAATATTATGCTCTGTGAAAATCATTCACAGAAAGAATAAAAATCAGGGGTTTGTTACAGACAGTTCCAAGCTACACAGCTGCAAATCCAATTGTGCCTGGATTATGTGATCTCTTTTTCTTAATAAGGCCATCTGTGGTAACTGACTTGCTCTGGACATACAAACAGGTTTTGCATCACAGAACAAACAGTATCTTCTGCAAGTACTGTGTGAATTACTACTTTGTGACCTTTGCCAGCTTTAACTTTCTGTGGGTCACAGCTGTACACCAGACTTCTCAGGTAAACTTTAGAATACTCTTTATACCATGACTCTCTTTATAGCACCTGCTCTTCTGAGGAACAAAAGGCAGTACAAAATCATTTTTTTTCCTCTTTAATCCCAACTGGCACACCAACCTGCATCTAGACTAGTATACAAAAAATGCCTGAGTTGCTTCTTTGTCCAGGGACCTTGTCACAGTGCCATCATATGCCTCAACCTCTCTTTTCTGCCCCTGCCTTTCAACTAGGCAGGTTGGAATCATGCATTTCACAGTTCCCTTAGAACTGTGTTTGTTCTCTGCTGTTCTCTGAGCAGTGTCTTGCTTGTGAGAGTGCTACCCTGCCCAGGCTGAAGTGTGGGGGGTAGTTCAAGTAATTAAATAGGATAAACCAGTAGAACACCATATCTTAGGCACATAGCTCATCACTTCATACATAGCTTATCTTCCCTGGATTTTTCCTGACAGGCTTAATTTTTTGCTCTATCTTGCACTAAAAGCTTTTGTGTTCAGACATCCTTTTTCTCCTGTTTCCCCACTCTCAATAGAGTATATTTGCCAAAACCCCATTCTATTCTCCCAACATCATATTTGTTGCCACTATTCCCTAAGTACTAATTCTCCAGAAATCCTGAGAAAAATAGCCTAACCTCCTTGTTGCTCTCCCTTGGTGTTTCTTTCATTCCTCCTCCAATCTTGTCAGAGTGTTTTGTTATCCTGTGGATATACAGCATCTCTGGGAGAAAAAGTGTCTGCATTGACAAGCAACATCCCAAAACTAGACTGGATTATAATAGGCAACAGATTGTGGAGTTATACAAGAAAGTAATTTGGAATTACTGTTTTCTTTGCTTCTGCATAACATGATTGAGACCTACGATCACTGATTCATTTGAATTACCTTGAGGAAAGACAGCATTATGCTTGTTTACAGGCACAGTAGAAACATACCTTATAGACAAGTAAAGCCAAGAATTTGCTTTTAATAGAAATGAAATCTGAAGACTTTGATCATTATTAGGGCAGATTGCTGAAGAAAAATAAAAGTTTTGCATGCTTAGTTTCCTTCACTTTTCCTGGTTCTACCACCACTCTCATCCTGAACCCTGGTGAATCAACTTGTAATTATTTTTAAACATTTGCTAATATGCTTTCACACCTTTACTCATTCTTCATTGATCTGCAGCTTCATGCTACATCTAAATTTCATATACACAATGCCTCTTAAGTGTGGGAGATGTTATTCTTTTTATCCCTAAATCTAGCTGTGTTCTGCTCTAGGTCTGCATTTTTTTGATTAATTATTGAACTGTTTGTAGCTGTGGAGTCTCCAGTGTCAACCTTGTGCCCCATTCAATGTCTACACTTTTCTACCCTGTATCCTGTGTCTCTTCTTCCCTAGTGCAAAACCTGTATTTCACCACCCTGCATTGTAAGGTAGAGTCATAAATATTTCATCTTATGTAAAATAACTACTTTTACTGCAATCTGTACAAAACATTGCTGGGACTACACAAAGGTAAACAGAAGGGAAACAAATTAACCATAGGTCAATTAAAGAAATTGCTGTCACAACTAAACTGAGTAAAATAAAATTACAGGCAGCATAAGTTCAAGTAGAGCAAGTATGACTAACTTCAGTCCCAGAGATTTGCAAATTTATAACAAAACTATGGTCAGCAAATAGCAGTGGGAATAATGTATTATGGGACTACATGGTTGTAATAGTTCTATCAACACGATATTTCTGTACTAAAAACAAAAAAAAAATTAGTTTATTAGAATAAATTTGTATATTTCTTTACAAGGCAGTTACAAAAGTATAAGATCCATGGCTAGAATTTCAACTTACAGCTCTAGCAAATGAGCAAAGAACATGACAGTGCATAAGCTAGAAGCATAAAGGTAATTAAGCTGAAATCTTGTTTGTTGATGAGTGGGACAAGCTGACAGATTGCAGATTGTCAACAGGGACTTTGCAGTTATGAAGCACTATCTTGTAGTTCAATTGCTTTTGATTTCATAAACCTTTTTTTTCCTTTTTCTTTTTCTTTTTTTTTTTTTTTTTCCACAGCAGGCTGGTACAACACTATGGAACTCTCCTGGTTCTTCCAGGGTGGCAACAGATTTCAGTGATTTGGATATTGATATTGGGTCTCATGGTATGGCAGAGTTCCCCCTCTTGCTACCTGATGACAATCCTGCCACTGGCTGGAAATAGATTAAAAAAAACATGGAAGATAGATTGATTGACCTGGTTTTTTTTTTCTGATGATGATATTTGCCATGAGAAGACTTTCTGGCACAAAATTTCTCAAAAATACATTTTATGTACTTATTATAAATGGACATTGGTCAAGGCTGACTGCACCCAAATGGTGACCCCACTGCTCTTGCTTTCAGACCTGGATGCTGTTGCCATTATTGCCTCTACCAAGACACAGAAAGAAGGTGAGAAAGCTGCATAACAGCAACCCACCTCAGTAATTTCCATCTATTTTATTAAGTTCTGATTACAGGTATCTATACATATAAGATGGCCTCACACCACTTTTTTTTTGCCAGTACCTGGCATATTAAATGATTGGAAAGTTTCCTGTTTATCTTAGTTTACTTTGTATCAATTTCTTGATGCTTCTGAACTTCACATAGTCTGAAACTGCTTATATAGGTATTGCTTATGTGAGTCTAATGGATTTAATTCCTTTTACATTTGAGTTCTCTATAAGAGATTATACAGAATTTACTGCTCACCATGCCTCAGAACTGAAAGTATGTTTACTCTACCTGTTATTATCTGTGATTTCTTAAAAAAAAAAACAACAAAAACCACAAAAAATCTGCAATTTAAGAAAATAAAACCTGAAGTGACCATAAAACTTTACCACAAAAAAAAAATCATAACTTTCAAGAAGGAAGTACATTTTGAAGTGATAGGGAATCTTCCACTCTTTTTTCTAAATGAAACTCATTGCTTCAGTGAGTCAACATTGCCACTTTTTATTTCTCTGTTCACTCACATACCTCAAATAATTGTTCTCAGATCAGCTGTTCCTCCACAATGCAGTTCCTAAATACACTTGGAACATGGAATAAAAGTATGAAAGGCCACTTTTTCCTATGTAGAGAAGCAATAGAAAGGCTAGAAAGCAGTGCTGGAAAGGACCTATTGAGAAGGTGTTATTTACCCTAACTAGGCACAGTTCCTAACTAGGAACAGTCAGTTTCTCTCTGTTTTGGAATATGACATTCCAAACCCCTGAAGCTGGATTTGACCCAGCTTTCACTGTTAAGGAGTTTTGATCATCTTTAAGGGCTTTAATATGTTTTTTGCAGATATTAATACTATGACCAACAAGCTATAGTTTAATATGGTGAATTTTTGGATGTTCACTCATGTGGAAAGTGTCCGCACCCACTGTGAGTAGTTCAGAACCATGTCTTGTCTTGTAGTGTAGATATGCATAATATAAAACAGCAGTAAAATTTGAAACATTACACTGTTTTTCACATCAAAAGATATTTATATACTCACTTCCAGTTGATACAGAGAAGAAATTAATTTTCTAGGTTTTAGGCTTCTGGGAAGTGTTTATTTTACATTGATATAAAAACACTGATCTTGTTCTGAATTTATGTCAATATTTTTGGTAGTAATTTTTTAGTAACAAAATATTCCCTCCATGGAGAAAAATACTGATAGAAGAGCAAAATAACATATATTAGAAAACCCATCAACATCGTCTTATTAAAATGAAAATTACATCCAAATGTTCTTTTGAAACAAATGTTCAGTATTTGAGATGGAAATTGAACACTTTTGAGAAATAGTAAAAATTATGTTACGTTTTAGTCTTTGGATATATATTGGAAGACATAATAATATATATGTAACAAGAGCACTTGCCAAGAAAACACAACAGCAAGAATGTTTTGTTTTCACATTCAATGGTAAAAGTCTTATCCAGGCTCATCACTGTATCTCTATTTTCTCAGGATAAATCCATGTGCAAAAACCTGAAACTAAAATATCATGCCTGCCATTGTCCCATCAAAAGTAAATCTTAACATAAACTTATTAAGCATTGAGATAAAATGAAATCTACACACAGACTATATTCTAAAGTGTCTCTGGTACCACTACACAGAAAATGAGAGTTTATCCTTTGCTTCTACAAATTTCACTAGGCCTCCACCTTTTCAACAGCAGTAATAGATACTTCACCAAAACTTGCAAGCAGCCAAGTAATATCTTTGTAGTTTTTATGGCTTCTTATTTCAGCCCATAAATTTTATCATCACTCATAAGCCACAAGAGCATCCCATGATTTGTCATTTTCAATGCCTGCAGAACATTGCTGACTTTCTCCTTGCACCCCAGTGGTCCATTCAGGGTGCCAAGTGCAGTCTGTAGGTAAATCCATGGCTTTCTCAAAAGCTGCCACCAGTGTGCTATAAATGGCATAAGCAGACCCACCACTGAATCCAGAGAGGAGCCTGTGATGCTGGCCCAAATCTGACAAACATACAATAGCTTGGAAAATCCAGAATATCTGCTCCTTCCTAATATTATTTCAATACTTATCTCTATTTCTAACTTGAGTGCTGAGGGAACAGCAAAATTCCTCAGGAATATATCTGTGTATTAGAATTTTGGACTCTTTATTTGGAATGCCTTTTAATTCTAGTGGAAAACTGCAAAATATTCAATAACTTTGTGTTTTTCCCTGTATATTTTGTGCAAGAGCAAAATTTGTCTCTTAAATTGAAGGAATCTGAATAAGACACACAACATTTTTGGTTTTATCCTAATACTACATATTGAACCTGAAAATATTAATATCAGGCATCAATTTAATAATTTCCTTATGTGTAGCCATTCTTAGATTTTCAAGTGAAATTACAATTGATTGAGATATTCATATAAATAAAAATGTAAAGATGGACTTATCAAGTTGTATAGTCAGTCTATCTTCCTGACACTGTGTTTTTGTGCATTTTATAGTGGATTTTGCAGGCTAATATACAATTATTATGACAGTATGAATCCACTATGCTAGAGACGAATACATGTATAAACAAGTAAGTCTCATCCTAATAACTCCTTTTTCTGAGTTGCCTCCAATCTGCTGCTTCTTCTTTCTTAATCACTGGTGTGCATATGCATAAATATACACACACACCTTTTTTTTTTTTTTTTTTTGGAAAGGGGAGATTTCCTCATTTATACTTTCAATATAGTTATAGACTTCAAGTGTTGTTTAGGTAATCTTTATACTTTCATTTCTTATCTTTATAAATCAGACAATGCAGTTTCTGTTGGCTGTGTATCATTATTACTCTTAAGAATTAAACATTTTTGCAGCTAAACCTTGATGTGTCTTGCTTCAAAATTATGGAATGCTGAGAGAAAATGGATGTGTGGAAGCCTGTCTGGAAGCCAAAAACAACTGGTTTGCTCATTTTCTTTTATGAGTTGAGCAAAATTTGTGTGGAAAATTTATGCATATTTATAGAGTTAAAAACCCAGCATGTTTCCTCTGGAAATTCAGTGATTTCCCTGTAGTGAAGGTTGTGCTGCTCTTACATGAAGGTGGCCAGTATGAAAAAGGAATAATAATTAAATGAGAGATCATGTTCAATGCAGAACGATGATGGAAACAGCATTAGGTATTCCACAAGAAATATGTTTTCTCTTTATAAAAACTTGCTGCTCTCCACTGTGGAATGAAATTTATACTGAACACATGCATTGCAAGGCTGTTATTTCTTCCTAAGTATGTAGGGATGGGAGGAGTGATAAGACATTCTCACATTGGCCAAAAGAAGAATAATTGCAAAAGCTTAGTTATTTATTATTAAAATAATTCAAATATCCTTTTCCAAAATGATACATGAAGTTCCAAGAGGAAATCTCCCTTTGATACCCTGTTTCCAGAGGACTGCAGTGACATCCAGCTTATCTACTATGACTCTTAGGCATGACCTAAACTGATTTCCCTGACCACCTCCACTCTATCTCTCTCATCAGTTATTCTTCACAAGTACTTATAAATCAAATAACCTTGCAGAAGATTTCATAGCTGATAAGAAGGGGTAAAAACTTAGTACCTTTTTTTGATAAATAAAACAAGGTGCAGAAGCTCAAAGCAACTGCAGTTCCAAGTTTACTGATAAGAAAGTAGGAAATATCGAAAATAGCTCACTCTATTTAAATGTTTTGAAAACCTATTTGTACATTTTTCCAAATGAAAGATAACCTGTCAGCATAAGTTTTATCCCTCCACAATAAGGAAATGTAGGGCAATGTTGGTGTATGCTTTTGGGTAGGAAGCAAATTTCAGGACAAAACACAGGAACTCACAAAGAGCCTAGATGAGCATAAAGTTTATCTGCTCAAGCAGCCTCTGGCCAGATATGGGCTTTTTAAAGCATAGCAGGGCAAAAAAATTTACAGCATTTCCCCAGACTTTCCTATCATCTTATGCCAATCTTCAGTCAATGAAGATGGCCATATAAAATCCTCTGGGTGTGAGTTACACCACACAGCTGCATCTTTAATTTAGGAACTGGAAATGAATGCAGCAAAATGAATGGAGGGAAACATTATGTGTCAGTATCTTGGGAAAAGAAAACAAGAGGAAAAAATTGCAGTAGGAAGAGAAACATATAATAGGAGTTCAACTTCTGTGTGTTCTGTCAATTTGTTTGTTAATATTCTATTGTTATTTTGACATTGTTAATCTGTAACTTTTATTAAAATTTGATGCTCCTGTGCCCCTTTATTTCCCAAAAGTCAAACACTTGTCCAACAAGGGATTAGAAAGTAGAGAAAAGACTCCTAAAGTCACACAGTCACATTCTCTACCAAAAGTATACTTGAAGTAGTGCAGAAAAAAGTAGTATTCAAGTGCAAAAGTAAGAATAGGGAAGACAGCAAGCCCCCAAAAGTTCAATATGTCATCTGATGAAAATGATACGTACCAGTTTTCATCTCCTTCACAGAGATGAAAAGTCAGACTGGCACATTTGTATGAAACTTCGCCATAGTTACAATGAATGGTTTGATTTTAAGTTTGAATTACCCAGGAGCTACAGAAAAGCTGCTGTGGAGAGAAAAGGCTTAAAACCACCCAAAACTGGGGCTGAGGAAGGGTGTGTCTTTCTTGCTGGAGTCAACAAGTAGATTTTTCTGCACTCCATGGCCTTGGTACCTCTACTCATCACCCTGAAGGTAAATGTTATGTCTCTGCCTTCCACAGCATGATCCATATTTCAGCTTTTTCCAGCGATTATAGCTTTTAGGATTGATCATAATCTATTCATTTCCTTCCTAGCAAATGCATATGTTCTTGAAAGGTGACGTGCAGCATTTTAGTAAAAATTCAGAGTAAAAATCTGTACAATGTACAAGATACACAGTCTGTAATACAGAGTTATAATGATATTAGGGTTGTGCTTCATCATTCTGTTTTTTCTGCTTTTAATGAAGGTGAAGGATTTCATTTTAGGCTTATGCCTACAAGAAGACTAATTCCTTTCTTCTGGGACAAAATCCAATGAAAATCTGAGGTAGAGAAATTCCCTATTTGTGGAATGTTTTGTGTTTTCACACAAAATTAATAATTTGTCAACCTAATTATTTATTTTTCAGGCATGAGAGCTGTCAAAAACATGATGTGATCTTGGAGTAAATATTGACTTAAATATATTTTTTCCTTCAGTCATAAATTGTTTGAATGTTTTAAAGCCTTTCCTTAAAGATAGGATTTTTAACAGACAGAAAATGAAGATGAAAGGCCACATCTACACGAAATACTAGATGTCTATAGATTTTATAGACATACCAGATCAATTTGTGTGCCTACAAAACCTCCTGGCATGCACTTAGATGCAAGCATACAAGGAGACCAGGAATGTGTCTTGCTTATGTAGCTTGGTGTTCAAATATGACACAAATAGAAATTCAGACCAAAGTAATTGAGAGCTTTTACTTCTGTGGTTATTCTACAATATAGAATTGGCATTTGCTCATAAGAACTGATTTTATGAACTGAGGCTTTTTGCCTAGCAAAATATATTGTTAAGATATTTCAGGGTTGCTTTTATTTTTCAGTCTGGATAGTACCAGCAAAATAATTCCAACTTTTTCCTTCTTGAAACTTTGAACAATTTTTCCCTTATTTTCATCTAAAATGGTTTTGCACAATTCAATATGATGGAATTTTTGAACCATGAACAAGAATCATAAACTGTTAACAGAAATGAGATTTCAAATTCCTAAGCTATATCTATACAGAAATTTTATTTGAATTAGCATAATTTAATTAAAAATATAAGTGTGCCACAAGCCATGTGCTAAATGATAAGCATTATAAATTCATCTAATGAACCACAAATATAATTTATAAGTTCATAAATGCAGTAGCTCAGAAACTTTAAAATATTATTTTTTCCTGTTTTCACATTTTAATTTTCTTTTATTGCATTTTATAGGGAATATCACTTTATATCACATTTTATATGTACATTTAGGAAAGACATAGCAATGTGCAGAGTGGCATAAATGAGCAGAATGGACAGCAAAGGTTTGCAATATTGATGGCAGTAGCATCTACTAGGGCAATATAATTAGTGAAAATCTGTTTCCAACTGGCAAGGTATTTAAGAAAGTCAAAGAGAAACAAATGATGCATTTGTATTTTAATTCAAGGATCTTTAGCATCAAAGTTATACAAAACAGCATCACTGGGAAAATAATACATTATAGGAAGAAGAGAGCATAATAAGTTAAAGCAGCAATCATGACTCATCTATCTAGAGATTTGACAAGAATAAAGATAAGGTAAAATAAGATAAGATAAGATAAGATAAGATATAAGATAAGATAAGATATTTAAGATTTAAGATTTTGGAGATTGAAAATGTACCTGTATATGGAATGGAAAATTATTTTATGGGAAGAGTGTTAAAGACTTCCTGGTAGCCCCTGAATTCTGATAAAGGCAAATCAAATGTGGTGGCAGTGTAAGATCCTTAGTCCAATATTCATTGAATTATCCTACCTGTTGCTATTTTTCATTTGATTTTGGAAAGATTCACAAGAATGCATAAGATTAAGGAGAGCATGAATTGATTTATTTTAAAAGGAATAGAAGGATCGCTAACAGTGCAACTAACATTTTCCCATTTAAATGGGAAACACTGAAAAGTACTGTAATGCTAATAAAGTCCACTGGACAAAGGTGACCTAACTATGAGAAGGTTTGGAGTCTCTTTTTTCAGTCTATACAAGTATAGCAGGGATAAATTTACATTTCAAAGAACTGGAGAGCATGGAGTCCAGATCTGATTTAAGGTTATCGGTATTAAGCAGTCAAATGGGGTCTGCTGGTGAAAAAACCGTAATTTTTGGATGAATGACACTTTTAGAGAATATGCAAGTTTGCATCCAATTACTTCATGTATTTTAATTGGCTTGTTCTTTTTAGAAGTACCACAGTGGACTTATACTCCTTGAGACATTGTGGACTTTTGTTAATAGCAGTCATAGGAGAAAGGGGCTTCTTTGTGATGACAGAAAAAGATACCCTATGTTTAATGTTCAATTTAGATTATCTTTCCAAAAGGTGGATGTAAAGCTAAATTTGAACTTCTGTGTCCACTGTTAAAACACTGGGGAAAACAGCACAAGGGAGTTCAAGCTTTTTTTCCAGTCAGGCAATCTGTCATCACTGCAAGCACTGCTGTCTGCTCTGCGGTTTTCCACTGCCAGTCCTGGGCTCAGCTGCCATCTGCCAGTCCTCCCTAATTGCTATCCAGCTAATACCACCAGTCACTCACTCCTCTTTCAGGTAGCTATCAGTCAAACTTGCTGATGTTTGTGAAATTATGAGCCTTAAAACCCCTCATAAAGAGGAACTAGAATCTATTAAGGTTAGGCTCCTGGAATAATGGGGAGAGGTTTTTTTTGTGTTTCATAGTATGAGGAAAAAGGGGTTCTATGATTGCTATAACTTCAAGGCCCTTTAACATATTAGATGCTTATAGTGTAAAGAACAGACTTGAGTTCCTGACTCTTGCTGTGCATGTGTGTTATGTTTGATTCCCAGAACAGACAACTAGGTGCTCCCAAAATATGAGGAAACCTGACAACTTGCCTTAACCAGTAAGAACAGGCTTGTATGAGAATTTGTAAGGTGTCAATTTGTGTGTTTAAGAGTTCCTGTGTTGCTGAAATTTCAATTTGAGAGAACTTAAGGAGCTACTGTTACTTGGCAAAACATGAGAAAGCCCACAGGTTTGTTTCATTTATCCCAGAAACCAGATACAGACTTGTCTCACCTGCCATGTACTCTGAAATTCAGAATGTGGGCCTTGATTACAGAGCAGGATTTTCTATTTCAATTGTGTTTATGATTTTGGCAACTTGAGGTCAACTAAAATAGTTTTGTGGTCACTTGTCTCTATTTTTCATACCCAGCAATTGCAAAAGAGAAAGTCTGTTTTATTTCCTGTGTAATATTTGAATAAGGTTTTGAATAGTTTATAGCAAAATGCACACATTTTATATTTCTCCTGCTTAAGATGCATACCCATACATTTGTACATGGTTGATCAGGACTGTGCTGCATGTAATAAACACAGTTTAAGTTAGACAGTCCAGAGCTCTAAAATAGGAATTGAACTTTCTGCACAACTAGTTCTCTAATTTTTATGCATGGGTGATATAATACTATGAGCTTATATATAATTATTTTGCTTTAAACTAGAATCAAATTAAAGTTACACTTCCCAGTACAAATTTCCTTTGTTAATGTGCCCTACAATCTATCCAAGTAGAAGCTGAAGACCCAGTTGCAGACCTCAGCACCTCAGACTCTAGTGAAAAAGCCCTTTACCATCTCTTTCATACTTAAGGCAACAGTCCATGCTAAATAATGTCCCTTTCCTGTTCTCAGTTGTGGGAATTGAATATTTTCTTGTCTTTTAAACACAAGTTATTAATATATCTGTAGGTTAAATCAGATTGAAACACTGGAGTTAAAAACACTGAAGTGAAATTTTTCCATGTGTAGCAAAGCAAATTTTTCTCCTAACTTGCTAGATGTTTTGACAGAATTAAAAATAAAATAAAATAATAAGGCTTGCAATTTTTTTGCAAGGTAGCATCAGAAGGTGTTGGCATTCACTTTTCCTGTGCATGTTAACTGAGATGGGGTCAGGTAACTTTGATATTCTGTGGTACCTGGAGATGAACACTCATATAAACTCTCAGAAAAGCCTGACTCAATTTCGCTCTTATCAGGTTAGTTCAACAAATGTTTGCAACTAAGCTTACAGTACAGCACCAGCTCTTTCCTCTTTCCAGAGGTCTCTAGACTGAAAAGTCCAGCCTTACTGTCCTATCACTCACTAAACTAAGAAAAGTAAATTGGTCATCAGTTCATATAACCATTACTTGGGACATTCCACCAGTAGCTCTTAATATCTGCTATACTGTGAGTACTTTAATGAATTTAAAAATGCATAAAATAAAGGAATTTTGTAAACTTTCATAATACCAAGGGCAGTAATAATATCCACGTATAAGATGGGACTCCACAATCTAATTTAAGGCCTTTAATTTTTAACAGAAATTTTAGTAGCACTTTTACAATGTCATTCCTCAGATGATATAGACACTGAGCTCAGCTATTTCTGTGAGGCAAAATACAATGCTGACAAATTACATCCCCCATTAACTTGAAGCTATCAAAAGGTAAAGAATTTGAAATTTCCTTGGCAGATGTTGCAACATTTATCAGCCTGCATGATCAAAAATATGCATCTTTTCATAAAATTTGAATCGGTCTCAGTTTAATTTCTATTAACTCAGTTTAATTCTCTCCAACTAGCATCTCTTAAATTTCTTTAGCCATTGTTGAGATCTCCATGAAGTTTCTAATTTAAAACATTAGAGACTTTATTTTACTTTTTTTTCTTTGATAATGTAAACATATCAAGATTTTTTAGCTTCTACTGCAAAGATTTTCTTTAAGCCAGTATGCTCTCCATCAGTGACTTTAATCTTTCATCATGCTTCTAAAGTATGGATGATAAGCAACTGCTCCACTACTTCCAATAACACTTTTAACCATTCAGAATATTTTATGGAATCTTTCTTCCTATTCATTCCCTTTTTCTGCAGATCTGCAGGATCCTACTTTGTGAAGTCATACAGTTCTCTACTTATAATCACCTCTCTGAAGGATATCCCGTAATCTTCTTCATCAAATGGTTTGTCCTTTTGCAAGATATTACTCTAGGGATTGAAGTAAAAAAAAGTATAAAGCAGATAACAATGAATTAAGTAAATACTTCTTATTGGATTTAAAAATTAATAGCTCCAAATAAGATAGGAAGCTTTGAAAATATATGTAGCCCCTAATTGTCTGAGAGATGCACTTAGTTTGCTTAGAGCAATCTGTGAAAGATTACTCAGACAGAACCTTTGAAATATTTTGGCAGAATTTAGCAGAAAAACACAGAAGAATTATTTTGGTTTTCTGGGCTCATGTGCTTTAAGAATTGTACTTATAAATAGCTTCAAAAATAAATTATTGCTTGTCTTTTTCATCTTGTAGTTTGTTTTTTTTTCCTTGCAAGATGTTACAATGGAAGCAGTAACAGATCAAGCATTTAAACAAAGCTTTAGCTATCTTGAAAAAGCTTGCTGTTACCTGGAACAATAGGACACTGACACATTTAAACACACTCTGGATTAGTTCCTTCATGCATCTACTAAACTGTTTGGAATGACCAACCTTTTAAAATTGTGGGTGCTATGGTAACTGGATATTTCAAGGTATCATGGAGACAGACTACTTTTCTCCTGAGATGTCAGTGTATTTGAGTCTGCTGTGAAAAAGCACAGGAGAGGCTTTTTTCTTGCTATCTTCTAAAATGTAACTCATACAAGGATTGAATTATGCTGCTGTTTATGATACATTATTTTCAGAATTATGAAATGAAAAGTTAAGTGAAATAAATGCAGTTCTCACACAACTAAACCTCCTTTGCACAAAGAAGTAGAAGAGCAAAAATTTCTTGACTGACTAAAGAAATGATAAAAAAGAACTATCACTTTCTTTAGTGAAAAAGAAAAACAATAAGATGGTCTGACATATGTTTGAATTATCTGTCTAAAATTTTAAAGATTTTGTATATGATAATTCCAACTTAATCCAAACATGTGGTTTTGGTACTTGCTCACCTCTGAATTTAAAAATATTCCCTTTATGGATTAAAAGACAACATGGCTTCCTCTATCATAGATTTAAATTAGATGATTGTTTTTTCTTACTTTCCCCAAATTACTAGGCCAATATACATTTTACTTACCTTAGGAGAATGAGATTCTGTTGATGTTACGACATTTGTTTCAAACAAGTAAACAGATAGAGATATGAAAGAAAACAGATCCCTTCCATTGCTTCTGATGTGTCATCTTATGTTTGTACTGAAATTTTGCCTTGTTACTCCATTTTACTTTTTTTTACATCAGTTATGAGAAACACAACACTGGTATTTTAGCATCATAGGTAGAGGGTTGGCATTTTTAAAACAAAACACCCCTCTGAAAACTAACACTATTAGTTTTGACATAACTTTGTCAGAGCTGCTTTGACGAATACTTTCTATTATTTTCATTATTACATTGCCCTTAGCTTTAGAATCGGTGGCATGTAAATACTGATTGCACAAATGAAATTTACCTGCAAAATTTGTTTTACAGAGCCTCACTCCAAACTATTTCTCTCCCTCCTTTTTGTTCAAGCAGTCATTGGTCTTCTCTATCATTTTCCTGCAAAATTCAGATTGTTTTTCTCTTCTCTTCTGTGGCTCCCTGGTATTACTTTAAAGACTCTTTCATGACCTCTTTTTGCAGATTCAATTATCTTTAAGTCCCTTATCATCTTACATTTACTTCATGTCACAAGCGTGGTGTTGTTGTTGCCCTTCCCCAGGACTCATCAGCATATTCCTAATATTCTGGAAGCTTCTGGTTTTACCTTAAATTGTTTAATTAGCAGCAGAAATAACTTGTGAAATAAACATTTTCCAGATGTTGCCTTACACTGGGCTTGTGTTCTGACTTTGCAAATGTTTCCATCTCTCTGCAGGAGAGTATGTGGAAGTTTATTAGTAGCAAGGTGCTACAACAATTAATGCAATCAAAAAGCTGAAGTCAATTTATATTTCCTGCAGAAGAAAGAGGAAAAAAGAAGCGCAGTATCTGTATATCTTTTGGCTTTCTATTTTTAAAAATATAATTCAAATTATTTCAATATTGCTTACTTTATGCATTGTTTTTTCGGCTTTTTGACTTAATAAAATTCTGAATGTTTATTCCTTCAAAGGCCAGGCTCTTTTTGCCACAGAGATTTTTTGGTGTTTATGAAAAAATAAAACCATAACTAGATAGTTTCACAAAAACAGCACAATAAAATGAAAAAAAAAAAAAGACTCAAAAAGGTTGTGAAAATTTTCTTGCTTAGTACACAAAACCATTAATTCAAAAAGGCATTGTCAGATATATTTATGTAAGGTTTCTAGAAAATAACATTAATCTCAGGAATACTTAACTTTTCTTCTGGTTGATCATTAGATAAATAAATCTGCAAGTATAAGAATGGCTACGATAGGACATAAAAAGAAAATATCTTGTGAAAAACAAGAATTTTTTACCTTCTTCCTGGTGTTTTTTTGTCTTTTATAAGGACAGAAAATGACATCAAGCACAGCAGGAGACTATTCAGAAATCAGTTTTAGCTACATTATCTGAGAGCTGATGACCTTGATACAATAATAAAATGTGCAGAAACTCAAAAGCTGGAAACCCACATTAACTCCAAGTCTTGTGTTCCTTTTTGTATTGTATTAATATTAATATGTTATTTAAAAAGCAATAGTATTTGTAATGTAAAAGATACTGCATTTCAATAATGTATTGTTCATATTAAAATTATGATATGGTCTTAATTTGCTTTAATTAACAGGGAACAAGTCCTAAATAATTTTACCAGCCAAATCTGGTAGTTTTCAATAACAGGAGTCTCTGTTTTTTCTGTAAGCTAAATGAACTAATTATAATCATAAAATAATTAAATTGCCTATAAAGTCTTTGGTATTCTAATTTCTGAGGTAGAGCTAACTTGAATACCTAGAGTGTGGATCTTTTCCAGTAGCTCTAATATCACTGAAATTCAAGTGTTATGACCTCTAACTTAAAATAAAAGTAAAGGTAAACATCGATCTATTTTTTAGATTTGGACTTATTTTCAAAGCTGGAAAGTCAGAACAGTTTATTTCAGATGTTGCCACAATTCTTAAAAAAATACAAAAATATGCATCTTAGTACTAAGTTGTCCTCCAACAAGTCTTATAGAAAAGACTTTAAAAGAGTTTGGTTTGTTTGTTACTTTATTAATCCACTGAGAATAAATACTGATCAATTTATATTGATTCCGGAAACCTGGAAACAAATCCAAATGTCCTGATACCTTAAGAACAAGACCACTGAATTCTCTGGTACTACTATTTTAAGAACAATTAAAATAAAATATACATTTTATATATGGTAGAGCAAAAACATAGGGACCATTGCTTGGACAAAAACTATTTTGAAAGTAAGAGAGAGACAAGATAGTGACCTCAGTTTTCTGAGATGTTATCAGAGATGGAGACATCCAGAAAATTATTCTGAAAGAATCCTTTGAAGCTTGTCTCTTCTGAAGGTAAAAGGATCTCTTGAAGGTAAAGAAATATATTAGATGACATATTATTACAACATTAGATACCTTATCCACTTAAGATTTAATCTACCTGGGTCTCTCCTGAAATAAAAGAGGAAAAGAGCTGTCACTTTTTAGAACAAATAATGCTGGAGCCAGCTATGGTCTCATTTCATATAGTGGAATAGCCAGGATGGATAAGAGGTTGAGCAAAAGGAAATTTTGCACTTCCTTCTGTGGTCATCAGAGAAGGAAAAGGAAAAGGAATAGAGGAGGGGAAGTAGTGCAGCCTCCCTCTGCTAATCCAATTAATTCAGCACAGTTTCTTACCAGAGGAAAAAGAGTGATGACAACAACAGGAGGATAAACCCCTTTCTAGCATAACACAGTAGACATATTAGCTAAAGATATAGACTCCCAAAACGGTTCCTAAACTCAAATCTCCCATGCCAAGGAAAGCCTCCTCACCACCAAAATATGCAGAACTCCATTGATATCAGTGTGTGGCTGATTGCTTTAGAAAAAAAGCCCTCACATACTCCCTCTTGACCATTTCTCATATCTAATACCATTATACTGAAATAACTTTATAACATATTTCAAAAGGAAACGTTAACATTTGTGTTGGTGACCAAGGCTTGTGTAAAAAATTTCATATTTTAACATTTTTGCTGCTTCTACAATAAGATTGTGCTGGTTTTCAGATTTTCTTATTGTCTATCAGAAGCCTGAATTCTAGGTAGAAATGATAAGCTTTTGTTTTGAGAAGAATGGTCACGTCTAGTCAAAACAAAAGAATAAGTTCAGAGTTCTACTGCTTTAAGACCTAGATGTTGCCATGGGAAAGTCCAGGGTTGTTTGAATGTGTTTTATTTTAGTTAGGAGCCATTTTACCTTGCTTCAAGGATCTGGTGCTTGTACCATGAATATTTCTCTTTGTTTTCCACCACTACAATTTTTTTAAATTGTGCTGGTGGTACCTATCAAGAATCAAGGAATAGTGTATGAAAGTGCTGTAGTTTTTACAGTAGAAATTCTCAAAAACAGCCAGATTAAAGATTTTGACAAAACTATTTGCTATGACTACAGATGAATGTTATGCTCTGTACAAAATGCAATGCCAGACAGAGTAAATTACGTCAGGGCCACAGTCAGTGAGGATGGATCCTTTTTTACATTAAAGTCTAAAAAAATTAACTTTTAATGGATAAGTCAGGGGACAGAAAGTATTGAAGGGTGAGGTAGGAGATAGAGAAAATTATCATTTTTCACCCTTTCATGTTCTATTTCTGATTAATTTCTTGATTTAACAAGTTCAACTTTCCATTTTTCTGATATTCTATGTGCAGCTTTGCAATACTTGAATGTGGTATTAATACTATTTGCACTCTGTTTACACTGCTATTATTTTATATTTAAATTCAGTTATTTCCATACAAACAGTGATAAAGGTTAGTAATAGTAATGAACAGACTTAACCTTGCAATGACTTGGACAATCAACATCAGTATTGGAATGACCTGGAGTGAACAGATTCATCTCCACATGTAATAGTTCATATCAGTCCTAAAACCTAGAAATTTACTATTGAATGCACTAGAAATACAAAGAAAATAACTGGTTTCAAATAAAACTTTTTTGTCCATTGCACCAAAATTTCGATTGAGAACAAAAAAAAATTGATTATTTTCTTTTTAAAATTATAATGGCCACTTACAATTGTTTTCTCTGAGTTGAAGAGGTAGAGATTTGGGATAATTTATCTAGACTGTGAAAGTTTGTTCTATATTCAGTTCCTTCTTCTTCCTCAAAACACTAATTTTGAGAAGCCAGTTCTATTTAATAGGGAATACAAAAAGAAATAGTGTGTTCAAAAATGCCCTGTTTTGGAAAGGATTCAAGGGTTTAAGATCACTTTTTAAAAGTCTGGAAAGTAGACAACACAGGATGGAGGAGCAGAGGAGCTATTGTGTGTTCCAGGAAGCTTCAGAGAAAACAGATGAGAAAAAGCATGGAGAGAGTGGGATGGAGTATGAGGTAAAAGAAATCAGTGGCATGGTAGGAGTGATGAGAAAATGGGCAACCACAGAGGATGAAGAGCAGGAGGAGAAGGAAAATAAATAAGAGATAAAGTAGGGGAAAAAACAGAAGGAGAAGTAAAGGAAACTGAAATGAGAAAGAGAAGAGAGAAAAGAGATAAGGAAAAAATCGATTGGACAAAGCTGGTAGGAAGAAGATACTGAGATACTACAGTGATATAAAAGTTGTAGAAGTGATTGTATGTATTATATAAGAAATTAAATGAAGGAAAGAGACAATCTCAAGGGAAAAGAATGAAGCATCAGAGGGGAAAGAAGAAAGAAGCAATTAGGACAGGAGAAATTACAATGGGTTAGTTACAAAGACCAAGAGGAAGGACTAAGATACAGTGGCAGAGTCAGTAAAGTCCAAACTGTCTCATTTTGTGCCTAAAATTCCCACATAATTCTCTGTGAGTAACCAGTTTTGACCTATGAACTTGAAAATTAGAGAAGCAAGAATTAGTTCAAACTAAGAAAACAAATTTCTCAAGAGAAGAAAAAAACCTGAATCTATAAGCAAACAAGATGTTCTGTTTTTTCCCAAATGCCTTTTATTTTATTAAGTGATTGCTTTCCATGACTGCATAAGCTGTGCCTCAGAGTGAAGTACCTGAGAATTTGTATCCTCTCAGATATACCCTGCAGCATCCTAATCACAGTCATTCTCTCTGACTCAGCAAGTCCTTACATCAGGCAGAAACTACCCCCACCTTAGTGCATCCAGAATTTTTTAATCTATGTAATGTTATGGCACATATCAATTTTGTAAATTCTTTCACCTTCTAATTTTTTTATTTTTTTATTTTTTATCAGAGATATTTAGAAAAATTAACTTGAGTTTGGAAATCATCTCTAGGCAAACTTTGTGAAACAATAGGGAGACAGCAGCCAAACATATACCAAAAAAAAAAAAAAAAAAAAAAAAAAGTCAAAGCACATAAAGCATGAGCAAAAACTGTTATTTACAGAAATGACATCACAGAGTACCTGAACAATATGGGAGCAAATTAATTTGTAAAAATTGTAATAATCTACTGTCATGAGTTTCTTTATTTTAGAAGCAGTCTTAGGTGAAAGATAGTGAAAGTTAGGTAAGGGGGTTTTTTTAATCAGTTGACTTTTACCTATAAGAATATATTAATGGCTGTCAGAACATCAAGCTATTTGATTTCATGACAAATGAAGAGCAAGAGAACAGATATAAACCAAATAAAGAACATTTATTTGCATGTATTTGCCCTGTCCTCTAGTCAAACAGAAGAAAATGTAAATGTAAATGTGCTGTAGCTTGGATGTTGCTGGAACCATGAATTATGTAAGGCAAAAAATAGATAAGCATATTGAAAAGAATACTTTTACCTGTGCAGTTCACGCCTTCACTAGAACCCCAATGGAAATATTGTCCCACAATTCATCATTACCTGTTTTGTATTCCATGCATCCATACTCATACTCCAAATGCATCGTTGTGGATAATTTGATCTTTATTGTTCACACTTCTTTATCCTACAGGAATGTCTGGACCAACTGATGCAGGGATTATTTTGTGATGTCCTTCATGTTGCCCTCTAGCACTCTCCCATGTCTGTGTTCCTAGATATGGGTTAGGCAAATTGAATTTTCTGTTTGAGCTCTATAGTGCAAGAATATCTGCTTGACATTTGCTTTGTAAATAAATAAGATATTGTATTTTATTTTCTGACACTACGTTTTTTTTTGGATAAAATGTTGGAATCACAGGGATTTTCTAAGATCTGGTTGACTGCAGTAGGATTCTTGTTACATAATCTAACCCACAGATCTGATTAAAATATTTCAAAGATAAAGATTCTGAAAAATAGTTGTGGTCAGTGCCATCGAGTTTCTAAAGAAACAATTGAAAACTGGCCTGTACATATTTATGGAAAACCTAATCACTTTCTTTCATGGGACACAAGGCTGAGAAAAGGAATTTTAAAAGAGAGTCTTACAAATAATGAAAATCCAAAGGCATATGCTCAGTGAAGTATAGCACAGAGCTAAAATAAATAGGATGGAATAAGTAAAAGAAAAAAAGGTGATGTCTTGGGGAAAGTGCACTGAGTGTAGGAGAGAAAAATGCAATGTACTCTCAAGATTTAAGGGTAAAGTCCAATCTCCATCACACTGATGAAAATAGTGACTAACATCATTGCCAATTTCAGATAAAACTTGGAATGACTGATGAACATAAAGAGGGAAGTTAGCAGTAGGAGCAGTTATTCCACTCAAAACAAATTAGAAGCAATCTTGTTTCAATAACCAGTTCACTTCTATAGCAGAACTCCAACTGAAATAACTATTTTTCGTCAGAGAAAAAAGTAGGGATAAAAAGTACACGGCCGCGATGACCTAGTCAATGGAAACCCAGTGGATATGCTTGGAGGAAATACAAATATAATTTCTACGACTATTTCATAATAGAGAGACAAGATGAAAATTACTGATAATGAAAGTAATTTGTCCAGAAAAAATCATGCAATAGATATATATTTATGTTAAAATTACCTCAAATAGTAACAATAATAATAATAATAATAATAATAAAGAAAATACAACTAAATAAAGAATGTAAAATGTAAAAGCTTGTAAAGATTTGCATGGGTGCACACTGGCATGGCAATAAATATTATAAGCTTCTGCAAATAAAATGAAAGGAAAATTAAGAAAAACAAGTTGATATTTTTGGGAAAAAGTTGATGCATTTTCCTCGGAATGCAGATGCAGTGCAAAGAAAAAAGTCAGAAACTGATGAATTTTCTGGAGAATAAAGTGAAAAAATATTGTATTTAAGATAATGCCAAGTATTGCAGTTATATAAATAAGTTTTTAAAAAAGGAAAGGAACTAACACATGGCATCTAAAGTCTCATTCCTTGTCTAGGGTCCTCTTGGTATGAAGACAAGGTTTCATACATCCTCACATATTAAATCAAGCCTAAAATAAATAGATGCCTGAAAAGCAAAAAATAAAAATAAAATTGGTCATAAATTGCTAGGTAAATGAATTATTTTAGTTTTTAATGTAATAGTAACTCTGCATGTAAAAATTAACCTCTGAAAAGTGAGCATTTCCAAAGAATAGCATTAGATAGGACAAAATCACTACATTACTGCATGAATTGGGAAAATAGCCTTACACCCAGACTCTTGTTCTGTAGTTCTTATCTACCAGGAATAGACTTAACTTAGAGTAAAATCCTGCCTGTACACAGACTATCCACGTAAACAATTCCTGAATGTTTTCTGCAGCTTCAACCCCTTAACAGGGGGAGAGAACCATAAAGTGCATCAATAAATTCATGTTTATTTGGCTTTTTTTTTATTAAAGTTATTACACTTTTCATTGAATTTAATTCTCAGGAAAATAGTCAGTTTGACAGCTTTGAAGACTTAAGTGTGTGTCTTACAGGAACATGTTATCTGTAATTAGAACTGAGGAACTCATTCACAGTTTGGAAATCATTCAATTAGGAAAATTCGTTTGCTGTCATCAGCCATGTTTGCTGCAGAGGGTGCAGACATCAGAGACAACACAGTAAACAATTCTATTGAATGGAGATCTTCCATGCCTATATATTATCTCTATTCAAAATTTTCCAGGCACATAATAAAAGAAGCTTTAGTTATCAAAATAAACTAGAAGATTCTGCCTGTACCTTTTCTTAAGTCTTACTCCAGCACTCTCTAATAAGTAGAATAATGGGTAGGAATTACTGTAATTTGGAAAAATCTTGGGAAATAAATTGTTTTCTTCAGGAAGTTTGTGTACCATAATGTCTCCTTCAAAGAATTGGTTAAAGATGGCTCCCTGACCTTCAGTACATATAGAACAATCTTAATTTGGAAAATATTTTTCCGCGTTTTTGGAAGTGTGATGAAAGATGGGATGCTTTTTTCATGCCCATTCTAGTGCACATGAAACCAGTTTTTTTCCATTAAGTTATAGCCACAGATTGAATTTTAAATGCCATTTATCTAAGAACATGTATCTGGACCAATATCTCAGAAAGGGAGTTTACATGTTTTAATGTTAATACTTTCCAACTAATTTAAAATGAGCTTCTGCTCTTGGATGTGCCGACTATACCTATAATCTGCTTTTCAGTTAACTACCCAGAAAATTAGGCACAACACTGAAAAACTGTAAACTTTGCCAGTAATTAGAGATGCAAGGGAGGTGAAGGGGGAAGGGTTTGAGTGGCTTGAGGTGGTTTCTTCCTATAAAATAAAATGTGAGAACCATTTTCATAGTGTTCAGTCCCCCCCTATTTATTTCTGCAACCCTAACGGTGCAGAAAGCTGAGAGAATTTGTGTATTCCTGTGGGCAAGCACTTGTCCTACAGGAGGCATTTAACAAAATGCAGGAGCAGCTACTGTCACACCCCACAACACCACAGCCCAACAATGAAACTATCTGCATACAAAATTCTTGATTCCAAGAAGCATTTGGGCAATGCTCTCAGGCATTGATGCTCAGGGTTGTTCTGCAGAGAGACCAGGAGTTGGACTTCTGTGATGATTGTGGAGTCCATCCAACTCTGGATATTCTGATTTGGTGATTTTAGTATGATCTAGTCCTCATGACTTCAGTCTGCCACTTATTCCAAATATTTGATGCTGTTTTACTTTCTTCTTTTCATTTTTCTATTATCTGTGGGGTATTCCACAGGTTTCATTTTGGTCAGGATCTGAAATATTGTTGCCCATTTCCTTCTCTTTAAGAACTATTTGTCTTCAGCTGCTTAAACTAAAGACAAGGCCATCAATAATCTGAATGCAAATAAGATTGCATGAGTTGCTACAATTGATTTAAGTTCAACTCAACTAAGCAGTCTGTTTGGTTTTATCTCCTCAGGTTTAATTTTTTCTTATCTTCTCCTTATTAGTTTGCTTATTTTTTTGTTTTTTATGGGTTTTTTGTTTGTTTTTAAAATAAAATGTCATACAACGCCCTTAGGGCACTAACTTGAAGCTCTAGATCTGAAGCTGCAAACAACTGTAGAAGCAACTGGTGCAACTCAGTAATTCAGAAGAATGCCAAAAGATTACCAGTGTACACACAGTGGGACCACCAACTCAAGAGAGTGGAAAGAATTATTTGAGGCTGTAGTAAAGTTTGGAGTCTCTTGTGTATTAAATTCTAAAGTTGTTCTTAAAAGACAGAGCCTTATGTGTCTCACCTGTACCATTCTCTGTACCATTGCTTAGCTTACATTATCCATCAGCCTGAGATAAAAGTTCTTTTTTTTTTCATACAAAGTGTTTCTTCATATTCAGGGTGTGGTATTTTTATTTGTTTCAGATTAAAAATACACCCCAAAAAAACCCCAAACCAATTCAACCTCACTATTGTCTTTGAATGCTTTCAGGGAGATAACTATATCAAAATTAAGTGGCAAATACTCTGCTGCTGCAGAATTGTGTGTGTGGGGTGGAATCTTATGAGTCAGATATTTACTCTTTCTGTTTTGTTCTTGCAGTGAAGGTCAAACACTTCAAAAGAAAGAGTTCAAGTAGCTGAAACTGAGTGAGGAACAAACTGTGCATAATTAGAATGCTGTTTTGAACAGCTCCTATATTTTTGACACAAGTGAATATTTATGCAATAAAGCCATATTTTGTGTTGTGCAGCCCTACTGCTTGTCATACAGGTTTTCAGTATTTCACTTTACAGCATATATTTGCATTCAGAATTCATTATGCACACATCACAAACACTACACAATGGCTGAATTTAAACAAGACTGTTTCCGTACTTTTGGATCAGATACAACTGGCAGACTAAAATATAATGAAAGCAGCAAACCTCAGTGATAACTGAGCAGCATATTCTGAAACCTACAGACACTTCCAATTACAGGGTTTCCAAACAGTTCTTTAACTTGCACAACTGTTTTAAGGTGGCCATGTTTTTACAAGAGAACTTTGCAAAAAAATGTCAATCAGAAAATAATAAGCAGGAAATTCTTCTTTCCTCTTGTTTAGATGCACTCCTTTTTAAAACATCAAAAATTAAAGGTAATTAAATGAACTCCAAACATTTCCGCTTTCAGTCTGTGAAAATCTTCTTGTCTTGAAAAGGATTTTTGTCATAAAAATAATAATAATTTTTAAAAGGCAGAAGAAACACCTGACCTGGGTTTTCAAAAGCAGTTATTGAGTAGATTTGACTTGACTTCTCTGAGAGTAGATGACACTGAGCAGTTCTAACCCTTTTTCTGAGCTTCATATGAGCAACCAAATAATTTGACATTTTGGGAAGAGACAAAAGAATAAAATTATGATTTCTCACTTTGACAAATGGCACCGTTCCTCTCTGGATTGTCATTCCACTAAAAAATTATAATATGAACATTTCTGTTGAATGAGTTGAAATCGAAGGTCAGTACTTAAATTCACCTTGATTTAATTCATCCTGTTTTGTCAAGTCATCTGATTTTGCACATTTTGCTGCTTCCTGCTCTTGCAAACAGCAGTGCTTCAAGTCACAAAGCAGAGCCACTCCAAAGGCCACAGTTAAAAGCAGCAACTGTCACCAAAGAAAAGTAAAACCAACATTAAATTAAATAAAATTCATTAGAATCATAAAAGTAATCCTACATGTTTTTTCAAATGTTATCCATTTGAGTAGTCATTTGAGGAAAGCAGGTGAGCAGTGTGTATGAAAAGGTTATTCAGTGCTTACCAGACTGAAAATCAATATGTGCTTAACTTCTTCTCTACATCAAGGCTTCTACTGTGGTCAGGCAGGAGAAACCAAAACAATTAAAAGATCATGTTTAAGAAGAAGCTTCTTTTTCCTTATGGGCACTTTGGCTGAAGCACACAGGGATATATATATTCAAAAATAAGTTCTTTTTTTTATAATAAAGTGGGTTTTCTCCTTTTTTATAGACACTTTCTGTTCAGAAGTTGCCATTTGAGCTATGAACCCCCACACACCCCCAGTTACTGAGCAATACAAGCAGTTTTAGTTTATAATCTTCCCCAGAAACTCATAAAAATAAATAATTTAATAAAAAGATGAAGCTGATGAGTTTCTTTAGCATAGCAGATACTCTTATGCTGGCATAACTGAATCTCCTGTCCATGGCACAGCTCACTGTAGGAGGAAAACACAACAGAAAAAGATGATAGAAACAAAACAGGAAACCTCAACAGAGAATATTCTTTCAGCTCAGCTCTTCTGGAAAACTCTATGGCCTGATTGAAAATGACACTGTTAGTCCAGTCTTTAAAATATTACGTTCTTCTGTGAAGCCCAAATTGAATAGGTTGTTGTTTCATTTTGGTTAGCAAAGTCTGTTTTGAGGCCTAAATCCTCAAAACAACTTTTGTTCACCATAGAGAACAACAGGTGCCAGATATCAAAGACACATGTAGGGTTCAAAAATACCATTTCATGGTCACTTTACTGGGAAAAAAAACCAAGCAAAACCATATCCACATGTAAATAATCATCCCAGAGCACACCAGATTTCTCACTGTTTCTACCACCTCAAATAATCACACCTAAGTCAATAAATGTGAGAGTATTAATGGAAATGGGCAATTAAAGTGTTGTTTTTTTTCTTTCAGAACTTGATGCACCAAGTAAAAAGATAGCATAAAGAAATCCAGCAGCTCTTTTCTGCCCTTCTTCCTCTCTGCAAGCAAGTGCAGGAAAGCTCTTCAGGCAGAACAATGACAAAGGAATGTTCTTCCTGCACTAAAATAGCACATGTATATAATCAAATTATTACCTCTAAAAAAATTCTTAAGAAATATTATTTTTACCCTGTTTTATTGCTACACAAAGAAAAGAAAAAAGAGCATATATATTTCAGCCATTTTGAAATATGAAAAATGAAACATTTCTGGCTACTTAAATGAGGAGAATAATATAATTTAATTGTGAATGACAGTTAAAAGCATCCAGAGCTGGATTTTCATCCTGCAAATTACATTTCCCTACCTGGCTTGGCAAACATAAGATAAATAATGCATTTTTGCTTTATTTGCATATTGGCTTACTATGAAACTAGTGACTGTGATTCATAAATAAGTCTTGTGTCTGCTTGGGGGGGACAGCACTGCTCTGTGCAGCATTTTAATTGTAGTGGACATTAACATTCAAGATTCTGAAAAACCCCAGCATCAATCCTTATATAGCAATAGATTTCTATCTCAGAACATGTACTGAAGTTATTTTCAAGGGCTGCATGAAATGGTGTTTCTGAAGGGATTTTACTACAGCCAGTTTATTCCAATGATTTCAGCTGCAAAACAATGATGAGCAAGAAAATTAGAAATATTTTCAAATTTCATTCTAATGCCCTCCATAGAGTCACTGCTATTTTATTCATTAAAGTATAGTTAAAAAGTGCAGCTAAAAAGATTGAATATAACCACACATAATACCCCCCCCCCCCCCCCCCCCCCCCCCCCCAGGATTTATGAGTTGTTCTTGAAGATTTTAGGTGTTTTTTTTTTTTCCCAGATGAAGAAAAAGTGAAATCCTTTTTCTTCCCAAAAGCAGCACATCACCTGGCTCTTTTTTCTTATACATTTTATAGGCAAATATTGAAAGTATGGTATTGAGAGATTTTTACCAGAGATACATAAAGATTAAGCCACACATGAAACCTACTATAAAATACTTTATTAATTCTGGATTTGTTTTTATACTTTTGCATTATTACTCTTTCTGACTTTATTTTGAAAAAGAACCATCATTAAATGTCCCACTGATGATCTTTTGTTATTGGACTTCTTGCAGAATTTAATTTTGCAATTATGTTCATGGAAGAGGATTCCCCAGGATCCTCTGGATCCCTTGAATTTGAGACTGTTTTGCAGAGAAATCATACTTTGTAAGACTGTGTGACACTGTTTTCTGTTCTGGATCTTGAGAAGCTCTGGTCAGATTGTAGATACACAGAGAGACATGAAGTGGCTCAAACTTGGAGATTTAAAAAAGCCAATTCAAGGCATTTCTTCTATGACACTGCACTTTGCTATAAAGTTAAATTGTTTAATTGTATGGACTCTAGCAGTGGTTACTTTAGCCTTTAAACATTGGAATGAGTAAATCAAGGTTGTCTTTTCTTATATTGCGTAGCTACAATAATGAATAGTCTATCATTAAATGTGGTTAACAAGCATTGGAGTTGCTAATAATCTGTTTTCAACACTTTCTAGGAATTGTGGTCTGATTATTTTTTATTCTTAGGCACTATGAGGCATTTTTGGTTACAGTTATGCTGAACTGCTGAAATGCTCATTCTGGGAGGCACACTGAGGTAACTTCTTTGATAACCGACTGATACTGTATCTGGAATTTTCAATAGAATTTTGTAGCTAATCCACCTTGGGTAGAGAGGTTCAGGAAATTCCCAGACCAAACAGACTTATTGAGCAGATTGTCAGGGTGTGACTAGAGGGTTTACCGATTTTAAATATTTAATTTTCTTTAGAGATAGGATTTAGGAGTAAAGACTTAAAAGGCTTAAAACTTTAAAAGGTACAAGAAGAAATTTATTAATAACACAAAAAAAAAAAAAAAAAAAAAAAAAAAGAAATTCAGAATAAGAGTCCCAGAATATCTCCTCCTCCCTTCATTCTACATTTTTTACCAACCACATACAGAGAACACTTCAGTCACTTATTCTCTTAAATAATCATTTCAGTTCACTTAAGAGAGAAAAGTTCCTTTTTCTGCTTCAGACTTAGGGGGTGTCTTCACCTTCACAGTCTGCATTCGCCAGGAATTTACAGAACTATGAATTTTCCTCTCATTCCCACAGTCTTTCCAGAGCTGTGTTATGGGTTATGATGCACATATGGGGTACCACTTTTAAAGGCAGACTGCTGAAAAACAAAATTCTCTTCATCTCCTTCTCTATCAAATGTCTCTGTCCATATTCCAGTCCCAAAACAGAGAGCTCCATTTCCTGAGGCAAGGAAAGTCTTCTTCTCAAGCACCCATCCTCACCAAGTATATTTCACAGTTTAAAGGAATTTTAGTGAAGTCACAATCCCTTCATATCCCCACAAAAAGGGTTTTCAGCTACTTATCAGTTGCATCTTTTCAATCTCTTCCCATCAGGAACTTTATCTTCATTCCGTTGACTTCTGTGGACTCTATGCTTTATTCCTTCTCATTAAGGGGGTTCAGGAGATTGAGAATCTTATCCAGGCATTAAGAAGTTAAAATTGTATCTATATCTGAAGAAGCTTTGAAGTCATCTGGAGGCCTCTTCTGGCACGTGGAGAGCCGAGCCCAGACGGGCTGGGCTCCCCACAGAGCCGGGGCCGGGCCGGGCCCCAGACTGAGCTCGGAGCTGGGCTGGGCCCCGGCCAGAGCCCTCCGCTCCTCCGGAGACCGGAAGCCAAAAAATCCCCCAGCACTTGATCCACTGTGATTTTTGAAAGCGAAAAATCTTTTCACTGGTTTCCCGAGCTGTCCATCACCAAATCAGCTCTCTGATTGGTGCCAGCAGCTCACAGGGGAAGCCCCGGGAGAGGGGACAGCCCCTCCATTCCCGGGCCACGTGGAGCTTTCCCTGAGGGGAAGCCACCCCTCTGCCCAAACACCTGAAACCAACACAAGATAAATCAAATTTTCTTAATGGATTAAATACCACACGACTTCCATAGGCCCCTCTGTGTTTCTGTCTCTCTCTCACATATATATGCATACACTGAAATCAACCCTTAATCATATCAGATTAATTTTTTGTGTTTGTGACGGCATCATCTGAGTCAGTTCATGTTATTTTTGGTTTAATAAAATAATTTCCTTTATAAACAGTGTTTCTAATCAAGTAAGTAGGTTTTGGGCAATCTATGGATTAAATACATTAAAGAAACTGGTCATTCCCAATAGAATGCCTGCAAAATTTCTCCTTTATTGTAGAAGATGCAATATAGGCTACTGAATTGCTTATGTCATATTCAAAAAGGATGATCCTAATCAAAAGGTTGAAATTTTCCTCTCAGATCTGCAAGGCAGATCTCCAATCCAATATTATTCTTTGCCCATATGCATAGAACTTCAAAGGACCATGTTTGTAAAAAGAGAAGAATATCTTAATCAAGATCAGCCATGCACATCTTGAGAGCAGAGTTTGCATCCAAATGAGGACTGACTGAAGAGTGAAATGTTCATTACTATGACTAGAATTGTGTGCAAAATTGAGAAAGTAATTTATGCTGTCAAGTTCAAAAAGGAAATGGACAAAGCTTTTCGGAATACATGAAAGGGAGCCCTCTCCTCTTGGCCTAGGAGAGGATGAGACAACTCAGCAGGTAGCTCAGGTACCTGTGAGCTAAACTGTGCCTGTGAGCACAGCCCTGAGCGAGGAGCAGTGTGTATGATGAACCATCCTAGAGATGCATGCCTCCAGGTACAAGTCTCTGAGATGTACTTGCCTCCTTGCTGCTAGTTTATAATAGAAGAAATTCATACCAGCACTGATTGGCAGACATATTGGAAGACAGGCTAAAGCTGACTAAATAAAACATTTCTCAGTCCTCTCTTCCACCTCTACATTATTTTCCTGAAGGTAAATATGTCCCTTTTTGTTTTGTTTCTTCAAGGAAGAAAACCAGACTGTATCTGCCTTTAATAGGCAGCTATCATGGACAATTGGTTAATTGGCAATACAAACTGCTGCAGATGTGGATATTTTTAACTGCAATGCATCAAAAAGATCCTGTCACTGTTGCAGAAGTTTCGGGAGAAATCTGAGCAAATCAATTCAGGTATGTTCCAGATTGGTCACGGAGGCAGAGTCACTGAGGCCATCTAACCATCTCTGGCATATGGGCACAGCCTGCTGCCTCCCCTCAGAGACTGTTTGAGGAAGCAGGCCAGGAATGCAGCTTATGCTTCTGGAAGGGTAGACAGGATTCACTAAAACCTGATGGTTGGGTTTTAAATAGCTACTTTAATATACTCAGAGCAAAAAAGGCATGCAATTAGTGTACAGTTTGGTATGGAACAACAAAGCTATATGTACGAAATATATTTCTGCATTAAGATAGTCAGATCACAGATCAAAAAAAATTTAAAAAATAAACCTTGTTCTTTAAAGTATTAAAATATTTATATCTCTTAGCTCTGTGTTCAATTGCATACAGTTCAACAGGTAGTTCCATACCAAGAGACCATCTGCTATGCAAAATGTAATCAATCTCTTTTTTTTTAGAAGGATAACAAAATTCCCCTTTTTTATAACTGGTACTCATAGCACAAACAAGGACATCCTTTGTCCTTTCTGCTCAGCCACAAGGAAGAAGAAGAAATTATCCCTTCCTAAAATAATTTTCCCAGTAGAATTTGAAGGCATGTGGGCATATCTCACTGTTGTCCTGAGACTTTAGGAAGACAGAGGTCTCTCTTCAGAGCCAAGAAGCTGTGAGGTGTCACCCTCAGTGCCACGGCTGTGCATGAAGAGGGCATAAATACAGTGCAAATTTTGGTTACATAAAGCTTTTGTGACAACCCATGCCCAACGATGAAATAGAAAGTGACATCTTAAGGTAAAAATCATAAAAGAAAAATACTTGGAGGAAGCAGCTGTTCTCCCATTACTACTTCATCCTTCTTCTGTCAGTCATAAACCTTTCTTCCTCTTTTATTTCAGAAATATATTTAGTTTATGTTAACCACATCAAATCATGGTTTTGATAACTAAACAAGAGATTAAGCAAAGAACACACAAGCATCTGCATGAGTTCAGAATTTAAAAAGCAATTTATTTTTTTTCAATCAATTTTCATTTTACAGAAGCTTAAAATTTGAAAATCCTACAAGCCTACTTCCAGATTCATGATATGCAATAAATGCATCCTGGTAATACAACATTTTTCCAGATTTATTTTTTTTAAGTTTATCTTTTATTTTATTTCATGTTGCAAGGACAATAAACTACTTCAAAATCCTTTAAGTGAGCAGCATACTCTTACAGATGTTCACAAATGAAATAAAGCATTCTCTTAAAACATGACTTACGAATAGAAATGTGTTTTTCCAAAGCTGACTACAAAACTCCCTCCTCAGTCACACAGAGAGGTTTAGACAGCACTTCTGTGCTCTGAAAACACCTAAGAGGAACTGAAAAATAGTGTTTAGGATCTAGCCTGCTATGTCTAAATGACTGCAAAATGCATTGTTTTGGGATTTAATCTTCACAGGCTGATACACTTTTATCCTATAAGGTTTTTTATTATGATTACTCATAATTTGTGGGCATGCAATGGAAATATTTAATATTATAAAATTATTATATGACTTTCCCTAATGATGTCTGATGTCTGGGCAGGCTATGGTGTGTATTCCTCTGCAAGGAGCAGGCTTTATGTTGCAAACAAAGGAAAGAGAAAAAAAATTATCTGTTTCTGCTCAGTTGCTCCAGGTTTTAGTTTCTGGGATTCAAGGCAGGTTTGAACTGGTGCATCCTGGTCCCTTTGGCTGTCCACTGGCCCAGGGAAAGCCAAACTTGCAAGTCTTTGTGCTTCTGTGGTGTAAATTTCCCTGTATTTTGCACTTAGTTTTTCTGTTACACCTTTGTTCTGAAAATAGTCAAGTATGTATAAAAATATTTGCTTTGTTTATAGTTTCTTGTTACACCCCAGGGTTGATGCTAAGTGCTATACAGTGGGGGATACAGACCAGATATAGTTTTAATTTCAGTCCAGGGAGATTAATATGATGGTCTCTTCCTCCTTCTAGAAGGAAGAGAGGAAACTCTAGAAAAGTGGGGAGAAAACCAGCCTTTTCTTGCTTAATAATGGATATCCTGCTTTGTACTCAAATGTGTCAGCTCTGTAGATGAAAACCAGTGAAATCCAGAAGAAACTTGAAGTACATAAGTGTTCTAGGCTACCTGCTGTAATTTTGCTAATGAATATTAGCACTGCTCTCAATGGATGCTACAAAACAATGTAAAACAAGGCTAAGTTAATGGCTTCAGCCCCATGAAAGGTAGTAGATTTTTATTCTTCAAAAATAAAATTATTAATAAATAGAATCATTCAGGTTAGAAAATTCCTTTAAGGTCATCAAGTCCAACTGCCATTATGTATTTCAAAATTAAGGAGTCTGAAGATTTACAGAGGGAGAGAAATGCTGAAGGGAAAGGATTGGCTTCTGTCTCAAAGTAAGACAATGACTATTTCTCAAATATTCATGGAATATTTGGAGCTGTTCAGCACTGCTGATATTCCTGTGTAAAGGAGCTGTGTACTTGAGGCAGTATCAGTCTCCAAGCCATCAACTTCTTTTGGCCTTTCTGCTGTGACTGTGAATTGTGGTGTTATAATTTTCACCAAAGATATGGAGGAAGGAGTTTCCCATAACATTTTTTTTCCTCATAAGAAATGTATCTGCAATACCCTATCAAAGGTGGCAGAGAATATGGGCACACATTAACATGTCCATCATATCCATCCATGTATATTACTCACATATATTTCCATTTTTGTAACTCTTTAAATGTCACTGCAGTAGAGTGAAGAGCACACATACTCACCTAATTAGAAGTTTGTTTTTTTTCTATAAACTTGACTATACAGTCTCCCTCCCAACTCAGAGCATGTGTTACTTTTTGAGGAACTGGAAAATAATTTCTCTGCATATTGCAATGAAATCTAGGTCAGAAACATCTTCTCAAGACCCAATTTAAATTAAAATAAAACCAGGATGTGTGGGCAGCAAAGCATGTGTGGTGTGTTCCAATACTTCTGGACAGGGAGATCAAACTTCAGGGGCCACCAGGAAGCAAAAATGTTGCATATTTAGAAGAATATTTACTATTAAGTACTAGTAATACATACTAGTAAGTATGTAATCCAGCAGACCCTGAGTAGTGGGAAAGATTGATGTTTCCACACTAGTTTCCATGTTGGATTTCTTAGGGACTACATTGTTTGCCACTTTTCTTATGTCATACTTTCTTGGTTTACTTAAAAGAAGGGACACAAGATCTTTTTTCATCCTGTTGGAGATGTCCAAGCATTTCTTGAAGAATGGCCCTGACTCGCCATATTTATCTAGTTTGCTCTTCATTGATTTTTTTTTCCATTTGAAAATGAAACATTTCCTACAGAATGAAATTGCAGTTTGACACCACACAGAGTAGTGTGTTTCTTGGTTTTGTTTTATTTCTTTTCCCAGCACAGATAAACTGAAAAATAAATTAAATTCAGTTTGAACAGATATTAGGGTTCATCTCAGGAACCAAACTGGGGAACAAAAAAAATCAATTATTCATTTAGCTTTCACAGGAACTGTTTTTAAGTACAAAGCTCATATTTCTAGTGGATGTCTACCCTATTTGGACTGCCTAATAGTTTTGGATTAAAAGCAATCCCTAATTCAAGACGTGTTCAGAAGAAAAATTAAATCATCCTCTAGTTTTTATCCCCTGGAAACTACCAAGTAACAAATACCAACACCATATATTTTCTTTCCACTTTAGAACTTTTAGAAAAGCTCACAGACAGTGAAAGATGAAATTTTGGTACATATATCATAAAATGCTTGGACCAGCAATAAGGAAGGCATCAGGAAAATGTTACCAAAAAAACCCTAATTTTGATCAGGTCCACTAAAACAATCTATGAAGATTTATGCGATAGCCTGTAAAGGGAAAAATGTGGAGGTGAAAATGAAATTAGGCTGAACAAATTAATACTGTTTCCTAAAAGACAACAGAAAGTAAGATAAGCAAAACATAAATCAGGTGTACCTCTATTGAAAAGGAACCACCAGCTAAATAATCCAAGCTGTTGCAAATCATTGTTGTGTAATAACTTTAATATTTTGTCTTCCAGAAGATCAAATCCTTATTTTGGTACCCAGAAACTTGAATTCACTATGAAAAACTGACATGGAAAAGAGAAACATAATTCATATTTAGAGCAGCCATAATTGTAGAAGTAGTAACAAGTACAATCATGTTCACAGAAGCAAAGAACTTGGAAGAAAAGTTGGTGGCTAGTGTCAGAAATTATTTTGTTCAGCTGCCATTTCAGTAGTAAATGTTCATATAAATATTTTTAATAAGAAAATACCATTAAAAAAATCTATTTTTCTTAGTTAAAACCAAGTTGAATTTTTTTCTGAATACTCTGTGTCATATTCCTGTTGAGAGAATGACAGAGTTATTCACTGAAGCTGTTCAATTAATGAACATATATTAAAGAAAATTGCAATCTACTCAATTTGAGGAAGAGGTGAAATCACTGAATAAATGATTTGTTATGAATTATTCATGTACATCTAGCAAATATGCAATTCCCTCTATTTTTCAGTAAACACTGCAACATTTGGTTTTCAAAAGGCATTAAATAATCAGTCAACATATCAGCTGCTGTCATTTCTCAGTTGAGGGCTATGAAAAGGTCTGTGGGCCAAATTCAGAGCTCTTTCCCTTCAAAGAAGGTTTCTATTTATCTCAAAATCATTAGTCTTCATGAATTAATACTTTCTAAATGAAACTAAAATCCTGCCTTTTCTCTAATCAGTATAATTATTTTAGATAATTAAACATTTATTTTACTTTGTTGCAAGCACAGATTATACGATTTATATATTTCTAAAAGTTTTTGCTAATTTTTTTTTATATATATAAATGTCAGTAAATAATACAGTCAATGCAAAATAAAAAATGAGACAGCTATACAGTTATCTGCTTCAAAAGTTTGCTGGCTGCTTTTAACAGTGCTGTAAGAGCCTATCAAGATTATGGAAATTACAAAATGGCCACACTTAAACCCAGTTATAAAGTGATTCAGACAACTGCAATTATATGCCTTTGAAAGCCAAACAATCCATAGGGACTAATTATGACAGGACCAAAAAGATTCCTCGTTGAAACTTTACTGCAAAAAAAACCAATAGCTTCTGGTTAAAAGCACTCCGTTTTAAGAAATTATATGCTCACACTTGAGAAAGTAGAGCAACCAAATATTCTGCATCTATAAAGATGGAAGAACCTATCTGAAAAGACATAGTATTCTGGAAAATTTTTGTGCTCAGAACTTCAGTGAAAAAAGAAAGACTTCCACAGGAGAGACTTTGTGAAATAGGCCTATAATTTCATTTAATCTTGTGTACAAAAATGCGTCAGTAGGAAAACTTCATTTCTCTGGTGACATTCCTTGCTCAGTTAAGCATTAATTATCATTATAAATTCTTCCCTTGTAGCTATTAGATCTGCTCAACATTGCAATGCCCTGCACTTATCACATTTTTTTGTCCTTTCTCCACCAGTTTCATCTGTTAGCTGGTTTATCCTGGGATGTTCTTGAAGGGAAATGGGAAATACGCCAACAGTTTGATTTCCTGGTGGAACATGGTGAAATTGAAATTACATGTTTTGCTAAGTGGCAGCAATGTTATCACTTTAAAACAACAGAATATAATTTGTTCATTTTTTAGAACTATATAAGCAAACTTTTACTTTTTAACATGCACCATGTCACTTAAATTCACTGGGAAGCAAAACAGTGGCATGGTATTAACTGTAGAAATATGTCATATGCATTAGTCTGCTCTGGAAACAAGGTGCTCATATGACCTCCTGGCACCAGATAACTAATTAGCTTTGCCTGTTTGGGATTACTGACTCCAGCTACAGTACTTATCTTGACTAATTATATGTTTTCTCTCTTCCATGCCAGCATCAATTGTGTAAGCAGAGATTTTTCATAATGATGCTCCATACTGTCAAGGAACAGATTTATTGCAAGAAATCTAGAGGATGCAATTTTTGAAAATGAAAGCAATACAGTGATTTCAAATGAAGCATATAGATGTTAAACTGGGTCATCATGTGCCAAACATATCAGATATTTGATTCCAGCTATTTCGTTTTTGATTCTCTGCTTTCCAAATTTACCTGGAGAATGGTCATAATCCCTCTCAAGTCTATGCCCCACAGAGCTCTTTTCCCACATATCTGTGAATAGCCTACACTCCCTTCATCGCAAAAAGTCCATCAGAACCTTTCCTCCTACTTTTCTTGTACAATCAATCCCATGTAATTTAATACTATCTGGTGCCTCTCAAGTTGTTTCTGTCAAAATCTGGGATAAGAAAGAATTTGAGAAAAGATGGTCAACTGCTGTTGATGAACTGTGAACAAGCATTAAGGCTTCCTTGATGCTGTGGAGCATTAAAAAGGGGTCAGAAGAGCCAGTTGTTGCTAGAAATGTTTACTGTTGCCCCTTATTTGCAAAGAGAACAGCCACATTCTTCTTATTCTTCCTCTCAGCCTGCTCTCTGGGACAGGAAGCATGGGCTCCCTGCTTGGATCCTACAAGATCCAAGAATAAGTGGCAGTTGTAAAAGTAAAAATCACTTTTACTGTTATGATGGGATATTATTATATGATTTTTATATTCTGTCCCAGTTAAATTGTGAGTGACTTTTAACATAATTAGACATGGTCTGTCTGTCCACTAAGCTAG
This sequence comes from Erithacus rubecula, assembly GCF_903797595.1. Classification (NCBI taxonomy): domain Eukaryota; kingdom Metazoa; phylum Chordata; class Aves; order Passeriformes; family Muscicapidae; genus Erithacus; species Erithacus rubecula. Next base: position 105,063,637 of record NC_136689.1, read on the forward strand.
AGCCCTTCTTTATATTGGCTCTGTCAATTAAGCACATTTAACTTATTTCCTAAACTCAGACATGTATTTTTTCCACTTTAAATTTATTGTGAGTGATATGCAGAAAATACACTTATCTATTAATAAATCAAGTTAAAGAAATTCTTTGTCCACCCTATTAGATTTCATGGCAACCTTTGCCATTTGTTTCAGATAATTTTTTTTTCTACTAGAACTTGCTTTTGCTTCTGACATTTTAGCCAGCATTTTCCTTTCAAAACTCATGATCAGTGACCCAGAAGTTCAGACACACAATAACCAAGTTGAGAATGGCCTTATTTGCACAGATTTACTGGCTTTGCTCTTTAACTAAAAATCTGAATCATCTTCACATATGTACTTAGAAACATTTCAGTAGGGTACTCTTGCAAAGTTTTACCTGTTTGGCCCTCATCCCCTTTACAAAGGTTTGCAGATATTCTGAGTCACTACTAGATAATTCTAGAAGGATTCTGGGGTCTCCATACTCTAAGTGACATTAATTTGAAGGGAATATCACCCTAAGAAAAAATAAGGCAAAAAAGGTTATTCATTCTCATAAAAGTTCTGAGGAAAACATTTGATTATTTCTACACAGAACTGTTTATGTTTGTTTGGTTGGGTTTTTTTAGTGTAACTTAACTTTGTCTCTCATGGGGCTGAAGTTCAATACCTTTGCATAGTTCAGTCCAGACTAGGCAACATTTTACTATGTCAGCAACAGTGAGTCAATTATAATTTTAAGGCTATGTTCCCAGTGTTTGAAGAATGATGATATCAATCTCTGTAGTATCAGTGACGTTTATATTTAGGAGAGGTGCAAAGAGATAAAGGACCATCAACAGAAATGGAAATAGACATGTTGCTTTGAATTAAAATTACTTGCAATTTCTATAAAATGCATTTCCCACGTTTACAAATGCCACAGTGAGATAGGCTCACATTTCACTTACCTATATCCCTTTTACTTTTCTGAACTGAAATCCAAATAAGCATAAATTAAGATGAGCATGCTGCATAATAAATTTTCTGCATAGTATGGATTCATGGGGATGATCACATATTCTTAAAATAAGATAAATAAGGAATTTGTAAGCACAGATTTTTTTCATAGGAAGAAATAATAGCTGTTGCTGCTGCCACTAGTGAAGAAAAAAGATATATTTGTACAGTATTATTGTGTATACATTTAGACCTGACTACAAAATAAAGACATCACAAAGTTCCTGCATTGCTTAGCATCTACATAATATCATTCAATGTGATCTTAATTTTTCACCTACCACTAAAACAGTTGTGTTTTAATGTTTTTAAAATAACATAAGGTCAAGAACACTCAAGAATTTTTAGTTTATTTAGGAATATTAAACTGGAGCTGAGCTTTCATTCTTTATAATACAATACATAGTTTAGTATAATAAGCAGAATTTCATAGTGAAATTGGTGCTATTCATTTCATTCATCTGTATAAATAAAATAGCTAAACCAAATTTGTTCATGAACAGACTTTTGTAGCATTGAACTTCAGGTTAACACATGGTTAGACATCAGCTATGATGCATGACTACATGTCTTTATGGCAGGAGCTGAAAAAAAAATGCAATACTGCCCCAGCATCAAAAACATGACACACAATGCCCAGGTCATAGGCATCTTAATCCCATTCCATGAGTGAAAATGAGAGAAAGAGTAAGTTGTCTTCAATTACATCAAGAGCACCCAACCTGGCCTCCTGATACGGTGTTGGATTTCAGCCATGAACAAGCTTTATGGCCAATGGAGTCTATGACTGTTAAAGAGCTGCTCAACACAAAGACATCACTATGGGGCCAGTTAAATAACTCTGGAGTCCCCTTAGCTTTCCTGACCAAAGACTTGTCATTTGACTGCACTTAGTCATCCAGTGGTATTTGATATGATTTGGGCTACCTGAGAAATGTGTCACTCTGGTAGATATAATGCCACATTCAACCCATTACTCTCTGGAGTGGCAGCTGGAGATGGGTCATAAGTACATCTAATGCATCTCAAATGGCAGTGGAACTCTGTGTGTAAATAACTTAATCAAGAAGAAAAATTATTGAGCTGTAACTTTCCAAGAAAGCTAATAAGACAATAAAACCATATTGCTCACAATTCTGGACTCATTAGTTCTTTTTTACTTACTTTTTCTATCCAGTATCATATGAATATTTGGCTTGGTATCTACCTCATGCTGCTATAAAACAATTTCTTGCTCAAGTTCCTTTAAATAATTAAACTTAATCAGTCTTCCTTTGGCAACAAAAAGGAAGACAGGAACTTCTACATATGGAATGATATGCACTAATCTTAAGGCTTTTTTTTTTTTTTTTTTTTTTTGTTTCTGAATCATCGAATTAGCTCTGAGACATTTTATTTTATCTTTTGTTGAACAGCCTGAGCATAATGTTGTAAGTACACAAAAGAAAATTATAAGCATTGGATAGCATAGGAGAACCTGATCTTGCATTAATGAGACTTTGGTTGCTGGTTACCAAATAACCTTGAGTAGGAGCAATAAGGGCAGGGCCAGAGAGATATCAAACAGCTAATTTCATGCTTTTAGTGCAGAGACACACACACACACAAAGAAAAAAAAAAAAAAAAAAAAAAAAAAAAAAAAAAAAAAAAAAAAAGAAGATGTTTTTATTACATCTAGCCTACCCATCTTTTTATAACTTAACAGCCCACAGAGAAATGCAACAATCTGTAAACGCATTAAGAACTGTCATGTGAGAATGATGGTTTTGTAAAGTGCTGTTATAGGTTCACTTAGAAGGAGAAAATGGGAAAATCCAAAACCTGTGTCTAAGTTTTGGACATTTCAGGGTGGTACTGTGTAGATGCTATGCTGTTATGACTCAGGGTGCTTTCTTCCTGCACTTTGAAGCTACTTCAAATTCGTTTTAGTACACCAAAACTTGCTTAGAAAATCAGTATCTAATCATAAGCAATTATGCTCATATTTCTACACTTAAGAAAGTCACTCTCTTTATGAGTTCAGAATCTTGTCACAAAGAGAGAGTCATAGAATAAAAGTGGCCTCTAAAACCACCTAGTTCCAATTCTCCTGCCATTGGCAGGGACACTTCCAAGGATAAGGAATCCACAACTTCTCTGGCTTATATGATACTGAGGACTTCCCCAAACCAGGTGCAGGACCTTGTTCTATTTGACCTTATTGAATGAAATTCACATGGATTCACTCCTCAGGCCTGTCAAAGTCTCTCTAGATGACATCTCTTCCCTCAAGCAAATCAGTAAGTTTTTTGCAGACTTGTGAGGTTCCACTCAATAATAATATTTCATTAATTAAGATACTGAACAATATTTCTGTCTCTACAGATCCTTAAGAGTCACCATGAGTTACTAGTTTCCATTTAGACATTGCTTGTTTGTCTGTAACATTTTGGACCTGGATATCCAGTCAATTCCTTATCCAACAGTGCATCCACCAAACCCATATCTCATCAATTTAGTAACAAGGACTAAAGACCTTGTATTAAAGATCTTACAGGAGTTCAGACAGAGAACATCCATAGCTCTTCCCTTCTTTACTGGTGGAGACACTCTACTCTAGAAGGCAAACAGAAGAATCAAGTGGATCTGCCCCTAGCGAAGCCTTGTTGTCTGTCTCTAAAACCTGCCCCGTCTTTCAGATGTTTTGACATATCTTTCTTGAGGATCTGTTCCATGATCTCAGCAGGCATGAAGGAGAGGCTGACTGGTGGATAATTTCCAGAGTTTTCTTTATTAACATTTTCTCGGTAACTGGGGACTTTACCTGACTGGCACAACTTTTCAAATAGGATGGAGAGCTGTTTAGCAACTGCATCTGAAAATTCCCTCAAATTTCTGAAAGACATCTTATCAGGTCCCACGATAAGATCTCATTAATGAGATCAGGTTCTCCTACAAGAAAGACCTTGAGGTGCTGGAATGTGTCCAGAGAAAAGCAATGAACCTGGTGGAGGGTGTGGAGGACAAGTCCTTTTGAGGAGTGGCTCAGGAAGCTGGGGATCGTTAGCCTGCAGAAAAGAAGGCTTAGAGGAGACCTTATCACTCTCTAAAGCTACCTGAAAAGATGGTTTAGCCAGGCAGGGGTTGGTCTTTTCCCCTAAGTAACAAATGATAAGACAAGAGGATTATGCCTTCAGTTGCAACAAGAGATTTAGATTTCTTCAATACTGGGTGATCAGAAATTGGAATAATCTACCCAGGGAAGTGGTGGAGTCACCATACTAAAAAGCACATAAAAGATGTGTAGGTGTGGTGTCTAGGGACATGGTTTAGTGGTGGAGCTGGCAGTGCTGGGTCTGTGGTTAGACTTGATGGTCTTAGAGTTCTTTTCCAGTCAAAAAGATTCTATGACTTGATGATTGTTTGGTAATAAGATTTAAATTCTTTTTCTTCTCCTAAACTTTCTGCCTAGGCTTAAGTTTATTTTTAGCTCCTTTGAAAGAAGTTTACTTTTTTCTAAAGCAATTTAGTTACAGCACAACTTAACAGTAACCTTCCTTGGAATAGAATAAAACTAAGAAAACTGGAATGGTATAGATTCAGCATAAATATTAACATGATTAAATAATCAGTGGGCAAAGGGTGGAGTAAACTCTGATATATTATGATATATGTCATATTAACATATGATATATGCTATTATCTTGTTTAATCATAGTGAAATATAGGCAATAAAATACGAATCAAGTCCACAGGTGTTGAACACATTTTGGCTTTTCAGTTCTAATTAGCCCATCTAATTTATATTTATCTAATTTATATTTTTTTAAATATTATTTTCTGAGCTAAATATAGCTTGATGATTTTTCAAGAGTATTGTATATAACCACTAATGTACAAATTAGCTGTGCAATTAGATATCTATTCTGGTATTATAGAAACACCATAAAATATAAACATACATGGCATGTTTTTAAGCAGGAATGGAAAGCTCCTGCCCACACAGGTCTTATTCAGACCTTCATTTCCCAGAAAGGATGAACTATAATTGAAGAAGAATACAGAAAAGTTGTGTAAATTAACTCCTAGTTTTATTTTCACAAGCTGGTTAACCTCCAGTAGAGGCATAGAGCCATAAAAAGTAACAAATCATTTTCTATTGACCCATCAGGGTATCAAGAGTAATGGGAAATATTCTGAGAAAAAAATATATTAAGAATTGTTTGCAAAGAAGAAACTTTAGTCCATCACAAGAAATTTCACCTCATAGCCTCTTTCCATTGAGGCTGGCAGAGCACTGGAACAGGTAAGGCTGTGGGAGCACCCTCTGCAGACATTCAAAACCCTCCTGGAAGCACTCCTGTGTCACCTGCTCTAGGTGACCCTGCATTGGCAGGGGGTTGGTCTGGATGATGTCCAGGGGTCCCTTCAAACCCTAACAGTTCTGAGTTTGTGATTTTGTAATGCTATATGTTCCCATACACCTTTACATTTTCAAATATGTCAGTCCAAAATGACCATGGCAATGGAAAAGAATGCTTAACTTTGATTTCATAATTAATTAAAAGATCAATGACTGTTCCACACAGCTGGGTATTAAGCTGTCCTAGAAACTAATTCCAGCCTTCTGAAACACATTTTGGGGCCTTTTTTTTAACTTCAAATGTCACATAAAACTGACCGAGTAAGTTTACAGAATACCTAATGAGAAAACACTACATCATTCTTAACACAGAGCACAAGCAAACAGTTTTATTCCTGTTTGTGCAGCTTAACCTTCTGCAAAAGTAATTAGGTCTATAATTAAAAAGCTATTTGGAATGATTAAAGCCCTGTTATCTAGTGGCATTTAAAGACAAATGCAAATGTCAGAAAGGATGAATTAATTAAAATTACTATTTAAAAGGAAAAAAGTATATTAGTGTAAGAACTAGAGGATGTTATTTACTGAAATGCTACAATATGAGGTGAAGTTGCAGAGGATAAAGAGAAGGTTGAAACAATTTTATCTGGCATTTTGAAATGTGCTCTGCTGCCATTCATGAATATATATTGTTATGCACATGCATAGCTGTATGTCAGTCACTATCTGTAGTTTAGGAAGTATGGGGTTGCTCACAGAAATCCTGTCTCTGCTCTTCAGCCAAGATCCATGTTGAAGTGCCAAGGGAGAATCTTTCATGGAAAGTGTAGACATGCAGTGAGAATTCCTTCCTTCCTCCCTTCCTCCCTTCCTCCCTTCCTCCCTCCACTCTCATTCATCCCTTTCTCCCTTCCCTCCTCTCATTCCTCCCATGCAATTAATAGAAAGGAATAGTGAAGTTGCATCAAGAATCCTCTTTCACGAAGTTGATTTCCCACAGCTACCTATACTGAATAGATTTTGTGTAATAATTTACCAAATCCACAAAACAGACACAGTGGGGGAGGCGTGTTGGCAGTGTGTGTGCTCTGTAACTCAGGTGCCTTTTTCAAAATCTCTAGAGTTAATCTGTATAAAGATAAGTCACTGTATGAAAGGGGTGTCTTTTAGAAGCATTTCAGCATGCACACCCACAGTAGATGTTCAGCACCAACCCCTGGGAGAAGTGGTCTCTGTTCTCTCATAATAGAAAATGAACATAAGGAGATAAATTTAATCTTTGATTACTATGAATGCCCTTTCTTGTGCCAAGAGGACTTGTTATTTTCTTTACCAGCCTCAATACAGAATTATGACAGCATTTTTCTTCATGAAGATTCTTTTTACAGAGCATGAGGCTTTCTTCTTTTTATCTTATCCAATTAGCTGCAACATAAGAGCATAATAGAGACAACACTGTTTTGCCCTCCCATCAATGACAAACTACACAGTCAAAACATTTGTGGCAATTAATATTGAAAAACTTCATATTTTAAGGCAGTGGGCTTGGTCTCAAATGTTTGTGTTTGAACAATTGCTGTAACGTGCTTCTGCATTGATCATTATAACACTGAATCTTTAGATTATGCTAAATAAGTGACTAACATGTCTTTTTTTCAAACTGTTTTTAAAGGCAGTGATACTGATTGCAAGGTAAATTCTCCTTCCACTGGATAGTTAAAGAAGTATGGCCAGCAAAGATTAATTTTCATTGCACACTCCCACATGTTAACACAAAAATCGCGCAAATTTCTATTACTCACTCAAATGCAGCAACCTCTATTAATTCATATGACTTAATTTGACAAATCTCTGTTTATAAGATTTGTGTCTTTTCAACTCCATTTTAATGAGTTCAAGAGACACTTAAGAAATCACTCTGTGAGGAAAAAAATCCTTGTAAAATACGAATTATAAATTAGCTAGTCACAGCATATCTGTCTTCAAGAAACATTGTAGCAATGAATAATTATTTCTTTTCAAATAAGATTCATTAAGAAAGGAAGTTTTAAATAATTTGACTAAAATTAAAAATTTCAGACATAAAAAGATAATTATCTTTTGACTGATAATTTCAGGATGTTTTCCCTTTAAAGGGCACAGGAAAGCTCAGACAAAATCATTTATATAAAATATATTTTCAATTACCCATAGTTTCATAACAAACATTTTGTTGTTGATTAAAGTTTATAACCTCTGAAAAGCATGAAAAAAGAGAATTGCTGAAGGACTTATTTTTTAAATGTGTTTAAGGGATCTACAGTTAAAATAGAAGGAAAATGCATCACTAACTCACTGATTTCTAATATTGCTGTTCTGATATTAGTTTGTGGATGTGTCTTTATTTACTCATTTATGTTGCCAGTTTACACTTCAAGCCCTTTGGGACTGAGGCTGAAACTATAAAATAAAATGTCTTTTCACATTTCATTTTTACTTAGGTTAGGGCAGTTAGCTAATACTGTAACATAAACTGAACCATTTTAATGTAATAAATTGGTTAACTAATTTTAGATCTCTCAGCAAAAGAAAAGATCAGTGAAACTATGTTTCTTCATTTTTCTTTGCTGTTATCAAATAATTTGATTAAATTATTTACATGTTAAATGTATTACAGTTTATGTGTACCAAAGTCTTTTTTCTGTAACACTTTGTACAGAGCACAGCAGGGAACACGTCATTAAATTTCAACCCCAGTGTGAGTTACTTCTTTATCTGAACACAAGAAAGGTTATGCTCTAGGCATAATCCTCTGCAGTGAGGTCTTGATTCATAAACTCACTGCACAGTTCACAGTAAACAGAGAAAACATCAGAGTTGGTTAGCTTAGTCTTCATGTGGGAGTAAGAGGTTAGAAAGAAAGCACTTGTAAATCTCAAGGTACTTGTGCTTTTGCTCCTTCATAGTGAAAAAACAAGGTTAGAAAAGACAACAGGGAGTGACTGAAATGTGGGTGGAAAACATTTGAAAGTCATTCTCCTCATGTGCAGATGGTAGAGAAAATTTCCTTTGCTTGGCCTTATTACTTTGTGTAGAAAGGAGTAGCTCTGTGGATTTTTTTACCCTAAGCCCACTCGAGATCATCACCTGTTTTCTCTCATTTCAGGCATGCAGTTGTTCTTACAGTGCACTGTACTTAGGTACTTATCTGAGCTTATGTCCTCTTTATTTGGGAAGAGAACAAAATAAATAAATGAACAGAACCAGGGGCCTGTTAGGACGAAGTGTGTTTTGTCTGTGCAAGAATTTATTTTTTAATTTTCTTCACATTACAGGTGTTGAATAATCTAATATGAACTATTCTATATGTCTTTTCATATTATATTAAATACTTTCAAAAAACAGAGTATTGAGGGAATTACAAACTGTATTTGTTCATTGGTTTTTAACATAATAGACATAATATACCCTCCTATGGATGTATTGTGGTTTGATGCCAGGCATTCATGAGAGTCACTTGCTTACCCTCTTCTGCTATAGCTGGGCAGAGGTGAAGGAAAAAAAAATAATGAAGGGCTCATGAGTTGACATAAGGACTGCAAGAAAAACACTCCAAGGGCAAAATGGGTTTAAATTTAAATTTAAATAATAAAGTAAATTTATTATTAATATAGTCGGAGGAAGATAATGAGAAGTAAAGCAAGAAACACCTTAAAACACCATTTTTTTCCCCCCAGTTTCTCTTTCCCATCAACAGCACAGGGAGATAGGACATGGGAATTTTGCTCAGTTTGTCATCAGATCTTTTTCTGCTCACTCAGGGAAAGGAGTCTTTTTTCTGCTATGCCATGGGATCCTTCCCATGGGCAAACAGTTTTTCCAAAACTATTGTGCTGTGGGTCACTCATCCACAGAGTACAGTCCTGGAAAGACAGGGTGCTCGAGTTTGTAAGAAAGGACCCTGTCTATCTCTGGAAGCTAGGTCCTCTCTCTGTCTCTATTCAGGTTTCCCATTAGACCAAAACTATCTCTAGCATCCACCTGCTCCAATGTGAGCACTTTTCCCAATGGCTGCAAGTGGATCTTTGAATTCCCTGTGGATTTGATGTGTTACAAGGGGACAAGTTTTTTTACCATATTCTTCACCACAACTTGCAGAGGAATCTTGGCTCCTACACTTGAAGCACCTCCCACCCCTCCTTTTTTTCCACTGAATTTTGTGTTGCCATGTTGTTTTTTTTCCCTCACATGTCCTCACTTCCTCCTCTCGTCTGGCTAGAAGAAAAATTGCTGCTCATAGGTACCACTGCCAACAAGTTCCACTAATTCAAAGATTCTTCTATGATCCCACAGTGCCAAAAGTTGATCTTGTCTAGGTTTCACATTGGGGAATTGGTTGTCATTTTTCTGGTGCTGGCCAGGCGACCCTGCTGTTGTCACCGCACGGGCAGTGGTGACCACCACAGTGCTGGCCTGTTTAACACTTTTTAGCACCTCTCCTCATGAGGGTCACTGGGAAAAAGGAGCTGTCACCTCTGGCCTGTCCTCTTTGCCTGCAGTGCAGCTGGTTAGGGGCAGCCAGGCAGGCAAGGCTGGCCACAGGCCACACCGAGATGGCCCCTGGTACTGGCACTTTGCCACTCCTGGAAAAAACCTGCGCACCCGCTGGTTTGATTTTATTCTCAAATATGTCTTCACAGAGGCATTTCCAATCTCTTTAATTGGCCAGTAGTATGTCCATCTTCAGAGCCATCAGAGACTGGCTCTGTTGGACACAAGGGAAGCTATCCCCATGCCCTTCCCTCCTCCCCTCCACTACCAAAAGCATAGTCTGTGCCAAACCAACATAGGAGGTTAATTTTTTGATAACTGGGCTTGCTGCAGTTAATAAGCCTCCCAAAATATGCAAGTTATCACATCGGACTTGGAGTGGCAAGTTTGGTTATTTCTGCTGAATATGCATATACTCACATGTGATAGGATGATTAATGATTAAGCTAATAAAACTGGCAGACCTCTACATTACATGAAGGTCTCACTACAGTGTTCAATACTGGCCATTTAGTGCTATACTTACATGAAATCTTCAGAACTGAGTGTTCTATTAAGGTTATTGCTCTTTATTTTCATTTCTAGGGTTTCTTTCTGAAAAGTTTTCGATGTAACTGATCATCTCCCCTCTGACTCTTTGATCTTTTTATGGAAAATTAGACATATGGGTGATTGCAGCAGAAAATCTTTCAATGAAGGAAAAAGGTACAGTAAATATCAGAGAAGTACTTTGGCTGTGGTCACTCTTGCTTTAGCAATTGCATTTCCTTTGTTGCACCCTCCTCTGCTACAAATGACTTGCAGTTCCTACCATTACACTGAGGGAAGAAAATGAATTTGGAAAAATGCTTACTCTGGCAGGTGGGATTTTAAAAGAAATACATCTCATCTACCTTTTAGAGCCAACAGTTTAAATGACATTAGAAACAGATCTATGTAAACCCATGTCAGAAAGACACAAGGTAGGTAACAAAAAATGTGATTTATACCTACTTCAGGAAAAGTCTGTATTTAAAATCTGATGTTTAGAATCCTAATCTCTTCAGTACATTCTTGATGACTTTCATTATGGTGTCACAGGGAACAGCATAATAATGCAAATGGCCATCAACAACAGATGATGTCTAAATCATCGACTTTCACCAATCACCCAAATTAAACCTAAATATAGTACCACTCCAATATGGTACCTTCTTAATGATCTGTGCTACATTCCAAATTTTCACTCACTCAGAAAGTCACAAAATGATGCTATTAACTGCAAGGCAGCAGACTGGAGATAAATGCTGAATAATGATTTAAAATATAAAAATAAAGAAAGGAACAATTTTAAAAGATAGAAATGTGATGATTTATTCAAGTTCATAAAAGAAGGTGGCTCAAGTATCTAAATAAATTATAAATAAGTGGGGTCTATGAATCTAAAGTCATCAATGAAATCAGCTAATTTATCAAGGAGCCCCAGTCCTATATGAGCTGCAGTTAATGTTTTCACTCCCTATGTGCCTTCTGCACAAGTGCTCCAGTTTGAATACAGGTGAGTTCAATGAGGATCACCAAAGTAGGTGCTTGAAATACTGGTATTCAAGAGCATACTCAAAACTCTATAGAAGGACCTCTCATTTTAGTTTATATCACCATTGGAGGTGAAAAGGAGAAACCTTCCTTCCTTCCTGTCTTCCCCACTTTTTTACATATTAAAGTAACTCACCACTGTAGCCTAGTAAGGAAAGTCTCATGAATAGGAGCCTGCATTTACTGTGTGACCCAGTCCCAAAATATTGAATGTAACACTTCTCAGAATGATGTTTAACTTAGTGGGAATATGGCACTCCCCACTTTTCTCATTCTTTTTTGTCTCATTAAGATGTCAGTCACACTCTCCCATGCTTCACAGAGAGGAAGACAACAGTTTCTAGGCAGGATGCAAACAAGGTGCTCCTGCCCTCCCAGAGGAATGAGGTGACCTAAGGGTGCAGTGGGCTTAGGCAAATAAGGTAATGATGCTGCAGCCAATCCAGTTGAATCTCCTCATCCTGTAGGAATCCTAGGATCAGAGTGCTTGAAGTTGGAACAACTTTCTTAGGGTTCTCTGGTCCACCAATACTGCTCAACAGGGCCAGCTGTTGAGAAGAGCCCAGGACCATGTCTAGAAGGTTTTTGAATATCTCCACAACCTCTTTAGGCAGCCTGTGACATTGCTCTATCATCCTCACAGGAATAAATATTTTCCTGATGTTTATAGAGAAAAGTTTATGTTTCAGTTTATGCCCATTTCTTCTCGCCCTGTCAGTGGGTACCACTGAGAAGAGAAGAGCCTGACTGTTCTTTTTGTATTCTCCCTTCTGTTATTTAGATACTTATTATTATTTGTCTGATATATATGATATATAATCTATATTATATATCTATTATATATAATCTATCTATCTATCTATCTATCTATCTATCTATCTATCTATCTATCTATCTATCTATCTATCATTTATCTACTCACCATCTAATAATAAGTCCCCAGCAAGCCTTCTCCTGGCTGAACAGTCCCACAAGTCTAAGCCTATCCTCAATAATTACTCAGGTGTCTCATCATCTTTGTGGCTCTTCACTGAACTCTCCAGTATGTCCATGTGTCTGCTGTAGAGGAGCCCAGAATTGGACATAGTACTCCATGTGTGGCCTCACCAAGTGCTGAGCAGATGGGAAGGATCACTCCCCTTGGCCATATGTTGGGCAATACTTTGCTTAATGTGGGCCGGTGTACAAATACATTGGCCTGGTTTGTGACAAGGGGACATCCTTGGCTCAAGTTCAACTTCTCACATTGCCAGCTGTGTTCCTGTTACTGTAAAGCTTCATATTTTCCCATGACCTACACCCTACACATGTGCAGATGTCCCAGGTTGTGCCCAGGTGCTGATGGCACCAGCACGTTCTGCAGCCTCACCACTTCCCTGGGGGCTGCCAAGCGTGTGCAAAGTCTGTGTGCAAAGTCAACAGTGTGCAAAGTCAGCTCTGTTACTGTGCACCTGTGACCCTGGAGCAGGCTGCTGTGAAAACAGCTACATGGTGAGAAGGAGCTGTCAGAAGCTCTTCTGTTGCCTCCCCACCTGTCGTGGGAATTGGTCAGGCCCCTGCCCTTGTCCTCTGCCTGAATTCTCCCTGCTGACCTCTCCTGGGTTTGTATGGAGATCTGAGCTGTGCCTGATACTGACACAGCCAAACCTCCTGTGTTCTCCTTGCTGGGACACCTTGGGACTGCATCCAATGTGGGTGAGGGCACTGCTCTGTCAGGGATTCTCCAGCTCCCCAAACTCTGCACTAACTTCCCTGCAGTTCCCTGACCCTAGGTGAGCCTTCTCAGGGCTGAGAGCTGCTGTGCCACACTCAGAGGGGCCTCTGTGCTTCCTGCCTTCTCTCCTCACACCTCTAATGCAATAGACAGGGATGGCATCACATTTAACATACAGACTTCTGGATGGTTTTGTCATGGTCTGCTCATATGTTAGAACACTGGAAGAGCTTCAATTGAACTAGGTTCTTTTAGGAAGTGAAATTATGAAATTGAAGAATGTTTAATTTATTTTCATATATGTTTGATCACTACTGTTATAATGGCTATTGGTCTTTGTGAGAATTATTGTATCTTTAAAAATAGCTTTTGCAGAAGACAATGTACCAAAGTGTGCCTGAAACAGTACTAAATGTAGCAGATTGCTTAAAAGAATAAATGTGACTTGCCAATTTTATTGAAGTCAAACTGGTGTTCAGCAATCTTGTGTAGATTTCACTTTTCCAGTTGGATTTACTATATATTTCATGCTTAAACATCTATAATATTAATCTGTAGTAGTCTGGCTCCAAACAGAGTCCTTTGTCATGTCAGTATTCAAACTACCTCTATGCTGAAGATATTTTTATGAGAAAAGGAATCAGAATTTATTGACAGAAATATATTATATTTTCCTACTTAAGCAGATGGCACATCTAGACACACTCAGTAAGTGTCTCTAAGGCAGTCAGACAAAATCAGCTCTTGTCATTTTGGCATATCACCCAAATTTCTTTGGCTGAGTATCTAATGCTGTTGTATGGTCATAACATCTTGTTTGACAAGACATAGCCATTGATACCCTTAATTTAATTTGGAGAAAAAAGATCACATTATTTTTTTTCTGCTTACTGAAAGTGAACATTTTTCTCATCAGATTTTAATAAATTTTATTAGATCATTGAAATCAGTATTGTATGATATTATCGAATTCTATATAAGAACTACTAAAAATGACATACAGTTTCATCAATGCAATGTATGTGATCCTGGCCCAGCATCAGTTATTCTCTTAAAATTGAGCTGCCTTTTTCACTAGCAGATCTAAGATTCACTGGACAAGCCCTGAAACACTAGTCAAGAGGCACTGCTTCAGTGGTTTCAGTGGGGACAGAGTTTTACTGCATTTTTTTAAAGGGTGCTCTGTAATACAAAGACCTTCATATCCTATAAGCAGGCAAATTTCTGCCTACTTTTAGCATAGTTTTATTTATATGTTCTGTTTCTTTCTATGTCTCTGGGAATCCTACCAGAGTGGTGACAGGGCTAATGCACCTTTTACATTGAAACACAGGAATATGCAGCAGATGAAAGAACAGAAATTTGCACTGCAGGGTTTTTTTATTTCTAGAGAACTTCTTAACTGTTATTCCAGAAATACTCCTCTAATTTATATGGCTATCATGCTTCTAATGTCCAAATGTTGAAAAAATAATATTTGACTGGTGTCACTCCCCTGGTGAATGTGACAGAAATCCTAGCTGTAAAAATCTAAATGTTTTCATATTTGCGTGTGGATAATAGTTGTAAAATTGTATAAAATAAGGATTTAAACCTAGGTTTCAGGTTATAAATTCAAAGAGACATTTATATTTCATCTTTGGTCATTGTTTCTTTCAAATGAATATTTAGCAAAGGTTTTTGGAATATTATCCTGCGGTTTATATCAAACAAAAATCAGTATCTTGATAGGTTTTAGACAGAGCCTAGACATGTTCACATATGGTTCGAGCTGTTCCTTACCTAAAGCAAAAGACAGTTTGGATATATGAGTATTTTAATTGATCTATTAATGTCTTATTAAATGAGCACTCCCTTTTTATAATGCCTTCTGAAATTTCAGAGACTGTCACTGAAAAAATTGGCAAATCTCCCAAGTTTTGACTAGGCAGTGAAGTATCATTTTCAGGAATGTAGGGATTATATCAGAATTTTTGAAGCCAGAAAGGTGTATTGGGCTTGCACTGGCGGATTTTCATCGTGGGAGGCTACAGGGGTGACTTCTGTGAGAAGTTGGTAAAAGCTTTGCCTTTATCTGACAGAACCAATGGCAGCCAGCTCCAAAATGGACTCACTGCTGGCCAGGGCCAAGACTATCTGCAGAAGTGGGAGCACCCCAGGGCTTAACAAAGTTCAGGACAGAAAAAAAAAAAAAACAAAAACCAAAAAACAACAACCTTGCAGGAAAGTAAATTGAAGATGGAGAGAGGAGTGAGAATATGTAAAAGAAACAACTTTGCAGATAGCAAAGTCAATTAAGGAGGGGAGTGAGGTGCTCCAGGTGCTTCAGCAGAGGGAGCCCACACTGAAGCATCCTGTTCCTAAAGGATTGTACTATGTGGGAGGGACTCATGCTGGAGCAGTTCATCAAGAGCAGCAGGGTGTGGGAAGGACTCATGTTGGAGAAGTTCATAGAGAACTGCCTCCCATGGGAGGGGCTCCATGTTGGAGCAGGGAAGGGGTGTGAAGAGTCCTACTCCTGTCTTTCCAAGCTGCTAGAGGGGACAAGGTTGATAAAATCTACAATGATATTGAGCTCAGGAAAATGGGAGGGATTAGATGAAAAGTTTCTGAAGACTTAGCTTTATTTCTTATTATCCTACTCTGCTCTGATTGATTTTCCTGTTTCTTTTGCCCATTATAGTAATTGGTGAGAGATCTCTCCCTGCCCTTATCTTGATGCATTAGCCTTTTGTTAAGTTCTCTCTCCCTTTTCCAGCTGAGGAGGGGAGTGATAGAGAGATTTTGGTGAGCACCTGGTGTCTAGCCAGGGTCAACCCACCATGGAAGGACAAATTCCCATTTCAGTTTAGGCTATATAATTATGTTCAGAGCTTGTATGGAAATACATATGAATTGCAGTTCTAGATCTTCACAGAAATATAAGTATTCTTCAAAAGAGTAGCAGCATCTGTGACAATGAAGGGCCCCACCACAGCATTAAAAGCAGGAAGTTGTTCCATTAGCAGTTCATACATAAAATGCTATTGGCAGTTCTGGAGTGTGGATAGATGAAGTGATCCATTCATAGATTCAGTATAAGAGTATGACCCTCCTAATTTATCAGTATAAAGAATAGTGGAATGGACTCCATAGACACCATTTTAATTAAAAAAAACCCAAAAATCCCCACCCTAGACTTCTCCTAAAAAATGCCAGCAAAAAAGTTTTAGCTTGTTACATCTTTCAAGAATTTTATTTATAGTATACTGTTTGTAGCATAGTTGAACTTTCTATCAAAAAAATCAATTTCACATTAGGAATCATTTAAATTAAACACATTTTT
The DNA here is from genome assembly GCF_903797595.1 of Erithacus rubecula. Taxonomy (NCBI): domain Eukaryota; kingdom Metazoa; phylum Chordata; class Aves; order Passeriformes; family Muscicapidae; genus Erithacus; species Erithacus rubecula. The sequence goes on from NC_136689.1 coordinate 105,080,143, forward strand.
CAATGACAACTAGCTTTTATTTCCAAATGTCACAGTCAAAATCAAACACTGAGGGCAAAAGGTCCATGCCTACAAAATAATGGATTTCTTCATGGATATTTCCAATAAAATTTAACAGTAATCAATGCCCATGATGATTGTTTAGAGATTGACAAAAATAATACATTGTTCATACTTCAGAAATCAAAAATATTTTCCTAAAGATCAAAATAATTCTGGATTTTTTTTCTTTTACATATAACACAGCTTTATTCTTAGCTGTATGATGAAAAGAAAATTAAAATGTAAGGCATATATGTACTGGTGCCAGAAGATTTCTGAGCCTGGTGAAATGAAGTACTTATGCTAACAGTCAGTTAAAAGGAACATAAATCTAAATTTACAGTGGCTGACACCTGAGCCATGGTGAGGGATTCAATTTATATATACTCACTATGCATTTCATTACTGTAAGCTCTCTTTATAACAGACCTCCCCAAACAAAAGGCAATCCTTTCTCTCTGACTTAGCAAACCACCACACCTATCTGCTCCTTTCAAAAGCACTGGCCAAGCCCATGGAAATTGCTGTTCCCTGTCTAACCACTGGCTCATGCTAAAAACCCATGCTTCTTTGTGATAATGCTTATTACATTATCAAACCATGTGATATGATAGGATGTGTGTCATCTTGCCTCGGGTGGCCTATTAGGTTTAAAGCTGAAGGCCAAGTGACACAGCCATCTGTGCATTAGTACTGTTTCTGTCTGATACTTTCCCCCATGCCTCTAGTCTAAGGACTTATCTTGGTTACCAAATGTCCCTGAATAATATATGTATAATTAAAAATAAAATGGAAAGTGATGCATTAAACGTATCACAGCAACTCTCAGAGGTTTAACAGACTTGATGTCTCTACACAAACTTGCAGTTTTCTTGCACTGTGCATAGCCTCAAGGCCTTCAGGCCTTAAATGCAAACTGTAGCATTTAATACATATATAGCAGAAACTTCAACATCTCAGTAGTTTTGTTTTCATTATATACTTTACGTACTTATATAATTTTGAGCTTTTGATATATGAACAGAAAAAAGAGATTAGATGGATGAGACAGAAAAAAAAAAAAAAATCATTTGTTCCTTTTTTTCTTTTTCTTTTTACCCATCCCTATTATCAAAACACATCACAAGTATAGAGGGAATCAAATGCAGGTTACAATGAACTCCTCAGGAGCAAGCATAAACCTCCAATGACTGAGTCCCACTCATCATTTTCCTCCCAATGGGAATATATTAGCCACACATGCAAGATGATGTGTACTGTTACTCCAGGCAAAAATGAAAACATACCACAAACATAATTCATCCACTCATCCCAATGCACCTTGTATCCAACCTGTTGGCTAAAACAGCCAAGTAAATGTTTTGCTTTTTTTTTTTTTTTTTCACAGGGACCCAAACGTCTCCAGGAGAACAAGTGTGAATCTCACACAGTCTCAGAGAGTGTATTGACCACAGGGCTACTGTGAAAAAAATCAATTCTGAAAAATGAGACTGCTTCTTGGTCTTTCATAAGTACAAGTTGACAATTAGAATTTCCCAACATCCATTCATTGTCAAAATGCTTTTTTTTGGGTTTTTTTTGGTTTTTTTTGTTTTGTTTTTTTTTTCTGTATGCACATATTGAACAATCCTTGAGATAAAACTAAATTTCTGTTCAGCACACCAGGATCTCATTCATGTGCCTACTTACCTTATGAAAAATGTGTACATTTACCTACTCACTGGGAAAGGGAAAACATAGTATTACTTTACTGCATGGGTGAACACTTTAAAAGCACTTTGCCAGATTTCTGTGGTACTAAGTTATTCTTAGAGTAAGTGAGAAGACCTGATATTTAGCCAGCCAGAGTTTAGATAAATGCAATAGGCGCAGCACAAACTTTTCATTACTTTGATCCTTGTGATCCAAAAGGACTTCCAAAATCTGGTCTAGTTCTTCCTTAGCAATTCTTTGAGTGATCTGCCTTTTAGTTTTTACCTTGGTTGGTTAGTCCCTTGTCCATCAAAATTCATTTATGAGGCATTTTTTATCAAATGTATGCTTCTTTCCACAAGAAAATACATTTCTTTTCAATAACAGATGTTGTTATATTACAGTTTTTATTTTATACTCTTTTTAATCTCCTGTTATCTTCATTCATAAAATGTTTCATCTGGTAAATTTAGAGTTAGATAGAAAAAAAGGCTTCCAACAGTGTATGGTGCAATGCTTATTTTTAAAATTATAGTAACCTCTGTAGTAGTCTATTGTGAAACTGTGGGTTTCAGTCTTTACATTGACAAAAACAACATTTAAACAGACCTTAAAAAAGAAGACTGCTCTCACATATGCTTCCCTGACATATTTCTCTTTTTTTTTCCTGGTAGAAATAGCACCCAATCTCAAGTCAAATTTAATGACAAAATGTCATACATGAAGCCATAAAAACTTAGCCAAAGGGACTTCTTTCCTTGTGAAATGTCAGAAATGAAAGTCTGTAGCCTCAAATCTGATTTCCTGTTCATGCCACCTGTCTCCTTCTACTGACATAAAGTTCCCCAGATAACAGAAACACTATAAAACTTTTTTGTGTGTGTTCTTTGGGAATAAAACACAAATAAAGACAGATAGAGTTAATATCATCAACATTTTATTCAGGACACCAAGGAATAGTTTGTGAGGAGTTTTTTTGGTTTGTTGGGGGTAAGTGTAGCATAGTACAAAATGTTACCTGTTTCAGTTCTTTCCTGAGCTGCAGATCTCCCCAGGCATCAGAGAGCTTGTTCTGAAAAGAGAAAATCTGAAGCTTTGCTGATTGTCACTGGACAGCACAGTTCTGTAAATCACAGTCTTAATGTTTCCTTTCTCTGCCTTGACCACATAACCTCAAAGAACCAATCTGAAAAAGAGACAGAGGATTTTTTTTTAAGACATATGCCTCAAGAAATAGTCTGTAAAAAGAAACGGGTCCTCAAAAGTAAGAATCACATAGAAGAAGTGAGGGAATGTTTGTAAAGGACATATAATAGGCTCATTAAGTTGCACCTCTACAGTAGGAAGACAGGTAAGACCCTTTTCCCCCCAGGCCACCACTAATAGAGAAAACAGAGGAAGCCCCAGAGAACTTGAGGAATTGCCTAAGAACATTTAGGGTGGAAAGAAAATAAGGACATGATGGTGTCATAAAGGGCTAACAAAGGTACATGGTGCAGGTTACAGGAAGGTAATGGACTCACGTAGACACAGATAATTTGAATTAAGAAGGCTATATATCCATCTTAGAGCCAAAGTGAGATAAATCCTGGAATATTTGTTGTTGCCCTATGCATTCACTATGTTTGTATTCTAACTGCAGTTTGTTCTTGGGAGTTTTTTGTTCAGATCACTCATTTCATAACAAAGTCATATACTCAACTCCTGTTGCTATGTTGCTAGGACATCATTGCTACACCTGTAGATGCAGAATGAAGTCTCCCTTTCAGAGAACCAGAATCTTTAGGGCTGAAATATACTTCCAAAATCATTGAGTTCAACCTTTCACTGACCACCACTTTGTCAACAAGAGCACAGCACTAAATGCCACATCCACTCATTTCTTGAACACCTCTACAGATGATGATTCGACCGTCTCCCTGGGCAGTCCATTCCAATGCTTGATGACCCTTCCAGAGAAGAAATTCTTTCTGATGTCCACTAAGCCTTCCCCAGTGCAGCTTGAGGCCATGTCCTCATGCCACGTCACTGGCTGCCTGGGAGAAGAGACCCTATCTGGCTACAGTCTCCTTCCAGGGAGTTGTAGGGAGTGATAAGGTTCCTCCTGAGCCTCCTTTTCTCCAGTATAAACAGCTCTAGTTCCCTCAACTGTGTCTCACAGGACTTACTCTCTAGGCCCTTCACCAGTTCCAGTGCCCTTCTCTGGGCACGGCCCCTCAATGTCCTTTTGAAGTGAGGTGTCCAGAACTGAGCACAGCCCTCAAGGCGCAGCCTCGCCAGTGCTGAGTACAAGGGGGGGAGGGTCCTGCTGGCCACATTACTGCTGGCACAGGCCAGGATGCCGTGGCCTTCTTGGCCAGCTGGGCACACATCTGACTCATGTTCAGCCAGCCATTGACCAGCACCCCCAGGTCCTTTCCCTCTGGGCATTTTTCCAGCCACTTCTCCCCTGGCCTGTAGCACTGCGTGGGGTTGCTGTGACCCAAGTGCAGGACCCAGCACTGAGCCTTGTTGAACCTCATACTCTTGGCCTTATCAATCCATATTTCTTTATCTCTTTCCCAATATTCTTTCAATACACTTTATGAAGACATTCTTCTCACTTACATTAAGCTATCTTAACTGTTTAAGCACTTATGCTGGCAAGAAGGGAAAGGGGAGAGTGAGGAAATAAAGGCAAATTACAATTCTTATCCTAAAAATGTGCATAAATTGGGTGTCATATGTCATTCTTTAATGGGTCTTTTCTATGTTAAGTGTTCTCTGTCTTATGAACTACACATGGATTATTTTTTAAAAATTGCCCACAATAAAACAGGCACAGTGATGTTTTTAAGGCATGATTTGCTATGAATTATCATATTTTTAAAAGATAGTCTAGGAAGTGAGTGTCATGTGAGTCAAAGCTCATGCATAGATTTTGCAGTCATAGTGAAATGCAAAAGGATGGTGTTGATAGGTTTGCTGTTCACATGTGGGTAGATCTCTGAACATTATTTCAAGACTAATTCTAATTATCTGTCCAGTGTTGATATATGTCCAGAGAGCCATAAGAAACTGATTTGCAGGTGTTAACTGCATAGAATTGCAGTGCAAATAGACTCAAAATGTGTTACAATCATTTCTCCTTTCTAAATGAATAAGAAGAATAGAAAATGGGAAAATAGGGTACATTAACAACTTCGGATTTGGAGATTAGAATGATCTTTAAAGCTTTGTAGTGCAATAATAAAAAATATCACTTACATCTCACCATTATTGCACATCTGTTGTTTGACTCACTAAGGAACTTTACCAGATCTTAATTTTGGTAACAAAACAATATCGCTTGTGCACCTTGTTGTTCTGGTGCAGCTCTTTGCCTCCTGTACTACTTACAACTCAAGCAGTAAAGCTAAAAATTATGTATTTGGAAAAATTGAATCTCTGAGTCACTCCAAGGTACTAAAGCAAATTAAATGAAAATTGGAAGAGCTAGAATTTTTTTCACATGAGTGAATAGTTTCTTACAGAATAAATACAAGGCTGTTTGAGTGGAAAAAACCCTGATTGCCAAAAGACAGGAGAAAAGCTGTTCTATTTTACATATAAATGAAACAGAGTAAATAAAAAAAATTGTATTTAAGTTGCAGAAACAAATTGAAACCTGGTCTAAAAAATGCAAACAAACAAAACCAACAAAACCCTCAAAAGAAACTTTTGATCTAAATAACCTGTGTCCTGTTCAGTTTGTTACAGTGAAGGATTCTTTATAAAGACGATCAAACTTCCTCTGAAATCAACAGAAAAATTTCCAGTTTCACTTATTTTTGTTTAAGACTAAATCTTTAGGGCTTTAGCTAAGGCCTCATTCATACTCTTTCAAAAAAAGTTAGAATCTGCTTTACCTTTCTGGTCTTTAGATTACATCTTCTAAAATACTGAGGTGATCTAAAATAGGAAGTAAAAAAATTACATTTCTAAATGTCATAAGTATTTTATCTGTGATACATATTTTACTCCCACTGACATTTTTTCCCCCTTGAAATTGATTGAGATCTTATTTCTACACTACTTTATAAGTTTTTATCCAACACCTGTAGCAAATCAGTTGTGACATGCTGCCATTTTCCTTGGACCAGTGCATTTGTCTCAGAGCATCTTTGTGACAGTTACATGTTTCTTTTGATCCATAACAGTAATGTCAGGAACATTCAAGTGTGTGATTGTATTTGTGCAGAGTCGAGTTGTGAGATTGATGCAGAGCTATGTGCTTCTTTGCTTTTTGTATTGAGGGTGATGTCCAGCTGAGCTTTTGTGATTATGATTACATTATCAATATGCAGTAATTCTGCAGTGATTTGAAAAGGTAGCAACATAGTGAGTGAATAGTTCTTCTGAAGTAATTCTTTCTTTTTCCCAAATTTCCAACATGCTGCAAACCTTATACATCATGTTTTGCTGTATTATGTGTGTTATGCTGTATTATGCAAAATACAAGCTACTGTGAAGATTCATGAGGTAGCAGCATGAACCTTCCTGAACCTTTGAATTGAATTTTTTTTTTACTTTTAATCCACTGCCCCAAAACAAAGGCTGGTCAAAACCATGTTGCCATAGTCTAGGTCTGATGCACATATAAACTTCTCGTAAAAATTGAAAAGTTTTACTTGTCAACTCTTACACATCTGTTCATTGGAACTTTATCTCTCTCCCATATTGTAAGATATTTGCTTTTAAATAAAATGTACAAATGGAAGATATAATGTTCCGGTTTTAAAGTTGTACTGCAGAAATAATTTCTGCATTCTGCCTCTTAGACATTTCTGCCCAAATTTGTATTTAGATTCAACAGTCAGTGAAATAAATCCAAAGCCTCAACATCTCCAAATAGCATTTCCTATTGCTATTAAGGCTCTTATAGTTTGCGGGGCAATCTTTTATTTCATTTGCACTTTAGAAAGCATCTCCAGTTTCTGTCAGGTAATATTTTAAAATAGATTTTTATATAATTAATTAATTATGTTTTCTTTACTGATATTGAAATAGTAGAGACCAAACTGTGACCAACCTGTGAATATATTTTATTCCAAGTTCACAGACAGTCCAAGATGCTTGCCATCTCCCATATTCTATGTTTTTTCTAGGAAGAACTACAGATTTGTCACACTTCCTCTTGAAATAACTTCAATTAAAATTATCAAAAGTAAACTAAGGAGACTTGTAAAAGTAAAGCATTTTTATAAACTAAAAATGATGGGAAGAAGTTTAGGAGAACACAGAGCTGCAAGTCTTTTTTAAAGTACTCTGAATGACAACAAGCTAAAGGTCTTTTCATAAACGTAGCTCCTCAGATTCGTTCCTCCTTCAGTCAGGCATCTGAAATTTCTTTTTCAACCTCCCTCAACTAGGGAAGGACTAGATTAAATATTAGGAAAAAATTCTTTTTTAGAAGAGTAGTCAGGCACCAGAACAGACTTCCCAGGGAAATGGTGTAATTGTCATCCCTGGAAGTATTCAAAGAACATGTGGATGTGGCAAATGTGAAATGTGTACGTCCCTGAACTCCCTTCAGCCAGTCAGAACACTAAATATCAAGGTATTTCCCCCACAGATCTGAACTTTCAACACAATTAAAATACTGAAAAATTGCTAAAAACAAGCCATAAATAGCCCCCAAAACCTTCCCTGCCCTACTCTCCCATCAAGTCTGGAGGCTTCAGTGAACTAATTATTATTATCATGTTTAAAATAGAAGGCCAGACATTTCCATTTTTACGAACTCTTGCTATTCAAGTCATGTAATCTTCAAAGCTCTTTGTGAGGTCAAAATGACTAATTTTCACTCCTCAAAATTTATAGAGCCTGCAACCTGTTGGGTTTTGATATAAAAAAAAAATCACTGTCTAACAAAGTGTTTTGACCATCTGTAGCAATGGATATAAAGAGAGAAGGCTGAGTGGAGAGATAAATAAGGCGACCTAGGTTTAGGTTGAGCACTTGGGCCACGAAGCTTGAAGGAATCCAATTTTTCAGTTCACCTCTTCCCATTATTTAAAGGTTTCCTAGCTCTGCAATTTCTTTGGTTCATACTCCAGTGAAACCATGTTAAACTAAAAAATGCAAAGGCCAGAACCCAAAACAGGAGTTAGAGAAAAGGTTTATGAAATCAGTCCTGTTCTCAGGCATTGGTTTGGGCTGCACTCCTCTCCAGTAGCTTTAGTTTTTAATCTGCAGTGGTATATTAGGTGTTCCTACAGAAGTGACACTGTGAAAATGCCCTGCTGAAATACTTTGTGTACATTTGTATGCTTCTGAAGCCTATCTATTGGAAACACATAAGTTAGGTTTCTTCTCTGTGTTTGTCAAGCATTAATGTAGGAACAGGCAATAAAATGGCATTAAGTAAAACTCAAGGGTGGTTATGCTAATCAATAGGTGCCACAAGTTTAGACGTCGGTATTGCTCCATGCATACCTGTGTTTTTCCAACTTTGCAGCCTACAATATCAAAACTAAACTTTCCTTTAAACACTCCCACAATCAAGGGAAAGGAGCAGAGGGAAGAAGACCTCCACAATTTCAAGCTGGAGTGTAAGTCCCTTTGGGGATATTACTGGACCATTCCTGCACCTATACAACTCTTCAGACTGCACAGCTGTTTCTATAAGTTTTCTGATTAGGATTTTTAGTGTGTCAAATGCCTGATTGTTCTCCAATGAAATCAGTAAAAATATTGATATTGATTCCACTGGAGAGATGTCAAGCTCATACACAGTTTCTCAGTTTCTCCTTCAAGTTCTAGACAAATTTAATTACAGGGCAAGTTAGCAGTAAGAGAATTTGAGAGGACAAACAGACTTGATGAGCTTACAGTGAGAGATTAGAAGGGTTTGCACCAATAACACAATAATTTCTACAAGTAAATTATAATATACTTCCTACTTTCAGCTCTGAGGTAGATGATGGTACCTTTTTGCCTTATTGGATGTGAACTTTGCAATCTATGTTCTCTTTTCTTTTAAGAGTAAAAATATTTCACCATAATACCTCAATTTAATATTAATTTCACTTAGTTTTGGTTAGATTTTATTATTTACAGAGTAAAGTTGTTAGGAACTTTTAATGGCTTTTACAGGACCTAATAAACTCTTGGATTTTATTTTTTTAGAAGGATTTTTTCTTGCATTTTCATATCCCACTTTAATGCAGCAAGGTAAACCTGCTTATTAGCCATCAACTTGTTACATATCAGCCTGTGAATTCAAACAGCAGGAGTAGCAATACTGTTAGAAATAGTTATACCAGCTCTTTCTGTGAAGGAGATATTTTCAATACAGATTTAATGGAATGCCTAGTTTGAACTGGGATTTTCCAGGAATGTGCAGATAGCTTGAGCAGCATTCATCTGCACAATATTATGTTTGCTAGGCTTGTAGGTGACTTGCCTGTTAGCATAAGTGTGTGTGTGTGTGTGTGTGTGTGTATGTGTGTAGCTTTAAGCATACAGGGGGAATTTAAATTTAGCAGGCAAAGAATTTAAAAATGTAAGTGCTTATCAACTGGGCTGGCAGAGCAGTTCCATTAGCACATCTGGTAGTGCTGCTGCTTTGAGATGTGATGTGGAGATGGATGAGCTCCAGAGTAACTCCACTTCCCACAGGCTGCACAAGCCAGCAGGACTGCCTGCCAAGCCCACTAGGTTCATTAAGCTCAGTAGAACCCTGCAGGAAAAACCAATTTTAAAAATAGCTTTCAAAGGCTCCCTGGGTTTAAAAGTTCTGGATTCTTCTCTGTTGCACCATGCAGAGAAATCTTTGCTTCTAAAGCACAATTTACATCTCCTGAATAAAGAGAAAGAAAATACCTTTTTGGTCTGTTTGATGCATACGACCTGACACTTCTGTTGGAAGTAATTTTCCCTATTTTTCAGCTGTGGTTACCTAATTCTTGATGGAAGACTTATGAATGACCAAAATTGGTCACTTTGTTGAAAAAAATCTTTGCTGTTCCAGAAATGCTTCATTTCCACAACTTAAAATGGATTTCCAGGGGTATACTTTTCCCACCAGCCTGTTTTTGGAGGTGCTGAGAGCTCAGGATTTTATTGTTGTTGATGCTTGGTGTGGGGGATGAGAAAGAGGTTATCAGCCTAGTGCCAGGCAGAAAAGTCTCTCTTCAAATTCACAAAGTGTGTCATCTAAGGTATGCATATATTTTTTTTCTTTCTTACTCTATTATCCACATTGAACAGTAAATTCTCCCTGTTCATCCCCTGTAATCAGGTAAATATTTAGGCTTTTTTAGACTAAGTATGGACGTGATCTTGTTGTGCTGAGTAACCTTTTATTTTTACTTCCAGGAGGAAGCAATTCTATAAATTGCCCAGCTTCTTCACAGCAAGGCAAAATGTCATTGAACATGTCAGGTAATGAAAGATTAAAATCTTATTAATAGTTCTAGACCTCACTCTCAATGCTACATTGACAGTCTGTGCTACAGGAGCTGGTCATGCATATCAGAGCAATGATGGCTGAAATTTTTAAAATATGAAGGTTCTGCTAAATAGCCCAACACCGAAGGAAGGACAGGAACGGCCAGAGAAGTGCAAGGAAGGAAGGCACTGGAAGGAAGGACGGACTGATGGAAGGACAAGGACGGAAGGAAGGAAGAGAAGGAAGGAAGGAAGTAAGGAAGGAAGGAAGGAAGGACTAGGAAGGAAGGAAGGAAGGAAGAAGGACGGAAGGAAGGAAGGAAGGAACAGGAAGGACGGATGGAAGGAAGGAAGGGAAGGACAGAGGCTAAGGAAGGAAGGAAGGAAGGAAGCGAAGGAGGAAGGAAGGAAAGGAAGGTAAGGCGGAAGGAAGGAAGGAAGGAAGGAAGGAGGACCCCCCAGGCGGAAGGAAAGGACGGAGGACGGACAGGAAGGAAGGAAGGAAGGAACGGAAGGAAGCAGGAAGGAATTGGAAGGAAGGAACTGTAAGGCAAGGAAGGCTAGGACGGGACGGAAGGAAGGAAGGAAGGAAAGGCAGGAAGGACGGAAGGAATGAAGGAAGGAAAGGAAGGCAAGGAAGGAAGGAAGGACGGAAGCACTGGTAAGGAAGGAAGGAAGGCAAGGAAGGGCAGGCAAGGAAGGAAGGACAGGAAGAAGGAAGGAAGGAAGGAAGGGAAGGAAGGAAGGAAGGAAGGCCAAGGAAGGACGGAAGGAAAGGAAGTGAAGGCAAGGAAAGGAAGGACGGAAGAAGGAAGGAAGGAAGGAAGGACGGAAAGGAAGGAAGGAAGACGGAAGGATAAGGAAGGAGGGCACGGGAGGAAAGGAAAGGACAGGAATGTAAGGAAGGAAGGAAGGACAGGGAAGGAAGGACGGAACGGAACGCGACGGCAGGAAGGAAGGACGGGGGGAGGAGGGCTCGGAAGGGAGGGCAAGAGGAAGAAGGATGGAGGGAGGGGGATGGGCCGAGGATGGAGGAGGTGAGGGTGGGGAGGGAGAGGGCTGGGAGGGAGGGACGGGAGGAAGGCCCGAGGAGGGAAGCGAGGGGAAGAGGAGGGAAGTCGGAGGGAGGAAGGAGGAGGGAAGGGAAGGTAATGAAGGAAGGAGAGGAGGGAAGGAAGGAAGGAAGGCAGGAAGGAAGGGAAAGGAAGGAAGGAAGGAAGGAAGGAAGGAAGGACGGAAGGAAGGACGGAAGAAGGAAGGAAGGAAGGAAGGACGGAAGGAAGGATGGAAGGAAGGAAGGAAGGAAGAAGGACGGAAGGAAGGCAACGGAAGGAGAGGATAGGCAAGAAGGAAGGAAGGCAGGAAGGACGGCAAGGAAGGAAGGAAGGAAGGAAGAAGGCAGGAAGCGAAGAAGGAAGGCAACTGGAAGGAAGGAAGGAAGGAAGGAAGGCAGGAAGGACGGAAGGAAGAAGGAAGGAAGGAAGGAAGGAAGGTACGGAAGGAAGACAGGAAGGTAAAGGAAGGTAAGGGAAGGAAGGAAGGAAGGAAGAAGGACGGCACTGGAAGGAAGGAAGGACGGTAAGGAGAAGGAAGCCAGGAAGGAAGGAAGGAAGGAAGGACAGGAAGGAAGGAAGGCCAAGGCAACGGAAGAAGGAAGGACTAAGGAAGGCAAGGAAGATAGGAAGGAAGGAAGGAAGGAAGAAGGAAGGAAGGAAGGAAGGAAGGAAGGAAGGAGGAAGGAAGGAAGGAAGGAAGGAAGGAAGGAAGGCAGGAAGGAAGGAGGAAGGAAGGAAGGAAGGAAGGGAAGGAAGGAAGGAAGGAAGGCAAGGACGGAAGGAAGGAAGGAAGGAAGGAAGGAAGGAAGGACGGCAAGGAAGGAAGGAAGGAATGGACGGAAGGAAGCGAAGGAAGGAAGGAATGAAGGAAGGAAGGATAAGGAAGGAAGGAAGGAATGACGGAAGGAAGGAAGGAAGGAAGGGAAGGAAGGAAGGAAGGACAGGCTAGGCAAGGAAGGAAGGAAGGAAGGAAGGAAGGAAGGAAGGAAGGAAGACAGGGAGAGGAAGGAATAGGAAGAAGGGAAGGAAGGGACGGAAGGAAGGAAGGAAAGGAAGGAAGGAAGGACCAGGCAGGACGGAAGAGGAAGGAAGGACGGCAAGGAAGGAAGGAAGAAGAAGACGGAAGGAAATTTAAGGAAGGAAGGAAGAAGGCAGGAAGAAGGAAGGAAGGAAGAAAGGAAGGAAGGAAGGAAGGAAGGAAGGAAGGAAGGAAATGAGATACTTTCAGGCAAGTATAACTGCATTAAACCCTTAATTTACAAATTAAAAAAATAAAAATTTAGAGCATATGAAAAGAAGAAGTCATTCATGAAAATTATTACTCACAGAGTTTGCAGTACTACTGGAAGGTACTGAGATGTAATGATGGCTCTGGCAGAAGAAAATGTATAGGACAGGACAGAATGGATGTTCAAACTGTGTGGGGGAAATGAATCACCTGATGCCCATTAGTGTCACTGAAAATTTTGCTGTGAAAGCCGCACGCATATTTAAAAGTGTACTTTAAAATGTTTAATACAACACTTATAAACAAATTTAGTACAGGCACAGTGAATCTCTGCTAATTCTCTGTACCTTCTCTGTCCTTACACTTTTGTTAGTAGTATTTAAAGCTTCATTACTGGGCCAGATCTTTTGTATCATCATACTTCTTTAAGGCTGATGGATTTGTCTGAACTTTGGATTCTTTAAAATAGGATTGAATGACAGAACAAGTGTGTGCCAACGAAGGCATTGTTTCATCCCTGGGAGCTTCTGCTTAAATATCAAATTTTAAAAGTGTTCCCGTCTTACGAAAGAATTTGACAGCTGTCAGGTCAGACACTGAGAGTGCAAGGAGTGAAATCAAAGCTATCTTCCTGTTCTTTCTCCATAGATTCTGTCTGATTAAATGACTACCTAGATACACAGGCAGTACATAGACGAATCTCTTCTTGTAGCACATATTTTTAGTCAAAATAGGGGAAAAAAAAAAAAAAAAGGGACTGTCAGATTTCTCAGCTTTGTGCTATAAACTAAATCCCACTTCTTAGCCCAGCATGATGTGAGGGACAATGTCATCTTAGGTAAGCACAAGTCTTCACCAAGCCCCATGAAATCTGATACTTACATTTGTGAAATGTAAACCCCTCGGAAATCAGCTGGGCTTGTTAAGGATGACACGATTTACTGACATGCTGCACCTTGCAGGATTAAAGTCAGTTTATGGGTAGAAAATATTGGATGAGATACATTCCTCTTTATTGACAGGAAAGGAGGTGCTTAAGCAGACTGGAAGGACTAGGTGATATGTGGATGGCTTGAGTTAATTAACTTGCCCTACCTGGAAAGAAAAAGAGAGGGAGGGGGCAAGAACCGTGAGAGAGAGGTTCATCTTCCAGAATTGTAGCATGACAGTGATCCAAACAGAAAAAAATATCAGCAAGGGTCTCTCATTAAATAGATAAAACCAATATTAGATCACCTGTAAAGGCCAAGGAAGGTAAAAGATTGAAGAGTCCTGTTAAAAGAAGTAAAATTATGATTTTGCAGATAGGATTCCTTAGTACTGCCAGTACTATGCTCTGTCCCTGGAATTGTTCAAGGCGAGGCTGGATGGGACTTTGAGAAATCCCTTCTAGTAAAAGGTGTCCCTGCCCATGTCAGTGGGATTGGAACTGAGTGGTCTGTAAAGATTCTGTTCAACCCAAACCATTCTATGATTATTGGCATGGTAAAAGACACTGATGACAAGATTTTTCCTGTGTGACAAGATAAAGTACTTCTACCAGTACTGTAGTCGAACTGTAGAGCAAATTTTGTTACTTATGCTATGAAGTAACTCAGATGAGAACTAAGTATGAACAGATTGATAATTGACACAGAAAGAAGACTTCTGTCAGATGCCTTTGCTGTAGAGGAGAAAGTTGGAGGGATTGAAATCTGATTGGATCTACTTTAATATTCAACAAAAAAACCAATTTATTTTCTACCCGAAAGAAGGGCATACTAAAAAACGAAAAAACAAAAAAATAAGATGGGACCTATCCATGCTTTATTTACCCAGGATATTTTATTATGCAGAGCATGGTGGGTTTATTAGTTTTCATTCAACTCTGTCAGAGAGTGTAAATATAAAAAGATTGCAAATAAGTATGAAAGAAATTAATACTGTATATTTATGATTATATATATATATAGTTAGAAAATGAATGCAATGGTGACCACAAGCAGAAAAAAAAAAAAGTTGTTACAGTGAGTAGAAAGTTTATTGTTGAGCAAAAAATATATTTAGTCTTTAAAGTTATAAAATCAGTCTTAAATTCTTGAAAGATTAAGGACACCCCATAATCTTTGACATCCTGGGCTACATCTCGCAGGTTGTTGGAAAGATACAGGATTAAAAAATAATAGTTGGTATTCAGTTTCTTGAGGAAAAAAACCCACCAGTCTTCTGCTTGAAGGATTAAGGGAAAGAAGAAATAGTGTTATACCATTGATGCAACCAATGACAGAAAGGGACTAAAATGGCCAGGAGAGTGTGGCTCTGAGTGTGAACCTGTGTGACACCACATAAGTTGGTCTGCTGTGGCCACTCTCAAAATGCAAGTAAGTGTCTGACCTCCGGGAAAATTAATAGAAAAGGGAACGGCTGCAAGAAGATCCATCAAAAGTAAAACAGGAGCAGAAGTTGTCACATGCCAGAAAGCTGCACAGTGTGAAGAGAGGATTGATAACAGCATGATTAGCACAGAGGAATTTTTCATGGAACAAGTGGAAAGCACTGCAGCTGAAGATAAATGGGCTACTGGAAACAAATGAAGCATTTATTAATTAAGTCAGAAACAGGTGCACTGGAAAGTATGGTAGTCAAAACCATGATTAGCACTGGCAGAGCAGCCAAACAAACTATTTAAGATACTCTGGATAGAAGAATAACTTCTGCCCCAAAGCCAAACATATCAGGCAAAAGTTCCTGTAGTTAATAAATCGGGAAGGGGAGAGGAGGATGAGAATGTCTTTCAAGTGTATTAGATGGAGGAAGAAAGCAAAAATTAATCAAAATGTGCCAGATCTTCAGACTCACCAGGAACAATACTGCACTGTAATAGTTAAGAAAACATTAGGAGATGTCTTACAGGGAAAATAAAGATTCCTAAGACAGTGAAGCATTGAGCTGGGGAAAAAAAAAAAAAAAAATCCCTGTTATCCCAAATCATTCCTATTCTTAGGATTTTAGAGCAGGAAAGAGAGAGCAAATAAAAATGAACACAAGTAATGCCTGAGACTAGAAAGACATGTTTGGCCAACAAATCCTCAATATCTCTTTCTTTTAGGAAAAAAGGAAGCAGGCTTGATTTATTAATGACAGGGGGAAAAAACCAAACCAAAACAAACCCAAAAAACCAACAAAAAAAAAAAAAACCCCACAAAAACAAACAACACCAAAAACCAACCAAACTAACCAAAAAAAAAAACCAAAAAAATTACCAAAACCAATAAAAGACAACCGACCAGAAAATCCAAGTTCTGAGAATTGTTAGAACTCAAATTCAAAACTATTAAATTAATTGGAATTGTGTCCTATGTTAACTGAGGAAGATGGTCAAGCAGAATAGAGGCTGCCTGCACACGGAATAAGCAAAAAGTTATAATATCTATAGGGAGTAGGCTGACCTACCCTGATGGCTGACCAAATGTAGAGGATACAAAATTATTTTCTTCACAAACACATCCAGTAAACGAGATTCAAATGTTATTACATATTACATGTTATTCTTTCTTTAATTCCAAGAAACACAGCAAGACTCCAAGATATCTTACCATCAAACATTTGTTCTTTCTGAAATCTCCAGCAACATTCCTCTAGTTGTTCTTTACAGAAAATCTTTGCATCTGTTTTTACTCTATCTGAGTATTATTACTGCATTTTTTATATGTCAGCAGTTTCCATTCAACACATTACTCATCAAGTCCAGATAATCCAGATTAAAATTGATATTTTGTATTGCATTTTATACTTTTTATCAATGTTGACTCAGGCTGGCCATTAAAATTTTTCAGTAAGCATCTTTTTCAAAGACAAAATAGCATATGATTGCTTTAAAAAGTGTATAATTGCTAAAGTTGTAAGGAGAAATATCTGCAGAAGACAAAATAGGTAGTTTGTGAAGTGTTAGCAAAATAAGTGGCAAAACTTGAAGAAACATATCGCAAATGTCTTAAGACCTATTTTAAAATAATTATATTAAACTATCTTATTTTAGTAAGATTATTCTTAAGATTCTATTTTACTTATTTTTTTTTAGAACTTGGAGGGAGGGTTTATATTGAAAAGGTTTTTCCAGAAACTCAATGAATAGAAAGATATCAAAATGATAATATCATATTAAATGTTGATATGAAATATATGTCTAGAGTAAAAGCATCCAACTTGAATCTTCAGGCTAGGGTCAATTTCTGGCAAATTTCAAGGCTGATTTAATGTTCCTACAAGAAGGAATAACAATGAATGTCTGTGTTAACATCTAATACAACTCTAAGCATGTCTATTTGTGAGGCAAGATGCTTCCATAAGCTTCAGCAAACTCAAACAGTTGACTTTATGTGTTTATGTAGTCAGCAGTAAGCTCTATTCCCTTCCTTCCTGCCAAACTAGACTCCTAATTGCTTTCTGAACATTTACACATTGTCAGAAGCTGTATGAGACCGAAGATGGAACAATTATATTCTACAGGTTATTTTCGAGGAAGCCTTACAGAGAAATGTCAGACATTAATGCAGCATGGAAAATATTTTCAGAACCACAGAGACTGCTGAAAAAACATCTGAAATGCACACAGCTTTGTCAAACCCAGAAGCTCAAAGGCTTTGGGTAATATTTAAAAATGAGAAAGAAGCAAATAAAAAACTTTTGAGAGTCTTTAAATACACATCTGAGAGACACAGTGACCACATAAAATGCTATTTATAAAAGTTGATTCATCTCATGAATGAGCTGGTCAAACTGAAGTAAGGCTAAAGAGCAATTTGCTGTTTTAACTCCATAATTTAGTGTGAGCCCATAATCCATTCTTAATCCCTTCTGAGACCAATAAAAATGAATAACAGAACCTGAACAAGAAAGCCCCAGCAGAGGTTTCTGAGTCAAGGGTCTCCAGCCCACAGAACCCACTGCAGTCCTGCAATGGGTTTTTGTGGTCCCCACAACATACTGGAGGCATTTATAGGGGGAGATTAGAGCAGATGCTGGGTCATGTAACCCAGAAGAAAAAACATGCCTGAAGGATTAAGTAGAAAAACAGTTTCATAACCACTTTGGAAGAAAAAATGTCCTCTATCCATACAAAAACTATGTATACAAATAACTTCCCTGTTTTAGGGAAAACAGAAAATCTCTGTCAAGAGAAACCCTTACATAGTCAAAGAATAGAGGTGGTTACTTTGAACCAATTCTAATCTCTTGTATCTATTTAATTATCACATAAAATATTATTAATTTTTATTTTATTTTAATTATTTAATTATCACATAACAAAGTTGCTATTAAAATTGCCATTTAAAAATAAGATCAGGGACTTTTTAAATTATTTTCTAAGAATTTATATGGTATCCTTTCTACATTTCATCTGAGCCACCACTGCAAAATAAAAGACCATCTGAGTGCACTTTGTGCACGTGTTTTCAAAGGCAATTTCAGTGCATTATGTGAAAAAGAGCTCCTGCAGTTCCACAGGTTTCTTATGTTGCCAACAGAGCAAAATATATTGAAAAGAGATGTGAATCATAACTCCCTAGTGAATGACATTCAAACACTGGTACCATTTATGAAATGATGACTGTAACTTTCAATACTTTTTTAACCACAGGAACCTGGCCTTTATCACTTTCATAAATGTGCACTATGTCCTTACCATTAATATTTCACAAAGAGGGATTTTTCACTCAAACATACTCATTCTGATTTTGAAGAAAGATGAGGGTTCAAAATTTCAGACAGTAACACAAAGCTTAAAATACTCAATCAATTGATCTCAAACCTTTATTTTGTTATATTTAAAGAATTTAGTAGGCACTTCATCAGGGTGAAAACTTATAACTTTGTGATAACATTTCCCATAGCTGAAAATATCCACCATCTTTGCTCTCATCTTAATTGAAAAAATGGAGTATTCAAATGCAGGTGGGCTAAGAAAAGGGATGGGTCAAGTAAATAATGAAGAGTATTAATGTATGGAATTACTATGAATGGAAAATAAAGAATGAGAATTTATGTTTTGCATTTCATATCAGTTTTCACAGCACACATAAAGGTAAGAGGTGAGGGAAAATGCTTTATGTTCAACAATGCCCTTCTCAGCCAAACAATTTCCAGACTAATTTAGAAATCAGGCTTCAAGTTTCATAGGTATAAATCAAAGATAGGTCAAATTATCTTATAAAATGCAAGTTTAAAAAAAAAAAGTACACGTGACTGGAATTGGGGTTACTGTAATTGTGATGAAATATTTTTTTGTTCTGAAGTTATTTAGCAGTGTTCATAAACTTGACTAGGAATTCCACCACCTTCCTTTGGGGACCATGTGTAGCCTGCATGAAGAGCATTAACAAATTAATACTGCTCTGGAAAGTCTCAGCCAATAACAGAGAAGTTTTTAAAAATTGTTAGGGTTGAAGTATCATAGCTGAGCTCTGGAAGAAAATCAGGAGTTGGTGGTGATTCTGGCAATTGTACTGGTGCTATGTGTTTTTATTCTTGCCATTCAAGAACTGTACAAACCTTTCACTCACCCCAACCTCCCCAAGAAGGCAGATGATATCCAGACATGTATTAGGAGCAGCATTTGCAGAAGGTTGAGGAGGTGAACCTTTCCTCCTGCACCTGGAGTTTTGTGTCCAGTTCTGTGTTTCTCAGTACACGACACCTGGAAATTCTTGATTCTCTAACACAGGTGTATGAAGATGACTGGAGACTGAAGCACTTCATTTATGAGGAAAATCTGAGGGAACTTGTCCTGTTTAATCTGGAAAATACTGAGAGAAGAGGATGGAGATAGATCCCTCTTCTCAGTGGTGCCAAGCAACAGGGCAGAAGCAACAGGCGGGAAATGATGCTCAGGATGTTCCACCAGAACATGAGGAAGAGCTTCTTTGCTGTGCAGGTGACAGTGCACTGGAACAGATTGTGCAGAGAGTTTGTGAAATCTCCCTCGTTGAAGATATTCAAAAGCTGCCTGAACAAAATCCTGAGCACTCTCTATGGGATTTTTCTTGCACGGGGAGGTTGAACGAGATGACCTCCAGTGGTCCTTCCTTACCTGTTCTGTGGTTCTGTGTATTTTGTCACTGCCATACACACAAATCCCTTTAAAATTAAGTGTCAGCTAAAAGACTGACAGGATACTCAAAGCACTTTGACCTGGGATGGGAATTAGGTAATTGTCTACCAACTTTTTTAAAGCCTGTCACTAGACTTCACTCAAAGTGTTTTCTTTCCCAAGGTGCTAGTGGAGCTGCAGAGGGATAAATAAACATAAAAAAGACAAGAGCTGGATTGCTTCATTATAAAATATGGCACAGTCTGGCAGGATAATGAATATGTTATTGTTTCATCAAGAGCAACCAAATGTACCTGATTTACAGGGGATGGAGGGGAATAGGGGAAGAAGCAGCTTTTTAAAATATTAAGCCCATGAGAATTTTTCCTTGTAAAAGTAATTTCTTCATTAAAACTGTAATTGAAATGGGACGTGCTGTTCAACAAGTTCAGTGTTTTACATATGCCATAGAAATCCCACAACGTGTCTAAAAATGAAATTCATATTAATCACTGACGTCCTAATCCTCCTGATATAAGATCTATATTCAGGGATATGTTCTCTTCTGAAACACCAGAATCAATTCTGAAAATGAGATTTTAGATTAGCTCTTTAGATAGTCTGCTCATAGGCTCATCCATATGAAATTTGTTATGTGCTTTCACAGCATCTGGGGATAAAGAGCTTCTCACAGTGCCCGCATTTGTCATACATGGTTAGAAAGCTAAGGTACCATTCATACACTTCACTTTGTAGTTCTTCTGAAAACATCAATCACAATCTGCCACCCTTTCCTACAGTGATTGGACAAGTAACTGTTCTGAACACAGCATAAACCTCAAGGTCATTTTTCCCTAATTATTTTGGTCTGCTCCAGAAACTTAATAAAAAGTTCATAAAAAGGCTTGTGAAAAAGACAGGCTTTTAAAAAGAGACGTTTTACTATCTGACATCTTTACTTTCTATGCATTGCTCTTTATTTGTTCTCTTGACTGCATTTTACAGCAAGGTGCAGATTCCAGTAATAAATCTGCATTAGAATTCTATCAAAACTCCCATGTATATGTGTTTCACTATAAGCAGTCAAGGTACCAGAGCCTACCTTATTTTCTAATTCCATTTTCTTTCAGTCCACATTCTTTTGAAAGGAATTTTTGATACAGTTTCTCCTCACAATTCACAGTGACAACACAGGTAATAAGAATGCGTAATGTGTGAACAGGTCTTTCACTAGGTAATCTACAATACCGGGGGAACATTTCAAATACGTGCAAGAGATAGTCAAAACAATGAACATGGTTTCTTTTCAAAGGATCAAGTTAGGCTAGTAAAATACAAATCTTTCAATCCATAGAAACCCATGAGGTATACTTCATTGGATAAAAAATTTCAAGCATTCCAAACTCCTTAGTCATGTCTTAAGGTCGAAATAATTCTATCCAAATTTTACAAAGCAGAAATAGACATAATGGCATTTCCGTTGTTTTATTTTTTTTTTAAGTAAATTCTTCTGCACTCGTTGCAGACCAAGCAGAAATTTGAGTAATAAGATGCAAATGTACTTCCAAGATGTTTTTGCACCTTTTTTTTTTTTTTTTTTTTTGCAAAATTTTGTAAAATTTGTATTGTTTTAATCATTTATTTTACAGGCTTGCAAAAAATACTGAGTTCTATGCCTTCCACAAATGTAGAAAATTAATTAAACATAAAACCACACTGTGTACTGTATGGTTCCTATCTTGCTTGTAGTTTAAAGAATCAACTTGAACAAATTATAGCCCCAGTTTGGCAGGATTTAGAAGCTAATTCTCTCATACATCTTTTTGGAAACTTAATAGTGTGTGGATTTACAGATATTCCAGGTAAACTGCCAACATCTGGGAATAAAGAGATTTTTCTTTGTTAAATATAATAGACACTATGTATAAATATAGTCTTTATATCCCTCCAGAGACACAAAATAGAGAAAATTTACTTATTCCATAATACTGATGCTTTTTTTAATAAATTACAAAGCCCTTTTTATATATTTTATTCTTCAGCTGTCTTCCACTTATTACAAAATTATAAATTATTATTATGTGGTCTTTACATGAATGCAATGAGTCCTTGAACTGAAGATAGAACTGGAACCTCAGATGCTAAAAAAAAAAACAACAAAAAAATTAAATAATGTAAACAAGCAAAATCCAAATGAAACTCCACTTACCAAATTACTTTTATATATTTTCATTCTCCTTTACTGAAAATTATGGTTGCATTTCTCCATCTTGTATAATTTCTCAGAAACAGTGGCCAGAAATGTTTAGAACTTTTGTTTGCATGAGAGGTAGTACATGCTAAGAGTACTTATTCAGAACTTATTTCTTTTGTGCTTGCGCAGTCCTGCACTTATATTTCTGGGTAGTCTCTCTAAAATGAGAGACATACAGCACAAAAAAACCCAAAAAAAACCCCAAAAAACAAAAAAACAAAAAAACAAAAAACAAAAAAACAACAAAAAAAAAACACCCCACCCCCCCAAAAAAAACAAGCGGATCTGATCTTCAGGAGTGATTTCAGAGAAGTATGGTGGTCATTTAAAGTCAAAAATTTTTGGATCAGCAAAATCTCCCCCAGCCATCAATTCAAAGAACAGTGCAACAATGTCAGTTGATTATGGGCCACAAAATCCATGATAACAGTCCATTAAACTGTGGATTTCCTTTTCCCCACATACCTAAGTTGATTTATCCTTAATTTCTGAGAATTTATACTCTGTCTTACTACCTTCCACTTCCATCACCATGAGTGCTTAGCACCTCTGCTGCAGGGTGTTACAGGGTATAGGAGCAGAAGATAAGTGTAGCAAAGAAGGAGGGAAGGGAGTTAAAGGGAATGCCAGGGCTTTATTGAGGGACTAGCAATCCATCTTGCTTCACAAACCACAGCTGGGGTAGGTATTTTTCTCTTGGAATTACATGTGTATGTGTCTGAAATAAATAATTCGAAACCTGCTCCCCCTGAACTAATCTTAATTGGAAAAGGGTATTGTTCAGTCTGCTGCCGCACAAAACAGACCAACAGAATCCCTCTTGATTCAGGCTGCCTTTGCCATGTCTTGTTCTGTATTTCCATTTAGTCTGTGGAAGAGTCTTCCTGAAAGAAACTCATTCAAGCGCATACTTAAGTTTTCACACCCTCTTAAACCATAATGGGAAAGCTTAAAATTAAACTCTAAAGGTCAGATTTTCAAAGGAATCAATACGAGTTAGGCATCTCACCTTATTAAGCATTATTTGAAAATTCCATCTGTGCATTTTGGCAGCTAATTTTTTATCTGTGAGGATCTAGACCTAATTACTTTCCTGCTCATGGATGACCTCAAAAAGTCTAGTGGTTAATTGTTTTCCTGATTTAGGGCATGAGCATTGTGACCCCTACATGATACTGAAACATTCTAGCAGAGTTAAGGACACTTTTGTGGATTTATGATGCTTAAGACGTAAATGTCAAATCTATTACAGGGATCTAGGAGCTGCAAAGAGGGTAAATAGTCATAGTTCCTTCAGTTGTGGTAGAAAAGAACTGATTTTCATGAGTTGAAGGTCTGATTCAAATCCTTTAAAGCTGAATTAGTTGTCATTGTATTTTCTAGCCATGAGAATGTCACACAACTGGCTGTACAACTGCAGCACATCTCGACATTTAGCTTTTGCCAGAAGTGTTTCTATTAAAAAATGTGCATGCATGGTAGACCTGCTTCCCTGATGACTGGCTCATGTGAAATAAGACATTCTGAAGGCAGAGGAAAGAACGTGAGGGACATCAACAATCATAATTTCACAAGGAAGAGAAGCAACTGAGCTAAAATAGCCTCCAATCACACATTTAAAAAGTATTAATTATTATTAGTTGAGGAGAGGGAATACTAATTCAACTCACTATAATCTAGCTGTTACACTTTCTGCACAAGAAGCATTGTGTGATGGCTTTGAACAGATATGCAAATGCAAAGTCCCCAGGCTTTCTCTATGCAGCTCTGAATTCTTTTGGAAGTGGTTGGTTTGCTCCGAAGCTGTGACCCTGTCACACTGTCCTCTCCTTGCTCTCTTCTCTCTTGGGAAGAAGCAGTCTGGGTTTTCACGATGCTTATGCATTTATACAGCTTGAGTGGAACCTGATTCTTCAAACCCATGAGTGTGTGAGGAGCTGAGGATCCAGTGAACTATGCAGTAGGTAGATGAGTACTGTGTGAAGTCAGGAGACCCTTTTTTAAAGAAAAAGGTATGTTACCCTATATGGTGCAAATACATATACATCCCTGGGAACCCAGGAAGTATATGTTACCACCAAAAGCCATTGCGCTGGTCATCATGTGAAAAAAGAAAAGGGAAGGGAGGTCACTTGCCAACGGAAAATGATTAAATCATCAAGGTGATTGAAGGTGATTGAATCCCTAAAGGATGCACAGCTCAGTTTTATACCACCTTATCCACATCCTCAGAAAATTAAGAGATCATGGAAGGAGAGGTGGACCCTCAGTCATAGTGTCCCCTGGCAGAGACCTGGCCCAGCGGGATACAGCCAGTCCTTAAAAATCATCTCCATCCCTAGGCTGTCTCTGAAGAGCACATACAGGAGGTTGTTCATCACTGTATGCTTATCCAGGATTCATTTGCTTCACTTGGTTCTAAGGCAGTCATTGCCATCCTTAGTGGGGGTGTGCGTGCACAGGTCAGACCTTAGTTAGCACTCTGCCCCACCCCTACCTCAGGAAGTCATACAGGAACACTCAGGGCAGTCACTTTGAGAAGAACTGTTAATTTTTCTTAACAATCTGTCCTCTAATGTCCTTTACATCAAAAGTCTATAAAAAATTAACCAAGGATAAACCTTATTTTTTTCTTCTTGCTATAGCAACAGTGGCAGCATGACTGAATACTTCTCTAGTGGGTTACAATTTTAATTCTGAGAAACCGTGTGACAATTAATTACAATAAAAAGGAAAAAAAACACTCTCCCATTTATATAATTATGAACAAATAATAACAGAGAAGCTTTAAAGAATCAGTAATACAGCCAAATAGGCTGAAAAAATGTTTACACATCAAAAAGAATTATCTAAGTGTTAAAGAGACTGTGCAGCCCCAGTATAAAAGAAACAAATGTAAATTACCCTCTAACATACTTTGGTTAAGATAAAAGAAAAGTAATCACAACACGAACCTTGTTGGGTGAACTGGTATATTGGAAATACAAAATTAACCTCAAGAAATCATGAGATAGAGCATGTGAAAATTCTCAGCAGCTTCTGACTTCTGTATACAAACTTCTTACAGCTTGGTCACTTCTCCAACTGCTTTAAAATGAAAATTATTTCAAATCTCAGCTATTCCTTTTGAAAGATGTTGCCACAAAAAGCTTCAAACTGTGACTTACAAGCCAGAAGGCTTCTCCAAATATATCATTAAATAAGAAAACCAGGGACATCTATAAGCTCCTTTTTCCAAGAAGAGGAAAGAAGAAGTCATTTTTTCATTATGATTCTTACAGGGTTTGCAATTAGAAATATGCCCACCATTACAGGACTTCAATGGAAGTATTCATACCTCTTGCTGCTCTTTCCCTAGAAAATCATATGAATGAGAGCAGAAGAAACAATATTTGGGCAGCTGAGTCACTCTCCATGCTAGACTGATCCCATGGCTCACTCTCAGCCTTTATGTTCTCTTTTTTTTTTTTTTTTTTTTTTTTTTTTTTAATATTGTTCAACAGGTCCATTAAAACTTTGTTTCAAGAGAATGTTCTCATTGGCTGGCAAAAAGCTAGGGATTTACAGGAAAAAAAAATCTCAAAAGCATTCTGATCTGAATGCTGAACATGCCTATAGTTACTCCAGGTATTAATATTTTAAGATTCTTTTTCCTGGTAAGGCATTAATTAATTAGTTCCTTGACAAGGCATACATCTGGTCCCAACTGATGCAGTAAGATAGTATTAGGCTCCAGTGTAAGCATCTGGGGTTTTTGGGGTTTTTTTTCCTCTATTTCTCCTCCTCAGTGTGCAGCCAGGTGACTGATAGAACATACTGAGCTGCTAAAAGAATGCATTTTCCTGGGTCATCCAAGCAGCATCACTATTAGCATAATGTGGCCAGCCCAGTGCTTTGGCATAAAGATGAGTCATGTTTCATTTCAGAAAACACACAAGAAAAGTACTAATAATGCCCTGCAGAAACACATATTGTGATTTTTATGAATCACACCTAGCAACTTATTGTGAGTTTGTTCCAGATGGATTCCTGATTAAGTTTCAGTTAATTTAGGAACCTCTCTACGCTAAGAGATGTCCATTTAAAGCCTGATGAAATATACATGAGATGATCAAGTGCCAGGTGATACCAACAGCACTTGCAATTTGTCAAGTATCTCAGATGACCCAGAAGCAAGACCTTTACAGCAAGTGCCTTCGTTTTGCTTAAGAAATTTTACACTACTTTTCTGATTCACCAGCTTCTCTGAATAGTTGCACTATTGAGAGAGAAATTCCTAAAATGTTACCCTAGAGGTGTCTGCTGTCATCCCCACAGACAGATAAAATCTTTTCAATAAAGGGACTCAGTACAGATTGCAGATGGATAGATAAGCAACACCATCTTTATTCCAAGAAAAATTTATGCAGCACGAAAAAAATCAAATAGGCCATCCATTTCAACTTAGTGGTATCTTTTCAAAGCACAGGACCAAACCAGCTTAACAGCATTTTAAAATTACTGCATGTTCCCAGAGTTTCCATATGGCTGTTGCAATAGCATTTACCAGTTTTCTAATTGTAGCAAATTTAGTTGCTTTTTTTTTTTTTTCTGCCTTCTTGCCTCACACTATAAAAAACCTTCTATTTTTAACTCCGGATAATTTTTCTTCTAGTCTGTTTTTTTCATATGCACTCCTATTTTAATCTATTATTCTGATACTTTCTAAATTACTATCAAATCCCAATATGCAATTCACATACTTCTAAGTAAATTACTTGCCTTAAAAATACAAATTTCCCTTGGTGCTTCAACACAGGAGCCTTTCAAATGCATAAAGATGACAAAGAACTCCAGTGCCCAAATTACCAGACTACAGGTGATATGCACAGCATTAAAAGCCCTGAATTTGTAGTTATATTTTATTCTGAATAGAGGAATAAAAACTGGCTGGCATCATCAAGCCTGAGAGTTATTGTGAGAATGAAGTGAGTTTTGAAACCTTGAGATAGAGGGTTTCCACAATTCCATTAAACTAGGGAATTGAGTCAAAGATGTTCCCATTACTACTGCACTGATACAACAAAATGAAATATGGAGCTATTTCCACATATCTCTGCCATGATGAATGACAATAAAAACGCAGATGTACCTAGAAAAACATAAAGTGTTGGAGTTATACACTGGATAGAAGTTATGGGAAAACTCTGATTCTTTTAGATAAGAAGTTTATAAAATGAGAAAGGGGAAAATAATTATTCACCAGAATGTTCTTAATAAATTCCAAGAGATAGCAGATTGAAGCTGAAGATGTGTATTGCTCTACAAAGACTCATAGTACAGATAAAGAAGTCTGGGTGAAATTGCAATGTCATTGACTTAACCATTTCACTTCCCAACTGGAATTGGTTAAACGTTCTCAATATACCAAAGAATGCCCTATTAAAACTTAGATATTACATTTATTCAGGGGACTGGTTATGCAGATTAATGTTGATTGGTTTAAGAACAGAAAAAATGGCACAAAAGCTCAAGTTAATTTAATGTTAAACATGAAAAATTGAGCTCTCTAAGGGAAATGAGCTTTTAAAGAAAGAGATTTCTCCTCAGGCATTAGCTTGGCCATATTTCAAGCAATATCGTATTAAGATTGCATTTATGATATTAAAAAAAATCTAAAGCAATTTGAATTTAATTTGAAACATAAGAAATAAAGCCTGTCCCATTACTATTCATTGATTCATTGATTTTAATGCCTGAAGAAAAATTTTTGATCACTTGTACTAACATCACAGGACACAGAACTGTGCACAACAGTTTCTGCATCAAGTCTGCAATTTATAATAGATCATTATAGGTATTATTTTGTATAAATCTGTTTTATTCTATGTCTTCAAAAAGGACCTCTATAATTCTCAAATGATGAATATATTCCAAATTATAAATGTGATCCTGTTATTATTATTCATGCAGTGCTCAGAGGCCTGGGCTGAACTCCTACCTTGACTGTGGTCAGCACAGTGCAAACATGCTGCATAAAACCAATTTGTTTTTCAAATAGAAGATTGGTATCCAGTGACAGACAAAATAGAGGCATATGATTTACCTGAAGGTCAGAGGCAGAACAGGAGACCTGCTCCTGTGACCTAGCTGCAGAATTACACTGCCATGAAGTAGAGTCATCTTCTCTCAAATGTTACCCATGTTTTCTTCAATTTATTGACTCTTCAGGGCTTTTTTCCATGTACTGAATGTTTATTGCTGTTATTTTTTATCTCTCCCAAAATTTTCAGCTGTGGTTCTGTTTTTTTTAAAGAATAATGAAAATATCAAACATTTGCAAATTATGGACAGTCTGAAAAGGCAGGCTGGACAAATGCTAACCTTAGAGGTACAATTATAAAAGGTCCAGCTTCTTCTATTAAGGCTGCTTGGTTCCAATGAGCCCTTGGTGAGTTCTATCCCAATGCTGACAGAGAAGTGCAGTGTGACACTTTTTGTGCCTTCATCAGATTTGTGGTTGTATCAATCACTATTGCAGAAGTAGCTGACAAATTAGCTATACTGGTTTTCCTCCTGTCCTCGGTGTTATTGCTCAGCCTATTTCACACTGTCTTTCAACAACTATCTTGAATATCATACATCCACTTCATGAATCAGTCACCCTGAACCAGTCTACAACATTTGTCTTGACAAGAAATAGTTCAGCCTAAATTGTATTTTTATAACAAAAAAATCATTAATAAATCATTACATACACTGAGCAAGAAATAAAGAGAGAGAAGAATAATCACATTTGTTTCAATTATTCATATTTGTATGACATGAAAAGATTGTGCACTGCTGAAACATAATAAGGCCTGACAAAAGGCAGCCTAGTACTAGCACAGGCAGCAGTTTTCCAATCAGGAGAGTATATCCAGGTCTCCCTGTTGGCTATGGACACAGGTTATGTCAGTTCTGCTTCTGTACATCTGTGAAAACTGCCACTGTGCACACTGTGTGCACCTATGTGGTTCCCCTGGAGCCACTTGTTTGGGGACAAATGAGTGACTGGGCAAAAGGTAATGGCTTAAAACTGAAAAAGAGCAGATCTAGATTAGGTATTAGGAAGGAATTCCTTATTATGAGGGTGATGAGATGCTGAGATGGGTTGTGCAGAGAAGCTGTGGATGTCCCACTCCTGGAATTGTTCAAGGGCTGGCTGGCTGGAGCTCTGAGCAGCTGGAAGGTGTTCTCCTGCCCATGGCAGGGAGCTGGAACTAGATGGCCTTTAAGGTTCCTTCCAACCTAAACCATTCTATCATTCTATGAAAGGTGAGCAAAGCAATGCTAAAATTGCAACAGAAATCTGTACTTTGACATTTCTAAGAAACAACACATAAAAGGCTATTGTAATGGGGTAAAATAATAATTTTAATGAGGATAATTTAAATTAATAATCACAGGAAAATGCAGAATGAACTTTTTATATTTCAAACTATTATATATGTGACCACGGCAGATATGGCAATATGTCAGACTGAATTATTTTGCTATTATTATATCATAAGAAAATAGAATATAAGGTAAATATATTATTACCTAATATAGACTCAATGAATGTTTAAAGCATATACAAATTAATTTTAAAGGCCTAGAGGTAAGTAAGTAGAAGAATTTGCAAAAATTGTATATTTCGTCAAAATTAGTCTGCAGAAATAGAATAAGCAATTCAAGTCAGGTAATGTAGTCCTAAATTTAGGAAATTTGGGGGGGGGGGGGCTTGAGGGCATTTCATGTAGTATATTTGTGCATGTATATCTATGCTCACAAGCTCTGAGAATGTATCTGTGTGTTTGTGTGTGGACACACTTTACAGATGAGTGATTTAAGTTTTTTTCTTAGTATACAGCCCATACTTGCAGAGTGATCAATTCAGATGCAGGAAGGTTCGTTTATCTGTTGTACTTACACAAAAGTTGCTAATTCCTTCAATTTCTAACATGATAAAATTTTGAACCTGGAACTTCCACAGGAACTCAGTTCAGACAGAAAATGGACGTTCAGTCTGGGGGTAAAGCTGAGGCTCTGAAATCAGTAGGCCTAAGACTTCATTACTGGCATCCAGTTTCTACCTCAGGCTGGTATTTTACAGCAGCTAATGTCTGAGATGATTGAATTGAAAAGCAATTCTCTTTTAACGCATAATTCATGTGAGATTTTATACACATCCATTTTTAACAAACGGAAACAAATTACTGAGTGCATTATTATTTTGTAAAGCGCACCATATATTAGGAGAAAAACTAAACAGATTTACAATGCTTCAGATGGGAAAAAATAAGACTACTGGTAAGGGATTTCAAAACTTTCCCATTACTTTTCTTTACAGTCCAGTTAAAAGCAGTGGAAAGAAATGAACTGATCTTTATGGTAACTGACTATGAGCAGCACATGTTCCTTAACTCTTTAGAGTATTGGCATTTTTAAATTTGTTTGTTTTTTCAAATTGAATATTAAAAAAATTATATCCTCTCCCTCATTCTTTCTGTCTCACTATGACACAGTGAATATAATGAAAACTAAGTTTGTGTGGTCTCTTGCTTTCCTCATCTGTGGAGACTGAATGTATTTTGATCAGTGACAGCAGGTACAGAGGAAGTTGACTGGGATTGAGGAAATGTAAATCAGGTGCAAATCAATTTAAATCAATAAATCTATGCCAATTTATACCTGCTGAAAAACACTACTGTATTTTTAAATAATTGCAAAGAAATCAAAAGTCATTTCTGAAATAATGGGTAAACAATAATTACACTATGCTCAGATTTTAATTAATGCAAAAATCTGGCTTGTAGATTAATTTTATTAATGCTTTTCTTTGACATTGGAGTGTTTGGGGATATACTAGCTGCTTTCTTGTCAGTTCTTATACACAGTCACCAGGCCATTTACAACAGAACCTCAGAATGTAATGATTCAAAAGTACATAGATAGATAATAGATAGAGATGTAGATATAGATATAGATTAGATCGATAGATATAGATATAGATATAGATTATATAGATGATATAGATAGATATAGATGATATATATAGATAGATGATATAAATATAGATAGATATAATTAAATTTTTTCACTAATTTCTATTGCATAGTAAAAATGTAATTTTTTGGCATTTAGAGTAATTCATAGAATCATAGAACAGTTAAGACTGGAAAAGACCTCCAAGATCATTAAGTCCAATTACTTAAATTCTTCTCTAGAGTACAAAGCTGAAGTTTGGTGATGTGACAAAGCAAGAAAGAATATGAAAACAATGGTACAGGAAGGTTTGAGGATATAATTCCCATAATCTACATTGTAATTATGTTGACATGTTATTATCCACTAATAAAAACTAGAATAATTTATTTTATTGAAATGCTATCTCTAAAACTGTTTGTAAATGTATTATCAAAGAAAATGAATTTTCCTTTTAATTCTAGTTTTTGAGACTGAATTCTCCTCCAGGTAACCACAACTGCTTTTATAACAGTGAACTTTCTGTATCACAATATAACAACACCACTTTTCATGATGAGAAGTTCACTTCGGATAAGTTATTCATTATGCAACTGAGGAAAGCACATATTACTGAGAAAGTTAGAACATAAAATACTTGTCAAACATAAAACCTTACAAATTTTCTTTTGGGAAAGTATATAAAGAATTTTCAGAATGTTGGACTTTTAGCTGTAGACAAAAAAGTAGCTCCTTCTGTTTTAAGAGTGGTGGCTTACACTGCATAGAAAATTCATTATAATTGGCATTTGGTTTGGAGTTTCCACTGAGTAGAAGATGAGCATTTTTCATTGTCAGTTGCTGATCAATTCTGTCTGTGAATCTAACTCAAAGATTGTATTTTTGTTTTAACTTCCTTCAAGATGCAAGCAGTTTATGAAACTTAAAATGAAGCAGCAATCCTAATTATTGCTGCCTATTATTAATGGAGTGGATTTTTGCTTCATTTCCATGTCAGTGGCTGTGGTCTCAATGGAGTGATGAAAGTGTATACTTTTACAAGTATATAAAAACTTTCAGAATCTGATGGTGCAATGACACAATGCAGCTCCTATGAAATGACAAAAAATCAAGGTTTTTCAGGTATGTTTCAGATCAGTAGTGTCAGTCTGAACAAGCCACACAGAGGAAAATATTCAAACTTAAATGTCAACTAAGTAATGCTGGCCCCTGCTGTAACTTTCTGTTAGGTACTTTGGTGCCTGCATTTAGACATTCTGGTTTGAAAAGGTTGTCTTTAACCTCCAGCTATTGTAAATTCACCTTTCATCTCAGCTTGCCTTCACAGAAGTAAATAAGAATGTTTCTGTTGATACAAGGACATTAAGAGCAGTCCATGTATAGGATAGATTTCATAACAGCTTTCTATTTTTGTCTGGTTTCTTTCCAATCAAAAATAATATTATAATAGGAAGAGTAACATTTTCCTTCCCTTCATTACAAGAAAGAGAAATCCAAAAGAAACATTACAGATCTATTAACAATAAAACTTTGATGTTTTGAACTCTGATTGTGGTCTTAATGAGCTTCATCAGCCTGTGTCTTAAATTACAAGTTTTATCCACGTTGTTTTGGTGTGTGTCCTGATGGAACACAGCTCCAGCTGGTTTCTTCCAGGTTGCAGAAACTTGTTTTACCTGTTTTTTATTTGTTCGGGGTTTTTCTTTTTGTTTGTTTTGTTTTGTTGGGTTTATTGGTGTTTTTGTTTTGGGGGTTTGGTTGGTTGGTTGGTTTTGTTTTTTGATGGGTTTTTTGGTTTTTTGTGTTTTTTTAACCAAAGAATAGTCTCTTTTCCTTATCTGGTATTAATCCATCAATTAAAGCAGATATGCCTGCTCAAGATTCATTTTGCTTCTTTTTCTACCATAAGATTAATTTTCCTTCCTGTGTTATATCTTCAAAATCATGCACAAAACTGCTGAGGAAGCTTTACCACATCTTTGCACAAGGCAGAATGCTTGTTGTGTTGGGAACATTAACAGGTTACATCACAGATTTCCATTTGTCTGTTTCACCTTTGGAACATATGGACTGCTTTGCTTCAACATATTGTAGTGAAGAACTTCAACCTTAGAAAAACATAATTTTAGCATTAAAAAATGTGTTGATATTGAACTAGAAAAATAAATTATTTTGATTGAAAAATTCTTTTCTTGAAGAACATAAAGGTCAATATTTTTAGTCTGTTTTACATGGAAAGATCACATATGCTCTACCATTACCCCCTCCAGTTATGGAATAGCATTTTTCGTTAAGCTTACTCTAAGCTTAATCTTTTTTCAGGCATTGCTTTCCCATGATAACCAGCCAACAAAATGGATTTTTAAAGGAAAACAGAACAAATTATTCTCTTCTATAAATCACAGGTTTTTGTCATCAAAAGACAGCAGTAGTTGTGTCCCACAGGTGGATGCTGTAGGAGGACTGGAATGTGAATGTGCACCCGTGAATAATGCAAAAGAAAGGAACTCTTTTCTCAGACCAGTTTATTAGTTGCCATTCCCTTCCATAAAAATGCAGACCTAGGCTGGAAAGCAGCACTACTGCAGTAGAAAGGACTTTAGTGTGTTATTGAGAGCAGAGTAGAAGATGAAAATCACCTCTCTCGACCTGCTGGCCACACTTTGGATGCAGCCCAGGACACAGTTGGCTTTCTGAGCACACATTTCTGGCCCCTTGTCAATCTTCTTATCAACCAACAGCCTCAGGTATTTTGCCTCAGGGCTGCTCTCACCAGCACACTAAAGTCCTTTCTACTCACAAGCAGTAACACTCCTAGCTGCCTTATACCTTCCTGAATAAGAGGTCTAACAGAGTAGATTCTCAGCATCAGCAGCACCTGTGAGGACAGAAAGATGTTTGATATTGCTTTCTTTCACTTCTAGAAAATGGTGAGCTTGAGTGTGATTTACTTGTTTTTGTAGCCTGAAGGAAATTGGAGGTAGTAGTAAGTAAAGATTGCTGCATTATTAAAATATTCAGTGAATGCATTTATTTTTAGTCCAGGACTTTGGCAGTGACTTGAGTGGTAAATTAAACATATTTTGGATCATTTCCTGGCACTGAAGACAGCTGGACATGGCCTCTGTCTATACTATTAAATTTTTTTTCCTTACCATTTTCCAGCCATGCTCATGATTTGAACTGAAAGTGTTAGCTGGTCCAAGACAGAGCCATACAAGGGATTTTTCCAGCAGTTAAACAGTATAAACAATCAAATTCCAACATCCAAGAACTATTTCCTTTCTTAGCACTTTAACATATTAATTTTATTTTTTTGTGTATGTTTACTATAAAGAGTAAAATTCCTTTTCTATTCCTGTTCTGCATAGGAGCTGAGAACAAAAGCTAACAATTATTGAGGGTTTTGTTTAAGTCAGGAAGTCAACTGGGTTTATTTTTCCAGTTTTTTTGCAAAGGTGGCAAAGAAATGACAAGAAAAACCAAGGATTTAGCCTCTTTCTTTCAGGCACAAAACCAAGCAATGACACAAAAACTTAGGCCAGACCAAAAGTTGATATAGCTCAATATTCTTGATATCTGTGAAATGGAATGAGTAGAAAATAATTATGATTAATTTTGGCATATTTTTTCATAATCTGCTACCAAAAAACCACCAACCAACCAACAACCAACCAACCAAAAAAAACCAAACCAAAACATAACCAAAACCAAATAAACAAAACCAAAAAAGTCAGGTACATCATGGGGAGTAAAAAGATTGTTGCTTGAATAGCTAAATTAAGGATTTTTTTTTTTTTTTCTTAATGAATGTTGTACATTATGCCCCCATTTGAAATATCCCAAGGTATGGAAGGGCTAAGACCCGCTCATATAGAAGTTATATATGTTTCCCAGATTCTCCAAAACATTCTCCTGTGATGTTCTTTTTCTCTTTCTAAGCTATGTGCCTACCAGTTGATTGATACATGGTGAGTTGGCCTTACAGGGACAGATGTTGTGTTCTCTGTCAATAAGAGTACTAATATCTTTTTTTCAATACCAATTGTTACTAATCTTGAAATTTGCTTGACACCTCTGTTAAATTACATGGGATTTAACCCTAAATTCAAAAGGTCTTTGGAAAAGATTGACTGGCAGAGGAACAGATAGACTGCAATTCAGGCAAAAAGTATCATCTTCAAAAAATCTAACATTACCAGCTAGATATAGTCATAATCCCTTCCCTTTATGAACATATATCCAGAAATATTTTTTATAGGTGCTACTATTTTCATACAATCCATTAGGCTATTATGTTAAATGAGGATTCTTCATAGCTTTAAAAATATTATGTGTGTCTTCAAGCTAATAAATTACCAATTTAACAAAAAAAAAAACTAAAATAGGGAAACAGCCATTATTTCCTCTGTGAATGACAGGTTGAAAACAGAGTTAAGAGGCTGCCATGCTTGGCATTTTGGGAGACGCCAATAAGGTCACAAACATCCTGTCAAGCAAGTTTTCCTGCAGTTGCAATTGACATGCCTAGCAGTCTTGTGAAAAGAAAACAATTGCCATCCCCCTGATTCCTGTTGCAATATTGCTGAAGTGAATGGGAAGACTCCTACTACCTTCAGAATTATCTGAATGGTGGCATATTTTTGAAGTTGTTCTTTCCCATCAAGTAATACAATTGTAGATCAAGCTACCTCTTACTTCTGCTCAGAAGTTACTCCTCCAAGTCCTGCTTGCTCTTTAATTAAGTGGATTTCCTGGTCATATCCTTCCTGGTGCAGCAATGAGACCCCAGTGGAAATTCGCTTTTCACATACTCCATTGGAAAGGAATGCTGGGGCTGAGAGGCTACTGGGGTGTGCTCTAATATGTCTGGATGACCAGAGAATGAGGACTGGCACCTGCCTTGCAGAAAGCAGAGAATTGCTGCCAGCTGCTATAGACACAGCCAGGGGATGCACGTACACCTTGCTTGATCTTAGAGGCACAGGGTGGACTTTTGTACTGTGAAACACTTCAAATTATCATTAAAAATTCATATTATCTCTTAAAATTCATATTATCTCTTTATTGATTTTCCAACCAATTTTGCATACATATGCAACTAATATATTATTGAGTTATTATTGATTATAACACAGCTGCCTAACTTAAATGTATATCCGTTTGACAGCTGCACTTACTGTTTTATTTCTAAAACCAAAATATCCAGAATACACAATCTGCATATTGAAGACTAATTGACTATCATATTTTCCCCTGCTAATAAAACAGTGCTGTAGTGTCTATGAGTTTACCATAAAAAAATGGAGAATCTTTGACTCAAATATTGAGTTAGTTGCAGTTCATTCATTAGGCAGCTTTCTCGGGCTTAATTTTTTCCTGATTCTAGTTCCGGAGAGCTGAACACCTTAATTTACTTAACACCATGGATTTTGGGGAAGAGGGATTGCACTTAAGAGAAGAAACCATTCATACTCACGGGAAAATACTGTAAGAGACCATTAGTTAGGTATTCCTTCAAAAAAACCACATTTTTAATAGAATTTAAAAGCACAAGACTTTAAAAGGCAAGGCATTGCAAACATGAATACATGAGACTGAAAAACTTTTTCAGGAATGTTTTGTGCTCTATGAACATTTTACATTAGCAGTACAATGATTTTTTCCATCCTGATAAACTCTTTAATAGACTGCAAAGTTCCCACCTCATTTACTTATCTTCTCAACTGAACTGAAGAAGAAAAATAATTTAAAGGCCAGTAAACTTTGAAAACATGCTTTATTGAATTTGCTGCCATTTTAAATAGAAACAAATTAAGGCAGTAGGTGTCCTGGCTAGATTGCTAATCACCATGAGAGCACGTGCATAGGTGCAGGCAGAACTTTTCCTTTCAGAGGTGTTATCACAAGGACACTAGATTACCTCTCTTTTAGCCCTCTTAGAAATAAATTGTCAGAACCAGGTACCACTACTTTATTGCTCAGTGTGTCCTGAGAAGCAGATGCAGTAAATTCTACTTCTGTGACCTTTTCAGTATTCTGTGTTTTGACTGAGTGTCCATTCTAGTCACAGGTTGCTGAGGTCACAAACAGAAGAAGATAGGAATGGCAAGCAAATCAAATTACAGAATACTAAAAAGGTCAGAGTAGTACCATATATATTACCCTTCAAAGAACAGATGAGGCAGAAAAAGTTGTACCTCTGTCTCATAACAAAAATTATAATGATTCAGTAAATAGCACCAGTGACAAATTCTCATTTGTGCCAAGGAGCTGCACTGTAAAGAAATAGCTACATTATCCAATGTTCACATTTGGAAGTATGATCCAGTTATATTTAAAAATTTAGGTTTTTTGGAAGTTCTGTTCTGCAATAGCAGCTTTCATTTCAGAAATAAACATGAATAAAATTCTTCTGAAACAAATTTTAAAATCACATTCAACTAAACCAAATAAATTGGTGTTTCTATATCCATGTCATGACTTCTTCCAATTGTATTTTATACACACTGCAGATGGATGCACTGTGTTTTATAAAATATGTATTTAGATTGAAATTCTCAAGTAGTGAATAGTCCTCTTAGAATTACAAAAAGAAAAAATCACTGCAAAATTTTTCTAGTGCACTAGCTTTTCTAGTGTATACCGTTGTATTTATATTGACCAGTACATGTAACTATGTTTATATGCAGTTGGCAAATCTCTATTTTTCTAGTTTAAAATCATTCTTTCTTGTCCTATCACTACTCATCCATGTTAAAAGTTGTTCTTCCTCTTTTTTATAAGTCCCATCTAAGTATTGGAAGGCCATAATGTCTTCTCCAGGCTGAACAAACCCAACCCCCACAGGTTGTCATTGTAGGAGAAGTGCACCATCCCTCTCATCATCTTCATGGCCCTACTCTGGACCTGCTCCAAGAGGTCCACATCTCTTTTGTGCTGAGGACCCTGCACTTGGACACAACATTCCAGGATAGATCTCACAAGGGCAGAGTAGAGCAGGACAATCACCTCCCTTGACCTGCTGGTCACTCCTGTTTTGATGCAGCCCAGGATGTGGTTGCTCTTTGGGACTGCAAGTGCACACCATTATTGTATCTCCTGTTTGCCACCTGGTCTCTTGAAAGTAGCTTAGTTAGATGTGGAAAAAAAGCAACCAAAAAACTACCAAACATGCCTTCAGCATGCAGTGAGCATCAGCTATTAAGGCTTAAGATACTTTATGTCCAGGTAGTCTTACTTAAGAGATTACACTTTAAATTTTGATAGTGATTAGTATCCAAATAATGATAATCATTATAAAGAAAACTTTCTTAACAGAATAGAAAATTTTTCTTAAACATCCTCAAGAATTTACTCAGCCACTTATATTTTAGTCAGCGAAATTCAACGTCCACTTGCATTATCAACAAATAGTTTTCTACATTAAGCAGTTGACTGCTTAATATAATGAATATACATAAGTCAAAATAATAAAAAAATTCCTCTTGTTTCTGGTATTATAATTTGACATTTATATTCATCACTATTTTTCAACCGGCAAGTCTTGGCACCCGGCAGTTTAGGGGAAAAAAAAGAAAAAAAGCAATCAGTAGGATCCCAAGAGGTTGAGAATATTATTATAATCCATGGCAAAACCTCACACCACAATCCCCCCATTCTTCAAGGTCAAAATATTCTCTGCCATAAATAAATTATAGAGGCTTCTCAAAATTCTGGCTTTGTCCATGGTTTTCTTGTAAAAATAAGAATGTCAGGAACATTTTATTTATTTCTTTCTCATTTCAAACTGAGAAGATATTACTTTACTTTCAGTTTATCTACAGTTCTACACTGTCACAATATTAGTCTGGGCATAACCACAGGGTGAGATGATCCTGGAAGAAGTTTCAGTCCTCTGAAAGCTAAACCTAATATGTACACCTTGCCCACTCTTTCCCAGTAATGCCTATCAATGCTTTTTCTATCTCTATGCTGCTTTTTGTTTTTCCTTGTTTCCTCCTTCTTA
The DNA here is from genome assembly GCF_903797595.1 of Erithacus rubecula. Classification (NCBI taxonomy): domain Eukaryota; kingdom Metazoa; phylum Chordata; class Aves; order Passeriformes; family Muscicapidae; genus Erithacus; species Erithacus rubecula. The sequence goes on from NC_136689.1 coordinate 105,118,891, forward strand.
TGAAGTCTCCAGTTACAGCTGGAACTTCTCATATGTAGTAAAGAGATTTCATTTTTTATGAGGAATATTAAGTTTGGAGGTTTTTCTTCATGCAAAATAACCATCTCTTTCACTGTTGTTTGGTTCATATTACTTCTAATAAATAAATACCATTAATTTGTTTCCAAACTATGTTTCTCAATTTATCTTATAATTGTTATGAACATATATTTCTCTATCTGTTATTCTATAGCTGTATATAGAGAAAGTTTCTTTCAGAGGGGAAAAAAACCAATTTTCTTCTGCAAGAGCTTCTATGTTATATGATTTATAAACCTATCCCATAGTAACTGACATCAAGATTTATCACAGCCTACATGGTTAGATAACATACAAATCTTCTTTGTATGTTATTCAGAATTTTCAAATAAATAAGCAAAAATAATGTACTTATATTGGAGAATTCCTGACATTTGCACATATAACCAAGCTGAATTACTGGGTAGTTGCAAGATCAGTTCATGAAGTAGCCCATGAAAGCACATAATAGGTAGCTCACTTGCACCTCAGTTTGGAAATCTAGTCACGTACCTTGACTGATTAAATATCACAATGTTTTTAGATTCTGAACATGCTATAGATAAGTTTAACCACATTTAGTTGGTTTAACAATGACTAGGAAAAAAAAAAACTTTATAAAAAATAAAAGCTTTCCAGTCTATTTATCCTGTGTATGTAAGTGGGTGTATTTGACATCTGTGCACTGAAATACAGATCCAGAAGAAAAATTTATAGCACAGGAATTCCAATTTCTCACTACTCAGGAGATACATCACTACAATAAAAACATGCTCACCTGAAAACCTGAAGTTTTTACCTTTACAAATGTAAACTGGAAACAAACTGGTTAATTATACCACTTTTGCTTTGCACCCTGATCACTCAGCAATGTTTGAAACCACGTAGAAGTTCAGGATGGATATACAAAACAAGATATCTAAATGTTGACTGTGCCTGGCTTTTCAAATGCCACAGTCCAGCAGTTTTAGCATTCATAAAACAAAGCTTATCTGGGGAGATGATATTTTCTCCTGATTATCCTGCAATCCTCTTAAAGTCAAATCCCCTCTCAGGTAAAATGTCACTGAAAGTAATATCATTATAACATGATTTGTAATTTCATGGAAGGTCTCTGATTTTAGATTAAACAGGTTTAATAAAACTAAACTGACACTGAGGTCACAGCAAGTGACCTCACCTGTGCTGGCATGGAGGCAAGGGGAAATAGAACATGATCTCAAAACACTGATGTGACAATTGAACTGGGCAAGAAATCTGAGGTCATGAATCAGCACCTGATGCTTCTGGTCAACACCTCAGGTATATCTGAAGTATACCTGAAATTCAGCTCCACTGAATTGAACTGGAATTTGAATATTGCACATTTCTCTGTTTTCCTCACTCTGCATCAAGTTGCCTGCATGGGTGATCTGTATTTCTACATCCCAGTTTCAATCAGCAGGTATGATATCAGAACTGAGATATCAAGATATACAACCATGATTTTACATGCCCAGCTTCCCAAATTGCTACCAGTAAAGGGGATGTTCAAGAGCAGATGTGACCATGGCCCTGTGTTTCTCCCAGGGTGATGTCTTGAGTAGCCTGTGGTCTTCAAGAGCAAGTGTCACTCTTCTACCTCTGGAGAAGCAGAATTATAGCAATTTGGGGATTACAAGATGGGGATCAGAAGCTACCAGTGAAATCCCTGCAGTGGAATGTGCTCACTGCTCAGAAAATGGAACATGCTTTGCTCTATTCATCCAATGTCAAATATTTTTGCCCCATATTAGGGGTAAATTTCAATCCCTCCAGTATTATCTGGAACAACATAAGAGTGATTCTGATTGAAGAATGTATATGGAAAATCAAGGTATTATTTTGAAAAAGGAGTACAAAGCAGTATTTTATCTAGTTGAAGGATTTAATTGAAGTGGGATTTTTTTTTAAGATTACAGTGTTCATATGGGAGGAATGCCTGAGATTTAGAGACTGACATCCACATTGCCCTGTTATACTATACTAGTATTTAAGTCTCTTGTTAAAATCCAGTAAAGCTCGAAAATGAGAGAAATAAAAGAAAATTACAATATAGTGTAAAATTCCTTACTGATTTCAGAGGCCATTTGAAGTTATGTTATGCAGCTTATATGTATATTGAAAAGCCCCACAGTCATTTCTTTAAATAAAATATGCGGTAAAATGGGGAGAAAAGGAAGAAAGATTCAGGTTTTCAAGGTTTCTGTTTTATAGATTCAGATGAGTTTATCCTTTAAGAAAAGCACAAAACTGATGTTTTACTATTCTCAGGTTCATGTGAATTTCTGTAAATGAAAAGTGGTAGTGCTACTACTTTTATTTTCCTTAGCTGTTTTTCTTTTTGGTATTTAATTCTCTTTAGTGTTCTCTTCAGTCTTGCTTGTGACCAATGTCCAGGTTCACTGGACACACATTTGTTCACTGACATAGTCACTCCATCATGGTCTTCTACGATTGAGTGGGCTACATCACTGGACAAAGAAAGTCCTTTAGCTGGACTTGGTGGACTTCTGTAAAGCTTTTTACATGGTTCTCCACATCATCCTTTTCTCTAAATTAGAGAGAGATGGATTTGATGGGTGGACTATTAAATGGACAATAAAATTATTGGACGACCGCATCCAGCGGGGAGTAGGGAATGGCTCAGAGTCCCAGTGAGCACCAGGGACAGGTGGTGTCTCCCAGGGGTCTGTATTGGGTTCTGTGCTATTTGATATCTTCTTTAATGACATTCAAGATCAAGTGCACCCTCAACAAATTTGGAGATGGCACCAAGCTAAGTTGTCCAATTCACACACCTGAGGGGAGAAAAGCCATCCAGAAGGATCTGGACAAGCTTGAGAAGTGGGCCCAAGGGAATTTCATGAGTTTTAAATAAGGCCAAGAGTACTGTCTAGCACCTGGCCAAGGTAGCCCTCAGTATCAGTAAAGGCTGGGGGATGAGCAGATTGAGACCAACCTGGCAGAGGAGGATTTGGTGATGATGATTCTCATCCACATGGGAAGCTGAAAATGACCAGGCAACATTGTCAACAAACGTCTCCTGAGCTGCATCAAAAGCTATAGGGCCAACAGGGTGAATAAGGGGAGTCTGCCCCTCAGCTCTGTTCTGGTGAGACCCCATCTAGAGTGCTACATCTATCTCTGGAGTCCCCAGCACATGAAAAACATTGACTTGTCAGAGTCTTTGTAGCCCACTTCAATACTTTTTGTACCTAATCCATTTTTTACCTTGTACCATACAGCTTTCCTACACCAATTTTAGCCATGCTGGCCAGTTTTGTAGGAAGACAGAGATGTAAAAAGCCGTTCCCTCATTCCTGATTTCTCATAAATATTTGGAAATATGAGCAAGACCAGTTTCTCTCTCTATGGCAGTTTTTCTGCATGCTGTACAAAGAAGCATGAAAGAAAACCTCACTAGTTTCTTGTACCTTCTCTCTGCTTGTATCTCAATCTTTGATTGTTCTCCCTTTCATTATTGCTCTTGTTTTTACACTCTTTTGAAAAACCTTTATTCTTCCCCTTTTCTCTCCATTTTGCACTTGAGATTTTATTTCTTCTTTCCCCACTTATATTCTGCTACTTGTCTTGCTATTGAATATTTTTTTCTTTCCACCTATCAGCTTTTCTTCTTTATATCTTTCATTTAAAAGGCTCATTTAAAGCATTATTTTTGCATTTTTATAAGGATTTATTTTCATGATGTTATGTGATCACATAAAAGAGTGTTGTGAATTTTTGTATTATCTACTCTGTAGGTTCAAATTTAAAATTGTTTCTCCTACAACATAATCTTTAAATAATTTTAAAATATTTTTAAATTATTTAAAAATGGCAAATACAATTTTTTTCTTCTTAGGAAACATTGTCATAACTAATTCTGACTTAAAGTACAAAAAGGATGAAATGTAAAAAAAGTTTCTTCAGATAATTATTTGTTTCTTTATATTTATTTACTTTTTCCCACTTGGATCAAATTCTCAGCATTTTAATTCTTAATAAGGAATTTAAATATTGGTCTAACTGAGACCTTGATCTCTTTGCAGCTGAATCTAAATTGGGGAAAATATTTTAAAGATGTAGAGCTTTTTTCCCCCACAAACCCAAGGACCCAGTAATTTGTTTTCGGTTGCATAAACATAAATAATTATTTTATAAACAGTAAGTGAACTTCCCTTCTACACTTTCATATCAGATTCTGTAAGTGAATGCTTTAGTCCTTTAGCTTTGGTAGCAAAATATTACCTTGAAATTGGCATTGTAAAATGTTTGCAAATTCATAACTAACTGTTATTTTTCATCCAGCTCCACTATAGTACAGATAGTTTTAACAAAGTAAACCATAACAATCATAAAAGGAGATAGGACTGCAGTAATGACTAAAAAAGTGGCTGGAGCATGGACTGTACAGAAACTTTCCATCCTTCTTGAATGTCAGCACTGTGCTGCAGTCATGCTTAGTACCACAATAATATTACAGCACCCTACCAAATATATTACCTTTACCTAACAATGGAAAATGTCATAGAGAGATAAGGAAAAGTTGCAGACAGTCGAGACGCAGCAAGTCATGGTTGTGAAGACAACTTTAGACAGATTTGTAAATAGGAAAAAGAGCCAGTTCCACAGCTTCTCATTAAATATAATGCCATGTCATTTGCAAGAAAAGATCAAGTACAACAGAGGTAATCTGTGATTCTATAGGGTAGAAAGTTAAAAAAATTAAAACAAAGAAACAAAACAACAACAGCAACAACACATAAAACAAGCTCAGAAAAACAAACAAAAAAAAAACTTCCCAAAATCCCTCAAAAACCCAAACTCAAAGAAAAACATGAGAAAACCCCTTTACCTAGAGTAAGGTCTATGTACTGTAGGTACATAGAGTAGGTCATGAGTACTGTATGTTCCTTCTCTTTTGTGTTAATTTAATTGGGTTTTTTTCAATTAATTTCTAGTCATATGGAGATTGCAAGCCAGTTCAAGTATTTAGTTAGCATATAAAAACTTAAAAAGTAAAACCTGTGCTTTAAAATATGACATCCTGAAGTAGAGAGGCACTAATCCATCCCTCCTTTTCCACCAATATATTCTACAAGCATGGATTGTGTAAATTTATGTCACAATGGCACCATTTTGTTTCCATAAAAGCTGACAGAAAAAGCCTTGTCAGAAGGGGCAAAGAGCCCTGCTTTATCTCTATTGACTACAGGGAGCTTGCACCGAGAAAGAATTTGAAGTTAATAAGAGCTACATGCACGTATCAAAGACAGACCCCCTTAAGCATACTGCTAAGGCAGGAGTGTGCTCAACTATAATGGCATTATAAAGCTAAGCCATAAAAGCAGTCACCCCACTGACTAACATGAAATATTAGGTTGGTGGGATAAATCACATCTTATGCTTAATTCACTGGTAAATTGCATTAGAAGTGTACAGTGTGGGAGCAGAGAATGCACACTGAGTGTAAAGCCTTGTTCTATCACTTAATTTCCTGGAATACTGAAAACAGTTCTTTGAAATTTGCTGGTGTGTGAAATCCTCATACCTACACAATACTATGGCCTATTACAAAAAGAGCACCTCATTATCACATCACAAAGTATGCTAGCAGAAGAAAACTATCATCCTCTTGCCTTCCATGCAGCCACCCCATTTGTTTAGACATATTCAATGCCAACATTTCTGAGTCAATGTCTGGAAATGTTTCTAATTGAACGACCACCAATTTTGCACAAAGGGCTCTGAGAGGGCAGCTGTGCTGGGATAAAACCAAGTGTTTAGAACAGTGTTCAGAAATCTGTCAAGCCAATGTGTTCAGTTTAGCCAAGGTCAGTTGTATTTATTTGCCTCCACTTATCCCTCTTTCCCCCCCCTTCTATCTCTCACTAATAATGTCTGAGCACTGTGGCAATGATTCAGAAACCAAAACTGAGGGCCCCACCAAGTCTACTCTGGAGTACAATTAGAAACTATTCCAGCTCCAAATAGCTTTCTATTGCAGCAGTGCTGAAAGTCCACGTCATCAATAACTTTGTCATCTAATGGGCATTTTATCTGAAGTTGTTCTAAGAATAGCAAAAACTGAGTAATGTTCAGGGTAGAGCAAGTCTTAAAATGTAAGTTGTAAACCCCACACCTTAGGAATGCAAGTAAGAAGACAAGACTGATAACGCTGTGACCCTGAGATCATCAGCATTCACATAAAAAAGTGAATGGTGCCATTAAAATTTCAGACCCTCAGTTTCCATGTGGCTTAAAAATTTTGTATGTCTTTCTTTTTATTTCTTTATTTGCTCTTGCTCTCTGCTGTTTTTTCTTCTTACAGTAAATACCAGGACCAGAATCAGCAGTGAGGCATATTTCAACTTCTGCTCTGTAAATTTCATGCTTTGTACAGGACAATGACTAAAGATGACAAATATTTTCTAAGTTGTCATATACAATCACCCATCTTCATATGCTAGTTTTATATTTTTCTAAGGATTGTGGCAACAGATGTTAATGTGGTATAAATGAACACATCCATTTTCTCACACCTGTGATGACAAGCATTAGAGAAGTTTACTTGCATTTGGCTTGATATCTGACCTCTACTTGTTGTTCTCTACTATATCAAGTTACTGTACTTCCATATCAGTGTTCCTAGATTTTATTATAATCTAATGTATGGCCTTGAGAAAGATTAAAAGCTTCTCTTTTATGCTTAATTTTATTTTACAATAACGTTACAAATTTGATATTTTTACTAACATTTAATAATATTTTATTTTAAGAGCAGCAAGATGAAAACACTCAAGTGGTTTTACCTTAAAAAACACTTACATATCATCTATTTTAAAGCAAAGACACTATTAATGGTGCTGATGCATCAACTTTACAATTGGAATACTAGCTAAGTCAACAATGTTTATATTGAGTATTGTGGGTTTAATACACTGGCTTCTAAATATATTAGTATAATATTAGTCCAGATTTATAATAATCTTTCCTGTTGCTTGCTATGCCATCATTGCATAAACTCAGCTGATTAGAACAGTGACAGTTAGTGAAAAGAAAATCATATTTTGTTAGTGAGTTTGTTAGGCTCCTCCCTCACCCACCTCCTCAAATTTATTCTTCATTGACCTGTTCCTGGCAGCTGAAATCTCTTCACAGGGTGATGTCTTCTGTGCATTCCTTGATAAGCATAACATGGACAAAGCACCTTTGGAGATGGTTCACAGCTCCATCTTGTTTGGCTTGATGGGCATATGGCTTAGAACCTCTTAATTTTTCCCAAAAGTTAGAACACAGCAGCACTAAGAGGTTCAGCAGCAGCAGTTTGGGCAATCAAAACATGTGTTTGGGCCAGCTAGTCAGCTCAGGTGTAGCTCCAAACCAGTCTCATCATTTCAGGTCTCCTTATTGATACTTGCCATGTGGAAGGAGAAGTACCTGCCCACTTCATGGTCTACTTCACTTAGATGCAGAATTTTGCTATATGCACTGCTAGAAAGCAAATACTTTTTGAGAATGAGACAGCAAACTGTAGGCATCAGAACTGCATAATTCATGGCTCTTTTAAGGATAATGAAGATACACTGAAAAATAAGTGTCAGGCAGTAAATTATTGTTGGATTTTTGAATGATACTGTTTTCAACATGCTTTCCATGTATGTCACAGCCTTGTTGATCCACTGCAATAAAAATGCATGACTTCATCCAGTGGAAAGTTTTGAAAACATATCTTAGTGTGTACTCTACTATATACAGTGGTGACATCATTTTGAGACTGGAGTGACTGACAGGCCTGCCTAAGTTTATAAGACACTATGTTTTGTTTTGCTCAGTTCCCATGGTTTGGAGCTCTCTCAGTACAATCAAGGTAGTGCCTACACAGAGCTAAATACAGGGCTCATTTCTACCTCTGGAAGACTCCACACTGCTGTTGCAGTCATCAGAGAGTGCAGGACACAATGGGCAATTAGCAGCTCCCTTTCTGCAGCAGTGGGGTAATTATCATATCAATTAATAAAAACTTTCCAAGGACTCTGCAGTAAAAATAAATTTACCTGGGAAAAAGTTTGTTCCCAGATTCTGGATGAATGTTTCAGTATCCCAAATGATTGTCATTCTTTTTTTTTTTTTTTTTTTTTTTTTTTTTTTTTTTCCAGTTTCTTTTTGTATTACACTAAAACTGAAGTGCTGTTTGGAGGGGAAGAAAATTGAATAATAATATAAAATAGAATCTCCCACTGAGCTTGTCACCTTGGTCTCCCAACATCTCTTTGAAATACATCAAGTAATAGCACTGACAGTCACAACTTTACGTTCCTCCTTTGAGATTCTTTTAAATGTTAGTTTGCTGGTTTACATTTCCTCTGCTGAATCTGTTGTTTGCAGTCAACTTCTTCTGTCTTCTGTTTGGAGCTTTCTGCTTAGTTTTGCATCTAAGTTTCACTTCTAATTTATTTCTATATAGCTCTAACTCCCCAGTGCTGCCTGAGGACATGAAAAGATGATACAGTACCATTAGTGTATTAATGTACAATAATACTGAGCTTACGGTATCAAAGTAATCCTCATTGATTGGTGTCTCCAAAGACATGAAAAGAGAATAACAACATTAAGCAGTACAATTAGCCTCCAGCAGAAGTTTTAGCTGCAATTACACTGACAGGGGCCACCTCAGTAGCTGCATTTTGGAGGGCATGGGACATCAGAGTAGCCCCCTTATTCAGGGAAAAGTAGCTGCTTTTTTTTCTGTGTCTATATAAGTGTAGCCATGGCAGCTCATAGAATATATTCATTACATTAGCACAGTTTACTGATCATGGCTAGGGTTTTGTTTGTTTGGGGGGTTTTTTTGGCTTTTTCTCTCATGTTTATTCATTTATACTTTTCTCATCTCCTTTCTCCATTTTCTATTTATATTTTCCCTTTGTCTCTCCCTTTTTGTCCTACTCTCAGCCCAAAAGAAACACTTTAATTACAGCTGCAATAAAAGACAGTGGCATCAACTGTATCTTCAATCTCTTGGTCATCTGTAGATTTTGATTACTCAAAATTAGCCAGAAAGATAATCCCAAAGAAGTCCCTTTTTTTTTACTCCTGGATAAGACATGGAACTGAAAGAAATGGTTACAAGATATGCCACAAAAGCTATGTCCTGCCAAAGTTTCTACAGTATACTGATATCTCCCCATTTTTTAACTACTCCCATTTGGGAACACCTGAATATAGACTGAGTATGGAACATATTATTTTATACAGTTAAAGATGCAAATCAAAATGGAATATCAAATGTGCTTATCATCATATCTGTCTGTAACAATCAGACTTATAGTCTTGCCAATAGGAAAGGGAATTGTATGAAAAGCTTGAATTCCTTGAAAACATGTTGACTGGTGTTGAAATAATGTTTCCAATTTCCAATTATTTTGGGTCAGGCTTCTTAGTTTAGACTTCTGCTATTTTGCACAATTTTCATTAATCTTCTATTACTGATGTTAATATACAGAGCTCTAGGTCACCACTTTTCCCAATCTAATATTAGAATTATGTTGACCATCCTCTAATACACTTAAATTCTGACAGTTTTCCAGGATTTTTGAACATAACAATAGAAAGAGCTCCTGTGCAGAAATCATCTAGTTTTCTGGAAAGAATAAAAGAGCTCTTAAACCAGTTAATTTTCCCCACACGGTGCATGCAGGTGTATGTTGCCACATCCCATGCTGCATCATGTGCAACAGCTGGTCAGCTTAAATATTTCAATCATTTCTTTTCCATCATCCACAGTTATTTCCACTGATGCAAAAACTTAAAAATTTATTCTATAAATAGAAATTCTGATATTGACTTCTACTTCCTGCCTTTCAGTCTGCACCCTGAAAAGTTATTACTTATTGATTAGATATTTGGTTTATTGCAGGCAGGATCCTTTTCACGAGACCCCCAAAAAGGGGATCATAATTAGCAGACTTCTTCTACATTAGGTGCTGTATTTTGAGAAGTTTTCTTTGTCACCTTTCTCTCCAAACATCTTTACCTACTTGTCTGTATATGTGCAAGGACTTCATGATTCACATGAAAAAATCAACAATTACAGCCTCTGCACACAATCAATACTCTGTCCCATACCCAAATTTCTTATCATCCTTGCTCTAGAGGTTATTTTAAGAATTAGCAGATGCTTTGTTTCTTCTCTTTCTCATGGCCTTTCTTGAAGCACGTTTTGTGCTTCAGTAACCTACAATCCTCATTCCTTTTTCAGATCTACTGGAAAGAAACTAGCGTGCTTCTCTTGTTCCAGAAGGTCTTACTTATTTCAATCTTTGAGAAATTTTCCTGGCTTCTAGAATTTCATATGGCTAATATTAGGTGTACTAGGCCAGATCACAGTTACCTTTGTCTGTCATATCACTCCCTGAAGACGACTGTCTGCTCCATCCTAACTACTTACCATCAGATGAGTCTTCCCTAGATTTTTATCCATGACAAGTGAGCAGCCCTTCACTAACTTGAAAAAAGCCCTGCAGTGATAAAAGAGGAAGGAATGGAGTTTACTGCATTTTTCCTTTGTGCAGCCTAGTTTTCCAGTGCTCTAAAAGCTGACATCTGTTACCTCAGGCAATTTCATAACCTTGATGTCCTGATTATTTCTGGAACAGATCTTTTATCCTGTTATTCTTCTCACAACACTGTCAAGAATTGTACTCATCTGCCTCGTGCCTGAATTGGTGCTGGATGATTCATTTTTTATCTTCTGTGAGGTTCATCTTTTATCTCAGTTCATTCAAATGATTCATCTTCATGACTTCATGAAGTGCTGAGAGGTAATTCAGAACCAAGTGGTCTGGGTTTCCCAACGAAGGAGCTGCTCTTACTTCAGAGTCTGATTCTATCTTTATAAGTTTGAGATGTAACTAGCAGAGAGAAAATGCATTTGTTGATTAAGTAACAGTAACAAGAAGCTAATAAATCAACTCTAAAATAAATATCTTAAATAAATAATAAATGTGTTACTATTTCAAAACTACAGTTAGCAATTTTTCATAGCATAAGAAAATTTTAAATGTATGAATTATGATTATGAAGCACAATTACTACTGAATTACAAACTCATCAAACTTCCCTCCTACACCTCTTAGTACTGGGGTTCAAGTCTATCAATCTTCTTTCCATCCTTCCATTCCAAGGTGCTTGGACATGAGCTTAATGGAGTGGATGCCTCTAGGAGCTCCAAAGGTCTTGGATTCACAGCTCCATTCCAAGTTATAGGTGTCCACAATAACATTTGCAAAAGATTCAGCCTCCTCTGTTCTTTATATGATTTTTAATCTTATTTACAATTTCTTTAATTTCTGGAATGATTTTTTTTTTCTGTGTTCTCACCTCAAGTACTATGTCCAAACTCCTTCCCAACAGAAAACACCTCACTAATTGCTTTTTTCCTCCTTAGTGGAGTGCCTGTTCAAATCAGTGCACCTGTTAAGCCTAACAAGTGACCCTCAATTACTCCAAAGATTGTCATCTTTAGGTTTCAACAGCTGTCCTTTTCTTCTGCTCAACAAATTTGATCTGATCCTGTGATAGGGGTCTGAACTTCTCAGCCATGTTTAAGATGTGAGGTGGCTAAAGGGATTAAGTTGCTTTCTTTTTTTTTTTTTATCAGTCAGTTTATGTCATCTGTCTCAAGAGGACTCTTATCTGAAAGCTTCCATGTTCCTGCACTAATCTCAGCCTTTGTTTGCTGCTGTAAGAAAGGTGCCAGCTTAAAGCACTCCATCTATCAATTGCCTCAGACAACTCTCACCAGCACCTCCTAAAACAATTTTGCAAATACATTTTCCTTCTCATTCACATTATCTGGAAAGAATGTTTCCTTACCACTTTCCTCTACAACTACCCTCTAATTGCTGCCTCTATGAACCATGCAGCTTGCTGGTCCAAGGAGCTTAAAACCACACGAGACAATTCAGTTATGAAATTTGATTCCAAGGAGACTCACTTCTTCCAAGTAATCTGAAATGGGACACCTAAAATCAGCATTGACAAGTTAATTGATCATTTTTATTGACAATGAAATATTCACTTTTCATGTATCTCTGACAGTTTTATGATAGCACTCAATAGAAGCAAAATGTAAGCACATTTATATGAGCATCAGAAAACAGATAAGCAAAAGAAATTTTTTTTTAAGTCCAAGCCCAGGAGACAGAAGATGCCACTGCAAAATCTGTGAAATAATGTCCCCTCTAAATTGCACTGGACCATGAACAGTTTTAATAATCTAAACTGCTCCCATTTTATGGCATGGACTGGAGTTATCAGGTTACTTCACAGAAAGTAATGTGGAGTCTTCTCAGGTCACCAAGGTACACTGTGGACACAGACAGGAGAATACTGTCCCTATATTTCCTGTGTGCATATTGATTTATCTATCTTTAGTACCTGATTACCAAACCATTAGCTGAAATCTATTCAGGAAAAAGCTAAGATGTCTGATAACATAAAGTAACTGAGAGATAACAGGAATTACATCAATTCCCTTGTCTGAATTACCTCAGGCAGCCAACTATATCATCCTCTGATAGTACCTGTGGGTCAAAACCACCCTTCAAATCTATCTTTCAAAGTGGATTTCACTAGGATTAAGAGTAAGGAGAAACTCTTTGGGGAGTTCATTGATTCTTCTCAGTTGACTAAGTTCCTATTTTACTGACATATTTATATCACATTAATTTTTTTTTGTCTTATTAAAAAAAAGTCTGTTTCCTGACCTTGCCTATTTTGTGGAGAGCTTGATTTGGACATTACTTGTTGAGACACAGGTAGTCTTCTGATTTTTCATTCCACATCAACTCAGCTGAGAATGTTACCATGTACAGAACTGTATTTTTCAACATGGCAAGGAGATGCTGGTAAATGTAATGTGAGCTGAATTATTTTTGGTAAGGAGTGCCTTTGATCTTTCCTGAAAGAAACAGTATTGACAAACAGCCCTAACAAGGTTTATATTAGGATATAGCTCTTAGATTACTGCCAACAAAAAGTAAAGCCCATAAATATGTAGAACAACAAACAAATCTTATCAGAATTAAATCTCCATAGCATTAATCAAATTTTAAAAGACGGGTTAAGGGTGAGTGATGTTAACTTTAGAGTGAGATTATAAAAGAGAAGACCATAGGCTGTTGCATAAAGAAACTTGAAACCACAAAAGAAAATACCCAAATTAAAAAATATCTTGGTATATAATATTGTATATGCTTACACTTCTTCATAAATTGCTTGTTATTTAGATTTGTGTTAAAAATGAAACTTGAACATTGAATTCTCTCAGCATATGATATGTGAATTAATAACTTATGTGAAATCTTTCCTGCTCTGTAATAATATTGATGTTCATGAAAATCTTAATGAAATTGCCATGCTATTTGACACTAGATGCTCAGACAGGAGCTCTAGAACTGTATCCAACAGGTCTACCAGGCCCATGATGTCTTTCCACTACAGCAAAAGCAAGGAATATGTCTTTGGAATTGACTTATTAAAGTTCATTCAGAGTTACATACAGGAACTAAAGTGAATTTGGTGAAAATTGACCAAGCAAAAAGAAAAAAAAAAATACAGAAACTGCAATAAGCTTATATTTTTACTTCATCATAGAGAGAAACCTGAGAAGGATGAAAAAGCAGATTTTTTTTCTTGTATGTTTTACTTCTGAATGTTTACACAAATCAGAATAAATGAAATTTTTTCCTAGAGGGATGAATTTCTGTGTGATCACTAATTCTCTGTGCTGATTTACAGGACAGAACATGTCAATCCAATCAGCAAGTCACTTTGGTGTGCACGCACTGTACAAGCTGTCTGTGAAGTGCTGCCTGTTCCACTGGATTTAAAAAGCAGAGCAGCTTCAGGAGTTTTTATCTCTGCATGACTGCTGGCTAGGGATTTGAACAGAAAAGAAAACGGCAAGAGGAAATTGGTTTGGACAAGAAGAGCTTCTGCACATAATTCTTATTAATTTGAAGATGAAATGCAGTCTCTTAGAAACACAAAAAAGGATGGTGTGATGGCTTACTCAATATGGTTATTGCTATGGGATTCAGCCCCATTTTCTAAGGATTAGAACTGACTTCCCAGCATTGCCTATTTACTGGGAACAGAATTACTGGAATTCTCCCTTTTAGAGACAAGGTGCATAAAGAACAAAAGAAATCTCAGAAGAGTGAAGCTCTCTGTTTCCCAGTACACAAAAGACATGCATGAGAGCTCCAAAGGGGGAAGAGTGGCTCCATTTCAATGGGGTTGAACCTTTACTGTACATTTGAAGAGGGTTTTTGTTGGGAAATTTAAATTTTAGATTGAAGGAAAGTGAGTACGAGGTATTGACATTTGCATTTACTACAGGACATATTTTACTTAAGTAAAAATAACTGCTAAAAACAGCCAAAATAAAATTTGTACTCTGGAACAGTGTTCAAAGTTTTTGTTTCTTTCTCTTCTAGTTAATAAATCACAGTATGACTCCATATCTCAATAAAATCTCATGGTTTCTAAAACTCAGGGTGCAGAAAGAACTCATTGCCAATTTCTGTGTGAGAGGAAAGTAAGAGATCTTCATATATTATAGACTTTGGGACAACATTTCTATACCATTTATGCATATTTACTCTTGGCTTCTTTGGCTCAGCTTGTCAGTAGCTTTCACAGGTGGCTGGGTGAGAACAGTTTCCAATACTTCGATTCTAAAATTTCATGCTGCAAGGGCTTCTCTTTTAAAAATGAGAATTCCCTCTCTCCTTCTTTTATTTTGCACTCTCTTCTTCAGTAATTTTAAATACTATTATGAATACCAAGACTTAGCACAATATTCAAATATATTTCCTTTGCCAGGTCATGAAGATATTAGTTTTGGATTAAAATATTTCCTTTAAACTGTATACTGTTAATCTTTCTTTTCTGGGTGAGTCCCTCTTTTCAAGTGCAATTAGCTACTACTCAAATGCAAAGGTCATAAAAGAATGGAAGCATAACTGTAGCACACAATACAGGAAAGCAATAAGTATCCCGTTTTTGAACCTTGTGGGTTTATAATTTTAAATGTACATGGCTGAGCAACCGAGAAAGCCCCTCAGTCCAGTCTTATTTAGTACAAAATCTTAATTACATTCATAGTATTTTCTGAAGTTTTGCAAAAGAAGGAACTTCCAGAATAGTGATTTAGATGAAATTACTTATAAAATGAAAGAACAAAATGATAAACCAGAAAGGTGCAAAAATCAGTAAATAGTCTGATTCATACAGCAACCATCATATAGATTTCATGAAATTTGGGGCATAGCTGGGTGCAGCTCCTCAGGATTATATGGGTTCTTTTAATCATGCTAATCTTACTGTGTTTCCTACAGAACTACATTTCCAGTAGTACCATTCCATTCACTCAGAGAAAACTGCTAAAGAAGATTATTAAATATATACTGAATACAGACCTACTGATTTTGAACACAAGCAAGTAATTTATGTGATCTGGTAAGAATGCAACCTGCTATCTACAGAAAATAAAATAAATATGGAGTTTACTGATAAAGGTATAAATTGCCTTTTTTTTCTTTTTTCTTTTCAATTTCAGGTATCAATATTTTTATCTGGTGTAATTAAAGGGAATATATAAGTCAACTAAAATTGCTATATTGGCAATATTCTAAATATTACATGTTTAATGTTTTGGATTTTTTTACAGTAAATAAGTTTGATGTTGACCTAAAGTCTCATTAGTGATAGTAAGCAATTTTTATGATGACCAAAAGAATATACAAAGGGAAAAGAATCTATAGCTTCTGTAAAGAAATGCAACATAAACTGATGCAAATTATTTGACTAAAAAAAAAAAAAAACAACAAAAGTAGCATAAAAATAAGCAAAAAATTGCTTATCTAAAGAACATTAGGTAGAAAATAATATCCCTTTTTATAGATGTTAGATTTTGAAAAAGCTTGAGAAGATGGCTTGTCACAATAACTATATTTTCTTACATTGAAATTATAAACTGCATAATAAAAAGGGAGCTGCTGTTCTTAGAAAGACATATAATTCAGTCCTCAGATTCTGCAAGACATCTGACAGCAGCAAGCCATGGTCTCATACTTGCTTTGTACACGTGCTTTTGGGGAAAGAACAATAAATATTTTTTTTAAATATTCATGTTCCCATATTTCTCTCTGTATAATCCTCTGTCAAGTACTTTTGGAACTATATTTTCTCAATTACTTCTAGGAGGTTGATGGACCATGTTGCTAGCTAAGGCAGCCCAAACAGTATTCAAATCTTTCAGTCGGATTCTTTAAAATTTTTCTTGCACATACTTTATTAAATTATTGATGATATAAAAGTTCCATGTATTAAAAATGCTTCAAAAATCTTTCCCTACTTTTATTACTTGGGAAGAAGCAGATCAATCATTCCTAAACTTTGAAGTGCCTGGGTTTTTTTGGGTTTTTTTTTAACCCTAGCTGTCCCTACACTAATATTGCATACATTGAATACTGATTATTGTTTTAGGGACCAGACTTCAAATATGGGCAAACACTAGTCAGGAAAATCAGGTCTTACTGGGCAGAGACACCTCCATGCCTGTGGATGTTGCCAGTTTGCATCTCAGTACCTCCCGTGTATCTGCTGGTTCCTTTGACTTCCCTTTTTCCCTCCTCTCAAGACTGACCACTTGTGATTTTGAGTCAGTCAAAACCTATCTCACACTATATAAAAAGGCACAGACACAAATTCAGAGTCTAACAGTAATTATCTCTTGTTTGAGTAGGAAATACTCTTCATACTTAACCCATATATATTTTCTATTCAACTGTCTATACACTATTTTGCCTCCTAACCCCTCAGCCATAAACTGTACAACGTGATGGACAATTTCCTGTCCATACAACAGCCTTTCTTCATAGAATCATGGAAAGCTTTGGGTAGGAAGGGACCTTAAAGGTCATCTGCTGCCTGCTGCCTCCTTTCCCCAATGGGCCAGAGTACCTATCACTAGACCAGGTTGCTCAGAGCCTCATGTGATGCGTGGCCCTTTTCATGAGCATGTGCCAAAAATCCAGATCAGATCATATTCTCCATTACAATGGAAAAGGTGTAAGAGAATTCTTCTAATCACAACCTCGTTAACCATGTTCTGTAACATTTAATCTTAGCCCTGTTTTAACTTCATTTTTTCCAAGTGCTTATCTGCTCCTTAGTCTGGCCTTTATGATATGTAGAGGAAAGGTTTTGACGTTCAGAAGAAAATAAAATTCCAGAATCTGCAAAAAATTGAAACTCCCTGTAGGGATGGAAACCCTTCCTGAATTAGCAACTCCAACAGAAGAACAACTGCAAAAGTGCTGCTAAACTTGTTTCTTGTCACCTTTTTCTTCAAGTCTTATAATTAGCCATTTCTTCATACAAGTAATGAGAAGGGACTCCACCAAAATCTGCTATCAGCAAGTAGATTATTTTGTTCTACAGCACAATATCTTCATTCTGAAGCATCTGGATCATCTACTGCAATCAGTGCTTGACCAACTGTGTTAGAGAATGCAATCTATACTTCCACCTTCCAAATTATTTTGAAAATATTTTGACCATCAGAAAAGTCTAGGACATATATGCTTCCTGCATGATGTCACTCAGTTATCACTGAATGAGATGAATTTTCACATATCTCAGAAAAAACTTCTCAACTGTTACCTTGTACCATCCAAAAACTCAGTGTTGGCAGAGGACAACATCACACAGGTGGCTTTGAAATAGGCTATTGGCAAGGATACAATTATATTTATTCCTAACAGGTGAGAATTCAGATATCATGGTTTATTTGAGATTGTCACCTCAGAGATACTGTTTTCTTCACAGCATAATTGTTGGCATGTAGGAGCAGGGATGTCCCCATTTTTATTTGAAAATTCATGGTGAAATTCTATACTGTTTTGAGATGAAAGCTATTGGAAGATAAATAAGGTTAATTTTAAAGCTGTGTGGAGGACCATATAGGCAGCCACTTCTCCATGGATGCTATTTGTCTTTCTCAGTGTTTTCACAGCAGGGATCAATGATTTTGAGCTTTCCTTCCATTTCACTGAACAATTACAGATGTTTTCCAGCTGAAAAATGTAATGATGAAGATGAGTTAACCAGGAAGATAAAAAGAAACAGGCAGGGCCTTCTTGAATATTAAAGTGTGGTTCAAGACCGGGTTTTGAGTTTCTATCTTTGCTTCAAGTGAGCTCATAAGTCTCAGTATATGTAGGAGCTATTGAATATCTGTCAGGTTCACTACTCTTACTTACACCTTCCAGGATTACCACCTAGGGGAATTACATCTAATTTAGAAACATCTGCTGTAACGGTTTGTACAGAAAAACTTGACACAAGCCTACCCTCAAAATCCATATACTAAAAAAGAAATCTCTGACTGAAAAGTACTTGTCAGCGTTTTGTTTAGTCAGTACAGTAATCCTTCATTTAGCAAGTCTTCATTTATTTTGGAGGAAGTTTAGAACATATAAAAATTAGGAAAACCCACTAATGAAAAAAGAGAGGAATATTGCTACCTAATATTCCTACTTCTCACAATTAATGATGTTAATAAACTGGAGAAATAGTTTGCTACTATAGACATTATCAAAACACTGTAAAAATGGTATGTTAATGGATAAAGCTAATATCTTCTTCCTATGAATGTGAAGTTATTAAACTGTGGAAGAAAGCTTTGTACATTGTTTAATCTTCCATCATTTTTACCAGATACTGCATTTTATATTCATACAAAAAATTGGAGGGGGGGGGGGAGGGGAACCCCTCTTTTTGAAGAAATTAATATAAGAAATAATCTAGTTGCATCCTGTTTTATGTTGCTGAAAAAAAAATCTTTCAACTATCGTATATTAATATTTTACAAATAAAATTTTTAAAATGAAAAGGTCTGTTCCAAAAATGTCAAATAGAATATTTAATCAGTCACAAAATACTTTCTATATTTTTAAATGTAGTTTTCATCCATAAGCACATTTTCACAAACATCTCTTTGTGAGCTCCATATTCTTTGTCAAAAAAAGTGATGGACTGGAAAAGATCTGACCATATCCAGAGAGACAGATTTGTGATGAGAGCAAACAATACTTTGCAACGGCCTCAAAAATCTTGATTTAAAATGTATTTAAGTTGTATTAAGTTATGAACTCTATTCCCAATGGATTGTACAGACTGAAAAGCCACAAACAAAAGGAAAACGAGTTATTTTTTCCATTAAAATACTGTTTTATTTATCTTTTATTAATTATCCAGGAAACAGAATGGACACTAAATTTGTAGATAAAACAACCACATAGAAATATGTTCCTTAATCAGTTTCCTTACATATAGAATTTTTATACATCCACTACTTATATTAGTTTTTGCTAATTATGAGGAGTTTGGTACTTTAATATTTAACACCTACAAGGTCGCAAAAACATAAACAGCAGGAAACTCCAGGGAAATTATAAAGTTTTCTGATTGGTCTTTCAAATTATATCTTCTTCTAGGCAACTTTTTTATTTGTTGATGTTTGTGTTTGCAAGTGTATCTGGAATAGAGTAAGCTTAAATTAGAGATCTTCCATATCCAACAGCATCAAAAGAAAAATCAGCTAATAAATAACAATAATAAAAGATTTCAAGGAGTTCACTTCTAGAAGGACACTCATCATAACTCTCATATAAATGAAATAACTTGTTTATAAAACATTCCTCTTTCTAAAGAAGGATCAGAAAGTTCAATCTTCCAGCAGATAGCTGGTGTGCACAACGGTTTTCAAAATGGAATTTTCTACCTGCTGGTATTCTCAGAGTAGGTGTTCAGTGCAGGCACTTCAGATCAAGCAAGCACACCCAAGCTAGCTTTAGAGTAAGCAGTAAGTGCTCTGGCTGCTAACACGTCTCTGCTGCAGATCAGAGATGAGCTCAGGCTAAGCTACGTGTTGCCATGGCTACACTGATGGCAATACCCAACCCAGTAAGAGTAAATCTAACATACGTCTCCTGCTATGAGACAGAGCCTTGGTGGCTGCCCCCAAGCCAAGCCTGAATACCTGCTCTGTAGGAATTCAATTTTGCAGAGCCATTGCCATGCGGTTCGGAATCAATGGTCCCACATGCACTCCTAGGAGCATTATTCCCTGATTTCATCAAGGCAGCGTGCGGGTACATGGTGGGTCGAATATATTTGGGTTGTTTTCTCAGCACTTTAATAAGAGAAAACGAGATTCTTCATGACTACTCTTTTTAGCTGTCTTGAGCCTCAGAGTATAACTGATTAATGGCTGTGCCATCCAGTCTCCTGATTTTGGATATAATAACAAAACTACACAGTGCTCTCCACGGCTCTCCTCACCTGCAGGGAAAATTGAGGCTGTTGTCTGCCATTTTCCAGCCAAACAAGTAAAAAGTTACTTTAGTAGGTGTGAAAGAGCCCAGGGAAAATCCTGATTTTCTCTTTCCTTCTTAAAGGAAAAAATAGGTTTTGTAAAGTACATCATCTGTCTCTGCTGCACCGTTGAAATTGCTTAGCAAACCCATTTCATCCACAGCTTTAAACTGTTGTTTTTAAACATCTTAACAGGTGTGAACCGTCCACTTGAAAAGACGCACACTGATTTCTGTGTAGAAAATTAAAATGCCCTGAGGGGTGCAAATATGGAAATCTTTAGGCAAGCCCTAAATGTGCCAAGCTTCATGCTAAGGCTGCTATACATAACTAATGAACTATATATGACTAATATAATGGTTTGAGTACACTAAAATGTATTTTTTAATCCTTTCTCTTATATTAAGTCCACAAAACTATGGTTGGCAGACTGGAAAACTCAGTAATCAAGTACAAGCTAGCAACTAGTAGTAGTTTAAACCTTTGTTCTCACCTCTTCTTCCTTTCCTTTTTTCCTTTTCTTCCTTTTCTTCCTTTTTATTTTTTTTTATTAGTTGTGCTTTTTCTTTTGTTAAAGTTCATGTGCAAAAAAAATGTCACAACAAGTTTTTTTTTTCATTTAGGATACTCAATGAAGACATCAGTTTGCAAGCACTAATTTAAATGGGTAGCATTACTTTATATAGAATCCTCTCTATTTTTCCAATGAAAGAGAAAAATAACTTACAATGTAAAATATTAAGACATGTAATTAACTTATTTCCTTTCAAATTAGCTCTATGAAGACTTATAGGAAAGAAGCATCAATTTAATAGCCTTTTTTAGACTGTTATATAGGATAATGGCTGTCTTTCCAAATGAAAAGAGCAGAAATTAGTTTGAGCTTTCTGAAGAAGTAATTTGTTTTTCAGTCCCAGTTCACTGAAAACAAAAAGGACAAAAAATACCCATAAGGAAGGAGAAATATGTTTTTCATGATGCTTACTTCACTTGCAGTTTATCTGTTAAAAAGAAACAAAAAACCCCCAAAACCAAAAACAACAGCATTTTTAGCTTCTCATAGATCTGCAAATTTTAACCAGATTTAACCAAATTTGGAATTTGGCTTTATCTTTGTTCTGTGTTCTGTTTATAATTCCTTTTATCTATCATTATGATCATAGTTTCACAGCAACGTTATAAGTTTAAATCTTGCCTGGGTAAGCGTTCTTAACACAAGTTAAAATATCCATCAAGATGGGAGAACAAAATAAGAAGGGGAAGAACTGGATACAAAAGGAAGAGTGTCAGCAAGAGTCAGTGTCTTATACTAACACTATATTCAGTATTTGGTTTTAAATTGTATGTAGGAATTAAAGTGTAGAAATAGTTGTTTTCCCTTTTAAAAAAATAATCTCAAAACCAAGAGAGCCTTTTATTTGAGGGATCCAACTACTAGATTAAGCACATCCTTCCCCTGTAAGAAGGGTTGCACTTGATCCTGGAAAAAGCTTTCATTTTATCAATGCTGCATCGTAGATAAGTCCTTCACATTTGACAACTGATGTAAATTTTCTCTGAGTGTCTCCTGCCAGAGTTTTTTTGCATTTTAATAAATGAATACTCACTGATGTAGAGAATCTTGAACTCTCACACCCTAATTAAGTGGCTCACATTATCTGTCGGCTGCCTGTCCACCAAGATACACCATCTGTCTCTTTTTCTGGCTCAAGAGATACTTACCACAAATGACAGAAATCTGTAAAGTGTAAGATCCTGATTCTGTAAACCCATGATGAGATTACACTCCAGGAATGTAAAATACTTGGTTTCAAAGGGACGCTGGACTATTAAACTTGGTCCACTATTTCCAAGGTTGGTATAATTCACAACAATCAACATTCCCTATCTTACAAAGCATTACCTCTGTCATCTTAAGGAAACAAACCTTATAAATCTTTCTTTCTGAACTCAGATGAGAGTTTTCATTCAATATTCTGATTTCAGTAAATCATTCCTATCCAACCAGAAGACAGAGCAAGTTTTGTGACTCATTTTTGGCATCTGATTTACAGATCCAGTCAAGTGATATTTTAGGATCAGTTATGCAATCTCACAGCTGCAGCAGTGTATTCCTGTAAATATGTGATAGAGGTAATGATGTGTATAACTGATTATCTCTCTCAGCCACCTCCAGCAAAAACTTCAAAAACTTACTCTTTGTTAATCAAGCTATATTTCTGGAGCTTCAGGGATATACCATTCCAATTTCTAGGAAGGCCCAGGTTATTTTCTTATCAAGTAGTATTTTCAAAACAAGATAAAAAAAACTGCAGCCTAAAAATAAAAAAGTCAAATCCTGTTTGTTTCAAACTTTGCAGTTTTAAAATAATATTTAGCAATAGGATGAGCTGGATTCTGATAACCTTGAGTGACTTAAAACAAAATCAGCTTGCATTTGGGAACTTGCTTGTGGGATTCCTTAGACAGCTGTGAAAAGAGAAAATTATTATGAAAGATTAGAATAATATGGAGTTTTAAGAGCAGAAGAACAGATTGATTATTTTAGGGGGGGAAATAAAGGCCAGTTGTAAGTGTTGGAGAAAGAAGATGTGGGAGAGCAGAATGAATGGATGGATGACAGGCATGAGTGAAGAGCATTTCAGATTATATAAGAAAACTTCCTATGAAAGAAAAACCTCACCCTGCTTTATTCCCATGTTAAATGTATCTTTCATTGCTTTGCTGCAAACAATATAGAAGAGCAAGTGGTGTAAAGTATCAAATATTCCAAACTGCTTTTATTTTTGAAATGCAAATTGGTCATTCAGAGATACTTCCCATAATGTATCTCCAAAGTGGTGGTGCTTTGAGGAAGGTCCTGCAAAAATGAAGATGTAAGTGGTAATCTCTGGGGTTTTCTTCTTCCTGCATGAATATTGACTTTTTGCTTCCATACTACAAGATAAAGGTATTTTGGGAAATGTGGTATTAGGAAGAATGGTGATTAGAAATCTTGTGGCAGTAGGGCTGTAAAAGATTTGTGTCTGTGTGGGGTCATAAACATTGGATTGAGTTGAGAGGAGAAGGGGATTAGTCTGGGATGAGTTGTAAAGAAGTTTTTCAGGGAATGTGAGAAGCTTTTAAGCAATTTCATCAGAATATGTATCTAGCATGACCTTGGTGAATAAAGCGAAAAGGTGATTTTTTTTCCTCTAGGAAATAATTTTTTGTTCCTTCCAGAAAAGGTAATAGAGCACCTCTGTTGGTACACCTACTCCAAACAAAGTGCAAAATTACCTTCCAGAAGCCTAAGTACTTTTGAATTATTTCAAATATTTTTTTTTTACTAATATGTCCTAAAGCTGCCAAACTAAGAAAATTAAAGATTGGTTTAAGGGAGAATGTTGAAAGATATTCACAGGCCTAACAGCAATAATGAGTACTGCTATGATCTGAGGGAACAACTCCTTACCTTGGGGGAGATAAACATGGTGCTTCAGGTCGACAGAGGCAGGTTTTAGTGGTCTGAAAGAAGGGTGCAGTATTTTTATATGAATTACATTGGAGCCTTTGTTTCCTTTTTCAATCCTAGAGGGGGGCTGATTGTGTGATGTTACTAAAAGGCCCAGCAAAAATGAGACATTTTTCAGAAGGAAAACTGAAACAAGGATTACCACATTAAAAAAGTGAAGTCATCTGAAGCTGGAAAAACAGTGGGGAATTAATGAACATGTAAAGCAGCAATTCCAGAATGTTTCTGTAAGAACCTGTTGCTCACCCACTGAGAACTGTAGCACAATTACTTGTACTCCCAAGACAGACCTTGAAAAATTTGCAGGCATCTCTGAAATCTGTCTCATTATGTGTTATTTTCAGGCATAGGACTGGATTTGCAAATTATATAGAAAATAACAGCTTTAGTGAATCCTGGGAGGAACTGCTTTGACTAACTGCACACAGCGTGAGCAAAAGCCAGGAGGAGTTGGAAGCCACGGTGCAGCAGGAAAACAATGACATAGTTGCCATCATGAGAACTTTAGCGGACTGACACAATTGCTGAAATGGATGGCTATAAACACTCCAGAAGGGATAGGCAAGGAGGAAAGGCCATGATTGTCTAGATTTGAGTGATGGTGATGATATGGTTGAGTGTTCATGAATAAGAATGAGGGGGAAGGCCAACAAGGCAGGTATCATGGTGGGAATCTGTTATAAATTACTCAATCAGGATGAAGAGGCAGACAAAATATTCTAAAAGTGGCTGGGAGAAGTTTCACATTCTCTAGCTCTTGCTCTTGTGGGATACTTAAATTTACCAGATGCCTGTTGCAAATACAATACAGTAGAGAGGAAAGAACTTAAAAGGTTTATGCAGTGTCAAAAAGAGACTTTTCTGTCACAGTTGTTGATTGTTCCCCACTGAATCTGTACTTTGCAAACAGAAAAGGACTTATGGGTTGGAGGCCAGCTTGGGCACAGCATGATAGAGTTTGATGTCAGACAAGTAAGAAGTGGGGATCAGCAGACCTGTTACCTTGTAATTCCAGAGGGCAGCCTTTGACCTTTCTAGGACACTGTCTGTCAGGGCCCTTGAGTGACATTTCTAAAGGGCAAAGGAGTTTGAGACAGCTGGACATTTTTCAAAAAAGAAACTCTTAAAAGTGCACCCAGGCTATCCCAGTGCACCAAAAGTCAAACAAATGGGGAAGACCACTGGCCAGGCTGAATGGAGATTTTGGCTGGAATTCAAGAAAACACAGTGAATTCATGGCCTTTGAAAGAAGCAATAGGCAACTCATGAAGACTACAAGGATATTGTGAGGTTATGCAAGGAGAAAATTCGAAGTGCCAAAGCCCAACTATAACTTAACCTGGCTGACACCAGAAAATAAAAAATGTTTCTATGAATTCATTAGCAATGGAATGAGGGCTGAGGAAAAACTCCTTCCTTTATTGAATGTGGGGGGAAAGGATGAGTAAAAGACTACACAGCTGATGCCATCTTTGATCAGTTTTTGTTGGACAGACCAACTATTCTCGGGATACCCAGTGGCTGAGCTGGAAGACAGTGACAGGGAGCAGAGCAAAGTCTTGATAATCCAAATGGAAATGTTCAGTTACCTGCTACACCCCTGAGAGACACAGAAGTATATGAGGCTGAATGGGATTCACTCAAGGGAACTGAGGGAGCTGGAAGTATTCACTGAGCCACTCTCCATTCTTTTTTGGAAGTCCTGGATGACTGGGGAGGTGCCAGTTGACTGGAGATTAGCAAATGTGGCCACCAGTTGGTGGCTTGTCACAAGTAGTGATGTTTTACTGGGAGAGTTCTGTTTAATATCTTTATCAATGATCTGGATGAGGGGATTGAGTCTGCATTCAACTCTACCATGTTTGGTAGGAGAGTTGATCTAATGAAAGCTCTGCAGAGATTTCTGGACAGGCTGGATTGATGGTCCAAGACCAATTGTATGACAATGAAAAAGGCAGAGTGCTGAATCTTGCTCTTGTGTCACAACAGCCCCAGGAGCATCCACAGGCTGAGACAGAGTGTCTGGAAAGCTGCTGGATAGAAAAGGATCTGGGGGTGCTGGTCAACAGCATCTGAATATGAGCCAGCAGTGAGCCAATGGCATCCTGACCTCTATCAGAAATAGTGTGGCCAGAGGGCTTTGGGAAAGGATTATCTTCCTCTATTTGGCACTGGTGAGGCCACACCTTGGATCCTGTGTTCAGTTCTGGGCTCCTCACTACAAGGAAAGGCCTTGGCATGCTGGACTGTGTCCAGAGAACAGCAGAGGAGGTTTTGAAGGGTCTGGAGCACAAGTCCCATGAGGAGTGGCTGGGGGAGCTGGGGTTTAGCCTGGAGAAAAGGATGCTTAGGCAAAATCTGTTGGGAATCAATAGCCAAGCCAAGTTGCTGCAGAAAGTGTCAGTGATGAAGGTGAAAAAAAAAACCAACAGGAAGGAGAAGCTATCTGAACCATGAGGGTTTAAAGCAAAATTAGCATAATTAAGGTGTTTCTGTTAGTTTTTGTTTCTGCAGATTATGAACTTCAAATTTACAGGTGATTATGTGTTTCCACTAATCTCCTGGATAGGGACAGAGTCAAATTGCCATCCTTCAAATTACTACTTAGGATCTGTATTTCAGTGCACAGTTGTCAAATAACACTTTCATACACATATAAGGGTAAATAGCTGTGATTCTTTTTTTTTTTAATAATCTTTAGAACAACTGATATAGATTAAATTGATCTGTACCATCTCCACAAACATAAACAAAGGCTGCTTGCAAGAACAGCAGGAATATTTTATCTGTAATTACAGTAAATCTGAACAGTAATGTTTGCAAAAAGCCTGCAAGGGAGGTTATGGTCTATGTGTGATGCTGCTTATGGGGTTAGAGAGATGTCAGGGATTACTGGGAGTTTTAAATTAGGGGAAAAGTGGTGAATTATTTTGAACCTCAGGGATTACTTTTCTCTCATTAAACTCGCAGGTACACCAATTTATTCTTGTCTCAATAAACACAAAGTAGTAAAATAATCTGAAATATATAAATAGCAGTGACTGCAAGGAACCGTCAGAGTTCTGGAGGGACATGTTGTCCTTTTGATTAATGTTTCTTAAACTTTCTCGATCTAAAACATCTATTTTTACCACTAAAACAAAAGCTATGCTGGTGTTGAAGTTCCTACACTCTGTTGCCGGACCAGTGTGATGCAGAACTGTACCATCACAAACAAGTACTTATTTCCCAGAAAAAAAAAAATAACTTCACTGAATGTAGAAATGGCCCAGCACTTAGAATGAAAATCTGTAGGATTTCTCAAACTATATGGCTTCAGTTTGACCCAAACTAGCTGTTCTAATAAGAAAAGTAGTCTGACCTTTTGAGTCAGTTAGTGCATCCAGATTGCAGAGAACAACAGGATTGCTAAATAAGATTGTCTAGCATTGTCCTCTGAAATTTGATCTATATTGTCTCTTTGGATTACATGATGCTTGGTTTTTTAACTCTTAAGAGGCAAGTATGGAGAAATTGCCAGCTGGATGGTTTGCCATAAGCTAAAACAATGGTTTATCTTGATAGGAATATATAGTGTGGGGTTTTTTTGATCGAGTTTTTGGGCTTTTTTGGAGTGTTTTTGTTTGGTTGTTTTGTTGTTTTTTTTCCTCACGAGACACTGTTTATGCCTTCATTCCAGCAAATACAGATGTCCAGAATTACTTACTCTCTTTGTCTGGAATCATGATTCTTGATTACACATGAATATTTTAAATCAGTCTGCTAAATAAGAGGCAGAGTAAAACATTAACTTCAGATTGGTCTATAAAATCACTTTTTTTTTCCCCAGATTCTCATAATTATCCAGACCAACTTTCCAGTTTCAGGGAAGTAGAGTCCAGAGTATTAATTTGGGCAAATTCACATCAATTGCCATTGACTTTTCTTCTCTGATATTTCTCATTAAGGATTGCTATTTCACTTGAGACTGAAATTATTCTTTTGAGGTGTCTTGGTTTTAAAATTACCCTCCAAACCCTGACCTAACCTGACCTAGGAGCATCCTAAGATACTCCTTTAGTAGCTGAAAAGTGGCATCCTAGAAGCAAAGTTTTGGAAAAAGTGGAACTCTTCATTAATACTTTAAATGACACAACTGAGGTATATTGGGCCTTTACTCTTTTCTTTTCTTTTCTTTTCTTTTCTTTTCTTTTCTTTTCTTTTCTTTTCTTTTCTTTTCTTTTCTTTTCTTTTCTTTTCTTTCTTTTCTTTTCTTTTTCTCTTCTCTTCTTTTTCTTTTCTTTTATTTTTCTTTTCTTTTCTTTTCTTTTCTTTTCTTTTCTTTTCTTTTCTCTCTTCTACTTTCTTTTTCTTTTTCTTTTTATTTTTTCTTTTTCTTTTTCTTTTTATTTTTCTTTTTCTTTTCTTTTTTCTTTTTCTTTTTCTTTTTTCTTTTTCTGAGGGGAGGGTGGAAAATGTAAAGGAATGGAATTAATTTATTCCAAGTTGTATTTAAAGTAAAACTGGAAAAAGAAATTAAAGAAAAAAATGCAAGACTTTTTCCAGAAGCAGTCTCATACCTCATGGAAAATCACAAATATAAACAGGGCTTCATTCTAACATAAAGATATGATGTCTTGCTTTTCCTACTGTCTTTACAGTATAATGAGATTTCCATTTTGTCTTGCCCAGTCTTTTCTCTGACCAGGATTCTGTTCAGTTAAGCTTATTTTCTCTTTTAAAATTCAGTAGCAGTATGGATTTATTACTCCTGCATGTCTGGTATTCATTTCCACTTTCCACTTATGCATCTTTCTCAGTACTAAAATGTATCTTTATTTCCTCTCAACAAATGCCAATTTTCATATGACCTGGTACTGATGTAAAATCTTTTGCTTAGAAATGTGTATGTATCTCATTGTTAAGGCAAGTCACCCAAAGCAAAATCAACTGAGAATCCTTCCTGTTTTAGCTTCTTCATTACTTATATACATATTTATATATAATGTTTATACTTCTGTTAATGCATAATGGTTGTGTATACATATGTATTTCCCTTCTCAAGAACTGAAAAATGAATTCCAATCTTCATCTTTATCACGGTCCAGTACCTGCTGTCCTGGTACTGAATTTCTTAAAACCTCGTGCATTTTTTCTTATATGTGGTCACTGTTTTCACTTAGTTCATCCATCAGAGTTCTTGAGTTCTTTATGCTCTTTTTGAATATCTTTTACATATGGTCTCTCGATGGACCATTGTATGCACTATATATGAATAACAAAATTTTTCTTCGCTGTTGAGATGAGTAAACACTAACTCATTTCTTTGTTGTGTATTCTTATCTCTCACTTTTAAATATGTTTGGTTAAAAACATGCTAAAATCCACCAATATTTTCCCACCTCTTCTGGAATAATGAGGGTTTTCATGCAATATGTGAAAAATGTGATGCTCCAGAAGACGACAAATATGACTATCTGTGGAGTTGCAGTGGCTTGATTAATTTTGCATCAACATGTTGTTAGTGGGTAATGTACTTATTGCTCTTTTTAGAATATTTTCAGGGTAATAATTTTTACATTGTAGACATACTTTTTTAGAACTAAAACTTGTATTCAAAGAGAGTAAGTACTGCCACTGGATAGAAAGGAATATGTCATCTGTGTAACATATTGCCCAAGAATAGCTTCTGACTTCCATTTAATTCAAAGCTGTTAAATCAGGTATGAAGACTTCTTATTCTTGATTGGTCTACAACATTTTGAATGTTGCATTCACAAGAGAAATTGATGGGGAAAAAAAAATAAGGAAAATTTTCCTCTTCCAGAAGAGGCAGTGATTTTAAATGAGATGGTATTGCATCTGCCTACCTGACTAGACTCCTGCTCTACTGTGAGACTAATCCTATTTCAACACTTCATATCAGTGTGATATTGTGAATTTTCACCTGATTTCTGGTTTATACAGCATCTAACATACATTATTATGAATGTATACCTTCTTCTAATATTTATTGTTACAGCCTTGGCCAGGAATAGATTACTGTACTTGAGTTTATTGAATTCTATCAAACTTTAAAAAATATTATTTGTATTATTAAATTTTACCTCATGAGCAGGAGTCTACTACTGCTGAAGTCAATTACATGAACATTTTTAGATAAATAATAAATAGATTGGGAAACTAGTGCAACTTTCACCTGTGGGTTTCTTTTTCATTCAAAAATACATTAGTAGCATTTATAAATTATATGAAAAAAAAAACCTCTACACTTGAAAATGTGGGAAAAATACTAGACTTTTTTGAAGATTGAAAAAGAATAAAAATTGCAGTAAATAAATATTTATATAATAATAACATATAGCAATTGACTCGCTATTTAATAACCAAATTCAAAGACTGTGGTTTTATAAATATATACTTTTTGATAAATCAGTCAGTTATTTGTGATTAATGACCAATTTCAAGCAATTTTGAATGCAGAAACTATTCCATTAAGTTATAAATTCATTAAAGTCCCTGTACATAACATGACATATTATGAGAAATCTTTGAAGCACTCCATAATTAAATCTTCTAACATGTAATAACCTGGCTGTATGTTTGACAGTTTTTCACACACATTAAAGTTTAGAGCACTGCAAAATGTTGTGTAAATAACAAATTCATTTCTAATGTCTCAGTTCTAGAGTCATTCAGATAGAAAGGATCATGACTGCAATAAATTTATATTCTAATCCTTGAGTTCAGTGCCTTCCTGTTATTTTGAAGGGCAAGGGTCATAATGCATTTTTAGTGTCTATTAAATCATCAGGAATTTACTATATTAACTATATACAGACATTGTTGGTAGTGTTACAGAAGTGTTATACACACTGGCAAAGTATGGAAAAAATGGCTCTTTCTGGTGTGATTTCTTTTGGGATTTGCTTTTCTATGATGCTCTTAGGCCTAGATGGCCAAAAGTTTTTTCTGCTTTGTGCATTTAAACAGTTCTGAAAAGTATAATACACTCTGCAAATCGCATCACCTCATCTGGCTGACCTGGGATTGACCACAGGACCCATGGCAGGATGGTGTCTGTTCTCTCCTTTTGGGTCAGTCAACTTTAAAAGCATCTTTAGTGGAGACCAAAGGTGTAAATCTCTCTGTTGAAACACAGGAGAACCTCACTGATTCTTCCCATTCATTGCGTCTTTGGGCAGCTAGGCAAAAGAAAGTTGAAGAATTGATTTGTATTCTTGCTTTATTTTCCTCTGTTCTCTTTTTCTTTCCTCAAGAAAAATCGACCGCAAAATAATAATTTTGCAATTTAATGCATTAATTCTTGAAAATTGGGAATTGAAAAACTTACAGCTTCCTCCAGCAGACTTTGACGAAGCTGGGTTTGCACTTACAGTGATAACTCAGCTTTCTTCCTGACTACAATTTTCTGAAGCACTTATTATTGGGTCACCAATGCCTCATGATAATTGGAGACAAATATGCATGCCTTCTATTACTGCTGAATCTTCATTTCCCCATTTCAACATTTTAGGTCATCCTGTTGGAATAGCTGGACAGATGAAAGTGACAAAACACCAAAACTATTATAGTGAAGTTACAGAGTTAAATGAGTGATTTGATGGGTGACATCAGCATTTAGCTCCATTGTGCCAACAGATGCTGGTTCAAAAAGTTTTGCATCAGCTTACTTGGTCACTGAATATCCCTGAACCATGGGAGTTTTTTAAGTCATAGCTAAGTCAAGGAAAATGATGAGTCTGTAACTGAAATATGCAAAGTAATATGTATTCTTCCCCCTATTTATCTTTCTAAAGTAATAAGACTATTAGACAAAAACTGAAATAGAAAAAGTGACATTTTAGTTCATTGATTCAATTAGTTTAGCAGCTGGACAAAAGCAGAGTATAGATAAAAGTTCAGATAAAATTAATGTTTGATAAGTATTGTCATACTTTTTTTTTCTTGGCATTTTTCTTCATTATACATTACACATTAAGCATGCATTGGCAAAAATGAAAGCAGGGAATGGTCATCATTCATACACATATGATCTATTTTTCTTTTCTTTAAAATCTGAGTGTATTTGATCTCAGTAAAAACATTTTGATATATTAAGGAATAGAGGCTACTCAATAAGGTAACAGATTTATTTTGAAAATCAGTGAATTTTAAAATATAAACTTAAACCAACATAGTGTTTTTTATTTAAGTCTTTCCAAAGTGTTTGAGGACTCTTTTAAGTGCAGGAAGGATTCCTAATTTTTAGTGTATCTTACTGATGCTGATATTGAAATTTGTCTTCATCCATACCTGCTCTTGTTTATACCTAGTTGAGAAGACTTAGTTGGTGATTTCTAAGGCAGAAGTGAGTTGCTGCTGTAGGATATTCTTTGAGGTTTTGTGTCATTGTTAATTCATAATCATGTACTTTCTTAAGCAAAGATTTTGTAAGGTCTTAAGTTGAAGATTTCTATCCCAGTTAAATGCTGTAGGCATAGAATAAAAAAATGTATAAACCTGATTAAAAACTATGTTTACATGATACATATTATGATCAAGAATGTACAAAATTAATATTAAATAATAAATAATAACATATAAATAAATTAATAGCAATTTATTCATAAAATATATTAAATTTCTTTAATATAAATAATAAAATGTACTTAACATATAGATAATAAAATATATTTGAAATGTACATAATATATTAATAATAAAAATTTGATAGAGAAAAATATATGTATTAATGTTGCTTTACTCGATTTTCTTGTACGATAAATATTAAGGGAACATTTTCAAAGGTTTGTAGTTAATTGTAAGTTACTTAATTTTTTATTCATAGATATCCACTTAGTAGATATACTATATCTAAATAGATATACTTAATACATGTATTTTTTGCATATATATAGATTAAATTAATATATATAAATCATATAATGGCATGT
The DNA here is from genome assembly GCF_903797595.1 of Erithacus rubecula. Classification (NCBI taxonomy): domain Eukaryota; kingdom Metazoa; phylum Chordata; class Aves; order Passeriformes; family Muscicapidae; genus Erithacus; species Erithacus rubecula. Next base: position 105,151,870 of record NC_136689.1, read on the forward strand.
TACTTAATAACAACTTAAACTATTTGAATATATTATAAGTGTGAAAGCCAGACATTTGATAATGTTTTGAGAAGATAGTTACTTACCAGTTGAGATAGAAATGAAGTGCTAGTGCCCTAAAATAAATTCAAAAGCCAGTTAACAAAGATTAGAAATAAATACTGATTATTAATTGCAAGAGAAAATTTAAAACTAGAGCAGTTAACAATTTATTATTATGCCTTAACTTTTATGAATAATTAATTCTTAATATGAAAAATAAGAAAGCCTAAATAATAAACCATAGTTATTTTGATCATATGTTTTGAAAATATCTTAAACTACCTAGTTCTCTTACAATGTTGAAGACTGACATACCACAAAACTTTAGAAAAAATCTTTTCCATTCTCAAGAAGGTACTTTACAGTTACTTCTACAGAACACTGCACAGAGCAGAGATGCAAAAATTTTATCTAAAAATTATACTCAATGTTAATATTGTACTGAAAGAAATATAAATGCTCTTCTTTCAGGAAATAAGCTAATGCTTAGGCACAGGCATGAGGGCAAAACAATCATGTGGAGAAAGCATTGTCCCATGTATCCCTGTCACTTGTTAATCTTTTTACATCTTCATTGGAAGCATTTGGCACAAGACTAGCAAGATCTGCTGAAAACCACATCGGACTCCAAAAGCAAAAAATATGTTTAAGCTTTTATAGCCATTTTATGATGTCATTTTCATGATTCTACTCACAAATAAAATCTTTGTGTAATGGGATGTATGGAAATAACTTCTGTCTTCTAATTCAGTACTAGCTGTCTTTTGCTTTTTAAAGCCAAAAGGATGTTGTTGCTATTGTGTTAGATCCAGGCAGATGTAGTGGTTTCTAGTGCATTAACATGCAAGCCCCTGTGCACTAGAAAGATTTTCAAGATTGTTGAACAATATTAGAACCACAGAGATTATTAGCTTTCATGTAATTCTGCAAAAAATAGCAATGTAGAGAAGCTCAGTTGAAGGAAAAATAGCTCTATATTTGTCAAAATTTGTTCCTAACATGGTATTGAATTGAGATTCAGAGCCTCAAATCACAAGGTTTTTTCTGATATATTTGCTTCTTACAGCAGGCTACAGATGAAGAATTTTTACACAGATTCAAAATATTATTTAAAAAATCATGGTGAAAAATTACACTGGAATTACTAAATACACAGCACTTCTGATTGTTATCCCTGATATAAGCGTGCCATGTCTTGGAAAAGAAGGCTACATCCCTTTTTCTCTTTCTTTTCATTTGCTACAAAGCAACTTGATCTTTTTTTTTCTTTTTTTTTTTTTTTATATATATTGCTTTGATAGAAACTTGCCAGTTCCGGCACAGTATTTTTGTTTTCTGAATAAAAAATGTAAGGAAAGCTACATTTACTTTGTTATGGAAAGCTGACCTGCAAAGCTTTTAAGTTGAATAAATGAAGCTAAATTAACCAGAAATTTGCTGATTTTAGAAAACTTTTCATGAAAAGTGTATGTCATCAGAAAGATTAAAGAAGATAAAGCACAGGAAAGATAAATCATATAGTAAAGTTAGGAAAGGAAAATGGAAGCTAATGAAATTTTGAAATTACAAATTGAAGTTGACTTTTGATCTATGTTCAGTTTTTTCTCCCAATGCAAATTTTTAATTCTGTTCAAGAGAAATAATGTTTAGGATTGTTCAATTTTTAACTTTCAAGTAGAGCATTGATCACACTCAGTTTGATTTAAAATTCCATTATTTTGATTGGCACACAAAGAATGACATTTAGCCAGAATATCTCCTGTGAATGTTTGGCATACTCTTCTTCCTGTAGTTGAAATCCTGCAGAATTACAGGATTAGTGTGATAACAAGCCACCCATACAGTGATTCAGCAGTTCAAGGATTGTCTCCTCCTCTGTCAGAGTCTGTATATCAAAGATCATGAGATAATTGCATATACCAGCAGCACGGAGCATTCAGCCCCACTGGTCACAAAATCCTTCCTTGCTTGGGTTTGATATTAGTGAGCAGACATGGCATTAAGCACTTCTGCAGAGCAGAAACTTTTGTGAAGTGTGGGCATCCATCGAAAATTAATTTTTAAATAAAACTGCTTCCAAAAAGAAGAAAGGCAAGTGTGATCTTTTGTTGAAAAACTTTAAAAACTTAACTATGGACTCTTAGCTGGCCAGCTACAAATTGTTCTCAACAGTTCAAAGCCTTGCTTTCTTTATGATCTCGTTAAAGGGGAAAAGGGTCTCAATTAGGTGCTGAAATGGATCATTAGGGTCCAGAATAGGGATACTTTTTTTCCTGTATCAGCTCTAAAACTATCATAAGAAAGTGTAGACAGTGTAATCTAAAATGCTCTGCCTCTTCTCTTTCTTAACGTATCAGTATTCATTCCAAAAAGTCTTTCATTTGCAAGCTGTTATGTTTCTCATTAAATTTATGCATAAGGTCAAATTGTGGAAATCTCATAACTCTGTAGTTATACTTCTGCTAAAAGAGATACTCAAAGACACAAATAACTGCTTTTCTAAATATTGTTAAAATTAGTATATGTAGAAGCACGCTCTTTCAACTGGCATTATTAACCAAATGAAAATTTTCTGCATGATGAACTTTCCTTAAGAAAAATTTGTTTTATGGAAGACTTGCTAAAACTGATAATAGCTTTCTGTTGGTGGCTTTTTAATAGTCAATGGATACTTAAAATGAACAAAATAAACGTGTGACAGGAAGGGAAAACTGTAAAAGAATATGTGAATTTGTTTTAAGCTCTCACTTAGGTATTAATTTCCTGGCTTATTTTGGGGTGATAATTATTGCCCCTTCTGATATGACTTAGAAAGAGCCCTCATTTTCTCAGCATGTGGTAGCTCTCAAAACTTTCAGAAAATGTGTTCTGGCTTCTCTCTTTCTGTCTGCAATGTAAAGATGGCACTGTTTTCATCAAAACTCAGACCATTGTATGTTCAGAAGAGTTCCACTGGAAATGTGGGCTTTTGTTACCACAGATATCTTTATTCCCTTTAAAGCATCTTAGAAAAAGCTCACCGTGCTTTTTTGGGGTGCCCTTCTTTGTTATTTAGAAAAAAAAAAAAAGTGATCTCATTAGGAAGTTATTAGCAAAAGATCATGTGCAAGAAGAAGCATCTATGAGATTAATATTAATCAAGTATGACCTTAAGCATCTAACTTTAAGAAAAGCATAAATAAAGCTCCTTCTTATATTGAACAGAACCAGTTCTTTTTCCCTAGATCTGATGAAGCACTCTCTAGCCTGATTGTTGATATTAACCTGGAGATCTAACAGTGCTCAAAGCCATGAAAATATCTGGAGAAACTGGTACCCTCCCTACAGGCAGCAAAGTTCAGTTTCATCTCATCACATTCCAACCCCGATGTGCTTTGAGGCACTTGCAAGTACAAGTAGAGGACAAGGTGGGAAACTACTTGTACAAATCTGGTTCCTGTTCTCTGGAATCAGAAATAAGAGTATAGCTGCAATTTAAGTAAAGCTGTGGTCAAAGAGAGGAGAGAGCAGATTTAATTCAACAGAGGTTTAAGTAAATATCAAAGATATAATAGTATTAGGAGCATTTATCAAAGATGGCAGGCTGTGAGAGGTGCATTTAATATTTTCCTAAAATTAAAACTTGATTTATTGATTCAGTGTGTAGAAGTCAGGAATTTCCCCACTCCAGAATTCAAAAACTGTGGTTTTAGCATTTTCTCACCATGTGTAACTTACTTGAGCAACAGAAGGAAGGATTTGTGTCACTGCCTGGTCCTGTTTCCACCCTGCAAGAATCATAAAGCAAGTAGGGGGTCTGGTCATGTACTGCCTCAGTACAGAGCAACATGTTCAACTCCCATGCCTACTGTTCAGTTGTCAGCTCCCACAGCTTTTGATCAAACCCTGTGTCAAGGCCCAGAACATCTGGTACAATTTGAATAAATGATTAAGTTAAAAATGGAATAGCAGGTTAGTCTTCTCAGCTCCTCATCCTTAGATGTGTCTCTGTTTCTGTCACTCCATCACTTTCAGTTTTCTTACCATCACAGCAAGATGACAGCTCTCTGTGATAGCATTGGCATGTTCATACTTTTTATGACAGTTGTTAACAAAATATAGCCTATTAGGAGAAGATAGCTTAATTTTGAAGAATTTTGTCTTTTTGTCCTGGTTCTCATTCCACTTACCTAATCTCAGACAGAATTTCCTCTGAAATTTTGAACATTAAGGTCACTTGAAGGTCCATTAGCCCATCACAGCTGCCAGTATTAGATATTGGCAATGTTAATTACATTTCATGCACACAGACCCACCCTAGCTCAATCAATTTATTAAGATATTCTGGTACAGCGTGCTCAGTTGCCATGCAGTGCTGTAAGAGAGTGGTTTGCAAACCCTGGAGGTGAGTCTGCAAGCAAGATGAGAGCAAGGGTCCCAGAGGCTTTGTTCAAGAAATGTCCCTTCAATCAGTGTCACAGAGAGCAGCAGCAGGTGAGTCAATATGCCAGGAGGCTGCCTGGAGAACCCTGTGACACCATGGCTCTGTCTCTGCCTGGAAGTCTTTACAAATGCTTTTACAGCTTCCTTCATCTATGCATGATGAGCATTTGCAGGATTCTGCACTAAATTTAACAGAATTACTTTCCTGAGAGGAACAGATTCTCACTAGGTATCAAATCCCATTACATTAAATTAAATCCAGTTTAAAATACCTTTCCTCCTCATTTGGCCATTCTAAATGTTTAATTTAATCTAGATTTACCTTTTTATTTTGCACAGAAGATCATTGGCAGAAACCAAGCTTACTAGGATTGTCAATGACGTAAAAGTATGGTTTTGTTTATCCCATTAATTACTCTTAGTTTGGTCTCTTCAGGAAGGGGACTTGGAGCCACTGCAGCATGATGGATATTAATTGTTTAATTTTAGTCAAATTATAACACTAATTTTAAATATTAGAACAACGTTACAGAAAGGACCAACATGAAAAGTAAAATTGAATTTGAGTTAAAGTAAAATTGCTGGAGAAACACATTAAATTTCTATAGCTGTATTTTTTTTTTTTTGGAGTGGGTGGTTTTTTTGGTTGGTTGGATTGGGTATTCTTATTCTTGTTTCCCCTAAATTGTTTCCCCTAAATGAATAACATAAATTATGATTATACCTGCAAATGACTTCAAGAAGATTTGCTAAGTTATAACGTGTTATTTCATAACTCACATCACTCTGCTGTTAGAGATTTTTTTATCCTTTTTTTTTTCAAATGAATTTAATAACCATGAAGAAAAGCAAACTAATTGAAATTATTCCCCACAACATTACCTAAATTTAGAGAATGCAATTAACTATGGCATACACATCAACACACTTAATTCTGTAAAACACTTATCTTAGGCAGAAATATTGCCATTACTAATTATAAAAACATAATCTGCAAGAAATAAGAATAAAGAACTAATTATTCTAATAAGAATAAAATGAACAAGCAAATTGTATTAAAAAGTTGAAGGAATGCTTCAGAACAGAATTAGAGGTAGGAAAAAAAGGGATTCTAACCTTAAGAAACATGCTCAGTGATGCTTCTGTTATATTTTTATTGGCATGAGTTGGTCTGCAGTTGATTCAATACTATCTACTTATCAGAAAATATGAGAAATTTACAATTCTGCCTCCTCTGCTGGAAAGAAATTATTTTTTGGAAGTTTACAGCATGGAATACATTCATCTAATGTTCAAATAAACTTTAAATCTCTGTTACCGTATGTGAAATATGCTGCTGTTTAGATCCAGAGTCTCAACTTCTTTTCACACGTGGTTTCTTGTTCATATAGACCAGAGCATTCAGCTGCAGGGCAAATAACACCAATTCCAAACCTGGCTTTGGCATTTGCCTGCAGTGTAAGACTGAGGTGGCCACCTCTCCTCTCTCTATTGCTAGTTTCATTTAAAAGCTCTAGAAACTCACCTGACTTTCCCAATGAAGGTACAGAGAACTATTTTTGCAGAGTCCATCACTCTTGGCATGCATAACATTGACTTGCTCTGACCATGCCTCCAGAATGGATTTTCTTCTCCATGTAAGATTTCCTCTCCTCCCTGCCTCTACACAAACTTCATCTTGCCAATTTAACTTTAAATCTTTGGAATACTTGGGATTTAAATTTTACAAAACCTGATAAAATGGACAATTATCAGGATCTAAGAAAAACTGTTTGATCCCATTCACCTACACTTCATACTAAATTGCTGATGCATGGTTTCGTTGAAGTGGTTCCATTCTTAGACATTAATAAATTTTTTGCACTTTACATGGTCTTATATTCTAAACATTTCAGAGGAAAAAGTTAATTCATTTCAAAAACACTGACACTGTGTTGTGTTACCAGTATCAATATATTTATTGCTTTCTTTTTTTGCTTTTTTTTTTTTTTTAATTTTACACCCAGGCTTTTATTCTCAAGTCTTTCATAAAGCACTGGGTTCTCCATCTCCTGTATATACAACTACTCTATATCTTGCTGAGCTCCATCTATTTCCTTGATTTTTGTTATTTTCATCAATGTAGAATATCCTGTAACCTTTTAATTTACAAACAAATTTTAGAAATAAGTATATAATTGTGATTGAAAATCTATATAATTTCTTCAATAGTTTAAATGGGGGTTTTGTTCTATTTTTCACTTATTTCTCTGACTTGTGAAACATATTTTGGAGGTACAGAATGCAAGACCATGGCATCAGATTTTTCTAACGTTGGTAAGCGGAAATCATAGATAAAAGAAATATTGAAAAGAAAGGTGCTTTGCTGGTACCTTATGTCAACCTGCTCTGTTAGGATAAATATTGTATGAAAGTTTTGTGCTCTGTTCATGCAATAAAATACAGAGCCTTAACAGCAGTGTAAAGGGAGACATTATGGTTGGGTCTTGATCCTGGTACTTTCCATGTTTTGAGTGGTCAAAGGTTATGTTCTACAATAAACAGTATACAAAAAGAAATAAACAATAAACACTACACAATAAACAATAACTCAAAAATGTTGGAAGTACTTTGGGTAGTGTTAGCTGCAGTATTTTAGGGTGTTGACATTTAATGCATTTATTATTAGTTTCATGATTATAATAATGTGTAGGAGACAAACTGTTCTTTCTAGCAATCATGACTTGAGTATCTTAAATTTTATGTTTGGTCCCCCCTCCAAAAAAAAAATGAACTTTTTCTGATATTTTGCTGTTATAAGTGAGAGGAGAATCAAGGCCAATGCAAAAAAAATTACTTTATAAATTTATTTAAATACAATACGTTTAATCCCGAAAATTATTTTGAGACATCAAACACTACCAAAAGAAATAAGAGTTGAGGGAAATGCTTCTAGATATTTAGAGAACAACTGCACTTGAAAGTTTCCTCTTCCTCTTTTAAGTGATGTACTGGGTTTTGCTGCTACTTTGATCATAAAAAGAGGCAGGTATGATATTTAAATCCTGTTGTTTGGATATTTATATCTGCTTATAAACTTAGAACAGTCTTTATAACTGCAGGGTCAGGATGCCTGCTAGATTTTCTGATGCTGAGATGCACTGGTCTGTTCTATGTTCAAGAACCATGAAACGTTGCTGCAAATTATTTTTACTGACAAAGCACAAGTTGCAGCACTCACAGTGTAAAAGTGAATTCTTTCAGCCTGTGAATGTCAGTGGCTATTTTCAAGGACACCCATTTTCTTCTGGGAAATCAGAGTAACTTATATGACATATTAAATTGTGATGGGTGTTCAGTTATATGCTGCTTATTCAAGGAAAAATTTGAACAAATATTAGCATATCTGTGAGACTATCAGAATGGTAAACTATATAGTTACTATAGTTCCTCTAAGAAATAAGAAATATTGCTATATAATTGGTGGCTAGGACTAAAATCAGATAATACTGTGAAGGGCACAGTAATCTAGTTTGAAACAGTTTCCTAATTTGGCACTTCAGCATTACCTTCCTAATGTACTGGGAAACCCTAAGGGTTCCTTACATGTTGGGAGCTCCTAGCCCCAATAAAGAGACATTAATCCTTCCTTCCTTATGCATCCTGTGTTTGCCTGATTTCTACATCTGAAAAGGTAGGCAGAGATTTTTTTATTTTTTTTTTTTTACTGCTAACTAAAAATAATATTAAACTATAAACTTCATTTTCCACTTTTCGTTGTTGTTGTTCCAAACCTCCTTTCATTCTCCGTGTTTAATTTTGTCTATTCTCATTTTCTCATACCAGAGGCACTTCATTTCTGGTACATTCATTGTCTTTATCTTAGGGTCTTGTATGTTTTGTTGTTTTGTCATTTGCTTTTTTTTGGGGGGAGCTGGGGTTGATTTTGCCTTACTTCTTTTTTCCTAATAAATTTCACTGCAATTCATTGCTGCACAGTAGAGAAATAAGAAGGGATACTGTCAAGTTGCCATTGGTGACAGAATACCAATCCTTGACTTCACTTGATATGGAATTGCATGCTATAGGAGGAGGAAACATCATTAGTTTTCTCTAATAAAGTCTTTAAATGAAAAATTCATAAGTGAATACAATTTTTTTCAAAATCTAGACATTACTGTAACAGAGTTCAAGTTGAATGTATGCCAAGATCTCTGATTGTAGCTGAAGGTCTGAGCCATGGATCTCTGGAACAGCCTTTATTTTCTTTATCTCATTATAGTTTTCCATGTGGGAGTCTATTCTCTGAATCTATTATTACAAGAAGGATTTTTTTCTGTAACATGGTATTAATATTACCACTTCAAATCTCAGTCCACTTCTCTGAGGTTACTTTGGACTCTGTGTGTGCAGACTCGAGGTATAATTATATAATCTGCTCCTTGTGTTTGCTGGGCAAAAGAAAACAGTAATTGATGTAAACAGCCTCTGTTTACCCTTAAGTCTCTGTTGCTTGCAGTCCTGAGAGAGAAAAGTAATGCATGGAGGTGAAGCATTGCAGTACAGAGGAATAGTCAATCTGCCCCTTTAAATAAACTAACTTCTGCCAATACATAAACTCAGAGAGCTAGAAGGGGCCTTGAGGTCATCTACTGCACTTCCCTGCTCCACGGCTGCATCCCCTACTGCAAGGTGTGACTCTAAGAAGATGCCTCATTTATCTTGTTCCTAAACACCTCCTGGTGACAGAGTGCACATAGACCTCTTACACTGCTCCTAACCTTTACAGGTTCTCACTAATTTCTAACCTGAAGATCCCAAGTGGAAATTAAGGTCATTGCAAATTCTCCCATTCACCTGGATTACAGACAGCAGGTTGTCCTTACAAATTTTTCCCTTTATGAAATGCAAATATTTTAAATTGTAGTAACTTTGACTGTCTAGGGCAAAAAGTACAGCAAATTCCCAAACAGTAAAGCTGCTCACAAAAGTTTACTTTAAAAGGGAAACTACTTTCACAATTTCTTTTCTATGAATATTCTTTTAATGAAGTCCCACAAAGCAACCCAAAGTGAGAAAGTGCAAGTAATTATTTTTGTTATTGTAACTGTGATACAAATTTAGGTGTCCAATGTTTAATAAGCACTTTGAAAAGGATTCCTCCAGTAGGTTTAATTGAAAATTGCCTTGATTTTTCATGTACTAAAGTGCTTGCTGCATATAGCATTAGGAAAGTTAGAAAGTCGCCTATTGTACCTTGACCAAGAGATCAACAGCTAATGGAAAATTTATTATATTCAACAAATGGCTTCCTGGAGCCAGTAGTGACATAAATGTCTCATGTTAATGTCTTTAAATATTGCATGTCCTAGAGTCTCTTAATTCCTTACAGTAATTAATAAGATGAGATCCTGATTACACATAATGACTAGTAAAATGACTGTGGATAGTATTACTTCAATCAAGTTTATATCTGGAGCCTCTATTTTCTTGCTATACTTAGTGGGTTTTTTTGGTTTTTTTCGTGATGAACATTTGGACAGACTTTCAGAGGACATTGTAAAAGATTAGACAGTGAGATACTGACTTGGGAAATGGGCCAATTTTGGTCAATATGAAGTATATTAAATAGCTGTGCTCATTAAAAATTACAGAACTGTGTATTTCCATAAAAGAATAGTAAAGCAAAGAAGAAAAGACCCAACTAAATTCCTTTCAGTTGAGCACCAGATGTAGCTAGCCAAAGAGCTGGAGTGTTTTTCAGTCATTGCAGAGGCTGCAATGAAACAATACCATTTCATCGGAAACTGGATAGCTCATGATACAATTCAAGTGTAATTACACATTGCACCCCAAACTTAAAAAGCACAAAATAATCTTGGATTATTTGACATATTTAGTAAAACAGGTTTTTGTAAGGTTTCTGAGCTCCTAGAGGGGGTAGTCCAACAGCTACATTTATAAGGGGACTTTTTTCCTCAGGTAATTGGAAGTGTAAATCAGAGTATGCTCAAGCTATGGACTATTTAGTGAAAGCCCCAAATTTACTTCATCTTTTAGGATGAGCCCAGTTTTGAGTATGTTGTACCATAGATTCAGGGATGGTTCTCAGCTCTTGCAACACCAACCTTTATAATATTTCAAGAAAATCAATATGCTTATAGAAGCAAAAACAATTTGAGCATATTTCAAAGTGGCAGAACCCTCATATGGCAGTTAAACAATATTTCACAGAGCAGGAACAAATTATTATCAAGATAAGCAATGGAAAACTCTAATGGTAGAGTATCAATAGGCTGTTGAAATATGCATGCAAACCTGTTACCTTGCCATAGAGTTTCTGCTTCATTCTCTTTGTTTCTTCATGTAACATGTTTTCACTTGTCTGATAGTCGGTCTTTTATTATATTTTTTTCAATTAAAACTTTCATTGCCTTCAGTGAATTCACAGGGCAAAGACAGGAGATTTTTCATTTAAATGTTATACCTCAAAATTGCAAAGTAATTGTAGGTGAGACTGATTCTTAGGTATACTTTCTGAGCAAAGCCAGTTCAACTTTTAGGGCACTGTCATATATTAATTTTCTAATATCAAAATGATTTTTTATTGCTTCTTATGGAGAAGGAGAGGGATTTTTTTCCATAGTATGCATTTTTAATCTATTTGAATTTATCACATTTCTGTTGCTACACACTTAATCTTAATTTAATTTAATTTTTTGTGCATTTTGGGCACAAAGTAATATTTTTATTCTTCACTAAGAAAGAAAAAACTCACAACAGTCTTCATCAGTAATGATGCCATGGAAAAATGTTGAATAAATCTGGCAATAACCTGTACTCACCACAGATCTACTTAATTGCTTCTGCATTTATAATAGACACAACAGATGATTAATGCTTGGTGCACCGAGAGACAAATCTTTGGGAATTACTTAAATAACTTTTGTATAATACCTTAGGCCATAATTATAAAGGTTTATGTAACTTGCAAATGATGCAAATCATGTTTTCTGCAAATATTTAACAAAACACCAGCAGAACAAACTGTGATTCTGAACAACTATAAACTGCTCTTCATTTATTTGGGGCATTCCATAACTTAAGCTAATTATGGTTGTTAGCTGTAGATAAATATATTACTAAAATACCCTTTAGTGCCTTCAAAAGAAGAAATATGAAAGTTCTATGGTTATTAAATTGCGCATGAAAAAAAGATTGAGAAAATATGTCTCTTTCAAAACTTGGAACAGAAGAGATGCCCCCAGCACCTGTAAATTGTCATTTCCAAATTTCTATTTTTAACAAGACAATTATTTGTTTATAGCCATAGAAATTATTATGAATCCATATTGACACCTTGCGGATAACTTGGTCAAATGCAGAGAACAACTTTCCATATTTATTAATCTTGGAATATATTACTCATGTTAGCTAACTCATAACTAAGCAGTGGGCACTGTTTCTATTTGAAGCTCTTGCAGTAGTTCTCTCTTTATGAAGGGGTTGTATCTAACAATATGATTTTTAGGTGTTAAAAAAATCAAAATAAGATGGGAGTTAACACCTATGAAATATTGGTCTTGTCACAACTGTTTAACATCACACTTCTTTTTCATTACTTAACTATAGATGGGGGAAAAAATGCTACTAGAGCAATCCACCCTAACCATTGAACTTCTAAGCTTAAATATGAGGATTTCAAACTTAAAGAGAGAAAATTTAGGTTAGATATATGGAAGAAATTATTTATTATGAAGGTGGAAGAGGCTACCCAGAGAATCTGTGGATATCCCAGCCCTGGCAGTATTCACAGCCAGGTTAGATGTGTTATTGAACAGCCTGATCTAGTGAGAGGTGAATTTAGATAAGATAATTTTAAAATATTTATTTTTCATGTAAAATTCTGAAATTCCTTTGCCAAGAAACTTTTTGGTCTGCGGAACTGCAGAATCCATTGCAACATGCAGCGATGTGCCATGTGTCTCTAAATAGCTTATAGATCATTTGCAGAGTTTAAGTAATTAGCTGTCAAGAGCCCAGTCAAAAGGAATGTTTTCTGTAGATAATGACAAAAAAAGGCAACCATTTTACTTCTGATAATGACAAGAAACATGAAGCAGTCCATTGAAGAGCAATAGGAGCCAAGACCAAGATCCCCCACTACACCTTTTCTCATTCTCTTTTTCTTTTTTTTTCTTTTTCTCTTTTCCTTTTCTTTTTCCTTTTCCTTTTTCCTTTTTTTTTTCCTTTTTTCCTTTTTATTCTTCTTTTTCTTTTTCTTCTTTTTCTTCTTTTTCTTCTTTTTCTTCTTCTTCTTTTTATTTTAATTTACACTTTCTTTTCTTTACCACCCTCTAATCTTAATTTCCTTTTGTTTTTGTTTCTTCAAATAAGGTGTTTAGCTATCAAAACTTTTCAAACATCAAGTCTTCTGTACCAAATAAGAGAGGATATGAGCCATTCACTTAAGAGTTGGACCTAATTATCCTTTTGTGTCCCTTCTAACTAAAAATATTCTGTGATTCTCTGGTAATTTTAGCCATATTAGTTAATCTAATATGTAGAAAAAAAGAACTCCTTTATAAATTATGTAAAATCTTGAGATTAGGATTAGGGTTACTTTTATTGAGCAAAGAGTGAGTAATCTGCCACTTATGGCCTCTTTGAAAAGTATAAGTTATTTACATTTTTCAGAAATTTCTAAAAAACATTTCTACAGCCAGGAATACTCTAAAATTTTAATCTTAAGTGATAATGTTTCTTTGAGCAGCACTGTTCCCTGGTTATTCTTGATTAGGATCTGCTTCTCATTTGCTTGAAAGTGAAACTGGGTAGTAGTATTGAAGCCTTGAGGAGGGACAGAGGAGCTGAGCTAACAGTCACTGGAGTTCATATCTAGTCTAACCACAGGCTGCATGGATTCTGTGCTGGTGTCCTAAGGAGAGCAGGGAGAGGGACAAAGGTCTGTTGTGCAGACCTAAAATGACCCTCATTGGGTAAAAACTGTATCTGAAGTGTGTCATTTATTTGTTTTGCTGTGTTCTCTAACAAAATGCACATATTGATTTATTAAGTAGCTTATACATTTATTCAAATGTTAGATAAAAAAACTTGATCTGAGCACCTGAATATATTTATATCTTGTGAAATAAATTTCATATATGTGTATCATGCACAAACAAGCCAAATTATGGTTTCAGTTTAAGATAGAGTAAAACTTTGGCCATGGACTTTTCTTAGACAATATAGCATCAGCTACATATCAGGTTAAACACTGAAACAAATGTCTACATGTCAATGCTGAGTTTGACCATTTTTAATGTACTTCAACAAATTAAAATGCATGTTATCTTAGGTCTATCAAGTGTTAAGTAGAAGACACTGATCAGCATTTTCTCAAGCAACAGAAACCTTTGACTGAATTTCTGCGATAGATTAGAAGAAACTCTGCTGCTGTGAAGGTATGAAAATTGCATATATAGGATGCACTATTCAAAAAACAACCAGAAACAACCCATAAAAATAAATTCAGATTTTTGTAAACATTTTCCTGGGAGGATTTGTGAATTAGAATTCTTCAGGATAGCTATGATTAATATTTGTGAAACTAAATAAATCAATACTATTTTTCTCTATACAATTACATACGTAACCAAGAGCAAAGCATCTGCCTGTCTAGGGATGCCATGTGTCGAAAACTAGAAAAACCTGCACAGCAGATAGACTGAGAAAGAGAAGGCAGGTGAATGATCACTGTGTATAATTTCTTGTTCAATTCTCCATTCAAACCCTTTTCATACAATTCATTTAGGAAATTTAACTCCTTTCTGTAGCTGTACTGGTTTACTTCAGCAAGTCAGGCTATATGAGCTTGCTACACAGAATATGAACTGTCTATTAGATTACTGAACCATGACCAATATCAGTAAGTAACAATACCCACCAATTAACTTTAATTTCTCTTAATTCATTAAAGACTTCAGACAATGGCCTAGAAAACTTGATGGCTTAAAATGTTGACAATAACAACAACACAAAACAAAAACAAAAAAACTAAAAAAATCTTAAACCAAACAAGCAAGTTCTATATTATTGTGATGCAATTTTCAACGGGCAAATTTATTCACATTTTCCTTGGATCTGTTGAGTGCCTAGAGTTTCTGAAACACTTCAGTGCACATTTCTTGCTTTGACTTTCAAGTGTCAAAGTTGTGGAGTAATATCATCTCTCATGTCAGAGTACTATGTTATTCACCTACTTGGCTGATAATGACCACATGCTGTTGGATAAGATGCTGCTTGGAACATACCTGTCTGTCTGACTCCACCCTAGTCTGTTCAGGAGACTATGTTAATTTTTTAATGGAGCCAAACCTGTTGGCTGTCCTTGTGGGTGTTTGGAAGAATGGCACAGAATGAGCAATGGTATTTGTGAGCATTTCCAGGATCAGTGGAAAGTGGTTCATGACAATGCCTATGATGCTATTTTAAATATTGGCAAGAAGGAATTGTGGGAATAAGAGCTAGACAGAATGGAAAAGAAAATGAAAGGCATGAAATTGAAGGATTGGATGTTGAAATGCAGCATGGTTTTGGTAAATATTTTGGAATATTTGAGTACAGTATAGAAATGAAAGCAGGTAAATAAGACATCAGAATATAAATAAATATAACATTTAATGTGAGACCTGAGCATAAGAAAAATTCCATGGAATATGAGGTGGAGTTTGTCTTAGTCTGGCTGTACTGGAATTAACTTTCTTCAGTCCATATGGTGCTGTGTTTTGTGTCTGTGGCTAAAATCATGGTGATAAGACAGCAGTGTTATGACTATTATCAAACAATGCTTGCACGGTGTCAAGACCTTCTCTCTTTCACATTCTGCCATATTCCCCTCCTCCCAAAGGAGAAGGCTGGCACAAGAGGCCTGAAGATAGCATAACTAGGATAGTTTACCTAAATTGACCACAGGGATATTCCATACCATAATACATCCTGCTCAGTAAAAAATCTCAGAAAGAGGACTATAAAAAAAAAGAATCAAAAACAGCAGAGAGCTCCAAGGACAGAGAAGGAGGAGGAAGATGCCAAAATAGATCAAAGTTCACAGAAGTATAAGGGAGACCCACAGTGGAGCAGATTTTAACTGAAGGATTATAGCCCATGGAAAACTCTTTCTCAAGGAGAGGAAAAGTATCAGAATGAAGAAGTGACAATGGGAAACTGTTATGTACAGATCATGAGCCTCAACCTCACTATTGTGCCTCTTGGATCAGTGGGACAGGGCACCTATACGTGGACATCTGGATGTGTGACATAAAAATGGGCTCCTGATTGATGGGGGGGATTAGAACACTTGTGTAGATTATCTATGAAATATGCACTATAATTCAACAAAAAAAGTGTGTCTGGATGGTGAGTGGAATCAGTATGAGTAGGTCTGGCAGATTAATTGCACTGGACCACTGCCACAATCTACCTATTCAATTACTGTGTGCTTACTGTGATGAGGCAAATGCCAGGTGGCTGAAAATAAACCTTGCAATTCATTCCAGTGCCCAAAACATCATTCTGCCTAAGTCCTGTGACTATATGACACCCCAGAAAGAATTGAATTATGATGGGACTCATCTGTGGAACAGCCCCTGAGACATCTGCACCAGGAAATACAGCACTGATTGTATCACCCTATCTCCCACCAGCCCCAGAAAGATGGAACACTGTATGGAACTGTTAAGTACCAGGCAATGAACGATGGGAACTAGGAAATAGAAACCCTAGGTTGCATGTTTAACAGAGCTTCTTGTCTGGTCAGAGAAACCTGGATCTGGCCAAACAAAGCCTCCATTCTCCTACTCATATGGCTTTCATCATTAACTGGTCATAGATACATACTTATATTTCTTGAAATCAGTAGTGAAGATGATCTTTATTGTCATGGTTATGTTATGATAAAAGGGTTTCAAGTGCTGTGGCAACATTAATACTGTGGTCAAACCTGTCACTGTGTCATGTCTTACTTTAGTTCATCTTCAATGACTCTTCTACACTACTAGAGGACACAGTCATTAAAGATTTTAAACCTTATTTTCCTGAATTCCCATGTTTATCTTAATTCTCAAGTGGTTCTGGAATTTACTTTTCTTATTTCTCTCTTCTGTATAAAGAACAAAATTAGAATGAATAGCAGACTATTCCTTCGGTGTAAAATTTACAAAAAAATATTCCACTAAGTGATCATTTAGGCCAGTGCTGTCTTATATGTAGAACAAAAATTAAGTGTATCTCTAAAAGGAAATGTAAAATAAACTATTTTTTCTTTTAAAAATCATCTACAAAGCAAGAATGAGTCCATTATACTTTAACTGTTTAATGAGCTGCTAATGAGAATTCAAATGTACTACTTCTAACTTTGAAAATAGACTTTCATAATACATCTACATTAAACAGCTCTGGCTCCTCTGAAATGGAATCTGACACTTATAAATATATTTCAATATTATTGAATTCTAAAGCAAAATAATGGTTCCATAGATAGAAATTATTTATAGAAAAATGTTAATTCACTTTTTGTGTCCTTGTAGCACAGCAGAATATTCTCATGAGATATATGCATATATGTATACTATATGTATGTACACATATATCTTAATCATGAGACATTGCAATATTTTTACTGGATTACACGCTACTGAGCAAAATAGTACATGCTTATTATAGTATATGTAAATCTATACAGTGGAAATAATTTCTGCAAATTAAATGTGTTCCTTGATTCTTGTAATTGATTCTTCAAATATTTTTATGTCTCTTATCAGGATTGAAGTTCATATAGTTTTGCCTAGTATTCTTCAAACATTGCTTTTGTGAAAATCTGTGATCATGAAAAGGTACATGGCTGCATAGTGGTAAAGTATGTTTCCTTAGATCAGTCTTTTGTCCAGGTTAGATCAGGTTTTTTCCATAGATATTTTAAATATCTAGTTAATTTAGTGACTAGCCTTGATGGCTGTTATATCAGGTCTAATTTACATAAAGCAAAATTAACCCAGGCACAGAGCAGCTTCACCCCTGATCAGCCTTACTCAGTGCTTATAAGTACTCACCTCCTTAGCATAAAGGCAGTGATCAAAATGCAGATCACTCTATGAACTTTCTGATGTATATTTAATTAGATATTTGATCTGAGTAATAGTTCTGGAAATGTCTTGTTTGCTTGTTTATTTCAACTTGTTTCAACTGCCTTATGGGGAACTTCTACGTGCCAGATGATCACTGGGAACACCATACAGCTGGCACAAACAGGTCCAGGAGAATCCTAAAACACCTGGAAGATAACTTCATGGTATGGATACTAGGGGTACTAGGAAAGATATCCTTGATTTGTTGCTTGTTGATAGAGGGGGTCTCAGGAGTGGCCACCTTGGCCACAGTGGCCAGAGAGCAATTGAGTTTAAATCTAGTCTGACTGGACAAAAAGTACAAGCCAACCTTCAGCCCTGGACATGAGAAGAGCAGACTTGAGGCTGCTCAAGGATCTAAATAGGTAAGGTCTCCTGGGAAAATGCTTCTGAAGGTTCTGGGGTCCATCAGTGCTGATGACTTTTTGAGCATCACATCCTAAGAGAACAGGAGCAGGCAAATCCAAAATGTCAGAAGTCAAGCATCCATGGAACTGTCCTGTGCAGGGACAGGAATTGGACCTCAATGATCCTTCTGCATCCATTTCAATGCAGGATATATGTTCTAGCTTTACAGACAATGAGGTTTATAAGGTCGAAGTCTTGTCAGCTCAAGCTAACTTGTGTATTTTGATGTCTTGATCATATATTCATGTTACATTTTCAAGTAAAAATGGGAATATTAAGATATAAATAACAATAAAATATAATTTAGACAGGTAAGAATGGTCAGTACTAAAGCTTTTCAACTCCAACAGAATTCTTGCTTGCTCAGGCTGTTCAACACTTCTATTTGTCTTAGATGCTATATAAGAATAGATTATGACATTTATAACAGACACTGTATAATTTCTGAGGAGAAATTAAATTATTTAACTATTTCTCTGAGTTTCTAGTATGTACTGACTAAATTGCAAGGATAAAATAGCATATTATAAGATATATATCAGAAAATCAAAGAGCTTTACGTAAGCTTCAAAATAGACTCATACGTTTCCATGCCTTATGGGGAGTTTTTAATTAACAGATTTTTGATATATTGTCAAATCTCAAAGAAGCAAATTTAGATGTAATATTTTCTAATTTTAAAATTAATTATAATGAAATTTATCTCTAATCATAAATTCAAAATTCTATTTCATTCAACTGAAGATGAATTTTGATCAAGGAAAGTCTCAAAATTTTGGAATGGTCAATATAATATCTCTACATCTACTTATATGCAAGTTGCATTGGCCTCTGCTCTCAGAACACACAATGGTTTAGGGGAAGAGGAATTTTATCAGTAATTCTTAAGATCTGATTCTTAGTAACTGTGCGGTTTTCAATTCAAGATCTTCCATTCCAGAATTGCTATTCTTAAAGAGCAAATGTAATCAAGTTCTTTCAAACCTCAGTTCTGTCTTAACAGTTGATATATATTATTTATCTTATTAGTGAAATCTTTTTGAAACCACGGGATTCACGTGAATGAAAACCCTATGAGCCATCTCACATAACTAATGCAAAGATTAATTACAGTAGCAGGGGCAAAAGTGAACTGATTTACATACTTCCAAATGTAGCAAGTGTAAAATATTCTTCAAAGTAAATTATCACTGACTTGATGAGCTGAGAGACAGAACTGTATTTGCCATGAATCGCCTTTATCTTCAAGGCTGAATATAAGAATGGCACATTTGCATAAAAATCTAAACAGTGAATCTCAATATTAACTGCTAATTGAATATTCCTGATTAAAATTTTAATCCTTGAAAGCAATTACATTTTCTTCTGAAGACATTTCTGATTGATTCCTTCAGTAAAGATGCTGGGAACTCTTTGGAAATCATTTTAATGGTGTTAAACTGGTGTCTCTTCACACATCAGCCCCCTGGGAATGGCTAATTATGAACACTAGCTACAGTCAGGACTTCGGACTGGTTCTACATTTATGTGAACCTCTTTCTTCCCAGCACTGAGAACACAGCTGGCAATTGAACAAATATGCTAATGTGGCAGGCCAGAACAAGTCAAAAAACCTGAACTTTCTGAGAAAGAAAACTTTCTGAGAAACTATTAATTGCAGAAACAAGTTATTTCTATTTTAGCTGCAACAGAAAGCTAGTCTCCTGCTTTCTGCTCACTTTAAAGTGCAAAGAAACATATGCTGTAGATCATTATTTGAGATAAAGCTGAGGGAAAATTTTAGGCACATTTTGTCACGAATTTCCTAAAGAAATGACTAATAAATAGTAAAGGGCCTGAAAATTACCACAGATTCTTGAGGGCGGGGGTGGGTGTTATTTTTTTGTTTGTTTGTTTTATTTCATTTTTGAAGGTTTTTTTGTTTGGGTTTTTTTTTTGAAGTACAGTTTTTTGTTGTTATCATCTTGTTTCTTTTAACTAGAAAATGGATTGGTTAGAACAGGAATTTCCTACTAGTTACAAAACAGCCCTCCCCTCCACTCTGTACCTTACTCAATTTACCTTTTGTGCTTGTGTAATTCTGATGATAGTAAGGTTTTCTGGATTTAAAACCCAAAGTCTGATTTGGGTAAAATGAAGGATCTTAGATGTAAACCTTGTGAGGATGGTCTTGGCACATTACTTACAGCACTTCCAAGAACTATTAACTTCCAAACACTGTACTTTTATGAAATGCTGTTTATTTTATTATTTTTAATGGTTAACTGTCTTTGAATTGATATCTCTCTGTTTTCATATTGAGAATTCTGTATAAGATTTGCAGGAAAAATTATTTTGTTTGGTGGGTTTTTCTTATCACAGCAGCAAACTCCTTTCTTCCTGAAATACCGGGGGTTTTTTGCTGCATCTTAAGCTAGTAGTATATTTTTGAAGGGTCACTGCCATTTCAACTGTAATCTCAGAAATCTCATTTAAAGTGATAATATTGGCACTCAGTCTATTTGAATTAAATTAGAAATTTTGTTCCTGTTTTTGTCTCCAACAATATGCTTAACTTCCTGTGATCACTTACATCCTCCAGGTTAAATGCAGCAAATGTAAGGGAGCATCTTTTGTTGGCTTCAATACTCTTTGAATGCATTTAGAAGTGGCTTTACAGTAATGATTTTGGCATCCCCCCTCCTTATTATTTAGAAACCTAAATTCTTCTGTGATTCCTCAGTGCACATGGAGTAACTTATTTTCTTCTTTTTCTTGCAAGCAAAAAATTCAATGTGAGTATGTACCATATGACTACCACCTATTTTTAAATATTTTTAGGAATTTTAATGTTAGATGTTCAGTGGTTTGAGCATGTTCCAATGTATTCAGAGACAGAGTAGAGATTTTCATACTGATGATTTTTCTTTTTCCTTCTTTAATTTTCACTACAGCATAAAGTAAATGTTACTTTGAGTTCAATAATAATTATACAGGACAGCATATAGTGCCACCAAGAGAAGGTCAAGCCATGTCAAACAAGCCTGATCTTGTACTGAGGTTACTCTAATAAAAAGTTTGAAGTGTTCCAAAGCCTAGGAAACAGCATTTTGTGTCTCTGGCTGGGAATAGTGCCTCAATTAAAGGTGATACAGTAACAAAGGTATATAACACGAAGAAATGGTTTCATGAAAATTCAAGGGTCTATGTTTTAGTCTTACTTGCTAATCTTACTTTAGAAATCATTTTCTTCAATGAATGTACATCAAGGGAATGAATAATTTTAGTTCCTGATATCTTACTTCCCAATTCCTAATTTCCAGTTTGTTTGTTTTTTTTTTGTGCAGATATTCTGCAAAATATAACAGCCCAATTATAACAGCCTCTCTCAATTTTGTGATAGTAATTGTATTATTAATGTTTCAAATTGTTCATTATACTTTATTATATTTTCAACATAGAGGGAGTGGTTATAAAAAGCTCACCTGTTTCTTCTGATTGGTTATTCTCTTTGGACCTCTATGCTAATAGCAGTTGAAATGGAGCACCCAGTAAAAGGGGTACAATCTGAATATGTGATTGCTTAGGTTCTCAGTCTCCATAGAGTCTAAGTCAGTAAAAGGAAGGTCAGGAAGCTATATCTTTTGTTCCACTTTCTACCACTGTCTGTCTTAGAACACTGGAAATTCTAACTCAGGTCACCAGTTCTTACTGGTTATTGTGTGAGACAGTAATAGCAGCTGATATTACTACTTGAAATGATGAATAAAGCAAAATTATTAAGTATGCTGTTGCCATAGAAATTCCAGATTTCTTTAATAATTAATGTATTGTTAAAAGTGAGAAGTATTTAACGCATATGTTTGTTGTGAGGAATATATTTTCAAGACAGCTTTTAAAGCTTTTATAACAACTCAGTCAAAAATAAATATAGTATCAAAATTTATCCACTCCCAAGAGTAGATCTTAACAAAAAATATGTTCCATTAAAACAAATACTAATTAGAAAACATTTTTGCCTTGATTTACAATAAGCACATAGATAAAGCTCTTTTCTATTGGGAAGAGGAAAGTTCTACTTTGAAATAACAAGGTGCAATAAAGTAGTCAATAGAACACAGAATGGAAACTTTCTTTTTTAAGCATAGCTCCATAAAGTGTGGTTATAACTTGCTATTTGAGCTATCATCCTCTAAATATTTTTATATACTGTATCTCTTCTTACATGAGCATCAACTGGAGGCAACTGTAGTATTCCTAAGACACAATATTTTTCAGAGTTGTGCTACTTGAAAGATTTATATGCATTGAAAAATGATGTCAGATGCAGACTGTTATGAATCAGCTCACAGTACTGTATGTGGAGGAAAAGAAGAGCCTTGTGCTATTATATGACATTCAGTAAATGTGCATGATTTGTGGTGTGGATGAGAACATCATCCCCTGAATGATCTTCTAAATTTGAAAAGTGTATTAAAGGCAGGTGCTCTGGCTGTTTGGAATGAAGGCAGCTCAGTCATAATACCCAACAGAAAAAACAAGATTGTACATTTCACTAGGGTATAAAATGGCTTTTGTTCTGCAGGCAGCACAGAACAAGGCAAACAGCTATTTTGGATTATCCAGGGCGCGTGACTGCAACTGGATTAAAATCCTACCTTTTTAACTTTATCTGTCCACACCCTTTGCTAAAACAGGCTGCATATTCCAAGAGTGAGCAACAAATTTGATGTGTAGTTTCCAGCCTTCAGTGCATTGCAGCAGATTTTGCTCAGGTGACTCCTGGAGCAATGTGGCCTTGCCAGCCGCATTCCCCTCCGTGGCCACCTTCAATGCCTTGGGCAAAGCCACGCTGCCTTCAGCCAGCTCTCAGATTCACACAGCATATGCTGCCACATTCAGCTCCACTGCTCCTGAAACAAACTGGGTGTAGGTTGAACAAACATTTTGTGAAAGATCATATTACCTTCCCTAATGGTCGGTTCCAGGTGGTTTGCAGATATTCAGCCACAGAAGATTGAGACCTTTTGTCTGTTGTAAGGTACCACAGATGCAAGAGACATGGAGTCATTTTCTGTTTGACTTGTTTGGTTTGTTTTTCATTTAAAAGATTAGAAAAATAGCAATAATGGTGAGAACAGAATTTACAGAAGTTTTTGGAGATTACTATTGATATGATTTTTGCTCATCACTCAAAAAAGCAGGTGGCAATCCCTGGCACCTGGTAATCCCTGATTTAACCTCACAGCCCTTCCCCTTCTGCCTAGAAATTCTCTGAATTCATCCTTCTTTTTTCATGAAGTATTGAGAAGATGTCAATTAATTCAGGTGTTTTTTTATATGGTGCTCAGTACTTGTTTTTCGAAAAGGGAAATTGAAAGGGCTAGAGTTTTCAGATCATTGCAATACCACCAGATTGGGTTATTATATTTTGATCAAAAGGGGAAAACAGTGTTTGATGATTCCAATTTTTTTTTTTTTTTTTTTTTTGTGCATTGTAGGGATGGTATGATAAAGATTTGATCAATATTTTTAGAAGTTCAGTCTATGAAATTCCACAGCATCCACTGTAAACAATTTTTAATTAAGCATTTCTGCTATTTTTCCATGCATTGAAATAGTTATTCTCATTAAACTTTATGAAAGACGCTCTGCAAACAAGAAACATTAATCAAAGTGTTTGTTATAATATCAGATCATCTATTCAGTAATTATTTACAACATGCCTAAGGCTGATCTCTGAACTTTCTGCATGGGAAACTCATGTTTATCTGCTCTATCTTAACCCCTGAGAATTGTTGTTACCTCTGTTTAAGCAGCAAGTAAAGGAAAAAGTAGGGAATAAAAAAAGTGGAAGACTTGATTGGACAGTGATTTGTAATACAAAACATAGAGAAGCAAGATTTTGTTTTTTCTCTTTCAAAAACCTCACTTTGTTTTCATCTACAGAGAGGACAGTGAGCACCTCTATAACCTAAGGAACAGCTGTACTTACATACTGATACTAACTAAAAATAAATTGAATCCCTAAATCACAAGCTTTTATTTTTATACCATGACTATACATTTTTTTTCCATAATGGTTCTGTAGGAATCGTTGTTGCTCATAACTTCCTTCTGGTCTCAAAAGCTATCCAGTTATCAACACACCAAAAAAAAAAAAATCAAATCTTCTTCTATTGCTGAATTCATATAAATAAAGCAGTCAGTTCTGTGAACCACAGACAATGCCCTGAATCTATCTCACAGATTTAGAAACACTGTTTTTAAAAAAATATATAAAATTATGCCATATAAAAGCTATTACATAGAGATTTAAAATTCAGCCCAGTTGATGTCCAGTATGCCACCATATTTTCAGGGTGTGTTTCTTCTCTTATAGCAGCATGCATCCTACAAGTGGCCACGTAGGAACTGCTGATAGAGTTGCCTCCTGTTCAGAACTGAGCAGGATTATTCCCATTTCAGTGTGAAGCCTGCTATTTCTGCATTCTATAGGCACTGCTGCTGACAAGTCTGTGATGAAGAGCTCGCCATCTATGTTTCAAAATCCTTTCCTGAAATTAAACTATTAATCCACAGGGAAACTTCCAAGCAATATTGTGTTGCTTCTTTATTGTCATATTATGCTGCAATACAGAAGGGAAACTCTCGTAAAAGTAAATTCTTTGCTTTTCTCAAAACCTGTCACTTGCACTGGGGAGCAGCTGCTTTGTGGAAATATTTGCTTCAAATAGTCATTCTGCAGATTTTTTTTATGTTCAAGTTGGACTTGTTGAAAAACTAGAAGAAGATTTTCACTTGCTAATTAGTATCCAGTGAAGCTGTGCCTTAATGTAATTATTCCTTCCACAAGGATCTTAAATATCTTCTAGTCCAACCATCCTACCATAAGCAGGGACAGTTTCCACTAGACCAGGATGCTGAAAAGCCACAATATAGTCTTACCTTGAACATTTCCAAGGGCAGGGCATCCACAACTTCTTTGTGTGATCTGTCCCAGCGCTTCAAAAAGTATTGTACTTCTATGTAGTCAGAATTTCAGTTTAAAGCCATTCTCTCTGACCACTACCTGCCCTTTTAAAAAGTCCCTATCCAGCTGCCTTGAGGCCCCTTTAGGTGCTGAAAAGTGTTTTAAGGTCCTCAAAGTCTTTTTCTGTCTGGGTTGAACAACCCCAACTCTCTCAGCCTGTCTTCTTAGGATATCTGTTTGAGCCTTCTGAACCTTTCCCTGGACCTACTGTGGACCCACTCCAGCAGGTGTCCTTATGTTAGGAATCCCAGAACTGAATGGATCAGATTTTCATGCAGTAACAATTACAGAGGCAGTTTATTTATTTTGGTTGATCTGTTACCTTTGAGTTCAGTTAAACAGAAATTTATAAAACAAAATACATGAAAATGCATGAAACCAGTTAAACAAAGCTATTTTCACTAGAAAAACTCTATTATGATGATCAGATGTGATATCCCCCCAGACCTACTTTGACTGTTTTAGATCAATATATTGAAATCTTTACACAGAATCCCAACAAAAATTAGAAAGAGGATCTATATATTTAAATTAGAGTTGGTTACTGACACGTAGTGAAACAGCTGAAATCACGTGGTTAGCCTAACTTCAGTATTGGAAAGAGATGCATGTGGTGGGAGACAGGGATGGTAGTTGAAAGGCAAAGAAAATCTAATTTAATTTAACATGTGGTGTTTCTATTTAGGTCTTCCACTGATAATTTTATAAAAGTAATAAATTGTCTGTCTTCTAAAAAAATGTTTAAGTTGGAGACATACATTTGACAATTCAATATTTGTAGGGTAAGTAATAAGAATGGGGGGTGATTAGTTTCTGAAATATATTTTTGAAACTTTCTAAAACTACTGTAATGATGGAAGAAGTGATAAATGCTCTTCTGATTTGGCACAATTCCAAAATTGTTTAGGATATACATTCTAGATTTGAGATGATTGAATGATCCTAAACTTCTCTTGCCCTGGCACCTTGGCAATGGTTTTATATTCCAGGATATTGTTCTTCAGTGGAAGTTCATTCCAATCAAATAGAGATGGCCACTAGATCATATTACCTCTTAAATTAACATGAAGAACATTTTTGTCCCTAAATACCAGTTTATCATATTTTTTTCTCCTTCATTAGGAGATTCTGCTCCATATGGCAAATCTTATGGGTATTTTAAAATTAAATGAACAGAAGATACTCTGCTTATGAAGATAGATTTAAAAAATCAGTATCATTTGCTTTGCATAGAGAGATTTGGAGGCAACAGAAGTAATTATGAAATGCATGGAAAGCACTGAATGGCTGGTAAAACACCCATTTAAAACTGTCAGGATGCAATACACAGAGAATTCTACTTAGCCCTTAGGTTTGCAAGTAGCATAGTGTGTATAAGAAATATCAAGTTTATCTAACTCTGGAAGGATGAGGAAAATGGAAGCAATCTCTTGTTGCTCACTTGATGAGATGTTACTGAAAGATAAACACTATCTCACATCCACGAAATGGAGCTCCTGAAAATTTATTTTTAGATTGAGAAAGCAACACTTCATTTTGGAGAATTTTGGCATCTGAATGCATAAGAGGGAAATAGTTCTCAAAAGGGAATCTCTTGCTGTGTTCTGATTTTTTGATTTGTGAAAAACTGAAAATTGAAATGATGAGAAGTCACAACAACTCTGTACAGATATCTTCTTTCTTCAAAGTCTCCAGTCTCTGGGTAATAGATAGTGAGCTGCCAAATAATGTTCCCCTTGAGAGAAACCCTAAACAAAAACATAAGTCAGTGTCAATCTTTTATTAAGATTAAATAACTTCTTTTTACAATACTTGCCAAACAAAACTTTGACTCCCAAATATGTGTTCAAACATATTGCACAAGAAGGTGAAAATAATATATTCTCCACACTTCTTATGTCCCCACAAAAAGATCCTTCTTTTTTCAACATAAAAGAACCAAGATTCAGACTGAGCTCAGCTATCCATCCTCCCCTTGCTGAGGTGTACAGAGTTTGTCCTGGGAGTTGCTCTGGCCCAGTGGTGAGGTAGGAGCAAAAATAGATTTAAGAGAGAGCTGGGCAGGCTGGAACACATTCCACATTTCCTAGGCAAGGGAAACAAGATACTAAAGGCAGAAGTTAGCTAAAGTTGGTAGGTCAGAGTAAGTCTGACGTTATCACTTCTGAGGCTGGCCTCGACAAAGAAGGGATAGCAAATCTGGGGGTGGGGGTGTTGTTTTGGGTTTTTGGGTGTTTTCTTTGTTTTGAGTTTTTGTTATTTTGTTTTTCGTTTTGTTGTTGTTGTTGTTGTTGTTGGGTTTTTTTGTTGGGGTTTTTTTTGAAACATAAGAAAATTTGTGAGTAGGTAGTTTGACTCAACAGCTGGGTGCAGAATGCTATTGCTCTCCAGTTTTGAAGAAACTTTTTTTATCATTCTCACTCCTCATCCTGGGAGATTGAGGGTCTAAAGACAACCTTTTCCTATATGATTAGACATGCAGTCTAGTCCCAAATCTAAGACTACTTTGGAGGAGGACACTGGAGCTCATGATACAGCAGGATGGTCATGAGAAAACCAGAGTTTACATCATGGAAATTCACTTCGTTAGTGCCCAGGAATAGCTGGTTAGTGTCATTAGAAATAAATACCACTTTGGCTGTTTCTTGATAAAGACAAGCATAATTTTGTACTCAAGGATGATGCATGGTGGATAAAAGTTCCCTTACAACAATCATATCCACCAATGCAAAAGCTCTGTCCTGTTTTTGTGATCATGGTTGGAGTATTTCTGTTCTTGCAATTTTTTCAGCATATTTGGACTGAAGTGTTAAATCATCCTCATGGCCATTCTCACACTGGTATTTGGGATTTCCATTTATCCTGTCAAGGATCATGTTAGGCTTCCTCACCTAATCATCATTAGGTTGTCACATTAATTTCTTCTGAGATTGCTAGTAATCTCTAGAGGTTTTGCTTTCCTGTAGGGAGTTCCCTCCCTTAAACCATTCTGGACTCAGGGCTGGCATTTTTCTTCTTGTCTATATCAGTTTGTGTTTAATGAAATCAAAATGTTTTCCTATGGACAGGCTTTTTTACCAAATGCACTTCATCATATTGCATTCCTCATTTATCATACCACCAATGCTTGTGTCCTATGGAAATTAACTCAGCAATATTTGCTTCTAAATAATTTTGCTTTCCCTTACTGTTTGTACATAACTTCCCTTAGATTTTTTTTCTTAATTTTAGTTTAGATTTTGTCTATATGTGAACAGAAAAAAACAGAACAAAAAATTATAATTATTTGGATTTATCCTATGTGAGCAAATGACCATTGCTGTGTAGTAGCTGTTTTATTATAAATAGGCAAGACTTTCTTTCTGTGAATGAGACATGCTGGAAGTCTGTTTTCTTTAACAGGAGATTGCAGTTCATAGAACAGTTTATTTCCTGTAGAAACATTTATTCAATAACTGTGTTTTCCTCAGTAGTGATACCTGTGGTGTTCAGTGCATCATCATTTATGTTTTCCAAATCATATTTCTAATTGTGAAAATATTTTTGTGTCTGCCAAAGCATATTTAACATACTAGTTAAGCAATTTTTAAAAGGAGAAGGGAGATTTTCAAAATGGGATTTGGGGTTATTTTTTTCAAATATTTTGAATGAATGCATTGAGTGTTTGATTTCTGGTTGTAAAGAGCCCAACCTGAACTTCTAAACAAAGTAAATTTATTCATAAGAGCTAGTAAAAGATAACTTCAGCATCTGTTGAATCGCTGACGTGTGTCATGTACTAGGAAAAAAAACAAACAAACAAACATAAGACCAGTGATTTTTTTTATAATTTAATAGGTGGAAATAGATTATGCTTAATTACTCATAATATTCAATAAAGCTACAATTTTTCTTTCCCAAATGGACCAAAAAGCAAGGCTAAATGTTAGTCATTTATTTTAAAAACAGAACTGTTTTTAGGGAATAAATTCTATCATCACTGTAGGCTCCTATTTCCCTTATCAACTTCTGCCAACTCTTTTTCTGTAGAGAGAAAGCTCCACCTGTTTGCTTCAACTCTCTCTGAATCTTCACTTGTGAAAATTCTCTCTGTTGTCTTTGGTTCACAGAAAAGTCCTTTTTTTTCTTCTCCTTTTTTTCCTTTTCTTGTCCTTTTTAAAAAATTATTTTTAAAAAATTATTTTCCCTGGAGATTGGCCCTCCCATAGTTTATTTCTTATCATCTAAGACTCAAGTTGACCAAACTTTGTCATTTAACACTCTGCAGCTTTTCTAGTGCATGCAGAGAGAGCTTGTCAAAGAAGCTGTGGCTTTGTTCATCACACTTTTTTTGGAAAATATCTTGTCTGGCTTTGAAGCCTGCCTCTCCCTGGGTGTTTTTTTTTTTTTTTAACTTCATCTTTAAGGTAGTCAACACCAAAAGAAAAGTTTGGAACTTTTTTTTTTTTTTTTTTTTAATATAAATCAATTTTTAGTTTTGTGCCTCCAGAAATCAAAAAAGGGCTTAACTGAGCCTTTAAGGTCCTGTGCCATGCTGGGGATGGTGTGGATTCCCATTCCTCCAGCAGGCACTCTGGAGGCATTTTGCCTCCAGTAAGCACAATACCCTGTACAGCTATGGAGCACTGCCTGCTGCTCCCTTCCCTAATTGCTGCTTCCTCCCACAGCCAGCAGCTTCTGATGATTACTGAGTGGAGACTGTGACCCCATTTCATCTGCACCCCTTTTAGAGCTGCTGCTGTTAGTAGCACTAAACAGAAGCTTTTTATGGTTTATTTTTATTGTACATATGGTACATGTCAGAGATTTACAGTGTTGTGCATCCCTAAAAGGCAGTTCCTAAGAGCTTAGCTGATTCATTAGGGCATATATGTATTATTAGAGATTTAACTCTAGTACTAAAATAATTGGAGCTTACAAAACAGGAATGCAAATGAGTCAAAAGATTTATTATTTGTCTTTTCCCTGCTCATTGCCTTGTAAAATTTTAACAGTATGGAAAAATCTCATTTGAAAGCTTTCAGGGTAGGCATTGGGGTAAGTAACTTTTGAACATTCTCAACCCTTCTGATGAAATTTATAGGTGATGTTGAAAATTTGGTTTTTTTCTTTTGCTCAAAAATAATGAATTGGGGTGTCTGTTTTAGGTACTTTAGTCACCAGCTGCTAAACAGGAGTAAAAAATAAAATTCACATGGAAAGACTGTGTTTCTGTTTAGAAACATCAGAACTTAGTCATCTTTCAATTCAGAAAATACATAACTCCTCGTCTGCTCAGAGAAAACAAAAGTTCTATGAAAATTGATCAGAAAACAGCTGAAAATAAATTAAACCTGCCAGATTTGGAGGTTTTGTTTTCTTGTGGGTTTTTTTTGGTTGGTTTGATTGGGTTTTTTTAAAGAAATTTCAGAATGTTCATTAGCTTTCCTAGTGCTTGATGTTTATTCATATTCCTTATCTCTTCACATAAAGGTCTATGGCATAGTTCAAGTATAAACAAGAAACAAAGAAAGGACTGAGGTACAAGAAAACTTAGCAGAGGCAAAATGTGTTCTAAGGACTTTGTTACTAAGAAGGAAGGGCTTAACACACAGCAGTACTGCAGGTATTTCAAAGGGCTTAAGAATTTTATGATCAACTTTGGCATGAAAAAGAGCTAGATTAAAAAAAAAGGTTTTACCACAGAAAATACTGAGACAAATCAATATAATATTATGCCCCTACCAGAAAATCAAAAATGTTGATGAATAATGAATTTTCTTTCCCTGCAAGGAACTGTCTTTGATAAAGGCACTTGTTTCCCATGGGAGATTATTTTTATATATTAAAAAAAAAAAAACTTAAAAGAGAAATAACTGTGGAATATCTCTAATATCTCTAATATCTCTTTATGAAGGAGCATCTGTGGAGGGGTAGTGGAGGATGCTGATGATCCAGCTCTCATGGAAAGGGTTCCTTCTCAAGGGCTGAGAGTTGCTGCAAGACCATGGTGTGCATTACACAGAGTTGAGCAAGCAAGCACCTTGTGAATTGCAGTGACCCAGGGTGAGAAGTGCCCTTTGGAGTTTTGTAGCAGGAACAGCTCTCTGTCTTAGCTCATAGTGGCTAAAATCTGACTTTGAACTGTGAAGGGATGTTTGCTTGATATAGGAAAGATAGCCTCAGAGGAGCTGTTCTCTTTGTGTGTAAAAGATTGTTTTAATAATAGATTCAAGTTCTGCTCAGGAAAGATATTTTAGAGCAAGTTAACTAGCTTTGAAGTCACAAATTGACACATTTTTGGATCCAGGTGTTTAATATGAAATGTGCATTTAGCATGGTAGATGTACAGATAATTGAAAAAAATTAATTCCTACCTTAATTCTTATGTTTATGAGCAAAGCTGGTCAGGTTTTTTTTGTTTGTTTGTTTGTTTATTTTTTGCATAATGCATAACTTTTAATGTAGTCAGTCACTCTGCTACAATTCATTATGGTTCAGTTAACACTAGAGATGATAACTTTCTTTTCCCATGTGACAACTTTACTGCAATGATAATTTTTTCTAGAAACAGACTGATTTCAAGGAGAAGCTATCAGATCTGGGATAGACTTTTTTGAGGGAACAGGGAAGAGGAAAGGATGAACAGAAAAAGTGGATCATATAAGTGGCACAGAAGGAAGCAAATTCAAGTTCAATTTTCTTGTTCCATCTCTTTCCCAAGTCATTTCTTGAATGAATAAATATTTATTTATGAATAAATAATAGTAAGAGGGAGAAAAGAAAGAGAACTAGACCTAATCTATTACCACAGGAGGATACCAGAGTATGTGTGCAGATTGAAGCCCTTTCTTTGATTTAGAAGAACAGTGGGTATTGGTGTTAAAGGAGTGAAACTCTCTCAGCCAAATTTCCCAGTCTTATGTTCTCACTGAAACTGAAAAACTTTTGTAGTTTCTTATCTATCTGCTTTCTAATATATCTATTGGTATTATTTTCTAATATCACAGGATATTTATTGTGGGCTTTTAACATCCAGCCACTGCAATGTCAAACAATTTATCGAGTATATTTGAGGTTCTTATTGAAAAGCATCATTGGAATTTCTTTGTTAAGAAAATTTTAAAAACCCTAAAAACCTCAAAATACTTAGTCATTCATCAACACATATAGAGCTAATGAAAATAACAAAAAAAAATGTTTCAAACTACATATATATCATGAAGGTGTTTTGCTATTTGGAAATAAAATTTAAGGACTGGAGGAAAATATTAATAGAAATAATTCTAGATTTTGAATTATTTGCAGTGGTAAGAAACTTTCTAAATATTTTTTTCTTGCTGTTGTTTGTTTAATGTACCTTCAAAAAAATCATGATTTGCTTCAATCTCAGCAAATAAACAGTTACTGTAGAGTGTTGAATGAAGATATTCAAAATGCAGAAGTTATAGAAACATATTATTCTTTTATGTAACAATTATTAAAAAAGAAAAACCCACTTGAATATATACGAATATATACCTCATTGTATATGCATATGTGTGGGTTTTTTTCCTATATGAAAACCACAAAAAAATAAAAATATTGAGGGACTAACTGAATGAAATAGTGCTTTTGTATGGGGATGCAAAACCATGAGCATAACAGAATGCAGAACTGCACTGAATGTTTCTATCGTAGTCTCAAATGCATAGAATTGTAGTGTGTGATTAAAGATCATATAAAACAACTATGGAGAAATTAAAAATGTGTGAATTTGTCATTTAAGTAAGTCTCGGTAGAAGAAGGCCTTGTTTGTGGTGGGTGCCTGTTCAAATTAAGTTTTGCCACATATGGGTAATGTGCATTTAGGTGCACAGACCATTATCCTTCAACATTTCAGTGCTCAGCATCCTATGTCTGCACTGGAAGCCTCTATGTGGAAATCAACTAATAAAAATGTATTTTAGGGTTTTTTTTAAATAGTGCTGGAAGGAAATGATAAAGAGTTTATGCTGTTATTAAACTGCTTTACACTTTATTTTGTAATAAATTCCAGAACTGAGATCTGTCTCCTGCTTTCCTCTGGGATAGTACAGTAATTTTCTCCACATCTTAAATTAGTGTGACTTTGGAATAGAACCTCCAGTAAATCATCAGAGAAATATTATCTTCAGTGAGGTGCACCAAATTACCTCAAGCAAGAATCTTTTGCAGAGTGGATGAAGTTACTATTTAAATGCAATATCCTATCAATGTTCCCAAACTTAGTGAAAAGAAATTATAGAAATAACAGCTGACATTTAGATCCTTATTTAGTAATGCACTGGAGGCAGGTTGTTCTAATTCCAGTTGTAATTGCTGTAATTGAGAGTCTTGTGGTTTGTGGGTAATGTTTGTGAGAAGTAATGTTTAGTTGTGGTAAACAACAATATGCCTGTCTGAGATCAAGGAAACCCACACCACCTCCTAGAGCTAGATTAACTATATTTAGGGGGTAAACTATATTAACTATATATAACCACTGGATGCCACAGTTCCAAGCTGTGTTTGAAAATCATAGAAGTAGCTGCTGACTGTAAAGAACAGGATAAGCTTTATGAATATCAAGGAAAGAAGACACTGGAACTTAAATTAAAAAAAAAAAAAAACAAAAAAAAACAACAAATAAACAAAGAAAATAGGAACAAAACCAAACCAACAACCAAAAAATAAAGTAAAACCAACATTCAACAAGCTCTCAAACTTATTTAGCAGCATTGAATGTTTTATTTGCATAGCCATCTGCTTTCTACAAAGAGCATCTCTGCCCTTAATAGTTCATACAGAAGATCAAAGAGTTAACTGCTGTTACCCCTGGTACATGAAAAGTGCTGAATTTTAAATGACAAGGCATCCTTCCTTAAGAGCTCCATATTTATATGTTGAGATTAAACTGAAGTAGCACCACCATCTGTTACTGTGACATGTTGGGATTCCACAGCACCAGCACAGTATCCTAGGGAGTGTCAAATAGGAAAACAGGAGGACAAAGAGAACAGATGCAGTCAATATAGCAAAAGTGCAGTTCAATAAATCCAAAGTGTGTTGTAATTTAAAGACAGTCTTTAAAACTGAATTTAGAGCACTGTGCTTACTGTGCCCTAAACCTTTACTTCCAACCTTTGTAATTGCTGCTTGTCTGCATTAGCATAAACATGTCTCTGCCTTGTTCATTGTTCTTAAAACTGAGTTTTGTACAAGGCCAAGTACATGACAGGTGTCTCAGGAAGCCATTCCTGTAAAACTTTCATTCTACTTATTTTAATTGCCTTACCTAAAACTGCGATACATGTTACTTTAGAATGATGCTGAATTATGTAGAATACTTTATGGTATTCTAGGATTTTGCATTAGATTGCATAATTAGAAAGAAATCATGCAAATATCATCAAAGTCTAATGCTAAATAAATACTGTGGGTAAAAAGAAATTGAGCAAAATTACCTGGTTTAATACCATTATGTATATTGTGACCATAAGGGATGACTAACATAGTATTTTTTATCTTTTGCTCCAGAATATATTTTAATATTTTTAAAAATGTAATTTTATGTACATACATTGCATCTCTTTCCCTTTGCGTTGATGGAGGTATAAGGCTTCTAGTAATCCTTAGGATGGAGCAAAGTGGCTGAAAATCTTCCCAGTGAAAAAGGACCTTGTAGTGCTGGTCAACAGTGTTTGATCACGAGCCAGTGCATTCCAGGGGGCCAAGAAGGCCAATGGCATCCTGGGCTGGATCAGCAATAGTGTGGCCAGCAGGAGCAGGGCAGTGATTGTCCCCCTGTACTCAGCACTGGTGAGGCTGCACCTCAACTCCTGGTTCAGTTCTGGGCTTCTCACTCTAAGAAAAGCACTGAGGTGCTGGGTGCATCCAGGGAAGGACAATGGAGCTGGGAAAGAGCCTGGAGAACTAGCTTTATGGGGAGTGTCTGAGAGATCTGGGTTGTTTAGCTTGGAGAAAAGGAGGCTCAGGGGAGGTCTTATCACTCTCCACAACCACCTAAAAGGAGGGTGTAGGTGGAGTTCAGCATTTTCTTCCAGGCAGCCAGTGACAGGAGAAGAGGACATGGCCTCAAACTGCACTAAGGGAGGTTCAGGTTGGAAGAATTTATTCACTGCAAGGGTGGTTCAGCATTGGAATGGACTGCCCAGGGCAGTGGTGGAGTCACCACCCCTGGAGGTGTTCCAGAAATGCCTGGACACGGCCCTTAGTGCTGTGATTTAGTGGACATGGTGGCATTTGGTCAAAGATTGGGCTTGGTGATCTTGGACATTTTTTCCAACCTTAAGGATTCTGTGAGTCTATAGTACTTAAGATAGGTTTGAATGCTGCCTGACTTCAGGTAATATCCTATAAGTAGTCCATAAAAACTATACAAAGCTTGTTCAGTGCTGAAAATTAATCCTGATTTATAATGTTCCCTATGCCACTGTTTCAAGCATTTTATCCACAGACAGTATACCACAATGAGAAGGATGTGAGTGAGAAGAATCAGCATCAGTCTGGAAAAAAAAATCTAAAATTCAGTTAGTGCTTAAAATAGTATGGCAACATGATTTTGCTATTTTTTCTCCGTGCTTTAAGCAGCAAGGGAAATTTTAAAAAACATCCAGTGATTGATAAAGGAAATGGTAGTGAAAGTTAGAACCACATGAAAGCTATCAGGAAGCAAACATGAAGGAAATGATTAGAGCAAGTGTTTGCTAATAGCTTTGATGTTAATAGTATTTCAAAAGAAGAAAGTTGCTAGTGTTCAAATTCTTATGTTCACCCTGATTATACTTTTCTAGCGGCCAAAAAGAGCTACATAACAAGCTTTAACAAGCTCTGTGAAGTTTACCTTGAAATAAACTACATCTAAATTACCATCAGCTTAGAAACCTGGAAAAGAAATAACTTCTGAAGAGATTTGGATAACAAACCTGGAAGCATTTTCAGCTTTAACAGTCTCAGTTGGCACCTGGACTGGCAGACACAGGAGAAGAAAACACAAGCATAAGTTTAAACAGAATTCCTACCAGGAAAAGCTGTTTGTACAGGTCACACTTTCCTTAAAGGTGAGGACCTGACAGGGAATCCCCATCCTCAGATATTAAAACAAAATAAAAAATGTAGTTTGAAGCATTCTTAACAGCAGCTATCCTTCCACCCATTTTAGGTGGAATCTAGCAGGTTGCATGTCTGAATCAGCAGGATTTTTTATCACAAGAGTCATCCTGAAATGAAGAGCATTTTCCTTTGGATTTCTACTACAGTGGATTAATCTGATAAAAAGCTTCAGAAGACTCAGTTCAGGCTGCAATGACACAAGGCCCAGCAGGGAGCATTACATCTACTTCAACCACATCTTCTAACTTCTGTGTTTCTGAAGAGTATGTGTAGCCATCCATGAACTGTCCTACTAATCAGTCAGAAACTGGAGGAACATTAGCTTTTTTTCTCTCTTCTTTGACTTTTTTTCTTTTTTTTTTTTTTTTTTAATATATATTCAACAATGTATATTTTCTTCTTTAAAGTCCCCCCAAGCAGCCTAAGGTATGAAAGCAACCTTAAAATAAAAAACTAAAAATAGTATGCAAATTGTGAGGAAGAAATGTGGTTGGTCTTCTATCTTTGATTATGTTATTTAAATCAGATATGGGGAAATATCTGTGTTTTAAATAAAAATATCTTATTGTTTTCTAAGATGAATACTTAGGTTACAATGAACTATCTTGTAGGAAATAAACCTTTCCATAGCTTTTCCAACCTGCCAGGAAATTCAGTAGCCTGCTGCTCTAATTCCTCTGAGGTGTACCTGAATTAATTTTTTTTTTTGCCCTAGTTTTGCTAGCAGAGCACATGCCAAATCACAGTCAAATAATTAAGAGATTTTTCTGCTGTGCTCCAAGTGTATTTGAGTAAAAGAATGGGGATGCTGCTTCAAGTCCTGATTCTGAACTTTCAGAAAAAGCTTTTCCAAAAACTGAGTCATTGCAATGCTTCATAACTCCATTGGAGAGATATGTATTGTGGATGAATAAAAAAGGAAATAGTAAATATGAACTTGTTTGCCCAATATATCAGGTAGACACAGGAAAGAACACTCAGAGTTTTACTGATGGATCATTTATTCTCCATGTTCTTTGATGTCAGAGGTTTAAAATGAAACAGAAGGCATGGCTTCATGATGTTTTCCTAATGGACATAATATATCTCTCTCAATTGTAATGTCAGAAACTTTAGCAAGCTGGCAGCCAATCATCCAGCAAAAAATGATGGGTTTGCCCTCTTGTCCATCCCCAAAACAAAGCAAAAAAAATCTCTCCTGGAATCTTACCAGCTCTACTGCATTAGTTAATTTCTCTTCATATAAGCATCTAATAAAAAATCCTTAATACAAAGAATATAATGTAGTACTCCACACACACACAAAAGGTACATCTAAGGATAATGGCTTTTAAAAGATTAAAATATTTGTTTACATACATTGACTCAGGAACTATAAATCTGTCTCTGTAAGGAACTAACTGTAGTCAGGAATAAAAAAGTGTAGAAATCATTTAGTACATTTCTGGCTTCCAGCAGTTTATTCTGTACATTATGGTGGAACAAGGAGCTGCAGTGAACCTTTAAAGCTATTGCAGTAGGAGCTGAAGGAATACACTGAAGTTGTTAATATTAATGTATCTGACACTTTATTTTTAAATTTTCCACAAGATATTAATGTGTTGTTCTCTAGTCTAAATATAAATCTTATTTTTCCCTCTATATATCTTTTTTATTTTCTTTTTAATATCATGTTACCAATTTAAGGTGGGTAAAATTTTAGAGGTGTTTTGTTAAAGCATGAGGCCCAGGTGGCATCACTTGTTTGGTGTCAGGAGTATATTTTGAAAGTAGAATTTTGGTCTACCCAATCTTGTAGAATAACCAAGATATTCTTTGTATGATTCAGCCATTATAATACACATAAATGTCCTTATCTGAAGCATATCTTCAAGCAGCTTGACTGGAATCCAACCTGCTAGTGGTTCAGTAGTGAATCCAAGAAAATTTTTACGAAAATATGCTTTGTCCTATCATCTCCTCCATAAATCAAATAAAAGCAAAGGCAGTGTTTGTCAGAGCAGACTTCGCTTTATTGCATGTGTTCTAGTTGAACAAACACCACAATTACTTATTCCTATGCAGCCTCTTGGTTTAATTACATATTAAGTTTCAAAAGCTTTGTCAGTTACTTCAAGGGTATGAGCATTTCTCCTGTGTCTGAACAGAAACCAGATCTTCCTGTAAGAAACTCAACCTCAGGGAGAAGAAATTATCAGACCAAATTCCACATTAAATTCTAACCTGAGAAAAAGACTGCTTTTTTAGACTGCCTTTTTCAGTTATCTTTATTTTCTTTTCTATTTGCAATAATAAATATATATTTTATTTATTGTGTCCTATCTGTCATAGCTTCTCTCTCCATCTCCCAAAAGGAGAACTGCAATTCATTGCTCACCTCCAGATCCCCTTGCCATAGGGCTTGCACTTAGATTAGACAGTTCTGATCATCAACAATGAAAGACACTCTTTGTAAAGCAGGTGAGGTTTTGACTGTGGGGAAACATTTTTGGTTCCCTAACTGATGATTTTTTGCAGAGCATCATAAACCTAATCCTCTCTTTGCCTCATCAATTTTGCGCTGATATAACACATTTTTTGATAGTGCAAGTCAGAAGTAATTCCAATCGGAATTTTTTTTTTCATATTTACAGTTTTTTCATCTGATCATTTGCTTTCTTCTTCCATGAAAAGCTGTTACTTCAGTGCCATACATCTGACAATCTGTTTAATTGTGCAGTTGAACATGCAGAGGTAACAGAAATGGGGCAGGGGGAGTCGACAGACTTCCACTCATGCCCAGAACAACATATGGAACATTTGGATCGTCAAGAGAGTTGAGAAGCTTTCATTATTTCCTGTTTTCTGTCAGTTTTCACATTATAGAAACAGCATATATCTAAAGCCTGTTTGGGGGGCTTTTTTAGTTGTGGGATTAAATTCAGGTTGTAGCTCCCACATTTGTAGACACTCAGCAGAAGTGTTTATGTGAAGAGCCCTTTGTGGACTCATCCAGGTTTGACTAGATTGCTACTGGAAGCTATCAAAGAGCCATAAAATCCCCAGCACTGGTTTTACCTTTCCTGTGGGCATTGACCAACATGACAGTTGTTTCTCTTCACAGCTGTAGCTACAGCTTTTCCCTTTCAGCTCCCCAAGCCACTCAGCAGAGCCATGGCAGAGCCTGTCTGTTCTGACCTGCAAAGCCTCTCTTGTTTCGTGCTGTCTTTGTGCCCAGGAGAGGGTCCAACACTGGAACAGCCTCTGATTAGACACAGGGCTCTGGAGAATGGCTGACTCCAGAGCAGAAGTGCCCAAGCCAGAAAAACATTGATTTCTAACATGTGGATCTGAAATCTAATCAAATTTCAGTAATATCAGCCCGTGACCTTTTCTCTTATTAGTGAATTTATGCACAGCTTAGTCTCTGACTCCCTCAGCGCTTTGTGTGTGCCGGTGTTGCCTTCAGCATAATTATTGGGAAATTTTGAGTGCTAATTGAGCATGATTGAATTTTGATACATTTCATAGGAACTGTATGTGAGAAGAAAAACGTGCTTGTGATTTTCTCAGAGTGGTAAGGGATTGGGAAAGCAAGATTTACTGCAAGACATAGAATTCTGATTTTTCATGATCTAGTTATTTTTAATATAGTTCCATAACCAGGACTCTGGTGACATAATTCCATGTAGAACAGTACATGTTTCACATAAAATCCATTAAATGCATAATCATAAGTTTCTTTGCAGGACTGGGCTGAAGCTCAGATAACACTGTCATTGATAAACCCCTCTATTTTCAAGTGTTTAACACAGTTATGAAATTTTGCTTCTGCCAGAAGCTTGACTAATATCAAAACATCAAAAATATATTTTATTAAATTAGTTTTTACACTTCCTTGGTTTTGCTTTCAGAAATAATATGAAGGTGATGTCCTAGAGTACTGAGTATTTTGATGTTCAATCTATAATCAAAGCTGTTGCTTTCTTTTATCCTATTTTTTTAAATTATTTTCTCTTAGAACTAATTATTTTTGCACCTATTGGTGAAGATGCTCTAATTTAATCATTGTATGTATGTATTAGTTGAGTAAATTAACGTGATTTAAACCAAAAAAAATTAGTATGCTTTGTCTCAAAAATTTTCAAGCAAACAAGAATTAGAAATAACAGTTTAACTCCCACAAAGTAAAATAATGAAAATCACTTTTGAAAGTATTTGTAAATAATCCATTTGTCTAAAACATTTATACAAAAACTTTAGCAACACAAACTGATTCACAAGGGAATTTTTGCCTCATTTCTGTGAATTTAACTTGTTAGCCAAGCTCACATAGCTCAGTTAATTTTTCCATATGAACATTCTATTCTATTCTGTTTTCATTCTGATTTCAGACATTTTAAAATTTGGCAATATTTTTTCCCTTGCAATAAAGTTACTTTTAATTTGGAATAAGGATGAATGTAGATGATAAATTGTGAAATGCCTCAGCTTGATCAAGTTTTCTTAGTATCAACAAGCCTGAAGTGCAGATGAAAATCTAGAGTTATATCTTTTGTAACATATAAGCTTAATAACTAGATTGATAGATTTTAATTTAAAGCATTGGATATTATTTGTGATTCAAGATTCCATTTACCCTTGCAAGTTAAGTATTTTATTTAAGAATGCAGGATTTTTAGCAAAAATAATTGCTAAATACTTGATTTTTAGAGCATATTTTTCTAGGAAGACTAAAAGTTCATTTAAAAAAAATGTACCATGTAATTCTAGTATTTAAAATTTCAAAGATAAAGTCAGCTGAGGCTCAGTTCCTCAAAAATCTGTTTTCCATTCTTTTTATGGACAACATATGAATTTTTGTAAGAAAAACAGATACTCCTTTCTTAAGCAAGTTGCAGAAGAGACCACAATTACAAGAGAAGTGTTCTAAACCAGCTCCTCAGAAATTAAGAGTGGATAAGAACTGCATATATGCCTAACAGTACCTATACACTTCTAAAGAAAAGTATTTTAAGAGCCTGTGATATGAATTTTTAAATCTTACAGCAATTGTAATTAGCAGACTGAAAATTATGTGGATAATTCTTTTATAAGGTCAAATTAATCCTAAAGGTTTGTTTGGATTATGAGGAGAAATTTAATAACATCAGCAAACATGAAGAAATGTGAAGGGGAAATATTTTTTTTTTATTCTGTTTCCACTAAAAACTCTAGAAATACCCAGCTTAGGACAGCCTTTTACCTAAGAGGCTGATTGATAGACATCCATTGCTGGTAAGAATCTGTCAGTAGAACATCCCACACTAATACTTTCTTTTAACATTTTTTTAATCTATTGTTACTTTGCTAAAACTAAGATTTCTGCAGCTCTATTTGCAATCCTTCATTTGCCATGCAAAATTCTTACCAGGACATTCGGTGTTTCTGATTCCATAGGATGAAGCAAGTACTGAAGACTAACTAAAACAAATGGCAGAGAGGTTTCATGATATGTCTAAAGTTCTTCAACTATGTATAATGAAATTCTTAAAAAAAACAAAATGCTTCAAATACATAGAAAAACTGTCTATAAAAGACTGGATTTTTAGACATAATCTGTGCTGTCTTTTGTCTCTCTACATTATACAGTTTAGTATTCCTCATACTAGCAGTGGCACAGACAAGAAACTTGCCTGATTCAGAAGAACCTAGAAACATTTTTCCCATTCAATGAGAAATTATGGGTAAGGGTTTTTTTTTAACGTGTTTCTCATTTTAAAAGTATCATTACTTGATAGTGCTCTGGTGATGGCCTGGACAAAAGATGTAAATTCTCCTTAAGGCCAGTTTGTGATGACTCCTGGCAAATTCTATCAATGGAGTAGCTCTCCAGTGACCATCACTTACAATCCACAACGTGAGTGTGAGTGTTCAATGGGATGAGCACGTCCATGATTTCAAACTGTTTCAAACACATGACTGTTCATGACTGCTTCAAACACATTAGAACTCACAATTGTTTTGCATCTTGCAGAGCTTCAGGGGAAGAGTAATAGATCATTCATTAATGTGTAGATGGAAAGGAGAGTAGGAAAAGTAACCCTTCTTAAATGCTACTACAGAGAATGTGGGGTGAAACAGCATATAATCATTTTTTGGGAGACCTCTGGGGGCTTGGAAAAATCCAAACTTGTATGACACAGTACAAAATACTATGGAGATACAATTAATCCAAAAACTTTGAAGTTTTGGCAATATAGTGCTATTAGTACAAGATAATGATAACATGCATAGTAGTAATATTCAATAGATGCTGCAAAAATAACATTTAGACCTCATCATGTGTTATTGGAGAATTGAAAATATGTCACTTTAGGCACAGCCCTTTTCTATCATGTTTTATTAGCCATGTTATTCATTAGCCATATCATGTTAGCCAGATGCAGCTGGCTGCTGGGTCAGATTGATATTAAGGACATCTGGTAAAACAAATTTTCTTAGTGGGGTAGAACTGAACATAGAATCATAAAATAGTTTCAGTTAGGAGGCACCTTCAAAGACCTTCCACTAAACCAGGTTGATCAAAGCCACATTCAGGCAGGCCTTGAACAATTTCAGGGATGAGGCACCCACAGATTCTCTGGGCAACCTGTTCTACTGCTTACCACCTAAATCTTTAAGTTTAAAACCACTGCTCATTGACCTGTGGCTACAGGCACTGATAAGAAGCCTCTCTCCATCTGTGCTGCAGCTCCCTTCAACAGATTGGAATGCTGCACTTTGCTCTCTCTGGAGCCTTCTCTTCTCCAGACAGAACAGCCCCAGCTCACTCAACCTTCCTTCATGGAACAGTGTGCAGACACTCTCTCTCCTCTGCACCTGCTCTAACAGGTCCATATCTGTTTTTTACTGGGAACCCCAGTGATCAGCCATTCTATGATATTTATTAGGAGCCTCTGCTTAGTCTGCTTATAGGACAATACTCTTATGTCATTAAAAAAATAAAATAAAATAAAAAAACGTAAAAATGTTCAATTATTTCTAGTAGCTAGTTACCTGTACAGCTCACAACATTCCAATATTCTTGCTGGACAGAAAATAATGAACAGCAGATATCACCCAGGGAGGCTTCATGGAACCTTATCTTAAGCATGCCTATTAGTAATTTGCATTTTCAGATAAATGTCAATTTATTTTTCTTAGGTTTACTGCGACCTTGTTATATTTTAAGAAAATATTGTAGCATCAAAATAACTTCAGAAATATGATATTAAAGCCCTTGTTGTTAATTATTCCAGTGCTATAAGAGAACCATCAGCTAATGAGAAAAAGGTCTTGTTGTCCAATCTGATTTGAGAAAATTAAAAATTTCCCTAATTAGCAAAAAAACCCAAAGATAAAAAAACCTCATAAAAACTGCTGTCATCTATCTCCAAAGAAAATTATTCTTTCCTTTTTAATTTCCATTACAGTAGAAATAGTTTCTAGTCAAGAATGCCTAAGAAGGTGAATTTCTCTTTGCCTTCTCCAAATAAAAAAGATAAAAAATATTTATATATCAAAATATGCAAAAAAAAAAAAACCACAGTGCTGCAATTTTAAAGTTTGCCTCTACAAATTTATAAGGTATCTGTAAATATACATATATTTACATTTATTTTTGTTATTAACTCAATGAACTTTTCAAGAAATATTTTTTTTTCTGAAAAGAAGCAGAAATTATATATTTCGAAATATTAAATATTTATTTTATATGCTATTATCATTAGATCATCTCTAGTTTCATGTTTAAGTAGAAGAAAAATTCCAACGAGAAAAATAATGTATGTTTTCATGAAATAATATTACTTGAGCTATATTTTGGTATCATGTTAATTGAAAGTTGCAGTGCTTCTCCTTTAGGAAGTCTCCTTTTGAAAATGTTAAAAAAAAATTAAGGGGAATTGAAGACACTTGAAGAGAAAAAAACTGTAGCAGTACTCAGATCTTGTAAGATACCTAACAGCTATAAAG
Source organism: Erithacus rubecula (assembly GCF_903797595.1). NCBI lineage: Eukaryota > Metazoa > Chordata > Aves > Passeriformes > Muscicapidae > Erithacus > Erithacus rubecula. The sequence goes on from NC_136689.1 coordinate 105,196,003, forward strand.
AAGTGGAAAAAAAAAAAAAAAAAGATATTATTTCTCACCAGTTCATCTTTATCATTGCCCTAAAAAAAATCCAGACACAGTGAGATGCTGACCTGTCTCTGCACCTACACAGAGCTGAACAAAAATGGAAATGGGAGCTTGCCTGGCATCTTTTCCAGAATCCTTTGGGGTCCAAAATTATTGTATCCATCAACCTATTAAGGTAGAATTCATATCTGTTTCCTGTGTTTTCTTTTAAAACTGAAATTTGTGCAAGAGAATTGAGGGAGACTTCCTAAAAGAAAGCAGCCCACACTTTCCTAGGCACTGCCCAAATGGCTGAAACAAATCCTCCGTGTCACTGGTTACTGATGGCAGGATAACAGTGGAGTCAGACAAGGATTGCTGGTAATCACACACTGTGAGAGAGAACAGGATGTGGCTGGAGAAGCAGACCCTTCCTGCCTGAGGTAAGGCATCCTTTTTCTGGGACACATGTGCTTGTTCTAATTTCTGGGGATAAGCACAACTCAATATTGTGCAAGTGCATGCTTGCTCTGAGTTTAGGGCCCAGGACCCTGCATACCCCACCCCCAGCCAGATTGATGTTGGATCCAGGACTGGTGATCTCTTTTTCTTTTTTTTTAACCCTTCCCTTCCCTTCCCTTCCCTTCCCTTCCCTTCCCTTCCCTTCCCTTCCCTTCCCTTCCCTTCCCTTCCCTTCCCTTCCCTTCCCTTCCCTTCCCTTCCCTTCCCTTCCCTTCCCTTCCCTTCCCTTCCCTTCCCTTCCCTTCCCTTCCCTTCCCTTCCCTTCCCTTCCCTTCCCTTCCCTTCCCTTCCCTTCCCTTCCCTTCCCTTCCCTTCCCTTCCCTTCCCTTCCCTTCCCTTCCCTTCCCTTCCCTTCCCTTTTTTCTCCCTCTCTTGAATTATTCTCTCTTTCTCTATTCCTTATTCCTACCTGTTTATCCAAAATACACTGCCATATGCTTATACCAGGACATCAGGGACTAACCAATTTTCTTGTCAAGAGTTGTAGTTTTTTAATATTACTTCATAATATTTTGTGGGGAGGAGAAAAATCTCTCACTTTTGTTGTTCCTTTCAACCACATGCATCCACAAATCTTGGGTGTTCCCTGCCCCAAAAGGGTGGGATGCCACAATTTGTGTCATAGAGGATGTCACTGCTTTTGGCAGAGACTGAATATGCCTGAAGGACTCTGCAATGCATACACAGGATATATAGGATGTAGTTTGGTACTTTGCATGTTTGTCCCCTCAGTATGTAAACCTCAAAATCTCATAGCATAGCACAGAAAACTGGAAGGACATGAAGATTTCTTTATTTCTGACTGTACAATTCTGTCTTGCTAAGGAGGTTTATTGGCAATGTCTTTCTGAGAAAAAAAAAAAATATGCAAGAGATATGACATCCAAAACACTTCATTTTTTCACAAGAATTTCAGTAGCCCTGGAATACTTTGATGTCTTAATTTCTGTGACAAGTTGTGCTGTGCTTTCCCAGCAGAAGGAGCAGAAGGTCTGGAGCAACAAGGCTTGTCTTTCCTTTTGATTACTCAAAGTGCTATATTGAAGTAGCTTTAATGCTAAGCACACATTGAAAAGTTGTCATTTGAGCTTAGCTTTTTGGAAAACAGAAAAATCTTTTAAACATCACCTTTATACATAGGTTAACATTAAATAAACTGCTTCATAATGTAAGGTTGCATAAATTGAATTCCTTGAAAATAAATTCTAAGGAAGTACAAGGTAAATTAAGTAGATTAATGGGTTAAATCTCTTTACACATTATCACTCTAAAGTCAATCTCCCATTTCCCCTCTGGCAAAATCACTATTCTTAGCTAGCTTTTCTAAGAGCTGTTGGATTTTCTCAGTCTGGAGGAAAGTTGAAGGACTAAGTGATGACTGGGATGGATGACAGATGATTCACTTGTTTTACTCTGTTTGAGGCCATCCTCAGTTACGACAGAAGATTGTATATTGCATTTGATGTTGTACAGTGAATTACAGACCTGCCAATAAGTTATTAAGAGTTTTCTTAGCTGTTTGTAGAAGTTAGGGTGTTTTCTGTCTCGTGTTGAGTTTTAAACAAAGCACCTTCTCTCCTGGAAATGTCCCTCCCATATCTATTCCCTGGTGTCAGTGAGCCTTAAATCACTACCCATAACATCTTATATCCCATTGCCTGTTCTCCTTTTCTCATTTTGTGATTGTTTTTTTTTTCACTAAGTGCAAATATCCTTAGGGCATGTTATTTCCTTTCCTTGCTTTCCCCAAGTGTTTTAGCCTTATTACTTCAGACAAAGATTCTTTCACACTCTCCTCCTCTAGTTCTGCTTGTTTATCTGTACTTTTTTGCTTTATTTTTTCGTTCACAGAGCATTACAGTGCTTACTCTTTCCCTGCCATCGGAAACTGCCCCAGTTAAACATTTATTTGCTTTTTGCAAAATAACTGTTGGATAGTTAATTTTCTTCCAGCACTTGAGCTGGTTAATTTTTCTCATTAGGGATTCTGAAGAAGCCTTTCTGTTTGTTTTGTGATGTTTGAAAAACCAAAGAATTCTTTTTTCCCTGTCTCAAGGACAAGCAGTCTATCAGTCTTGGCACAAATTCATATTAGATTGTGTGTCTGAAAATATTGCACAAGATCTAATTTTTTATTCTATTTTCTTTTTCTTTTTTTATTTTTCCATTTCTTCTCTCAGGAGACTCCTGCATTGCCAGAGTAACATAGGGAAGTATATTCCTACATTTTGTGCTTATTTAGCAGACTACTTCACAAAAGAAATTTATTGAAATTATTATTCTCCAGGAAGTGCCTCATTTAATGGTCAAAGTCTTGGAGGACTATGCAAAATCTTTTTCTGATTTTCCCATTCTGAACTCTGGGTCAGAAAATATATAGTTATAAACAGCAGTGCACAGATAGTGTTATCTGCATATTCCAGCAGTTTCCTTAGGCATCTGATACCATTACAGAGATTAAATGATACTTCTGAATTTTTGTATAAATGGAAATGTCCTGCTGATTTAATTTCTTTAGTCTATAGTGCTTAAAAAACCAAAACAACCAAGCATAAGGATATTTTTGACCAAGAATTTTTTAAATAGCCAGGTATATGTCATGACTTAGAAACTCCAAAGGCACAGGTAGTAGTATTCAGATGCTTTTAATAATGCCAAGGTGATTATTTTTCTCTGGATTCTGGCCATCTGGCCATTAGCATAAATTCAAGTGCTTTATGGTCTTTACCAGTTTCTGCTGGTTTACACACAACAAGCAGTGAATTTTTTCGAACCAAGTTAAACAGTTAAGGAACGATCCAGAACTTTTAATTCCCTAAATATTACCAATGAGCTGGTTAGAAATGTTGCTGACCACCTCCACAAAGTCTGTGTAACAAAATGTCACGGGAAGAAGTTCCTCCTCTGCCATGCTGAGTGTAATACTGTCTCTTTTCAACTACATATCTCACAGGTAAGAGGGTTTTCTTCAAATATATTGATGAGGTCAGAAGAGATTCATGAGGGAGAAAAGCTGCCTGGAATAGGCCACAATAGGACAGGAAAGCACAAAAGACATGCCACTGTAGTCAGCACTGAATAGAGGATTATGACAGAACTGACTACTTTAAAATATTGTTCCTGTCAGCTCTTCCTGCAGATATGAGCATGAACTCCAAAGGAAGTGAAATAAGGAAACTTTTTAGGCAACATTCAAGTTCTTTTCTTTCCCTTAAATGTTTTTTTGTCCAAAGCTTACATGTTTTTTAAAAAGTACTGAAATAAATTCAGTAACTCTTTTGTCAGGAGAGATAAATGGGAAAATCATCAGAAAAAAAAAAGAAAAATAGAGTACATAAGAGAGAATACAATACTTTTTTAAAAAATTTAAGGTTTCTTTTCCAGTTTTTGAAATTAAAATAATAATACCACTTATGCTTCTACATCTCATTTTAAAGAGGTAGAGCCATGAGCTTGTCCAGCATGATGTGTAAGTCAGGGATCAGTCTCAGAAGGAAAGGGAATTTAGAACAACGTTGCTTGTGCAGTTTATTTTTTTTTTTTTTTTAAATCTACGATGACTTTGTTGCTTTAGTAGTACCTAGTCTATGATGCAGCTAGTTGAGTGATATCATTACAGTGGTTAAATGACAATTCTGAGCTTTTGTGCAAAAAAAAGGGGGAATTTCCTGTTAATTTAATTTCTTTGGTTTGTAGACAAATGTCAGAATATTTTTCAATATTGGCTCTAAGACAAGACGTGATACATCAGCAGTGGGCATTATAAAGGTATTGGAAAGCATCCAGAATAAACTGCTTTGTGACACCAACCACATTTGAATTCTAATTAAAACACAATTTAAAAGGAGCCGAAATTAAAAAAGCTCACTTAATTCCTTCAATTTGCAGAATCATTCCATTCCATTAGGCAGCTAATTTCTACCTGTCAAATACAGAATAAAAGTGGTCCTTCTCTGGGGGAAACTTCTTACTTGTAGTAATTAGGTGTGAAGAACTGGGGAAGATGCCCATACTTTGATAGTGGCCCGTGCCTCTCTCTCGAAGTGCATCAACCCATGGGCAAATGCAATTGAAGTGTCAGTTTCAATAGTTTCATCCCACAGAAGGCTAAAATGCGGTTACATATTTTATAATTAAATTTTAAAAATACTTTAATTTAATTGTGTTAGAGAATCATGAAAAGTTACCTTTGTGAAATGCATTTATAGAAATCCCTTTTGTTGATTTATTATTCTAATAAGCTTATAGAGACAGTATGAAGAGGTCTTGATTACTCTTAAAATAAAAGAGCCAGGAGAATGCAAACAATAAACAACATCAAGGAAATAATAAACATCAAGCTAACAGAATTCTGCAGACAAAATAAAATTGCTTCTCCCACGATTCCCTTTAGATTGCACCTCCATTTATCTGTTTACTTCTTACCCAAGAGCATGTAACAAAATAGGTGGGAAAATAAGGCACATGCACAGATTGCTGGAGGAAATGAAACACCGTACTTGTCACTTAAAGCTACTTTTCAGTTCTTGCTTAGACACAGTGCAACTTTTAAGAAAAGAGGAAAAAATATCTTCATCAAAGTTTATATGATTTTTGTTGCCTGTTTTACATAAAGATAACCCATGTCTGGATGAGATGGAGTTCAAGTTGACCATCCTTCAGTTTAGAGCAGACAGTATTTTACTCTTTTATAATAACATAAATTTCATTGTAAGAGCAAAAGGGGAAAATAATTACGATGATTTAGTACACTATTTCAATTTAAGACAAGTGTGACGTTTGTAATTTCAAAAAATCCAAAGCATTATAAACTGATTTGAACATATATCAGTGACTTATGGGTAGGAAAGTATTGGGAGTGGTGGAAAGATTTGCTTTATTTTATTATCTTGTCCCTGAAGTATCTTCATTTTCTTGCAATGTGAGCATTAAACTGGCTGTAAGTCCCCTTAGGGTTGAACACAAGCTTTGCAAAGTTTAAATAGGAAAAGCTCCGTAAATCTCGGTTAAGAAAACAAAAGCACCTTCTAACTGTTTCCATATAATATGAGGAAGGGTAATTTTTATATTCCCGCAGAGTTCTTATTAAATTGTACAATTATCTTGAAAGTAAGTTGCTAACAGATGAATGCACACACCAAGAATTCCACAGTATACCTTCAAGAATGGCATGTTTGGAAAACAGCAACCTTTTCTTTTACGTTTTCTGCAATGCCTACAAGTAATTTTGTTAACATTTTAAAATTCATTTCATCAGTAGGGGGTTATGATCCCTCAACATGAAATTAGCATAAGCACAACCCTGTTGCATATAGTCGAGGACAGAAAGGCCTTGTTAGGAATTTATGTCAGCAAGAAATACTTGTTTTGTCCTAGAGGGGAACAAATTCTCAAAGGTGTGCCCCAGTTTGGCAGAAAAAAATGGAGCTGCCTATGCCACTTTTACCTGAACTCTTAAATTTCATATATTGATAGAGATGGTTTTAAAAACTATTGTGAATGCTGAAAGAATAAAATTAAGTCCTGATACATTGCATGCAAGTAGGTTTTAGCTATAGGGATATTCTTTATTCTAAGCAATGCCTCAATTGTTTTTTTGGTTGTTTTTGGTTGTTTTTGGTTGGTTGGTTGATTGGCTGGTTTTTTGGATAGGTTTTTTTGTTGTTGTTTGTTTGTATTTGGGTGGGGGTTTTTTTGGTTGGTTGGTTTTGGTATGGTTTCTTTTGTGGATGATCTTTTCTCACTATGAATATGAATGTATCTGCATCTTGTCACTGTTGAAAACACCTTTGTAACCATTTTATTCCACCAACAGGCTTCTAGAAGGAAATGAAAAAGAAACATGTATTTTAAAAATCTACAATTTCTAGACTGAATAATATGTCTTTAAAAAGAAATAAGATTATATTTTCTAAACATTGAATCTGGTCTTGTAGGTAGCTGGAATAGCATTCCCAGGGTCTTGCCTGGAGTCTGAAAAGCAAGTATCTTGGGAAGGATATATCCATTAGAGCAGCAAGGGAAAATACTTTCTAGACATGGTTGAAAATATGTTACATATAATAAAAATACAGCTGTATAGAGATCTTTGTTTCAAGAAGAAATTTCAATCTCCAAGAAAAAATTTTAGAGATATACCTCTAAAAATAAATCCAGTATTTTGACATCAGATGAGTATCAGTTTTAGCTTCTTTGATTGGCTTTTGAGTTGTACGAGCATCAGTTGTATGAATATATTTGGTTATCTATATTATATTGAGTATTTCTACAATACAAAGTGTTTGTCTTATTTAAATCGTATTGGCCCTTTAATGAAAATACAGAATTTCCCTTTTATGTGGGGAAAAATGTCAGTTCTTAATTTTGCCTTGAAAAAAAAAACAAATTCCAACACAGGAGATGGAGAAAGAACTGAAAAGGTGAGACACATCTTGCACCTTTCTTATAGATGACAGACATTAGGAATTTGGAAATATGCTTTCATAATGACAGTCTGAAAGCTGGGGATATCATTGTAAAAAGTGACATGATATGGAAAGGCAAAATATAAAAACTGATCTCTATATTTACTTTTTCTGATTTTAGATGCTTCATTGTAAAGAAAAAATAGAAATTGCAATTGGTTTTCTACAAATTTAAAACAGAGACTAACAAATATAATTTAATTTTATATGCATCAAACTTGTGGAGCCAGCAACCATTGTATGCCATCTGAATAAGGGAACTTGCCTTAATTAGTGGGACTGGAAGTAAATTTTAAAAAATTATAATTAAAAACTCATTTTCCAAATCATCAGTAAACAACTAAGTTTAGAGGGTTTTTTCTGTTGAGATAGGTGCTTTTTGTGTTTTTAAAATTTTGTTTGTTTTTGGGGGGAGGGCAGGGAGGGTGGTTGTGGTGTTTTAGGGATTAGATTGGTTGCTTGGGTTTGGGATTTGATTGGTTGCTTGGGTTTGGGGTTTCTTCCCTTAGACTTTAGGAATAATCTTCTGTGAAAGTGATAACACTCATGGTCTATTTTCTTGTGTCTTAATAAAGATCAGTGTTGGAAAGCATGCACAATAGTAAATGATCACTGATCTATATTCTTACTTCTTCCATTACTTTTAAAGTCTGTGTCAAAACCAAATAGAAGCAAACACTGAGGAAATTCCGTCCTATGTCCCTCATCATACCTGTCCCATCATCAAAAGTCATATATGCTCTAGTTAGGATTACAGCAAGGAACAGCCTGTCCTCCTTCACAGGCGTGGGTAGATGCCCTGAACTTCTCCCCAAACTTCTGTCTTACCTTGAGGTTACTCCATATGATACCTACCAAAAGAGGCAGTTTAGTGGAAAATGAGAGAAAAATGTGAACTAAACTGCAAACACTTTGAATTATTCACCTGAAAATAAGGGTAGGGGGAAAGTTTTAGGTCTATTTTTCCTGTCTTGGTCCTTTTCCATTGATTAGTAAAGCACACCCAGTGATTAGTCTTTGATACTTTGATTCTTGATTGTAGCCATAATTATGTATGTTTTCTATTCCAGTACATTTTTACCTGATAACTCCAAATAAAAATACCTACAGATTAATTCTAGTAATCACAATTTACAATGGCCATTGATATCCTCTTTAAAGCCATGTGTTTGAAACTTATTTTTCCCACAGCTTTATTGTTGCTTATTCAACTAATAAATATATTATAAAGACTGAATTTCCATTTTGGACTCTTCTAACTTGTATACAGAAAGAATGGGCATCTTTGTAGTTTTTGAATGCAAAAAATGGCTTGCCTTTATGTTGATTCTTTCTTAGAAATTGTTATAGAATAATAATTCTGTTAATCTTTCAGGAAGCTAAAAGTCCTAGTTAATGGTGTATTGTACTTGTCACTGAAGTTTTCGTCTCTGAAAATTTTGGAAAAAGTTACTAATTTAACCATAAAGTGAGAAATAACCAAATTGCATGATGAAAATTAATGGCCTTTGCAATTTAAAGCAAAAGTTGATAAAGGCAAATGATGAGCCAAGGAAATGAACCAACAGCTTCAAATCCCTACTATTAATTTATTAATATTCTAAATAAAGTGATTAGTTTTATTAAAAGGTAGCTAGTTAAAACTGTTTGTAAAGGTAACCTTTGATTAAGTTATACAATATGAAATAAAAAGCTATGGTCTTTAGTCTCTATTTTGTTAGTGATCTTATGAATAGATTTTAGGAAAGTCACCTTTTGTGTACATTTGTTATTCTACTCTTTAAAGTACTTAAAATCCAGTGATATTAGGTTAGTTCTTGGATTCTTTGAAAATTTCCAAAACTTTGTTTGATTCAGGAGACAAAAAAGCCCTAAAATCTCATACAAGTTTGACTTACAGCAGTGAGAAAGAAGGAATTTTTTGAGGTGAGCTAAATATTTATGGTTAGTTAAAAGGTACAATAATGTATTTTATATTAGAAATGCCTAATAGATGTAAACATTGCCTGAATGTACAGAACTGGCATTAAGAAACTAATATTAAATTATTCCCAAAATAAGCTCAATTTCAGCTAAAATTGGAATATCCCTACTCATATATAATCCTTGAGATATTTGAGTCAGAAGCTATCCAGAAACCTCAAATTTGTCATGTTTCAGAATCATCTCAAGCTACAGACAAATTAACAGAAATTAAATGAAGCTAGATGCCTCTTTTGATTTCAATTGTGGCATTACTGAAGAAATTGCTGCAGCAACATTTAGAATACTTTAAGGAACCCTGACAACTATATACATTTTATATATTCAATATTTGTCCCAAAGCACCAGGATTCACAGTCTGATTTATTTTGGCAAATATTTATGGTAAATTGTTCCTTTAGATCAGTGAGGTTTGAGTGATAAGCCTTAATTAAAAAGTGTGATGAATGAATTAAAAAGTTCATAGAAGGTCTAAATATGACACTTGAAATCTCAGTTTCAGAACTGTTGTTAGACCTCCAGTGTGCCACATGGGTTCCCATGAGAATCATTAGGTTCTGGAGATAGCAAGCATATACTCATGGATGCAATAAACTTCAATAAATCCTAAGTTTCTTCCATTTTTAAAATCAGGCTAAAAAATGTATATAAATAATCTATATCTAATAAAAATCTTCTTGCTATTAGTAGCCTTGTGATATGTTGGTTTTTTATGGGTTAATTGACCTAAGATTTCTGAAAAAACATATTTGGCAAATGAACTTTTAATATATGTAAACTCACTTGTTTGTAAAGGTTTTAGGCATTGAACTACAGTAGCCTTATGACTGCTTCTAAAAGTCAGAGTCTCTTAGCATATGCTAATGATAAATTGATTGTGTGCATTTAAGCAAAACAGATTTCTCAATCCTTGAATGGTTTGAGAATCCTTGCTAAAATACAGAAAGTTCTTATTAGTCCTGCAGATGAGATTTGGGTGAATGCCTGGTTTAGCTCACAGGAAGAAAGATGAGAGAAGCTAATCTGCCGAAATAGTCATGTGTGGTCTATCAAAGAGACCAAAAAAGTGTCTTGTGCAGTGGGATATAAGATGATTCTTTATACATCTTCAGGTATAAATACTGTGACTGATGACTTTGCAAGTTTTTTGCTTATATTGCTTAGAGGGAATAAAATGCTAAGAAATAATTGTTACATCAAATTTACAATTTAAATTATTTTAAAAATTAAAAAGTTATTCTAAAACTTAAAAACCTTGCATAATTTTCCAGTTTTGAAAAGAGTTAGAAAAAAATGGAAAGATCATAACAAATAACTTCAAAGAGAATTTTTAATAGAGATACTTTAAATAGTATCTCTAAACTAGCCACAATTAATAGAGAATGCCCATGACCAATAATTCCTTTATAGTGGTTAATATATTTTATATATAAAAGTCTATGTTGTCCTTGGTGTTGAGAGTACCAGCAAAATGTCAGAAACCTTCAGTTTTCATAAGCTTGGCAGGAGTATAAAACAGTAATTCCAATACTTTTGCAATAACTGGGAGTACCACTAGTATTGTTCACACAGAAAAGCCTGCTAATTAAGGAATAATCTGGAAGAAGAACACTTATTGTTGAATATGATGCTGAGGAAGACATTTCACTGCAGTAGCATGCCATATTCTGAATCAAAGTTTCAAGTACAATTTTGCATTTTAATGTTTATGTATGTACTCCTCTAAGCTAACAAGTAAACATTCAAAATGAATAGCTTTATTTATCTTCTAGCAAATCTATGACGGTCTTAGAACTACAACTTGTTAAAAAGTGCCATGCTGTTCATACTCAGCTGTCATTTCAGTAAACCATGCTGATGCCACGATACTTACTATTTATTTTTCTTAATCATATTAAATTTTAAAAAAATGCATGCATTTAAATGATACAGCTTTGAAAATGTTTCATGCTTCAATACAATGATAAAAATATGCAAATATGTAAATAACACCACCATACTCATCATCAACATAATGGATTACAGTTGGTAATGATAGAGTGGTTTAAATTGGCAGGAACCTTTAATATCATCTAGTCCAAACCCTCCCCATGGACAAGTTCACCTTCCACTGGACCAGGTCGCTCAAAGCTTCATAGAACCTGGTGTTGAATCCTTCCAGAGATGGGGCTTCCACAACTTCGCTAGGCCACATGCTCATCACCCTCACAGTAGAGAATTTATTCCATATATTTTATCTAAATCTACTCTCTCTCAGTTTAAAAGGACCTGATACTTCAGGTCCTTTAAAAAGGTTTTCTTTCTCATAAGCCCCCTTTATGTACTGGAAGGCTTTGGCAATCTCTGCCTTTTCTTCTCCATGCTGAGCAGCCCCAGCTGTGTCAGCCTTTCTCGTAAGAGAGATGTTCCAGCCCTTTGGTTGTCTTTGAGGCCTGGCACCAGACTCACTCCAACAGAACTGTGTCTTTCCTGTGCTAAGACTCCAAAATTGGAGGCAGTACTCAAAGTGAAGTCTAACAAAAACAGGCAGAAGGGCAGAATCACCTCAGCTGATCTGCTGGCCATGATCCTTTTGGTGAAGCCCAGAACACAGCTGGTTTCCATCCCTATCTTCCTCTTGGGGTACATGCTCCTGGTTCCACTGACTGTAAATTTCCTTCTTGAACTTTATTTTGGCCAGGAGGTCCTTACTTACACAAGCTGACCTTAGAAAAATGTGCTCTTAGAAGCAAGTTTTTAGAGAACTGCCAGCTCTGCTCTGATCCTTTATTCCCAAGTTTCCCGGGGAGTCTCATCCACTAATTCCTTAAGTACCTGAAAGTTCACTGCTAAAATTCAGGGTCTTGACTTTAATCATTGCCTGGCCTATATACTGTGGGATCATAAATTCCACTAGGTCATGAGAACTGCAGCCCAGGCAAGAACCAATCCTGTCAAATTATTCCATCTGTGTTGGTAAGTAATGTTTCTTCTCTGGTCAGGCTTTCTGTATCTCGGATTAAGTCATTATCCCAGACAGAGTCCGGGAGACTCCAAGGCTACTTACAGATTTCTCTGCCTTCCCCCAGCAGTATCAGAGTTTGCAAACACAGTGGTACTAACTCCTCCTCTTTGTAACCCACACTACATGTACTGGTACAGAGTCCAGTTGGTCTAGAAACTGTGTCATAGTTCCAGAGGAACAAGTCATAATTCATTTGAGACATTTTGTGGTTGTTTCTCTGTTGGATCCCAATACGTCAGCATCTCCTGGATTTTCTGTTAACACAAAGTTCCATCTCTTTCCCCATTAAATCTGTGTTAAAGTTCTCCTTGTAAGTCTGTCCAGTTTGGTGTCAGGACATCTTGTTCCACTTTGTCACGTGAACTCCATCATCTCCCAAAAAAATTTGACTTCTCCAAGGTCAATCCATGATCATAAAAGTCAAAACCATTGAGTATGGCACCAGTCATGCAGCCAAGCATTCACTAGTTTAATTATTTTCCTTCTTCCTGAACCCTCTTCCTCTGATTTTGAAGATAGAGAACACCTGTGCTTCAGCCATAAGGAGCCGAGTTATCACTCAGTGTGGGACAGTGTGTAATATGCATAAAATTGCTGCTGAAATTCTCAAATATTATGTTTCCTGTTCAGCTCCTTTTGTTGTTTGATGTAAGTAACCCATAATAACTTTTGTGTGTTCATTGTATTCTAATGAAATGTTCCTTGTGGAATACAAGATAGCTCTTCCCTCATTACTAAGAATTAGGAAAAGGCCTTTCGTAAGTAAACTCCTAATAACTATTGTTTGTTTAAAAACTTTCATAAAGAATACTCACTTATTACACACATTCAAAGCAGGTTCATGAAACCTGTAATAGACTCCAGCTGACTACTGCAAATCTGGAATACAAGTGGCAATAATTTTTATTTATCTAGCAAGTTGGTCATGGGCATTAGTCCTGTGCAATGTCATATTTCTTCTTTTAATACTCTCCCAGTATTTAACTTAGTCTTGTGCTTTCTAGAAATGAATGGGCCTTGATGGTTTTAGAACTAAACATGATGCTGGAACAAAGAAGAAACTCTAGGCTGAGACCCTGGACAGCTGGTCTACCCATCACTTTCAACTAGTTAAGAGAAAGCTCTTGACAAAAAAAATTTCAGTGAGGATATATTTGAAAAACTGTCTATGAAATATGTTTTCTATTTTTTGGCAAGATATAATACCTCATCTCCTAGATGATAACATACATTTTTTACTAGGCTAGACACTCAAGAGTTTTTTTGTGCATAAGTTGAATTTTAATAGCTCCCACAGGGAGACATTGAGTAAATTGTCATACCATGTTTGATCACTATCTCCATCTAGATTTTGACACTATGAGAGGAAGGAGGCATACCTGCTGTTTTAAAGAAAGATAAATCCTTCCCATTCTATTCCACATGATCATATGTGATTATTATCAAACTTGTTTGCATAGGAGCTATTCTCTATGGCAACAAGGAGAATTTACACTTTAAACTGTAAGGTTAGATTTTGGGTTTTTTTGGTATATATTGCTAAGGTAGAAGCTAATAGTCATAAAACTGCTAATTCTGTTAAAAAATCAGTCCTTTTTTTCTCCTTTAATATCCACTTATGGTTGTGAATTTTAGAATTTAACAGCAGACTGCATAGGGGAATACATACATATCTAGGTCAACAAAGAGAAATAATTTTTTATTAATGATAACAAAAGAAAAAGAGCAGTTTATTTTGCTTTATTCTTCTTTCAAGTTCTCTAGCTTTAAATTGCAGGAAAGAAGTGTTTCTTTTTGCTTTTCTGTAATACAAGAGATTTATACTATCTCATAAAATTTGTGCTGCAAGGCATAACAGCCCTAACAGAACTGAGAGCACAAGGAAGGTCACAGAACGAGTCTTTAATTTTTTTTTACAGTTAGACAAAATCAAAATAATTAGACTTTAAAAGGTGGAGGAACATATTAAAAAGAGCAGGATATTCCTACTCATGCTTCAGATGCAGCTGGGAATGGAGACAAAGTTCACAGATTTCACTGAATATTCTGAGTGGGAAGGGACCCACAAAGGATCATCAAATCCAAGTGTTAAGTGAATGGCCCATAGAGTTCTTATTAAAAAAAAAAAAAAAAAAAAAAAGTATTAAAAGAACAGGAAGATAACAGTCTCTTCAATTTAATTAAAACTCTTGAAGGTAAGCTCTAAGTTGATTTGAGAAGTCTAGAAGGATGAAAGCTTTTCATTTTCAGTCTTCAAATAAAGTGACAACTTACTTAAGTATAATTATTAATTGTAACTGTGGAAATTTAAAGATGTACCTAATTTAGACAACAAAACTGGGAAAAAAATAGAGCTCTCTACTGAGCTCTGCATAGTAGTGAAAGAGCTCTGAGACCATCTGAGACTATAGAATTGTCAAAAGGGAAGAGCAACTTCAATGCAAAGCATAAGCAAAGACTGACTTTATCAAGGAGTTTCCTCTAAACAACGCGAAGCATTGTGCCCCAGTTGCCTTAATTACGCTGCTGCATCTGAACACTAACTTCCCTGCGTGTTGCAGGGCTCCTGTGGAGCTCTTCTGTGACTCCTTTCCTCAGAAGTTTAGCAGCTCTAAAAGATCCTGGCATTATCTCCGCTATGCCGCTAATGGCTGCTCTGGCTCCCACTGGCTCCAGTGACAGGTTGGGTAGCTGGAGTTACAGCCTCAGTGCAGCTGCTGTCTGCAACTGCAGCCTTGATGAGGAGAACCTGACTGCCGTGCCCTGCCTAGGGTCACTTGACACCCTTGGTGCACCAGGGAGGTGAAAGACTAAACATGGGGCTTGTCTGTAGGGTGCTGTAACTCCCCGACGGTGGAATTTCCTCTCAGGAGGCATTTTATCTGTGTGTAGCCTTGTCTAAATCCCTTTCTCTCTCTCATTTGCATGTGTTGCAATTATGAAGAATTCAATAAAGAAGTTACCAAGGAGGATACTTAACATATGGGTAGGACAAAGAAATCATACTGTAGACAATCGAAGCATCACTGACTTTGAAGGTACATTTATTTGCCTGCTATGTAGATAAGATACACATCTGAGAGAACTCAACAAAGAAATTCTTGTTTCTTCAGCTTCTGCTAATATGCTTTAGAATTTCATACCAAGATTTTGTTGTTGTTGTTTGATTTTTTAACAAAGTTAGGCCAAGTAATTTCAGTTTTACCAGAGAGTGAGATAATGGTTCCACTGGGATTAGAGGAATTTTAATAACTGCTTAGCAGTAGCCGCCTAATGGCTTAAGGTCAAGCTGTCTTCCCACCCCTAAAATCAATTCTTTTGAATATCCATCATGAGGTATAGGTGAGATTTGGGAGAAGTGAAATTCTGCAGCAGACTCCAGGCAGACTGCCCTCCAGGCTCTAGGGAACTGTGGAAGGGCTTGGCACTTTCTCTCAATCTGCACACATCATCAGAAATGGAAGAAAAACAAAGAACTTGATAGACTTCATTCCTTTGGCAACATCCTAACTGTCTGCATACCCTTTTTTGACATGCCACTGAAAAACAGATGATTACAAAATATAAAACAGTCAGAGAGCCTGATTTTTTTTTTTTTTTTTTTTTTCACTTTTCATATGTCTGTTGATAGTGTTTTCTCTATTACCTTTGTCACAAGAAATGTCAGGTAAATGCTAACTACCAGCAAAGAAAAATTACAATTGACCACTGAAGAGTAGAGTAAACTGAAAGGATAATCTATTTTATGTGTCAGTAAACAGAGCAATTGTTCTTTGTGCTGTAAATTTGTGGTCTGATGAGCCATCACTTAGGAGGTTCAAAAAATCTGACAGATTAAGTTTATACAACTTGCATTAAAGTAATTAGAATATACAACGGTTTTTAGCACTTGAGCTTTGTGACAAATGGTCTTATAACAAGAATTGGTCAGTCTACCTCCTTTTCTGTCAACTATTCTCCTTCAGTGAAAGCTTTGCATGCATTTTAATTTGTCTTAAATTTATTCATAACTAGATTAGCAGTTTCTAGCAATCATTTGTTTTGCTTTTCTGCTTTCAGCCATCTCTTCTTTTTATACCACCTGCTGTATTTGCCTTCTGTTCAGAGTATGCTTTTGACAGTTACTAATAATGCAGATTAAATTTACTTTCTATGACAGGCAAAACACTGTGTAAAACAAAAACAATAGAATCCCATATTCTTTTTCTCAGTTTAAGTAGAGCTTAAAAGGCCAAAACAAAATTTTAAGAGCATTAACAAAGCAGGTATCTTATAAGACTTAAATGTTGGTGGTGTGGAAAGCTGGCTATGGTGATACAATATTGCAAGGTTTTAATAGGCATGTCAAGAACAACATATATCTACAGGTCAATTGATTTTTTTTGGAGCTCATTAGCATTTGCTACTAATCAATATATAAATATTTTTATGTAATGAAAATTAGCTAAATTCAGATGTGTTATTAGCCTATTTTGTACTATTTATTTCTCAACTCTAAAATATCTGTCATTCTTTTCCATTCATGATTAAAAAAAATAGAAGAAAACTATTTACAGCCTTTTAGATATGGTGATCAAGCCCAGACAGAAGCTATGTTTATTATGCACCTAAGATGTGTGGTTAGATGATGGCAGAAGCAGTGAGTGTATTAAATGAGTGCCCTTTGCACCAGTGCATCATTGACCTACAGTATCCTCCACATGGCAGCAGGCAAAACTCCTGGATTGTAGCAACCTATGCCTTTTCCATATATTTAACTTGGAAGATGCATGAATTATAGTGATCACATACAAAAAAGCTCTAGTGCTTCATGCTGCATTATAATAGGATTGTTCCATAATTGGCATGTTAATGGAAAAAGATTGAGTTGTTGATTTTTTTTGTTTAAATCTAGGTCAAGATAGAATAAGCATGTTAGATATAATTTAGCCCCCAGATGCAAATATAAGGACCTCTTTTAAATGAAAGTAGGAATCAGTTAGAACATTAGAGAAGAAAAAATGACCTTCAAAAAGAGGAATTTCTGTAAAGACATAAAAGGTATCTTATACAATATGTATATAATAGTGATTCATAGGTAGTCAACTATGCAGAATTCCAAATTAGCTGGAAATTCACTGACTGATGTATTTTTTAAAAAGAGAAAAAATTGTGTGAATATAAAATTGAACCTGTTTAAAAATGTTCTTTTTCTTTCCAGCTGGGGCCTCTTCCAAAGACTTTCATTAGACCTACAGATTGCAGTGCATAATGTTCTGCTGTAACAAGGGAACAGGATTTTTTGCATGGTGTCTACATTAGACACCTAATTTGGGAGACAGTTAATTGCCCAGCCTCATTATATATCCAAAGAATAAAAGTTAGCATCTCCAAAGGGCACTTCAGAGCATCTCAATTAGGAGGAATCTACCTCCATTTATTATATAGAGAACTAAGACTCTGGTTTTATGGATTAGTTTTCTTAACCTGTGCAGGGACTGTGAGTCTTACATTGAGTAAGCAGAGTTTCCAAGGACCTAGATTTCCAGAAAACTGGTTGTTTGTCACCTGCTGTGAAGAAATATCCAGGTTTCTCTCCAGCTCTCATTAACAGAGACCTCAGCCAACACCAAGTAGCTCATTTAATGCAAGGTGGTGAAGAAACAATAAAATCAACTAGATTTGAAAAGTAGCAAGATGAGGTTTTACTGTTTTTAACTGAAGACAAGAGTGCAAATGCATGGAAGCACAGTCAGTAGAGAACATGGAATTCTAGCAGGAGCAAGGGAGCTGCAATAAGAGGGACTACAGTAGAGTCTAGGGTGAAGGAAGCAAAGTAGCAGCAATGACTCTGTTTTGGTTAGTGCCATAGAGCTTTCAGAGCTGGTGAAGGAGAAATACTAGGAGCATCTGCTGCAGTAGGCTACAGTAAGTGGGTGGGTTTGCAGTCTCAGAAGCTGGCACACAACAGACAAGAAAAGAAAAAAAGTGCTGGGAAAGAGCATTCACAGCACAGCTCTGCAATAGCAACCTCCATCCATCATTAAAACAACTGATGCGATGTAGCAGTGGGTGTTGCAAAGCTACAAAATTCTAACTTAAAAGAAATGGCAAAATTATCATGGCTGCATTGGTAGTAATACAGTAAAACTCAGTAATTGTTTTCGGGTACATAATTCCAGATTAAAAACTCATAATTATGTACCTTGTAAGGTACTGTGATTACCTGAAGTAGCTACATGTACTCTCTCTGAAATATTTACAATAAGACGATACGAGAAAAAAAAATCATCAGCAATAGATTAATGCATATTAAAAAAAATATATATATTTCAGGAAATACTGAACTTCATATTAAAAAAAAAAAGGAGACATCAGGAATAACAAAGGAAGTGCTGAGTCTGACATATTTAGTGATGACATATTTTAAAAAATGTCAGAAATGCTTTCTGATAGCATAGGTGGGAGTGACAAAGATGTAGAAGAAAAATTGGGAACCAAAACACAAAGGAGAAAAACAAATGTACCTTCTGAAGCAAACAGATCTTTGAATTTAGGCCTAAGCAATCAAGAAAGCAGAGATAACTGTATATTTATATAATTAAGATCTCATTTGTACTTGATACCAGATGACAAAACTTACTAGCACTACCTTGGTCTATATGGGCAGGTAATCCTAGTGCATAGCATTTTGCTATGGCAGCAATGCAGGTAAAAGGTTGCAAGGAAACTCAGAGTCCCTCGTGTCAAACGAACTGATACAAACATACACAACTCATATCAGAATGTATTCTCGTAATCTGTACTCTATATGCATTCCAAAATTTTCTGTCTTCTCAAATTATAAGATGATTAACTATTAAGAGGTGACATTAAGGCAGAACTGTGCCTTAAAACTTGACCATCTACACTGAGAATCACAACAAAAATTTGGCACAGAACGAAACTGGGAGACCAGGACTTTTGAATTTAGCATTTGAGATATTCTGCAAGTTCATATGTATCTTGAAAATGTATATTAATAAGAAATTGATCTATTATGTCAAAGTGCATTACCTTCACTGTTGCTGAGTTTTGTTCACTTGTAAAGCTACACTGGTCACTTTATCTAGCTCTGGTGGCAGTGAGTGGGTATACAGCTTCCCTAAAAACTGCTTCATTGCAAAGCCTTTTTGTGTCTGTGATTTTATACCTAACTTATTTATTGACTCAGACATTTCGGAGACTCTCATTTTCTCTTACCAACAGCTTTTGTGATAATGATTTGGTACAATGTGACATTTCCAAAGATTTCTGTTTAACATGCAATAGATGAGGACCTGTGCCCATGGGGTCATGTTTTGTCACCCAAAGTTTTCAAGTCTTTAAAAATTTTGCAGTTGAAAGCAGTATTATAAAACGGATTGTTTTAATTTAAAACTGATTAATGGCCAGGGAATTACATAGTCTTTAAAAAACCAAGACAGCAGTTTGGACTTCTGGATCTCTGAAGTCAGAGAAAAAAGAAGACAATTAGACAAAGAATAGACAAGATAGAGATGTTGGTAGAGCGTTATAATTATTAATATTTTTGAAAGGAAGTCCAAACATGAAAGAAATCAGAGAAGAAACGTGCAACACATCTAGCTTTTATCTTTTATTTGCTATGAGAAACAGTCCCCAGAAAGAACTTGGAAAGATTCAGGCACAATAATAGTATGCTATTAATAAAAAATACAACAGCAAGATGAAGGAAAAATCAAGGGACAAAGAAAGGTACATGAAAAAAAGAAGAAACAAAGGAGACAGAGAATGAAGCAAAGAAAAATAATTCATTGCAAAATTTCATTCCCATCCTTTTATTTTCCCCCATCCATCTTCCTTTGTTCTTTCTCTGTGATATTTTGAGATATGAAGATTGAGTTCCTCTTTCTGAACATTGACTAGCATGCTGTGATTGACATGTCATCTGACAAATGTTTTGCAAAAATTGAGCTATATATCATGTATAAATTGTTCTGCAGTTCACTTCATAAAATTGCTATGTTGCAGTTAAAAATCTTCTAGAAGCTACTTGCAATGGTAACATCAGTCCACAGATAAGAGCTGAAATAAGAACAGATTTTATTTCAGACTGGTTGATTCATCTTTCATAATTCTATGAACAAATCATTTGCACTTGGGTTGTAATAGACTCTGGTGTCATTTTTATTTTCCTTAATACCTTTCTTAGTCCCAGGGAAACATATTAGATAACATCAATTCCAAACAGAACCAGTTTTATCTCCAGTATTAACTGCACTGAGTTTACAGCATTGTTCTGTTAAAAAAACAACCAAACTATAATGAAGATTAAAAAAAAAAAAAAAAAAACAAGAAAGCAAAGCCCCCACTTAATAGCACTGAAGTTAAGGGTTTAGCCTTTAAAAACACGTATCAGATTCATCGTCCTCAAGAAACCAACCTTCTTATACACTTCTGTTTTATTGTTAAATAAGTCATGGAGTCATAAGATCATAGAATTGTTTAGGTTGGAAAAGACCCCTAAGATTGTTGAGTCCATCTATTAGCAGAGCACTGCCAAGTCCACCACTAAAGGTGTGGCAACTGTGTCCCCAAGTGCCTACACATCTATACATCTTTTCAATACCTCCAGGGATGGTGATTCACCCTGACCACCTGTTCCAGTGCTTGACAACACTTTCAGGGAAGAAATATTTTTTTAATATCCAACCTAAATCTCCCACTGCATCTTGAGGCTGTTTGTTTTCATCACAAACTTTTACCTGGTAAAAGAGACAAGAAAAGCCTATTTTGCATTATATTGACCTGATCAAGATCACAAATGTAAAAATTCATATTTTCCCTTACTAAAGTCTCGATTTCCCTGCACAAGTTTATCATCAATATATACACTGGCCATTTTCAGTTAAATAAAAGAAAGCAAATATAAAGCTTTGTCCAGAATTTTCCCCTAAATAAAAAGACAATGAAAATCTACGACAGCTTTCAATTTTAATAGATATATAGATTGTAAAAAGATGCTCTAAAGCTGCTCAGAGATCCTGTAGTCTCTGAAATAGTTGGAAAAAAACCCCACAATTTTAGGTCAAGATAGGAAAGATCAGTGACATTGACACAAAGAGTTTGAAGTCATATGAAGCTGTAGCCTAAAAATCTAACCCTTCCTGAATTAGAATATTGGAACAGAGGATTTTTTAAAATTTAATTTTCTCAAGTATCTTAACATTTTTTTGCCAATTGAAATCATGCATTTTGCAAAGCATGTGTGCTAAAACAAGGAAAGTTTCTACTTGTGCTGGTATATGAAACTTGGGGTTTAAAAGGCAAAAATAAAATCTGGAATATAGAAGAAATGTAAGTTAGCTTATATAACTCTATACTCAAACTAGAGCCACATAATGCTTATTTTGCTTTCTTCCCTAGGTAAAAATACTATGTATTAATTTCTAATTGAAAATTTAAACACCTTGAAAAATTTTATTCTTTGATAAAAAGTTCTACTAATCTTTCTCTTTTTTCCTCTTCTTTGTTTTTGAGTACAGAACTCCTTTTCTCAAAGTGCCCAACAGGGAATGAAGATAGAACTCATAGAAGTCTATCTGCCTGAATGACATCAGGATAAACAGAAGCAAACAATGTCATTATTCCCTAATTATAGTTCTATGTATACAGACATCAGATGTGTTATGTCTTACACTCCATTAAATGGAGTTGTGTGGCACATGAAAATTTTTAGCATTTAACAAATCTTTGAACTGCAGTAACATGGTTGCAAATACTATGGGAATATAGATAGACACTAGCAATAATTTTAAAGTATTCTAATTGTTTCTCATTACACTTGAGATTTTCTTTAAATCTTTCTAACAGGTATTTAATTTATATTAGTTGTGGTTTCGACCACATTAATGGTCGCATCATTAGTTTTGACTGATTTTTTGATGTATTCTTTAAATGTGTTTGCACTAGTGTCCATACAACAGTTTATAATTCTTGAAGACTGATACCAAGATTAAACTTTAGAAGAATCTAAATGTCCCTGAAAATTGCCATAAAATCATAGAATATGCATAGAAGGGACTCATCAGTAACACCAAATTTAACTTCTGGACCTTCTCAGGACACCCCAAGAATCATAATGTGTGCCTGACAGTGGTGCTCAAACACTTGAATTCTGACAGGTTTAGTGCTCTAAAGTCAGATGTGAACTTTGCAACCAGTTGCATTTTCTGCAAGCTTGAGCTTAACTTTACATATGAACCCTACCACACTTTGAGTCATTCATAATATGCATTCAGTCCCATCGTTTCTTCTCTGGTGTACTCTTGGAAAAGAACAGGTGATTGTATTAAAGTGCTGCAATCTAACTCTTGCAGCCTGAGTGCCCCATTGTGGATAACAGTAACAATTCAGAAGGGGGTTCTTTTTGCTCTTCAGAATCCTTTTGATTAGGCTGAAATTGCTAGTGCATAATTTAGTTCTGGTGAATGGTGAAGAGAGTATCTTTTGAAAATGAAAGAGAAAGAGAAAAACACTGATTTTCAGAGAAGTGTATTGAGGATTTAAGCATACATACCTAGATTCTGATTTTGAAGTACATTGATTGTTTTTTTCTTTTGTTGAGCACACTCAGCTTCTAGTAAAATTCAGCTGAGTCTGCAGATTGCAGCAGATAAAGGTGATTTTTGACAAGTTTTCCTTTAAGAATATCTGGCAAACATAAATAGTATAGGGTCATAAACAAAGTGATAATTCTTTTGATTCCACACTCTCTAAAATGAATAATGCTAAAAAATATTTACAGATTGCCAAGATTAAATTAAAATGTGATTTATTATGAGCTTACTACAAAAAATGCTTTCTTTTGTTCACAAAAGAAAAAAATAATTCAAATGAAGTATAGGACGTAAGTTTTAATTACTAAATTTTATGCAGATTTGTGCTCTATTTTGGAGAGTCTTTTTGGGACAGAGATAGCATATAAAACCACTGCAAAAATCTGCACTCCATATGTCTAGATATTTTCTGAAAGGATGGCAGTTAAGTACTTTTCACAGGAAAGAGACAGTGAAAAGAGATGTTATTTCCTTCTAGAGCTCTTCGAGAAATATCTCTGAAATTGTGGCTCAACATAAACACAGAAAGAGGACATCAAACCTGTACCTTAAAATTTCAATAAATGTGTGAGTCATTTGATTATTGATGATGGATTGATCTTAATGTCCTGTTCTGTAACACTCCAGAGTTACAAAGGGGAACAACCTTTAGTTCAAGGGATCAAAATTCATTCACTGTGCTGCTACTTTTTAAAGAGCAGTTGAAGCTGTCAGCTACAATTGGCAAAGGAGAAAACAAATAATGAGTCCTTGAACTGGGTATGATTCACTGCTATGGGAGACTTGAAATGGTACAGAATATATATCCCAGGAGTAAAGCCTTAAACAGGGCTTCACAATGTTGTCTGTGTTCCTAAAAGTCAGTTTTTACAGAACAGTTTTGAAGTGTTACAATGCAAAACAGATATTCTTTACAGAGTGTGGCTTTGCAAACATCTCACTGTGCCTGCATTCATCAGATATGAGACAGCAGTCACAGAGTCATAGGATGGTTTCGGTTGGAAGGAACCTTAAAGAGCAGCAACCTCTGCCATGGGCAGGGATGTCTTTCACTAGACCCCATTGCTGGGTGAGCTACATCATGATGATGCTGTGTGATGGGTGATCAGAGGGCCAGTGACAGGATTTACAATTCCCACATCCAGTGATGCTGAACCTCAGAGGATAAATACATCTGCAATCCCACAAAGTCAAAGTCTAAACCCCAGGGACTGAGATTCACATTATGGTGTGTGCTCCCATGTACAATGCTGCCTCACGAGGCCCTTGACTGCTCTATGCAGCTCTTCAATATACATTGTTGTGCACAAATACAGGAAATAAGTGCAACGACTGCAATTTTACGTAAATGTGAAGGTCACCAAAAAAGCTTTTTAATTGAATAATAATAAGGAATCCCTTGGAAGAAGTAGTCTTATTTAAATGTTTTCATGTGAAGGTAACAGGCACCCTTTCTTGTAAAATTAACAACTTTTTAAAAAACAGCTTTGATTCTCTGAAGCACAAAAATCTTCTGAATAAAAAAAATTAATAGAAAATTAAAATAATGGGAAAATAACAGATTATCTATCATTATTTTTATAGTTACAGCAAGGTGCAATCTTTTGTGACTTGCAGCACAAAAACTTTTCTGACTGTTGTCCTATTTGTCTTTTTTGAAAAGAGCAAAACTATTAGACTAGAAGATTTAGAGCACAGGTCTTGAAAATGCTACTAGAAGCTTATGTAGCAAAAAAGTTAAGAACATCTTTTAAAGTTATTATAAACTTCATTTGAATAGCTAGAAGCTTCTTTCCAAGCTTGTTTAAAGACATTCAGAATTCATGCTTTTGTTCCCACCAAGCCTTGAAGGCTTAGAATTTAATTTAAAATACTAAAGTTTTATTTTCTCAAGCTCAGAGGCTCCTTAAAGCCTAAGTAATTCATAGGACAATCAAATTCCCTTGTATATGACGTGACATAATTACTTTTAAGAAAATTTAAAATGATGCCATGAACTGTACTAAGTCTTCTGGCCTTCATCAACTCTTGCAGTAATTATCTATCCCAGAAAAAGGCTGTTGGAGACACAAATTGGTTATAAATCACAAAAAGCATTCTTGTCATACTTTTTAATTAGCTGATTTGCAGCACTTATTAAAAGATAACTTTTCTTTTTGGCTCCTGTCTGTCTGAAACAAGTTTGATTAGACAGAGACTTCTTGACACCTAAGAAGAATTATTTTCAATTGCTTCTATATAAAATAATTTCACTTTGTCATCACAGTGCCAATTGTGTCAGAAAAAAACAAAACAGAAAACCAAAACCAATTCTCAAAACCCCCAAAACTGAGTTCAGGTTTTTACTACAGGTTTTATACACAACCTGTTTTGATTCTGGATTGCATTGTAAGTTCAAGAGGTTGAAACATCCTTTGTTAACATGTCAGTGTATACAAAAATGAGTTTATTAAAAATCTTCCTACTTAGTACTGACATTACCAGCTAACTTTAACTTTGCTATTAAAAAGGTGTTTATGTGAAATCCAGAGTAAATGTGACACTAATAAAACCTGCACTGTAGTATACTGAATCTTTTAAGTCTGTTGTTTGTAAAGCAAAACTATCATTAGGATACAGCAAGGAAGTGTGCTGAAGATCTTTTATGAAGATACATCAAAGAAACTGCCTGATAAATCTGATCCTTAGACAATAACTGCAGAAATCTTGCCAAAGTCTTGCATTATTTGGTGTACCTTGACTAGATAATGATGTGATATGAAATTTAAAACTACTCAATAGGTGATGTAATTAGGTCTTTTTTGTTTATCAAATAAAAAAATATTTTATAGTAGGAAATAGCTACTTTTCATTATCATTAATTTGCCCAGCTCAGTTTTACATGGGAAGAATATTTTGAGAGGCAATGTTTTCCTAAATTCTGTTGGTTCAATATTTAAGGTACCCCCTGGACTGGGTTAAGAAAGCCTTCTGAATATATTACTGGAGGGAAGAACATATGAGATTAAGTATACCACAAATGAAGAGGTTTTGTTACAGAGTTTGGAGTCAGCATTATATGATATATTTCATATTAATAGTAAATCTATGCTAATGTAGGAGTCACTAGGGAGTGCTTAAGAAACAATAGCAGTGGGAAACATAAAGAAAATATAAAGGTTGAATTTTTTTTTTTTTTTTGACAGCTTTAATATCATTTCTTTGGGACTCCATTTTCCTGATATTTTGTAGGAAGAAAATACAGGATGCTTAGGAAACTTAGAATGTTTTTTCTTATCTGCCTGTGACTGCATACAATAGCTGTAGCAATCCCTGATACATATTCAGAAACACAAAGACCAATTAGAGACTCAGAACTGGTGGTGTGAATTATGGTTGTCTCTCCAGAAGAGAAACAGTGCATTCCTGTTCCTCTTCAAAGATTAGTGCCTCGGCTGAGGTAATATAGGTTTGTATTATGATATAAGAATCTCTTTCTTAATGACACTGTTCTCTTTCTTTATAAATTTCATTGCTGCAGTACCACATGTACATCTATCAAGCATAGAATTTATGTCACTCATATGCTTGGGATGTGATTGGAAACAACTGCAACTCACAAAGGCATTCACTTTATAGTTCTCTCAAATAAATTTACGTGCTGCTACATACATTTTAGTTCTTTACATATTTTAGAATAGAAATTGGAATTTGACACTGAATGACTGTGTTACTATTCTCAAATTTATGTTTCTTTCTCCATATCCTCTTCTTGGCCAAAAATTTTGTAAACACCTGTCCACCAAGAGGCAATGTTTCAACAGGAAAAGCAGCAGCGCCATCCTCCTGACCTATTTTTCCAGCCATATACTAATATAAATAAATTACTTACATTCTCATGTAAGGGAAAAAAATCAATCAAGCATCCTCTGGAGGGTTACAGAGCTGTGGAAAAATATGTCTCTTGTCAATCCAGAATTAATATTCAAATCTCAAGTGAAGCTGAGATACCAGGGAAAGTTTTTGCATGTCTACCTGAGGCAATCAATAGCCTTCTCACTCTGTTAAACTACAGGCTGATGCTGGTGTTATGTGATGAGCTCAGGCATCCAGCCCTGGGATGCAGATTCTGCTCTGAGAAGAGGCTCTCCAGGAGCACCACCAGCATGCCCAGCTTCCATCTGACAATGTGATGTGTGCTGTAGATTCTCTGCATTCTGTCATCTTTCCCTGTTGTTTCCCAATTATGCCAGATTTTCAGTGCAGCCAGAAATGTAGGACTGTTCAAGCTTTGCTGAGGATTGTACAGAGCCATGTTTTCTCCAATTTAGATAGGATGAAGTTGGGTGTGAATTTCAGCAAATTTTCTGTGACCTTAATCACTAGGTTTATTTTATTATTAGAAATTAAGAAAGAAATGAAGAAAGAGGGATAATTAGATTTCTCCCTGCTTCAGGCTCCATCAAAGATACATTAAAAATTAAGCTACAAAGAGATATCTAACAGAACTTTTTAAAGATAGAAAACTAGTTAAACAAAATGGATAAATACTTCCAACTTTTCTAAACAGATAAAGCCCACACTGAGTACTTTGAATTAATGCAAGAATGTTTTACATAAAAAATGAAGCATAATATGAAGATCTAAGAATATGTTACTGTGCTTATCTATGTAAATTGCTTAACATCTTTCCTCTCTTATACAAGACTTAAAAAAAAATTCTGATATCACTGCATCTTCTTTTCTGTCAATGTCATCTTTTTTGTGCCTTTTATTTACATTCTCCTAACCTACAAATAATGGGAAATGCATCCAGCAGTCACAGCCCAGTTGCTCTCCCACTCCATTAACCTACAGAGAACTTGGCCATGCAGCAGTCATTGTAATTATGTATGTTCCAATTATTATTAGTTTATCACAGCAAAATGCTAATTCAGAGGAACTGTTTGATGAAACTAGTTTTTCCAAGTCTCAGACTCTTTGAAGCAGAGGTGTCATGGCATTTATATCCTTCCTTTCTACTATTAGGAAACAACCTCATCAATTTAGATCAGGTTTTAATCATAGTAATGAAGACACTCAAGGCCATATGCAATTGGCTGCACTCCCTGTACCTGAGGGGATGCAGCTGAGGAATCTGCTGGAGCACAAAGACCATCATGTCTCATTGTTTGGATGTGACTGACTGATGCAGTACCACATAATGCTTTAATGAAAAACTTTCCAAAAAACATGCTTTTCCTTAAGCAAATACATTAATTTTTTTTAAATATTATGTTGAGCTTTCTTTTCCTTTTTTTGTCTTGTTTTGGAAAAGAGAAAATAACATATAAAGAAACATCCATTCTGCATAAGAATTTTGATGTAAGAGAAAAACCAAGCATTAAAAATGTCCATCATTTGCAGTAATGATGCTATCTGCTACTCATTTTACAATTTATTCCATTTTACAATTTATTTCCAAGGAAATAGAGGTTCTCATTCAGATCCTAGACACATTTTTCACTGTGCTTAACTGTTAGATTTGAAAAGACTGAAGTTATGATTAGCATCAGATACAAGTAGTACTGCTGATTTCTGCAATAGTCTATATCATTGTATTATTCTGTGATTCACTCTAGTTTTGCTGGGAGACTGTAACTCATACTGTATATGAGCTTTATGCCTAGACTTTGAGACAAGCCTACTAGTTCTATCTCATTATTGCACTTAATTTAGGATAAAAAATAAAAAAAAATCAATAAGATTTCATTATTTAGGGTGCCCAGACAAGTTGCTTAACAGAAACCATTCCCTGGGATGGAGGGAGGGTTTAAGAAAATATTAAGAACTTGTGCTATAGATTTTTATCTTGTATCTTAGCTTAGATTTTGTCTCCCCTTGTCTAACTTTAAGAGAAGATTTCAGTGTGTGCCAAGATTGGGGGAAAAACCGCCATTTTCATTGAAGGAAATTCTGAAGGTCCATTTTTTTACTTTTTACCTGTTAAAGATATTCTACTCTCAGGTTGTATCAGAATTGAAAATTCTAGAATAAATAAGGAATTTATAATATAATGCATATCTATAATTATCTATAATTATAATAGTGCATATCTAAAATTATCATCTTAATAGTGGTCAAAAATATTTTTTTCTTTGAAGACTAAACTAAATTCCAAAATATTCAGTTGCAGTCATTCTGAGTGACAGTTCTTCTTTTTTAATTATTATTCTGACGAGATAAGAGCTGGAGTGTGCATCAAAGTGCAAGATTCAACTAAATGCAACATTGTCATATTTGCCTGCTTTAAACTAAGATGAAGTTTAATCTATATCATAGAACCACAAAATCAGAAAATGGCTTGGCTTGAAAAGGGTCCTTAAAGATGTAGTTTCAACCCCCTTTCAATGGAAAGAGTCACCTTTCACTTGACTAGCTTGCTCAGAGCCCCATCCCATCTAGTCTTGACCACTGCTGGGGATGAGGCACCCACAACTTCTCCAGGAAACTTTTTCCAGTGCCTCACCACCCTGAAAGCAAAGAATTTTCCCCTAATAGTATTCTCTTTCAGTTTGAATCCATACCCTTCGTCCTGTCACTACATGCCCTTGCAAACTGTCTCTCTCCATCAGTCTTGTAGGTTACTCTTAGGTACTGGAAGGCCAAAGCCTTCTCTTTTTCAGCTGAACAATCCCAACTCTTCTAAAGATAACCTGGAGAAAAAGAAAAAAATTGCACTATTGAGTGTGAGTATCCAAATTTGATAACAAATTTCTAATTTTAATTTTTCAGTGGGTCTGGCCAAGATTTTTCAGTTTTAAAATAGCATAAGTAAAGGGAAGATATGACCCATATTGTCATGTTCTTCAGAGACCTCACAGCAAAGAAGGTAGAAAAATGTTAATAACTCTTTTCCATGCAAAATTTATGTCGTATGAGAAAGATTGCATTTTGTTTTCTCTTGCTATCTCACAGAAACAAAGGTTCATGCACATTTTAAAGCCTATAATGCATTTGCTTTTTAAAATGCAGTCATTACAATGACAACATATCACAGATGGCAGATAGTAAAAGGGACAGTTTTGCAAAAGTATATTCCTAAATTAAAGTTATGCAAACTGACAGATAAATACAGTCACAAGGTCAGTTTGTATATTCCCTGTTCACATGAACACTCACAGACATGGGAAGCACCATTACAGTCAGTGAAATAATTCTTCTGGATAGCTCTCAGCATCTGCAAAAGGTTAATCACCTGATAGAAATAGCTTTATAAATGATTTGACAAAATAAAAACAAGGATTACAAAGGTACAGAATTTACAGTAAATAATTTCATCAGTCTCACTTTTGGGGAAGTGGTATTTTATTAAAAATGAAGCAGGGAATATTGATGGGATAAATAATTAATAACAAATGACAAAAGGGCACATTTGAAGGAGGATATAAATCTATATATCATAGTGAACCAATTGATCTGTCACTGAATAGTGTCCATCTAAGCAAGCTTGTTGGTACTGGGGGAACTGCTCTAGTCATGGGCTAACCATATTTTTATCAGAGTGTGCAAGAAACCCTTGACATGATCTTCTCTTTTTCCACATCTCTCTACTCTCACAGAATCATAGAATGGTTGGAGTTGGACAAGACCTCTGTAGATCCTATAATCCTCAGCTGTGCCTCCAGCAGCCTCACCTAGAATGGGATGCCCAGGATCACATCCAGGCAGGTTTTGAATATCTCCTAAATAAAGAAGGGGATTCTACAACCTCTCTGGGCAGCCTATTCCAGTACTCTGGAATGCTCACATTAAAGAAGTTTTTCATCATATTTTGATGAAACTTCCTGTGTGTCAGTTTGTGCCCATATTGCCTCTTGTCCTGTCATTGGGCACCACTGAAAAGAGCCTGGCTCCATCTTCTTGACACCCTGCTTTAGGACATTTGTCCTAAAGATCCATTTGACCAAGATCCCCTCTTGGTCATTTTATCCCAAGAAAAACAGGCCCAACTCTCTCAGAGTTGATTGCCTTCCCATAATAGTAAATGAAATAGAGATTATAATTTTGCATTGACACATCTGTCTCTCAAAGAGCATGAGTATATACAGCTTTAGTCTGTCAACAAAAACTCTTAAAATTTAGAAAAAAAGTCTATCTTCAGAAAGTCATATAAAGAATAGTAGTGTTATATTTTAACATGTTCACATTTCAAACCAAATTTTCAAGGTTTTTTACCACTTTTTCTATACTTAATTTAATTGCAAACAATCATATATATGTTATTATATATATATATGTATGTTTGGGATTTTTTTGTTTTTTTTTTTTTTTCTGAGAGGATTAGTTTGAAGTCATGATGTTTGACCAATATCTGAAGTTTATGTTCAGACAAAATTTGACCTTACCTCAGACTCAGAACAAGTTATGCAGATCTGCTGGATCAGTGGTCACTGTTGCTTCTTCTTATATTTTGCTCACAAAGACTCTTGCATTTTTATCAAATTTTATTCCCTTGTTTTCCTTGTTACTGAGACCTTTCAATGATATTGGCTCCTATTAAAATTCAGGATTGCTTTTCTCTTTCTTCAGTAATGGTTTAGTACATTTTATTTTGCGGGAACTACTGTATTCTTTACTGGAAAATGTAAGGAAAACTTACAAGGTGGGAGAACTTTCATAAACACCAACTTAAAATATCTGAAGAGAAATGACCACAGGTCTCAGATTAATATTCATATCTGGTATCTTTGGTTTAGCTTTCCCTACAAAGCTAAAAAAATCTTATAATCATGGTTGTTTGTTAGTCTGGACTGCTGAACTCTCCAGAAACAGAGCTGTTTACCCAGAGAACAGGCCTTTTCTTGGAGACTGTCAATATGCCTGTTCTTCATTTGGAATTACAACAAAGCCAAGCTTAATAAAATAATTTAAAAAATAATTAAACCTCTTTATGAAATAAAAAGTTTTACTTTTTTCTGTTACCTCTCTGTCTCTCAACCACCCCTAAAGAACCTAGATAATTATTGCTACAGGGTGAGAAAGAAGAAAGAAAGTGAAAGTTCTTAATGGTTTCTATTTTTACACAGATATAAGTGATATTACCCAGTGGGATCACATAAGAATCTAGGTGGATAGACATCAGCAATCGTGTTACACAACTAGAAGGAGTATGAAAATTATGACAATATTTTATCTATTAAATAGTCTTTTGTAACTGATTATTGCACAGTAATAATAGAGCTGCACAATAATAATAGAGAGAGAGTGGGGGGAATTGGGATCAAGTTCTTCCACAACTGACAAACCAAGTAGGAATAGATAACATTAACTTTCAAGAAACTACCATTCTATTCCTGAAAAGCCATTAAAATATTGACCCAAATGTCTTCTAAAATCGGCAGAATTACAGTGTACTGTAAATAAAGCATTTTGAGAGCTGAACTATTTTTGGATGTATAAACATAATTTGAAATTTGAAAGGATCTTTTGAAGATTCTCCAGATCAAGATCTGCTCTTGTTTCTTGCATTGTATGCATTCCTATTTTTTGTTGGTTTTGGTACATCTGCACTTTGATCCTAAAGTTACACTTCAATGGAATGATCATCTTACAAGACAAACACCATGGAAGTTTAAAACCTCCATGATTTAATGATTTCAAATGTTGCTGCTGTTGCAGCATAAAGGTCAGTCCAGGCACCTGAGTTCACCAGGATCCTGGGATAATATTCAGGCAGCTAAATTGATCTGAGACCAGTGAAGCCTACTCTCTTTCAAAGCTAGCCAGCTGAAAGCACCTTTGGATATAGCCTCAAAATCTGCACTCCTCACTGCTTTTGAAGGTGTTGACATATCTTAAAGATGGTATAATCTTACACACACTCCTCAGAAGTGTTAGCTCTTCTGGGCAAAAATCTCACAGGAGCAGCTCATTAGTTTTGACTTAGGAGCCACCTAAGTTGCTCTTGTAGAAAAAGCCACTCAACTGGTCTGACAAACTGCTAATTAGTATGATGCATTGTAAATTGAATTTACAATCAGAAAGGCAAAATGATTGAGTCTAATAATTAATAGGGAGATCAGTTGTCTGCTATTAGATTTCTCTGGTAGACAAACTTGGAAAGGCAATATATAAATTCAGCAACCTCGAAATATAACTCTTATGCAAGTTATTATATTTTACTAGAATGTGTTTTCTGTGAAATGGAAATGCTTCCTTAGGGCTTGTCTTTTTATTTTTTTTTTCTTTTTTTTTTCCCTCTATAAATATTTTGGCATGGTATTGCTGCTTATAGGGTTTATAGAGAGAGTTTATTTTCAGAATGTGAATTTCTAAATTATAGTTCCACTGTAAACCTGAATCTTCACACTTACAGTGCAAGAATTGTCAGTAATACCTGTGTCCAGTAAAAACATTTTGAATTTTAAGCTAGGCTCAGCCAATAAATATCCCAAATTATATCAAAAAACACCTGGATGCTTAGACAAGAAATCCAAAGAATTTTATCTCTATGACAATATTGAAAGATGAGAATCAGACTCAGTGGATTCACACTTTAAAAATTAAAGCAGAATTTAGCTCATGCACAAAATGAACCCTCAGCAGGACCTTCCAATGTTAACATTTTCTCTACAAAACTCTGCAGATGGAGTACCTCTCTTGCTTACATTGCTGCTTGCTCCAGAAGTCCTCTTCCTTCTGAGTTACTCCCTCTTTGTGTCTCATCCCACAGCTCTCATTTTTCACTTTACCCTGCAACCAAATCCCCACTGCTCAGCTCAGCACATCTCCTGGCTGTGCTCATGTCAGGCTGAAGGAGAGCACTGGCATCTCAGCTCTTCATGCTTTCAGTGTGCTTGTTCTTTTACTTTTCTCTATCCCCTTACAGCATGTCATTTTCCCCTAGCTATCTGCATGAGTGTAACTATTGCTAGTTCTGTGAAACGTTTGCTCTTTATTCTGCCTCTCTTCCTGTAGAACACTTTATCACAGCCTTCATAAAGGCCTTTACAAAATGGGGAGAGAGAGGCAGTCTCTGTTCTATTCATTCCTTCAAACTGAAAGTCGAGCATATGCTCGCACTTGCTTTCTTTGAAAGATGTGATGAGAGATTATACTTGCCATATGCACAGAGTCCTATAATGTTGATGGAAAGGAAGGTCAAAACCAGCTTTTCATGAGCTCTGCACCCAACAGAGCACTAGGTCCATTCACAGTGATATTCCCAGCATTAATAGACTGCAGAGATTCAGCTGGCCATGTGATTCCTCTCAAGTGATTTTTACCCAGTGCCATGGCAAACATTAAGTCTTTCTTGTTCACCTTTAGTGACAATGAAAGATTTGACTGCATCCTGGAGCATAAGTGCAACAGATAATGCAAATGCAACCAGAAACCTCTGAAAAGTTTCTTTCTCTCTTATAACTCATTATCTCTAATATTGTCTCTTTGTATTATTATGTGCCTCCCCTCTGGCCACCCCTGCATGCTGCTTAAGCAGAAAAGAGAAATGCTTTTCCAAAACCATTTAATTATAATTAAAAAAAAAAAAAACTTCTATAGGTTTATGTAAGAGAGAGCTCTGGATCCTCAAATATGACAGTTAGCATGGGTTGACTTGAACTTTACCCATATGACTTATTGAAACTGATGCATTAAATTAAATCCATACTCTGGATATTACTTTGCCATCTACGATTACATCTAGGCTGAAATGATCTGATGTGGAGTGAATTCAGGTGGGAGTGAGACAAAATATTCTATACCAGAAGGCAGCAATTCCACTTGTTAATTGATGGGTTGTTAGCAAGACTTAAAACAACTTGGCAGCTGGCTGGCAGGCCTTGTTCAGTGGGTGAGCACATATGATGTATTGATATTTAAAAGGATATAACCCACTTACAATCCATATAATCACACTTCTTCCTCACACTTTTTTCTATCTAGTCTTGTCACAGTCAAGAGCAAGGAATTATGGCAATGGAAGGGATAAAAGCAAAATGCTTTCTGTATTCTTTTCTTTTATTTAGCCTGACAGCATTCTGAAAATAGTAAATTTCATTATTTGCCCTGTGAAGGACTGAATTTTTTTCGCCTAGAAAAGAGACCAAGTACCCTTTTTCACTATTACAAGTTGTTTTTCTAGTTCTCTAGCATAGTAATGAGATAGAAATAAGGGTTAGTCAGAAAACCTAATAATCATCAAGAAGACCAATATTAATAAAGAATCAGGTCTTTTTCTGGTTTTCTTTCCACACAGTATTTACTACACATTATGTTCACTATTTTATTTTCATTCACTACTTCATGTCTATATATGTTGTACAATGGAGTGGTATAAAAGTACTTCACAGTCTTTATTTATCCTTACAACTACTGTGCACAGAGGGTAGTTTACTCATTTCATAAGTAATGAAATGTAGCACAAAGAAAACAAGCTATTTTCTCAGTGTTAGAGAACCGAGAAACTCAAATCAAACCTTCTTGTTCCAAAGATACGAACAAAGCTGGAGAATGTGTTTCACTGGCACTACAGAGGTCACAATCTCACTCTTCTCTTGCTTCAGATCACTCATGTGCTCCAGAGCACATCTACTCTTTGATGCCCTGTGAACCCCTCTCCTCACCAGATTACTATCTTTCTTTACTGTGACAAGTTAACACTCTACATGGCAAATTACTAGATGTCATCTGAGATGTTGACCCATGTTTTGTGACAATCTCAGGAACAGAATAGCCCTGTTCAGAGGAACACAGAGTTGCAGAGACTTGCTGATGATACGGTAAGTGCAATGTCACTTGCATTTACTTCTGCTGTGCAGTTCTGTGGTTGCACAGAGCCACCAGCTCTGAGTGTGTCCCTAACCCTCTTTGAGTCCAAATCAGCTTCGAAGGAGACTTGTCCTGCCGTACCCTACATGCTTTAAGACATTATGGAAATGTCTAAACTCAGCTGTCTGGAAGATATGCTCCAAGGGTTGTCTTCAGGGCTCCTCACAGCACCTCACAGGACAGATAGAGCTAGTCTAATGCAGGCCCCCCTGAAATATACCTCAGATGGATACTGGCCATCAGCAGCTAATGCTTCTGACTGCAGATTAACCTCTATGACACTGAACCACTTAATTAGGTAGAGCCCTCTTATAGGCATGAACTTTTTTTGCAAGATTCACAAATTGAATGAACATTTGTTTATAGGTCAAGGTAATGTGACTCTTACGTGGATATTCACTGCATAGTCTGAATTAAAATGGATTCCCAATGAGAGCTCTTTTAAACAAACCTGATTAGAAACAAGTATGGGATAGAAGTGTGACATTATAATGGTTCTTCTAATCTAAACAGTATTGATGGAGAATGACAATGAGTGATCTCCTTTCCACTGCTTTAGGGTAATGAAATACATTATTGTAGCAGGATGCTCTGCCTAAGTGGGGGTAAAACATCATTGGGCTTACACTGCTTATGGTTTTGAAGAATACTGAGACCAGCCTGACTCTGCAATCCTAAAGTTAAACGTTCCAAGGTTGTGAAAAATAGTGCTTCCTGACAGAAACTGAAATTGGTGAGGATATGTTGGTGAGGCAAAGTTCCTGATGAAGGAACCAAGCAGTGATAGCACTGATATCTTATACTAAAACTGCTGAGCTAAAGGCTGCTGAGCTGGCACAGATAGCCTAGAAACCTTTGATTGACAGTCAATCACTTTATACTATAAAAGTTCAGTCTCACTGTTATACAGCACTAACTTAAAATGTTCCTTCTGGAGGTGTGTGGAGATTCCTGCCTAGAGCAGGGAAAACTTTACTCCCTGAAGCCGAGTGAGAGATTTGCCCACAGTCATTGGCATGGGTAGGTAACATAAATCTCTACTTATTAATTATTAAGCTATATTTGACATTATTGATTTCACAGATATGACATTATACTATTATTTAAACTATCTAGACTGCATTAATTCTGATTAATATATTTTAGTGTAATTATTATAATAAATTTAAATTAATATCTTTCTATCAACATATTTATACTTATATAAAATAAACATAATATTTATATGTTTGTGTCAATATTCATAAAATGTAAATTCACATAAAGGACCAATTATTCCTATATAGTCCTTTAAACATAAATTGTCGACCAAATTTTGGTCTTGGATTGGATCCAACCATATCTTGACTCCTCTTTAAGAAAGAATTTAGAAAGAGAGCAAGCTTCATGACTCAACAGAACTGATGCCCTGATAAACTTTGCCTGTAGTTTTCATTCCTTCTGTGAGTTAAAAAGAGGAAAAGCATAGTCATGTTTCCTTTAGAATGGTGGTGGATCTTGGTGCTAGCTGCAAGGACTGAATATCTTTCAGAAGTCCTAACATATGGCATACTCAATGGAAGTTTCATATTCAGGGCATCTCAAAATTTCTCTTGAGCCATTAAATATGTTAGCAATCTCCCTTGTGAAGAATAGCTGGCAGTGAGGAACTCAAAATCTTAGAAATAATATGAGATTATTAATTTTTTTAATTTACAGTTTTATGATGCAATTTCTCACCCAAATGAAAGCTCCACTCTTTCAGCTGAAATGTTTAAAGATGTCTGCACAACTGCAATAAAAATATTCAAGGTGATGAAAGACCAAGAATATGATGAGGTTATTGTAATTATGGCAGAGCTTGCAGGTACAAACCATCTGGCAGAACTGCTAATTTCATAGCAGCATATTCTCAGAGTGCTAACTTTGTCAAAAGCTTTGAAAGTCAGCATCCATTTATATTCTAAGCTACTGTTTTCAAAGGTCACTCTCTAAAGCGTTCACACAGAGAGAATAGAAAAAGCCTGACTGCTTATTCACATTTTACTTGCACATAAAAGGCAATTCTGAATTTAACTGGGAGAAGAAATGTGGCATCCATTAAACAGTTAAGAAACATTGAGCTGTAGCACTTGAGAATGCCTTAAAACATAATGATGGGACACTACTATATCATCCTTGAATTGTTAACACCATCTTTTCTTTAATATGTGGAATTACTTTTTAATTATAAGTGTTTAATTTGATTTTCTGATGATAGATATCCCATATATTTGCTTTCTGGCAGTGGATGAAAATTTTCACAGAAACACTGATCTGTCACACATTTTTGATTCAGAATACTCTAATAATTCTGAAGAAACACTGAAGTTATCATCAGTTTATTCCTGACTCCCCAAAGACTGTTGTCTCTAAAGACCACATAGCTCCCAAGAGAGAGAGACCAAATAGCAACATAGTCAGGACAAAATGAGGAAATACTTCTGCTTCCTTGAAATGTTTGTTCTTCAAATTCATCTGCATGCAAACATATTTTGTTCTTTACTTCTTATCTGAGGAATGTAAATCACATAAAAGATATTAATTCTTTTTTGTTAAAAAGTAAATTTTCCTTTTGCAGAAATCTCTGCTGATAGCAATAGATTTTTATACTTTGTGGCCAAAGTAGAAGTTTAACTTCTTCCTTTTGGGAACTTTATATCTGGCATAGTTTTCATTGGGCAAGCACACAGACAAATCCCATGACTGTTTTTTGCAGTGATTTTGGGGGCTTTATACCCAGTTTACCAAGACCAAAGGGGATTGTATATGTAATTAATTTGTTTGTTTGCTTGCTCTCAAGATTCCCTATTATCTGCCTCCAGAAAATGATGAAGACAAATGCTTTCATCCTTGACACAATATGAATATTTCACCCTGAAATGAGTTTTAAATATTAAAAAAAAAGTTTATTAAAAAAACTCAGTAAATACAGATATTTCCTGTTTATAAACTGCATATTTCAAAGATATGCCAGCTGGTATTCCTATTGCTGAGGAAAAGAAAAGAAAATCCTAATTTTTTCTGTGAACAAGTTGCTAAATTTTAGACTGCTAGACAGCCAATATCCTTATCTGAAAGGCTCATATGTAGTGAAATATATTAAGAAATATCACTCAAAATCAGTAACAGTGATTTTTTTTTAAGAGAAATGTCATATTCTGCAGTACATATAATAAATTCCTCACTTAATCAAAATTTTAAGAGTTAATTTCAAGCTAAATGTTTCAATTAATGCCAGAATAATGTTTTAGAAGAAATAGATTTAAACATATTTTTCACCTCTGCTGTGATAGATTTGTATTTGAGCTTATTGGGGAAGTATCTGAGATCATGCTTGGAAGATTCCTGATTGGGAAAGCTTGCAGGAATGAGAAATAAAAACGAGATATAAAATGAGAAAAGGAAGGGTTGGATATATATAAAGAATGAATGGCAAATATCATTTGGATTAATAGCACATTTCCTCGGTAGAATAAACCACAAACAAAACAGAAAACAAAATGAAAGAAATTAAGAATGGACAGAAGGATAAGAGAAAGAGCAATGTGTGTGGAACAAATTTAGGAAATTAACTGGAGAATAAAAGATAAAAATATGGAAGGACAAACTGCCCTTAGAGTTCTGATATTTTTTTAACTGGCCAAAAACCATGTATTTTATGCCATTGGTTGTATACATCTGAGTTAGAATCTTTTCTGCAGATTTTCTCATGTCATTCATCCTTTTGTCTGCACATGCAGTCACAGTCCAGGGCTGTTAGGAGTAAAGTCCAACATTTGTTTTCTCTGTAGTTTTTACTTCGTAACATATGGCATCAATAGAAATTGCTGCAAAAATCTCTGACTGAAAAATCTATGGGAGTAATAACAGAAATAATTTAACAGAGTAAAGAAAATAGAAATTTAAAATGTTTTAAAATTGTGCCTAGAATGCTGTCAATTTTTTCTGCCTCTACATCATCCCACCAATGAGCAGGCTGTGGGTGCACAAGGAGATGAGTGGGGACATGGCTGGGGCAGCTGATCCCAACTCACCAAAGGGATATTCCATACCACACAGCTCAACATAGAAAGCCAAGGAAAGAGGAGGGAAGGAGGGACTTTTGGAATGATGGCATTTTTCTTCCCTAGTCACTGCTATATATGTTGCAGCCAAACTTTCCTGGAGATGGTTGAACACCTGCCTGACAACAGGAAGTGTTTAAAAAATTTTTGTCTCAGTCCATGAGTTATTTTCTTTTTTTTACTCTTCTGATTCTCTCCCCCCATTCTCACATGGGTGGAGTGAGCAGGTGGTTGTGTGGGGTTTACTTGATGGCTGGGATTAAATTAGGACACAAGCACACCGACTACAAGCATCCTAGCTGTGCAGAAAAATCCTGAACAGCTGGATGTACCCCCTCGCTGTCCTTATTTATAGCAAAGGGACCTGCCTACTTTTGGAAATTACTGAAACCTGCTGCAAAAATTCAGTATAGACAGAAAAGGAATAATATTGTTAGATCTATACCTTTGTATGAAACCACTGATGTACAAAGGAAGAAAAGTTATTTTGTCATGGATTGCACTTACACATTTGATATTAAATTGCTTTTTCCAGAAAATTGCAGCTGGATGGAGTTGGTGAAAATATTCTAAAAAGATACAAAATCTTCGTGGAAGTTCTCATGAAAAATATATTAGAAAAATAATTGGTTTAACTTGAGGGTAGGTAAAAAACAAGGTTTAAAATTCCACTGACCCTCTAAGTGTGAAAAAAGCCCAGAAACTTTAGGGGGGGAAAAAAGTGTCATTGTTCTTATTTTCAAAGAGTAGCTATTATGTCTTGATAAGTGATATTTCCCTGGGTTGGCATTGCATAGAAATTTCAGCAAACGAACAGCAAAAATATAATAATTACTCCTAAATGTATGTGAAAGTACAAAGAAGAAGAAAAATCCTCTTAAAATCATTGCAACTTGGTTCAAAGATTTGATGAATTATGCTGAGTTCTTTGAATCCAATACTTTGTGACTAAATCATCAGAGATGCTAATTATTGTAACTCAACTGTTGCTCTTGGGAAAGTCTGCAACATTTGTGACATGCACATTCTTGTCTTCTCGTGCAGAAGAAAAGAAACCCATTGTCTCTGGCATTTTTGTATGGATATAGAGATGAGAATAGCAAGAGATCAAGTGTCAAGCAGTTTCCTGCTCTGGTGTATCATTACTCTCAGACATTATAAAATCTATGCCTTACCTTTACAATTCATCACTCTCTCAAAGTTGTTGTGAAATTGAGTGATGCTTTATATACAGGTACTGAGAAAAACACTACTGTTAGTCATTTACATCAGCTATGTAAATTTTAGTTGGACAATTTAATTTTGAAAAGGAATTGTGACTACAGAGATAATGTATTCAGACTGCTTTTGCCAATGTAGGAATACTATTTATGCTGTACTGTATTTCCATATACTGTTTGATTTGTAAAGTTAAGCATTTATGTCTTTTATTGATAGAATCATTTCATGTCTTTGGAGAATTAGTGAGCACTGATCAATAGTTTGGAGGTTAATCAGTACTTTACTTCTTCACTCCAGCTAAATTTAGTTCAATTAAACAGAATTGATGCTAATTACTGTCCTGATTGAGCAGTGGTTATTACCATATTACCATTCACTATCAGAAAGCTAAATCAGTTCCCCAAGAGGCAGCTCAATAGAACAGCTATAGTGACATAGCATGCCCCAATTAAACTGCCTATATTGTGATAACATATTTACATAGAAAATTTCATGCTGATACAAATTAGAAATTTTCATATTTTCAAGACTAAACAGCATATACCCAATACATATATGAATGCACACCAATGTAAAGACAGAAAAAACTATAAATTGACCCTAAAGCAATGTTCTATTGAACCTGTGAATAAAAACACACGGTTATTTCAAGGTTCAGTTTAGTAATAAACAAAGAAACATCTGCTCACCTTGTGGAGGAAAAATTGAGAAACTGCATATTCTGAAGCATTTAAAAATGTAATTTTTGCAAATTCACATACAGACTATATCCTACTCCTTTTCTTCTCTTTCCCCACATTTATTCTCTGTGTTTAGAGGCTGAAGAGTAGATGTAGGTGCTGGGATTGAATCTGTGCAATTAATTCATTTGTGGTACACTTTTAACTAAATGGAGTAACAGTTCAATACTCCTTAACACTGTGACCATACTTATTTTTAAATCAACATTAAAATGCATACAGAAGTGCTTCAAAATATAATTATATCACAATATTATTTGCTGAAATTTTTTGTTTGTTTTGTTGGTTTTCTCCCCACGCCCACATTTTTTGAAGGAAATCCAAGCATCTGTAATAGCTAACAGCTAACAGTGATAAAGGAGAGACACTGTGTTTTCAAGCTGGGTAGAAACATTAAATAATTAATCCTTGTATGACTGTCTCTTCTCTCTTAAATTAGAAGATTGCAATTATTCAATGTGTTTGTATTCAGTGTGTTAGATCATCTGGTGAATACACTCTGCCTATCCAAATGTAGATGGCTAAAGTCAGATTCATTTATCAGTTCAGCACAAAGCCTATATATAAGAAGATAAAAATATTATTATTCTTCCTATGATAGCTCTCTCAAAAGTCATGCTGTCCTAAGAGCCCTTCTTCTGCACTTTCTTTGGATCAAAACTTTTTATCCTTCAATATTTATGAAATGTGTTATATAAGAGTACTGTGCTGATATGTGTGGCAGGGGGGAATGTTTGGTTGGGTGGGGGTTTTTTAACTTAGTTTAAATCTTTCACATACAATATTATCTTTTGCAACAGCTATTATTTAAGTTTCAGGTTTTATATAACTTTATATAACCAGGCAATAAGTTACAGCAGATTTTATCTGAGTTTACCAGTTATGATTCTTACAGGCAGACAAAGAAGGTGGCTGTGTGCCCTTTGTCAGTCTTCTTCCCCATACCTTTTCTTCAGAGTTAGAGAAATCATGGAAACCAAAGAAAGAAGAAATAAACCCAAACTTTAAAAGCACCTTACCCCCATCCCTTTCTTCTTCTCAGGCTTTTCTCACAGTTTTCTCTTTTTCTTCCCCACTAGAGGCACAGCAGGATGGGGCATAGGGGTTATGTCAGATTGTCACTTGTCTGTCATTCCTTCCTCCTCAGGAGAACTTACACTCTTTCCCTGCTCCAGCATGGGATCCCTTCCACAGGAGATGGAAACAAGGATGTTGGCTTTGATTTGCTCAGGTGCTGTAGGTAAACATCTTTCAGGTAAACATCTTTTGCACTCACAGAGATGAGATAAAGAGAAAAACAGGTAAGAATTTGTTGCTATTTCACTAAGAATGAAATTGTATTTTTAAATTCTGTAAATATTTAAATTTATTTTATATTTTTTTTTTTATTTAAATTTAAATCTAAAATTACTTTTGTACAAATACATTGCAGTGGGACAAAATATGAAATGTCAAATACAGTTGTAAGAAAAGCCAATAGTTGGATTTATACCAATGCTTTCTAATTCCTTCTCCATTTCCATTTTTACCCATCATTTCATATATTTCCAATGTTCTCAAAATATTTTGGTTTTGATTTTTAATATGTTTTATTTTCAGATTGTTTAGGTTTTCCTGCTGTTTTTCTAAAGAGACAAATGACACATTAAAAATCAATCCAAATGAAGACAGAATTCTTACCAAGAGACATGTCTGCTCCTTTTAGAAATGGTAATAAAGGTGGCCCAAAAATATTATCCCAAAGGAGATACCAGTTTGGATCCCATTTCTTCAGTCTCTCTGTTTAAAATACACAAGTCTGAAAGTCAGCTAATGAAGCAGAGGTGGGTCTATTGTATTGCAAAGCATCTTTTCCTTCAGAATCTAAGACAACAAAGACAAAATAGACCCATGTCTTCCTCTCTTCTACTGAAAATTCTGCTGGAAATCAAATTCAGAATGAAAATTTCATTCATCTCCCTATACCAGTTAACTGCTTTTAGAATTACATAAGAGCAACTATATGATAAATGTACTTATCAAGCTTTCCATAGTTGGGTCTGACATGGGTTTAGTCAAGTAAACCAGACTCTCAATACAACAAACTCTCTTTCTGAAGTGTGAAGAGGTGATGATTTGTGTTGGGCTCC
Organism: Erithacus rubecula; assembly: GCF_903797595.1. NCBI lineage: Eukaryota > Metazoa > Chordata > Aves > Passeriformes > Muscicapidae > Erithacus > Erithacus rubecula. The sequence goes on from NC_136689.1 coordinate 105,239,547, forward strand.
TGGTCTTCACTTTTACTATGACAGTAATGGCAAAATGTAATTTTAGAGCCACACTACAATACTAGGTTTGGATAAACTGACTCGAATTTACTTTGCCTGACAGATTTTTTTAAGAATTTGCCTTACACCTGAATAAAAACAGAAAGGCATTGGCTGAGTTTCCTTTGTAAAAAAATATTTTGAATACATATATATATATATATATATATATATATATATATATATATATATATATATATAGTGTTGCAGCTTTGTATGCATAAAGATGCATAAAGTACTTTATTTAGAGAATGTATTCATGCTCAGAAAGGAGTAACACAGGATTGTCGGATAGGCAGAATAAATGCAGACTCTCTCAAAAGGTTTTCCTAATTCACATAATCTTATAATAAGCATTAGTTCCTTTAGATGCTTAATTTTATCACGAGCAACTTCTGAACCTTCGGAGGTGCACAGAGCACAAACCCTAGTCAGAATTCTTCTCTGATGTTTAAGTAATTTAATTAATTATTATAAACCTGAAGGAGCTTGATGGATTTATAAAAAAAATTGTGCCTTTAATGCAGCACTTACATCCCTATGGGATTGTTCTACTGAATAAGTCTTTTTATTGGCAAGATTTACTTTCTTGAGAAACTGTAATGATTTCCTGATTTATGGAATGATTTTTTTCTCCTACCACCACCCATTTTGTATATTAAAGAAATACTCATGACTGATAAAAGCATGTTAAGATAGTATTTTATAAAAAACACATCGAATAGGAGCTGGTTAATATAAAGCAGTGTAATTAAAAGTTATTGCTAATACTTGTGGTTTTGATGCATTTTTTTCTTATATCGGAATCAATATAAATGCATTATTATCATTCATTATGAGAACAATTAGGTGAGGGGGCACACATATTTGTATATATATGTGCCTTGAGCACTTGGCAGAGTTACTGAACAACATTTCCCGGTTATGCCAGTTTAAATGCATAATTCTTCATCCTAATTAATGTAATAAAGTAATCATTCACTTGTTTACAGACCAAATGTAACAAATACAGAAAAACTCCCTGATAATGGTGAGCAAGCAGATATGACAGCCTTTTTTTGATCCCCAATGGTGTGTTGACCTCCTTGGTTACTCTATAAGGTTCTAAAATTCTCCAAGGACTCCTCAACAGTATTCTGTCATAGAGGAGAGATCCATATTGGCAGGACACTGATTAAGGAATTTTTTAGTCTAGAGGTTATGAATAGGAAAAACTGCTGAAATAGATTGGAAGAGCTGATCGTGATGTTCTGATTTGTGTGGGGACTGCAATAGACTTCAGAGTCTCCAGTATCAGAGTACAAGAATGAGGCAGCTCTGAATCTATTCTTCTGTTTTTATATTAGTCTTTTCTTCTGTTTGGTTTTATTTGTTTGTCAGTTTGTTTGTTTGCCTTTGGCTGGTTTGTTTGGTTTTTTTTTTTTCCAGAACATTCTAAATCTGTGGGTATAAATAACAAAATGTCAATGAAAAAAATTATGCACCATTTTGTATCTAGAATAACATGTTTTATCATCATCCTCATGCTCCTGGTTAGCTCCAGAAACAAGTAATTATGCAGTAGATGAATCTATACTTTGTACAGCATAATTTCTGAATTAAATGCTAGTCAACTGTTTTCTCATACATATCAAATATATCATGCCTTTATATGCATATTTAATTTCAAGAGCATCCTAAATCTATAAAGCATGTGCTGATCTCTCATTAACTGAGCTAAACTCTTCATGTGGTTGTAGTTTATTGCAATAGTTACAAGCAATATCCCAGTGATGTGAGTGAGCACCTCAAAGAAATATGCCTACTTGCAAACTCTCAATAAGAAAAATACATTTTAAAGAAAAAAAAGCGTATGATTCAGTCTACTTTCTCCTTAGATTATGCCTGGCACATAATCCACTTATAAACAGCAACACAATGAGTATTCCCACTGATCAAAAAGCTGTACGTTTTACCATTTTGAATTATGTGCATTTTGCCAAATCAGCATATTTAATCTGTTACACCTCTTCGGGTAATAGATGAAAACCATAATTTTTGAAGATTTTATCATTTCAACTAACATTGGTTAGCATAATTTTTTAGACTTGAAGACTGTTTGCAAAAAAACATACTCAAGTATTAGATCTTGGGAACAATAGCCCACCTTTAGTAATTTTGTGGTCTGTAGTAACACAAGTCTTCTGCTCTCTAGTAGCAGTGGAATGAAGTCTGTTCTTATTCCTCCATTCTTTGGAAAAATCTGGGACAATATTTTAAAGCATTGCAGCATGCACAGAAGAATATCTGTCAGCTGAAGCATCAGCACGATCAGTTTAACTAATTACACTGACATTAAAGGTATAGCAAAATAACTTCCCTACTTTAAACTATTAAATGTATTAGTTAATACATTCCCAGGCTATGGTATTCTGAAAGTATATAGACTAGTCCTCTTAAATATTTTGGAAAGGACTCAGAAAAAATGAAATCATATATAAAGCAAAGTACCTGGAAAATGCATCTTTAGGGTGAGCAATTCCTTCTATATTACATATGTAATTTCATTTGCATAAAATAAAAAGTAGAGCCATATGATAATGGTATAGCAGGGGCCAGGGGCTTCCTGAGGGATAGGAGCAGAGAGAGAACACCCAGGGCTGCAGAGGGGCCACCCCCTGCCTTCCATCAGGGGCAATCCCAGCCCTGCCACTGGGCGGCTCCCTGGGGATGGGGATAGACCTGTTCTAAAAAGGAGCAAGAATGGCATTTTCTGGTTGGAGGACAGTAAACTTTAATCCAACTTAATGTGCCAGTCCACATTAGGGGTTGGAATAGATCCATAAAGCTTAATGCAGTTGGCCCAGGGCCCTAAACCTTGAAGCATATCTGTCACAAAACAGCTTCTGACAAGCACATATACACAAAATGCCATAGATCAGAAACTTCCACTGCAACCATTCTGGGAGGGAAAGCCTGCTGCAAACAGACTTCATCTACCATAATTCTGAAAGGATAAAGTACACAGAGATTATTAACCTATGAGAAAAATGTAACTTTGTATAAGTATAAAGCTATTCCAGTGTCTGTGCATTGAGACTAAGCTTTGACAGGTCAATGTGAACTGCATTTGTTATAAAAATTATAGTACTTTAAGATTGTCTAAAAATATACACTAGCTGACAATTTGAGATGGGAATTCATTGGTATTGCAGCAATCTTGGAGACTACTGCAATTCTAATACACTGAGCTGTTACAAGATTTATTTAGACTCAATGGTAAGGAAATGACTAATAGCTTAAGAAATTCTTACAAAAAGGAGGGTGACAGAGAGCCATAAATGTTCATCCAGAACATTCATTAAAAGATCTTTGAAAACATAAATTTAAGAGGTTTAATAATAAGAACTTTCAAGTTTAGAACTCTCCATCGACTAAGGAGAGTGAAAGGATGTTATAGTGAGTGAGACTGAAAGGAGTTTGATTTTATTTAATATGCTCAGGGTACCCCAAAAACATGAGCACCATATATGCTGCAAATTAGAATTTCACTAAAGTCCTTATATTAGAAAAATATATCCATTGATTCCATGGCTCATTAATCCAGTTTCTGACAATCAGTGGTAGCTACACTAGTGCAATGCAGCTGAATATATATGGATATTGGAAATCAGGGCTGAAACCTTACTCCATCAAATTGCAAAACATATGAGTGTCACAGTAAAGTTCTGTAAAAGCTGCACTGACTCTGGATACATTTTAATGGGTCCTTACTTGTTCTTTCATTACTTTGAAAGCAAAGCAAGCAGAGCCAGAGTGCAGATTATTTAGCTGTAGGGAGAAGGTTCCTAAAATATGTACATAGTCCTAACATTTGTTAGGATCAAAATCCGAATATGGGATACCTGGTGCCTATTAGTGACCTCTGACAACTGATTGTGGATTTTGGATATTTTTATTTATCTTTTTATATATGTTTTAGAAGAGTGATTCTATCCCCTTTTTGTTCATATGCTTCTCATTTCTCTTGACTCTTTGTCCCCTTCTATTTGCATGGGTGTGTTTCACAATATGAAAGAATGTATGTTTCAATTCACAAAACACATAGATTTGGGAGGATTGGGTAGCATTATTTTTGGCAAAGTATGTTGCCCTAGCAGAATGGAATGTGTCTAATCACCTATGATTATTAAGTATCTCTGAAAACAAAACACCTGTGCTTAGATCACTGAGTGTGGAAAGATATGATTAAAATCAAAGTGATGGTGAAGTATGTTTATTTCAGTTTGACTGCCTCAATTATATGTGTGTGTGTATATATATATTATATATATATATGTATATATTCAAATATATACATATATATATATATATATATATATATATGTATATATGTATATATATTTGAATAAAGCCTAAGATTTTCTGTTTGGTGTCTACTCAGCCCTGATGAGGCCACATCTAAAGTGCTGTGTCCAGTGTTCTGGGCTCCTCAGCACAAGCGAGACAAGGAGCTCCAGAAGTAGGTTCAGTGGAGAGCAACAAAGGTGATTAAAGAGCTGGAGCATCTCTCATGACAAAAGGCTAAAGGAACTGGGCTTGTTCAGCCTTGGGAAAAGAAAACTGAGAGGAGATCTCATTCTTGGACATAATTATCTGAAGGGAGAGTGAGAAAAGAGGATGGAGCTGGGTTTTTCTCAGTGGTGCCTGGCAACAGGACAAGAGGCAACAGGCAGAAACAGACACAGACAGTTCCATCTGAACATGAGGAGAAACTTCTTCACTGTATGAGTAACCAGCTACTGGAACAGACTGCCCTGAGAGGGTGTGGAGTCTCTCTCAGTGGAGATATTCAAGAAACACCTGGGCATAATGCTGTGCAATGTGCTCTAGGGTGACCCTGCTCGAGCAAGGTAGGTTGGATGACAAGGCCCACTTTGGTCCCTTCTTGTCCTCCCTATTCTGTGATTCTGTGACTGATTTTGTGATTCTGTGCTTGATTCTGTGATTCTGTGCCTGTATATAGCAGGGCACAGACACTGCTCCTCTTAAGCGACCCTAGGTGGTTTATAGCTGTTCAGTCCTGTGGGATCTTTTCGAGCTACAGAGTCACTTAAGCCTATTACAATGTTAATTAGGGATAATTTAATCCTAGCGTAGAAGCAGGAAAAAGACCAGCAAAACTGTCATTCCAGCCTAGCAGCTGAAGATATAACAAGACCAAAAAAATGAAAGGAGAAGCTAAATAATACATTCAGATATACCTTAGTTTCACACTTTTAAATGAAAGCAATTTGCCAATAATTATGGTAAGTTTTTATTCCTGTCAATTTTAAATGTTGATTGAATGCTTTGTTTATGCTATCTAGTTCAAATATGAGTTCCTTAAGTAATTCCTGTGCCTTTTGTTAGACAGGTGACTAGACAGACCAAGTAGGTCCTCTCCAGTAGATCTCTCTTTAGCCTATTTGTCTTCCCGAAAGGAGGAGTATCCTTGGATAGGCAAGATCTTCTAGTGCAAAAAATGCTATAGAGGGACAAAGACATTTGAGATAATTTATTCTGTCAGTCACAGAGTAATGGAAAGTGTTCCCACCTGTAACTGTAATAAAGATGAACTATGTGCTTGTCACAGAGGCTGGATAGGAAGAAAAGAGCCTGCTCCTCCTGCAGGAAAGTTCATCACCAAAGTGATATTTACTCTGAAAATTGTGCTTTATCACTAGAACAGAATTATTAAGCTTCACCTATAGGCAGGATTTATGAGTTTTGCACCTGGCAGTATTGCATGGCTTTCAGGCAAAATTTGGCTCTTAATGTGCATCCCTAAAAGTTATATCATGCATCTCTGAGAAGATTTCTATCCCAAATTATAAAAAAGATGAAGAGAAAAAAAAGACTTTTCACTGGCTTTGTTTCTTGGCTTTCCTTACCCATAAAAAGATTCACAAGATCAAATTAGCTCTATGAACTAGCTAGCATTTCAGAAATCTGTGTTATTAAAAGAAAAAAAAACAACAAACCATCCCTTTATATATGACATAAAATCTCGATTCAGCAGCACAGAGAAGGACAGTTCAATTCCTCAATGAGAGTATTTCCCTTCCCTTTCCCCATCCAAACCTGGAATGAAATACAAATATTTTAGATCTCTGTAGGAAAAGACGTGTTCCTCTAGTACCCAAAGCCCTAGCAAATCTCATCAAGAAAGTCACATTCTTGAAGCTCTTGCTCTGGAGTAGGCATTAATTTACAAGAGACTTTGAAACAATGCAGGATTTGCTATAAAGTTCTGTGAAACTGAACACATCGGATTTGTTGAATTGAGAAACGGCAAAAATAAAAATGGTTCTTACTCCTATAAAAGATAGAAGACAACATCAAAGTTTGTTGAAGTCAACAGAAAGACTTGAAAATATTGACAATTAATATCTGTAGCATGTGGCTTTAGTATTTGTAAATTCCTGCTGTGGGTTTTGTCTTTAACCGTATCCAGCAGGCAAAATTTTAACAGAGAAATAAATTAGATAAAGATGTTCTTGTGTAATTTCCATTCAAATTACATGTAAATCTGATTGCCCCCGGAATATGCATCTGCTGAGAAAAAATCACCCTCATATTTATGGTTTTAAGACTGCAAGTCCAAAATATCGCAAAGTGATTCATTACAAAATGTATGGTCTTCAACTGAAAGGCTTCAATAATTTATTAAGTGAATCATTTACTTGATTTTCTCCACATATGTTAAGAGTATAAAATATCGTTTTTAATCTATACTGATATTTCTGGTACAATAACTACAGCACACAGACTCAGTGGCTTTGTTCCTGTAGAACAGTCTTATACTGAGAAAATTTAACACCTATTTTTTCTTTGTTTTTTTGTTTGCTTGTTTGTTTGTTTGTTTTTATATGAGAATATGGGATTTGGTGGGGGTGAAGAGGCTCGTTTTTAGGTGTTTTTTTTCCTCTCTTTTCCCCTGCTTCCATGGAGATTAGTAATTCTATCCAACACTAAATCACTGTACAGGAGCTGAACCTTACAGTAGTGAATAAATAATAAAAAATTGCACACGAAGGTAGTAAAAAATAGTTTCACTATTTTGTGAAGCTTCCTGCTACACTAGGAGCATAAGTAAATATAATTTTGGTGTCCTTATCTCCATATTACACACAAGTTGAGGGTTTGTCAATATTCTTCTAGGCTATTTTGAACATTTATCAGTCAGCATTGGCAGCTGTGACAGGATGACTGCTCACTGAATACCAAATGCATCAACACAAAGCTCTTATTCTTCAGCAAGTTATTACTTTGAAACGATTATTTTTAAGATAAGTTTTCTACAAGTACTTAAGACAGACTTTCCACATCTCTGAGTTCCAGCAGGATGTAAAATACTGTAAATGTAAATTGTATCTGTAAGCAGTACATGTTATAGGAATCTTTCTATGTAAGTGGATTTTTGTATTGAAAAGGAGTTTGATTATTCCCTATCATATCAAGGTCTTACATAAACTACTGTTTATACTAATGCTTATAATTAATTAACTTTAAATATTTTGAATGGAAGTTCTTGTAGAATGTAATAGTATTCTTGGATTAGCATATGGGTTTTTACATATTTATAAAAATTCCAATTTTGCTTTTATTGAACCAAAAACCTGCACCACACTGAATGCATAGAATGTCAAGGTTAGAAGTGAATAATTTCTCCAGGACATGGAAGTGCTTACATCTAAAAACCTAGGAGCTGAATCAGAGTGCAGTGGGGGAAAAAATGCTTATCCTAAAGAATTACAGATGTGCATTTGGAATAGAACAGTTTCCATATCATTTTACATTTTTGCATCTGAAGTCGTTTTGTTTCTGTGCATTCTCCACTGCTGAGAGAGTGAATGAAAATAACTCAAGAGCTAAACCATGCTCGCATTAAAAAAACCCTGATCACATGAAAAGATTTTCTAATCATCCCACAGCAAATAAAATATAATGATGGCATTTATGCAATGCAGAAATTATCTAGCTGTTAAAAAAAATTACTAGGTTTTTTGATTGCAAGATACACTTTTGTAGCATATCTTGAAGACGCAATTCCATCTACCAGATGAAAAAAGATTGATTAATTAATTAATTGATTACATTAATTTGGGAAGATGCTGGAAATGTTTTTCATGTAATTTAATTTCCATTTTTCTTCAAATAATGTATTCTAAGGTAATAACTAAGATAATCCAGTTTCTTTTCTCTTACAAAAAGAATCTGCTTATATAGCAAAAGCAAATGTGGTTTCACTGTCTGAGAAAAGAAATTGCTAAAGGTTTCTAGGGATGGGAAAATCCACCTTTTAACAGCTATAGAAGCAGTATATGGTATAAAATGTTCCATATAGCTAATGGCATTCTTCCAGGTGTACTTGTCTAATAAATAAGAATGATAATATTTTATTTTTTTCCCCCAGTTAATTTTTCAAAACCTTTTTCTGTTGTCTTATCTATCAGTAGTGTTTTTTTCTGCATTCTTAAGTCTTATTACTATTTTCTTTGGTTCTTCTTAGTTGAGTAAAGGCTACCCTCAGACTAATTTTTCATGATTTATGATGCTGGAACTCAAATGAATACCGAAAGAAGACACAAAGGAATGCATATACCTTTAAAGAAAATTCACTAATAATGTGAATAAATATCCCTACAAGCAATATTTATTCAACCATATTCTTAATTACACCTTGAAATCTGTAAGCTTAAGTCTTTTGCTTCACTTAATTAAGCTTCTTGCCTGTTAATTCAGCTTGTATTTTACTGGTTGTTTCCAGATCTCTCTTGTTGAAATGGCAGAAGTTTAATTTTTCTTGATTTGCATGTAAAAGCAACATTATTAATTACAAAAAGAAAACATTCTCACTCTTAAAAGTAACACAGATTTTGTAGTCTGGAAAGGTAATTCTGTATCTGCTTTGTTTTATCCTGTTTGGAATCTTTTTGCTTCCTAACTGATGTCCTACAGCACACACTAGCAATTAAGAAGAAAACTGGGGCTGATGGAAACCTTTGATTTTGGATTTAAAACAATTAATTCCTCCAACTGTGAGCCAATTGTTCATATTATTTGTTGTTATAGTTATTCAGGAACCAGTTGAATCATTTATGCAAATATCTGTGCATCTCCAACAGTTCAGAGGACCTTGAAATGGGTAAATAATTGTGGTAAACTTCTCATGTGAAATGGATCATTCATTTTCCCACTTAGTCTTTTTATCATCACAGGGCACAGGAGCCATACTCATGGAGTAGCACTTTTGTTAGATAAGCAGACTGTTAGAACTGCACACAGACCTAACCTGAAGCCAGCAGAGTTCAAATGTGAGATAAAGAGGCACATGCAGACCTGGGAGAACAAAGGCAACAAAGAGAACATAAAGCTTACTTGGAAATTTCATTGGCATAACATCAGGAGTGTTATTTTCAAGCTTTTTATTAGAATTTGCATTGAGGGAAAGAATTTTGAAAGATGTAAAGGGCTCAGTTCTACTTCTCAAGACATAGTGTCCCAAATGTGAGAAATAGTGTCTTTAAGTATTTTAAATTCAACACTTGAGCATTAGCAGAAGTGAGAGCCACCAATGAGTGTAAGGTGACAATATGTAGGGAAGGACATTGCTGTGAAAGGCTTTGAAAGTGAAGAAAGGGTGTTATGCTTCATTAGTTAGAAAGGGACAACCAACAAAAAAAGCGGGTTGTATCAAAACTTAGAAAATATTCTTCAGAGCAGCATTAAGAGCAGGATAGATCTGTATTTATGATCAGACAACTGAGGTGACAAAAGCCTGAATATCAGCTGCATCTGAGCTTCCAAGTCCTTAAGGAGACAAGGGATAGCTAAACTATATCTCCTGCAAGGCAGCGAAGGAAGGCTTGGGTAGAAATATCTCTTGGAGGTAGGAGTGGGTGAAGGTCTATTGGTTGTTTTTTTTTTTTTGTTCTTATTTAGTTTATTTCAACTGATCCAGAGCATTTCGTTGGGGTCAATTCTGCAATAAAGGTCCTCTGTTTGAAGTTTTCTTTACACAAAGTTGTTTTCATGAGCCAAACGACATTATAATGGACAGGGTCATTGAATTAAATAAAATTTGATTAAATAAAAGTACATTTTCACCAGGAAATCATTCCAATGAAAAATCTTTAACTATCTTAAAGTGAATATTTTCTAAGCAATCAAATATCTGACAGAGATTATAAAAAAAAAATGTTTTTCAATGATTATACATTTTGAATGCAAACAAGAACGGGTCATGAATAAATTGATAATCAAAATGTGACTGCATTTGCATATTGTTAGTAATGACTAATCCATCAATATTTAAGAAAATATTCCTGAATCTAATTTTTTTCTTTTTGTTTCTGAGTATACTGCACAAACTGTCAAAGAATTATACTTTGTAAAATTGAAAATTTGTATCTGTGATGTCCTTACCATTGTTATTCTTCATCACAACTTCTTCTCTTTTTTCCTTCCCAATTTATTATAAGAAATTAAGTGTAGCAAGCACTGTAACCTAGCCTACAAAGAGTAGATGAACAAAAATAATACTGGAGGTAAAATATCTCTGAATTGTTCCTGCCTTTGTGCACTATCAAGAACCACAGTTAGTGATAGTATTTGTATGTATTCTTTTAAGTGACCTCAGGTTATTTTAGGAGACCTAGCCAAGATTATGCAATAGTAATAAATATAGACTCATAAATTCTGTAAATAATATTGAGAGATCAGTAAATAACCTGAAGAAACTAGAAATCCTCTTCTTCTTCACTGAAACTTTGAATCACAAAGTTTAGTTGGTCACTAGAGCTTGCTACTGATTGGTGATGACCACCTTTACAGTCCTAATCTGTGATGACTGTACTTGGAAACATTTCTCATTCTGGGGCTTACCTTTATTAAAACATAGAATCATTTAGGCTGCAAAAGACCCTTAAGATCATCAAGTCCAATCATTAACCCTGTGCTACCAAGTCCACCATTAAACCCTGTCCTGAAGCACCACATCTATATGTCTGAAATACCTCCAGGGGTGGTGACTCAACCACTGCCCTGGGCAGGGCAGCCTGTTACAAAGCTTAACAACCCTTTCAGAGAAGATTTTTTTTCCTAATACCTAATTCTAAACCTCCTCTGGCACAATTTGAGTTTGTTTCCTCTTATCCTATCATTTGTTGTCTGGGAAAAAGAACCATCTCATCTCTACAGCTTCCTGTCAGATAGTTGTAAAGTGCAATAAGGCTTCCCCAAACCTCCATTTCTCCAGACTAAACATCCTCAGTTTCTTCAGGTGCTCTTCCTAAGATGTGTATTCTTTCACCAGCTTTGCTGCCCCTCTCTGGATGTGCTCCAGCACCTCAATGTCCTTCTTGGAGTCAGGGGCCCAAAACTGAGCAGAGGATTCAAGGTGCAGCCTCATCTGTGTTGAGTACAGAGGGATAATAATTTCCCCTACTCTGCTGGCCACAGTATTAATGATACAGGCCCAGATGCCATTGGCCTTCTTGGCCACCTGGGCATACTGTTGGCTCATGTTCAACCAGATGCTGATCAGCATCTCCAGATCCTTTTCCACCATGCTTCCCAGAAACTCTGCCCCAAGCCTGTAACATTGTGTGGATTTACTGTGACCCAAAGGCAGGACCCAGAACTTCACTCAGTTGAACCTCATAAAATTCACCTTGGCCCATCCATTCAGCCTTTCCAGAACTCTCTTCAGAGCCTTCCTGCCCTGCAGCAGATCCACACTCCCACCCAGCATGGTGTTGTCTGTGAACTGACTGAGGGTGCACTCACTGTCCATACGATAGAGAAAGTTATTAAACAGAACTGGCCCTATACTGAGTCCCAGGGCACAGCCCTTGTGCACAGACCAAATTCCATTTGCCAAAACATTCAGACTGTTTGTTATCCAGAAAAGAGCACACTCATCCAAGTTATGGTTAACAATTTTCTCCACAAGAATGGAATGCTGTGGGAACCAATGTCAAAGACTTCACTAAAGTCTAGGTGATATACACAACCTTTTCCACTTCTATTAAGCAACTTTCAAGATGTGCCATTACAATTTTTTTTTGTATGGTTTACTTGATTCTCATACTCACTAGAAATTAAAAAATTAGCACTATTTTGCACATACTTACTTCTTACATAGTATCCATTGTTCAGACATCCCTGCTTTTCTATTTTTTGAGAAGCATTTTTCAAGTATGGTTGTTGTCATGTTCTTTATCTTTTGATGTCTCTGGATATGGTAGAATTGTTCTGCTATAGCAGGTGATAGACTTCATAAAACAATTTTTCCACCTTTTCTGTGGAACTTTTTTCATGGGGATGATTTGAAATATAAATGCCATTTCAATTGTCAGATATATTGTTAGGTTTTCAGATTCAGAACACGCATGTACTAAAGAGAAAAATATATCATGCCAGCACAGCACCACTGATCAATCAAATAATGGAAAAGATCCTGCTCTGCCCCTTTTTGTCTTTTAAAACATGCTTTAAAAGACTGAAATCTGAAGCAGGTGGTACAAATAGAGGTTAGTGGGTTACAGCCTTTAATTACCTGTGATATCCTGGAGGACTAATGACAATCTACCACACAGATGCCTACAGAGATCATTACTTCCCCTTTTTAAAGACTAATTATCTCTAGCATGATGAACTATGTCATCTAGCACATAGAAAGTATTACTTTAGATTAAAAATGAAAACTCGGAGAACAAGGATATTCTGCTTTTTTTTACTCAGGCATGGATTTGTTGTGTTTCACAGTGATTGATGATTTTGCATAAAGATTGTATTAACATATGTGAAAATCCTTGCTGGAATATATCCATGAAGTGCTTTCACTGGGGCCTCTTAATCTCAATTGCATGAGACACTAGTGCATGGGATCTTTCATATCAGTGGGTGCTAAATGAACTAGGTGAAGCCTTAGGCTACACAGTACCACAGAATTACCTAATGTGACTATAACCTAAAGCAATGCATGCCCTGCTACATCTTAGGACTAAATTGCCTCATGAATATGTTAAGTGTGGTTAAATTGTGGAGAATGCAAAATTATTTACAATTCAAATACCATCACCCAAATGCATATTAAAATTAAAGGCTTTTGGATAAATGCTAATGAATAGGAAATAATTCTGCTTAAAAATATTCATACATCAATAATTGATGTATTTTTCTTTTGAAACTAAGTAGCTTCATTTCCAGTTGGAATAGAAACAATAACACACTAGTTATTTGTACTAAATGTTCTTTTATCAGAACTTACATTTATGCCTACATATTGTTTTTCTGTTTCTTAACATGGACTAAAAATTATTTTATGCATAATTACTTTTTGCACAAACAGATCAATACCTTGGCACAAATACTACACATGACTAGATTGGGAATGCTAACTTCCAAGAATTCATAATACAGGTATTATATATTCTTATTCAACCTAAAAGGGAAAAGTAGACATGTGTCAGCATGTTTGGGTGTATGTACTCTTTGGGGGGGGATGGATAAAGTTCTGAATGATGTGGAAAGAAACCCACATGAAGTCAGGAAATTTCTGAAGTTATCACCTTAAAATGTACACTTACACTCAATACTGGAATACCACAAGCCAATATCTACCATATGTGATTCTGCTTTTCACTTGTCAGTTTATTCACATGTGGTTTTGTGATGATTAAGAAGATGAATCACTGGCTATCAGTGTGCAAAATGGTTAATTGCTGTAGTTCAAGTTGCATAATTTAATATGTAATATAGTTCAGTAAAAAATATCCTAGGTAGGAAAGAAATGACTGAAAAAGTCAATCTAGTCATGCAGACGTGTTCATAAATAGGATAGAATCACTGAAAGGTATGAAGAGAGTTCCTTTTTTGCAAATATGACATGTTCCACTTATCAAATTCACAATTTAGAATGGATTAAACATACTTCTTGCATCATTTAAGTGAACAAATGCAAGAATAGGAAGTAAATGAAATAAGAGTATCCTCCATTTCACTTTTCATTAAAACTGAACTTTAATCTCAGCTTTAGGGAACAGAGGCAAAAAAAGGTCAGCTTTTTGTCAGTAATGTAATCTTCAAAATCTCATTACTTCATGATGGTATGAGCAGACTTTTTAGAGAGACCAGATACAGCAGAGTCATTTCCAATGAAACACTGATGGGAATCCACCTGTGCTCTTGCTCAGTTTTGGCTCCCCTGCAACTCTGTGCCATGCTAAGCTCTGGTTCCCAGGAGCACTGGCTGCTAGAGGAAGGCAGCTCACGTGCAACCATTTTCCTGAAACAATTGCATGGAATGAGGCACCTGGGAACAAGCTGCAAATTTCTGTTCTTTCTACAAAAAATTGTTTAGAAATAGTTTGGGGTTTTTTTTAAATCCCATATCTGTATTGCCTTAGGCTGCACTGGCATCTACGGTTATGGATTTTAGCAGACCCTTTCTTAACATGCATATCAATTAGTTTCCTGGCTACACAAGAAAAAAACTGCATATTCTTCCATCATCTTAGTGAAAAATAATAAAGTAACATCATCAGCAACACTGACTGTATTTCATCAAAATTTCCTCAAGGCACCAGAAAGCAAATGACACTTTGCAGCAATTTCCAATTATTGTAAAGTGTTCCACTCCCACTCCCTCATAGATTGTTGATATTCATGCTGTAGCTCTGGTTACAGGAGTTAAATACTGTTGCAGCCTAACAAATCTATCTTGGTGATTTTAGTCTGATTGTTAGTGTTGAAGCAAAGACCATTTATGTCACGAGAGTGATTGCAAACATGTTTTCTACCATGTTTCCTAACATGGAACTATTTCTGATTCAAGTTTTGTTAGTTCAATCACCAAAAACCAAACAATGAAGAGAAAATGATGGAGAAATAACAGTTTATGAGACTACTATATCCATCTCACAATTTTTTCTTCTGCTGGATACACCAGAGTGGTCCTCAGCTGTGATTACACCTAAAAGTTAGAGTCAACACATTGGCACAAAAATTCCTTAAAATTAACTGTAAAGAATTGCCAATTCATGTTCTGCCATGATATTTTTATAGCCTATTCACCTTGTCTGTTGGAAAAGGAAAAATGGTGCACTTGTGAGGTATTTCTTCTACAGGTATTAACTAATATCTAAGACTGACCTCCAGACACGTTTCATAAAGTCAAGGTGGATTCAGTGGATTTGTGATAATCTGAATGCCAAAGAATCTAAAGAATCTCTTAATCCTAAATATCACTATCAGACTAGCATTACAATACACAGATGAAGTCTGGTATCCAATCCAGTGGTGGATACATTCAACACTTTCACTTGAGAAGGTCTGAGAGAAGTATACCAAAAAATAAAACAATTTCCCCAAACCAACTTCCCCACTTCCTTTAGAAAAAAAAAAAAAAAAAAAAAAAAAAAAAAAAAAAAAAAAAAAAAAAAAAAAGAAAGAAAGAAAGAAAGAAAGAAAGAAAGCAAAAAATCTAAAATAAACAAAATAAATAAGCAAAAGTGTTTGAAAGTACATTATGGGGACAAAAAACCCAAAGAACCTACACAAGAAAACTAATCCAAAACAAAAATAACAAAGTTAGTTTCCAAATAAGTACCTTCTCTTCTATTTCTTATTAAAACTTCAGTACTTGGAGTCACTTAAAATGAAAAGGTTTTTTGCAATTTGCTTCTTTTGAGAAGGTAAAATAAAAATATCGTCTTTATGCAGAAAATACAGATATTTACAGTATATATAATTCTATAAACTAATTTTCAATTCTCTTTTGAATGTGTTTGTGGAGTGCTGCAGAATTTTGATCATGAATGAGGCAGGGCAACATTCAAATCCAAAGAACTCTATCCTTATTAAAATAAAAGTAGTGAAATACATTCTGCTTATGACCTTGGCAAGCCTTTCTTGAATATATTTGGCTTTCCAATATTTCCTACAAAAAATAAAAAAATACATGATAAAATATTTTAAAGAAAATAAATTAAAGCAAAGCAGTTAAATGATTTATTTCAAGGCAAAATGAACTCTCCCTTTTCAATTTTTTTACTGAAAGGAAAGGTGTTTGATTAAATTTTGTATTTCATGCACCAGAAAGGATGCTTTCAGTAATCCAAATCTTTGATCAGCTAGAAGCTGACTGGAGACCATGCAGTCCTTGGAGACAAAAATAGATGAAATGTCTCCAAACAGCTGAAAACCAACTCGCTCACTTAGGGGAGTGATAAAATAGGTTTTGAATTTGATTCTTCTCATGATAAAAGTGTTCTAGTAATCTTAAAAAAAATTACAGGACATAGAGGAATCTCGTGCACTTGGTAGGTCATATCAAAAAGCAACAGGCCCAACAGATTGTGAGGCTGAATGATTATGTTACTTAGAAATGTGCTGTAGTCAGACTTCTGTGATATAATAAATTGATATGTAAGAAGTTACTTTCTAAGGCTAATTCCCCTGATCTGAAGTCAGTTTTATATACAAAATGTGATCTGTGGGTATTGTGCTCCTGTTGTTAGGTTTCTTCTTGCACTTAATGTCTACATTTTGTTATTTTCAGAGTGGAAATATGTTCAATTTAATACTAAATGAATATAAAGTAGTTCCATCAGTGTGCGAGAGTGTGACTCAGGACACCACTGAGAACAAATAAGGGAATGAAATAAGGAGGTATTTTGGCTATTTTCTGTGGTGCAATGTGAATGCAACAGAATGAAGACCCTCATTCTTTGTGGTGTTTGTTTTGGTTTGATTTTTTTCCCCCTTTTCTTGATAGCTCTAACCTAACATAGTGTGTGTTCTCTCAAAACACTGGAACAAAAGAGAATGTAGAAATTGTGCCATTACACCGTTCAACAGCATTTTGTCAAAATGTTGTTTTAGCAAGTAGTGTATGTAGCAGTAAAATCTGAAGACACCAATGGGAATTGCAGAGAAAATATTGGTTAAGAGTTAAACCTAGAATTGCTCAATTAGCCATCATTATGCTACTTTGAAATTAGCTGAAAACAGTAAAACTGAACACACTATTGAGAGGCTGTTCTTGGCCTCCTGACCTTGTAAATAACATTCAGGGTGCTGGATGCAGCAGCAGTTTTGGCTGGATTGGACTGGAAATCAGCTTTTGTTATGTCCTGCTCTCAATTTCAGAAATGAGTCCAGAAAATTTAGGTTCCTGCACTGAGGTGGATAACTTCATGGAACTTTTGGAATATGCAAGATAGTTGCTTGCTTGTCCCATTTAAAATTTTACTCCTACCATGGTACCCTTTTTCCAGGCTAAATGTTCAATGCTCTGAATTATTTTTTCTGTGTTTATCCTCAAAACTCCAAGGACAAAAGGATGCAGGGGAGTGTTTAGGAATATAAACCAATAGAGATCACCATGAAGCCATAACCCTATGTCTGACCTAATAAACCTCCATCAGAGTCCAGTGCTAATTAACATTAAGTCATGCCAAATTAAAAAACTTCACAGCTTTAAGTCCTACCTTATTCCCTGAGCAAGTTTGCTGAGGTAGCAGCAGGCAGCATGGTGCAAATGCCATCCAAAGACTTCGATAACAGGATACTTACACTTACACTACATCCCAGAGTGTTTGTCTGGACGGAAGTACAGGAAATAAATATAATAAAACATGGGCACTGAACAGATTGGAATAAAACATTTGCATTTATGTATGTCCAAATGTATTCATATTTATCTTCGTGATAAAAACACACTAGCCCTCCTGTTATGACTCTTCTACCATATTCAAAGAACGTTCCACAGAAACCTGTGATTTGATAATCTTAGAAAGGAAGAAAAGCATATCCTCTTTACACAGATGGAAGTACCTGAAGCACAGATGAGCAAAATATCCTCTAAAGGTTGGATGACATCTCAACATCCAGGTTAGATAGCAGAGAATGGACTACCACTCCAGTCTTCTGACTTATAAACCTTGGCACTCCAGTGTGTTTCTCTGCTCTCTTATTAGTTCTCTGTGATACATTGACTGAATGGAACCTGCAAACTAGAATGGAGCTTTTCATTTAAATAACCTTTCCCCAAATATAGTACAAAATTTTGCGTAGAATCCTAACATATCTTCTACTGGAACAGTTTGTTACTGAACTTTACATTTGTATTCTGAAAGTTTAAAAATAATTGTTCATGGTAAGACAGCAACCAGAGATGATAAATAAAAGAAATTATGAGGTACATGTTCTCTCAGCAATGAAAACAAGCAAGTGAATGGTGTGATTTGTCACTATATTTTTGGTACTTGGATAAATAAGCACTTTGGGAACAATCCCTTAGGGATCAATTAAAAAATGTGCCCCAAATTATGAAATGAAGCTCTAATAATGGGCTCAAACTTCTTCAGCCATAGCACACACAGTAATGAAGTGCAAAAATGGAAAGTTTTGCTGATAAAGGGCTTTTATGCTTAAGTCCTCTACATTCAATTAAAGAGGCAAAAAACAGTATAGACAAAGGACTAGATTCATTAGAAAGACTAAATGCCTCTTTAGGCAACCATTTCCAGGAAAGGGTATTTTGCTGCAGATTCCCTGGAAGTAAAGACTTTTATTTTGGCTAGGAGAGCATTCTGAGTAAAGCAAAAAGAAAAAAATTACATGAGAGTTAGACACTTCCAGTTTCCTTCTGGCATTGGGTGTTTCAGATTCCTATAAATCATCCTATGAATGCAGTTCTTCAGCAACATTCCTTTAAAATGTCCTTATCCTGCACCTAGAAATGTGTTCATTTCTAAATGAAATAGGTTGTCCCAGGAATATGGAAAATATATGTTAAAAAGGTCAAGAGTGGAAGCATGTTTTTACTCTGTCACAGAAGAGATACCAGGCACTGAGCAGAAGCAAAGTATGAAGTCTTTTTGTTAGTGTGTTGGTTTCAGGTGCTTGGGTGGAGGGGTGGCTTCTCCTCAGGGAAAGCTCCACGTGGCCCGGGAATGGAAGGGCTGTCCCATCTTCGGGAGCTTCCCCTGTGAGCTGCTGGCACCAATCAGAGAGCTGATTTGGTGATGGACAGCTCGGGAAACCAATGAAAACTTATTTCGCTTTCACAAATCACAGTGGATCAAGTGCTGGCGGGTTTTTCTGCTTCCGATCTCCGGAGGAGCGGGGGGTCCCCGCCCGGGCCCCGGCCCGGCTCCAGCTCTGCAGGGGTCCTGGCTCGGCACTTTGGCTCGGCATCGGCTCTGCGGGGAGCCCTTAGCCCGGCCCTGGCTTGGCTCAGTGGGTCTGTGGCTCAGCCTCATGGCCCAGCACCGGCCGCATGTTGCTTCTTCATGATCTGGATAAAATTTTAACTTTTTAATGCCTGGAGCTCCCCTGAATGAGAAGGAATAAAGCATGGAGTCCACAAAAGTCTGCAGAATGAAGATAAAGTTCCTGATGGGAAGAGATTAAAAAGATGAAACTGATGAGTAGCTGAAAACCCTTTTTTGTGGGGCTATGAGGGGATTGTGACTTCACTAAAATTCCTTTAAACTGTGAGATATACTTGGGAAGGATGAGTGCTTCAGATGAAGACTTTTTTGCCATGGGAAATTGAGCTCTCTGTTTTGGGACTAGAATATGGACAGAGACATTTGATAGAGAAGGAGATGAAGAGGATTTTGTTTTTCAGCAGCCTGCCTTTAAAAGTGGTACCCCATGTGTGCATCATAACCCATAACACGGCTCTGGAAGGACTGTGGGAATGAGAGGAAATTCATGGTTCTGCATGTTCCGGGTGGATGCAGACTGTGAAGGTGAAGACACCCTCTAAGCCATAACTAAAAAAGGAACTTTCCTTTCTTAAGTGAACTGAACTGATTATTTGGGTAGATCACTGACTGAAGTGTTCTCTGTATGTTGTTAGTAAGGAATATGGAATGAAGGGAGGAGGGAATAATCTAGAAATCTTACTCTGAATTTTTTTGTGTGTGTGTTATTAATAAATTCCTTCTTGTAACTTTTTAAGTTTTGAGCCTGCCTTGTCTCTACTCCTGGGTCCTGTCTCTAAAAGAAATTAAATATATTAAAATTGGCAAACCCAAGTCACACCGTGACAGTTAGGTAGCTAAAGAAGTAGAAAGGAGGCATTTATCTAATTAGAAGATCCATGAAAAATGCAGGAATAGACTCAGAAAGGGATAAAACACAAGAAAAGAAAGGACTTAAAGAGAAAAGAGAAAGATAGGACTTAAACCATATATATACCATGTAGTATGGGAAAAAAAAAATAGAGCCATTAGAGTGAGAAATGATAGGATGAAGGCAAGATTTAGAGAATGCCTGAAATCCTGCTGGAAATCACTAACAGTCTAACTGCAAAGGAAAACCTGAGCTATGGGGAAGATTTTCTATATTGCAAAGGATGAAGAGATTGTGAGTTTGGGCACTGGAGCAGGCTCCCCAGGGAAGTGGTCACAGCACCAGCCTGACAGAGCTCAAGAACTGTGTTTGGACAATCCTCTTGGCCTCACAGTATAATTCTTGGGGATGGTGCTCTGCAGGGCCTGGAGTTGGACTTGAGGATTCTTGTGGGTCCCTTCCAACTCAGAACATTCTGAGTCAGACTCTGGTAAACCACATTGTTTCTGAAGGACTTAGTAATAGACAACAATATGGAGAAGCATGAGGTTAGATGTATAATTTTTAAGAAGAGAGAACATTTAGGTGACATGACACCAGGTTATACATGATATGTGAGGTTATATCTACAGTCTCATGATGCATATATAATTATAGCAGACCTAAATCAGCAAAACACCAACATACTTCTGTCTGGGAATTGATGCAGGATCAACTTGGCTTTTGTCTGGAGCAACTGTATTTGAATAGAAAATTCATTTATTGTTAAAGAATTACTTCTCTCTGTTCTGATGTCTTTATTATGATTCTTTTGGATTTTAGTCCACCATGCAGGAAAGGAAGAATATAAACAAAATCAATCTAGGGAAAGTTAAGATCTATGCAATTAACCCAGAGCTGGGGTATCAGTACATATAAACACACAGTCATAACTATATACAGAATTCCAACATTGTGTAAATACATCTGGATAAGCACACAAGATCAGGCATTATTTGTTTTCCAAGAGGTTGAGGACCTCTGGAAGCAATATAGTGCAGCTGAAAAATTTTTAGGGACCTGTGTAGCTGCTGAAAGCAAGAAAGTAATCAAGACTGTGGGCATATAGGGAGCGTTTGTCAAATTGATGGTGCTTAAAACTGGCACAACCTCTATTCTGAAGAAACAAATATGGTGTGAGGACCAGCAGTATAAACTTCCCTATAATTACATCCCTGAGATGTAGGAAATAATATGTGTGGAATAGATTCAGACTATAAACATTTTTTTTCTTCCTTTTTTTTCCCCCTTTTCTTTTGTAATTCTAACAAACACTTGTCTAAGTAATAGATCTCATAATTTAGAAATATGTAATCTGTCAACTAGACTTACAATATTAATTTTATAAAGGATCTAAAAACTACAATAATGAATTTAGTGTTTGTTGATTTCAGCCAGATTTGGACTACTGACTCAGACAGGAGAAGATTAATTTGCAACAAACTTGTTTCAAATACTGTAGAACATGGAGACTTAATTGATTATATTTTTCATAACTAAAACAAGACAGCATTGATGACAATTAGCTCAATTAAATTATTTTGTATTTCCCAAACTAAGAGTTGTTTTCTGGAGTTTATCCTAGCAGCAAAAGCATATTTCAAATTTAGCCAGTAAGGATTTTTTTCATTCTTGGTTTGCCCTATTTCTACAGGGATAAAAATATACAGCAGTAAGAGAAAGGGAAGAGCATTATTATGTAATTCTTTAATTATTTAATAAAATTATTATTTTATTATCAATCAATTTTAGAATAATAAACATAAAATAGACATTCCAGAGGAGTTTTTTTGAAAGTTACCATTAAAAAATTAGGAAATACAAAAAATTTTACAACCACACTATCAATATTGTGATCAGCAGAGTATACTTACTTTTTATGCTTAAAATCCTGGGTCTCAAGTGATTATCATTTCAGTTCTGTTTTGCCATACTCTGCATTTGCATTTTTGGGTACATCACATCTGTACCATACTGTTGTCAGCTTTAAAATAGAACTGTAGTTCTTTATCTCAGAGTCACATTAATTCTTCATGTTTTAATATTTTATTTAGCATTTCACCTGGAAAATGCTCACTGGGGCTTTTAACAAAAAAAAATTTGTGTCACTACCTTTATGACAAAGGAAAACTGGGACCTTAGACCACAGACCTACATCAATCTTGTTCTTGTCCATTGTTTTAATTAAAGGAATGGGACTTCTGTGTGTATTGTAGACACCTACTGAGGGTTACACAAGCATTTTCCCCATGACAGTCTCCTCCAGAATTTCATGCACACCTCAGTACACCAGAGACTCTCTTGCATTGTGTCATCTTCTTGCTTCAGCAACTGGTGCCTGTTGGCATTTGGGGTCCAAATGGGTTCCCATCCCTATTGCCAGTATTGCTGATCAGAATCAGCAAGCTCACTTTGTTCGGTGGATCAAATCAGACTGGCTCAACCCAGCTGCTCTTGCTGTTGCTACAGAAAGAGTAGATTTTCCATACAACACCTTTTACTCTGAGGTAGTCCCACTAAGGTAAGTCAATTGGTTGGACGACATACATATAACCCAGAACCAATTTTGAATATTAGTGGAAGTCATATAGGCACACACAACACATAGATTTTCAGTCTGGACATAACAATAGTCTGTTTTTTCACATTAAAAAAAAAAACAACACCAAGGTGAGAAGCCAAAACCAGAAACAAAAACCAAAAACCAGCCCCAGCAGAGCAGGGAGAGATGCCTGATGCATCTGCCCCCAAAAACTGGAAATTGTGATGCCAGCTTAGGTTTTTCTGATGGACCCCTTCCCACATGAGTCCTAGAAAATGTAGAGAAACTGATTCAAAATAGACATTCTAAACATAATTTGAAAAAAAAAAAAAAAAAATCAACATTCACTAGGAATGTAGACATAAAAAGCAAAATCTTTTATCTTCTGCACAACCTCCTATTCCTGCTGAGCTCAGCAGGTTTTATTCACCCCCGTGAAAGCCAGAGTGTGACCCAGATTTATAACTTTTCACAAGATTTGCAGATACTTCAGGCATTTCCCATGTTAAAGACATTGTTAAAAAATGTAGTTTGGCTGAGACTAACTGTTCTCTATGAGAGCAAAGCCTATGAGTATTAATCCAACAGAGGCTTTCAAGCATTCAGGAAATTGTGGTGGATTTAGGTATGAATAGTTAAATGAGAAGAGAGGATCCCACTCTATGCAACTGCTGCAAGAAATGATGCTTAACAAAAAAACCCAAATTGGGAATAGTTTTATCTTAAACAGGCAAGCAAATGCAGAATTAGATATGAACAATGAGAAGAACAGATCAGCCTCACATTAAAAATTAAAAAAAAAAAAAATTTAAAAATAAAAAAGTGAAACAAAGGACATTCCTGAAAAACAAGAAGTGTACTACGAAATCTAGAATATAACACAACAGCTGCAGTGAAAATATAATCAGTGTTTCCAAAAGAACAATCACAAGAGAGCAATAAACCTCTTTAATCCGCCACTAATTTTCAAAGATCTATGCTCCCTTTGGAAACAGAGATATAAAGCCTGCTAACCTTAAGAATATAAAAAACATCAAAAGCATAAAAGGTCACATAAAGTTCCAGAAAAAGCTTGAAGCTTTACCTTCATGTTAGAAAAAAAAATAAAAATCAGCTTAATTCTTTCATGGTAGTAACTTAGAAAGAAGCTTTTTAAACCAGTTCCCAAAATGTAAAAATGCTATTCAAAGGCAGGATGTCATTTTCAAAATCAGATTGGAACAGGATTACTTAATTAAAAGAGACAAATTAAAAATAGGAAATAGTACAGCTGGCGCCAAGGGAAAAAAAAAAAAATGTGGGATGTGAAGCACGTCAGTAAATGCTAAGAAAAAAAGAAAAAAGAAAGAGACAAAAAAGTTCTCAGTAGATGTGGACATCAAAAAAGAATAAATGTGGGGATTTGGAAAATTATTTCTTAAAGACATGTGGGCTATAATTTTAACAGCAGAAATTGCATTAAGTATAGACAGAAAAAAAGAAAGAAAAAGCTCGTTATCAAAGATTAGCTTTGAAGTATGGAGCAGTGACAAAGGTACTGTAGTGGATGAAAGCCAGCAATATTCAAGGCTTAATAATTCAGTGTTTCTCTCCAAGGCACTCTCTAAAGCTGTATCAATCAAAACAAAAATGCATTTAGAAATAGGGTACATATGCAGAGCAAAAGACCATGAAAGCAGTCTGAATAAAGAAAAGTTAGAGAACCTCCTGTCCAATTCACTTAAACAGAAGCTCTCATTAAACGTTTGCTGAATGTGTGCAACTAAGTTAATGGGCAGTGTAAGATGACAACATGTAGTCTTTGTAATTTTTTAGTTTATTTTTCCTGGTGGACTGGGAAATGAGAAAGAAATAAGGTCTTAACATTATAAAAGTGTTTAATATTGAAGGTTTCCCTGGGTACAGTAGGTCCTATGGGACTTAATTGCAAGGAAACTAAGGTGTACAGTGTTTAGAATTCCACTTTCTTTTTTTTTATTATTTTATTGGGGAAAATTGGTTTTATTTCTCAGCTCAAAGCTTCATGGCATAGATAATGATGCCCCATCAGACTGTCCTGAGTCACAAGACACTGGGAATCATGCAGCTGAACTTCAGGCTGTCTCTCACTAATCATTTCCTTTTCCAAAACATTTTAAAAACAAGAACAAAGCACTCCTGCTACACTTTCTAGACTAATTTCTACAAAGCTACTGAATAGGAACAGACAGACAAGAATATTTTTTCCAAGCCCCAGTCAATAATTACATTTCTTAATGAATGCCTGTGAATGCTGAAAATTTCTGAAAATCAGGTTCTTTGTCCTAAATAGCAAACTGTTCAACCAAGAATTTTCCATATATGAACTCTTTTCCTGTCTGTCCTGCAGTTAGAAAGACCATAACTTTCTTCCTCTGCCTCTCTGTTCTTTGTTTATTCTCTACCTACTTCCTGCTTTTACACCCTTTCCCCTCTACACCCACGTTTATTTCTCCTTCTTCTATAGTGCTATTCTTGGTGGAAGTCTGTACAGGCATCCTCCAAAGTATATGCTGTTCTGCTGAACACAGCCACTAATGGCAAAAATTCCTTTTGTTTCTTATCTTCTGTCCACCAGAATGAGTAAAAAATATGACAGGAGTCTAAGCAAACAGGTTGTTTTTCTACTCCTCAGGGCATTCTGTGACATACCAATTTGATCACAGAAGCACATGAAATGAACACACAAATTTAGTAAAATCTACATTGAACCCTTATCCCAAAAGAGTAAAGAGATAAAGCTTCTTTCCTTTGACAGTATGTTGACAAGGTCCAGATTCCTGTTTGCCAGCAGGATGGAAAATAGAACTATAAGGGAAAGATTTGAACAAAGGAAGCTGAGGTCAAACCTTGTACTCTGTCGAGGACTTCAGACTTAAAAAGAGATGTAGCTCCATGCAGCCCAAACAGAATGGCATAAAAGTCCTGTACTTGAAAAGAAAACCCAAAATCCGGTTTAATAATAGATTTATTTTTTTTCTAATGGACTCTTCCAGTTCACTTTTATTTTTAGGAAGTCAGTGTCTTACCAGCCACTGGAGCTGGGCTTGCACACGGTTAGTTACCACATAACTAATGCAAGTATTTCTAAGGAGATTTTGGTGGGACATGTTCCAAGTTTGCAGAGATTACTGTTTCATTAAAAATTTTAAATTACACAAGAAATAGATTATTGCTACAAATTAAAAGTTTCCACCAAATACCTTTTCATTAGTTTCCTTATGTCAATTTCAGCTCTTTAATTAGGCATTTTGTTCCCTTCCCTTTTCTCCCTTTCAGTAATTATCTCAACAGTCAGGGCAGATTACAAAGATGTCTATATAGACAGCCTACCATCAAGCCCTGTGAGCTGCCTCTTCAAGCCTTGCAATCAGAGATCTGTTGCACTCATTTAGTTAGAGCAGGAAAGTAGAAGCCTGACCCTATCTGGAAATCTGGACCTGAGCTCTCCATCTCAGACCTTGGGCTCTTTAGGGACAAGGCAGAGGTAATTGCAGAGCCACTGATGATCAGACTGCATACTCTGCAACAGCCCTTACATGAAAGGGTGCTACCTGTTCATTCTGGTCAGCAACATCTTGCCTCTGATAAAGACCAGCAATCCTGCCTCACAGCTTCTGCTGAAAAGGTAACAGGGCAGTAATACCTCATTCTGGGTAGGTACCCACCTCTCTAGCTCTGAACTCTTAAATTCTTTGATTTTGGCTTATGGTGGACATCTGATTCCATCAGTTCTCAGCTGTAAAAAAAAGACCCACACAGTTGATTTAGCAAAGGCCAATATTTCTACAGAATCAAACTGAAGTTACCATAAAAAAGTGCACTCTTTTTTTTGCATGTAAAGAAAAGACAAAAGAATAAAAAAGAAAGCTGCTAGATCAAAGAGAAATAACCTAAGCACAACCCATCTAAGGAAACCCAACCCTGTTCAGCTGGGTTTGCTGAAACAGAGTTTTATAATTTGGAAGAAGGATGGCTCAGCAGTAGTGTGAGAAGGTGCCTTGCCTGATCATTGCTTTCAGCTATGAGAGAATAAAAAACTGCCAAAAGTTCAAAAGAGTGACATTTTAAGGAATGCTCCAGGTAATTAACCTGGAGCAGCCCTGCATGGTATAATCTCCAACTACTGCAAATCTTCCATCTGTCGAAAAAAATGTTTTTTCTGAAGTATATTTGATCATTATTTTTAAAGTTAATGCACTGGAAAATGTTTTCTTAATCTAATTGGTAACTTCTATAAATATTGGCTTGTTACCTAAGATAAAACTTTAAGAAGTTTTCTGTGAATACATAATTTATATTCAGATGGCCATGTTTAATAAATTAACTAATACTTTCAATTCTTGTTAACAGATGTTCTCTAGATTGTCTCAAGATGATCAGTTGTCCTATATTTTGGAGAAATTGCTAATTCTGTTGGAATGTTTGACTATCTAATACATGCAGCAGTCAAATTTGCTTTGATAGCTTAGCCTTTTTGGGGAAATATGAAGTGCAATCCCTGTATGCAAATCCACTTGCAGAAGCACTATTAGCTGTCACATTTCCTGAAGCTGTCCTGATGACTGGTGATGGAAGACAATGGGTAAAAGTCACAGCCACTTTTCTCACCCTTGTTAAACTTTCTCTTCAGCAGCATGTGGCACTGCAGGTAATGAGTTCCATCAGTGTGTCACCAGTCTCACTTACAGAGAAAAAGCACTCAGATGTTGGAGGTAAAAAACTGACTTCAGAGAAGCCAAAGTTTGCAGCTAAAAATAAGCCTTTGCATTCAGAGTTCTGCAGAAGTCCCAGATATTCCAATTACTTTTCCACATTTGGTACTCAGAAAAATCTTTTAGTAATGGCATTATTAAATGATATAGTTAACTGGGGAAATTAAATACTGATAACTAACAATCAGCAATAGTCTTCTTCAGCTATTTGAATTCTTGAATTCATGAGTTCAAGAAGTAGGAAATTACCCTAAACTGCTAATATTTTTCTAAGGAAAATATTTAGTATTAAAATTAACAAAGAAGGTAATAGACAAATTTGGTAATGATGAACTATTTTGGAGATTAAATTATACAGCGACCCAGCCTTTGAAATGGCTAAAACAAACTGGTCAGCAAAATTAATGCATCAAAATATTGGGAACTGGAATAGTTAACAACTGTATGCATTAATGCACATCTTCTGAATTAATGTGGTAGAATCATCTGAAAATGAAACAATGATTACCTTTCACACATCAGCATTTCTGCAATTCCCATTGCATTCTTTCATAAGAGGTAAAGTAATTGTAATGCTGGTCAAAGCAAACTTTCCCATCATATGCTGTAAGACACATAAATCATCATAACAGAGTAGTATACCTATTCAACATCTGTAGCAGTATCTTTCCACTGTATTTTTTATATCTTTTTTCCTAATTTTTTAAACTAGGGGAGATTATGATTTCGCACTTAGACTTGCAACAAAATTTGCCAAAATCTAGTAAACTATAGGTTGAAAAAGGTTTTTTGTTTGCACAATTCCATTTCTTTTCTCCTGTTAATAAAAAGTTTATTTAAAGCCTTTTTTGTAGACTTTTATTTTTTACCCAGTGTGCAGCTGAAAAAGAATATGCTAAATAAACCAGTTTTCAGACACATAGAAGCACATGCCAGGAGCTTGCCTGTTTCACTCACATGTCACTCCCTTTGTTGCAACAGAACTCTCATTCACTTGGAATTGAAATTTTGACTAAGGACTAGAATATTTAATCTATATGTCAAGTGGTGGAATAAAGAATGCTATTTTCCCTGACATTTCAACATTTTTAGCTGTATCTATGTTGATGGCCTCCAGTATCACCAAGCTATGTTTTTTCCCCTAATTTATTTTCTTACCAGGATTTTCTCGTTGTTAACTTTTGATCAGGCTTGCATAACAGAATTCTCATGCATTATCAACTGTGTTGAATATTCTGATAACTTTCAGAAGCCTAATTTTCGTGTTCAACAAGATGAGGTCTTTCTGAAATAACTAAGTAAATAACTAAGAAACTTTTCACATTGTACGTACTGCAGCAAGGAGAGTCCACAAAATCAGTTTTCTCTGATCAATAATAGCAAGATACAAAATTCCTACTGATTATTTTAGCAAAGTACTTATTTAGGTAGCTTTGGAATAACCTGATAAGTTACTGGATATGGGAGTAGCTTTCCAAATATTTAAAATATAATAGGATAATTTTAATAATATATGCTTTAAGGGAATAATATTTCAGAGCAGACTTTAGTATGTATGATGTTTAGATGTTGCTACTGAGGGCTTCCAAAATACTCATTTTCACAGCCTGAGTAACCTCAGAAACTGTGGGGTTTGCTATTTCATAGTGTGATAATCATGCTTACAACATAGCCAATCTTGTCTTGCCTGCAAAAATAAATACCTGCTGTGTGTATAGCATATATCTAACTGCTAACAAATTAGTTAAACCTAAACTGTGTAAATTATATCTCACTTTAGCTACAAATGACATCTATAGGCACAGTGAATTTATTCAACCTGACATAACTGACTGCACATTTCTAAGGAAGATATAATTTCAATTTCTTCAATTACTATGAAGTGTTATCATCGAAGATCTTACCCTGAAAGCTGAGATTTTTTTAGAAACGTTTGAGCAAGCAACATCTTTTCCAGTATTTCTTCTTTTATCATAGTCAACACATCTCTTCTTATCACCACTGAAACACATAGCTTTAAAACACATACATGCAGATAACACTTCGCTCAATATTTTTCCTGTGTTGATAAGAAAAGAAAGCAATTTTAGTGGGAGTTAGATACATATTGGAAAGGCCATAAAGACCTGATGAAAAAAAAGACCTGTTAGTATGTAATAAGACTGAAAATAGCACTGCCAAGTTCACTTCACAAATATGGACAGCCACGCCAGGGGTTAAGATTGTCTCCTTTTGTCTTCTTCAGTTTGGAGCTTTTTCTTCTTCAAAAAAAAAAGATGTTCTATTGTTAAAACCATATGGGTCAAATCAGACAGCTATAGGCTTTACAATCTCACCTTTTGCATATGTTAAGTAGACACCCATGGAGGGCTTAAACTCATTTTGTTACAGCATTTGAACAATTTTTGAAGCCTTAAATGCTCAACCATACTTTGATGTCTGATCAAGACACGCATTTTAGCAGGTTTCTATATTGTTTTTATTTTTATTTTTATTTTTACTTTTTGGTTAGAAATTGGCTCCTGTCCATGTTCATCTCAGATCTGAATTTTCAACAAACTTCTGACAAAGTACCTTATCCTTCTCTGACAGTGAAGAAACATAGGAGTATTCATAGCCTAAATTATTTCTAATAATTTTTCCACAGAGGAGACTAAGTGGATCAAAAGAAGCCAAAAATTTTCTGTCTTCCATCATAAAGTGCTATTTTCTGAACAAAGTCTTCGTCAAAGTACAAATTCACAGTTTTCATAGAGCCTCTATAAAAATTGTAGCGAAAACCTCCAAATATTACACAGTGAGACAGCATTAATTTACTACTTGAAGTACAGGGCAACACCTCTGTCCCTCATTCCTCCCCTGTCTCATCTGAACAGCCTGTAGCCATTGATTGTCATACTTCAGCCATGGGATTCATCTGGCTTGGACATGTCCACAGCTAAATTCTTCCTACTGCTGTGTACTGCATTGACCTGTGTCTCTGATGTGAGACATATTATACATATTTATTACTGAAAAGAAAATACAATCATTTAATAAACTCATTAACCAACTATGTATTATAAATCAAATACATGAAATTAAATGATCAAGTCTTTAGACAGGGTATTTTAGCAATATATATAGCTGATTGTCAATCACTTATTTTAGGTCTAACTGTTGAGATTTTTTTTTCAAAATTAATATATACCAGTTCTTAAGATAACACAGCTGCAACTGTTATGAGTTGAAGCTAAGGAAACAAATAAGCATTGTGTTCATAAAGAAAAAAGTAACTTTCTTTACTGTTATGTTCTGAATATAGCTGAATATAAGAATATAATTACTGAGGCAGTATTTGTCAGTATCTTCTTATAATTCAGCCCTCCTCCCCACATTACCTAACTTCCAGGTTCATACCACAGCTGTCTTTCTTTAGGGCTGTCTTGAGCAATTGATTTTTCAGTTCACAAAAGAAGAAGCATTTCTCCCAACAAGAATGGCAATAATAGCTTGGAAATATGCATTCAGTTTTCCTCCAGTTGAAAGAGATCACCAAAATTCTGCACTTCTTCCATACTTGAGAGAGCAGAATCTAGACAATATCTTAATGGATACAAAAAATGGAGAACAAATGCAGAATATAACCTTTACCAATAAACCGGGAAAAAATAATTTCTACTTTCCTTTTATTTTCTTGGTCTATTTGCTTCTTTTGAATGTAGAATTTCTGGCTCTGTCAGATTTTGAACAGTTAAGCTGTCTCACTGTAAATTTGCCCACTACATTTTACATCTTAATAGGTGCATTGGTTTAAAAAATTCCTACATGAATTTTTCCCATTATAGTGAATGTTTCAAAATTCTAAACGTTTTTTATTTTTCAGATTTGAGTCTTCACATTTTAGGACTTCACAGGGGCACTAATGCAAATATCACCAAGTTTCAGGAAGCTGGGTCTAGAATACTGATTCAGACCAAGTGTGGTAGCCTCAGCTTATCAATTTTAGATTTAAAGTGCATGTGGCCTCAGAGTACGACTCAAAAATATTTATAAATAGATATAAAATAAAACTTACCTATATCTCTCTCACTAGTATGATAGAACATAGAAATAATATAGAAGCAATAAAGCAGAACATTTATGGGCATCAACTTCAATTTTACCCTGAAAAATTTCTGGATTTTACAATGCATAAATTCACAGCTTCTATATTGAGGTTTTACTTTTATTTTTTTCATTGTGCGTGTATGTGCATGCATGTGGTACTTCCTTATAATTAAAAAAAAAGAGGCTTATGATTTGCCTTGAAGCTATGAGTAGCATCTGGGATAACTCATTTCAAACCCATTTTTTCTCCCTTGCAATATGGAAGATGTTGAAGTCCAGAAAGAAGTAGGGAACACTGTAAAATGTTTGGCAGTCTTTACTAGACAAATACTTGTTGAGAGTCTATGTCTTGTTTGTAAGGCATGCTCAGATTTCATGTCTGTCAACTTCAGGAGGTAAAAGGGATGTAGAAAAGAATCATATGGTCCTTGTGCTTTGAGCATACAGATTAACTAGGTGTGCCATATATCTGATATTGATTCTAGTCAGCTAAATGAAGGAGTTCTGCCGATTCCTTCCTCTTCTCTTCTCTTCTCTTCTCTTCTCTTCTCTTCTTTCTCTCTTCTCTCTTCTCCTTCTCTTTCTTCTCTTCTCTTCTCTTCTCGTCTCTTCTCTTCTCATTCTCTTCTCTCTTCTCTTTCTCTTCTCTTCTTCTCTTCTCTTCTCCTTCTCTTCCTTTCTCTCTTCTCTTCCTCTCTCCTCTCCTCTCTTCCTCTCCTCTCCTCTCCTCTCCTCTCCTCTCCTCTCCCTCCCCCTCCCTCTCCTCTCCTCCTCTCTCTCCCTCCTCTCCTCTCCTCTCCTCTCCCTCTCCCTCCTCTCCTCTCTCCTTCTCCTCTCCTCCTCCTCTCCTCTCCTCTCCTCTCCCTCTCCTCGTCCTCTCCTCGTCCTCCTCCTCCTCGCTCTCCTCTCCTCTCCTCTCACTCTCCTCCTCCTCTGCCTCTCTCCTCTCCTCTCCTCTCCTCTCCTCCCTCTCCTCTCCTCTCCTCTCTCTCCTCCTCTCCTCTCCTCTCCTCTCCTCTCCTCTCCTCTCCTCTCCTCTCCTCTCCTCTCCTCTCCTCTCCTCTTCTCTTCTCTTCTTTCTCTTTTCTCACTCTCTTGTTCTATGAAATGAGGCACCTAGATAATAATTGCATTACTTTGTACAAAATTTAGATAAAAGAACAGCTCTAATGTAAACGTGTGTGTATACACATATATAAATCATCAAGGAATACTTGCTGCACATTTTTATTAATTATAGAGATTAATCATTTGGTCCATTTCTTGACCACGAGTAGTATGAAATTCTGCAGTATTCAGTGTTTTACAATAGTCTTATTCATTTAAGTACCATTTAGTTCTCAGGAAATCGATGGGTATGTTTTCCTCCTGCTCGCATACTGCAAAGACAATTCCTCAGTTCATCCTCTGTACCTCATTTTTGACTTTGAAATAGGGGAGACTGAAGACAATGTCAGTTAATATTCAGTTTGCTTTCTTTGAGCTAAAAAAGTACAGCCTTTGCATTGCAGAATTCTTTGACAATGTTTAAAAATATACTTCTGAACAGAAGTTGTGCTATCCCCTGGCTTATATGCCCAATTGTGCTATAATATAATGCACTTTAATAAAATTTGCAGAAATGTTCTTCATGTGCATGTTGGAAAATTCAAACAGACTGGCTCTGCCATCTGCTACTTCTGATAAGACACTCATCTCTCTGTTGAGCAGGTAGTGGAGAGACTCACTGAAGAAAAGAGAAGATAATGAAACACTGAAAACATGCTGTATTTCACATTTACTTGTGGACACGCATCACCTAATTGGGGGTCAAACCAATGTTATGAAGTATTTAGAATGCACTGTGAATTCAATTTGAATTACCTATGAATATATGCAGAACATTACAAAGTAAACCCATTGATGTAATTTGGCCACTGAACTCAACTCCTTCTCTGTTTCAGTGACAAGACTAACAAGAGTAGGTGTAACCATGAGGGACACTTATTTCTACTGTGACACTCACAGCACAATACCAAATTCCTCAGCCTGCTGGGGGCACACATTTAAAGCAGCATAAAGGTTAGCTCCATAATTACAGTAAGTCTGAGAAAGGACAGCATGCAGTTGCAGTGTTCTAGATGAAAACAGAAATGACTCATTCCCTTTATTTTCCCAGTAGCCACACGAAAGTATTACAGTTCTGAGCTATTTTAGAACATAATTATTTTGTTTTCCATTTAAAGTTGATACACATGCCAAAACAGTAAAAGCTTGACTTTTAGACAAGCCTGGCTTGATGGTTGCATCCTTTGTAGCCATGATTTGCATCCCATGCACAACATTCTGAAATGCAGTTAGTTTAATAAGCCCTTAATGCTCTTTCACCCTTTCATGTTGCCAGACAGACAGTCCTTCCAGAAGCTAATGACACTTATGACATCTGTTGGCTGCTATGGGATAGCAGCCCACCATTAGCATCTGTTGCTGTGTGACAAGGTTAACTCTGGAAAAATGTCAGGAAAAGTAGCTTAAATGTACCCTTGTTGGTACCACCTGAAGAGGCCATGTTCATGATGATGAAATGAGATTTAAAGGAAGAATCTAAAGCAGATTATGAAGATGTTTAGGATGGTAGTGTTTTCAGTACCATCCTAAAAGAGGATGGGGAAAAAGACAGCCTCACAGATCAAGAGAGGCTGAAAAAGGGTCTGTCACTGGGGAAAATGAGAAGAACCAAAAGATAGGAACTGTGATTAGCTCTAGATATGGATCCTTAAGGAGGAAGATGAACTGCAGAGGAGCAACTCTGAGTGAGATAGAATTAGCCTTTTATTCTAAGTGACTGGAACAGAGAGAAAGCCCACATGCAAGGCAAGGTGTTTTGCAGTGGTGTCAGATTCAGGATGAAAGGCAGAAGGCCTGGGAAAGGCAAGACTTGAGAGATTTGGCTGAATGTTAGATATTCCCCCACATGAGGTAAGTAATGCCAAAGGGATTACTCTGAAATGGCAAATAGTAAAAGTGTAACAAGGAAGAACTCTAGGGTACTGAGACTTACAAAAGACTAGTCAGGAAACCTTCTTTTTGACAGTTCTCAATAAAACCTTTCCGTCTGCTTTTCATTCTCTCTTGTCCTCTCTTTCTCTGTGAAGTAAATCAAGAAGTAACTCTCTCCAGACTGGATGAAATATTTATGTAGATCTTCTTCCTTTTGCCTGATATATTCTATCACCAACTTCCACAAGAGGATTTCTAGTGTTCATCTCTTCCACTGATCTGACTGTACCTTGTTTCTAGATGTGCTTAGGTTTCACAGGCTTATCTGAACATTTAATGTAGTTTTACAAAGTTTACAGACCCCTTAGACCTCACCCCCAACTCTATAAATGTGAAGAGATTTTTCAAATCTGCCACAATTTAAAAATAAGGATTCTAACACAGCAAATATTGCTGATGAAATTCAGTTCAACAGATAAAATACCCAAATGTTGGGGGTACAAGCCATTCTTGATTAAAACTAAATGACATTTCTTTCACTGCATGGTAGTTTGGAATGTTAGTCACTATAATCTTATCTACCTGATTTACTTTCAGTTTATGTTAAAAATTAAGAACACAGATATTAAATAAGTACTTAATTAAAAAAAATATAAAAATTAATTAATACTTTGGAAGAATAATGTTAAATCAATGCAGTAAAGTGACCGTAAAGTACAGATAAACACAGTGGAAAACTTGTAGGAGCAAATAAAATTTGTAAGACATTCATATTGCTTTTCTATATCCTAGTGAATCTTTAACAAAATTCATTAGGAAACCTAACCTTTCTATATTTGTTGAACTAGTTAATTCACTTACAAGCAATATAGTTTATTTACTCAAGAAAATGTGTTTTACACAGTGGTAAGAACCAGTATGAGAAATTATTACAATTAGTGAATTCCTTAGTTTTATCACTGTATAAAATTCCATCCATTAATCACCACTGATCTTTCATGAACACCATTGGAGGCAAAAATGTAATAGGTATGGGGAACAAAATGTCCTTTGCATTTTTGTAAAACTCTAATCCATGTTAAGGCAAGGACAATGGAGAAAGAAGCACACCCTCACAGGTAAAATACATATTTTTTTAATAGACTAAAATAATAATGATGAAAGAAAGCTCCTGACAAAATACAGTTTAATAGAATCATAGAATGGTTTGGTTTGGAAGAGAATCTTGAAGATCATCTCATTCCATGGGCAAGGACACCTTTCACTAGACCAGGTTGCTCAGAGCTCCACCCAGCCTAGCCCTGAACACCTCCAGGAATGAGGCATCCACCACTTCCCTGAACACCCTCACGGTAAAGGCTTTTTTCCTACTATCTAATCCAAATCTATCATCTTTCAATTTAAACACATTTTCCTTGTCCTGTAACTACACACTCTTGTAAATAGTCCTGCCCCATCTTTCCTGTAAATTTCTTTTAATTTCTTATGGAAGTATTTCTACTGCATTAGAATTTTGGATGTCTATTCGCCATCAGTACAGTATACCATTCTCATCTTATTTTCTTTGACAGTGAAGCTTGGTAAAGTTGTAGTTTTTTATGGAACTGAAATGAAAGTGAGTAATGTTAATTGTCCCTTGTCATAGAAGTTATGTATTTTAAGCAACTAGATCAAGTTTGACATTCTATGAATATTTTGCATTACTGCCATGTTCAGGCAAGCTGTTCTACTTACTCTGCAGCAGGAAATCTCTCAGCTTCAGTCTTTTTTGATTCTGTTTATACATCTGCTCCAAAGAGAGCAGATACTTTGCAGCTTTCAGTCTTCATTTTCATAGCTGATCCCTTAAATGGAAGCATAAAAGCAATATTTACCATGGTGGATGTCACTGAGCCTGCCATAGTTTCCAATTTTTCCTACAAATGGATTGTCCTCCAATTACTCTTGGCAATGACCCCAACCAGTGAGTCTTTCCAGTAGCATTATTTTGAGATACTTGATATAATTTATACCCTGTAGATAATTGTGTGAGGCTTTCTGCTGGCACAGAAACAAAAAAACAAAAAACCAAAAAAAACAAAAAAACAACAACAAAAAAAACAAACAAACAAAAAAAAAAAAAACCCAAAAAAATTCTCGGCTTTTATCTTCAAACTCAGTAAAAATTATAAGGAGTTAGACAAGCACTTCAGTACTAGCATATTCAGAAGGTATGGTCACATCTGTAATAACAAATACTGCCCCTGGTTATCATCTTTGGATATCAACAGTGACCTTTCTTATTAGCACTGCCCTCCAATATAATGAATAGAGGCTTATAATCACCTGAAAAGAACTCATTAATTATCCCTATCACCTTTCTCTTCTTCAAGTTGGCTTTATCTTACAAGATCACACGTGTGACTTTGGAGAATGATACAAACTCTAATCCTGATATTGTACACACACAGTAAACTACAGTTTCTCCAGCTATAGTAAATGGTCATTATGAGTAGATTTATTGAGATAGTGGTTTCTTGTTTAAATGCATTTAATTATTCACAAGCATATGCAGAATATTTGTTTACACAGTTCCTTTGTGTATATGGGAAGCCCTCCTGGCAAAGTTAAACACCTTTACATGCATACAAAATTTCTTATTTGAATTGACAGAGCTTCATTAAATTATTTGTAATTACCTTCTTCATTCCTTTTGTTATGATTGTTTTGAAATAGACTTGCACAAAGGCATTTCTAATCGTGCACTGCATTGATATGAATAAATATTCCAGAAGGCCAAGATTATGCACCTTTCACATATTTTTCCCCTGTGGAGTTGACTTAGCAGAAAATCATGAATCACTCAATTTTTCTGATAATATAGTAAGCAGTTAAGAACATTTCTTTTTAATAATCAAGAACATTTCTTTTTAATAATCTCTTGCTATTTTTTCTATTGCAACCAGAAAAGGATGGAACATAAAGATAGGAGTATATTTGGAATAAATATATATAAATAAATGGTATAAAGCGAAAACTAGGGCTGTTTGTTTTTTTTTTTTTTTAAGTATTCCACTGGGGTTTCTGGAATTTTTCAAAATTAATATATCCATTAATGAAAACACAATTTTTAAAGTATTGCAAACTACCTATAGTAACCATTGATATTTTGTGATATTTAAAATCTTTTACCTTGTGTTCAGAATTTAATTCAGTTCTTATCTTTTTAGAAAAATGCATGGAGACAATGGAATTCAAGACACCGGCTGAATTTTGTTTTTTTTCTCTATAGTGGCCAACTTGAAATCTTAAAATTTGTGGTTTGGGTCTTAATATTAGCATCTTTAGCATTCTGAACTGAGTGTTCCAAAAGTAATTTCCATTCAATATACCATACGGTTTGCAGCTTCTGAAACTGAAGAAATACAGATTCAAATTTGAATACAGCTTTGCACATTTGGGATCACCAAAGCTGCTGAAGTATGATGGAACAAGAATCCTCTCCCACACCATGTTTGACTATCAGGGCTGAGTACCCAGATAACACAAGGGAGGAGAGCAGACAATGATGCAGGACTGTGTAAAACAGAACTTTGCACCTGATGCACCTGAAGCTATCCCTGGTGTGTATACATGTGCATGTGTGCATGCTCTCTCTGTGTAACAAACACAGGGTTAGTACAGTGAAAAGAGGGCTAAACTAATTAAAATTACCTTGCACTTACTTGGATAAATCTGGACAATTACTGTGTGGATCACCTGTGTCTAAAACCTAATATTTTTCTTGAGCTTTTTTCGTATTGTGTATCCCAATTAAATATTAATTGTCCCAGAGAGAAAGAAGGGGTTCTTCTGGTCCAGTTGTTAAACATTGATATGAGATTGTCTATCTTAGTTGAAATTGATATATGATGGAATATCATGAGAATTTTACCAGCTTAACCTGTTACATTGATATCAAGGATTGAGAGTTCAAATATTCTCATTTTAAGTATTTGTCTAGCCATTAAGAAAAAAAAAAATGGCACCATCCTCAGCACTATTTTGTTTGTTCACTTTCTCTTGCACATGCCACAAATTGACTTGAGACATCGTGCATGAACAGAATTTAGTGTTTTGTTTGGATGACAGTTACATACTTTAATTTGGGAATTATGTAGTTGGATTCTTCTTATTAATTTTGCTTTTAATTTCTGTCTCTGAATTAAAAAATTATTCAATTATAAAAGAAATCAATGAACTTTTCTAACTAGCATGCTAGTGCTTGTGGGACATCATCTGTGTTGTAATACCCAGAGGCTGGAAAAGCTATCCTCCAAAGAAAGATAAAATCTTAATCCCATGAGTAAAATCCCAGTCTCACTAAGTCCTTGAGATCAACTTGTGAACTCCATGAGTAATACTCCTCCACCTTCC
The DNA here is from genome assembly GCF_903797595.1 of Erithacus rubecula. NCBI lineage: Eukaryota > Metazoa > Chordata > Aves > Passeriformes > Muscicapidae > Erithacus > Erithacus rubecula. The sequence goes on from NC_136689.1 coordinate 105,278,478, forward strand.
TAAAAATCACTCATATCATATCATACCAATCATATCATATCATGTCAAATGGGTAGTAGCTATATACTATACATTGTATATTCATTTTTATATTTTTTGTGTCTCTATGTGTATATATATTCCAGAGGGTAGATGTAAGAGGAAAGGAATTTCATTCAGGCATATGCCACCAAAAATTGTCTAGAGTATTAATAAAAATCAAAGGTCCCAAGAGTATAATTACAGTTGCTGTACAAATTTCAAGGTTTTCTCATAATGCAATTTTGATGATTACTGAAAGAATATCACTGTACTGTAGCAGAAGAAAATAATATTTTTTTCAATCAGCCTGTGAAATACATTGAATGTATATGGTTATTTGCACAGTTTTCTCTAGAAAAAAAAATTTGGTATATGTTTGTAGATGATAGTTAAAAATCAGTCAATGGAGAGAGTTCTAATGTGCTGAGGGGGTAATTCAAAGCTCAGAAGGGAAATGTCTGAGGTATGAATAACCCACAAAGCATGCAAGAAACATGCCTCCACCTTCGACAGATGGCAAACACATTAAGGTTGGATGTGAGTATAAAAAAGAGAGCCTGCATTTCTTTATGGTCCCAGAACACCACTAAAATTATATAAGTTATGAATCCAAATCTCTCATGACAATAGTTGTGTACTGAAGTAACCACTGATAAATAAAACAAAAGTCAGATAGTATCTGTAACAGCACAGACAAAGCCACACAGTCTCAACTCATCACTTGACAAGTGATCAATGTCATTTCACATAAAATAAGCAAAGGTGAAAATGAAACACTGACACTGTGAATGCTTGATTAAATATGGAGCCAATTAGGCTGGCACAGTTTAAGTTAAGAGTGCAGGTGGTAAATCATCTCACTCTTAGGTCAAACCAAAAAAGAGATACAATTAGAAAGACAAGCATACAGCAGCCAAGATGATTCAGGAAGTGGAAAATTACACGTTTGTTAGCAAAACCCTGACAAGCATTAAGAATAACATACTAAATAACTGCTTATTTGCATTAAAAGTATTCTGTGCAAATCTGTTAACAGGGAAGTTGTAGTTATTTGTCTATACTTCTATATGTAGAATTTTTGCCTATAAATAAGTGATTTCATTCACAGGGACCAATTAATATTCAATTTCTCCCTCCATAGTGGCATATCCAGACTTTGCCATGGCTGTTTCCTTCACAGCATTTCAGTGTGCTTTACTGTCCCTGTGTATTCTACCTAATCTTTCATTGCTATAGGATCTGGCTTCTTTCCACTACTGCATTATGTATTAATTAGTATTGCTTTAGCACAGCACAAAAGAAACCTTAGTTAAGCACGAATATTTGGATTAGTGCTAACCAGACTCTGTTCTACAGGAGACTGAGTTGTCTATAAGTCTGTTTTGTCTAAAGATTTGTGGTTCTATCTGAAGCAGCTGATGCAAGAACATGGGAATGCTCAAGGTTGATGGTAGGAGTGTTCGACATGACCAGGTCCTCTTATCCCCAGTTCATCTCCAAGGACTTCCTCTCATAATAATTGAACACTCACAGAATCACAGATCCATTTGTATTGAGAAAATAGCTCCATGATCAAGTCTTTGACCAACACCTTGTAAACTACACCAGCACTGATGGGTCTAGTCACTTCTTGAACATCTTCAGGGACAGTGACTCCACCACTTCCATGGGCCGTCCATTCCAATGCTGAACTACCCTTGCAGTGAAAAAAATTCTTCCTGATGTCCAAACTGAACTCCCCCTGGCACAGCTGGAGCCATGTCTTCTTGTCCTGTAACAAGTTTCTCAGGAGGAGAGGCGAACACCCACTTTGCTATAGCCTCCTTTCAGGCAGTTGTAGCCCCTGAGTTCCCTTTTTCTCCAGGCTAAACATCCCCTCTTTTGGAGGACTTGGTTTTTTACATCCTTCACCAACTTCATCCTTCCCTGGACACACTCCAGCACTTCAAATGTGTTTCATGAAGTGAGGGGCCCAGAACTGGAACCATACTCAAGTAGCATAAGGACTTTAATCCATTCCTATTTTAAATCATCAGGGAATAAGGATCTGACACTTTAACATCTATGATGTGTCATATTCAAACTGTGAAACTATGACTGCATTGTGGCTACTCCTGACTAACTGTGTCTCAAAAAGGCATCAAGAAAATTTGGCCTTTCTGCAAAAGGATCTGATTCTGCTTAAAAGTAAAAACTATCTTTTGTTATATTAAGGAGCAATACTTTTACAGATCTCTTGATCTCTGACAAAGAAACCTAAATCTATAGATGTGACATTGTTAACTTTTATAGGGACATCTTGTGTGTACAGACAATGGAAGAGTTTATTCATGGATCCTTGCTGTGATGGCACAAGTTCAGTGTTGCTCCTAGTAAAGCTTTTCAGACACTGGTAGTTTCAAACTGATTTTGTTATTAATACTGCATGTTACATCTATTCTTATCATTTATATTGTTTATGCTGTTTTTATCATTTATACATTTTGGTTGTTTTTTTTTTTTACTAGTTTTGGTTTGCAACAAATTATCTTTCATAACATTTTTACTTTTGCCAGTCAAATGTTGTGTTTAGGTTTAATTAGGGGCCATAACACGCTCTAGTAAAATTCCATTCGGTTGAAAATAACTTTGAGATATCCGAATTCACAATTCACTGAACTGAATTGGGGAAAAAATGCTGTTTTCACAGATGAACTGGAAATCTGATTTACCATTAACTGTAGAACTGCTTGCCAGATCCTTCTATTCCAAATTAAGTTGGGTTTGTGTGCTACTCTCAATGTAGTATGATGCAAATGGGTTATATAATTCAGATGGGCCTTTTTGAAAATCCCAGTCTGTATTTAGCTTCTCAATTTTCTTTGCTTTCTGGAAGACATACACTAAGCTTTAACAGCTTTTCCAATGTAAAGCAATTGTTTTCCATGTCAAACAAAAGCGTCTATTAGTGTGAGGTAATGTGTTAGCTACTAAGAAGATTCTGGTATGCTAGCAAACTAATAAATATTCATAAATAAACTTGAACTAGACAATGCACAGATTCTCTGAAGAATGTGCTATAGTCTTAATCCAGAGACTGTTGTAGTAATTAACAGATAAAAGGGGAGGTTCATTAAATGAATATGCAGTGTCATGAAATCAGAGCTGTACATTGATCAATGCTAACTCAAAGATTCTTCCTTAGCTAGAATATTTTGACACCCCATTTATCACTAGTACTATTTTTAGATTTTTAATTAGTAGATCACCAGCCCTTACCTCATTAACTTAGCCTCTGCAAAAACATTATTTCTAGAGATAATAGCTAGGTTAGAATAATCACCACTCCCAATTTCTTGGGCTGTAAGGAAGGACAAGACTTCAGCTTCTGTGACATGAAAATAATTTCATACCAGGCAAATGTGACCTTGACTCAAGAGCGTGTGTCTTGCTTTCCTAACAATTTCTCTTCACTTTGTTTTCCTAAATGCATTAACCTCAAAGCATGCACCTTTTCAAAAACAACTGAAACTTTTTCCTAATTTATCTTAAAGGCTTATTTCTAGCCCTCTGATTCCAAAAATGTTTTGGAATGTATTTCAGCAGAAAATTGTACCTTGATGTGTGTTTAACACAGCTTGCTGTATATTTGTGCAGATAGGTTTTTTTAACACTTGGCCTTTATAGTATTTTTATGAGAGAAAATACAATTTCCAGAAGCTAAAACGAACCAAATGAAGACATATTTACATTTATGTTTGCTAAATATAAAGGCTTAAGAAACTAGTAAGAATCAGACAATTGACAAATCAATTAATTGTGACTTGTGCAGATGTTTGCTTCAATTTGAAGTGCCTATTTATTGCTTATACTATTGAAAGGTTTGTCCCACCACGAGTGATGGATCAGAGCATACCTCGTGCCATACAGTCTCAAGACTATATAATTATCTCTGCAATATGCATGTTATGTTTTCAACATGCTGCTTAAGGTTCTGTTGCAGGATCCACAATTAAATCTTTTTAATGTCTTTTTTGCTCTAATATGTAGCGACAATTAGACTAGCCTCAATTAAATAGCCAATGAATTAGATAACTGAACAATATTTGCACCCCTAGCTGTTCTATCTAATTAAAATTCCTATCAAATGGAAGAATTGATTAGTCTCTTGAAGCAGAGAGGTTTGCATCATGCAAGCAGTATAAATAATTTACATTAGAGCTTTCAAACATTTCAAATGCTGCCATCTCTGCATTGTGAAACAGTTTATGGCATCCTAAGCCTTGCTTTCATTACATTCACTGATTTTGCAATCAATAGCAAGCCAGAAGTTCAAAACACAATCTAAGAAGGTCATAGTGCTGCCACTGAAGATAGTCTGGGGAAAGGTCACCTAATTATATTGTGGTTTATGGTGTTTTCAGCTACAGTCTGATAGGTAGCCATATGTATGCAAGCTCATTAAGCAGTAATGCCAGCTTTGTAATGAAAACAATCAACTTTCAAACTTAAGATTTAATTTTCTCATTTGCACCATTTTTTATGCAAAAAATTAAGCGCATTGAACTTTGTCAAGATGAGTACACAAAATCCAAATTTTACCATTACATTATTAAATAAATGCATTGGATGAAAAAATTAATTTGTGGGGAAAATGTTATTTGCTCTAATGGATTGTTTCAATTCAGACAGTCACACATATATTTGGAAAGACTCAATCAGGCTGTCAGTGAATGATATAAAATGGAGGATGTGATAACCATGCACAAAAAGTTTGCAACATGCAAAAAGAAAGATGTGTTGGGGGGAGTTAGGTTGGGTATTAGAAAAAGGTTCTTCAACCAGAGGGTGGTTGGGGTTGGAACAGTCCCCAGGGAAGTGGTCACAGCATAGCCTGCCAGAGCTATTGGACAATACCCTTGGACATGTGGTGTCACTCTTGGGGATGGTGTTGTGCAGGGCCAGCAGCTGGACTCAATGATCCTTGTGGATCCTTGTGGGCCCCTTCCAACTCAGCTTACTCTGTGAAATCCTGACCAAAAAAAAAAAATCAAGAACATTGGTATCTTCATAAAAAATTAAGAAGCCTTAATTCCACTGGTAGACACCAGGAATTATAGACGTTTTTAACATATCTGGAGTATCTGGAGTATTTAGATGGAACTTGAGATGAGCAGAGAGGCTTTCACAAAGTGTATCATCTTTAGTCTCTGTTCTATTTACAAGAATCTCAGTTAGTGCCTTCAGGGGCAGGTTGTAAGACAAATTATTGCCCCTATATGAGAGTCACTTTCCATAAGTCATGAAATTTTCACAGTCCATAGAAACAAAAGAACATAGAACAGAGTGTTTTCTGCAGTCCAGAAAAAAAAATTAAAATTATCAGAAATTCACCATATTTCATTTATGCAGATATCAGTTTCTTCCAAAAATGCAGTTAGAGTGTTGCCAAAATCCTTTATTCATCCAGAGCACATCAACTATTCAGTAGTAAAGTCAGGTTATTTCAAAGACAAATTTCCTTAAAAATATTGCTAATATATTAACTGAATTTACACATACACAAGAAATTTGCCCAAAAATTGCCAATTCGGATGAATGTCCTCAGCAAATATCTGAGATTCTTGACCCTTGCCCTCTTGTGATTCTTCTGTATAACTAAGAGTTTTTTCTTTTTAATTTATTGTTTATCTTCTTTTCATTCCTGCCTTGTTGGTAGAAAAGGAAAGGTCAGTTTGCTCCAATCTGAAAACAGTGAGATAAACTGGAGTAATTGTCCAGTGTTTTCCAGAGTGCCCTTGTGTTCTAAAAACAATGAGTACTGCTTCATCCACTAATTGTGATTACCCCATAACTGCTGGTCTGTATCCTGAGTGGGTAGAGGCATCATGACTTCTTCACAAGGCAGATGCCTTTTTCCAGGAGAAAAATAGGCACAGATGAACTATCAGAAAGAGGACAGAGGGCCTCTGCTCCCCACAGCAACATCAGCTAACTTGGGACACACATTCACATATGCTGTGACAACACGTTTGTGCAGTGGCCCTGAAGGGACCATGTCTCAGTAAATGCATTTCAATGCAAATGCATAAAGAAAATTTGCACTTTAGCTAAAGAATTTCTGCATCTGTGCAGCAATCCCAGTATCTATAGAGCAGCATCTCACCTTGACAGCACAGCATCTAACATTGATGGCAACACAGCAAAGGGACCTCAGACAAGCAGCAGGGCTCACAGTGCCACTGCCAGCGCCACCCAGCAGCTGTTCAGAAACACTAACAAGACACTACATGAGAGAAAGCATTAGAGGCATATAAAAATAACATTATATTGTCTTTCTATAAATCATGGGATAATGTGCTCTCATCCTGGCTACAGTACTGGTCACTTTGTCTTAGGAAACATATTGGGAAGGCAGAGGCAGAGGCTGCTCACAGAGGAGTAATGAATCATCAAGGGCATCTCAGAGATTAAGAGAGATTGAGAAGATTAGGACTGTTTACTTTGGAAATAAGAAGAGAGGACATGATCAAAGTATCTCAAGTACTTCAAGAAGTGTCTAAAAGACAGAGTGGTGTGACTAAAAATTACACTTTTCTGTGTCTCAGACAAGAGTTGATTCAATTAAATTAAAATGAGGAGGAATTAAAACAGACTCTTAGGAACCTGAGGATACTTACAAGCCCTTGTATCCCATACTATTTCACTTTCCAAATAGCCAAGGACCTCATTTCAGCTGAGCCCAGCACCATCAGTCCCTGCTCCAGAGATATCTCTAGCACCCATGGCACGGTATCATTGCTTTTATCTCTCTGGCTGACCCAGATCTACTGCTGCCATCTCCCTCTTGCTCATGGGATTAGCAGATTCCTCTCTCCACCAGTCTTTACCTAGACTATGTTGTAAATCTAGGTCCAGAAATCATCACGTCTCCAAATCTGATGTTAAACTATCAAATGCATGACTAATAGACTAAAGATTTTGGAAACTTTTAAGCAAAACCAAAGCTTTTATTTGAAAAATTCAGCTTAATCACCAGAAAGCACACAAGAATCCATGTCACATTTGATCTATGAATTGACATGGCTGTACTTAACTCTGGATACCCAAGTTACCTTGGTTAAGTGTTATCTCAGCTATCCCTGTACCCTACTGCTTATCCAGATGACCTCCAGAACCTCTCAAACATTCTGTGATTCATTAAAAAATAGTAGTTTAAAAATTGAATCTTTTACAGATCAGCGACTTATGAAAAGCCATCAATCTCTTCCTTTGAAGAATAAAGTATGGACATTATTTAACTCCATCTCTGTCTAAGGCACTCCTCTTCTGAGACTTCCCTGCTCTTAAAAAATCAGGACCTAGAGGACAATGTTTTCCAAAGTTTGAAAGCTTAGCAGAAGTTTTTGTTTCCTTATTAAAATGCATTGCTTCAGCCCTCTAGAACATGAAAACCCCTGAAGGACCTCATAAATAGCTGGAGTACTTTATATTTGCACTTCTACTTTCCAGTTAATTGATATGCACTGCCTCAGTTAAGACTAAGCTCCAAGTTTCACTTGCCAGCCTTTGGCTTCCTTTCATTTACATAACTTCAGTGGTTAAAGTCAAATTTATAGTAGAATTTATTCCAATTGTGGATTACATTTTTCCTTCATATAAAGATGGGCTAATTATTAAATTAAAAGGAAGCACATCATTTTTGCTGTATACCTGGAAAAGAGATTTGGATATTTGTTCCTGTGAATATGGCTCTCACAAACATAGCTGATTATTTTCTCAGATCTTAATCAAGGTTCATTTTTATGGCTTCTTCAGGTACATTTCCCTTTAACTTGAAGTTGTAAAATATGAAGATACCAATAATTAATACTAGAGGTCTGAGGGGAGATAAGAATCACGTTGAAGCTCCATCTGTGTTTCAAGAAATATTTGTCTTCATAAGTTTAGCATGCTTTAGCTGGAAGAGGATATATATGTTGAACTTAGCTTTAAATGTGGAAATTAAAATAAAATAAAGCATTTTCTTAAGTATAGCTAATGCACCTTCTCTGATATTCAGTGTTGCCCAGATCAGCATGCTAACATATATAGACTTTAGGAGCTCAGCTTTGCTTCTGCTCATAGATAACAAAATTCTACTCTATTTATCATTAAAACCCACATAAATGCCTATTAAATGACAACGAGGAAAACTTCTGAAAATCAGGAGAAAATTTTTATAATTTTCATGCAGTGTTTTTGTCCAAGTAATTCTTTTACTTTGAAAGTGTCACTTAAAGTAGTCACAATAAATACAAGAGTCAGATTGGTGCTCTAAATGAATACCAATAGTCACTTAGCAAAGGATAGGTGCAATCAAGAATTGACAGGGTTTTTTTCCATTACCATGATGAAATCCTTTTGATCTCAATAAGTATACACAGGAAGATAGTTATGTTTTGCAAAAACTTGTCAAAACTGGAGCAGGACCTGGTGACCCTAGACAATGGAATCTTGAAAAATCTCTCCATTAAGGTGCTTGAAGCGACTCTATTAAGTTATATTCAGATCATAGTTTAGGTGGTCCCAGATCTGAGCCACATTAAATTGCATTAATGCCATCCTTACCTTGCTTCAATCCAGTTCTTATTCTCAGTATGTCATACTATCAAGGGTCAAAGTATAACAAGAATACCTTAAAGCATAAAGATTTTTCCAGTACAATGGATACAAGTGGGTACAGATACAAGGACATGACTCAGCCAAGCTATGCAGATTCTTCCATAAGAAGGCTTTTTGTATATGGTCCAATAATAGAGACCTTGAATTTAAGTGACAAGAAGCCCTTTTACAAACAGCATTTATTGATTGAAACAGCAGCTTATTGATTGAAGCCCTCCTTTTGTTTGCATTTATTTTTATCTGAGTACAAGACACACAGAAGAAACAAAGTTTAAAAGGAAGGAAAACTAAAACAAACAAACAAGCAAAAAAGGAGGGGAAGATATGGTAGAGATGAGGTGCAAGATTTTGTGAGATTTTTCTGATTCCATACAGTTGTTTTTCTGTTGCACTCAAATAACCTACCGCAAGCTGTTTCATAGAGCAGAAATGTTTTTCCCATAGTCATGTTTAATTTCTTATGCTGGCTCTACTGCCCAAAATATTATATATATGGACGAGGCCAGTATAAGTGTGATGAGAATATTATCATGGCAAGAATTTACACTTAACTTCCAATAATGGCGTGATTCCACGTTAATTTGGACAGCATGTAGAAATTAGGAACAGATTATTCAAATAAAATTAATTTTAATTTGGATCACTTATTTGGCAGTATTTTATGTCGCCATTTCACATGCAGACCATAGGTAGGTATATTTAAGACTTTTAACTTCACATAACAACATATAACAGAGTAAATGGATGTTTTTTCTTCATTGCCTTCTTACACCTTATAACTATCTAATGGACTCAATATAAATCTGCAACTTCTCAAGTAAAAAATGAGACCATAGCTCTTATGTTGAGTTCCACTGCACTCCCAGCCTTATTAAAGAGAATAGTATTCTGTGGTGTTAAGAGTATTCAGCAGGCATCAGTTTGTATTAAATATAGTACCCTAAAATTTAATTTGCTAAGGAACAGAGTATGGTGTTAAAGATGTTACCTCAAGGAAAGTTCAGCATTTCAAATTAATGATTTAATCTTTGAAATATTGTAGCTACAAATATTAAATTGTTTAAGAGTAGTAATTATAAAGTGGATATTATAAATAACAACATATGGCACCACTGTGAGTATGAGGCTGAATTAATTCCTGAGGCTCTGATGCCATTCGTAAAGCTCTCACAGTTTATGACTGCAGCTGAGTTCTTGAGTGAAATATAGCCTTGTGTTTACTCCAGGGCTATCTATTATGCTCCATGTTATTCAAATGGATTCTAGTGTTGATCCTCATGCTTTGCCTCTGAATTGTTTTCCCCCAATCATTAACACAAGCTTATAACTTTTTCCCTTAACACAAGTCCTCGTTTTTTTCAAGAAAGAACCCATCTGAACAGAGACATTGCCTTATTGATGCAACAAATCACATAGTCCACCAATTCATAGCCTTTCAACATTCATGGCTGGAGTAAAGGGAGCAATTTTATATGGAAAGGAAGATTTAGAGGCATTTAATTCAGTTTTTCATCTGGATAAGAGAAACCAATTCTGGGCAGCCAGCTGGCTTTCCACAGATCAACTTCGATTCATGAAGTCTAAATAGTGCTATTATACCACAATGACCTTCTTGAAATTAATCTAAATATAAAGCTCCTGGAAACAAGGCTCATCAGCCTAAAAGAGGCACAAAAAGTTCCTCATATGGAAGTCTACAGAATTCATACATCCTTGACAGAGATGTTATACACATCAGAATTACTGAGTGGTAGGTAAAGATATTATAATGGGTTACACTGCAGTACTATAAAGCTGATAAGAACTAGAATGAAAATTTTTGACTGTCTTCTGAGAACTGAGTTAAGGATGAACGTGGCTTTACTAAAGCAGTGTCTGTCTTGTTTCATATCTGTTTCAGAAATGTTATAGGAGGCTTACTGTAAACCTAGCACAAGGAATCTGAATTCTTTCTACTGTGCTGAAGGGTCTCTGCTCAGGAAGTGCAAATTGATCACGGAGGCAAAAAATATTTAGTTTCTGTCCCATGAAAATGTAATTATTTATTATGAAGCACCAAAATTTGCTGAGATCAATAAAAAATAAATGAAACAGTAATGTCCCTGGTTTACAAAATGTAAAAACAAGGGAAGGTGAACAGTGAAAAAACAGATTGACTTTGGAAAAATAATTTTACATCCTATATTCAACTGAAGAATTTCAGTCAGGACTTGCACGAATATCTAGACTTTTGATTAATGCCATTTTACTGCCATTGCTGGTTTTGGCACTCAGTTGGACGTACACATGCATTATTTTAGTGAGAGTATTTGTCATTATTTAGCTCTTCTGCTTATGTTGACAAATGAAACATTCTTGAAAACATTCACAGAAATTAAAGTCAGTTGGTGTGAAATGGCCACATCTAGGCTGTCATTCTTCAGACTCCAAAATTTGGGACTGAGGCACATAAACCTATGGGAAGTATAAATTATTTGAATACCTTATCTCCCAAAGTATGACAGAATTACTAGGAAGACTGCCAGCTGGCATGAACCAACTAATCTCTATTATGTATAAACACACTATGTCCAGAACAAAGTATTTACAAGTTTGGGGTAGGAAGGGATTTGCTGCAGGTAAGTTGTCAGCATCGCAGAGGGAATTATTCTTTCCCACTATGTTCCTTACAGTAGGACTTAGTTTCTCCACTGTAACAGAACAATTCCAAAGCACACTCACTGTTAGATTTCAGATTGTAGTTTTTTTTGATCCTTCCAGCACTGCCACACTAAGATTTTGATGTACTTCCCAAATGTATTCCCTAATTTATTAAAGGAGCCCCAAAAGTGTGGAACAGCCTCTGACTTCTGGTCCTGCTCATGCTGGTTACCTCCAGTGAAGGTGAAATTGGAGACAACCCTGTGGCTGTGGAACTGTTTTCAAACCATTATCTACATTAGAATGCAATTCTTTTCCCTCCTATAAGATTCTGGGTTGACTATTTTCTCTAAGGCCTTAGTAGCATTTGCTAGGTTTGGGACACTCTGCAGTGTGTCAGTGGAGATCATTCCCTTCATATTGTCTGGTTATGACACCTCTAATGATAAGTACAGCACACACATTGGTCATTGATAATCCATCTATTCTTATGGACCCTAAATTAGGGTCTTTTCTCACGTAATACTGAGTTTTTGCTGTAGTCCTGTAGCTTTTCTTGGACATTCATCTCTGATTCTTCGGCTTCATAACTGTAAAATTATCAAGACTGCAATATTTGGTCTAATTGATCAACTTACACATTGCTGCATTCCATAAGCTGTCATTAAATAATTTTATTATATAAATCACATTTTAACACTAAAACTATGCTGTCTTACAAATCAAGTTTAGCTATGCTACGTAAGGATTTTTTTTTTTCTATTCCTCAGGAAACCTTGGCAGATCATTCAGTTGTAGAAACAAAATACTTGCAGCTGTAATTACTCATTACACAGTTTAGAATAATAGTCTGTATTAGTGATCATAACTAAATCCCAAAGTTGTTTTCTATATTTTAAATCAATTCCAAACCAGTTTCATATACCTTAACACAAAATGAAAGTCTGTGCTTAATTAATCTGGATTTATGCAATAAATAATAAACAGAAGATAAATCCTGTTAAGAAAAATCAAAAATTATACAAACCTGCCAGATTAAGGAGGTACAAGATTTTCACATCCTTTCCTATAATGCTATTGCTGTTGGAAGATTATTCTGGGGTGCTAGTAAACTGCAAGTAGTCTGCAAGTCTCAATAACGTTAATAGGGGATTAAAAATTGTATTGATTGTTAAAAAGACTTTTAACAAAACTAACAGTTTTTCTAAGAATGAGGGTCAGAAACTTTATGGAATTGGTTTTTTTTCCATTGCTATCTTGCAGTGAATGGTAAAATTGCTTCCTGTGTATTGTCCTATTTCTATGTCTGGTTGTGAATTGCTTCCCCAAATAATGAACTAAAAATACGAGTTCATTTCTGTACTGTATTATGAATGTGTTATTGTCACAGCAGGTAATTACAATCTTTCACAGTGTGAAGATGAGGTCTAAATAGTAAATTGTCCTTGAAAACAGTCTTCTCCTGTGAATTTATGAATTTTCAATCTTACTTCTCAATACTGATTAATACTGTGTCACCATTTAACATTCAGGTTATTAGGAGAACAGGCATCATACCTCAGAAATTGTGTAAGCACAAAACACTTCTTGGACAATAAAATAAGGTCTTATGACAATATAATTAAGGGATATTATATCTGTATAGAATGCAGATGCAGGCAATAAATATAAGAAATCATAAAAATATTCTACTACTGCTGCTAAGATGAAAATGTTAAAAAATAAGTTTGTCAGGGGAAGAAAAAAAAATGTCTTTATAGCATCACTTAGTATCATTTATACAGGGAAGGACAAACCAGTCTTGTACAGACAGGGAGAAAACATCTACAGAGCAAAAAAAAATGAATACTACATTAACAAGATATTATGTTCCAGTGGTTGGAAGATTTGTACTTTGCAGTACTGTGTGCTCAAGTTTTAAGAAAAATCTGTTTCTATTAATTTATAATGACAATTTCTACCGTATAGAGAAAGATGTTTCAGTGAATTTTGAGGCAGGAACTTTTCTGATTTTCTACTTGAGCTATCTTGCTGCAGTAGTTCAAAAGACATACTGTTAAATATCTTCCCTGAATTTTAAAGTACATCCTTGATGTTTAAAACAGGAACATGAAGTTAGGTATTGCTATGCTTTATTCAATTTTCAATGTTGATTTTTTTTGTTTTTTTTAGAAAAAATACTGATTTTTTTTAAAATTCTTTTTCAGTTTTTAATTCCTCTTGTAAAATATATCTCTTTTTTGGTTTTTTGGTAACCTACACATAATCACACATGGCCACATGGTGAAAAAAAATTGTACCGAAGCAATTAAAAAAATATTCTTTAATGGTTGAATTGAAACAGAAAATTTTCAACTGCCACTCTTTCAAAATTCAAAGTTTACTTTCCAGAGGTTAATGATTGCACACACAGTTTCTTTCACTTTCAATTTTAAATTTTTTTCATGCAGTGTTTTTTTCCTTCAAGAAGAAAAATCTGGTTTCAAATTCTGCCATCAATATGTTGGTTTTAACTCAATGTTTGTTACTATGTGTTGGTTTATCTTTAGATTTAAGTAGAATAGCCTTGTAGAATGCTGAGATTGCTAAATATAATTGACCTTTTAAAAATTACTCTTGTGGTATGTCTATATGACTAAGCCTCAGCCCTTGCTTTTTTTTTTGTGAAATAATTAATGAGATTGTTTAAAGCAATGAAACAATATAGGTCCAGAAATGTCATGAAATATGTTGCAGCTAATGTGATAAGTAATCTCCATGCTATGTAAATGAAGTAATATGGCTTCTTCTCTAGGTATGACAATCACCAAGCAAGAAAATAATATGCATAGGTTTCTCTTCCATTTATGCCAGCATCAAGGGAATAAACAACATTGATGAAATTATTACATAAAATAGTAAGACACACAAAACTAATTGAGGGTCTCAGTCTCAGCCATTTCAGTGGAGGTTAGCACCTAATGTGTGTGGGATTACTCCTGCACTATATAGGAAAGGTACATTGATTTGGGAATCAACTCCACTGGGACCTCTGCTTTTGACATAAGACTTTACCTTTTTCTAAGGAAAATAAAGGAAAAAAAAAAAGAAAAATAAAAGAAATCTTGTTCATACAATACACAGTTTTGAAGCTATTTTTCTTTCCTTGAAGCAAGGGATTTGGATGTTTGATTGTTGTGAGGAAAGTAATACAGCTAAGGATCCTATCTGACCCATTTGCAAGAGCCACTGGAATAGATGAGATGTAAAGCATATCCACTTCCTGCTTCAAGATTTGGGAACCTTTGCTCAAATTTAAGAGAAGGCTTGGTTTTTTGTCTTATGCTAGATTTTTTTCCTCCACCAATGACTTGTCCATTATTCTTGTCTATTGACACATTGTGCTAATTTAAACTTTTCCTAGCCCATGTCAACACTGAAAAGAATTATTAATTTAGAATTCAAAAAAAGCATTAAGTAACTTTATGAACAACATCTATGATTAAGTATTGCCTATTCTCTTTACAATCTCATGCTATGAAGAATGAGAATTTTTCTCACAAAGAGCTTGCTACAGAGGTATTAGTTTTGTTTTGTTTTTTTCTTTGCTTTCTTAATTGATTGAACAGAGGGCAGAGGTTTCAGAATGTGCTACCATCACAAATCACAGGTAAATTCACTAGCAGATACTATTCAGGATATTCTCCAGAGTATTTGAAGACTTAATGTAAGTGAATACTGTGACTAGGACATAAATATTAAACAACAGAGATGCTACATTTTGACACAAGCCTGAAGCAGAAATACATAAATCACTAAAAGTCACTATCTCTTGCCACAGCACAATCTCATTTGGGCCATGAAGGAGTCAAGCTCCATAATGCCCATGGCACTTTCCTGGTGCTTCTTCTCAGCATTTGATTGAGGTGATGTGCAGACACTGCCTCAGTTTGCACTGCATCAGGTTTTAATTTGTGTTAGTTCCCAAGTGCAGAGGTTCAGAAAGTAACACATGCTGCCACCTCCTTCTGGAACATCAGAACTACAAGAAGATGCATCAGCTGGCGGGTTAGCTTAGGATAATGTGATGAGAGAGTCCATTTATTTATAAAACATTATAAAAGAAAGAGTGAAGTGATAAAGCATCCAAGATTTGTTCTCTTCCTTTAATGAACCTCTAGATCAAAAGCAATGTCAATGCTCTTCAAGTTCATGGGCTATATAGACAGTAAGTGACAGATTCTGCTGCCAGTTGCTATTCACTTTGAGCACTAACTTTTATCTTAGAGGATGCTATTGATGCTGGAATAGTATTGAGATACTTAAGGATAACAGACTCCTGTATTAAGCAACACTGTTCCAGATTCAATCTGATTGCCTCTGTTAGTCACTGTGCATGTAATATTTATGTATCCTGTGTAAGAGATAGTAAGCAATGCTAAGGCATGAAAATCTGATTTCAGTTACGCCATATCTGCAGGATGATCTGCAAAGTTTGCAAAAGGACCACTTGTTTCCCTTAGGGCCTGACCAAGCCTACACAGTCTTATCCAAAAGCAACCTCCTTTATATTCTGGAGTGGGGTAATCTGAGGGCTGCAAGTCCCTGATCATGTCTGGCAGGCAAAACATCGTCAGAGAGGAATGAACAAGGACAGAGTGTTTAGGGTAGCTGAGACCAGAAAGATCTACCTGCAGAAGTCTCTAGAGAGAAAGGAGGGCTGGAGGCAAAGATTGACACTCTGTTATCAATAATAAATCCTAACACTTTGGTACTGTCTGTCTAGTTTAAAATTACTAATGTAGAGAAGGAAACTGGATGTGAGGAAAGAAAAAAAGACAATTAAAATAAATCTATAACAATCCTATTTTACTGCTTAGTTCTGGGGGTTTATTATATTTGATGCCTGCAATAAAAGAAACTTGCTTAGCTTCTGAGGATAGACTTAAGAAAAATGTTCAATAGTTACTTAGGTCTTCCTAAGCAATAATCAATAAAGATTTTTACCTTATGGAGCTGCAACCTGTCTAAAGTGTCTTTATATCTCATAGAAACCTTTCAAGTCCTGCTGCCTAAGCACAGATACCTTCATGTAGCCATAAGGTAGAGGAAGGAATGATTAGCAAATAAAGCAATCAAATAGGGTTTATTTTTTTTCCCATAAAGATCTTGACATAAAGTATGTCACATTAAATTTTATCATTTCATAGTTTTTGCCATATTGACATATGAGAAAATTTACATTATATAAAATATGGCAATATAAATATCAAATCTTCTTTACTCCATTTGGGAATGAAGCACAAAATCTTTGAGGAAATACACAGACACAGAGATATTTTAGAGGATTGAAAGCGCATATCACATCTTTTTAAAATCAGTGACCAACATCTAAAAGTTCAAATTGCCTTTGAATTTTTATTTTAAAAGTGAGGTTGTAGGAGGTACTGTCTAATGTTAGAAAAAGAATTATTATAACAGCAATCATTGGGTGCACAAGCAGGTATGTAGAAAGCACAGAAAGCATCACCTGAACAGGATGAGCAAACTCTTTTTACTGTTTCATTGGGAAGGGGGTGAGGAGAGGATTTAGGGTTTCTTAGCTATTTTTTTCTCTATTATTGATGGTATTGGTGATCCTTTTTCAAAACCCCAAAACATCATCTACTCTTACCTCAAAAGCTGACATTGATATACATCAGATACAATATTGTTTGAATTCATGTTTTAATAGGAATTTGTATTCAATACTGAATCTTTCCTTTTTATCTTACCTGTAACTTTTTCTATATCTCCATCTCTAAATTGTAGATTGAAATATACATGTTTTGAAGAAGTGATTAGTTTTTCCTATTTCATTGATTATGTGAAAGTCTATTTTTGCATTTTTACCCACTGTAGTTTTGTGTATAGTTGTATAGAGGAAGGTTAAAAATATCTAGGAACTTAGAAGTAGATTTATTACTTAGCTTTGTGCTTTTCACATCTTTTGCTGAATGTAATCTTACAAAATATCCCAGGAGGTATGGAATAGATGTAGCTGCAGTGGATTTTAATAGGAAACACAAGAGGTCTGTCTTTTCCAAATTTTCTGGGGATTTATGTGTAGAAAAAAAACTTTAGACAGTACTAAAAATCAGGAAAACAGATTTAAATGAATAATTCAAAACTTACCAAACCATTTTGTATGAAGAAGCTGCTTGTTTACAGGGTTTCACCACACTAAACATACAAAGAGTGAGAAATATTCCCATTTCTCATTAACCTGATAAAACTTGAAGATCTAGGAGATGACTCTACTTCAAATGCTGGCAGGAGGTTCTTTCAAAGCAAGATATGAAAGTTGAAAGGATACTTCTACAGTTGACTAACATATATTTATCATTATTATTTAATATGGTGATATATTCAGTGTAATAGCAACAGAGGTCAGGTGATGTCACATGATCATATATAAAAATATATCTACAGATAAGATTAATATTCTCCAGTTCTGATTGTTAAAAGCTGGGGTATTTCTACCTGTTCTGTTTATCTAGGCTTCCTCTGTAGTGAATGCAGCATTTTACTGGACTTTCCCAATGATACCATCTATTTACTTCAGAAAACCTTTTCAGATGGGATGAGTTCCCTTCTGAAGTGTCCTGGCTCTCTCCATCAGCTCCATTAGAGGGAATCTAAAAAATTTCAAAGCACTAAATTTATATAAAATGCATATAAAATTTATATAGATTGCATATATAATATTCTGCTGTGCAACTTTCTTGTTCCTTAGGCAAATAGATCAGTGATCTACAGTGCACACATAGTATCATTGTTCACAGGTATTTGAGAATGTGAACTACATTCTCTTATATCAATGTTTTAAACGTTGTAATTGCTGCATGTTGTTGGCATAAAGAGAAATCATATGGCCAAAAGAAAACCATGCTAGCACTACTTTTATTTTTTAGAGTCAATTTGTGTGTCTGTACAGAGCTGTCAAACTATACTTAAGGTAGCAACGCAGAAAACTATACACTGCTATTCCGCCTTTCCCTAAAAAACAGGAAGGGAGACAGATGAAGAGAGGCTCAGAAAGACTAAATCACATCAATTAATCTATAAAGGCAAAATTTGGGGGGGGGGGGAACAATAAAAGGTCTATTTCATTTTGAAGCCTAAGAGATGACAAAAATAAGGAAAGTTTTTATGTCATTTCTGCATGGCCTGACTACCTTTTGCTTTTGGTTATAATATAAAATCAGGCAACTGCTAAACCAGAGCTCATGAGATTCAAACAGATGTTATTTAGGCACATCAGTTTTGTTCATTTTAATGGATCTTTTTTTTTACTGCTCAGCAATTTACTTTTGATGTTTATTGAAATCATGTATTTAATGAGCAATCAGGGTAGAAAAAACATACCCAAATTTAAAGAATATAAATAAGATAGGGAATTGTAGTAATTTAGAAATAGTTTTAATAAAGGTTTTATTATTATGCAAATACTTAATTAGAAAAATAAATCCAGGTTGGCTTGTAAACAATATAAAGATGTTTTAAAAATTATTAGAAAAAGGAGAACATCTGCAAAAATAATCTAAAAATATACTATTATTTTTCTGAAATCTTCTATGAAATAGTACTCTGAAATCAAAAGTAGTAACAGAAGCTTTGAGATTAAGATGGACAATAAGCTATATGATAACATAGTGCCTACTTTGTGGATAATTTTTTTAAAAAACCATCTCCGATATGCTACTTGTAAGCTGCTAAAGTGCCCTTTTTCTTTTATTTTCCCACAGATAATCAAGAGAGAGCAACTACAGGAAATAATTAATAAAACTTTCATCTGAATGGTTTGTATGAAGAAGGGTAAAGAAAGGTGTGATGACTTTTTAAAACCATCAAAAGCACTAGTTAACATCAAACAAAGATATGCAACGTAGGAAGCAACAAAGTGAGGTCTAAGCCAAAGGTCTTGAACACCTTGTCTCAAAGAGAATTACTAAGCTATGGAATTTCCTCTTGAAAACTGTTTAGGTCTCATTGCTTCGGACCTCAAAATTTGGACAAGTGCTGTGTAAAACTTTCTAATATCATAAAACTAGTTTCTTCATAATAGACCTCTAAGCATTATGTCTCATGGTTTCTTTTTAAGGGCATGTACGTAGAATCCAAAGACAGAGGTCTGAATTTTATGTCTGTATAACATATAAATGCATTCACCTACTTTAGAGAATTGATTAAGAAAACCTGTATTTTTAAACCAAATTTTCATATTATGTGAATATATACCTTAGCTGCACTAAAACAAAAAAGAAACTACATCTGAGATTGTGACAGCTAGAAACTTGCTGTACTATAATCACAAATTTAATAAAATACATATATACATAGTCATTTGTCTTTCAGCAGGTTTGCTGCTTTCCTCATTTCTGTTCCTTTTTTTGTTGAAATAAAGAAATATTGTTTTGCTACATTGAGTGAAATCCTATAGGAATTTAGTGGAATAACTATGGCTTCAATAACTGGTATTTTATAATACTAGTAGAGTATAATAATATTCTCAAGCCAGTAGAGAGATTTTTTTTCCCCTTTTCTCAACAAATAGTAGAAGTTAACTACTGCAATAAATCACTTTTTCTCACTGTTGCAAAGCCAATATGTACGAGTCAAATGTATCATAGCAAATGCCATTCAAAATGGTAGTTTATTCATGAAACATGATGATTGTGTATCTTACTAGCTTCAGCCTGACTTCTTTCACTCTGTCTTTGTAATAAAATAAGCACTTGATTAAGACATCAAGAGGTTTTTTAAAGAAATTTTCTTTTTTGTTCACTTTCTGGTTAATATTCCCAACACTTACTATCAGCACACTGGAATTATTTTAAACTAGCAATAATATCCAAAGGGTTGTTGAGACATCCAAAGGCAAAAGGCAAATGATTTTTTCTGTTTGTCATAGGAGGAGACACACAATACCCACAGCCAGTGTTCATTAGGCATAAAATCACCCTGATGGCCTTAGCTGCAGTGAGCCATATCAGTTAGACAGAAAGTACAACACACTTCTGACTGAAGAGCCTTTTTATTTCAGCTGTTTTTTCTCTGTGACTTCAGAGCATCCTCACAAGACATACATGGCAAATATGAGGACTGCAATATAAGAGAGAATTCCAGTTATGTAACTGAAGACATTTAGATGTAGGCCAAGCTGGTAAGCAAAATCTTAACTAGCCTAGTCTATGGTTGCTATCTCTCTAGAAATGCTTGTGGAATCCACAGATTACTAGGGGAGCCTACACATCTTCTTTACAAGAGTTTAGCCAAATTTTTTGAATCTAAATGTTGGCAAATGTCATCTAACTTGAGATATTGTATTAAAAGAAAAGATGAAAATTTTCTCTATTTTTATAAATTCGGGGACTGAGGATTCAAGGGTACCTTTACATATAAATTATTCTGCTATCAATTTACAGAATCATCGAATCATAAAATCATTAAGGTTGGAGAAGGCCTCTGAGATCAAGTCCAACCTTTGACTAAACACCTTGACAACTAAACCAAGACCAAATGCAGCGTACAGTTTTATATTGAACCCCTCCGGGGACAGTGTCTCCACCATCTCCTTGAGCAGTCCATTTCAATGCTTGACCACTCTTTCAGTGGAGAAATTTTTCCTGATGTCCAACCTGAACCTCCTCTGGCATAGCTCAATGCCATCTCCTCTCATCCTGTCATTTCCTGGGAGAAGAGCCCGACCCCACCTGGCTACGCCTTCCTTTCAGGTAGTTCTACAGAGTGATAAGGTCTCCTCTGAGATCCCTTTTCTTGAGGCTAAATACCCCCAGCTCCTTCAGCCACACTTCATATGACTTACATATTTTATTATATGATTATATATTCAAGTAGAAAAACATTTCTGTTTTATTGGTGTGGTTGATTCCATTCAAGTTAGAATAGCATTTTCTTACAGAAGAGCTTTCAGAAGGCTTAATAATTTTGTAGGGGTTTTTCAAATATAGCCCTAGCCTTTGCATAACTGAAAAGAGTTTGATCTCTTCAGACTTTTTCTCCAGATTGCACCCTCCTTTTATAATTTCAGTTCACACACAAGAGGAATGTGAATATTTCAAGCAGATCTTGTTAAAACACACTAATTTTGCTTTTGATACAATACCTTGGAGCAGGAGAAAAAAGCTTGAAAAGACAATAATAAAAATAAGTTCTGGCAATGAGGTTAAAGTAAACATGGTCTGCAAGGTTAAAGGCATTTAAACATAGTAATTTTCTAACAGTTCCTTTTGCAGCAAATAGGTATGTAAGAGTATTAGATGAAACATCAAATTACACAAATTCCCTGAAGGGCCAGCATTAAATTATTTTACAACCAGAAAAACATGAAAACATGCATGCATAAAAATAATCCACCATGCACACTAAAAAATACTGCCCCTTCCTACAAAGAAAGCCCTTTCTGCTTCAGTTCACTGTGACAGATGCAATGACTGCTCTGAGCCAGGTTAATTTGGTCAAACAGATTGATAGTCATCATAGAGCCATCAGCGTCAAATACGCAATTGATGGTTAGTAATTTCATGTGCCTCTCAGAAAACTGAATCTAAAATAGGAATGCAAACCTTACAAAACTGTGTCATCTCTAAAATGGAGAACAGCTCATATCTAAGATCTCCTTAAGAAAGAAATAAATCTTGCATTCTGCCTGGGAATATGAGAATGCTTTTAAATTAAAAAAATAAGAAAGTGACCACAGAGTACAATATATTAGACCTCCCCACCATTACCCCAGATTCTATACATATTATTTTTATTTAACAAGATTTCTGCATATGTGCTTGTCCTATATCTTTGTTGAAGGATATACCTGTAAGAAATTTTATCTTCCTGCTTATATTCCTAGTTCATAATAACACAATCATGTTCTCTATATCTAAATCACATATTGAATATGTACCAGTGTTTGAAGACTGTGCTTTGAAGTAGAGAATACAAAATACTCATGGGATTTAGAAATGTTATATTATTTACATATTATTTAGAAAGACTATATAAAACATGTGATTAGAAAGTGTACATATGTAGCCTGCAGTATCTAGTGACAATAATTATTCTTAAATGTTATTAGACCTTTTACTCTTACTTTTCACTGGTATTTGTATAGAAGAAAACTTTTTCTTAAGTATATGAATAAATGGAGAAAACCATTTTAGTCTGACAGGCAAGAATTTGACTGGTGAGACAAATAAATCATCACTAAATAGATTTTTTTTTCATTACTTACTGGTTAAGTACTAACAAAGCTAGAATTTCATTTGGGCACTGGAGCAAGGATGGGAATAAGGGCAATACTCCCATAAGTAGGCAAAATCCTTGGGGAGGAGGTGTGTTGCTGGGTATCAATCTCATTTTTGTGGTCTGCTGTTAAATATCCCTCAGAAAGTGAACCCAAATGCAACATAAGGGGCTCCAAATGTCTTTTATTCATGCGAGCTATAAAGATTAGTAACTCGTTTTTCAGGAGAGTCCCATACGAGCTCATGGTCTTAGTTTGCCCCCAAAGACAGAGAGAGAAAGTATTTACATAATGTCTCAAAATAAAAAGTCAACAACGCTGAGTAAAATTTACTGAGGTTAATATTGAGCATTCATGGCATCTGCCTGCCATCCTAGAGCTGGAACATCATTAAACAAGGGGTAGAAAGAAATCTACTCAATATTCAGGTTGTGTTTGTTGGAAAAACAAACATCTTGAAGTTGGTAATTGCATTTTTCAAATTTTCTTTGTTAGTTTAACAAGTTTTTATGTAAATCAAAATGTTGAGAAACTTAGAATTGCCAATTATTTCTATATATTTTGGTCCTGAGATCAACTTCCATATATTTTAGTTATCATAACAAGCATTTTACTTCTATGGCTTTAATGAATCTTGTACCTGCAGTATTAAACTAGTACCTGGCTATTCTTGTCCAGTTGAATTATTTTTCTTAGCATTTCACTTGAACATTGCACTCATAACAGGAAGTTGATTTAAAGCATTTAAATATACTGCAAAATGTTAGGGGAGAACACTGGGTATTTAGATCCTTCAAATTAAACACATATGATGCAATTGAATTATCAAAAATTATATGGACCACAGAATTAGGGAAGTCCCCTTGTACTCAGAGCTGGTGTAGTCACCCTTCTAGTATTGTGTTCAGTTTGGGGCCCCTTGTTAGGAGGAAGACATTTTGGTGATGGAGTGTGTGGAGAGCAACAAAGGGTTGAAGAATCCCAGCAGAAGGGTCTGGAGCACAAGTCTGAGGAGCAGCTGAGACAATTGGGAATGTTTGTCCTGGAAAAAAGGAGTCTCAGGGGTGATTTTATCACTCTCTAATGCCTGAAAGAAGGCTGTAGGCAGGTTGGGGTCAATCTCTTCTGCCCAGCAACAAGTGACAGAAAATAAATGAATATATGATTCAATATCTGAAATATAACACCTTAATGCATTCATATGAAAAATTCCATATTTCCTATGATTTGCAAATCTGAGTGGCTTAGCACATGTTGTTTGAACTTAGTTACTGCTAAGGAAAATATCAAACAGTATAACATATTCATTCTTCACTTTAAAATGCTATTCAGAAGGTTGAATTTCTGATGATTCATAAGATTCAGATACCTGGTAAGAGACAATACTGTATGTTTATATTAAACATTAAAGTTTTTATAATTTTAAGTTTTTTCTCCTTGAAAGCCCTTAAAAGGTATTTGTTTTATTTGCTTAAAATATCACACTGAAAAAAAAATGAAAAGAAGAGCTGTCTGGTAGTTCTCTCACAATTTATATTTACTATTGTTTTGTATTCCAAATCTAATTTTATATATATATATATATATATATACATATATATATAAAAGCAAGCAAAATGAGTTATTTTATCTTTAAACAGAGCATAAGTCAGGATGTTTTGTAAGTAATCTGAATCACTGTAATCATTTTCATAGCTTTTTCTTTCACGTAGTAAAATAATTTAATTTATATTTTAAGAGGTATCTTTAGCATAACATGAGTAATTGGACCAAAATTGCTTGAGAGCATTAACTTACACCTTTAGTCTTGGAGGTTTGTGAGTGTGTATGTGTCTCTGTGTGCTTGTGTGACAGAGAGATAGTAAACTCAGCTGAGGTAACAAACCGAACTGTTACAAAATGTAATGTTTTATAAATCACAAAATCTTGTAGATTATGCAGAAAATCTTTCTCATATCTTTTATTCAAATGCATGCCAGACAAGAACTGGATATTTATTTCCATTTTCTAACTGTTTAAGATTTCTCTATTTAAATGTAGATACCATTTTTTCCTGTCGTTCTCAGTGTTGCGCAGTTTACAAGAACTGAATTAGTACCATCAAAATAAGAAAATTGGAAGGAATTAGCCCGTGGGAAATTTCGGCATCTTACATAGAGTTCCTTAGGGTGCTGTTGCATGTTAGTCTGGCAAATCAATCTCTGAAAGAAGTTTTTATTTTGCAAATTCACATGCAATTATTTAATTCACTATGCTCATAATTTGCAAAAACTTGAAATGACAATACTATAATAAAATTTCAGCTCTCTGAGTATCTAAGATGATATATCTGTATTTTAAAAAATTCAACAGTGCATTGCAATGCATCTATATGGTCAATTTGATTTGATGGTCTTTGACATGGTTTTGTCCTGGATCAGTTAACAGTCTTCTAAACAGCTCCTTTGCTTTGGGATTTAGCACAAGCCAGACACTGTTCCAAAGTCAGACTGAATATAAGATTCTAATTTGGAGAATAAGAAAAGTCAGTTTTAAAGAGATGTGCTGGTTCTTCCCAAATGCCAGTGAGTGGTCATTAGCACTTTTAGTTTACTAGTACAGCTGTAGTCCTAGTGGGATATAGAAATGCAAATTCCCACTTCGGCCAGGAGGGCCAAGAGGATGGTGAAGAATCTGCAGGGGAAGCCTTATGAGGAATGGCTGAGATCACCTGGTCTGTTCCACCTGGAGAACAGGAGACTGAGGGGAGACCTCACTGCACTCTACAAGTCCCAAATGAGGGGAAGTGGAGGGATGGGTAGCAATTTTTTTACTCTCATAACCAGTGACAGGACTAAAGGAGATCCAAATGGCATGAAGCTGAATCAGGAGAGGTTTTGATTGGATATCAGGAAAAGTTGTTTTCACCCAGAGAATGGCTGAGCATTGAAATAGTCTCCCCAGGGAAGTGGTCACAGCACCACGCCTGACAGAGTTCAAGAAGAATTTGGGCAATGCTCTTGAGCATATGATGTGATTGTTGGAGTGTCCTGCCAAAGCCCAAGAGATGGGTTCAATGATCTTGCTGGATCTTTTAACTTAGCTTATTCTGTGACTGTAGGTTCTATAACAGCTAGATTAGTCATAGGAAGAGCTACCTCTGTGTCTACATAGAAGAAAACTTCAAAGACCTTCATGATTCAATCACTATATTACTTCTGATTGAAAATATCAGTACTTCATATTCCAGTTTGCTCATCTTCAAAATGGATCCAATACTCATCAAATTACTGCAATTTAGCAGTGTGGATGACCACTAGATCTGAGGCACTATCATTGTTTTAAAATGAAAATTTTATTTTTTTCTAAAATTTTTTGCACTATGAAAATGTGAAATCTGAGCTATAACAAAATCTTCAAAATTAAGAGTTATCGTTGATGTAAAATGGTCATTGCTTTTTTCCAATGTTAACCAAATCTTTATCAATTCAACAAAGGAAATGGCTTTTAGTGGTTGACTCGCAGTAAATAGGAATATTGGCTGAAAAAAATAATATCTCTTTAGAGCATCAGCAAAATATTCTCTGTTCACGTAATAAATACTAATGTAGAACTGAAAATGGCCATTGCAGGCTGTAGTTAATGTTCTATGCGTGTGCAGTAGGAATGAGCATTTCAACCCAATTAATGTAATGAGTATGCTGTGCAGTGGACATGGAATGAAGGAGAATCTTTCAGGAACAAGAATGAGGGTGAAATTATTGTGCTAGGGAAGTTTGAAACAGTGATTTAGGGATGTTTAAAAAAATGATTCTGGAAAGTCCCAGAGAGGTCTGATGACTTATATACAGCAGTGGGGCAGATCAGACACAGCACGAGAGATGGAACTATTTTAGAAGTTACGTAAAGTCTTAACCAAAGAAAATTAAAAAAAAAAAATGTAGAGAACAACTGGGGCATTATTCTTATGTTTTGCATTGGAACACAAACCTAAAAAAATTAGGGACTTAAACATTGAACACTTCTCTTTCTTGTTTTCTCAGAGCCTTCCCAGGCATTCTCTGATATCCTGAGCCTCTTCCCAAGAAGGCCCAGAAGCTCTCAATACACAATTAAGAAGCCATGGCATAACTCAGTAAGCTCTGCTCTAATTCTGGCTCTGACAAAGGTCTCTGTTCAGCACTGGCTAAAAGAGAGCTTGACTCTCCCTAATCACGGGCATCTCCAACAAATACTACAGATACCTAGAACGAGAACATCAAGTCATGCTCCTTAGAAGCTGCTAGAGCCACCTCAGGCCCAAACACTTGTACATGTCTCATGAAGCTCCACAAGGGAAGAGTAAAGTCCTGCACTTAGGGAGGAACAGCCCCATGCACCAACACATGATGGCAGTGACACAACTAGAAAACAGCTTTCAGAAAAGATGCTCGTGAACAGTTTGAACATGAGCTGGTAGTGTGCCCTTTTGGCAAATAAAGTGAGTAGTATCCTGGGCTGTATTCCACAAAGTATAGCCAGCAGGTTGAGGGACATTATCCCTCCCCTCTGTTAGCACAGCTGAGGCCACATCTGGAGTTCTGTGTCCATTTGTGAGCTCCTCAGTACAACACTGACATTGAAAGGGGCCAATGAAGTTCCTCTAGGGTGATTATGGAGCATCTCACTGATGAGGAAAGGTTGAGAAGAGTACTGGGCCTATTAAGCCTTGAGAAGAGAAGGCTGAGGAGAGATCTTGTTAAGGTATATCAGTTCCAGAAGGGAAAGTGCAAAGAAGATGCAGCCAGACTTTTTTCAGGAGTGCTTAGTGGCAGGACAGGAGGCAGTAGACAAAACCTGAAGAACTGAATGTTCCATCAGAAAATCAGTTAATGCTTTCTGTAAGGGTGACTAAGTGCTGGAGCATGTTGCCCTAAGATGATGTGTATTTAAACCATGGATTTTACCATTTCTCCTAATTCTAACCACGTAAACCAACTTAGAACCATTCAGTAGTCAATATGAAGAAGTAAATATGTCTGGAGAATAACTGATACCAAGGTGGGTATAATAAATTGTTCTCTAGAGGTACATCTGTCATTTTGTCAATTACAGCAGAATCGACACAGTTGGGTGTCTCACAGTTCTTAGATTTCATATGAATGCAGTAAACTGAGATGAATTCTAGCTCAGCTATCCACATATAGATGATTGAAGTGCTGAAAATTAAAGGAAAGCCAAAGAAGCACTTTGAACAGTGTATTAGAAAAATTCATTTTGTTAAGGTATTTTATTCCACAATGATTGTCCTTGTCAGTCAGGAGGTGCATTGTTCTTATGATCAATTTAATAATAAAATTACAAAGTGTCAAGTGTTGGTCTCTTTGAAGTAATAGAAATAGTAAGTAGGCTGCAAATTATATATGGCTTTGGAATACTTGCTAGGACAATCCATTGGAAATACTAACTGTACACCTGTCATTTTCCAAACAAGACATGATATGCAAATATTTTCATGGGGTTGTTGGGTTCTACAATTTTACTTGTCTCCTGGACTGAAACTTGGCAAAGAAATAGCTAAATATAAGTATTTTATTCTTATATTTCTGATTTATTTTTTTCTAGAAGAAGGTTGATGTAGCAACCAAAGAGGGCATGGGTATTATTTTTGCAATCTAAAAGTAGATGCCATTTGGAATATCTGGGTCAAAACTTCTAATTTGTTTTTGTTTTTTTTTTTTTTTTCTTCTAGTCCATTGTTTCTTTCATGTTTCATATAAACAAAAAAGTTAGGCACAATACCATATCTTCTTTTTTAATTTCTCATTCCTTATAGATTTTTGCACTCAATCATGGTGGTGAACAAAGACTAAAGAAAAAGAGAAAAATATTATAAAGACTTTACTAGTTTTGTACAAAGCATGCACAACCAGAATACAGGCCCCAGATGTCTTAACATTATTCAATTTCATTGGCTATGATCTCAACATTCAAGCAATATGATCATTCAGAAGTCACATTCTGCAGTCACATATTGGTAGAACCATATATACTTAAGATGAGAAAAAAGGCAGCTGTAATAAGCATGAAGTCATAAGGTAGCAACTGGTTCAGAGTTTCAGTTGTATGTATAAATAAGATAGTTAATATCTTATAAACATTCTTCAGAAGCCTAGATATAGCTTTGACCTAAACATCAATTCTGCAGCCCTCCACTATGTTTGCTATCAGAATTGACAAATTAAGAATATGAATAATAGTAAAACATAGGATTCTTCACTTCAAAAAATAAAAGAAACTAAGTCATAGATACAGGGATTTGGACAGTCACTAAAAGTAACTGTCTTTTTCAAAGTAAAATCTCCTTGCAGGAAAAACTGGTGATAATCTCTAGCTCTAGTTAATCTCCCTTTATGAATGCAGTGCAATTCTTTGAAGCCATGATATTTTCCTGTGTTTCTTACCAGCCTACATTCATATGGATTAAGCAGCCATACAGTTTTCAAACTGAAAGTCAAAGCAACTTGGTTCCAAGGATGATTTAAAAACTTGTCTTCCAAGAATTACACTGTCATATTGCTTATATCTTCCTGATTTTTTTCAGACTTTCTTTTATGCTTTTTGCTATACTTTTCCAGACTGTCCTCCTTGTCAATGCTGTTTTGCTTTTATAGGGCTCCCATAGAGTCATACTGAAATAATCTGAAATGCTTATATCAGCAGAATCACTATTCATATATCAGTCTGTTTGCTTAAGTGACTTTTTTTTTCAATCCTTCCACATCAATATTTCATTTACTTCTTCTGATGCTTCCTCAAAAAATATGAATTTTATCCTTTTGTGCCTTACAAGCAACAGGTACTGTAAGTATCTAGGAAATGTCTATGAAATAATAAATATTTTGCTGCAATTCTGAATGTAAATTCATATTAATGGGCTTTAAAATAATGTTGCAGAATGAAGATGAAAATCAACTTTATCCCAAGTGAATCAGAGGCTGGTATCTCTCTACACTCTTTCCTGTCCATTTAAATATATCTTTGTTTGCTTCAGTTCCCAATGATGGGAAGAAGAACTGAGATAAATCACCATCTTTCTATGAAATTTTTCGACATTAACCTCTTTTGTAGGTACATCAAAGCCTTATGACATTTACTTCTCCAAAAAAAAGTAAAATATATTATTTACAGATTTAGTTTGTATAAATTAATAAATTTTATCATCTGATACTAAAAATGGCTCTAATATAAAAAAGTATTGTAGTCTTGATAAAAGAAATTGGATTTTAGAGGAAGGAGACAAGGCTTTCATGAGCAGGGAATGAGAAATGCTTCTAAACATAGCAAGAGACGTGGAAAAAATAGCAATGTGAGAAGCTCAAAAGGCAGAAGATCAGAAAGACCCAAGAAAAGAGCAATTGAATGTGGGGGGAGAAATGGGGAGGAGAAGATCAGAAGCAGGAAATGTGAACAACAATTTGTGGTAAAAGAAAAAGAAGTAAATCCTAGCTAATGAATATAAGACACAGAAGAAATCATGGTACAGTTGTTTTGGCAGTTCAATGACACAATTCTGACCATATAGATAAAAAGAGTGTAATCAACTTAATAATATATGGGCAGAAAAGGAAACACCTAAATCTCTTTAGTCATCACCAAGTGACTTTTCCCATATTTCCCATATCTATTCTACAAATCTGGAGACCAACTGTGGAGATTATTCCATCAGTATTTCAAGTACTGTCATATTATTTCTAGAGATGTCATATTATCTCTAGATATGTCAGTACATATAACTACCAATTCAGAGTTAATAGCAAAACATTTTAATTACATCTAATAGTAATGTACACGTCTAGCATTAATAAACACTTCAGCTGGTAATGCAGAACATTTGCAGTACAAAAAGTCTAGATATGTGTCACACAGACATGCTGACACACCCAGAAGATCAAGCACTTTTAGATCAAGATCAAGGCTTCCAGAGTTAAAAATTCGAGTCTAAGCTAGTGTAAAATTATATACTGGAGGTATTACAAAAAGGATATAAAATGAAATTCCCCAATACATGTATATGTAGATAACCTTGTGTAAATATGGGAAATCATAAATGGAATCTGGATTCACATTTTTGAGATTTGGACTGTAAATCTGACACAACAGAATGGAATTAATTTTATTTGATTTCCATGCTTTGGTGAAAATGTCGCAAAACATGAGTGTCCACAAAACAGACTTTTACTCTTGTACTCTTACTCTCTTGACACTTTCTTGCAATGATTTTGGTGTTTATGCCAAATCAGATTTATGCTTACCTCAGCAATTTTAGTCATTTTTTTTCAAGTACAGATGATTCATTTCCAAACTACAAAAATTGAAGGATCTGACAGGTCTGAAATATATCTTCATCCCTCATGGTCTGTAACTGCTTCTCTTTGCACTGGTTGTAATTCCCAGAAGTGTCAAAAATCCTTTTGAAAGATAGCAAAATGTCAGAAAAAGTGGTACTAGAAATATCTATCTCTTATTTCAGGGTGACCTGCTGCAAAGTGGCTGTAATCATTGAAAACAGGAGTAAACAGCAATTGAAGAAAACAATTATGATCAGTTCTTATGCTCTTTCCCAGAAGAATATCTGCAGATGGCAGTCCTGTGTGTACCATGGAGAAATATGGATAAAAAATAGGAAAAATCTGGAAAAATCCAGATCTACATATCATTGTAAACAGAATTGTTAGTGTGATACTCAATATTCAGTATGAGACACCTGATTTCCATGGTTTATGTTAAGTTGCATTAAACTACAAGGTGTGTCACTCATGCCACAGCAATTTAATGCCGTCACTACTTTTTACTTTCTATCCTCTTTCTACAATCCCAGTGGTACATGAACAAAATAAGCTTCAAACATGCATTTACTCTTACTTAGAAAGATGAACCAGCAGTGCTACTTTCAAAGTGTAATTTTTGAAAGATGAGTTCGTAGAGAAGGCACTCCTGTGAACAAACTGATGGGAAGATGAATGTGGTGGTTTGATTGGGGAAATCCCTGTGACAACACTCGTGTCAACTTTCTGGGAAACAGGTGACAAGGTAGGCACAGGGGCTAATTGGCAAACTGGTCTTCATGATTACAGAGTGCTTACCAGACCCTTGTCTTCCTCTGTGGAGGAAGCTCAGGACTTGAATAGATTTTTTCACCTTAACTGGTGTCAATTTAAGGGGTCACAAACCTGCCTGTCCTTCTCCAGGTGTGACTACTGCATGCAGGGTGAGGTAGAGATGACAAGAGTTGTTGAGCCTCAGCACCTGTAGTAGGTCAAGACTGCTGGGCTGCTGCCACTGGAACTGCAGCTTCATCACTGGGTTTCTAAACAGAGGGGAGATGTGAGCCTACCTTATAGTCAGAGCAACATCACACACTGAAATGTGCAAGATAAAATAGCAGGTTCCTTGTCTGAAGGTCCGTGCTTATCACTGATTAACAGGGCTAACAAAACTGGGCTTCTGTTTGCTACTGGAAACATGAGCAAAAGCTACTGCCTCATTGAGTTTCCTTTGCCTGCAGAGAAATGAGAATTTATTTCTTCTAAATTCAGATCAGGCTACTGCCACTCATGCCTCCATCATTCTGACACTGCCTTTCTACAGTGCATTTCATCTCGGACAACATTGCATTATTTAACCAGGAGATTCAGTGAACTGCAGTGAAGGCACTTAACAGTCACTCATCATGCTGAATCTCTTCCCTGTTAACTTTAAGCTCACTTTCCTTATAATCTGTGTCCTAAGAATATTCAAAAGTTTTAAATGCTCAGATGTTAAGACTAGGAGTTTGAAATATTAATTTCATATCATATTTTAGCATCAGAATCATAGATGTGCTCGAGTTTCAAATATATCAAATTAAAAGTTCATAGTCACAAGCATACTTGATTAAATATTTTCAGCAAATAATTTTGAACCACTAATCAGTGCTTAATATATGTGTGAAATCTAACATGGGGATTTACAGTGCTTATTGAGCATTGGGGATTATTATGTCCATAAATAGAAAATTTAATAGTCAGTTTACAAAAGGACAGAAGAATCATCTTATCAGAGTACAAGTGGCATTTCTTTCCTACTGTAAACAAAAAAATTTGGGCAACTTTTAAAGCTACCAACAATTCTAGTTAAGGGATGGTACTTTTAGAATGAAAGTATTCTGATATGAGTAGTTAACTCTTCTTCCAGGAATAAACTATGTCCAGAAAAGACGAACACCTTTCATTAACATGCACACACCTCCATTAAGATTTAGCTCTGGTTTGTAAAGGTTCTTTCATTCCTTATGCTGTTCTAAAATTATAGTGTAACAGAAACCTGCTAGCATGCTTATTCCTGTAATGTGAAATTTTGATGTTCCTATGGAACTTGAAATTCCATGTATCTGGTTATAACTTTTTGATGGCTTGAACTTCAGTCATTGTAAATTGGCACATCCCAAAATAGCACAATTTTCATCTTGCTCCTTATTTATAACTTGCTCAAAATAACAATTTATAGAATAAGGGGTTTATTTTCATTATGCCAAAAAGTCATGTCTTATAAAGGTCAACACCAATTTTAGCCATGGTTCATTATGCTGCATAAATTAACTATTTCTGAGTAAAATTCTCAGATTAGAAGGTGACTCCATTGCCATTTCTAGAGTTAAGACACTGTCAAAATATTTGACATCCAGCAGAAAAATAGAGCCCTCTGTGAGATCACAGTTTTCCCATGGCTTGTTGTTCAACAAGCCCAGCAGAACAATGCCTGGGGCTATGAAGAGGTTGTTGAAGATCACTTAAAAGCGTGTGTAGCCCTGCCATCATCACAGAATCGTCCAGTGCTTCTGAAGCATTGAAGGCAAATTTTTCAGAATTGCTTTATCATCATCTTCTTCTCCTCATTAAAAGAAACATTAAAAATGTAGAAACACTAGTTAGAGTTCTATCCCAAAATTTTAGCAAGTAACACAGTAATAAACATTAATGTTGGCTGCTAATTCTTATACTGCATCCCATTAGTCACTGAAACTAACCTTTGATGATCGTTTTTCTGCTGGTCTTGAATGTGACCTATGCTATATGATGGGCAGAGGACAAAACAAATTCCAAAATGTCCCTTTGGTAAGTAGAAGGGTTGTGTGTTTGCTCTTTAACAGTCGTCATATGTAGCTTTTCATAAGGTCTAGTCTCCTTGGGTACAAAACAGATGGCTGAAACTTAATAAAAGGGATACTATGGGGAATACAAGAATTACTTGTACCAAAACTAACTTTATGCTCCCTTATAGGGCCCAGATGAGCTATCATGTGAATGTTAACTCCGAGACTGCAGCCACATTGGCCTCTAATCCTGGTAAAGAAACAATGCCATTAAACTGGATTTTTTTTTCTTTCCCACATCTGCTGACTTGAAGGTCTCCTTTACTTCCTTTCACATACTCCCCAGATTAACATGAATTTTTTGCCACTCAGTGCTGTTACTTTCTGTGTTTCAGGGCTCTTGGGCAAGGCATAAAGAGATTCATCTCTTCAGAGGGTATTGCCACAAACAAAATGCAACACATGGATTATCTAGGTTTGTTGAAATCAATCATTAGTT
Organism: Erithacus rubecula; assembly: GCF_903797595.1. NCBI lineage: Eukaryota > Metazoa > Chordata > Aves > Passeriformes > Muscicapidae > Erithacus > Erithacus rubecula. The sequence continues at coordinate 105,312,654 of NC_136689.1, forward strand.
TTCAGGTTTTACCTAATATTTTCACTGAGGGGTCATGAATCCCCAGGGTTTGGGGACCAGAGAACTTAAACTCTTGCACCTTTTAGGAACATAGCTACTTCTGGACAAACGAGTTTGAATGTGAAAACTCAGTCTTTTAAAGACCAGTTTTGAACACAAACATCAGTGGTCTCTATCTTTTAGTCTCCCTGCAGTTGTCTCGAGAACTCTCTGCAGGGCTTTGGGCCAGAGCTGATGTGCTAACACAGAGATGCCAAAGATGAGGTTTGGCAGGCAGGATCCCATGCATTCTGGTAGGCAGTCTCAAGCAGCACCTGAAAGCACATTTCCAGATTCATTATCTGCATGGAGAGCAAGCAGCTTTTGTGTCAACAGAGGTTACAGCCCAGAATACATCAGAGGCATCAGCAGAGACCATGCTGACACCACAAGAATCAGGCCATCATTACAACTAATTAGCAAAATTGCATCACTTCAGCTACTAGTGTGGAATGGTAAAGGTACATAAGGTTGAATCTTAATCAGTAACCAAAGATAGAACAGAGAACTAAAAGTCGGATTGTCAAACTAAAGGAAAATAAGAGATCTGGCTTAGTTCTGAAACTTCTAGATCTTTGGGTTGTATCAACTTGCTGATTCTATGGTTGATGGAATTTATAAAACACATTAGGCTTTAAACAGCTGTTAAAACATTTTCTAGTCACCTAAGCAATCTTTTTCTCTTGGATTTGTCTTTCAGTTGATATTTATTTAATAAAAATGCATTTTTTAATATCTTCTTTTTTGCCTGCTGTCATTTGGCAACTCATTGTTCTAAAATTGCTCCTTTGGCAGACATTGCTGTCAAATGGATTTCAGCTGAACAGCTCAGTAGTTGAACTTGTTAACAGTAGGAGTTCTATTGCACACAAACCAGCAAGACACGATTAGCAAGTGTTTGTCACAATAGGAAACACTGTGCAAACTGCACTTTTCAGTTCCCAGGCAATTTGGTTTGGTAATATTTTTGGTGTGCTGGTGCAATTAGAACGGGGACATTTTGAATCTAGTCCTCCAAAAATAACTCAGAATGTTCATGACAGTGGAACTGCAGAAAGGAAAATGTGTAATAGTGTTATACCCTAAATACAACAGAGACAAAAACTTGTATTATGAGTGGTATAATAAAGTCAGTCCTAAAAAGATTTTATGAACACTCTCTTTGGGGAGTGCCATCTTTGGCAAAGAGGTTGAGTGATGCTATTACTGTTAAGATTGCACTAGCTTTGTTTATTATGTTCTCTTAGTTATGATATTTATAAAAAAAGCAAGACAATATTATTTCAATTATCTTTTTTTCCTTATTTGATGTAGATTTATAGCTTAAAAATTAACAATATTTCCTTGAAATGCCTGAAAACTATAATCTGTGAAGTACATAAGCATAATTTTAAGTAAAAGACAGTCTTTTCTATTAATTACAATTCATCAAAAAGTCTTTCAAGTATTCTATGGTGCATAGTAACACAGAAAGTTCCTGTGGCAAAAGCAAACTAGCTTTTTATTAAGTGGACTGCTGAAAAATAAATTCTATCTCCATGACATAAGACCATGCTGTCACTTCTAAATTGTCCTCTGCATGTGGGCATTTTGTCTAGATACCATGTGTGTGTATCTGTGTACAGCCTTTGATGAGGTATTTTTTAAAAATTCAAAGACCATGTAAATTTATCTACATAAGACTGGTTGCAAGTGGCAATTTGGAAGGCAAAATTTTGCCTTATGTTGATGATTTTTTTTCCCAGACATGTAATTTCAAAATAAGCATTGAATGTTGTAAACCCTTCCTAGACACAAATGCATATTCTGAAATTGTAAAAGTAATTTTAGTGGAAAATAAACTTAGTACAAGGAACACATCATAGTAATATGGTTCTTGTGTTTCCTTTTTATTGTGGTTTAAAGAATTTGTTTCAGCATATAACAGAACTTGGTAATCTCATCTATTATGGACCTTCAACATTTTTTATTTTATATGACTGAATTTTCCTTTAATATACACCTAAAATTTTATCAAGATTTAAATCATTGGCTTTTATAAACTAAGTGTAATGCAATAAAATAAACCAAGTAGGAAATTAAAATTACACTGAATGCAATTTGTTCTATTCACAGTTTTGTTGAGTTCATGCTAGCTTCATAGATAAGAAGAAAAATTGACTTTCAGAAAGAGTACAAAGATTTTAAACATACAGGAATTAAAATAAATAACTCTATGTGATTTTATTTTCCATGTAAATAATGAGTTATTCTACTCTTTATTTCATTAAAAGAATAAGGACAAAATCCCTGTATCCAGGCAGCAAGAAACTTCAGCAAATTTCTGACTTCATTTTTGTGACTCAGGTCTGCCTGTAGTTAATTTAAAGCTTAGTTCACTGTACACTCTGTGATAAGAATAATAATGAAAATTTGTCAGCCCTAGGAATATCCTGGAACAAGATTAATGTTGCATTTAGAAATTGTGAAAAGTGTTTATTTCACCGAGAAGTTATACAAAAGCCTTTTGGGTACTTTTTTTTTTTTTTTTATGTGAGATTAGAACAAAACAAATTGAAATTGTTTAAATCAATAACAGCTATCAGACATAGATCTGCAATGATGTTCCTAAACAGCCACTTTAGTTCCTGGGTTCACAGTTCTGGGTTATCAAGAGATGGAAAATGATAGATGGGTGTAAATTATGCACAGCTTCTAAGCTTTCTTCTTTCCTTTTAAAGATTTTAAAAATTTACTCAGCTCTGACTTCTGACTGCCTGCAGCCTATTATTTCCTAATTCAAACCGTGACTATGCAGCAGGAGAGTAGAACATGTTTAAAGCAGTTTCCTTTGATGCACAAAGAGTTTCTTCTTCTCCTGTCCTTGTTGGCTGGGATTAAGGCTTCTGTAGGAACAAAAACAGCAGCACATGATTCCACTGCAGAGCAAGGTCCTCTCCAAAAGCAGGGAGAGCTGAATGTCTGTATGACCTAGGTATTTATTATTTGGCAGAAGTGTAGGTTGTCATACATGAAGTTGGAGTGGTGATTATATAATTGCTTTGAAGTTTCAAACTTCTGTATCCCTAGAATTGTGAATCCTGCTTAGCTTCATTATGTAAATTGTGAGCTTGTTGGGTTTCTCCATTTTCTCTCTCTCTCTCTCTTTCTCTGTACATATGTATACACACATATATATATGTGTATATACATATGTACATATATACACACATACACAGACAGATATATACATTATACATTATTATATTATATGCATATATATATTACATATATAGAGTATATGGATTATATTTATCTCTATGTATGACATAAATATACACTGCTATGTGATTTATCTGTGCATGTGTGTTAATATATAGAGATGCATAGATACAGATATACACATATAGATAATTTATTTTCAATTGCCAACATGTTTTCCTGATTTTCTTTATAATTTGGGAACTGTAGTGTTTTGCCTCCTCTGTTTTCTTTTTCCATGGCTTCCACATTTGTGAAATCTTCTACCATCTATTTCATCCCAACTGTTCTTCTCTTGGCTCAGCTTCTTGGCACTTACACCATTGGAACTCTCTTAGGCCTGGATTCAAATAGTACTGTTGGCCTCAGTGTAACAGAGAATGCAGCCAAGATAAAGTGTACAAATATGGTTAAGTGATGGTAATCCAGAAAAGCACTTAAATTATTATAGTTCTTTGCTATTTATAGAAGTTGCTCACTAAGCGGTATCACTTGGCCGTAAACAGAGCTTTTGGGGAACTGGCCAGTAAAAGCAAATGCCCATCTGAGTGATTTAAGTAATTTTATAGTTCTAATATAGAGAGAAAACACTATGTAAAATGGATTAATATTGTAGGAAGGGAAACAAGAAATAAATTTTCTGTTTGGAACACACTCGATACTATCACCCAGAACCCTTTTATGTCTACTGTCCAGAGTCTGTTGCTTAGAACTTCTCCAGGAGTTTCTAAAAATCTGATGTTTTTCTTGATTATGTCTGTGTCTCCCTTTTAACTGACTAAATAGTCCTGAAATCTTGTATAGAGCTACTAAGGTATATCACATCATAGGAACAATTTTTTTTTTACAAACTATACAATCCCCACTGTCTATTCCTATCTGGGAAGACATGATTACTTCACTGTTTTCCAATCCTGCTTTCATTATACAAAGTGGAATCTACTTTCTAAAAGGTTACTGGTGTTTTGTGAACCGGAGCCTCATTTAACCACACAAAAGCTATTAGTAAACCAGGAATTGTTTTTTTCTTATTAAAGAATTATTAATCACTTATGCCTTTTTCCCACTCTGACTGCAAAAGTCCATTTTAATTATTTCACTGACTGAATTCTTATAAATTAAGCTAGTGTATTTCTGTGATTGTGCCTCATATGTTTTCTTTGATTTTCGGTAGTGACAGGGAAAAAAAAAACCAAAACAAAAATTGATACTCATCTCCTTTAAGTTTTCTCTGTTGGCAAGCTGTTAGCTTCAATTGTTAGTGCAGCCCACCATGGAAAAATAATGAATCAGTAAAGTGCTACATACTCCATGGGTTACAGCTATGAACTAAATAGTTTCATATCTGCCACTTATCCTTCACAAACTCCCAGTCTCTAAATATCTGTCTTTGGATTACAGCCAGCAATAAAAAACTGAACTCAGAAGATCATATAGCTAGATAGATCTAGCTGAAGTTAGGATACAAAACAAATAGTTTTTCTCTCATTTTGTGTTTTTGGAATGTAATTATTTGAGAGGTTAAATGAATGTATAAACAGAAATCTTCCTTTACTGTAGTAAAATTATGTAAAAGAGGAGTAGCTGAACCATTAAGACAATATATTGGAATGTTCTCACAAGTAATTTTCTTCAAAAGACATACCAAGTAACACACACATTCTTTATATCATGGAATATTTTATGATATGTTCAATGAGCAAAGTTTGAGCACCAGCAAACAGCATATTATTTCACAGTATTTCAGGCACAACGGGGATTCAGAGGCATGATTCATAATTCATTTGGACACCTCTCTCTCCAAATATGATCTGCCCAAACACCATGAAGATTACATCAGTGGAGAGACACCTGTACTTCTAGACGGTGATTTATTCATAATACACATGATCTGAGTAAACCACAACAGTCCTAAAGAAAATATTTCTCTTTTCTAACTCTAAAGGGACCCCAAGGTGACTAATTTGAATAATGTGCGTATTTCAGCTTTCTAAATTTACAGAATATCTAAAAGTAGATCATATGAACCCCATCTGTGAAGCCCAAAGATAATGGCAGTGTTTTAAACATAAGTTTACACATCTCATAAGTATTTTTACAGTACATGTCTAGGTTGATTGGTCTTAAGTTTACTGGTAGCTGGTATTTTTTCTTCATTGCCAGTTTCCCCCATGTATGTTAGTGGAAGTTTATATTAAAGATAAAGGTGTTTTATAAAAAGTGCAAAAATACAAAAACTATCCTGAAGACAATTAATTAGAACATGATTTTGTGGAGGCTTAAATTCTGTGCATATGCAAAGAATTTCTCCCTCTGTAACTCTCATTGCCTAAAAACCAGGTTCCTAGTCTGCCCTGTTTGTTTCAGGCTCCATTTAACAAGGAGAATAAGCAAAGGTGTCCACAGAGTAATCATTCTGTTCAGAAGTATGCAGGGATTGTCACCAGGGTATTACAGGAAATAAAGTAATGCAGTACCACAACTTAAAGTTCAAAAGCAGAATATCATCTATATGATATATTCACAGATAAAAAAAGTAAACATTTTCTCCTGGAATAAAAGCACATTCACATATATAAGGTTCACACAACTATGCCAGGTATTAGTTTAAAAAACTGAGTTATAAACTACAACCAAGTCCTAAATGCTTCTCAAATGGAATGCAAACTGAAATTCCTATTTCAAAACCAGTCTCTCAAATAAGTAGTTAATAGGTTTTTATTAGTTTAAAGAATCCCTCACATCTGCTGCTATTCAAACTCACTGTTCAGTATCAAGTAATCTACCACATTTCCACAGATGGAAATTGCATTGCAATTTTTGAGCATTTGCATGACCTTTAAGGTTGTTGTTTTTAGTCTTTGATTTTGCTGTTGATTACTGTGTCCAGCACTACCACAATATAGAGAAGCAACTCTGCAAGCACATAAATGAAGTCATTTCTCATTTCAGTTCTCCTCGTTCCTTCCAAGTGAGTGGTTCAGAGGAAGAACTTTCAAAAAGAAAATAATCACCTAGCACTATGTAAAGCAGACATGCTTAATTCTGTTATTTATGCCACACTATCAATCACTAATTCCTCTCTAAAATTTAATTTTAAGACTGTCTCTTATCTTTATATATTACCCATCTATCTTAAATATTGAATCATTATTTCATGTGAATCCTCCTGTACGTGCAAATGTTTGCAGGGCTCTGACTATCTCAGTGCAGAGATCTATTTTCAGTTCAGATCATTAAATGTTTGTGTTTTCTTGCCTCTTAGAGTATCTCAAAATTCCAGGGAGGTTGCTGACAAATACCTGGGGGTTTAACTTTGTTATAGAAAAATCTCAATCAAATGGTTTGAAGTTGCATTTAAGACATCTTTGTGCAAAAATGTCAATGGGGACCAGTAATAATAATTTGGTGTCAGAAAATCTATAAAACACATTAAGCCAGTTTCAGTTCCACTTTTTTATTTTTTTTCTTTAAGTCTTGTTACATTCAAAATTGAAGTCACACAGACAAGATCAAAAGTCCAGGAAGAAAGCTTATCTTGAAGGCTTTACTGATAAGAACTTATAAACAAAAGGTTTAAGATTCACCATCCAAACTAAGCTTTGCTAGTTCTGTAACCACTATTGATTTCCCACAGATTCCTCAGAAATATTTAATTCAAACTCTATTTGTCCTATGAAAATGAAGTGTCAGAGTTGATCCATATTTTCAGTTTACAATATTGAGGTCCACAGGTTAATACACTAAGAAAACTGCAGACTCTGGGGTTTTTATTCACTTTGTATGGGAAAGACAAGCATTTATATTTTTTTTCCATCACATGGTCTTGCAGCAAAATTATTTGTCCTGCATTGAATCTAAATATGTGGTTCTGCATTGCAGTAATATCCAATATCCTATTTAAGTTGCATTCTGTTTCTGAGATAAAAGCTTGGGCTGTGAGATGTGAATTTTCATTTCACTGCTTAACTTCAGGGTTCTGAAGGGATAAAAAAAATGTCAAACACTAGTTTTCCTAACTTTTGTTTGGGTTTTTTCAGTTGTCATCATAGTAGGTTAGAAAGAAATGTCCTGTTTTGAGAGAAAGCCCAGAGTAAGATGAACATTTAAAGCCAAATTTCCAAAAAAAAAAATTATTTGGGATTTAATGTCAATTAATTTTATGGAATTCCTCTTTTATTTAGCTTGAAGGAGGATGTACATTATCCCACTTCCTTCTAAGATTCATTTATAAGATATTAATGGTTACATTTGCATTTTCTTCAGGAAGAAAAGAGACAGTCATTGCATAGGTTTTTCTCTAGACACTGATATATTATTTAATTAAATATAGTTCGTGATTTTGTACAGGATCTGTAGAGTTTTGATGGAAAATGAGAATAATTGGACAGTAATTTTTCAATGGCTATATTTTTCTAAATCTATTTAAATATGCTGTATAAGCAAGTTAGCTGTGACACATAGCTTTAGCCTTCTTATGACCCACCAGGACACTGCCTAACATGAAATATTTATTGTTTTCTGTGGTGATTCATGTAGATGGTTTATTTTTTTTTTTTTATTCATACTCATGATTATAAGACCTGATTATGGGGTCGGTAAAGATCATGGCTCAGCAAGTAAATTTGATACCTAGATGTCCTCTCATTCTTGACTGTGGCACCCTGCAACAGAAAGTGATTATACTGAATTAAAAGCATCTTCAAAACAGGGCATTATTTATTAATTTAAAAGATAGCATGCAAAGTAATGAATAACAACCATAAAGGACCATTTATATTTTTTTCCTCCACTAGCTCCATCAGTTTTCCAGACCTGCCTGTTCAGTGGTGGCTGAGGGAAATTGTCTGTTTCAAACCCAGCTGGAAGGTATCATTGTCCTGTGCCATCATTTTCTGATTCACTATGCATATCCAACACCACCACCCCTTTCAAACCAGCATACCTAAAGGACAGGCAAGTTTTGAGTCTAAATGTAAGCTGAGAAACACACTTTTTGCCAGACTTTGCATTGCCAGGCAGTCAGCAGCTAATAGATTTCCTAAAAAAAAAAAAAAAAGTCATCTTTCTCCTGTGTGGAGCTACCTTTACTTTGCTTCTACATTATTTCCTGTGGAACTTCTTTTCTTGTCCTTGTCTTTTGATTTATTACCATGCACTTAGTCAGGGCAATATCTGATAGGTAAACTGAGGTTCAGAATTTATTTTTAAATTAATATCCATACGTCTTTTTTCTCCAAAAGAAGTTGATGGATGACAGTTAAGTTCATGTAATCATACAGGAGGCATAAAAGGATAATGAAAAACTTGTTCTAGGAGTATGATGAGTCAGTATTTCCTATCAAAGAAAATTTGCAATGATCTGCAGTTCAGAAGTAGTTCATATTGTCTTTCAGACTCACAAAGGGTTTTTCCATTTCCTTCAAGATTATTTTTCTTGATTTTTGGGCCAATCCAAACTATCACAAGTGAAGTGAGGATGCATAGACATGACAGTGTCTGTAAAATAGGAACATGTAAAGACAAAGCTAGGAATGTAGACAGGAAGGAGATAATGAAGACAAAGGCTATCAACAGTGATTATGAAAACTACTTTGTTTTTGGCAGGAGTGGCATGGCTGAAATGGGATTGTAAAATGCTCTTTGGAAGGGAGACAGGACAGAATGTAATGGGTTTCAGGATCCACACTTCTAGGAGTTCAGCTATTTGAGGTGAGGCATGACCATAGGATACAAAAAAATTAAATGGTGTGCATCTTTCAGATTCAGATTTCAAAAGCAGATCCTAAACATATGCAGGGCCAACTGCATTAAGTTAGGTGATCTGAAAAACTGGGAGAAAGAACTGAAAATCAATCTTCCTCTTCATGTACAGGTAAGGGAGTGTGAAGAAGCATAGGAAGGACAGTATGGCTTGTTTATAGATTAAACTGGTGAACAGTAGTGGCAGTGCCTTTTAACCAAGACAAAGCAGACCTGCCAAGTGTCTTGGAAGGAGAAAATTAAAAGAAGAAATTTGGCTGTGTGGTTAGAAGGAACATGTTAGTGACAGAGCTTACTCATATAATAATACTCAAAGTAATCTTTTATATTGTGTCTGATATATGACTTCCCATGCAAAGGAGCCCTCAGAAATTAACATTTTTGCTTGACTTCCTCCAAACTAGATATTTTTCTTTAACAAATAGAGTTGCAATAGAACAGAAGAACTTCCAAAGTATATGTCCTTTACCTAAAAACAAGGCTTCTGTCCTTTTATGTTTAATGACAAAAACATTGACTATGACTATAATAAATATTTTTTAAAAAGAGAACCCACTTTGGTTAAAGAGCAATTTCTAGGAAGATCTGCCAGCATTGCTTTTTCTGATTTTATTTGCTTGGGGGTTTTTTCATATGAAAGAAAGCATTAGCACGTAGTTCACTAACATGTTAATCCAAAGCTTTAAAAAGGGCACCACTGCACATTCCTTGCATGCAAGTGTTGATGTTTCAATAAGCAATAAACCACTAACTGTTGCCATAGACTGCAACCATCTGGTGAACTATTAAAAAGAAAAAATTAAAATCTTATAGATATATGGAACTTCCTGAAGAATAATTTCCTGGTGCACAAATGCTCAGAGTTTCAAATTTACCTCTTTCATTTACTTCTTGTAAATGGATTAAGTAAATGACATACTAACAGTGTAATAGGAAGTGCAATAACAGATGTGACCCTTGAGGACTATGAATACATGTAGAGCTCAAGTAGTGCTCAGTTCTCTTACTGGAAGCTAATGGGACAAGTGTATTCCAGAGGTAAATGTTATTGAATAAGACTTCACCTCTTCTTATAATAAAATGACACTTTGTGAATATCAGATATAAATGGCATGGGCTTATGGTCACTGCCTACTACAGAATCAGGCTGAAAGTACTTGCATAGTTACATTTCTTCAAATCCATTGGAACTCAAGATCTGAATTTCATGTCAAAGTATTCAGAGAAGTTGAGTTAGAGTTTCAGCTTCAGAGCAAACATAAGTAAACATAATGCTACTTGTTAACATCTTAAAACCTATGAAAGGATTGTCCAGATCAGCTGCAGACTCTCAGTGGAAGTTAGAAAAACTTCTATTAGGAATAGTATAGGTACAGTTCACCTTGCTTTCATCCAAGGATGAAGTAGATGAGTTTTGAAGTGCTTTGCAAATCCTGTGGCTTCAGAAAGCATTCTTAGGATGCACCAATATAGAAAAGAGAAAGCAAACTAAAATCCAGTTCAAATTAAAAAGGCACCAAAAAAAAGGCTAGAAAAATTATCTGAGTTGTGTCTCAAGAAATAAAAGAAAAAGATCAAAGCAAACCAATACCTTCTTCTATTTCATCTCTGTCTTCCTTATTTTTTTATCTTGTCACGTCAGCAGATATCCCATTATGTTGTTGCAATACTTACATAAATGGACAACTTTGCTTTATTTCCCTTTTACTTTTATCAAAATTACTTTAATACAGGAATTGTGCATATTTTTTTTGTGTCTAAAATGCATCTTCAAAAATAAGGTAGCCATTATACTTTAATATTTTTCTCAGGAAAAAAAAAAAAGACACTAAGAAGCTGTTGATTTGAATTTTGACATCTTCTATGATGTCTCACCTAATTTATTTTATTTAATATGATGCAGGAGTGAGCCAGTCTGATCATAATTCAGCATGAGGTGGAAAGTTTTTTATGATCTTCTCTCAAGGTTAGTCAATAAGCTAACTGAAGCACTATATATGCAGCCATAGAAAAAAAAGTACGTTCCATAACTGGTAAATATATTTACTTTCTGTAAGTTCCATTTGTTATGCTTGCAAAGAACCATTTCAGACAAAGTGAAGCCATCAAGTCAGTGGAGTGCTTGTCAAATAATAAATACTTATTGCTAGCTACTCCAAGATACCTTGTCTTGTCAGAAATGTTTAAATTTATAATATCAATGTTAATTGAAGTATATTAGTTTTATTCAATTTCTTCACCATTTTTACAGTTGCTCACATTGCATATGTTCCTTTATTGGAATCAAGCAAGACCAATATGATTTCAATCTCTTCAACAATTACTTCTTCATGGACCATACTTTATATAGTGAATGTGTTGATACCCATGCCTCTGCCATTATCCCAACCTTGAATGATCACCTGAAGGTTCAGTCCTTTAATACATGAATTGTGAATCAGAAAGAAAACACTATAGGATTATATAAATAAATGCATGCAACAAAGAAGATAAAGTGAGAAAATCTATTTTTTCTTTTCAGTGCAGCTTCTACATAAATAGAACAAGACTATAAAAGAAATTATTAAAATAAAAAAATAAAAAGGGAAGTTGGCAAAATGTTTGGGAAATAACAATGGAATCTAGCTTCTAATATCCATCAGTCAGTTTTCTGTTTTGTCTGTGAAGCTGAACTGCATGCAAATCTTTAATAATAGCCACCTTCAAAAGAAAGATCTTAATTTATGCATCTGCAGTAACAATACAATAGCTGTGTTCTGGAGTTCTTATAACAATAGCTTCATTCAGTGATCTGTGTGTTTTTTCTAATTAATTATTTAAATATTCTGTCAGGTGCTGCAGTTAAGTCTTAATTATTTTGTAAATGGAGGAATAGAAAGAGAGTTTAAGTGACACACTCACATCAGAATGCATCAGTGGTATGATCACAGAGAGGAAAGTCATGGGTGTATGTCCAAGCCGGTTTTGTGACTTCAGTGCCTGTAACAACAAATTCTGGAGGAACTTTTTAACTCTGTCATTCAAATACACTGGATTCATCTAATACCAACTGAGGAAACCTAATACAACCATGCATAATGTTTCAAAAACACTATAAGTTTTTATTACATTACAGAATTATGTATGTATTGATACTGTTTTCAGCCAGCATTAGTGTACTGAGACCTAAGACCTTTCTGTTTCTTTTAAACGGGTACAATTAATTTCAAGAGAAAAAGGATAACTATTAAAAATATTATACAACATATGATACACAGAAACACTCCTGGATCAAGTTCTCTACTATGTCATTGTAGAGTTGAGGTTTCATCTTTAAACTTCAGTTTTTCTGAAGTCAGAGTCCTCTCATGAATCATAACTTTCCCAATTCAGAATAAGTTGTATCATTAAATGTATTGGTAGGACTACCTATTAATTTTATGCATGTCAATGTGTCACTTAGGACTATCAAACCAATTTGATACCAAATACCTCTCAGAGAAAGAGGAACACATTCTCTATCCCATAAGTCTGCAGTTTGACTAGACAAAGCAAATAAGGACTACAGAGAAAATATAGGTGAAGATGAAAAGATTTTCTCAGGGTCATGAAACAAGGTAGTTGCAATAAGAAAAAGACTCTAAGCTTTCTGTTTCCAGTCTTCTGACCATCTTACTTATTTTCTAAATAGTTCCTCCATTTCTTTTCGAATTTCAGCAGGAGATTATAATTTATATTCAGATGTGGTCTATGTCAGTAGTATATTACTGATTTGTAAATAAGCTGAGATAGGAATTTTCCTGGTGAGTTACACTTCAGTACAAAGTGATATAAAAAATGCAGTACTTCACAAAACTTGATATGAACAATATTCTTACAAGTTCCTTTCTTTCTTCTGACATGCTCATACAGCTGTCAAAACCTGCAATGTTAATGAGCAATGCAAACAAAAGAGAGCTATAATTGTGTTTGCCCCAAATAACAGTAAAAGATCAATATCACATCCTTCTTGAGTGCTGCAGTATCTAACACCACAACCATTGCTGAAAGAGAGGTGTTATCTTCAGAATTATCATTGTTCTCCTCATGATATAGGAGGTAAAAAACAAGTCTGTAAGAATAAAAACGTTTAATTAAGTGCAAGAAAAATCTTGTGAACAGCAAAATTCTCAACTCATAAAAGAAGGAAAGTATATCCAGCATTTTGCTCCATAAAATTCATGAAAGCCATTATTAGGGGTTTAGAAATGCAAAACCAGATTCAGTCTTCAAATTAAAAAGCACTTACACCAAGATTACTATTGTAAGGAAGGAAAATTTGTCAAAATATGTCATCTCTATTGTTGTGTTCAGCTTTTGCAGCAGTCTTTTCCATATCTCTATACCATACCCATCAACATTTAGAAACAACCTCCATGTCCTCACTTCTATGAATATGTTGCAAAGTTATAAAGAAATTAGATCCCTTTGCACTATATAAATGGTACAAAGAAGCAAGTGGCAATGTATGATGCTATGGTAATGTGGTGACTCTAAAGAAACCAAACCCAAAACATCACATAATTATGCCATGACATTTTTATGTTATCTTCATTACTGTCTTTGATTATGGTCTGGTCTGATCCTTTGCCTCTTTCATTTGCAGTAAAACAGTAGGGTGAAGGAGAAACATTTCCTATTCATCCACACATTTATGGATTAGTTGGAAAAGTGTAGGTCATGGGACAGAAGTGAAAGAGGCTAGGAAAAATGCTTCTGCCTCCTGTGTGCCTGTGGAAGAGAGGAATGGATTCCCTGAGTTCCAGAATTGCCCCAGACTCCATGCTCCAGCACAAGGAAAGTACCATTCCAATTGCTGTTTTTTAGGCCAAGTTTAGAACATCCTGTCCAAGGATGGGTCCCAAGAGTCTCTTGCATTCCCATCAGTCAGCTAGGTAGCAAACAGTAATAAGGAAAAAAACACATGCTGCTACCTGTGCTTCCCAAAATGCTAGTCACAAGTTGTCCAGCACTTGAAACCATGGGAAATATTTTTGCTGTGACATTTCAATCCATTTTTAAGAGAAAAGTTTCATATTCATTACCCACCAGAAAAAAACTTAGAAAATTAGAGGTGTTATCTTGAAATATTGACCATGATTTCCTAATGTTGCTGATCAGTCAGAAGAAGACTGAGGATATCAACATGGGGAGTGGACCAAGCAATGACAAATAAATAATGTGTGAAGAAAATTGTATTCTAAGTTTATGCAAAAGCCTTCCTCTTTTCTCCAAACCTCTTGATCCTTTCTCCAGTCAGTATCGAAGCTGCTTTCTATAGTAATCTAAAACTCTATATTGTTTGTTTATTGGCTATTTTATAGTAAGCTTGCTTATATTCTCAGCTTGGTGATGTTATATGGCATTTGATTTTCTCAGACACAAGAAATGGAAAAAATATTTCTTACATTTATGATTCCCATGTTTCCTATACTCTCTCCTTTTCAAAACCTTAGCCTGCTCTTTATGCTTTTATTCTGTTTACTTCTTGCTTGTTTCCTCTTCTTTTGTCTTCCTAAATCTTTTTTCTTATATGTCAGTCCCTTGACTCTGTTACTCTTCCTATTTGAAGTCAAAACCAGCAGGATTCCTCCTTCTTCATCCCACTCATTTCTGATTTTGACCTTATGTTTAATTCAAAATATATTGAGTCTTTCATGAGCAGATATGAGATCCAGTCTGGGTTAGTCAACACACATCTAGATCACAGATGCTAACAATGTGAGCAAGACTGCAGGTCATGCACCCTCACAGTGTGCTACTGAATTGAGGCTCTGTGATGCTGATATGAGACCAGTTAAGAGTTCTAATAAACCCTGAGTTCTACAGCAAATAGTGTTTTTCTCCATGTTCTGAAATATGAGCTATCATATAATTCCCCCACCCCCCCCCCACCCCCAATCCCTGCAGACATTTAGACACACAAAAGAAATTCAGTAGTTGGAGATGCCCCTGTTGCACCCTCTTGACCTTGGCAAGAGCCCTAAGAGCAGCATGAACATAGAAATTTGGAGTGTGAGAGAAAGGAATCACAAGCTGAATCCTAGAGATTGTCACCACTGCATGAAAGAGTTCAAAGGATTTGCCAGGTGGGCCCAAATACATCTCCAGGGCTGTCTTTTCTGGAGCTGAGGCTTTTTACTCAGGGCACAGGAGCCTTCTTCTAACTCAAGCCTGCAAAACTTTCTGAGATCAAACTTTTAAGGCACACCAGCAGGAACACCATTTCCCAAATTTTACGATCATCTGTGAGTGGCCGATGTTAAAACCCACATAAGTGATTGAAGGCAACAACTGAGACTGCAAACCAGTTGGAACATGGCTCCAAACTGAAGTTGGAACACAGCTCCAAACTGAAGTTGAAAAACAATTTCAGGTAAAAAAATAAACAATAATTATATACCCCCAGTGGTGAGAGCAAATGAGAGTTCCAGCCCTGTTCTGACTACAGTCTTCAGTTTAACACAGAGAACCCATACTAAGACATACAGAAACATCCCTAAAGTCTCTCCCAGCAGATGTGAAAGCCATAATCTTTCCATGCCATCTCTCTGATCTTGAGTAATTTATAGGATAGTGCCATCACTTCTAGGCAGACAAAGTTTTCCACTATCTACTTCCTTCAAACATTTTATTTAGAATGTCCTCCCAGAAAATCAGCTATGAGTTTCAAGTAGCTCAGGCAGAAAGAGGGCACAGGTCTGGCTTGCCCTAAGTAAACAGTAACTCCTTTTCTAAACAACCTCAAGTGCTTTTTTTCAGTATTATTGTGCCATCCACTTAACATATTTTAGGAAGATCTAGGAATAAAATTATATACACCAGATATAATTTAATCAGAAACTGAGGCAGAAAAAAATGCCTTATTCTTTGTGCCCTCGTGAAATTAAATGTCAGAAGGTGGCAAGCTGGTGAACATGACATGCTCCTCCAAATGCACAACGGCAGAGCACCTTGAAAACATATATTTGAGTAGTGATGTAAATGCAACTGAGCAGCAGGTAGATTTTATTTCATAATTTTAATCCTAAATTTTGCCTGAGTCATTCTATAGACAAACAAGTCTCTCAATGCAGCTGTCTGTAACTCAATATATTAAATACATATACTTCTTGTTAGAAGTGAAGCTGGATAAATATATTCTCCTGCAACAGCTGGGAGCCAAGAGATTAGAATTGGCACTTTCCATGGAAATACATACATTCCTTCAGAGCCATTGACAAAAAGCAGCAGGCAGCAGGACTATCCTGGTTGTTGCCCTGGCAGGCAGGTGGCTTGCTTGGCTGACCAGCTCCCAATCTATCCCTCTGGGCAGCCAGGGAGACAACCAGTGTGCTACCTTGCCAGCTTCTTGGCTGTCTGAGTGGCAGATGGACTTGCAAGCTGCCTGGCTGGCTGCCTGCCTAGCCCTGCTTTTGCCTGATGGCTGATTTACCTGCTGCCCAGCTCCCCAGATGCCTGGCAGGCTGCCTGCCCAGTTTGCCTGATCATGGGTGAGGTTATCAGCCCAAAATAGTTTGTTCTGCAAAGCAGGAGACTGCAGTGTTGGTGTTTTGTTCTCATCCAATCTGGACTGTCCCATGAAGCAGAAATTCCCATCCCAGCAAGCTTTAGTAATCAGTTTACATTTATCTGTGTATTCTGTACATGGCAATTTAGACTTAAGACTGAAGAAGTGCTTCACTGGAAATGCTTGCATAATATGTGCCTGACTTGTTTCAGCTTCTCAGATTGCTTTGCACAGATTTTCTTTAGCAAAGTCAGAAAAGATTTTTAGACAGGCTTGTAATGTCATATTAATCACTGGCTCTATTTCTACTGAATTAAGATACAGCCCAAACCATAAAGTAGTAATAAACTGTAATACAGACTCATGAAAAATAATAGTGATGATGATACTGGGTATGTAGCCAATATATGTGGCAAGTGGATTGGATCTTTTCTTACTTACAAAAAATAAAGATATAAATTTATATTTGTCATAAATATGGCAGGAGTCTGCCTTTTCTCAGAATACCTTACCTTGAATATTCCAATTTCATTTTAATCACACTGTCCTAAAGATTTCACTCTGCTTAAATAATGGAAAAAGGTGTTATAAAAATTGCATGAAATCAGCTTGCCCCAGGACAGGTTCTGTTGGATGTAATTACATATGCTTCAACAACTGGAGCAATGTGTTGTGAGAAAGGCTTTTAAGGTGACAGAAGTTAATTGTACAGGTTTTAAGGTAAAAAGAGAGTGGAGAACAATGACCAGCACACTGAAAAGAAGCTGTTCAATTTCTTAAAGCTCAGGAGAGTAAAAATGCTATTAAATTATAAATGGAGAAAAAAAAAGAGTGGTAAATAGGTGATAAACTTTATCATATAGGGGAAATAAAAGTAGACTCTGACCTGGTGGAAAGTATTGTACTCTGAGAAAGACTGTCAGATACAAAGTTCTTTATGACATACCTACATATAAAATAGGACAGTTGCCTATAAAGAAGGCTGTGATATTTCCCTGGTGACACTGCTTTAGAAGGCAGTACAATAAGAAATACAATTTTTTTTTTTCTGCAGTACTGGTAATGACAATACATCAGAATTGAAGTCTGAGGATAAGGAAAACATTTAGACTTCTTTTTCCCAGCTGGAATACACAATTTTTTTTTTTAAAGGACTCTCTGGGAGGGGGGGCATTTCTCCAACTGTGAACTTGCTTTCCTAAGATGTGTCAGGTAGTCAAAAAGAAGACAAAGGAACAGTGCACACATGTAAGTGTTTTATTAAAATTAATAAATAAATATATCGAAGACCCTATAAATATTCTCATCACCCTGTATTGTGCATATGATATAGCAGCTCTTTAAAACATAGAATATTTGGTGTATAATAATGTATAATAATAATATAATGCTGCTCTAGTTCCTTATAAATTTTCCCTTTGTATTGACTTCCAGATATTTGGGGATCAGGTCCCCCATTATGCAGGATTCACTAGAAGCAGAGTAGGTTTTATATTAAGCATGATTTCTTGAGTTACAGCCCTTGTTCAAGAATATTGCTACCAGTACATTAATTGCTTCTAATAAATTAATTATATTGCATTGAAATACTTAATAAAATAGATGCACACTCAAGGAGTGAAGGATTATTCTTGAATTTTAATGCTAGATTCAAATACATCAGTTTTACAACTCAGTCTTTCCTGCTCTATGGCCACTTGATTTGATGAGCTGGAAGCATGCATAAGTCTTATAGACTGCTTAAAAAGCACCATTTCACATGAGAGAATGCAAAGAACAATGTGCTTTTCACCCACAAATCTAGCTGACAGTACTTGGAAAATCTTTAATTTCTTTCCTACAAAAGGTTCTTAATTCTTAGTTCTTCTCCCCAAGGACCTCTGGTTTCTCCATGACTTGAATTTTTTCAGGTCTAGTCTAAAAACTAGATCTTCTACCTTAAATTTCATCCTGTTTCTCATTACTAGTATTGCTGTAAATAGATGTAATAATCTGATTTCCTCGTTAATGCTGATTATAGCAGTGATACAGCAATCATACCTAGAGATCTTAATCAAATTATGCCCCAGTAAAGTGAATTCATGGCCACAATTTCAGACACTTTTTCAGTTTTTATGAGTGTGTTTTTATATAACATGTGCAGCTGACTTGCATCTTCTTCATGACTGTCATATCAGTTCACTGGCTTATTTCTCTGGTATTAAGAGAATATCCTCCCCTAAAGAAATACAATTTTTCATGAACTTTTGGTTACCATAACAATTTACTGGTTCACTGAGCCTACTCTGCTTGCTGACTTTTAGTTGCACCATAGGAAGCAATATGGGAATAGAAAAATCACTAAAAAATGAAAAATATCAGAGTTAAAGTTCTAACAAAATGCATCTTATAAATCATTGGTGTTATTATGACAGCACAGTAAGACACAAGTTCACTATGTTGGTGTGAAGCTATGCAAAAATACAAGGACACAGTGATGTTTTCTCTCTTCACTGAATGAAAGGCAAAAATGTACACACTACCCTTTGGGCAAAATGTCCCTAATAAACACAATGTTAAAAATATTAAAATATGACAGAATGACAGGCACCATGAAAAAGAAAACTTGAATTATTCTTACTGCATGAGACATGTTGAAGATAATGTATGAACAATCTAGAGAAGGTTATGCTAGATAAAACAACTTAATTCATCTTTCTCAGTTTATGTCTAACATGCATATTGATTCAGTTCAACCTTTTAGAAGTTGGTATTTGAATCCATTTGAAACCTGCTAGATCAGTTGGATCCATTAAGGAACAAGAGTTATCAGTAATTTGTTGAATGCACAAACATTTTTTTACTTATGAAGCTGATTCAGTACTTATGCTTCTTACAGAACTCGTTTATTAATATTTTGTTACATGTTTTCCATATTATAACCCAAATCTTTGAAAAATATTTACTTACTATAATCTCCAATGTTTTAACTTTTTTTTCACTTTGTTTTCTTTGAAATGTCTCTGCGATAACTGCAAACTTTTAGCTTTTATTTTCAACTAGAGAAAATAATGCATGTGGAAGACCCACGAGCAAGCTATCTCCAACTGTAACCTACACCTTTGAAACATTGTGCTATCGATTTTATTTCAATTTAGTGGTAGATGTTCAAATGTTCTATGTACTGAAATAAGCAGCACAGAGAAAATAAAGGTGCAGAGAGTGTGCCCAGCTTGTAGCTAGTCTTAGTAAGCAGAACTCACTTCTGAAAGCCCATATTAGTTCAATCTGGACTGTAAGCAAAACACAATGTCCAATCACACAAAATGGTTGCTGTTTCTTCACAAGTCTGTGTGGAAACACATCATTGTCCAGTTAGCTGACAAAGAATCATCACAGTACATCTTCAGTTACATGTCTAGCTGAGAAACACAGCTATAAATAAATAAAGCCTCTCCTAATTCAGACAGAAAGGGTTTACTTGCAGCAGAAGGAAAAACAAAGAAACAAGAAACAAGAGTAGCTATGCAGTGAAGTCATATATATGCTCTTGTTAGTGATAAGCTTTGCATTTCTGGTAGGCAGTGAAACTGTATCAAAACATCATGTCCCTTCTTTTTGACTGACCAGGAGTAAATTTCTTCAGCCAGTTATTTAGTTACTTTATCACCTAAAAAGCACTAGAGGCATTCCAAAGTCATTAAGCTGTTCTTTATCTCTCTCCCTCAGTCTCAATTTATACAGAAGGAATTTACACCAACTGGAATAGCTTTGACAGGGAAGGTTTCACCTGATGTTTTGCTGTCTAAAATTGTGCTGATATTTTTGCATATTCTTTATGACACTCAGCAAGAAATAAACAATTTGAAGTTCTGTATCCCAGTGTCAAAGAAAAAAAAATTAATTTTGTTTTTGCTGAGAAAGGAAATGTTAATCTGTCCTAATAGTATTCAAAAAAATAAAGTATTTTGTTTCAAATATCTCCACAGTATTTATCATGTGCAAAAGAGTGACCTTCTTATTTCTCCCTTGAGGCCAAAAATAACAATAAAAAAGAAATATTTGAAAAATAACATCTTTGGAAATTTTACCTCCACTTAATTTTTCTTCACTTTAAAAAAATTATGTTTCCTCTGCTTCCTTTATACCAACCTATATCTTACTTGATTGGCAAGTTGTAATAAAAGAAAATTAAACCAGACAAGAGTTTCTTGATTCCCTTTATCTCATGACAATGCAGAAAAAACCCTAAAGCCTAGACCCTGACATATGTTTTATTTAAACTTCCCTCTATTCTCATTGCTTCATTCTGGCATAGGGTACTCCTTAAGTTGGGTTTTATCCATTTATAGATAAAATGAAATGCAATATATAACACTTTCTGTTTTGCCGTTTCAGATTTTCTTCCTCCCTTCTTCAATTCTTAGTAAAATCTATGCTCAGAAAGTAATAAATAGATTGCTAATAGTTTTGACCAGGTCTTTCAGAAACCTTTTTTCTTAGTTTCTCTTGTTACAAAAGGCCTTTCCAGTTTAGAGCATACCAGAAAGTTTGCATTCCTTTGACCATGTTCCTCATGTGCGAGACCTGTTGAGAAGTCTCAACAGTTGAGAAGTATGTGCCTGGAAAGCACCCACTGAATAAAACTAGTCCAAACACCAGTGTGTTCACTGTTTAAGTAGAAATCCTATCCTAGCCCTGAGAAGCTGTACAAGTTGAAAATAATACCATTAGCTATCACAGCTTCAGCATTTTGTAGTAGCTACATCTTTCACAGCTGTCAGTAGTGACAATAAATACAGAAAAAGTTTTTAAGGCAGTTGGACGAAAGAATTAGTAGCAAGTGGATTTGTAGAAGTTAGAGCTGCCCCAGCTCTAAAAAATACAGAAATTCTGTAAACTTGACAAAACCTTTGAAGCATTTTAGAACCATTTCAGCAAAAGTATATTTACCTAGAGGTAAGTCAATTGCTGTCTTCAATAAGTGCTTTTCAATTCACATAAAGTTTTTCTCTCATGTTTTAAAGGAAGCAGGCTGTCCATTTCCAGCAGCTCCACTTATGCAGTCAGCTCTGGGCCTCACTTCCTCATTCCTGTATCCATAGTTTCTAATACCTAGTATGGAAGGCAACCACATCAGCCCCTAAGAAATAAATTAATGGCTAGGTGTTACAATGTCTATATGGCAAACCAACTATGCATTTTTGGATTTCCATGGCCTGACTTCCTTTAGAACAGGTGGACTTTGTGCAGCAGGAGGAAGGTCTGAGGATGCTCTGGTGTGGGGCAGGTACAGCCTGTGGTCCCTGTCACAAGGGAAAAGGGGCAGTGCTGCTGCATTCAGGCTCCAGCACTTTTCATCTTGGCAGTGAGGATGGTTTTCACCTGTGGAATCTCCTCTATTTGCATTGAATCATTTATCTTCAATGCAGTTTAGATAACCTTTTCAAACTATTGAAAGTAGATGTAAATCTATGAGTGTTGTTGCATAGGAATGATTGAAAATCATTTAATTATGCTATTTGAAACAGTCTGCACAGCAAAAGCCTCCTTGCAATCAGCACAGTAGAAATATCTTCCTCTGAAATTAGTATCCTTAAATGCAGGATATAAAAATCAGTGTCAAGCAACTATTAATACAGAATCTTGTATCACTAAGCCTCTCAGAGCCTGCTCTGCTGCACCAGAGAAATCAGTAATTTCTTAAGAGGAAAGACAGAGTTATAAAATAGAGAGTATTTGGTCTCGGGTTATATTTATCCTCAGTAGCATCAGGTAGTTTTCATCAGACCTTTCAGTTTTCAGGCTGCAGCATGAGAGTATGTCAAAAGTTGTTCTTTGGTTATAATCAATTCACTGCTTCCAACTTTTTCCCAGGACCAAATATTTAATCTGTAACCCAAAGTTAGAGTCTCGTTTTGATGGTAAAATAGAATCCTGTGTGTTGGAGCTAGAGCACTAATACATTTGTCTACACATCAGTCTGTACAATATCCACATGTCTGCATATGTACATACCCACATCAGTCTGTAAAACAAATATTGTTTGGCAACATCAGGGTTTTTTGTAGATAATATTGGCCTTTCAGTTTTACCTTTTTATTTCCTTATGTTCCTGAAATTATCAGTGACATACCAAAAGGCTGTTTCATTTCTTATTAGTAGAAAAGCAACAGGAGAGTGTAATTTAGAATCAGTAGTTTAGATAATTTTCTGTTCAAGCAGGAGCAGCTTACAACAGTGAATTCATTTTCCCAGTATGGACTGCAGATGACTGATAACCAAGCAAGGTATTAAAGACAAGTAAGTTATGTTTCCATGTGAAGCTTAGTCACCCTAAGGTATCTTCACCACTCAAACAGAGGTCTCCCCTTCTCCACACATATTTTAGCCCCTTTTCCCAGTTCTTTGCTCCTTTTCACTAACTCTAGGACTCAGTAAAGTTTTCCTGAAGCTCATTCAACTGGCAGTGCAGAAAAAACCTTCTCTGTTTTTTTTTTACTGTCCTTTTGCAAGGTAAGTGCATTGAATTAGCTCACAGTGAGATCTAAAACTGATGCAAAGTATGCAGCAGCAGCAGCAGCATGTGGTCAGGAGTTGGAAAGAAAAATGAGGAAAGAGAGAGAGTGGAGTGCCTTCATCATATATTGGCTGGGATGAGCAGAGGGATCTGTTCATTCTGCCTTAGGGAACTTTCTTCTTAAAGTTATATAGAAGCCATGAAAGGCATACAAAATGGAAACTGAACACTGCTTCTTATCAAAACCTCCATTGCACTCTTCCAAAAAGAGGGAGAAAAGGCTAGATTAAGCTGGGACAGCAAAAAAATCTTCCTTAGAGCAATTTTACATAGGTGAGCAGAATTAGGACAGGATAATTTTTGCCCCCTAATTCAAAGTGTGCTGAATAATACAAAGTATGTGATATGATGTGCCAGATCATTGTAGAATGCAATGTCATATGATGACACTAAATATAAACCAGCACAGAGGGGTTTCATCTCAATTTGTACCCCTGCAATAGTCAATTTCCCAGCAGTTAATGAAGAGATAACTTCCATGTTTGGAACAATTTAAATAGTTTTAAATATTTCAGCTTATGTTCTCCTACCAGAAGAGAAATCATATAGGTCAGACAACAGAATTTTTTTTTTGTCTTTAAAGGCCTTGTCTAAAAAAAGAATAATAAGTAGATGTATATCTTAGTTGTGGTGGGCTTATACTTAAATGTTGTAAAAAAATATATTTGTTTTGCGAAATGTAGCTCTTGAGTCTTAAAATATATTGAAAAAACATTTTTTCCAGCACAAGGTTGCCTCATTTAGTGCCTTATTTGCAATATTAGATTTAAATTAGGCTTGTTTATGCACTTTAATTTTGTTCACTCTCTGAAGCAGTGAGTAATAGTTCGTTGGCACTGAATTTCCATTCAAATATTAAAAACACCAAAATGTGCTCAAGCAACTTTTGTAGAGCATATGTTGTTTTAATTATTCTTTTCCTGTGCCAGGAGCTCACCACATTCATGCTACAGTATGAATGTATGTTTCTAGTGCCAGTCAGTGGAGACACATCCACTTTTAAGGTGGAGACACATCCACTTTCCATTCCTATTCAATTTGCTCATCAATCTCCAGGGGGGAAGGGGGAACAGAGTATGAGCTCCTATTGAAGTAATCAAGCCTAATCCAAATACTGGATGTTCCAGGGTGAATCCTGAGAAAATTCTGCAGTCTCTGATATGTACTGCTATCATTGAAACACACCTCTTCACAAAGCCAGTGAGCCATGGCCCTACTAGAACCCTGCTGGACTCTCTCATGCCTTAGACACTTAGGGGATGCCTTATGAGTTTAACTTTTATATTTTTCAAATCCTGTACTGCATATGGATTTAGAATTCCATAATTCCAAATTCCATAACTGTCTTCTCATTTTCATCAGACAAAATAATTCTCCTAGGTCTGAAATTCAAAGACACCCCTACAGCCTCAGGCCCTGAAAAGTATAAACATAAGTGAATTAGGGGGAGCAAACTGAGGCTATAAACACTTCATTACCTGAAGCTGTAATTGGAGAATCAATCCCTGACATGTAAATGGACCAAACTGATTTCTGTCTGAAAAACTGACCATCATCTATCTTGGATGTAGCCTCTGGGAGGTTTCTGACTGCCCAAGGTCTACCTGTTTGAAGGCCTTTAATAAAAACCTGCTTTTACTCTCTCAATCTTGTCCAGCTTCTCTAGGTAGCCATTCCAAGGCTTCATAGGTACACACATCACAGGACTGCAGTAGCTGGAATAAAGAGTGCCAGACTGTGAGAAAGTGATAAGGAAGAAAAAAGTAAAATAGACAAGGAGCACCCATTTGACTTCTCCACCTTCCCTTACACGTGAATATTGATGCAACTCTGCAAGATGAAAAAATGGGGAATACTTTCCCACCTACTGCTACCTTTTTTCTCTGAAATGCCTCACCAAAAAAATGTTGAAAATCTAGTTTCCAAGGGTGTTGAATCAAAGACACCAAGGTGTGTACTTTGAATTAGTTACAGGGCTGAATTTGAAGTATTTGGAAAGCATTAAACAGTCATGTGGGCAGCCTCAGAAATATAGTGGCAGTATTTCACTTAGTTCACTTCAAAAGACACTCACATGAGGATTCAATGCACTTTAACTAATACACTTTAAATTCAGACCTCAAATAAATTCGATTACCAGGTAGACAAGTTCTTAATTGGCCATAAAATCCTTTAAACACTCTTTTTCTGAAATCATTGTGTTATGGACAAAAGGTGAGAAGGGGCTTCAGGAGCATGGGTGGCACAGTCTAAGGGATTTTCCATTGGACAGGACTGAGTGGGCTGCCCACAGCCTGCTCAGGACTGATGGGGTCAGTGCAGCACGTTGTGCAGCCCAGGCTCCCACGTGTGCCTGCTGCAGTGGGCAGGCAGCAGTACCTCACCATTGCACATTCACAGCCCTGTGTGAAAGGTGCAAGGCTGTGTCCTGCTATCCTCTGCTAACCTCGTGTTGTTCCTGAACACCTTTCTGTCTGGAACCCCCTTGGTGCTGTTTCACACCTCAACTGCCCTTGGATATCCACAGATCCCTTCAGCCTCTAGCCCTGTAACATCCAGGCTAATTCTGTCTCACTCTCCTCTGACCCATTGGTGCTGCCCCAGTGAGTGCTCAGAGAAATCTCCACATCCTCAGGCCCTCAAACACTTGATAGATGAGTATTTAATGTACTTTATGAAGTGTTGAAATAAATGGCAAACGACAGATAAAATGTTGAAAATAACATGCTACTTCAACACTTTATGCTTCATCAGCTTTTTATTTCAACACTTTACACTCAAAGTGTGAATATGATAGGGTTTATCAAGGGCATTTATCTTTAAGTTATGTTAGCATGGAGGATTGTGATATAAAACATCCATGTTACTCGTAGTTGCAACATGGTAAATATTAAATGCACAATTTGAAAATTTTATTAAACCCTATTTACTTTCATGGTCTTTTTTTAACCAAGGATGCACTGTGAACATTTGTGAGTCCGCCAGTAACCAAAGGTCTTTCCTTCTCTTAAAATAAATAGCAATACAAATTGACTAACTTCAGAAGTCTTGGTGACTGTTTAGTAGGAAACTGTTTTACACAGAAAAGCTGAAAGGTAGAAAAACTTAAAGAAGAACCAAAGTCAATTTCAAAGTATGACAGCTAAAATAGATATTTTCAGCATTTAGTCGGTGCAAAATTTTTAGTGTACACTGTTAATCAGTAGAACTTGTATCGCAGTAGTATCCGACAAAATTCTGTGTTCCATCACCCCAGGCATCAAGACTACAGAAGATTTAAACACTTTGCTAAACAAAATGCCATAAAAATATCAAATTTTAGTATTCTCTTTTACCAGTTTGTCACTTATTTCCCATCATTTATAAATAGCACAAGAATATGGTCTATAGACAATGCAGAAGCTACATTTGCTGTTTATATATATTATTACTGTACATAAAAATAAACCATTATTACTCTTAGACACTTAGTCCAATGTACAGAGCCATCTGAATCATCTGGTTTTTTTACAGTTCTCACAAGGGCATAAATATGATTTCTACCTGGCAGCACATTAGAAGATGCAATAATTTCTGACAGGAATTGATCCCGTCACTCAAAAAAACTTTTACTTGCTCACAAGGAAGTTTCTTTAAGAATTCTACATAAAAGTGAATTGTTGCTCCTAACACAATTACAACTATCCCTCTATTTCAGTGCCTAGTAGAAAAAAAATTAATCACACCTTTAGCATGGTGTGTTCCCCCTTCAGGAAGACTGAGGATGCCGTAGAAGGGGCCCAAGAAAATGAAGAATTTGAAAGCATTGTGAGTTTCCTCTGGGACAGTTTTATTTGCCAAAGAAAACAAATACATGAAAAATGATTTTTCAAAAAGTTGCTGCTTGATTTAACATTTATATTTATTTGAGCATAACCCCAGTAATTTGTTTGGCATAGCTGAACTAATTTGTGAGCTTTTCAAATATTTAAAATGTCTATTTGCATCAATATGCTTTCTTTCAGAAGCAAAAACTTTTTTTAAACTGCTGTGCTCCTCAGTATTGAACAGCAGTGATGTATTCCAAGAATAATTTCAGGGTGCATTGTCAAAGGTACTGTTAATAATTTTGTGCCTCTCAACCATCTTCCTACACATTATTGATATAATCATATAACACAAATGAGCTTATCTGCATGAAGTGATTCAAGATCCCACAGTGTTGGGTAGGCACCACATTTTGCTGAGTTCTGTACAGCATCTGTCAGCAGACACAAAGCTTTACATGTTGCTGTGAGCAGTGGGAGCTCAGACAAGTATCCATGGGGAAAGAAAAGGAAAGGAGATAGAAATATTATTTTCAGAATGTGTCAAGTTTGTAGGCTTTAGATTAAAAACAGACTACAGGATGTACAGAAAGTGTGATGTTATGAAAAAACTACACATTAAAAAAAGGTTTAGGGTGGTTGAAATTTGCTGGTAATGAGATGAAAAGTCCCTGTGAGCTTGCTTTTCAGCTGGTCTCCAAGAATACTTTCAATATACAGTTGCTTATCAAGTCTATACTAATGAAACAAAACACCTTACAACTGAATGTACTTTAGATAGTTTTGGACAGATATCATTTGTAATAAACAAACAAACAAAAAAAATAAATAAACCCCAAAAAAACTTCCATCAATATTTGATATTTTCAAATCATTTAAAAAAAAAAAAAAAAAAAGAGAACATCACCCAGCTATATAAACAGATAGTTTAGTACACTGCAGAAAACATAAATATATATTTTTAAGACCTAAGGTATAATGCAACTTCAGTGGAACCATATGGGTAATCACTTCATACAACAGCTTGTGAGATGTTTCTTGTCCTTAAAAAGGGCAAACTTATCCATGCAAAGTCTTTAATGTGAGATTCTGTGTTTTTCCTGCAATCACCTTGAGAAGAGCAAGGCAGCTGCAGTCTTAGATTACTTTTAATTGCTTATCAGCTATTATAGAGGGAAGATGTGCAATAACTTTGGCCTTGCCAAAAGGAAAAAAAAATTACTAATTATGTATTATATAAATTGTACTGGACCTGGGTAGAGGTAATTTTCTCCAGAGCAGCTCATATGGGGCTTAGTTTTAGAGTTTTGACCAAACCAATTTTGATAGAACACAAACTTTCAGCGTGTTGCTGGTCAGTGATTGCACAGTGTCAGGTTCCCCTCTGTTTCTCACTCAGTCCCCAGGTGAATAAACTGGAATGCTCTGCAATAGGCTGGGAGAGGAGACAACTGGGCAGATCACCCAACAAACAGGAGGGCTTAGGAGGCATAACCAAGTTATTCTCAGGAAGTGGCAGGGCATCAGTCTACCCATGGCAGGTGGTGAGTGGCTGACTTTGCATCACTTGGTTTGTTTTCTCTTTTCTTCCACTTCTTCATCTTTTTAATCTTACTATAACTAATAGTAGTAGTAGTAGCAGCAATGATTAATAATAATAATAATAATAATAATAATAATAGTATTTATGTTGTTCATGTCTTGGCTCCCCAAGCTTTACTGCTTTTATTTTTCATTTCGTCTTCCCCATGCTGGGAGAGAGAGGGTGTGGGGAGGGAATATGCAATCAGCTCTGTGGTATTTAGCTGCCTGCAGTGGTGTACCAACAGCTCATATAGAGAGAAACATAAATCTACAAAGTTTTCATTAAGGTTCATGCATTTTTTTCCCAAACACCTGAGTAACAGCATACCCTCAGAATTCAGCTTCTTACTCCGTCCTTCCCTCTGAATCATCCAAAGAAATGTTTTTGTATCTGTACAGCAGATTAGTCAATTTTTTCATGTTAAATATTGGTTTTTTCCCCTATCTGCTCTCCAAGAAATCTGGCATTGACACAACAAGAGTGGCCAGTAACTGCAGGACAGAGGGTCTGGAATAAGGTGAAGTGGGTATGCAATAAGCAAATTTTATTGCAAAGAACAAAAATGTTAATTATCCTCTAATGCCTTTTATGGTTTCTGTCTTGTGCAGCTGTATGTAAGCATCTGAAACAGATCAACCCCTCACCCTCATCATGTCAATCTCCCTTCAAATACATAACTCAAAATTATTTTAGCCCTATCCCTCATTCCAGTCCAAAACTTGGAGAGGAAGGTAGAAAACACAGAAGACAAGTGATTTCAGTCCTAGGGGTAATGACTAATAGAGCTGGGACAGAAGTTCAATTAGCCTGTGACACCTTGTCCATTCAACTACCATCTACTACTAAGAGATCTTCCCTTTCTTTAACTCCCAGAGCACATTTTTACTGGCATTTAACATCACAAAAGACTGAAGGTCAAGTAACTTTTTCAGGTCAGGAAGCTTGGTATGAAAAACAGAGAGCATAATGTTCTTGTCAGAAACCTCAGACTTATTCTCTGGTGGTTTAGGACAAGGTTTTTTGGGTTTTATTCACTGTTATTTATTTATTCTTTTTTTTTTTTTCTAATTGCATCTCTTTTTTATATAAAAATATTTTGGGAAAAAGCAAATTAAATTATGTCTTCATCATGATTTTATGAGATTGTTTTGCATTCAGAGCTACTTAACTTTTTGAGATAACCAGTGAAGAATATATTTGAAATGATTGTTACATAAAACATATGCAATTAAGTATTCCATGAAGAGATTATTTAAGAAAAACCTGCTGCTAATAATGTAAACTATGTAGTTTATTCATTGCCCATCTAAAGTAAAAAATGCCAGACTGCTGTTGGAAGCAGTGATGACTTGTTTGGAAAACCAAAAATGCTTTTCTTTGGAAAGCTTATAGTCTTTCTAAATTTGCACAGTGACAAAAGAATATGAAAATTTTGCAATGAATACTTGTCATCCACAAAAAGAATTTATGAACATTGAATTAAAGTTCAGGTTTCTCTGACTCTTGAGCTTCATATTTGGCAGACCATTTTTCCTCTCACAGAAGTGCACACTGACAGGGTATGAAAGTCCCATGTTCATGATGTGCCAAAAATTTTGCATCCAAAATACTTTTTCTGTTGTCTTGTAACTTTACTTTTGTCCTTTCTGTTTAGAAATGCTTCATGGGGCAGAGCTAAAAAAAGGGAATTTGTGCAATCAAATAGAAAAAATACTGGGCAATCAAAGCAGACTTGTTGTGAAGCCATGCATCACACTTAAATGATTCTGAATAAATCATCTGTAAAATTACACCTGTTTACTTACAGGCAGTGTGCAACAAAAGGAATAGAAATTTAAAAAAAAAAAAAAAATTAAGTCCTGAGACTGCCTGACACAGTTTTTGCACAAAGTAACCAGCATGTTTAAAACAAGTTTACACATTGAATAATATGGCCTTAAAGGGTTGTTCTGCTATACTGTAGTGAGTACGTCAGAGTTACACGTGCAGATTTGAAGTAAAACAAATTGGGTGCAAAGGATTTGACTGCTCTTGATCTCTGCATTTGCTCCCATTAAGGTCCTGGAGATCTGCAGTGGTGTATCAAGACCCCTATCAGCTCTCCTTAGCTGGCTGTCAATGTTCTCCATACATAATGGACTTGAGTCTGGCTTGGTTGCAGATTTTCCAGAATGTATGTAGCAAGTTTCAAAGTAATATTTAGTAATTTTAAGTAATATGTGAGTTTGAATGGGGGAAAGGTGTTCATTTCCAGTACTGCAAACATGTTTCTTTCTACGAAGTGAGTGAGAAGACTGAAATATCATTAGAGGCTGACAGTACAAAATGGTGTATCTCCATGCATGGTCCTTGACAAAAAGAATATGGTGGGGTTTTAAGTTGTGTTTCTAAATTTGCAGTGGCAGGCTTTGGCTAGAACAGAACAAACTTTCTTCAGAGTATCTAGCATGGGGCTATGTTTTTGATTTGTGTTGGAAACAGGGATATTTTTCTAATTACTGAGCAGGGCATGTACAGCAAGGTTTTTTCTGCACCTCACCCCACCCCACCACCAAGGAGGCTGGAGGTGCACAAGGAGATAGGAGGGAACACATCTGGGACAGCTGATTCCATCTGACCAGAAGGATATTCCAGACAATATGATGTCATACTCAGCACATGGAGGTGGGGAAAGATGTAAGAGGGTGGAGGGGACGGGGACATTCAGAGTGATGACATTGGTAACCTGTCATGATTTAACCTCAGACCAGAGCCCAAGGCCCCCACAGCTCCTCACTCACTCCCCCACCAGTAGGACCAGGGAGAAAATTGGAAGGATAAAAGCTAGAAAAATAACAGGCTGAGAGAAAAACAGTTTAACAGGAAAAGTAGAAACCACATGCACAAATAAAGCAATACAAGGAATTAATTCACAGCTTCCCATGGGCAGACGTGTTTTCAGCAATCTTCAGGATAGCAGGGCCCCAACACAAACACCATCACTCAAAACATCACTCCTTTCCTCCTTCTTACCTCCAGTTTACATACTAAGCATAATGTCATATGGTCTGGAATATTCCTTTGGTCAGCTGGAGTCACCTTTCCTGGCTCTGTAACCTCCCAGCTTCTCACCCACCCTAGTCTTCTTGCTAGCACAGTAGTAAAAAATATGGAAAAGGCCTTGGTTCTGTACAAGCCCTGCTCAGCAATAACCAAAAGTATTTCATTATTATCAACCTTGTGTTCAACACAAATCCAAAATACAGCCTCATACCAGCCGCACTCTGGAGAAAATTACCTTAGCCAAAACCAGTACATCTTTCCAAGTCACCATTATCCATGATGGAGCCCAACTTTCCTGGAGGTGGCTGAACACCTGCCTGAACCTGAGAAACAGCTAATTAATTCTTTGGTTTTCTCTGCTTGCTTGCATGGCTTTTGCTTTACCTATCAAACTGTCCTTATTTCAACTCATGAGATTTTTCTGTCTTACTCTTCCAGTTCTCTCCCCTGTCCTGCTGGTGGGGGAGTGAATGAGCAGCTGTGTTGGACTGAGTTACTGACTGGAGTCAAACCACAAGAGAGAGACATGTTCTGAATTTAATATTTTTCCCTTCAGTTGCTATGAGGCATGGTTTATGTTATTGAACCCTTGGCAGCTGAAACAAGACATAAACTGATAATATACATCCTTTCACACAGGACAACTGGATTCTGTGAATCCTTTCTGAACAGTGATTGGGCTGATTAAGGAAAAAAAATAAGTAATGCTTAGAAAAGCACTTTATCAACACCTGCCTATTTTAAACTTTTCTCATAGGAATAATTACAGATATTTTGGGTAGTTTTTAGGCCTCACATCAACCAGAAAATATTCAGACGGTAAGTAGGAACAAAAATAATGAAGAGATTATCAGATACCAGTTTTCTTACAGCTCAGGAACCAGCAAAAGGGCAAGGTAGCAGAAGAACCTAAGACAATTCTGTGCTAGGAGAGAGAGAAATGAAGCTGTTCCTTTCAGAGGATAAATACTGAAACTTGGAAGGTTGAGAAGAAAAGCACTTAACACCTGAGGGACTAACTCTGTTGTAGGACATCTGCTAAATTACCTGCTATGACATACACTGACATAAGGAATGGCACAAGGAACACTGCTGCATGTGAAACACCCTGCCTCAAAGTTCACCATGCTCTTGAGGCCCAGCTACCTGGGTCTCCCTTGCAACATCCATAGAATACACATACTCTGGAAAGAAAATAGTACATGGTCCTTTCTTTTTTTTTCTTTTTCCCCCCACTTCTATATGTGAGTCTATTCCAGAAAAGAGAATATATTAAAAATCACAAGTCTAAAAAGGCTATATTTTATGTAGACAGCTAAGGCCATATGAACAGAAGTGCAGGGCTGGTGATAATGAGAAAGCATTTTCTTTGTATCTCATATCTACAGTGAATTGATTACATTCCAAGCCCATCCTCACAGAGTGAGGCAACGTTTGTCTGTACTGTAAAACCAGCAAACATTAAAACCAGGGTAAAGAATGCTTGATGCAAGTGATGCATGATATCATAATCCATCTGGTACACAAGTGTCTTTCAAATTTCCCTATATGAGATTCACCAGAAGGAGAGGTTCTGTGTTTTCACTGTTTAAAACCCACTAGGAGGAGAAAAATAAGGCCAAATTCCACTCCACTAGAAGCATTAAAAAAAAAAAAAAGATAATAAAGTTAATTAAAGTGTATGGTCTAGTACAGTATGTCTGAAGAAGGAAAAGAACCCAGAGGATACTATTCTCCTGTTTGTGTTGAGAAATTAAATCATTTGTTCAGAGAATGAGGTTATCCATTGGTTTGGTCCATTTCTCATGTTTTCATTACAGAGTATCTTTTCAGACAAGAGGGGCTGTATTGGTCACTACTGCACAGTCACCTTTTATTCTTTTATAAATCACTGACAATGTCAGGTAACAGACAGTTGAGCAATAGGCTCTCTGGTGAATTTACATGATTTAGTGCAGCCTTTTGTATAGTTATGTATTTTCAATATATCCAATTGGTTTCCTTGGCTTCATGTAGAGTTTTCCTTTTATCTTTTTCATAGAAAAATTTTTCGCTTAATATTTACACTATCTCAACACTAATCTTTTCAAAATTCACTTTTAAATGGTACAAGGCCAGGTTAGATGGGGTTCTGAGCAAATTCTAATGGAAGTTGTCCCTCTCCATGATAGGGGGATTGGAAGTAGATGATCTGTAAGGTCCCTTCCAATCCAAAGCATTCTAAAATTCTGTGAATGCTCAACATCTTTCAATTTTTTCTAATGCCAAATGCCTTAGTTGTTTCTCTCTTGTAAAATAACTGCTTCTGGCCTATAGAGTAATGGTATCTAGCAGTTCACAGATCTGCTATTTTTGCAGACTTTATTTACTTTGAAGTAAAGTTTTTATCAACATGTAGTTTCTGCAGCTGCTGTGAAGCACATCTTCTTTTATTCTCATTTGTAAGGAAATCTCAATAGTGGTCAAGGTTCCTCTGTGCACACAAGATTCTTGCACATTCTTTGACTTCAGAGATGCCACATTTCATTTGCCCTTCGTATTTCTTCTTTTTCATGTTACAGCCAATTAATCTTCTTGGCATTTATTATAAGTCAAAGTTGACCAAACCAATCTTCCAAGGTTAATTATTAATTTGATTCATCAATAATTCAAGCATTCTTTTCAGTTATGTGATGTCATCTGTGTTAGTTAGGGACCTTAACTTTAGATTATCTCAAGCCATGCCCTCTACCTTATTTATCATTCTTACTGTCAGGTTTAAGAATATGATGAAAAGCTGTAGTGATTCTATGCTTCCTTATATTATACCAGGTTTTGGACTTGTTTAATTTTTCTCTTTTTTTTCTTTCTTTTTTACAGCACTGCAAGAGTCTTCAAACATAATTTTCCTACTTATAATTATATTACCTGGATACCATGTGATTTTTACAGCTTTCCACATTGTTTACAGCCAAGATGAAACTAAAGTCAATGAAAAGAACAAACATAATTTTTGGCTTCTTGCTTTCTTCAGCAGCCAGCAGAGCATACATACCTAGTCAGTGCAGATTCAGTCTGAAGTTGCCCTAGCTGTCCTCTCCTTTTACTCTGTATAATATCTTCTATCTTATTATTGTGCTCACTATGACTTTCCTGATTTACATCTCAGCAGAATCTTTTTTACCAAGTCAGTTCAACTATTAATGATAATCATTCTTTTCATAGTTCTCATTCCCCTCATACATTATTCCACCAAAACTGACTAGCAGTTTCTTTAGCATCAGATTTTTCTTTAGCCACTGTGATTATCCTCAGCTTAACCATTTTTTGCATTCTTTCAATTTTTCATTATTCATAAAATAATAGAATAGGTCAGGTGAATAGAATAGAATAGAATAGATCAGGTTGGAAGGAACTATGGTGGTTCATCTGGTCCAATCTCCCTGCTCATGCAGGGTCGCACAAGCAAAAAGTATTGAATCCAGACTGTTCTATAATATCTCCAGTGAGGAAGACTCCACACTCTCTCTGGACATCATGTTTCAGTGCTCAGTCACTGCATTGTAATAAAGTTATTCCTCATGTTCAGGTGGAGCTTCCTGAGCATCAGTTTCTGCCTAAGCTCCATTGCCTCATGTCCTACTGATTGAGACCACCAAGAAGAAGCCGCATCCATCCTCTTGACACCCTCCCTTTACATTGTTAAACACACTGAAATCCTCTTTCAGTTATCTCTTCCCAAGCCTAAAAATGGCCCAAGTGTCCCAACCTTTCCTCATAAGAAAGATGCTCCAGTCCCTTAATCATCTTTGTCTGTGTGACCCTTGAACATCAACCAACTCTCTTGGACCCCTCTTAATGTACAGACACTTTATAGAAGAATTCAATTGTGTCAATATCCCAACAGGGCTTCATAGCCCTCTCTTGTGGTTACCTCTTTGGCTGCTTCCACTTGCTCAAGGTTTTCCCTTGCTATAGTTCTCCCTTTCCCACATCTTATCTCCTTTGGTCTTGTCCCCATCCCCCTTTAAATCTAGTTTAAAGCTCTAGATTTCTGATCTCTTTAAATTGTGTTTTCTTTCTTTTTACAAGTCTCATTCTAAAAATGCCTTCATTCCTTACAATGATCTCATCATGCTTGCAGCTTTTCCCAGAACTGTGATTTCTTTCTGTATCTTCATCTTTGTAAAGCTTATCCAGCTATTTCTGTCCTTAGATCTAATAATTTTCTTTCCTGTATTTAGTTTTGCTTCCCTGAATATTTCTTGTCCAGTCTGTAATGAGATTTCTTCATCAACATGAATTAATGAACTGAAAAATGTCTAAATGACACCTTGAATGCCTTCCTCATAGAACTTTCCTTTCAACAAAATTGACTTTGGTTGCAACTACAACCAATTCTAGAATCTCAAAGTTGAGGTTTTTTTCACTTAACCCTCTTTCCCACAGGGCTTTAATGAATAATGATATTTTCTGCTCTCCTATTTTCTACAGCCAATACCTTTACTAATAATGAAGTACTCTTTCTTTTACTGTGGGTAAATGGTGAATTCCATAAAACCTTCTGATGTCTTCAGGAGAAATCCACCTGCAGCCTGTAATCAAACTGTGCATCTCAAGGCAATTCTGAACTTTGCCCTTGACAATATGAGATAAAAAAATGACTGAGTGGGGATGTAGTAATGTTACCAAGAATTATATTGGCTTTATTATTTTTGTCAAGCAACAGAATAACATCTTTTTTTAAAAAGTAACAGCCTCTTTTGAGAATTTTCCACTACCTGCACTGACAAACGTTCCTCTCTTCTATTAAAATAAGATCTTAATAATCCATAAGGGACAATTTAAATAATAATAAGTTACCAATTTTCAAGAATTGCTTTTGTAATATGATGATTTTGCCATTAAAATAATTATGTTTTTTAAATGATTAGCCCTCATAGTCGCTATTTAAAAATAAACTGTGTCCATTGTTCTTGAATTTCTGATCAGTTTTGTCTCATGTAATGGGTGGGTTGCTGTCAGATGTTTGGCAGACTACAATGCAAATTAAGTTTTTTAGTCTGTGGAAATATCCATTAACCATACACATTTCCAAACTTCAAAATGCTTGCTTGAAAATTACAGTTGATTAGACGCTTTGTCGTGAATCGCAGAACAAAAGCTGAAAATTCTGCTCTGCTTTTCATTTATTATATCAAACAATGATGCTATTCCACTATTGTATAGCATGAAAGGTGTGTTCATGTTTGAAGAACATAGTGTCCATAAGGTTTAATCTGCAGTCTTATGTTCAGAGGGATTTGTAAATCGATTCTTCACTAGATGCTGTAACTCTTGTCGATTGAAGATAAATGGCTGAATTCCAAGAGAATACAACACAAAGAAAACCATTAGCCCTGACAATTCATAAACAAAGTGAAGAATATTATTCACTCCTTGTTCTTGTAAAATAGTACCCAGGTTTCAAACAATATAAAAGAAGCTCACTTGAATCATTGCAATTATTTAGTCAAAATGAGTTTGTTTATGAAAAACTGTACCGCAAGAATTTTTTTTTTTATAAGAAGCAAAAAGAGGGAGAAGAGGCAGGAGAAAACTTTATTGTAATCCCAACAACTATGTAAATAGCTATATCTTTGTTTTCAGCCTTTTTTCCTTGTATTATCTTCTTGCTGACCTATTTTTTCACTGAAAAAAGAGTGTCTGAAACACATTGAATGCTTCTAGGTCAGAGGTTCCCAGCGCCTGTGCACCATGGTGACAGTCTCAGGAGATTTTCAACCAGTAGGAGTGTTCACAAATCTCTCATGAAAACCTTCAGGTTACCAGAGGCTAGAAAGGTTTGGGCTTGGTGTGGGGTTTGTTTTGCACCGGATGCATTTGT
This sequence comes from Erithacus rubecula, assembly GCF_903797595.1. Taxonomy (NCBI): domain Eukaryota; kingdom Metazoa; phylum Chordata; class Aves; order Passeriformes; family Muscicapidae; genus Erithacus; species Erithacus rubecula. The sequence goes on from NC_136689.1 coordinate 105,350,082, forward strand.
CTTCTGGCTTTGTGAATTTGTGATTCCCTGGATCACTTGGCTGCCTAGTGCCAGAAATTAAAATATATTTTACTTTTCTTTCTGTGACATTAAAAATGCATTGCAATGAATAATATAGTAGGGCTGTGTATAAAACTAAAGCTTCTGCATTCCTTTTAAATGTTTGTTCTTTAACAGAGATTCTCTGAGGGAAACTTATTGAAATGATGAACAGTAATTTAATTTTTTATCATAAGCATTAGTGGAAAATAAAGGACAAAAGTACTTTGCAGGGATGAAGAAATGGAAAAGATTTTTATCATGGGAAAATACAACATCCAGGCTGAATCTCAGGCAGTGCACATTCTTTTTCTGTTCAAAGAGTGGCAATAAGGAGATTATTATTTAGAGTCTAGAAACATTTTCTATTTATGTCGTAAGCAGCAAGTACTAAAGTAACTTACCATGAAAGTGTGCTTAAAAAAAGTATATAGTCAACAGATGAAAGCAAAGCTTTGTGAGAAATCGTTTGTAAATTTTGAAAAAAAAAATTCAGTAACTTCTGTTTTTACCCAAAAATATTCTGGAGGAATGTTAAAAATAATAGCAGGTCAAATCATCAACTCGTTCTCATCAGTATTTATGATACGAGGAAGACCTTTTGGAAGACAACTAATGAAAACTGTTCCAGAAATTTGCCAGTTGTTCAGAGATTTGAAATATCATGCCATATCACTGCAATTTCATGGAGAAAAATATAACCCTGTAGTAAGACATAGTATTTATTGAAATTTAAGACACCTATAGAACTCTTCAGGTACCATTTTTGATGTTCCTACTCACTCATGCACAACTTTTTCTGATATCAATGTGAACCTCTAAATAACAAGGAATAGGTCTTTGTAAACTGCCAAATGTCAGGAAAAAAAGATAAAAGCAGTGATGTTCTTCCCCTTTCCCAAAAGAAATTATCAGCTGATAAATTGAAGTCTAAAACTACCGAATCAAAATATGAAGTATTTTATTTTCTCTACAGATACCTCATAAAATGACATCCTTTATAAAAGCCAACAGAGTTTAGTTTCAGTAGGTCAAAAGGATTTACTGAGGCACGCATGCTATTCCATTTCTTGATGACAGGTGCTATGTAGCTTTGTAATATTTTGCATAAAATGTAGATAAGCTTTTTCTTCAGGACAAGCTCAGACAAAGCCCAAAGATATTTTGAGATTTTGCTGAACTATGCAGGATATCCACCAATAATATTGTATACAGACAATTGTGAATAAAATACTGGAGTTTTTGGAGTATTCCTTTAAAAGTCCCATCTGTAATAGTGAATTACTAGTGACAGCTGTGTATCAGTTTCTCACAGTTATAGTAGCCACACGTCTTTCTTTGTCTCTCTCTCTTTCTCTCACACAACACATAAAGACATGGATAAGATAAAAATAATTTTCCTGTTACAAATAAAAATCATTGTTTTGCCTGCCACTATATCCCAAAAACATGACTATTCTCTAGCAATTTACCAAAACTTAATAATGCTAAAATAATATCTTGCACATATTATCCTGAAACTAAGAAGAGAACTGAATTCCAGAAGAAATCCTTTGTGTAGAGGCCTTGACACAAGAATATTACCTCAGAACAAGAATACCTCCAATGATGGAAATTTCTATGTGAACTTCTTCCAAAATCTTAGTTAATCTGTACCAAAAATGCTGTTTTCATTCTGAATGTGCTGTTAAGAAGCATTAATCCTTTTATTCTTGTCCTTGATATTATTCTAAGGACAATAATCTCATTGTTGAGGAGAAATGGTATAATGAACATTGTATAATATTCAAAGGCAGGAAGCATCAATATTTAGTGCATGCATTTTGCCACTCTACTCATAGCAAATCACATAGAGTAGCAAGGATGAATACAATGACAATGGCCCCACCAAACTTGCAGCATTCTGCACTTCAGTTTACCAGGTCTGCACCAGATGCACGTTAAAAACAGCATGCCTAAGTCAGTCATGAAAAATGCTTTGCCATCAAGGCCACCTAGTCCCCTCCATGATATGGAGATATCTCCCAGCCATGTGCAAAGGAATGGGAGATTGATGGGGCAGACCTAGTTATGCATAGCTAGGAGTGAATGTATGCTTCAGAACACCAAAACTTTCTACACAGCACATCTGTTATGTTGCTATGCAGCTTTACACTTTTTGTGCAGTTTCCTGATGATGAAGGTCTTCAGCTTGCAATTAATATTATTAAAACCTTGGTTTGAGAGGTAAGGGTTTGCTACTGCTCTTTCTCAGAAGGGCTGTGCCCAAAAAAAGAGGGTTTGGTTTGAAAAATATATTTGTCTAATGCCACCTAATTTAACTACTGAGTCAAAGGTTCATACAGAAAGATTTTGCTCCTGAAACCATTGATATGGTTGTGTATGTCCTCAGTGTACCTGCATACATACTATTTATGTATATATACATGTAGTCATGAGTTTTGTGGGCACAAGACCAAATAGTTAAAAGCACAGTGTATAGTCTTCTGATTAGGTTTAATACCATGAAACTAAGTAGAGCAATAGAAGTAGGAAACCTAGTGGAAATCTTATTTTCATTTCACAGAACTGAACAAGCCTTCTGGAAAGAAGAACCCCAAGGAAAAAAAAAAAAATTTACAGGTTTTACTCTTTCTTAAGAAAAAATGTGAAATCAATTTGTGAAGCAAAAGTACAAGTCACAGAAAAACAGGTGAGGAGCAAAGACACAGTAGGAGTAGTTGCATAGAGAAATTCCAGGTAAGCCTATTTTTTGAAAGCACTTGAAAACACTTTGGAAAATAACAATGGTCTCCAAGGATTCCTGATGGAGAAATCTCATAGTTGGTAATTTTCACTGAAGGTTCTCAAATACAAGCAGTGACTTGAAATGTCACCTTTCTTCCCCTCTAATCTCTCCAGTGGATGTCCAGCTAAGAACCTGGGGATCTTACAGCAAGTAAGCTGTTAAACTTTTTGCACCTAAAAGAGTAAACCCTATCACCTTGAACAGGATTTTCTTCATGGGCATCCAGTGTCCTGTGGATTTGAGTCAGGACTTTTCTATTATTGCCACCCAAAATGCCAAACCCAAATGTAAAAATTCTGTAAAGAAGACACGCAGCAGGGAAAGTAAGCACCTCCAGAAGAGTGGGGAGCACCAGCAGGTAGTGCTATTTTACAGGTTCAGAACTTTCAAATTGTCTCACCTCTGACACTGTGACTTTGGGTAAGCAGCCTGACTTACCTGTCATTTCTTCTTTGTCTTCTCTAAATAAGGAATTAACACACTTTGGTGCCAAAGAGTTCTTAAGATGTTCAATCAATGTATACACAGTGCTGAGGATACTACCTTTTGCAGACACTAACATTGATGTTTTGATGTTCCAAGCTGTGGTTTTATTTTTCTCCTTTGGTACATGCCAGTGACCATTATGTACATTAGGACTCTTGAACAGTTCAGAGTCAACATAGAGCAGGGCTCTTTTGTAGAGAACCCAGTTTTGAAGGCAGTAGAAAAAAGGGCTATAGATTATGAAAAAGGGCTATAGAGTTGAGAAAAGTGATGTGTGGAAGAGGTAGGTAATGAATAATTAGGAATTAAATGCAAAAAGAAGAATAAGACATCATCCCATTAAATGGTGAACTATAACCCACCACTGCAATGTGCTGTGAAAATCAAAAGTAGAAAGGAATTTGAAGATGAATTAAAGAGAAGCAGGAATTATAAAGAAGACAGTCATTAGCTTAGGCATAAAATGCTGACTGCCTCAAAATGAGACTATGCTGTCTGGAGAAAGCCTGCCTAACACTTATGTTCTTTCTTAAACATTTTTTGCTCTGCCCCTGCCAGGTGGACATGTGATCCTGTGCAAGGCTCTGATCTAGTTGAGCAATTCTTATATTCTCACACTGCAGAATTAGCTGCCTCTGCGAATGAGAACCACAGCACTTTCCCTCTTTCCCCTTCATAGTGGAAGGAAGAAAAAAAAATGGGGAAATTACATGACTGGTTGTGATTGCAGGTCTCAAGCCAGCTCAGAAATGCTTCTGGGAAAGGAGGAATGGGATGTGAGGTGGATGAGAAAGTGGTAAAGAAGAGGAAGTTCCTACAGACTCCGCATGGATGAGGAGGAAACAGCAAACTGGACCCATCATCTAGGTAATCTAACATCTAAGACTCCAAATGATGGTCTAGCCATTTAATAACATCCTAATACCCTGCAGACAAAAATCAATGCTCCTTGAATTCTTTTAGTCACATGGAAGACCAAGCCTGTTGTTCTAGTGCATATAATAGTCTCAGAGCAGTTAGCTAAAAGTGAAGCTAGCTTAAGAGAAAAAAGGGTACCAGTGCAGTGTGAATCCTGACTAAAACTATCACTAGAAATGTCCATGCTGCCTACAAGCAGTCTTTTAGCTCTGATCTCAAGGGTTATTTTCCTACATAATGAGAACAGCACGAGGAAGGAAAATCGTAATGCAGATTCTTGTTCTATTAATATTTTTTTTTGAGCAGAGGCCTAATGTCTGCAGTGTTTAACAAGCACTAGAGGTACTAAGCATTTTTAATAGAACACAGAACTTTACTGAAGAAGATTTTTCCCAAATGAAATCTATACTGAATGGAAACCTTTATAAGTCTAGGAACATCTGTACAAAAAGTATCTGAATCTTTTTTCTCACTTATTCTGTAACACCCTTTCTCTGACTTCCCCAAATGATATTTTGATGATGCTTTTTATTTTTATTTAGTTTCCCCCTTTTCACAGATCATGCTATGTTTTAATGCAGGTGACAAAATTTTACTAATCACTGTATACCCCTTGTTTTCTCTGGTTTGCATAAAAACGGGGAGATTAACGTGGTTAAACTGTTCAGCAGGTCACTGTTAAGCAGTAAAGTGACTGAATTCACATCCTGGAATAAGTTCCAGGTGGCTGCTTCTTTTAAATTCGGCGGAGGAGGGCTGAGAAGGTGGCGGGTGCATCATCCCTTTGTTGGGAGTGAGCAGCAGCGCTGACCAACAGCTCCATCTCCTGCCCGACGAGCAGCACGGCACTGAGAGGAGACACGAGTCACTTCTTCACTGCCTCGCTCTGCTCAGGCAAAAAACACATGCTGAAATCTGTATTTTAGGTGTTCTTCTTTGCTATTTCTGACATTAACTTCTCATGCTTTCGCTGGCAGCCAAAGAAATGGTGCAGAAATCTAATGTATGTAGATAAACCCCCAAAACTGCCTTCAAAACCTTGTTATTATTATACATTTAAGCACCTCTAAAGTAAGGAAGGTACAAATAATGCCATCCCTATTGATATATTGATATATATATATAGATACAGATATATATATACCTACATATGTAGTTGAATATGAATATATGAATATATAGCTTATTTAAAAATAAGCTGCAGACAGAGACACAGAGAAGGATGAAAATTAAGAAGTTTTTTATTTCAAAGTCTTTCTTAAATTGTGTAAAATCAATACAGCATAAAAATTTCATATGCATAAGACTGAAGGATCATGAGTAAACTTCACTCCACTCTCTGGAGTAGGAAAGTTCAAAGAACACCCCAGTCTGGTAACTACCAAGCAGAACCTTCCACTGGCAATGTTGTTTATACCTGCATATTGAAATTCAGCCATAAAACTGTTTAATATGCTTTTCTCTGGCAGAGGCATTAGTGTGCATTGAATGACTTATGTCTTTTGAAGTCTGTCACATACTGCATTTAGCTCTTACCATAAATTCCCTAGAATAAAGTGGATAATGGAATTGTTTCTCAGCTCTCCCCTTACATTAACTGAAGCATTTCTTATACTCATTGCCACTTTCTGTTTTCTGGCTTTCAATAGCAGCATTAATACAAGTGGAAGTGTATTATCTTATCAGGACTTTATATTTTCAAATATCCAGGATGCTGTCACATTGTCTGCTTCCCACATAAAAGCTGACTTGGAAAAGAGAGGCTTTTCTCCCCACAATCAATATCTGAACAAGTGCTATCCAGCAAAAACATCTATAGTCTAGACATTAAAGCAAACCTTTCAGCAGCACATCCTGATTTCTGCTATGTAGCATGACTGTGGAAGTTTATTAAAGCATGTCTTTCAGTCTCTAATTTAATGCTTTGTACCATGAATCCCAAACCTTGGAGGCTCTCTTCCCTGCAAGAAAATACATAAGGCAAAGGATCAAGCAAGTGAGAGGTCTGGACTGAGATAGAAAAATGTGACTCAAACCTGCTAATTATCATCTACCAGCACCTGTAATCAGGGACTGCAATGAAGAGCCCACAAATCCATCAAAACAAGGTACAAGCAATAACCAGCCCCAGCAAAATAAGAAAAACAGAAAGACAGCCTTACAAGTTTACTTAAAGACTTTTGCTCTTAGGGAGAAGCACAGTGTATGAAAACCCAGAAACAAAAGCAAATACTGTCTTACCAATGTGAAGCCAAATAGAGCCCTTCCCACTTGTGAGGCCCCTTCCTACAGGGTTCCAGAGATTTTGTTTTCTAGCTGAATATGGCCCATTTATCTATAATATCTTCACACACACCAGTACCTGCTTCCTTCACCTACACTGACAAAGGAGATGAGGGTCTTAACACCCAAACTTGCCACAGCTTTCAGAGCCATATGAAGGAGGTGAACAGGGAAGATCCTGGCTGGAAATTACTGCTCAAGAGAGTGAAAGGTTTCCCAGTATGTTTTCAGACATTTTCCAGTTTTTTGCAGGCTGTATTCCATTTTGCTACACAAACAAATTAATACTGTGATTTCCGGTCATGCCCAGGATTTTTTACACAACAGGGGATAGCAGAATATGGCCCCTCATCATTATATTTGGTGTCATTTCAGTAAATGGCAAAGACATGCAAGTGAACTATTTAGTATTTTCTTTACAAGGACAGAGGAGCTAAAGATGGTGATTACAAATCACTCTGGGGCATGCCTATAAACTCCAAGTAATCCATTGCAGGGAGATAATGCTAACATATAATGGGAGCAAGGAGATCAGTATTCCCTTTTCACTGTAATACTAGGAAACATCAATATGCATTGCTCTGCTAATACAATGTGTGTTGTTTAGCAAAGTCAGAACAAGGCAAAAAAAGAACAAGATTAGAAACCCACGAAAGCGTGTCCTGCGCGCCGATTGGCTGGAAAACGCTTTTGTGCTGCAGCCGAGCAGCTGAAACCCAGAGACTTGTTCATTACTACCAAACCCCAATGTCAAAATCAGAATTTCTCTCTGTGGCCTCAGAGCTAATTCTTACCACAAATCGTGGCTTTGTTAGCACGTACAATAATCTTTGCTTCCTGGAATTTCACTGGCTGCTTTTCCTAGTAATAATTAAAGCCTAGGATGTAACTAAAGCCTGCTAAAAACTTCCTATCTCCTAAGAAAACCCTTTTCACACCTAGTCCTCTAATCTCCAAAACAAAATACTTCGGCTCAAAAATTCTTGGAGGCGTCTTGCAGCAGGATAAACATCGCCACCCTTGGGCTGACCTGAGTTTTAGGAGCTTTGGCTGAGGAGCAGGTAACAGCTCTTTTGGGACTGCATCCACAATTTCGGCTTCTTTAGCCTAGCAAAGCTGTGCAAATGGCTTCTGTCCTGCAGAATTTCAACACTTTCAAAGGAGAAACCCGACCTTTTTTTTTTTTTTTTTTTTTTTTTTTTTTCTCCTGTCTGGTGGTCCTTAACCAGATATGCTTGTTAAAATCCTCTAATCCTGTATTTAGTCTGCTAAGTGCCATATGCATTTTCTGTGCCCCCACATTGTTTTTCAGTTCAGGTATATTTACTGGCACTTTTATTGCCTTTCTTATGTCATAATTTCCAGCCTCTTTGCCTTGAGTATCTGATGAATAATGTTCTATTGTTCTTTCACAGAGGAGAAAACCGTGTCAATATAGCTCTATGAACCATGTGGGAAAATAAGTTTTTATTTGTTTAAGTTCAGCACTTAACAGGAGTCAAGTAGTGTGGAGTTAGGGGAAATTCACATCTTGAAATGTGGATTGAGTCTATAAAACCATTAAAATTTATTTTCCATTGGAGGATTGTGAGGTTAAGCCATTAACTTTGTGAATTTGCAGAGGTTTCCCAGAAGCTTACTCAAATCTAGTGTTTGTATGATGTTAAATCTATCCTACTTATTACCCTAATAGCATAAATGACCACTCATGCAATGGAGAGTGACAAGATTTTCCTAACAGTGCCTCTGAAAACTCAGGGTCACTTTGAAACTAGGCAACCTACAGAAACAACTGTATTAAAACAATATGGGTTTTGTGAAGCTGGTATTCTCTTAGGGACTTTTCCAGTTATTATTCAGACAATCCAAAACCACCTTTGAGTAGTAAACACAGGGAAGTGTTTCTTTTTGTGTCATGTGTGTTCTTCTGGTTTTGTTTGGTTTTAACTAGGGCAATAATAATGAACATAACAGGGACTCTAAAGGACAGTGATGATGAATACATAAACTCTAGATTTCCTACCATCATTTTAAATATTTAATAAAAGAACAAGTCTTTAGCACATTAATTTACTTTTATTACTTTCTTTGGGGGATACCTGGGCACTAGGGGCACTTCCCATGAAAATTTAAAAACAGCCTACTAGTTGTTCTGTATTCCACCATCCAAGGAATGTTGTGTATCAGCAGGGACCCCACTCAGCTGCCTCCAGCACAGCAACAACAAAACACAGGAAAATTTTTGCACATAATTAGGCCTTTCTAGCTGTGTTTGGGAGGTACAAAGCTGTTCTAAATTGAAGAGGTTATACAGTTCTTCACATTCAAGTGCTTCATACTGGAGGTCTGAGAGATACAAAAGGAATCTCCACACTCAGTCAATGCAATTCTGAGCTGAAATATTTACTTTAGAACTTGTAGCACAGACCTTTTTGTTGTAGAACAAGGGAATGTGAGAAAAGTTTAAAAAAATACTTCATCTCATTTATGTCTTAGAAATCTTGCCTTAAATCAAGGTCTTGAGAAATGAAAAGATTTGCTCTAGAGCCTTGGGAGGAAAATAGGTGGGTTTTTTTCCCTCCTCTATAGAACTTCTCTTGAAGATTGGAAACTGTTAACTAGCCCAGTTGCAAATTTTTGTGAGAGCGGGGCTGTAGGTCAGTTGTTTGTCTGGAGATCCTATTGATAAAAAGGTAGCAGGAAAAAAAATAATATACTTCCACAAATGTACTTTTTTAAGCCTATCATTCAAAGTCAGTTCTTAATCTTTGAAAGACCCAACATGCAACTTTACACTGCATTGCAGTATCTTCTAAGGCGAGTTCAGACAGCAGAATGCTCATCTGAAATTGTCTCAAAGTATATGCATCTAAAACCACTCAGGTTGCTAGGGTATTTCAATTACATTTATTTTGAAGTAATTATTTCTTTTCTACAGTAATGCAGAGTGCATAATTGTACTCTTGCATCCAACTGTGGCTTAATTGCAGCAATATTTGCTGGTAGCAAAAAGGAAAATTATTGATGGAGTAAAAGGTATTTGCTATATTGTACCTCCCTCAGCATTTTTCTCAGCAAGGTAGAATTAATGGGGGAATGGGTGACCTCTAAATGTGCCTGAACTCCACTGCATTCTGAAAGGATCATTGTCCAGAAGGCAGTTTAAGATAATTTCCTTAAAAGGCCATTGGCAAGTGCCTAAAACCTCTATTGATCCTGTTCCAGCAGGAAATATCTTAACTTCCCCAGTCTGAGAAACTAAAGATTTGTGAACTTCTAAGCTGCACATGTGGCCCAAACTGCTTAGAAGTGTGAAAAGCAGAGAAAATGTTTCCTGCTAAATATAGGGAAAGCAAAATCTTGATGATTGCAGATATCAGCAAAATGCTTGGCAGAATGAAAACCTGCCTTTAAATGGATGGTGGTTGAGAGCACTTAGCCAGTGCCAGTCAGGAACATCATTCATACAAGTTCACTTATTGCATATGTTTTGATAAGGCAAAAAAACCCAGAAAATGACTGAGGCTATTAAAAGATTATCCAGCAGGAGGAGATGAGACAGTCAGTTAAAGAAGATTCCCAAGCACAAAGGAGAGAGGAAATGAGTTATTTAGAAAAGAGGTTATTTATACCTGCTATGGATCTGTACATAAGGATTATTTAGACTAAGAAAGCAATGAATCCCAGTGTACAGAGAGGATTTTTTAGACATTTCTTATACATTGGACATGTGTGACTGATACATAATCTTAAACATATTTAGGAATGTAACTGCAATGTTGGAAACCGAAGTGCAAGATTTTTGCTTCATTGGCATTCAGCTGATATTTAACTATGGGTGTTATCTTTCTGGTAGAAAGTCTTTCAAGTTTTGGTGCCTTCACCAGCCTCTTAGCTGCTGCCTAAGCCTATCTGGTGTGTGGAGCACAATTCTGTGCTCAAACTATAGACCCAAAATGGGAACAAAACTTTCTGACATGAGCAGGTGTGCATCTCACTGTGTCCATCATATCAGCTGTGCCATGATGAAGGCACCCTCAGGAGTGAATGGCCTCTCACCACAGGATATGAAGCATCTCTTTCAACACCAACACATCAGAGGCAACTGCATCAGATCCCATTCAGCTATCCAGGATCCTGTAAGTATCCATCAGACAGAAACCATCAGGGCTGGTTTCTTGACTCTACACTTACTCTTTTTCTCAAAGACTTTAGAGTTGGGATCATTGAGAAAGGCACTTTACCCTCCCTAGCATATCCCCCAGACTTGTGGTTTAGACACCAGGGGGAACCAGTTCAGATCACACACACTGGATATGAGAAAATATTTTTCCATCTCCTAAGTCCTTCCACACTGACTAGTGGGTATAACCAGGTGTAAGTGATCCTCCTCAGTGTTTTCTACTGGAAAGGCATATCTGACTTAGCAACTTAACTCCAGGGAATGAAGAACAGCTAAGAAACATCAGCATTTCTTGTTTATTACTTCTATTTTGAACTGTTCTGTTTCTTTCCCTCTCAAAAACAAACCTCTCTTGGAGGAACTATCTCTAAAGACTGTGTAAGTACAAACTAGTTTGTAAGACTTCACCTCAAAGCTCAGGAATGAACCTGCACCATCTTTTTAGCTGTGCAGTCATAACCTTACAGATTAGTCTGTTCGGGCTGTGGTGGCTTCTGCTCAGCAACAAACTGCATACAAACAATGTACTGAAACCCATAAATCATATACTAACTCCATGGCCATCCAAAGCATGCTATTCTCACCAGCATATTATAGCCAGCAGTGTTACAAAACACAGTAACTTTGAAATATTAAAAAGCTATCCAGTGTTAGAGGTTGGGGAAGAGTGATGTTGTTGCTGATGGATCATGAAAAATCAGATCTTACAACCACATTACTTCAGTGACAATGACTTCTCTCATCTATATTATGTGTTTTTAGACTAACATACAGCCTTTGGACCAGACATGGTTTCCTGTAATAACTTCAGACATAAATTTTAGTAGATTATCTCATTTGGAGCTAACAAGAGACAGAGCCTACAGACGCCTTGCTTTACAGGACTAATGTCTATTATTCACAAACATTTCCATTTTCTTTTCAATAAGGACAGAACATCTTTTTTTCTCTAATGGTATGAGTAACATGCCTCTGAAAAACTGACTCACTGTCAGGATTCCTAATGGAAAAAATAATCAGAGGTTTATGGCCATTTTTAAATTTAACTTTCAGCTTTGGCAGAAGCAAGATGCGCAACTAAAAAAAATATAATAAATAATTATGAATAAAGCAGAAAAAAACAGATGCTTGTAGTACCAGAAAACATTGATACTATAATAAAAAATAAGCCTGCAATATTTATAGTTGAAAAGCAGAATTATGAACCTATATCTCCTTCAAATTTAAACAGATTAATTTTTCAGTCTTCAGATAGGTCCCTATTGCTTGTTTCTATGTGAAAAGCAGTAGGTCTCCTAGTTGCAGTTCGAGTACAGCCAGAAAATTTGCAAAACTGTGGCTTTTGGCCAAAAATATAAAATAATTCTGTGAAAGCATCCTCTGCTAAGAGACTTCCCTAAAATACACTAAATATATACCAAAATATGCAGTAATAGTCGATGTATTCATTATTTATATAAGGTAAAGCAAATTCAACTGCTGGGAATACACCTAGGAAGTTGGAGAGTTAGTTCAAGGTCCTGCTTCAGGGAACAATTAATTATTTATACAAAGTGGAAACAGGTTTGAAAGAGGCTGGAATAATCTGTTTCCATAATACCTGATAAACTGATAAGGCTCTCCCTTGGGAAATGGAACATAATTTCAGAATGCAAGCATGTTAATTCTTTGGGACATCTTCTTGGATCATAATAACACACAAAAAAAATCTCTGAAAAGTACCTTTTTAAGACTTCAGTGTTATCTGTTTCAAACCTAATCATTTATTTGGCTGGAACTGCAGACCCAACATCTAAAATAAACCAAGCAAGCATGCAAGCCCTTCCAACTGGCTCCTAATGGTGATTCATTACCAAGTGGCTCAAAATCCTGGCATGGCTTTGAACCTAGGAGCTACAGATGCATTTTTAAAGGTGTTTAGGCACCTAAAGATGCAGATAAGAAGCTGGCAAAGTTTTAACCATTAGGCAACTCTTTCCATCTTTAGGTGCCTAAGTACCCTGAAAAGCTTGGCCCTGACAGCCATGCTGCAGGCTCAGTCAGCCACTGGCCCCTTCAATTTTATTTATCATCTTGGAAATAGCAGCTACCCATATCCTTTTCCAGTTGCCCTAATTCACTTATTTGAAATACATAATGGATTTTGCATTACATGTATGACTAGCAGGAAAAATTTTGTACACATCCTGCTTTTATATTAGTGGCCATTGAACCACCTGCAGTTTCTGGAGACTGGAAACATCAGGTATTTCTCATTTGCAGTGATTCATGTTCATTTCTACTTGGCTCAAAATCCAGGATTATCCTTCTTGGAATGATACAGATGATGAGCAACTTTTGAGATATCTTTACTTGAATAATAAAGTCCAGCAAACCATAAATTTTCTCCTTATCTCATGCAACATTTACAAATGTGCAGCCCTTCCCATATTAAGAAAGACAAGTACCAGCAACCATCAGAAATATCAAACATAGAACAGGGAAGACTTAAAATAGAAAGTTCAGGAGGTTATCTTTTTTTATTTTTTTGTTTGCTTTATATAGTTGACACCTAAAGAGGAAGCTTACCTTGTAAGGAAATGATCTTTAGACAGATATTAGTCTCTTAAAAGTCTGACAAAACTTACAACTTGTACTCAGGATGATATGTGCTTGGTATTTGCTTTCCCCTCTCCTTTCCAGCTTTGCTCTTACTCTGTGGCAACCAGCACAGTATCAGTCATGCCTGATCTAGACCCAGAGGCTCAAGATTTTTCTATATGAAAGTTAACATGGATATTTTGAACTTTACTTCTTTCCACTGCCCTTTTCTTTACTACCAGCAGCAATACTTTTGCCTCTTCTCAGTGTATTGGGTACTGAAGAAAGGACAGCCATATCAACACTAATGAAACAACAAACTGCATTTTGCTGAAGTGCTCTATTTCACAGAGGATCTCTTAATAAAAATGAACCACAGTTTATAACGTTATGACTGATCAAACATTAACATCTCTCTCTGCAGATTAAATATCACTTTCAGTGCATTCACTTCACTTTCCCATAAGGTTTACTGGCTTTTGGTACTGATCATGATTGATGCATTTTTTATATGCAACATTAAACCCATGCTTTGCCTGTTTCTGGTAAATGAAACCCACTTCTGTTCCAAGTGGTAAAACTTGTATCAGTGTTTTACCTTATCCACACCATGACTCCTTTCTCAGACCCAATGCTACATATAAAAACCTTGCTTTCTTTCCTCTCTGGACTGCCTAAAATTTAATCATTTTGAAGGCAAAATTCAATGGAATTAATAGCAATTTGAGCCTGTCACAGATGATGGCCTAGATTAATAGTCCAGCTAAACTTTTAAATGTCTTCGAGTGCTCGAGGCACAAATGCTTTTTCTTCAACGTTCTCTCAGCTACTTTATTTGCCACATACAGCTGAAGAATTCCTTAAATCCTTCATTAATTTTCAACCTTCACGTGTTGTCACAATCCTTTAAATTTCATTTCTCTTCTAGAAGGACTGTTGGCTTAGAGGCAGAATCACCTACCATTTGTAAAGGGGTGAAATATAAAAGTGTCTTTCTTTATAAAAAGTAATGCTTTTCAGTGGGATCATGCCCCAAGGGACTAAACACTGAAAGCTGATTTTTTTTCTATACCAGGTGATTGCCATGAGCAACCAGTTCTGGCAGACTAGTCAGCTAAAAATGGTAGGTGATGCTGGATTTCACATCAGGTGTCCAATGGCTTAGTTCCAACCCATGTGTTGGAAGGCTACACCTGTGTTTGCAGGCAGTGCAGTGAAACCCAGAGACAGTTATGCACTGCATGTCTGTGGAGGTAATGAGGACAACCAACCATATCATAACATTTTAAAAGTTATGCTAGAGGATAAAGCTCTCATTTATTTATGTAAACCACAACATTGTTCACAAAAGGGACTCTGAGAGACCCATCCCAGAATACTCAATTACCTTGTCGCCAGGATCTTTCTTCTATGAGGAGAAATTCAGTTCAAAAGGGTCAGAGAATGGAAGTGAATATGAATAATTTATATACTAAAAAATAAACCAGTGGACTAATCAATCAAATGTGCAGTTTGTTCTTAGTTCTTATTTGATGTTTGGTTTCATGAGCAATGAGTCAACTCAACTTAGATAACAGACTTCCAGATGAGATTTAGTGACATAAATCTAAAGACAGAAGTCTCCAAACTGCTCTTGAAGCAGTATCAGATGAACTCTGCTGGAAGTCATCTCCCCAGTGGCTTAAATCAGTTTGTTTTTAGAAATTATCAGGCTGATGACACAGGAAATAGATATAACTGCTATCCTAATTTTTGCTTCAGCAACCCAACATCAGAGGTGGCTTTAAACAGAAATGTGAGATTTTCTGTATATTGTTTGTGGCTGATGTTGTTTGTCTCACAAATTATTTTGAAAGAATAGTCAAGCAATAAACCTCATCTCTACTTTGATTTTTCTGCTGAGCTTTGTAGTCCTCTGTACAGTGCAATTTTTTTTTTTTTTCTTTTCTCAAGCACCATATATAAAGAAAATCCCTCTGTGAATTTTAGGATGTCTCTGGATTTCCACTATCTCTGCTGTAACTAAAAACTGTGCATAACATATTTGACCTTGCTTTGTTCAATGGTAATTGACTACAGAGGATGTCTTGATTTATCTTCTTTAAACATTCATTATTGGACATAATTGCCATATCTCTTATTTTCATTCCCTTGAGCAGCCCATTTTAATCTCATACCATATGGAAGTGATTGCAAGCCATCAACAGCAAAGGAAAACCTGAGGTAGATTTGCATCGAGATAAAATGCATCTGCTCTAAAATTACTGGAGTAATTTCACTGAAGAATGACATAATTCTGGATTATGTCAATAGAATCAGTGTATTAGACTGGGTAAGAAGACATTTGCAGTCCCCTCTGTGTAAAGATATTGATCAGATAAAGTTAATGACTACATTTGGTGATGGCTAGCATAACATGATCCTTTGTTTTGTGTATTGAAATTTGACAGGACAAAATATGTCTTTATCAGACTGCAAGTTTCCTTTTATGTCCCACAATGTCATCATGTTTTATATTTTGGATTCATGTATTATTTCTCTAAGGTGTTCAAGTACCTGCTTTCTTGAGGTCCAAGGCTTAATATGTCATTAAATTATAATCACAGAGTCCTGGCTTTGGCCAGGATAGAGTTCTGGGACT
This sequence comes from Erithacus rubecula, assembly GCF_903797595.1. Lineage (NCBI taxonomy): Eukaryota > Metazoa > Chordata > Aves > Passeriformes > Muscicapidae > Erithacus > Erithacus rubecula. The sequence goes on from NC_136689.1 coordinate 105,366,000, forward strand.
GGAACTCTGAAACTCTGAAGAGAACTCTAAAAAAAAGGACTGTTGTGGTTTAACTCCAGTACACAATACACAAGAGAAACAAGTGAGGCACAGTGAAACTGCTCACCACCAGTGTAACAATTCACAACACATTCCTCAACCAACTCCTACAGTTTACACTGGTGCTCTGTGGTATGGAATATTCCTTTGGCCAATTCAGGTCAGCTGTCCTGGCTCTGTTCCTCCACAGTCTATTGAGACTTCTGCAGGCAGAGCAAGGAAAACTGAAAAGTCCTTTGCTTAGGGTAAGCTCTACGTAAACAACAACCAAAACCCTCAATGTTTTATTAACATTATTTTCATACTCCATCTAAAACAGAGCACTTTACCAGCTACTAAGAAGAAGAACTCTATTCCAGTTCAAACAAGATACACAGAAAAGCCCTTAGGGCTACATTCTGAGGTTATCTGTTCTACCTTACTAGTCTGCATTCCCAAGGTACAATGTGCATTCCAATAAAAAAAAGAGGATTGGCTGGAGAGAGCACTGTGAAGAAAAAGATGGCAGTAATCTTTTATTACCTTTAAGTGCCTATGTACACAAAACTAGAGAGAAAATAGGAGTGCCTTGACAGAAATTCTGGCTGACTTTGGATTCACAGTAGCTATGAGATCAAATAAAGTTAAACAGTCCAAAACTAAACATAGTTTTCAGAAATAGAACTACTTCCTTGAAATTCTATGGCTGTCTTTGTACTTCACTTTCCTCATTTCCCTGTCACCCAAGAAGCCTGGGCCAGACAGAACTCTGGGAAGCAAAGACCTCAGAGAGTGATTTCAGAATACCAGGCAGTCAAGGACCCAATAAACAAGTTTTGTGGCTAGCAGTGAATGCTGAAGAGCTTAGGTAAACAGTGAAATAGAATAGATCTAGGAACCAAGCCTGAACCTGAACCTCTCATTATCCACTTCACTCACAACTCTGCTCCTTGACCCCACTGCAATGTGCTACAGATAACATTCCTCAGGACTGACTTATTTCAGAATGGACTCTCCTTGAAATTTGTGACTGGGTACTAGCTGGTACTTCATGGCCTTGGCACCAAAAGCCATGAGAAAAGAAAGTGACTAAGAGCTGAAAGAACTCTGAGAGACAATCCAGTCCACAGTGACTCAGTAGCTGTCACTACATCCTTGTGTCATAAACTGGCACCACTAAATTAAAAAAATTTAAAGTCATTTTGAAAAAATTAAAAGTCATTAAAAAAAAAATCCTAAGTCTGGTCCAGGATATAGCTGATCTCCAATAATCTCATTGTGTCATTGAACCACATTTGTTAGTAAGTCAGTTTTCTGAATATTAGATTGCTTCATTCAATTCCTTTTAGCAGTTTCTTGAGAGCCTTGGAAGTCATCATAACTGCTGATTTTATGGAGTCTAGGGAATCTTATCAGAGACATTTTCATGTATTGCAAATATTTTAATTCACTGTGAAGTAGCTGAAATCCAACAACTCTATAAAATATTGACCATGTTTACTTCTAGAGAGCTGTGTCAGGAATTCTTGAGCTAGGTACCAAGGCAATTAGTATGTCAGATAATCCTTTAATTAGATTAGAGAGTGCAGTTACTATATGTCAAATACCTATTGGTAAATGAAAGAGTCTGTCTTGGGGTTTCCTAAGTATGTAAGGTCTATTTATTTGTCACATAGTTGATTTAAAACTACTTCTAAAGGACTATACTGTTCAAGAGAATAGTTAGGTAGGTTAATCTGACCTGAAAAGCCTTGAAATACTTATGTTTGTTGTGTGAGCCAGGGACATATTCCACATCTAAGAGATTTTCAGATCTAGGAGACCTATCTCCTGTCACCCTGTATGGCAACATGCTGGAAAGAGGTAAACATCAGCTCACTGCTAGGCCGCACAGGACAGGGTGTATCTTGAAATTTTAAAACTTTATATGCCTAATACAAAAGAACAGCCACTTGTGCAACATCAGGTCCCTGGCTAGGAAGCAGCTTTGATCTAAGGTATTTTATTGACAATTACGTGGTCATTGCTCAGTGTAGTATTTTCCAGATTTTTTTTCATCTGACTCTCTGATCTCTGAAGTCTGATGGTTAGTATTGAAGCCATATCTCTTCTTCCCCTAAAATACCAAAATCAAACCAGTAGTCTGTAGACTATGCTGGCTAGAACATTTTCCTCCCAAAAAGAGGTTTCATAGAACAGAATGGTCTCTTTTCCTTTTCTAGCAAACTCTAAGCAATTCAGCTCAATGTCAATTGAATTACATAAAATTCTACTTCAGCTGAATTTTTGTCAATGAGGTCTTTCAGCGCCATATATATGTAACATGCCAAATGCTGGATCATGATTCTGGAACATGGAGAGTGTTAGTATTTCTAGAGGCTCTCAAATCCCCTTCCTCTTTGCCCTATTTATAAATAAAGCCCCCGTTCCCAGTACTTGGTAGCTATGTCCTTATTCTGCAATTGAATAAAGTATATATTTGCATACCTATCAAACCTGTGATAACTCTTATCACAAGAAAGCTGTTGAAAAAAGTTTGGGTTTTTACCAAATCACTTAGGATTAACCTGGTCTCTGTCAATGTCATTCAGTGAAAAGTTTACAGAGACACTGTATTCGAGATTTTTACTGTTTAAATGAATGTTTTGAGAGTATAAGCTGAGTTGTTGCTTTTAAGGGCTTGGTAGCTGAAGAAACATTCCCTGCATGAAAATTGCATCCAGTAACAAACTTGTCCATAAAAAAGCACAGAGCACTGTTTTGTCACATGAACGTGTTCCTGCCCTTTTTCATTTTTAAATACAAGAGAGAGCTTAGAGCAGGATGATATATGCCCAGCAGGATAAAAAAACCACAGACTGAACCACTCACCTTCATGTGTTCTAACAGTTTGTATGAAGTAATGAACATGACTACAGAGCTTTTAACTGCCTCAGGCCCTGTACTAGGAATTCAGAATACATGGAAGCGAGATGTCAGAAAGAAAACAGTACTTGATTTTGAAATAAGAATGAATTTTCTAACCATCTTCTACCCACCACACCTATGAATTTCTTACATAGTTCAAAAAATACTGAAATACATGGCCTTCTGTGGGATGAATAGTAATAGAATCTGACAGCACAAATCATAAAACAAAGCTTTACTGGGGCAGTGGGAATGATGAGCATATAGCAGCTCACCTGATTGCTGATAGCAGATACAGGGTCATGACTGATGCTGTGGCTCTGGTGGACTGCCAGGGACACTTGGTGCCTATGTCTGCATGTCTGGGGCATATGGCAGCAGCAGCCAATCCTGCAAATGCCTTTGGAATGCAGTCAAGTCGTGCCACTCCTTGGGTCCACCAAAGATAAAGTGATTTGGGAGAATCACACCTTACATGAATAATGTGTGTGGCATTCTGTCTGCATTATTGATTATGGCTGAAGACAGGGTGTCAGGATGCTGCATGTCACCTCCTGTTTAGAAATAAACATTTAGGTATACATATAGATACATTTAACATTCATATGTAAAATTTCACTGAAAATATCAAAATATTGTATACTGAACTTGGGTGAATATGTAGCTAGAAATCTCTCTATTGCTGTTTTTATGTGAAGAGAGTACTATGTTTCTCTTGGACAGAAAAAAGCAGACAACAGTCAGCAATTGTCATTCAATGCTCAAGCATAAGCCTACCTCTGAGACTTGAAAATACATTTTAAAACTTATAGACTATGAACATGACTTTTAAAATTGCACTAGCTGTCCTTTTCATCTGCATAGATGAAAAACTTGAATATTTATCTTAATTATATTTATATTTACTCACCATGCATGGTGATAATATCAGCAAAAATAATTGTCAGAATAGCTATTTTCCAATATCTATTAGAAATATGGCTAGAAGAAATACAATTTTTCATTGGTTTGTTTCTTTTATTCTCTTTATTTCTATCAACTTCCTAGAATGATAAATGAATTGTTTCTAGAAAGGAGTGAGCATTTTTCTGTATCCTTCTTTATCTGAGGCAAGTCTGTTGATCTGTTGTCATTTAGAAGAGCAAATTTTAAGACAATCATCTAAAAACCTCTCTTCATTTTTCCAAACCACCTATAATTACTGTTAATTGTATCATTTCAGAAATTGGTGGAGCAGTATAAGAAAGGGAAGTAAAAAAGGAAAACATCTTCACTAAAGCTCTTGGAACAGAGAGGTTATCTGTGCCTAAAGGGCATGTGAGAAAGCACAATGCTGAGAGCCTGCAGCATGTTCTATTTCTTAGATGACACACTATCATTACTGAATTAGTCATATTATTTCCTATGGTGAGCAGATGTGTTCTATTACTTGAGTGTGGAGGTAAAAAATAGATATTTTTTGTTGTTGTTGTTCAAGACCTAAACAGTCTAGGGCTAAGACCTTAGGACTAGTTTCATTATGTTAAGAGATTCAGTACATATGGGTTTTCAAGAACAAGTCTAAGATTTAAAGGATGAACCACGACTCCAAATTAACTTTTATGTCACAACATAAATCCCTGCAGTGAAGGTAAAGCTACCCCTAAGTTTAGTTTTCCCCTCCTACCAGCTTTCAACTACTATAATTTCATTCAGCTGCCCTTGATCCTTACTTGAGGAAATTTATCATGGGGCTCCCTGTATTTCCTGCAAATATCTCATTAAACCAGCTATCAGGGAACTGCTGGTGGTGTCTCTAGAGTTGATTTCCATTCCTTGGACTTTGGCTTTAAGACCCAGGCAGTGGCACACTAAAGACAAACACCTGCAACTACTCATAGGGTTCTATGAGATCTGGGGACAGGTGTGAGCAGATCAGCTGAAGAGCATTGAGTGCAGAAGTGACAGGATCATTCTGACCAATTGCTCCTTTTTACAGCTTATCCTATGCTAGTTATTATGCAAAAAGTATTTTTAAAAGTGTATAAATTGGCTAGATTTCAAGAGCACATGACTGTGCTTTTGCACATGTTGATGAAGAAATATATGAGGTGTGGTTAATTGATGAAATATATTGTATTTCAACTAAGAAAAAATGAGAAAGGTGTTCAGCTGCTTATTTCTTTATCTCTACAGCACTGAGCTAAATTTAGATTAGAAGGATCATGTTTAATATAAACACTAATGAAAAAAACAGTTTTTTGAGATAAGAATTTTTGTTAAAACATGAAAACTAGATTTAGATGTATATCCAACCTCCAAATTACAGTAGGAATATTTGAACAAACAACACCATCACATCACCTATATGCTATTACACTGTTCATAGCCTTTTAAACAAGCTTATTTTAATCAAGATTAAATAGTAGAAGATATTTTAAACAGAGATATCAATGCCAAGATGCAAAAGTTTTCATATTTTCAAAACAATACCCAAAACCTTGTTTGTAGTAGTCCATTTCAACAGAAAATATGTATGCAAGTTCATAGGCTAATTCATTCACAGTTGCACAACTCTCTTCACTAGTCGATGCTTTCTCCACTTTTGAAAATGCAAAATCAGCACATGTAAACCATGCAAACCTGAGAGCAGCCCATTATGATGTGCATCCCAGCCTGGCACAGGCACGTGCCCCCAGTGACAATGCACATGAAAAATATTAAGAGATTATCCTTTCTTCAGGCCCAAAAACCACATACAACCTGGAAGCATAGGTTTCTGGGGGAGAGTTAGGTAATGTGACATCTGCATATTTTCAACACAGTGTGTACTGCCTGTTTTCATTTTCCAGCCACCAGAACTGCCACAAAGGCAGTTAAATAGTACAGCAACAATCTTCTCTTTCAAGAGTCTTATTATTTAGCTAAAACAAAACAAAGCAAAACCCCCTTCCAATTATAGAGATTAAACTCTTATTCTGCTTGTATAACATTCCCTACCCCAAACCCTGCATAATTGAAATTATCTGTCAACATCCTTAAGTCTCATTCACAACAAAAGTAATTATGAAAGACAATGGGGAACGGGGCTTTCTTTTTGTTAGTGCTCTTTGGTTTTTTGCTGCTTTGGAGAGGAAATTATGCCAACAGAAAGAGCCTTTTCCTATTTACTGTCTCAGTAGCTAGCAGCCCTGTGACTATGGATAATACAGCCCTGAACTGGCCAATAATCTGGGATAAAGAGTTCTCTCTAGTGGCTGTGTGCCATATGTATGTGGCTATATGGCTTCTGATAGACTCAGGGGACAAGTCTGCCCGTGAGTGGCTGAGCAGACATATGTTTGATAGCATTACCTGGTAACATCTGCCATAATAATTAAATCCTGCTGAACACTGGCAGTGTCTCCTACAGCACCTGCTGTCATTCTGTTCCTATAGGAAAGCATTCATGATGAGTAAAAGGTTACTTGACTTCTTTTACAGGTTTGCAGGGAGAAACAGGTTTCTTTAAGGGGAGTCAAGGTCTATAAAATCTCTCTTTCATACATCTGTGGTGGACCCTCATTAGCTGTTGCCTAGAAGACTCTGCAGCAGATAGTGAGCATCTGGAATATAAAAGGTTTGTTGCTAGTTAGAGCTGGATCCTGGAAGGGGAAGCTTTAATGAAACAGAGCAGGGAAACCTCAAGAAAATATTCTGTCTCTTCTTCCATGTGTAAAGCACAGCTGTAGGAAAAAGCAAGATTTGAAGCTCTAAGCTAAAAGGCATGTTTACTGGAGAGCAAGCCAAAGAAAGACTTCGTTTGGGTGTTTGGAACTCTTAATTAGCAAGATACATTAAAGAAAATATAGTGATTTTTGCCACTGCTTCTGGTTGTGAGGGGAGGGTCAGTGGTCAGAGACAGTGGAAATGAAGGCTTCTGGCAAAATGAAAGCTATTGAACTTGATTTCTTAAGAGAAATTTGTGGAGATACATTCAATGTCAGCTTCCCAACTGGGCTCTTGTCTGTTCTATTTCTCTTAAGCAATAAACCCTTTTGAAGATGTATTTTTAAAAATCCATGAACTAGGACTGGATGGAGTCTTGTTTGTTGTTTCTTTTTTTTAACAAAAACCATTCTATTTATGAAAAATAAAAGTATCCAGCTCTTCTTGCTAATAGTCTTCTAGCCTTTTATCAACTAGCACATATTTGTCTGTAGGACAGATACCCTGAGTCAGTCTGTCAAGGCTCTTCCTGAGTGTCTCCATCAGAGGTGTTTTTATTGCATTCATTCATTCACCCATTCATTATTTATTTATTTATTGCTCAATTTGTTAAAAGTCTTTGTTCAGAGACATACTAACAAGTGGCAGGATAAGCAAAAGGAAATGGCTTCAAGTTGTGTCACAGGAGGCTCAGATTAAATATTAGAAAACATTTCCTCACCCAAAGGGTTGTTGAGCTTTGGAACTGGCTGCCCAGGGAGTGGTAGAGACACCAGTCCTGGAGGAGCTGTTTAAAAGACAAGCTGTGGCAGCTGGAGACATGATTTAGCAGTAAAATGTGCAGTGCTGGGTTATTAGTTGGATTTGTTGATCCTAAAGGTTTTTTCCAACCTGGATGAGTCCATGATTTTTGTACATGATGGTGTGGGAGATAAAAAGCTGTGACTGGTTAACTAATGACTGGAGGCTGCAGCAAGTTAGAGAGCAATGGTGGTAACTCAGCTGAGGTCCTCCTTCCAGAAACTCCTCAAAACAGGCACTAGATACTTGCTCATATTACAGATACTAGAACTTGGTACAGAGTAGTTCACAAATGCCTCTAGCTGGTGCCTGCATTTCTTTTTTTTTTTTTTTTTTTTTCCTCTTTCTTTCTTTCTTTAGCAAATATAGGAGTTTAGAAGCTGGTAGGAAAGTTAATAAGTGGAACAGAAGATATTCAATATGAAAAAAAAGCTTGATAATTTTTCTCCTTCACTGGTCTTTGAAAACAAGTGATGTGCACTTACTTTTTTTGTAAATTAAAAGGTTCTATACACTGGCCTTAGTTCACTTTTTTTTCCCCCCAAGTAATGTTTTCTGTATGATAATTTTCTTTGCCTGGGAACACATTATTTGCCCTGAGGTGCATACTTAATAAGGGACAGATGAGAGTAAAAAAAGAACAGAAATCATCCAGCCATTTGAAGGATAAAAGCAAAAGTTCACCTTTTGGAACATACCTATTATGCTAGTTCTTGCTTATCAGCTGCCTATAGTTGTGTTGTCATCATCATATGTGTGTTCACATTTAATTACTTATGAACAGTTCAATGTTTATTTATGAAAACACCTAACCTCTTTTTTTTAGATCTTCTGTTTAAATTATTTCTTTTCAATTAAGCCTGAGCCAGTGAGTGTTCCAGCATGTTGACCTTTAACTGCCAGTATGAGTGATAATTAACACATTAACATTGCCAGTCACAAAAAACTACCACTGTAGGAGCAAGAGCACAGATGTAGGAGCAGCACATTTCACCCTGAAACAAAAGTAGGGTGTTGTTTGTTTAAGGTTTTTTTAAATCAGAATAAGAGCAGAAATAACAGATCTATAATTATTCCCTGAGAAGTTCTAACTACTACATTTCCATGCTGGTTTTTTCATTTCCTTTGGTTAGCTGTTTACAATGAAATGGTAGTGAAAAATGGTAGCATATGGTGGTGAGCAAGGGAGAGAAAACAGAAGTGAGGGAATGTACCAAGACAAAAATAAGTAAAAGTCAAATCTGTGCTGCTGGGTCATTTTCTCTCATCTCTCCTTGTGGTTAATTAACAGTAAAATATGCCTTACACACATTAATGTACCCACAGAGTCCCAGAGTAAGTGATTCTGTCTTCATCCATTAAATTACTGAAATAGCTAGTGTTTCTTAGCCTTGAATTTTAACCAGGGCTTGTAAAGCAGCAAAAAACCAAAGAAATGGAATTTCAAATTGACCCTCAAGAACATTTTGGGTTTTCAAACTATGTGACTTGGTGTACATGTGAGTCAACAATATAATGCTGGGATACAGTATTTTGACTGCAGCTGGAAAAGAGATTACTTGTACCCCCTGTTATAAATTCTGTGAAAGATCAGATACCTAATATTATAAAAAGTTATTTCCCTGGTTCAGCCTGAAAGATCAATTATATTGTAATTCCTCAAATCTGTAACTTCTGCTTGTGTCATCACTTCATTTTATCTCCCTTGTAAATAAATTCTTGGTCTTAGTACAAGAAAACTAAAATGTTCTTTTCCTAATTTAATTTAAGAGAGAAAGGATAAGAACACGGCTTTTAGTCTTAAAGAGATGTCGTTTCTGCTGTTGACACACATGTCAGTAAAAGCAACAGTTTTGTTGCTGGTACAAGAGCTACTGTGCTTTGACTAGCAGATTACAAACAGTCTTGGCAGAGTCAGTAAACTGTGACAGCAAGAGATTCTAGCTACAGTAGAGTACAGTTAGGTAGGATGTAGTGCTAAATGCCTGAGGGATAAAAGAACATGAATTGAAGTTCCCCACAGAGATTTTGGATCTAGTTCATATCCTGTAATAGGACTAGTGCTGAAAAGGAGCAATTCCTTCAATGTAGTGCATAGAGTCTGCTTTTTTCTCTCTCTCTCAGCTTTCACCAAAATTTGGATATTTTATGCAAGAAGCAAACCTAATATCATTGCCACAAGTTCCCATAAGTTTCCATCCATACTTTATCTCTATAAAAGAGATTCTCACTTCAGGACTAGTTCCTATTTGTGTTGAGTAATGGTCATATTTGTTCACTGACTCTAAGTTTATGGAATACTCTGATTAATATTTGAAACAAAAAGAATTCAAAGCAAACTGTAGTCTATAATAACCTGTTAACCTCATTGCCATCTTACTTTTTTCTTTATTATGTATACAGGCATATATGTCTGCTATTATCTGGGCACTTGTTTTCTGTACTTCTGGTAATTTTTTTTTTTTTTGATACTGAGTTCTCAGATAATAACAATGATACTGAGTTCTCAGATAATAACAATGCCCTACTCATCAGTTCCAAAATCCCATTAATTTTCTTCACATCCTCTACCTCAGCAGTAATTGTCATTTTGAGACTAAATGTTAAACTGTGTAGAGCAGCATATCTTATGTTCAGCCATGATTGATGACTGTAGAACTGGGCTTTTGTTTGCCAGTGTTTTGTGGCTGTGGTTTTAACTCCAGGTAACCGCTCTTACTGACCTGATATATTCAGGTGTCCAAAACCACACTATTCTCTGAGGCATTTTGTTTCTTAACAAGAAGTAGAACTGAATTTCAGTCTCTCAAATATTGAGAATCTGTCTTCTAATATAGTGGAGGCTTTTGTTTAACACATGATCAAAGAGCAGAGAGGGCTTCCTCCCACTCATCTAGTTCCTACTTGCAGAAATGTTAAGGACTTACTCCTCAGCTGACGATGAAATAGAGCAGTCCAAAATATTCTCAGGACAGCTTGGATATTTTCAGAAAGTGATGATTTGCCATTATTTTCTCTATGCACTTTCCACCTAAATGGCTGTAAAGAGAAGAAATCAATAGAAAAACTTGGTCTAATTTGATGATGTGGGGCAGTGAGGAAGTCTCTCCTTTGTCACAGACTCCCTGTGTCAGCAGAAAGGAACAGCAGCAAAAGAATAACATGCCATCTTTCAAAGAGATGAGATTGTTGTCACAAAGGAAAAAGGGGAGAAAACCAGATAGCTTTTCACAATCTGTGAACTATCTTATATTTTTGGTTGTTAATAATTCTGCTAACACATGATAGCCTTCAGCATGGTTGCTTTCACTGCATAACTTATCACACAGTATATTGGGGTTGTATTCTATCACTTGATTTAAGCACAATGAATACCAAAGGCATGTTTTGAGTTGGTCTGACTGGTGTGTCTTCTAATGGTGTGCCTGAGTAAGATGGAGTCTAAAGGATCTGATGATCAGGCTGACACAGATTAAGCACAAATTTCTATGGGCACAGCTATTATGATTAGGCTTATGTATAGGGGAAATACCCTCATTTCAGTCTCTAAGTCTACATCCAGGCTGATTACACCATTGTACTTCTTTATTTGTGGTCTCAAAGGCAAACTTTGCTATGTGACCATGTTCCTTGCTTCCCCCAGCGAGTCCACTAATTGTCCAGAGCTCTAGAAAGCCTCCTGAATGCAGCTTCATTTTGTGTGATTTTTTCTCCTTTTTCATAGCTGCTCGGTGTCTGTAGTTGCTTGGCATGTGGTTTTTAAACTATTCCTGTATTCATCACCTGCACCACAAGGAATGTCTCCCTTGGGCTGCTGCATGATGCCAGGTAGTCAGTGGACAATGGGACACAAATCCTGACTTACTTACCTGGAAAATTCAGCTGAAGTGCCATTGCTCTTCATAAACACACACTGCCTTGTAGGCTCAGGTCTCTGCTAATTTGGATATCTTACACTGTAACCCTCTGTAGAGTATCCCATGTACTGATATAGCCTATAGCTGCCAGACAGCTCTGAAGAACTGAGCTGTAGCTGCCTTTCTCTAACAAGAAGAGATCTCTGGCAACATTATGTAAGTCCATAAAGCAAGAAAACAAAAACAAACACATGATGGACTTCCTACTTTATTTGCATCCACCTTCATAACTGCTAGTGAACTTGAACTGGAATAAGGATGATTCCTCTGTTGCCTTCACCTTCTCACTTTTGTGAAACAAATATTTTTGCTGGACTCAGAGAAAAATTCAAGTAAAACTATGCTCTGTCAGACCACAACATCAGTACTGCTTTAAATAGTTCTGAACACCTTGCTTACAAATGTCCTCGTGCTTCTTAGCAGCCACAAAGTGAAGAATAACATGCATGCATTGACCTTAGTATTGCTCTTTTGACAATTTTTTTTTCTCATTTTCCCTTGAGTTTGAGCCCAATTTTTTCTTTCCTTTGAATTTAGCCCAATTGAGCAATATTTCTCTGTCCTGTTCAACAATTTGAATTTAGTGACAATAATCAGTTATTCCAATTATACATGTGAGGTGTGTGTTTTAGTCTTGTTACCAAAAGTTGTTTAAAGAGGAACAAAATGGCAGATTGGAAAAAAATTTCCCCTTTAAAGCCATTGATGATTTGGGGTTTTTTGGTGGTTCCTCCTTCAAACTAAAAACACCCCTTTTATTATAAAGGTCTGAGTAGGCATAACCAAACTTAAGAGAATTGACCTCTAAAGTGGAATAGGAAAGGCAGGAAAAGCTTTTTTATAGAAGAGATATCTAAGTTCTGTTTTATCTTCATGACAGGCTGTATTTATTTTGCAGTTTGGGGGAGTGTCAATAGAAATGCTTGTCTTTGCTGCAGAATTGTCTAAACTTCTGTAAATAATTTAATTGAGCTGTGAATATTCAGTGATTGAAAGCTAATTACTTTGGCTTAATTTGAGTGCTGCCTGACTGCTCTGGAGTTGCGGGTAATTTAACAATGTAGATAGTGAGTGAACATGGAATGTTAAACAGTGACTGGGACAGAGTTAAAAATTAAAAAATAACTCGTAGACTTTACAAGTATGCTGTGGGCTGGGCTATTTGTACCATCCAAGGGCTTTTTGCAGACAGTTTTATGTGCAGTGCTTTCTGAAACATCTATTGGAATATTTTTGCACATCATTAAGTAATTGTTTTCCACTCCCCACAGAATTTTGCAATAATTTTGCTCATAAAGATTAATGGTGTAGCACAATGAATCGCATTCACTCGTGAGCTCTAGCTTTCACTTTTAATCATTGGTTAGGTATCATGCAGATACTTTTTCTATGATTTTCTTTAAACATTTCCACCATGAGTCTCATTGTTTCTGGAGAGAATGTGATGTCTGTGTTTTTCCTGAGGTGGCATTTCACTCATTTTAAATTGCATGGTATGCAGTGCTTCTTCATTTTTTGTTGCTGATACCTGTAAAATGAAGGCATCACTGAATATTCTTCCTAGAGAACTTTAAGCCTTGTTTTCTGGGGTCATGACAAATCAACACTGTTCTTCTTATACACAATTGCATACTTCTAGTTTTCAGCTGACTTGTAATAGAGTCCTAATATGAATGTCTGCTGTTAAATTACATAGATAATTAATATTGAGCTGCCCATAAATTACTACACTTCTAAAGAAGGCTGCATTTTAAATTGCTTTCTTATTTTTTTAAAAGTGATTAGGCAAGCTCAGGGAGTGTGTGGAGGGAGTTAATGTTTTTAAAAAATGTGTACTATGTACTTTCCAATGGAAAGCAAGGGAAATGAGACCAATGGAAAATGGAAAAAAAACGTGAATAAAAATTATATAGTATGCTTGAACTGCTCATCTGTTATTCTGTGAGTCAGTCATCAATAGTGACATGATCATTTTACTAGCATTTTACTAAAATGAATAAATAAAAGTTCCAAGTCATATATCAGTTTACTACCTAACTTTCTGTTCTATGTTCACAGATCTCAAGGAAGACGTGTAAGAATTATCAGGAGAATGGGTTGAAGAGTTATCTGTGTTTCATGAAAATGAACTAAAATAATTTCAAGGTTCTTCTGTACTGAGTACTGTGATGGTAATTTTATTGCAAAATAAAATCTGTGAACATAGTCTGAGCAAGCCCTGAAACTGAAGAGAGGCTGACTGTGCTCTACTAAGAGGAGGTTTCTCCTTATTTTGTAACTAATAACCTCTAAGATGGGCTTCCTGCAATGCTGAACACAGTTTAGTGATGCTCTTGGTCTCCCTGTAACACCACAGGGCTAGTTCTTGGGAATAACTGTAACAATCCTTAAAACCTGATGGAAAAATAGTCAGCTAGGCTACAGGTACAGCAGGAGTTGTTTAATCTATTAAAAATAAAAAAAAATCTAAAATCCAAACCAAACCCAAAGCAATTCCACACAAGATCATGATTGGCTGAGGAATTATGGTATTTTTTCTTAAGGATCTAACCTTCATGTATGGAGAGCTTGAAACCTGTCATACTGTTACACAACAGTCACTACACTGGACAACAGAAAATATAATAGGTACAATAGGAAAAGAGAAGAGACAGGTATTTAAGAATTGTCCTCCATGGAGCATCTGCAGCCTATGACTCCCAACTAAGCTTTTTAGACTAGGGCTAGTCTGTGTGTAGTAAAGTCAGGACAGAGCATTCAACTCACCCACAGGGCAGAGGAGACAATAATTCATACCCTGAACAGCACCCGGAGGACTAGTGTGTACCTTCCAAAGAATGGTGATACTTCACCAAGTTATTCAATAAACAGTATTCAAGCTGGATCTGGATCAACAGTCTAATAACTAATTTTGTGATGTCCTTTTACTGCTCTTATTGTTCACATTTGGCCTAGGAAAGAGTTAAATTTTTGCAGTAGCCATGAGGGGTTGTAGCTGGAGCCATGTGAGAGTGACCAAGACCCTGGTGTTATTCAATAACATCTTACATCATTATTAGGGGTGGGAGGGCAAATTTCTCTCTTTTCTGGGAAGAAGGGTACTCCTTTCTGGAACTTGGAAAAGTGTGGTGGCTGGAGGTTCTGTCTGACATTGTCTTCCATTGTCCCAGGCTTGGTGAGCACTGTGCAAAGTACATCTCTTTGTACATCAAAAGTTATTATTGTTTATTTTCTCATTTCATTGCTGTTTTCTGTAAATTGTTCTTATCTCAGGCAATGATCATTGCCTTTTGTGCTCACAGCTGGAGGGGAAGGGAAGCAAGGGCTGGCACAATTTCAGTGGGAGCAATAAATTGGGGAATACCATTCCTAAACCATGGCATTTTCAGCCTTCCCAGTATGTCATGATACATGGTACCAAAAAAATCAGACTCCTTGAATTTTAAAAAACAATCCACTGAAAAATTAGCTGTGCTCCAGAGGATGTGAGTAGCATGTCTTTTTGATTCTTCCCTCTTTCCTTCACCCATTGTATAAGGAATGTCTCTGGCACAAAGGGATCTGAATCTTTTTAGGGTATGCTTGCAAATGTTTTAATGACATGTAGTTTTCAATTTTGAAGTGAAACCTGAGCAGTGCCTTTAAAACAATTTATACATCCAGTTTTCCCTCCTGGGATTGTCTTCAACCCTGAGGAGATTTTTCAGAAGTTACATATATCTAAAGGGTAGGCCTTGCAAACTCTAAATGCCACAAAGTTCAATTCCTTGACTCTTGTGTATAAAACAATCTAATCTTCCAGATGCCTTTTTCCTAAAAGCATTAGGCAACCCTTGAGGTACAGAGCCAGGATTAAATACTTTTTTTGTGACACTACATAGGAATACAATAACTTCCCTAAGTCTGTTAATATAATGAATATTTTCTGGGTTTGCTTCTTAAAATCTCTTATAATGCTTCTTAAATGCTCTTATAATGAAAGCCATTGAAGAAATACTCCAGAAATTCTACTTTTCTGGGAAGTTTTTCTTCAAGTAACCCACAAATTTAATTCAGATGAGAAGCTGTCAGACAGCTTTAAAATTCTATTTAAAGAAGGACATGGACAAAGGTTTTGTTCTCCTGTGTTTGAGAAGGTGGAAGGAAGAGGCTAGCCATAAAAAAGTCACATATTTCAAATTCTTTTTGAGCCAAGATTTTATAATTTTCTTGGTCTGTTATTGCAGTTGTTTAACTTCACCAGCAGCAGTGGGAGAGGAGCTGCAAAACAGAGAAGTATAGAGAATTCTATGCATTCTGTATCAGGTGGATAACTGATGGATGGATGTGTGATATATCTCCTCAGTCATACAGCAGAACACAGAAGTTTTGAGTGACTGATCAGATTTTTATATTCCCAGTGAGCTAAAAGCTGAAAAATAGGATTATCCTTCACAGTGATTTACTTTGCTATATGAAGAGCAACGAGATCAAGCAAAGTCCTAGTAGTAAATGGGAGCAGCACAGTGGGTTTGCAGCAGCTGAAACACTTGTCACCATCAAAACAGGTTCAATGACTCACCACAGCTTGAGTCCATATGCTGACTCCAGTCAGTAAAAGAAATGCAGGAGACTTCAGACTTCCTGAAGATTAAAGCTTGTTTCTACCCAGCACCTTGTTCTCTAATTAAGCCAATCTTCTCAAATGTAATGTTAGTAATGGTATATTTTCAAATGGAACAGATGGAGAGAAGTCTGGGCAGCCATTTGTTCAATAGGAGTGAAGACTGTGAAAGTGAGTATACCACAGGATTCAGCATTAATAGCATGTGATAAAAAGGAAGAAGTATCCTGAATTGAGAAAATAACACTTTTCTTGAAATCACAGGAAACTAAGGTTGGAAGGGACCTTCAGTCAAAGCAGGAGCAACCTTTAACTTACATTAGGCTGCTCATTCCAAGCATAATTCAAAGTAAGTCTTGTCAAGACAGTGAAGAATTACATACAGATTTTTTTTTTGTTTGTTTCTCCCATAGTCCTGAGGAAACAGTCCATTTTATTCACAAGCTTCTTGAGGGTTTTGATCAATTACTGCTTTAAAATATAGGAGTAAAATGCAGGACATGGCTCCAAACTATTAAATGCTGTGTTTCTGCTCTCACTCTTCCCTGGGTCTTCTTTCTTTGATGTGCTCTGCATAGTACAGGGTAGGTCACAAAAAAGGTAGCAGTACTCACAAGGGAAACTAAAGGTATCTGAAGCTGACCCAAGCTCTTCTGTTCTCTGTGAAGAGAGAGGCTTTTGCAGAGCACCTGAGGTGAAACCCAGCTCTGAGTTGTCCTCTGGAACTCTCTGTCTCTTGAGTAGAAGACTAATTTCCAAATCTAGGCCACTTTCAAAAGTGTGAATGCCTCCCAGGGTACAAGCTGGTGTCAAATCAAAATCCCAAAGGCCCAAGTGGCCTTACCATCCAGAAGGTCATATATTCACAGCCAACTTTTTGCATGTTGTCAGTGTCTGTTTGCTTGAGTCTTATCTGGATAGTGCAAAATTATCAGTTATTGATAAGCAATCTGACGCAGTACTGTAAAGACTATACGATCATGTTACACATAGTGAATTGTTAATTTGAATCCAGTGAAAGGAGTTACTTTTCTTCTGCAAAATCATCCTTTCTTTTTTTTAATGTCTCTAATTGTTAAAATGCTTCCCTGCCCTATTCATTTTTCAGCACCAGAGTAAGTGCTAAGTGGAATTATTCAATCAACATATCTTTCATATTTGTATTTTTCTTGCTTTGGGAAGGAATTCTCTGAGTCAGTTTTGAAAAAGGTACTGCAGTTCCTAATACAACTTGGCTCTTGTACGTCCCTCATGTAAGAAGTGATGTCCAAACTGGCTGCATCCTGAGAGCCTCACATCTACAGGGAACAGCAAATATTGCTTTGGAAAGCCTGAGAAATTATGTGACTTTCTCTGGTCTTTTGCATCCTCTCTGAAAGGAGGTTCCCAAAGTAATTGGTATTTGGTGGAACAATGCAAGGAAACTTTGTTTACTTATACTCCCTCAACCCTACCTATACTTCATTTGCCTTGGGTGCTTCCCCCCATATAATGAGAAAACAGTAATCACTTTGACTTCAAATGATATTTTCCTCATTACTCTCAGACATTCCATGGTGTCTCATTTTTTCCTGGAACCTACACTGACTCACTGAGATGCAGATGAATTCTTTCCTACTCAAGTTGCTTTGTGGACTGTTGGTTTGGGAAGCATGTAAGAAGCCTGAGTTTTTTAGTTTTCTACCTTCACAGGCATAGAAATAGTCTTGTTTACCACAATCATATTTGCAATGCAAATCTGTCTATAAGTTTAAATTCCTTTTTTTTCCCCCCTGCAATGTTACCTTCGCACAGAGGGAGACTTTTGAGCTGCAAATCTATAAAGAATTTTGAATAAAGTTTTTCTTTCAATCTGAATAGCAAAATGATCATTTGTCAGAATTTATGATCATTTGCCTCATGTAGAGATAGGAAACAGAAAGCTGGGACACACTCTAACTGTTTTACATATTTGATCTACTCTTCACACTCTTACAGCAACCTTAGAGTAGCACTTAAATGAGTAACTACTTTCTTTCCAGTGCACTAATGAGGTTTCTGTCCACAGTTTCCAACACAGCACCTTTATTTTGCATAGTACTGATTACTCTTCCACTAGGATTAGTACTGAAGTCTTGCAATTTCACAAAGGGGCTCAAATATGGCATGTTTTGACTTGTATCTAATGGATTTGGGTGAGAGAAATATCCCCAAAAGGTACTTGAGACAGGCAAAAAAGAAAATAAAATATATCCAGCTTGCTCTAGAGCTTGCTGGGCAAACTAGAAATTGAAGGGGACTCTTTCCTACAGGTTCAATAATGAGGTTCCTGCTGGCAGATGAAGGGAATTCAAACCACTTTGTATCTCTGGGAGATGCTTTCCTACTTAATGGCAAGAAACTATTCTTGTTTATGAAAACTACACTCAAGTATTATATCCTAGCACATAAGACTGAGTTGAGGCTGAGGTTTTTTCTTAGAACATCAATTAATTTTGCATGAGGTGAGATTGTACTTTACACTCTCCTCACACTGTAATTTATCTAAGGCTACCCAAAGGTTTTGTCAATCCTTGAACATATTTCAGCAGGAAGAATGGAGATTTTTCTCTAGTTTTACACTGGCAGGTTTGCCAGACCCTCATTAGTCTAGACTATCTTGCAAGTCCACTTATGTTGATGGACCTTGGTTGTCAAATTCTATCTCAAACAGTAATTCAAGTTTCAGATTATAGCACTGATTCTGTTTGCTATGATCACTGCCTAGTAATCATCCACAAGCATATGCCAAGGAATAATTTATTAGAAAAACCTAATTTTCCCTATCACTGCTTTAGGATCAGAACTATTTTTAAAGTCTGACATATAACTATTAGCAAGAGACATTATAGAAGAATATCTGGCATTCATAGTCACCATAAATGAAATAATACTGCTTGATTAGTCCACACTATATGAAATAAGTGAAAAAAGCTTATTAACACACAGTTTGGTTTAAGGTAAAATCACCTAAGGGATCTGAAAGTATAAACCTTTCTTCTTAATATTAAATCTTTTAATAGCATAAATGCTAAAACCTTGTTTCTGAACATAAGGCAAATTCCAAAAAAAAAGGATGTTATTTATAGTGTTCTCCAGTGCAGATATTTCTGCACTCGGTTATTTTTTCTTTTCTCATTTGCCAGTCTGCCATTAATCTGTAAAGCTCTGCTCTATATAATTGTTTCTCCCTTTCAAGACATAGATACAATCAATTGTTTAGGATCTTACAACTCCAGGGGAAAGAAATTTGATACTTTATCCTTCTGAGTACCATAAATAAATTGCATGAAATTGTGGAAAAATTAACACCAATACTTTCAGGCACAGAAAAAAAAAATAGAAAGCACTCTCATTTTTACTGTGTTCCTAGTCTTTCCTTTTAACCTGATTATGCCAGGAATTGTTATGGAAAGCTAAACATCTGACTGTGTTTGGTCCTCTTCATATGCCTCTCTGAAAGCCTGCAAACACTAACAATGGTCTGAAGCATTGCAGCAATTCTGAAACAGGGTTTTCTTTTTCCATCTTCATACATATTCCAAAGGACTGTGCAAGGTCTCTTTACAAGTTGTTTTTGGAGATATCTGCAAAGACCTTTGTCTCAGATTTTCATGACAGTCCAACACAGCCAGTGAAGGAATTTTGTACACCATTAACAGTATAATCTTTTTCACTCACATAGTATAGGACAACATGGGAGATTGACATTCTAGGGGTGATTTTTGAGGTTTATTATAATATTTCCTACCAAACAGAATGGGAAGAACTCAAAAGCAGGTTTATTTAGATAAGACCTCTTTTGAAATGCAAAAGCACACAGGCTGTTCTCAAATCAGTTATTTATGAAGTGTTTGGGTGATTTTATAAGTTTTGTAAGCAGAAATACTTACAGAATCACAGAATCCTTAAGGCTGGAAAAGACCTCCAAGATCACCAAGTCCAACCTTTCAACTTCACTTTGTCAACTAGATCATGGCACTGAGTGCCATATCCAGTTATTTCCTGAACACCTTCAGGGAGGATGATTCCAATACCTCCCTGGACAATCTGTTAAAATGCCTGACCACCCCTTCAATAAAGAAATGCTTTGTGATGTTCAGACTGAGCTTCCCCTGGCAGACCCTGGGGCTATGTGTTCTTGTCCTGCACTTACAGTACAGTGTACCCTTTAACAAGGTCTACTGGAAATCTTTTTACAGAGCCAGTATGACTGTGACAAGCTTGTGCAAGTAATGTTTGATAGCAACACAAGTTTTAAATAGTAAGTTTACTATAAGTTTTGGAGGTATAACTGAAGACCTCAGATGAACTCCTATTATGAAGCTTGATCAAGAAAATGTACAAGAAAATGTACAATTTGTACAAAATTTGTGCAAGAAAATGTAGAGAAAGATTGAGACACTTTTTTCCCTACAATGGTAGTTATAAGGATGTCCACAAGTTAAAAATATCCTATGACAACTTTTGAGAAGATTTTTCACATTTTCTTCAGAGATGTTTAGAAAAAGTCATAATTTTGCTGTATACAGTAAATAAAATGTATCTCGGAAGAGGTTTGAAAGTTCAGATATTTCCATACTTTTGAAACTTGTAGTCTGCAGGATTGTCAAATTAGCTTATTATTAACAAAGACAAATCTGCAGTGTCAATATTATCAGTTCTACCTTGTTTGCATTAGATTTCTGGTGAATACATGTTTGTTTAAACAAATTTCATAATCATTGAATAATTAAGTAGGATGGGGTCTCTGAAAGCCATCTGTTCCAAACCCTGTTCAAAGCTGGTGAAATCAGGTCAGGTTGCTTAGAGTGATTTCCAGTTGCATCTTAAGCACCTCTAAGATTCCCAGCCTCACTGGACATCCTCATATTCAACCACACTCAAGAGCTGTTTTGTTGGTTGGTGTGTGTTTTTTGTAAGTTTAAAAGAGCAATAATAATAATAATAATAATAATAATAATAATAATAATAATAAAATAATCAGAATTTCTTGTTTTCTAGTTTGTTCCCATTACATCTTGTTTTATCACTGTGCACCCCCAATGAAAGTCTGGAAACCTCTTGTCTGTATGCTCTGATTGTAATTATATATGTAATTATATATGTAATTATAATATCTTTCCTGAGAGCTGCATGAAGAAAGGCTTTCATAAAAATTGTCAGTAACAATTATATGCACTGTTCATTGTTCATCAATTTTCTTAATTGCCTATCCCTGAAAACAATTATGTGTAGGCAAAAATGGATAGGCTGCATAAGTTCCAATTATTTCATTAGCTTATTTATTCACTCTTTTTTCTGAAAATTCAATTTTTAAAAAGTAAGAGATCAGCTAGAATTCATAAAGCTTCCAATGCTTTGTGAAATCAAAATTCAGTAGATAATTTATTCCTAGGAAATAATTTAGCCACTTTGATTTATAATGGAGCTTGGAGAAGGGAAAACAGTACCCTCCTAACAAACGTCAGACAGATTGGTTCCTAATTACAATGTTATATGTTCCAGAGTCATGTAGTCTTTTGGGTTTTGTCTGTATTCTTCTCTGGGAAGAGACATCCATATAAAACAGCTGCAACTCCAAAAGGACTTCAAGTGGTAAATTGATTTGATTGATTCAAATTTGATTACATACTGGAAACACATTTAGTTCAAGTTAAGCACATTAGCACACATCAGCTAGAATAAAATTCCAATTGCTTCTTTGTTATTCATTAATGGAACTTAATGACTCCAACAAAACATTAATGAAGAAAAAATATTGGCTTGCATAATTCATTTGGAAAAATTAATTAATTGTTGTATTAAGGGCAGTCTATTCCATGGAGTAATTACTGAAGCTTTGGTGGAGAATACTTCATGATATTTATTTTGCAAGCTGTTGTTTACTCCTTTCATTTCACATCAATTCTGTTATGCAGATAGTATAGTTTTCCTGCTGAAGGAAATGAAACACACTTTGTAATGATGCTCCTAACTAAATATTTGCAATTGATAGGGTCACCACAGTTTAACATTCAAGCTGTTAACATGATGTTTGCTACTTGCAGCACCAACTGGAATGATGAGAAAATTTGTCGAGAGATAATATGCTAAGTCAAGAAGGACCTTTGATAGAGCCAATTCACCTGTTCCAGTGTACAACATAAATAGTCATTTCTGTTCAGCTGAAACTTTCTAACAAATAGAAAATAACTTCTGGGGCCATATTTTCTTCTTGCTGACATCCATCAAGAAATACATGAGAATTTCCCATAAATCCTTAAAACAATGGAGCCATTACCTAAAAACAATTTCTTTTTTTCATCTTTTGTATTTTTTTGTCCAAGTAGTTATTCTGTAAATAAGGTAGATAGAAGTTCATTGTAATTTTGGCTTTCAAAGGAGTCTAAGGTCTTTACTGAAGTAATCCTCAGTTGATAAAATTAATTTAAATTAAAATGACATGAAAGTGGTTTTAGATGAAGTGACAGGTGGTATCATGCAGGAGTCTAGTTGACAGAAAAACCAAGGTATACCTCACTGGAGCCAAGTGTCACTCACCTGATAAGGGATATCTGAGAAGAAAAAAAAAGTAGTGAAATATCAACAGCTCCTTTAAATGTTTCCCCAGGGGCAGTAGGATTTTTCAGTTTGTTTGTTTTGCTTTTTTTCCTTCCATGGAAAAGATATGTTCTTTTATCAGGGTTAGGTGAAAGGGAAATATGTGAGTGAAGATATTGCATGCTTCCAACCAGAATCCCAGAAGAGCCAGTTCACTGAGCACTTGGAAGACTCTGCAGGCTCTAGATGTAAAGTGGAACCATATGTCATTATATTTAGAAAACTGTATAAAAGAAAGCAGAGTTTTGTTCTGTATCTGATTTCTTGTTGCTGCTTAGAAATTTGGTGTGAAATTTAATAAACAGGGTTTGGCTGTTTAATTTTGGCTGTTTAATCATTCCTTCAGCAGAAAAACAAAAGCTGTTCATTTTTATGGCTTTTGGCATTTTGATCACAGACCATGTATGATTGGGGTTTGTTTTTTTTTTCCTCTTTAGGAATTAATTTTAGCAACTTTTGCTGTATAACCAGCAAAGAAACTGCCTGACCACCAGGGAAATCATCTAAGGCTTACTATAATTTATGTGATCTTCTCCCTGCATTTAGTAGGATTTGCATTAAATTTTCTACTTAGTAATACGTATGAAACATGGTAGGGTACAAACAGATGGTGGAGATGTGTTAGTTTAGGTGGTCAGAGATGGAATAAATTACTAAAATTCTCGAGTTTTTGGGTAGCAATTTTTCAGCAAATATTAAGTCCTTTCATTAGAACTAATGAGGAATGAAGTAAAACTTTCAAGCAATATTCCTATGGTTTGAGTGGGGAGAGAGGGTCAAGACACAACCATTTTACACTTATTTTTATGATTACAGAGAAAGATAACATTATTTTTGTAAATTGAGGTAGAAAATGAAACTCATTACCAAACAAAGACATGACTTTCCTTCATCATGGAAAAAAATAAAAATAAAAATAAAAATAAAATAAAAAAATTAAAAAAAAAAAAAAGGAAGATTTAGTAGAAATCTTAAACCCTCTGTTCACCAGCTTCTGATTGCTAGTGGGTAAGGCTTTCCACTGAAGCTGGAAATGACCCACAATATCAAAGGCTCGGTAGCTTCTTTGCCTTTTACTGTTTGGCAAGATTTTACTGTCAAGAGAGGCTGGATTTTATACTATTTTTGAGAACAAAGGACAAAACCAGGAAAGAATCAGAAGACTCTCGAGTG
This sequence comes from Erithacus rubecula, assembly GCF_903797595.1. NCBI lineage: Eukaryota > Metazoa > Chordata > Aves > Passeriformes > Muscicapidae > Erithacus > Erithacus rubecula. Next base: position 105,389,727 of record NC_136689.1, read on the forward strand.
CTTCAGGGGATTCAAGTCTTCCATCTCTCTCCTGACAGTCAGTGCCAGACCAGCAGCAAATGATATGTAAATCTTGCCTTTGTTTTTTCTATTGTCAATGCATGAACATGTAGCATGCCACACGATGGCAGCACAGGCCGCAAAATGCAGATTTTCTGCACACAATAAAGGGGACAAACAAAAGATTTAACATTGAAAATCCTGTCTTGCAAATGCTGCTGAGGGGTAGGGTATCACTGAACAGAACCAGCTGCAAAGTGAGGTTTTCCTATACACAAGTCATGTCTGCACTGATGGCTTTTCTAGTAAAGACTGTCTTTTTGAGGTGGTGTAGGTATTTCTTCTCAGAATGATAAGGAGTTTATTGTCTCTAGTGACCTTTTACTTTCCCACTGCCCCAAATTTTCTGTGTTTTCTTTTTTACACAGAAGTAATGCCTTCATCTCAAGATGCACTCTGTGACCTGCTCCATCTGCACAGGGTGAAGGCTACAGCTTAGCAGGACAGGGCATACTTGAAGGCAGAGAGTGGTTCTAGCAGAAATCTTGGCTTTCCACATACAGCTGTCTCTGGCACCATTTCAAAGATTTCAGGTTTCAAAAGGAAAAGCAAAATGAACCTCAGGAAGGAAAATAAGCTGTAATTTTGAAAACTGATTGAAGGGAAGCTTGGGAGCTGTGATGAAGAAGGGCTGGGTTTGAAAGCTGATTTAACAAGGTGCCCTTCTCTGCTGCCTTTTTAACTTCCCCTTTGGGTTTTTTTACTTCCTTTCTGTCCCAGAAATCCTGGAGTTGGTGCTCCTTTTTCATCTGTCAGCGATTAAGTAGTATCTAGCAGACAAACACACCAAATGAAAATACAAAAGCCGTAACACTTAAAAAATGAAATAGCCATCTAGAAACAAAACCGGACATATCACTTTGCCTGGATGTGGGATTATGACAACTTTTAATCCTATTTCATCCTGAACTGATTTTGTGGTTTGCTGCTGCAGCGTTAAACCTGCGTTTCGCTTGTTGGCAGCAGCCCAGGGTGCAGTTTGGGCTGCAGCTTGGTCGGAAGCTTTTCTGCCATCGCCTGCTGCCATCCTGAGGCGGGTCCCCGCAGCGCCCGGAGCCGCGCACGCCGCGGGCGGGCTGAGCCGGGATGCGCAGGCACAGCGCATCCTGCCCGCCGAGACCCCCAGAGACTATAGCAAGACTGGCACATGGGGAGACTGTAGGGTATAAAAGCCATGGGTTTCCTTGGTGGGGGATCCTCCTCAAGGCACCAGTTCGGGCTGTTTCTGTGTTACTGCACCGTGAATAAACGACTTTATGGAACGAGACATGTGGGACTTTGTCATGGGAAATCTGGGGACAAACTGCTGAGGAAACCTGGTCTGATTGTATGGGTAGGGTGTGTGGGGAGCCAAATGGGGACCAGTTGGGTCACTGGAGCCTCCTGCTGTAAAAAGGCTTCAGTCCCAGCAGCGAGAATCTCTGGCACTGGTAATGCAAATGCCAGAGAGGCTTGTGAATGGTCAGACTGAGAAGTTTCCTAAACAAGTGAGCCCCACAAGTTTCTATTACAGGTCAAAATGACAGAATGGGCAAAAAGATTGGGTTCATTTGGGTTCATTTGGGTTCATTTGGTTCATTTGCTCCTCTGTTCAACTGTGAATCCCTCTGTGTCAGGGAAATCATCTGCTTTCGCCCCAGTAGAAAGAATGAGTGTCAAAATGTAAACGGAGTCCTGTTTATAGTCTGGATTGGTATTGTGTTTTAAAATCAATTGAAGAAATTTTAAAACTAGTTTATTACTAGTAATAAAATTGCTTGGTCTTCTAATATGGAGCACAGTTCCTTTAACTGTTGTCTCTGACATCTTCTTCACTGTAGCTGCAGTGTCTTCTTTTTTGTGTAAAGCATTAAATGTTTTTGAACTATTTGCCTAAGAGAGAGCTTGTCTCCAGGTGGTTCACTTCAACATTTAATTTTAAATATTTTCGTATTTAGGATCAGTGGATTTGTTCAGGATGGAGCTTTACTGACAAGAAGCACAGGGTGGAGCTTTAGAACATGCACTTTCTGTAGGCAGATACAAGTTTCCCAGGTTTTCTTTCAATCAATATCTGCCACCAGGATCCTCAAAAAAACTCTGCAAAAAAAAAAAAAAAAAAAAAAGCTCAGCTAAACTTCTTTCCTGAGATCTGACAGCAGAAGAAATGGAAATGTAGCAGTAGAAAGTTGTAGGACAGGAGAAAGAGAACTTTCAAGCTCTCTGTACTTACTGTTTTGGAGTACATTGAGCAGTAAAATTGCTTCAGTATCTTTATCCTGTGATCTGAAGTTTGCAACTTGCAGCTAAATGCCGTTTTTAAAACTTCCACAAACAAAAATATATTAAATATGGAATTCTAATGTTCATTTCTTCAGCAGTTTCTTTGGGAAAAGGGCTAGATCTAGTGGAAGTCAGTTCTGGAACTATTACATCCCTTTAAGCATGAATTGGTACAAGTATTTTTTATCTCTGTAAGCACATATGGCTAGATTTACATTAATTTTCATCGTTTGTTTCCTTGTTTTTCTTTAAAGCAAACTTGTGATTTGATTTAATTCTTGCCTATAGAAGATTTCTTAGGTAATAAATTGAGAAGTGAGCTTGAAGAAAATCAGCTTGTAACACATTAGTGTAAATATCCTAATTAAAATATTAATGGCTTGTTGAAACTTCCATAATTATGAAAATCAATGCAGTAGAGACACTCTACTTGTTGTCATATATGAATATTAGGAGAAGAGGAGAAGCCCATATTACCTGAACTGAAATAGAGACCAAATCTTTCCCTTTGTAGCGACATGAAATAAAGAAACATGAAGTACACAAATAAACATTTTTACATTAACTATAATTATCATTCTGAAGCAAAAAAAGTCATGTTTCCCATTGTAAGATGAATGAATATACTTACACTCCCGTGAGTACATGAGAGTAACAGTGTAAAAAGTAGCACCATATGATAAAATCCAGATGGAATACAGAGGTGCTGCTACATCTGCTGACTGGAAGCATCCAACTGTGTTAGGCAGTGTTGGACATTTGATAATGATGTCCTTCACCTTTCAATCCAAAGTTCTTTTGGTTCACTTCTGTTGTACTTAACCTTGATAGGCAGCTAACACAGCTGCTTGCTCACTCCCCTGCAGAGGGCCAGGGGAGAAAATAAGAAGAGAAAAAATGTGAAAACCTATGGGTTGAGATAAGGACAGTTTAAAGAGAAAGCAAAGGCTGTAAACACTGCAAAGCAAAGCAAAATAAGGAATTAACTCACCACTTACCATTGACAGGCAGGTTCTCTGCCATCTTCAGGAAAACTGGGCTCTATCACACATCAGAGTTACTTGGGAAGACAGATTCCATAACTCTAAATGTCCCTCCTTCCACCTTCTTTCCCAGTTCTGGTGGTCAGCTGGGATCAGCTCTCCTAACTGTGCCCCCTCCAAAATCCTTGTGCACTGCTAAACTCCTGACTGGTTAGGTGGGATGAGGAGCAGAAAAGACCTTGATTCTGAATAAGTCCCTGAATAACAAAAACATCTTAAAAAAAAAAAAAAAAAACAACCAAAAAAAAACTTATCAATGCTAATTTTATCCCAAACCCTTACCATAGGACCATTCAAGCCACTATATTCTAGCCAAAACAAATCCAATTTATTTAGAGTGCACACTCTGAAGTTCAGGCTCTTTTTGTTTGTTATCTGCTTGTACAGGGTAAGTACAGTCAACCTCTGACCTATGAGTCTTACTATTAGCTGGAGTAACTTCAGACACTGCAGTCTTTGGCTACAAAGTTGTTACCAGCCCTCTTACAGGAATGAAGGAAAATTATCTGCTGCAATACAAAAGGCATAAATGCTCTTTCTCCAGCATGTCACATCATTATACATTTTTGCCTTTGTTTCAGTGGTGTAAATTCACTTCCTAGAGCTTTTCAAGCAACTGGAATATTTTATGCTAATATCTTGGCAAAAGAGTTGGTCTAAGCCATTGCTGTTCTAATTGGTTCAGGTTCACTGGGAATTGGCCCAAGAGATGAATGCTGCAAATCTGAAAGAGCACAAAACTTAAAGAATTGCAAACTTGCTGTTCTTTGCATTTGCATCTTAGATAACAATGCAGTTCATGCACTCCATTCTGGTTCATTTTTCCTGTGAAGTTCAAGAGTTGCTACTTAGCACTAAGAGAGATTTTTGCCATAATTTCTTTTGTTTCTAGCCTTCATTTCCTCTGATAGCTACTGTACCACAATGCTATTATTTTATATATGAACATCAAAAAGAATTTGGGAATGCACTTGTTGGGAACAACAACTGGAAAAAAGCAATACAGCAGTTCTGCCTACATAGCACAGTGCAGACAAATAGGAGCATATCTGTAAAGCAAATTGCCTGATTTTGAGGGGCAGTGTCCACACTGTGTGTCAGTGTCCCCTGTGTGTCAGGGGAATTCATGCTCAGCTACAGCTATTCTCATCCCATGTTCCTGTGTGCTTCACTGCTCAAGGTGAGGGCCAAAAGCCAGGACAATAAAAAAGAAAACACAGTGGAGAAACAAAGAACTTTGACAAGCTTGAAACAGAGATTATGTTGATGACGTGTACCTAAGCAAGCTAAACTAAAGACCCACCCTTCAGCTTCTGAACTCTTGCTTCCAGGCATTCACCAATCACTTTTGTAGTTTGGTGTTCTGCAACAGGTTGTTCACTTTGAAGAGCTTAATCTTCCTTAGAGTTTAATCTTCCTTTCATATATGATTTTCTGATGATTGTGTTGGCCCAGTTGCCTCCCAGGACATTGTATTTTAATGTTCCTTTCCAGAAGAGTAAATTCAAGACTCATGTCTTTTGGCAAAATTAGCTTTACTGGGTGTCTCATGTGGCAAGAGTCAGGTTCAGTTGCTCAACATTTCTGTTCTTCTATTGCATTTATGTTTAATCTTGTTCACAACTGAGTCACTGTTGAGGGAAATTTTGCAATCATTGTTCTTTGAGAATTTTTATTATCATAGCAATTTTGTTGAGAGCCAATTAAATCATGCTACTAAGACATGTCTGGACAGTAAAAGGAAACTGCCTTGTAGCAGCAGAACAGTACTCAGTAAGAGTGTCAAATCACATCAAGTAAAAAACCTTATGAACAAATATAGGAATTTCAGCTTGCTTTTTAAAGCAGGTTCCATGACCAAAAGCAAGGCTAGGAAGCAAGTCAATGTCAACTAGATATTTGTACATGAAATGCTTTTAAATGTATTTCTCTTTTCTTTCTCAAAGTCGTCTCATTTCTCCCTTCTTTCCTCTTTTCTTTTCTTTTCTTTTCTTTTCTTTTCTTTTCTTTTCTTTTCTTTTCTTTTCTTTTCTTTTCTTTTCTTTTCTTTTCTTTTCTTTTCTTTTCTATTACTCATTGAGCAACTAATAATTTTAGCATTTTGAAAGGGTTGCTGAAATGTTTTCTCTTGCTCATTTCATCTTATAACATTTCTTTTCTGTGCTTACCTGGAAGTAAAGAAGTATTTTATATCAATCACAAAGACAAATACATGGAAATACCATTTTGAGAAAGAGAAAAATATAATTTCAGAATATGAGGAGAAGGCGACAGTATTATTCCTGTAAATATGAATAATTTCTTTGTCAGTGCATTAAAATGCTAATGATTTTTTTATATAAGCTCAAAGATATAGTTGATGCAATACTTCAACTTTTTTTTTTTAACTTGGCTTGAAAATTGTTTTGAACAACTCATACTCACACAGCCATTATCTACACTTAAGCTAGCTAGTTTTGATATGTTCCTTTTGCCTTGATCTTAACTGCTTTTAATATTCTCTTCATTCTTAGTATGATGTTATCAGTTGTCCCAGATTCTGCACCTACTATGTCATCAAAAGTTTTCTGTGCTTCACTAGCAAGATGTTCACCAGTTTCTGCACAACTACAGACTTACAAGTTGATCCAGACAAACAGATCCTGTTTCCTTTGTGCCTTTGGGTTTCACAGCCTGGGGTGAGTATGATCTTAATTTAAATTATATCAACAAATTTGTCACTTGATGATTTTAAAATATTAAACCTGTCTTCTTTCTGCTTTTTATTGCAATGAACCTGACTTTCCATGTGGAGTGACCCAGATAAATGTGGCAGCTGCTGCTGAAGGCAACCAGAAAAATATTGCATCCTCGTGTATCTCTAAATTCAGTGAAATACAATAAGTCCTTGATGAACCTCATGCAATATGAATTTAGGGATGTGTTCTCACAGTGTCAGACAGAAGAGATGTTTATGGCAGATGTCAGGTCTCTTATGCTCTTGACAAACTGCTGGCTTGTACATATCTGGCATTGGGCAAGAGTGCCCCAGTCATCAGAGCAGTTTCTACACTGACATTTCTCTCTAGAGTACTTTGACATAAACATCCAAGTCACCCCCACTTACTCCATGATGGTGCAGTTCTTGGACCAGTTCTGGTAGCAAATTCAGCAAACTGAATTTGTTTAGGAGGAAACTCAACCAAAATCTCTGCTCTGTGTATACATTAAATACAGTCATCATTCCTAATGATGATATAAAGCTTCAACTGGTGAACAGCCCTCAAAGGCCCTTTAATCACAGGAAGAGGATGTTCCAGTCAGAGAACCAGCTTAAATCTTGGCTGAGGTCACCTGAAATTGCCCTAATCATCCTCGATGTGTAAGTAGAGGTCTTGGCACTAAGCACTTTAACCTACTGATCCAATGTTGGTGTGACAAATTGTTTGTAAATGTAAAATTAATCTGGAATTTCTGCAGCCCCTGCAGGATTAGCCTCTGAGGCTCTGGTCACTCATTCATGGAGTGTGCAGAGTGGTTCTGGAAAACTCACCTCATGCCAGCAGTTTTGAGCACTATCATGCAATGGTCCAGCTGTTGGAATTTAAACAATATTTTGAAATGGTGTGGTTTCTGTCTTTTAAATAAGCAGATCTATGCAGAGGACAAATCACTTCCAAATTTTCTTTTTACTCCATTTCAGTCCTGTCTTACAATAATTAACTTGTGCAAAAATGCTTCAGTTTACTTTCAATAAAAGGGTTGAGCAAAGTTTCAAATTTAGGTCTGTTCTCATGATGCTTAGAGATCAATGTTCTCTCTGAGTCAAAGACACATTGTACATAAATGCTTTTTAAGGCATAAATGTTGAATTTTATGCCTGTATTTTGTTGCAATGGTCCATAGGGAGGAAATCTATGCTGTGTATATCCTGTGATGGATGTAATGAGTATGGGTCTGTTATCCTAATGCCCAAAAAGGCAATTAATTATTTGCATTTTTTTATCTGAATTACACACATCATAGTACATTTATACTCTATCATAACAATAGCTGAATAATATTCTATTTCCTGTCTTTGACAGTTCCTGTTGCTACCATACTCTTGTTCCCATCATTGATGGAAACAACTTTCAATTATAGCTGTGGTCCTTGCTAACATAACAGCACAACTTGAAGAGCTTCATACACAAAGATCAGGAAGGGGAGTTTTCTGTCAGTCAGGTGTGTGAGATTCTGTACCCACAGATTTTTATGTATATAAATTTATGTGGAACTGATAGCCACTGTCCCACACCTGGTTAAAGTGCACAGTTGAAAACATAACCGCAGCTTCCAGGACCAGCTGATTGCACAGGTTATCTCCTGCTTAAATCAAACTCTGTGTTTCAGCTGCAATAAAAGCAAATCAGAAGTTTATTTTGTTACAACACCGCCCAACTTTTTTTATTTTTTTGGCCAATTAAACAATTTCTTATCTTTTGAGCAGAATTAAATACCTTGCAAGTGCTTAACTGCCTAACAGATTTCAAGATTCGTCCTCTCTGTTGAAATTACATCAAAGACATTCTTTACCCCACCTACATATTATATTATTTTTTTTTAATTTATTATTGTGTGCATGTATATGTCCCTGGAAAAATTTACAAAGCCTTTACTGCTATATAATTTCTATAAGTTCCAAACTGTTAGGAGTTCCAGCTTTTCCATAACTCTGTCGAGTTTCAGAAAATATGTGGTGCTGCATTCTTGGCAGGCATGTATTACATTGCTGGCTGCACTGTGCTCATCCCTGCAAACCCATTTTCAGAAACATTTCACAGGGCAGAGCTGGCCTGTTCTCCTCCCAGGCTTGGCACCTCCTTTGGTGCCTGCTCATGGCTCAGCAGCAAGGGCTGCTTAGCTGGGATACAGGCTGGCAGCAGGGTAGGGATGTGCACCCTCACTACAGGGAAGGATGAAAAAATTGAGGCAGATATTTCTGCCAGGAACTCTCATTCCTGCCAACAAGTTATCCTTTAGCAAGCATTTCATTTGGCCTGTCCTCTCACATGTTCCTAATTGAAGGGGTGAGTGAATACTGCAAAAGTGCTGAGAGCAGATGATGTGGGTTTGTTAAAGACTCTGTGGAGCACTTGAAAAAAATGCATACTCCTCCAAAAAGTGATGACTCAGACATCTTCATATTGAGTATTATATCTTAATCTGATACATGACTATTGAGATAAGGTGCCAATGCAAACATCTAAGAGAAACCAGAGCAGTTTTGGGGAAAAAAAAAAAAAATATATATATGTATATATATATATATATACTTTTAATAATAATCATGAGGGAAATAAGGTTTCATCAATTCAGTATTTACACCTCATTTTATCTGAAGATAAGTAAGCTTTACAGTCAATAAAGAGGCCATAGCTATTCCTAACATCTTCCATTTTTTCCTGATATTCACGTTACAGATCAGTGTGATCCATGCTATACTGTCACCAGTACACAAACAAAGGAGACAGTTATTCTAGGAAACAAATTATATAAAACATCACTAGTTAGGATGGGGGGAAAGATTTTTTTGTCCTAAAGCTAAGACAAAATAGGGTTAATATTTTATGAAACAATTTTTCCCTCTTCCAATTTCTGTAAGATAAAAACTAATAAAGCTAACACTGGAAAAGTTATGATTGTTTGTAATGCTACCCCACATAATGGTATGATCTTTGAATTTTCATTTTGATATTGTTATTTCCTTCATAATTATTAATTGTAAAATATTGTCTGTTGTGTAAATTTTTAGTGGCAGTTCACAGCACTGAGTCTGGAGTTCTAGATATCAGTTTAATTTGAGAGAAAATAACTAAAACCTTAGCTTCAGTAACAGACATCCACTGGTTATCAGCAAAGGTTTTTTTATGTTACTACAGAATTTATTAGTAGCATGAGAAAATAATGTATCCTTTGATTACCACCTAAAGACTTCCTGTATTTGCTTTATATTAATATTATATATTTAACTTCTTCCCTTTAATTTTTGTACTGCTGCAGTGACTGATTGAGCTGTGTACAAAACAAAACCCAAAACATAAGATTATCTTAGGATGGATGTTAGGAAGGCAAGGAGAAGGTGCCAATCGCTTTTGTGTTCTAGAGCACAGGTAGATCATAAAAGGATCATAAAACCTCATCATATACTCTTTGATCTGGTCAAATTACAGCCTCATTAGAGTGGGAGGAAAGAGTTGGGATACTTTATGAGCCTATTTGATTTTTAGTATTTATGTGATAAATTTGTCGTGGTTTGATTGTAGTTATGGGCTGGATTAATTATAGGTTGATCCAGCAAAGTTACCTGTATTTAAAGAGTTGTGCAATGCTTCCTTGTTTGCCCAAGACTACTTTCAGTCTAATAATTTCAAGTGATAAAGAACATTTGCAATGAAAATCTAAGTTCTTTGACATTAGGTGAAGGCTGACTTTTTTCTCAACAGCGTATTTAAGTTTAGCTCAAAAATGTAATACTTCCTTAGAAAGTGAAAAAAAACCAAAACACATATATGTACACACACAACCCTTCCTGTTCAAAAGCTTCAGTGTCTCTAGATTTTTCAATAGAATTTTGACAGTTTCCATGGGGCTTATTCTACTGTCAGGTATATGCCTATTGGTGACATGTCATAATGTCAAATTGTGAGTCTGATTTGCAATTTGCAGACAGCCTATGAGTGTCTGTTGGCTCATATGTAGAGAATTACTTTTCTGAAACATGCTTTGTCTAAGGGTCTTTGAAGTTGACCAAGTCCTTCCTTTTGGTTGCCACTGTAACCATAGGCCTTCTAATTGAAATTAGGTACAGAAGTGGGATTCATTTGACCAAATAGAAACCTTTGTCTTCAAATTTAATGAATCCTGATCCCAAACTCCATTATCTAAATCTCTGCTTACTAGAAATTCACTGCAGGATGATTACCTCATTTGTAGATGTCTACATTTTTAAAATGTAAATTATGCTAAATTATTTGCCCTTTCCTCACAGACCTTCTACTGGCGTGCAGTCAGCTCACACAGATTCAGATTACAGAGAAGATGGACTGCAAGAAGAGAGTGCAAATTGCAGAAGAGATGTTTGACATATTAAAAAAAAAAAAAAAAAAAAAAAAAAAGACAGAACATATCTTTTGAGAGGTAAGAAATGATACCAGCATTCAGACAGAGACATGTCCTGAGGCCAAGGCTGAGAACAAAAGCAAAGGGTAAAAGAAAGCTAGGATAAGAAATGGATCTGGAGGCTAGAGCTAAACCCAAAATAGTAAGAGTAGGCCAAGATCAGAGAACAGAACAAATTGCTTGGGGAATTGCTTGAATATAAATAATGTAATTTCTCCATAACATATGAGGCCAGTAGTTTGGAGTTGCAGATTTCTTCAAGGTATTTGCTGATGGAAACCATTGCATACTGAGTTTTCAATGCACCTCAGCCAAAATAAGACTCTAGATGTTTCAAAACAATCTATTGCTTCTGTAGATCTTGTTTAACTTTGTTGGTCATCAATATTACCTGGGCAACTTTAAATCCAGCAAATCTGATTTTTATACATAACTGGGGTTTTTTTATGTCACAGATTTATCTGAAGATATTACAGAAGTCTGAATGAATATTCACATTGTTCCATTTGAATATATTCTGAAGGGTAATAATCAACAAATTTTCAGTGGAAATCAACAATAATTCACAGTAAAACACACACTGTCCCATTTAAAATAAAGATGAATCACAAAAGTTGTAAGGCCAAACCAAAAGCCATAGCAAACAATGACAGATTTTATGGTAGTCTATTTTCAGTAGGAACTCTGTTAGACAAGCTGGTGCCCTTCTCATCTCACATTTTTGTTCTAATAAGATAGTCCTTTTAACCTAAAACACTTGTCTTATATTCATTCAGAAGGCTCTGAACGAGATTAAAAGAGCAAGAACACCATGTGTAACAGTCTTCTGATTAAAGAATGCTTTGTCCCCTTACTCTCCCCCTAGAAAAATACATAAAACCAGGAAAAAGGTAAGATCACTGAGAAACTTTGAATCCCATTTTCATTCTTATGCTAGTATACCCCAACTTGAGGTTGACTGAGGTTGAGGTGACTTGGTTTCAGGTCTTTTTTGCTTTCCCCTCCCACCAGTTTCTCCACAGCTCAGTTGCCCCAGCACAGTGGATGTAACCACCCTACACCTCATGAGTATGGTCAGCACACAAATGCTGAGCTCAGCCCTTTGGTGCTGCCTGCTCCATGAGGCAACCTGGAGTGTCACAGATGCTCTCCGTACTGTGTGACCTCACTCCTCCTCCTCCTCTTACAGCACCAAAAAACACAGGCACAGGGCTGGAAAGAGGGGCACCCTTTGTATGGTCTGAAAAAGACCAGTGGCATAAATATTGACAAGGAATGAATATTAAGGTATGTTCACTGCCCTCAGAGTTAAGGAGGTGTGCCCTCAAGCATCTGTGCCTGCTGACCCTGAGCTATGCAGAAGCAGCAGGAGGAAGCAGCCAGTGGGTGACAGCAGTAGTTGACTCTGCTTCAAGGGACAGACAGACCCAGGTGTCAGTGTGACCTGCTCTCTAGACAGTTTTGCTATTTGCCCAGAGAGACCTTACAAGAGAGGATTAAAGAGCAGACAGTGTGAGTGTCTGCTGTGCATGCCCTGACCAGGAAGAACAAGGGCATGAGCCTTCCCATGGGTAGCCAGAAACAGCCTCCCATCTACAGACTCTGGTCCTCATAGGGCATTTTAACCACCCTGATACCTACTGGTATGGCATAACCAGCAGCTGGGCTGCTTGGAAAGCACAGCTTGGCAGAATAGGACCTGGGGCTCCTGGTGGACACCATCAGTCAATGTGCTTTGGCCACAAGGGAGGCCAATGACATTTTGGGCTGCATGTGGAGTGTTGCCACCTGGTCAAAGGAAGTGATCCTTCCCTTCTAATCAGCACTGGTGAGGCCACATCTGGACTGTTGTGTCTACTTCTGGGGTCCTCAGTAACAAAAGGCATGGACATACTGGAGACAATCCAAAGAAGGCACAAAAAACAATGAAGGAACTGGAGCCTCTCTCTGATGAAGAAAACCTGAGGAATGTGAATGTTCAGCCTGGAGAATATTCAGGTTGATCTTATTAATCTATACCTGCACCTGAAGTGAAGGTGCAGAGGTGGCAGAGCTCTTTTCAGTGGTGCCCAGAACACTGGCAGCACCATCTGAAGATCAGGATCTTTACTTTGAAGGTGACTGAGCACTGGAACAGGTTTTCCAGACAGGGTGTGGTCTCCATCCTTGGAGATACTCAAAATCCACATGGTCCAGAACAATCAGCTACAGCTTGAAAAAATAGGTTGGACCAGAGGACCTCCAGACATCCCTTGCAATCTCAGCCATTCTGTGAATTTCTTTCCTTGAAGCTGGATAACCAACCTTACATTCCACTTGTCTCCTGATCATAATATCATAACCCCCCCACATTGATACTCTTCAGCTTTGAGTTTTTCAAAGCAGGCACTGTGTATTTTTTACAAATTATCAGCAAGATGACAGAGTAATGTCTTGTACTTTTAATATCCTGAATTTGCCAAGTACAAATTCCAGCTAGACCCCTCCACAGCTCATGCTGCAAGGACAGGTACCACTTGCATTACAGAACTATAGTGGCACAAAATCACTTTCATTAAAATTTAAAAATCCAATCCCCTGCAGAAATAAGCATACCTATCTTCATAAACTGGTTCATACACAGGAAGTGAAGACTTTTTATAGAACATCCTTTTATTTTGCAAAAAAATTTATTCCTCACTGTTGTAAAAAATATACCTAAAAATATGATGTTAAGATATTTTTGACACAGCTAGGTAGACTGCAGATTACCTAGCTGAAGGGAAGAAATCTTCACAATTTTAAGGCAATTCAAGACAGTAACAACAAGTGAATTATACATTTTAAAATATTCCATTTATAAGATTTACACAAATGTTACCTGGTACTTGGTATCTGTAAACTTTAATGCTTTATACAAAGTTTCTGTTCACATAGTTAGAAGATACAATGAAAATAATGTTTTGCAGTTCTTTTTTTAAAGCATCTCACTAATAGTTTTGGTTTTACATAAATAGCTGGTTCAACTCAGAATTTCGGTTTTTATGAGACAAAAAAGTAGAAGTGATTCAAGATTTCTACTTTGTTCAAAAATGGGGCGGGGGGGAAGTAATTATTTATGTTTGCTGAAATGTAAAAAAAAAAAAAAAACCCAACTAAAAAAACAACAAAAACCAAACCCAACAAAAAAAACCCAAAAAAACCAAAAAAAAAAAACCAAAGAAAACATTTTTAAGGTAAATTAGACTAGGAATTCATTAATTTGATTCAAATAATGTATTATTTTAACTCTAGAAAGGTAAGTTGGCAACCATCTGCTTTAAACAGCCAACACTGATTCAATTTAATTCAATTACACAAATTTGGTCTATTCTTTTGGAAAAGTACTACTACTGTATTTCATGAGGAAAGAAACCATACTCACAGGGGTTTCTCTACACCACCTTCCTAATAATTTCCAAAGAGTGCAGTTATTATATATCCTAGGTCCTTCTGAGCCACAGGATTTTTATATAATTTAAAATACAAACAAAAACACCACCAAACATTAAGAGAGGGAGGGGGAGACATTACTGTTACCTTAAAAAGCATATAGCCAATAACTAAACATAAAGATGGAAGACACAAAGCAGCAAGAAATCACAAGGGGACAGACCTTCACCTGGCATAAAGTCAGCATAGCTCCACTGGCATCAGCAGAGAAATTCTGACTTGTATCAGTCACAGATCTGGCTGTCCATGTACAGAAAATTTTGTTTATGTAAGTGATAAAGATGAGCAGTGTTCAGAAGAGAAGTGTTAGCACACATTTTTTAAATCAAGCAAGTTAGTAACACCTTGCTTCTGATCTAGTATTTTGCTGCTGCTGACTGTCATTCTTGTCACTGGAAGTGTATTTACTTTAGGATTAATTCATTACCACTTTCAAATGATACAGTAAAATATATTTAACATTGGTCCATGAAGTTCTTAATCACAGCTAGTTCTTACCATAAATATTCTGAAGCCCATTTACAGTGTGAAACATAATGTTTTAAAAGTACTATTTTATAATGCTGGTAAGTCTTTATACTGATACGGATTTTCACTGACCATAATTCATATGGAATGAACTGCAACCACTGGAAGACAGCAGTCACTGAAATTCAGAGCAGCATGACTCTTGGTTGTTAGCAATTATTTTTTTTACAGATCATTAGCTATGGTAAATTTTTAAAAATATCTCTAAGGCATATGTTTACAGAGCAAATCCTAAAAGCAGACTTATAGCTACAGAAATAAGTAATTGCACAAGTTTCTCATAGGCACTGAGAAGTTCTTTTAAGGCACAAGAGAATTCCCAGAGTGCAGGAAATAGATTACTTAACCAGGAGTGCAAATATTTAAAAAAACACTTAAAACCTGGGAAGCAGAGGTGGAATTCCACCTGCTGCTTATGGCAGCATTCAAGTCCCACTGCTGTCATCTGCCAAAGGTGTTTCAGACTTTTGTGTATATGTTTGTGTATATATATATATAGTGTATATGTATGCTTAATCTAGTACAGTAACAAATGGGATTCAGATGGTTTCTGCCAGAGATGTGTGTAAACACTGACCTCTACAACTGCCCCAAATTAAGCTCAAAACAGATGGTTTCTCCAGTGTAATTTTGTATCTTAATAAAAAGGTAGCTCTAAAACACATTAGTAATGCAGTGTGCTCAATCCATTTGAGCTGTATCTTCTGTCAAGCTCTATTTCCAAAAAGAAACAGCTTAATGAAGTCCATAGCAGGGCAAGTAGAAAAGGCAGTGGTAGCTACACTGGCCAAAACTCTCGGCAATGCTCATCATTTCTGCAATGATACTATGTCAAAACTCACAAGAAACTGAGGTACAAACTTGTCTGCAGTAAACATGAGATTTATATTGTATTAATTTGAAGTATGATAGTTTCCTCTATTGCATGATTTTTTTTGTTGTTTTTGATCTCTTATTTTCTTAAAAGAAAAATACATCTTTGCATACAATGCTGATATCCTATGTGGTGATGCCATAAATCCCTTAGGATAGCAAGTTTGATGGGTGGTAACCCATTAGGAGAAAAATATATTTTTGAATATTATTTTACATATATACAATATATATATATATTTAATTTTCAATCAAAATGTAAAGTTTTATAATATATTCTTGAGTATTTTTACGTCCAAAATGAAAAAAAATATTACATAGCTCAGTTCATATAATTTAACAAAGTATTTGATATCCACTAACAATATGATTTGCTTCATTTCTACAAATTTAAAAGAAAACAAAGAAACAGTGAGTTATTATAAAGCCTTCCTTCTCCAAAGCCAAACAAAATAAAATTTTGAAGCTGGATAATTAATTAAAAGAACACCAAGTTTTGCATTGTGAGCAATCACAAAGAATGCAAAATCTAAACTAAGTAGAAACTAGCATTACTATATTAACCTAAAGAAAAAGTATTTTGGATCCCTTTTTTCTCATAGAATGTGTCCAGTGTAAGAAAATGTGAATTTAAAGCAAGAGTTATTTACACTCTCACCAGTCTATCTTACTTTTGATAAACTTCTACCCTCTCAATTCCAAAGTACCTAATATCACAAAGTATGACAGCCACTTATTTACAGGTTTTTTTCAGCACTCTGAAAGGCACGTTTATCTTTTGATGCATGTTTCTGCTAATGTCCTAAACTTGGGTTCCAACTGATCTAAGAAGTCAAGTGCCTCTTCTTCATGCTGATCACTGCAGCAGCCTACAGAGCCAGCCAAGGATCCTTTTCCTTCATAGTTATATGAAAGAAGATAATCTTCAGAATGCTTCTGTTCTTCATCCTGTCTGCATAGGTGCACCTTCTGGATAGGAAAAGAACACATCTTGTTATTTTCTTAAATTGTTATCCTAAACATATTGCAAAAAAATAATTTCTTTTTGATTTACCTTTCATTCAATTATTTTTAATCACAGTGTGTCCTCTAATGGATTCCTACATACAAAAAATGCACATGATTGGTCTATATCATTATGACTACAAAATATAAGTATTTAATAAAGAAATAATTTCTACTAATTACATATGTAACAGTAAAAGAGGAAGAACCGGTTTAAATAACCTGTCAAGCAACTAAAATTCACTGAAAATTAAAAGACTGATTTATACATAACTAGTTAGACAAGTAGTGAGAGTTTTTTGATCTCCAAGAAATGAACTACATTTTTAATCCTGTACATTCATTCCCGCTCCATTGCTAAGTAAAGTATGAGGTTTAAATTAGCACAAAGCAAGCAGTTTGAATAAAAGCAATAAGACATTCTCAGAAAAACTCACAAAAGCTTCAGTAGTTATTCTAAATTATTCAAAATTAAATATAGCACACTGCCTATAGTTTAAGCCAAGAGAAGAAAGCAATTTACACTTATGTCTGAAATATGTCAAGGATTACTCCGTGAAAGAGCAATATTTCAAAGAGGATGCAGAGGAGCAAAGGAGAGGAAAAATGAAATTAAACCAAAACCAGAAGGCCACCTTTCTAGCACATTTGCATGTCTTCCTTGAAAAGCCTGTATATGTTGACCATAACCCACATTTCAAAGAAAACCAGTTTCAGAACACTTACTTCGCCTAAACGAGGATGTGTGAAATTATGCCACTCTGAGTAGGAGTATCTACAAGTATCCATCATAGGCTGTCCTCCTCCTTCTTTAACTGATCCCAGAGTCTGATGTCCACCTCCCTTGACTGATTCCAAGGTATGCCCTCTTCCTTTTGCCATTTCAAATGTTTGCTGCTCTCCTGTTTTCACTCCATATCCTCCTTGACCACATGTATTTTGTAGAGGAATTATATTGTGATCCTAAACAAAACAAAACACAAAAAAAAGCAATAGTGAGGACATCTTTTTTTCTCCTCATTTCTTTTCCTTTTTCAATTCAAAAGAAGAAATGGCTGTCAGAAACTGTCACAACTGAAATTTGAGAAGTCTCTATCTTGGCACTGTGATATACTGAACAAAAGGATATCCTTAGTGTCTAAAGATCAGTAAACAATCTTGGGAAAGGGTACTATTACAAGAGATAAGAGAGGACATCTGCATTATGATAGGTTGTGATATGATATGATATGACATCAAAAACCAGAAGTTTTACCCCAGCGAAATGTGTATAATCCACAGTCCAGGTTGTAATGGCACTACATTATGCTCCATAGAACAAAATTTGACTCTTGTTTTCAACATGAAATATTTTTAAACTTATCTCCTCTTCTTGGGGAAGACAATGTCAGGGGGTAGAAGATGATAGAAAAGAGGTCAAGCCTCAAGAGCTAAGCTCTTCTGTATGAATGCAGTCCTGGACTGGACTATGTTCATGGTAGACTGAAAGAAGTTTAGATACCAAAAGTAAGAAAGATTTCATGAAAATGGACTGTTCATGAAATCAACTGCATTTGAGGTAATTTTTTCAGGGGAAGGGCAGACATTGTACCTGCAATTTACACAGCTATCTGCTAGATATCAAAATCCTTCTCTAAGGAAAAATAATGCTTTGCCCTTAACATAATATTCAACATAGGCAAAATAATTCATTCCATCTAATCTCATTATTAAAAATGACTGGAAATGTTATTAAAATGCTTACCTGAAGCTTCCAACCAAATCCTTAAAACCTGGAAAATTACAAGTAGGCAGCCTAACAACCACAAGGTATGTTTAAATGTATATAGTGCTACCATCTCTGCTTAAAGTAAGGATTTTCAAATTCTTGTTAAATAGCAAACCACATCTACAATGATCCCTGCATTGATTGCTTATTTCCTTAATAAAATCACTTACTTGCAGGTGGTCCTGTTCTCAAACTGCAGTGCTATGGACATCTTAACTGCAAGTTTCCATGTTGAAACAAACAGAAACTTACCATCACTTCCTCTCCTGGAGCTTCTGTGTTTGAAATTATTAAATTGTGATTGGCACAATCATCAGTCACCTGCCTGTGCATTACCCCAGCACCACAGCAGCCACAAATTGTGATCAGGATTACTATAGAAAAGAAAAGAATACTGTAAATTTTACCTCACAGTGGTATCTACTTATGTTGGATAACTAATTTTAAGAGCCTATGCATCAAGAACAATTGTTTTAAAAAATCATTTCCAAAACCACCCATCCTTAAAGCTTTATATATTCACTTTTTTTTTCCAAAACATATAGAGAGCAATCACTGCATTGTTGAATTATTTCACTCTTCTAAAATATGTCTGGCTTTTCCAAAAGAAATGCAAGCTTTGTTTATGAAAGCATTGTGACGTACATGATTTCAATGAAAAATTGATGAAATTAAAATTGATTAATTGATGTAATGAAAAATTTTGTCCAAACCTGGGTGAAAAATCATGTCTTATACCTATAGTTTGGTTGTACATGAGAAATTTTTCATGCTGGAATATGCAAATGTCAAATTACATCATAAGGAACTAATAAGCAAGCTAATTGCCCCAATACCAGAAATTTTGTCTTCACAGGAAAAGTCAGCAGAACCCTGGAGGACTTCCAGCATTATTCTATAGGATAATCTTACTTAATCTCTTGTATTCATTTTATTTCTCTTAATAATATTACTTTTTGTTGTCAGAAACTCACCTCAGAAAGGACTTTAAATAACAGAATCATGATCAACTAACACCTCACCTAAACAAAAGACTAAACCTTTCATTCAGAGAACCATTCTGTATTCTTCACTTTTCAAACTGTTAGCTTAAAAATAAAGAAGCCCACGAGGAAGATAACAGTTTCGCCTAACTGCCCACTGAGCAGCTTGATCTCTGAATACATAAACTTCTGTGAAAATTGGCCAAGAGTCACTTTCAAGCTAATTTAGCTTCTGTAGCATCAGCTGTCAGAGATATCTGCACCAGGGATTCCAGCAGGCTGCCTCCTGATGCTGACAGATGGGAAGAAGACATCCATGACAGCACTGAGCAGAGGATATACAGGGTAAAACCTACCCACAGTAAAATAAAGGATCTATTTGTAAGTGATGCAGTCAAGAGGCCATGTAAAAGAGATAGGTGATGTTTCACACAGTTTCTTTACTGCCTGTTCCCACATCTGAAAATTCCACCTTCAGGATATGTTCTAAATTTGGGTACCTGCCCAAATCAAAACATTGATCTAGCTAGCCTTCAAAACATGCCCAGGTCCCAGTGTTCTACTAGAACAGCTAGCTGAGATTCAACAGGAGCGAGACAGTTTTACTACAACCAGAAAAAATGGATAAGAAAGAAGGAAAAAAAAAAAAAAAAACAACAAATCAAATTCTGAAATACTAACTACCGCAGCATATCCTCTATGGTTTTTGAGGATGTTATTAGTCTGACTATGTTTGATTTTGGCTAAAAAAAGAAAAAAGTTACTTGCTTTTGCTTTTATATATCACTGTCGTCATCTCACAGGTTAACAGCAGTATTACTCTTTTCAGAATGTTAGGTTTTGGCCAGCTCCAGTAGCACAATATATATATGCACTTCGGATGGGGCAACCCTCAATGTGTGTGTAGACTGGGGAATGAGATGCTGGAGAGCAGCACTGCAGAAAGGGACCTGGGGGTCCTGGCCCATGGCAATTTGAACATGTCAGCAGTGACCTGGCAGCCAGGAGAGCCAACCCTGTCCTGGGGGGCATCAGCATCACCAGCTGGGCAAGGGAGGGGATTGTCTTGCTCTGAGCTGGGGCAACCTCACCTGTGTGCAGTTTATGGTGCCACAATATAAGGAAGATTTTAAGCTATTTAGGAGTGTGCAAAGAAGGGTTATAAAGATGGTGAAGATCCTTGAGAGGGAGCTGTATGAGGAGCTGCTGAGGTCATTTTGCTGAGGGGAGATCTCATTGCAATCCACAATTTCCCCAGGGAAAAGACACTGATCTCTTCACTCTCATGACTAGTAACAAGACTCAAGGAAATGGCATTAAGCTCAGTCTGGGGAGGTTAAGTTGGCTATCAGGAAAAGGTTTTTCACCCAGAGGGTGGTTTGGCACTGGAACAGGCTGCCCAGGGAAGTGGTCACAGCACCAAGCCTGACAGAGTTCAGGAAGTGTTTGCACAATGCTCTCAGGCACATGGTGTGATTGTTGGTGTCCTTTGCAAGACCAGGATTTGGACACAATGATCCTGATGGGTCCCTTCCAACTCAGCATATTCAATGGTTCCATGATCATAAGGGTCTTGTAAAATCCCTTGCATGAACATACAGAACATCTCACACAAAATACACTTAAAATAAACAAAAATCCACACACAGTAACTCCAGCACAAGATGAGAGCATGAAGCCTGTGATGCTGATACAAACAGAGCAGGTACATTGAGTCAGTGATGACAGCCATACAACCGGCAAAATAAAAAATGTTCAAATCAAGTTTGAATCAGGTTCTCTCAGCTAATTTTATAACTAACTGAATTTGAGCTTGTGTTTAAAAAAAAAGTACTTACACAGCAATAATAATGATCCTAAGATCATTGCAAGGATGGCCCAGAGACCAAGGGTAACATTTCCACCAGAAAGCTGACGAGTTCTGCCGTCGCATTCCGTTGGAGTAACACAATCACACAGATTAACTCTTACGGTGTTCTCTCCTATCTTTCCTCCATTATCAGTCACACTTACAGGAATTTCATAAATTCCATATGGAATATCACTCTTTGGTGAAAGATACCAACAATCATCTGTAAAAAAAAGACAAAAACAGATCTAAGGACAATGATACTTGGAACTGTGTTGTCACAAATGTGACCATAATCGCAATTTTTCCTTCCTGTTACAGCTATACTACTACCAGATCCACATTAATTAGCTGTAAGTTAGATTGAATGTGTTGATACAAAACTACATCTTGAAAGGATTTATACTTTCAGCACATTTTAAATGTTAGAACTGACAAACCATACCTTATATAATCCTCTGAAAACATACAAAACCCTGAAGTTTAATTAGTTTATTATAGGAAATGACAGTACTGGGGCTTACTAGTAAAGATCATCAACTAAACTGACATTTATTTAAAAATTCACACTACTTTTGGTAGCGTAATTGGAATAACTAATTATAAACTTACTTTATATCTCTTCTACTCTTTAGTTATATTGCTGTATTCAGTGAGAATTACTATTTTCAGTGGGAGAAAAAAATTCATTTAATCTGCTATCCTGTTTAGAGACAATGATTAATGACCATATCTTTAAGGGGCAAAAGAAATAATTTGTAAAAAATGTACAAGACAGACACTGATGTGCATAATAGCTGCTTTATGTTGAGCTGTATGAAACAACGTGTATCATCCAAAACATGGTTTTCAATTTGCCTGATATAAAACTTTAAATTTTTAGATGCCTTTGCTTTCAAATTTTTCTGTCTTTTGCCTTTCTTAGTGACTATTTGATGGAATGCTACAGAATCAGATCGTTTGGAACTAATTCATGTCACCATAGTAGCAAATGAATGTGCTGCTCTTGTTGCCATCATCTGGCAGCCACCAGGAAATCATCATCAGCTATAAGTTTCTATATCAACAAATTTCAGGAAATTGTGATTCCTTTGCTAATATTTTATCTACTTCTATAAAAATATAAAAATAAAAAATATAATCAGGCTTTCTTTCATGCAGCTTAGCTTTACAAAAAGTGTGCTAGGTAATAACAAAAAACTTCAGAACTTTTTTTTGTCAGCCCACAATCAATTTTAGGTAAAGTTTCTGTTTCCTAGTTCTCCCCCATAGTAAAAGACTAAGAAAAAGCTCTATTTGTCTTTGGAATACTAGCCATTTGATTCTTAAATTCCTCATGAATTATGAATCTATAGTTCCTTTTCCAGGTGTTGATGCAATGCATTACAACTGAGTTTGTTCTTTCTCCTTATTTTCTTATGTCATAATTTCACACAGCAGCTGATTGCTGACCCAAGGATGGTAGGGACAGATTCTAATTTATGCTTTAAGAGACAGATCTTTCTCCTTGCCTTTGGGATACCTACAGTATCATCTTCTCTCTATGGGCCCCTTCCCAAAAGAGGGGAACTAGAGGGACCACTAGAGACCACCAGTGAGCCCCAAAGCAGCTCCACTGACTACACCAATTCCTAACAGAGATTCACCCAATCTATTCTTGCAGAGCACCCAAGTGAGAGACAGCAAAGCCTCCCCTGGCAGCCTGCAGCTGGGTGAGGAGGAGGAAGTGCTAACACACCATCCTGTGGAGTTATCTTCCACATGGACGCCAGCCTTTGGTCAGTGATGCGGTACACGAAGGGCGCGCTGTACGGAGCCTCGTCGCTGTCCTCTGCCATGAGGCAAATTGGCTTTCTGTCTCTGCACATGATGTAGTCTGTTTCCATGATCCGTGGGAAATTCTTGTTGCCAGGCACGATGCAAACCTGAATTGTTCCAGTGCCTGTTTTACCATCTATGAGATAAAAACAACTAGGTTTAGCACTTACTTTTAACACTCGCACATTAATTTCTGGTCCAAACTTTCACAATTAAATATCAGCAACTGTAAATCTGTGTTTAGAAGTAAAGTGGAAAGCAACTGCTGATTTAGCCAGAGAGAGATGAGGGGTTCTCACAGCTTTCTTGGCTGCTTCTCTTTGCTTGGCTGGTTACAGATGCATCAGCAGCTCCCACATCTCCATGTGCAGACTGTATTTTGTTGAGCATGTGTGTCTTTGTGGGAACACATAGTACTCTAACAGAAAGATAAGAGGAGCAAGAGCTCATAAACCAGGAGTAAAGGAAATTAAGACAAGCAGAGACAAAAGCAGAAAGTGAAGCTCTCCAGCCTTCTTCTGGAAGGAGAAAATTAATTACACTTTCCCTACCTTCACCTCCCCTGGGAACAAAAACACTAAGGAAATAGGAGACTTCTTTCTGTCCTCAACCCTCTAAGTCATCATGCATTCAACAGTAGCACATGCTGTCTCACCAAAGTCAGCACGCAAGAAATGAATGAACTCTTCCTCCTAACTACAGTTTTTCCTATACAAAAATGGCCAATGCTTGTCATATGCATTCCAGTGAAATTACATCAAATCCACTTTTTAATCTTTTCTCTAGAAACAGTTGATTGTAGATGCCTACATCATGTTTACTATATAGACAACAGAAGTTCTAAACAATTTAAATTTGTATTATTTACATTTAACTTTAAAATGCAAACTTGGACAGAGTTAGAATTTTTTGCTGCAAGGTTAATGACTTCTTTTCAAAAAGTCCTCTCTACTTTTTCTGTTGTCTAGCTCACAGCTGCCAGGAGCTACCACTTAAAAAGAATAGTCAGGAAATAGAAGAAATATAATCCAGAGGAAAATCTCTTAGTTTAAAATTACTAAAGGATTTTAAATGGGGCAGATAACTTCCCAAAACACGGAGATCATGCCTAAAGGCTTTCCCTGCTAAATAATATTCCCTAAGCATTGGATAGAGCTATCACAAAGACAAGACAATGAACTAGGTGGGCCACTGGTCTGAACCACTACAGTTGTCCTGACACTACATTTGTGCACAAACATCTGCTCCACACCACAGACAACTCCAACAACATTTAGTACTCACTTCTGTCTATAGCGAGGACCGTGACATTGCATTGACCTCGTCTCATTTCTCCTATATCTCGGTCCAAGACCCTAACAGTTCTGACTTCACCTGATTTGTCATCTATGTTGATCCAATTGCACTGGCCAGGTGGTATCCGGTATCTGTGAAGAATAATTTTTCATGTTAGAGATCCCAAACACAGCACACATGTATGTACCCACACACATATTTAGACACATGCATTCATATACACTGACAGGTGTGCAGGTGCACACACGTGCATACAGCCTTGACAATTTCCCCCTTCCCATATCCCACCCATGCTGTACTCCAAAAAAACCTAGTAAATAATGTTGTTTCATACCTTATGCCCTCACTATTTCCAGTTTCTGGATCTTCTGCTACAAATCTCCCAATAGCTGTCCCAACATCCTCACATTCTTTAACGTCTAAGCGCAGCAGACAGGGTTTAAACACCGGTCCCTCATCCACATCCAGGACGTGCACAGTAACAGAGCAGGTGCTCTGGGAAAGCTGCTGGGAATGGGGAGCCAGCAGGTAGGGTGCCTCATTGTTGACTCCAATCACCAGGATCCTTTGCTTGGCAGCTTCATAGTCCAGCCCCTGTAACAGAGGTGAAGCACTGTTATTTTTAAATTCAAACCAATACAAAACCTAACATTGTTTTCACCATGTAATTACAGCTGCAATTATCACATTTAGTTACAAAAGAAGCCATCTGTCCTCAAACAGGCCATCAAGACAGAGTAAAAGGACATGATTTTTTTTTTTAAAGTAAAGCTTAGATTAGCCAAAGAAAAGGGCCTGAAAAATACCCATGCCAGCAGTACCACTGCAGAATTTTGGATAAATATTCTGAAAATAAGTTACGAGAAGAACGAAAAGCAATTAAACTTAGTGAGGGACTTTCTTCTCCAGTATTTGGTTAGTCATTATTTTAGCTTACATATATATCCTTTTCACCACTAGTCAATCACAAACACAATTCTAGTAGCTACAAATCCATGTGAGAATTTATGGAGTTGAGAGTAAGTAGCTATCATTTATTCTTCAGACACGTTCTCCAAAGTCATCTTATACCTTTAACAGAGTTAATTTTACCCTATAGTCATAATATTCTCTAGTCTAGTACAGCCTTACAATAAATGTAAGAAATTTTAACTGTGTTCATATACCAGGGACAGAGCTTTAGAAAAAGTTCTAATGATTACTAGGAACAAAAAACTCACAATAAATAACATTAATTTTAATATTAATAAATAATATTAATTAATAAAAATTTTAAAATTACTAGTACTGCTACAATCTATTGGTCAAATTTTAATATTAAAACACTTATAACAACTAAACTGACAAATTATTCCTCATGTACCAGAAAAGCAAACCTAACTCCCAGAGAGAATGACACTGGAGAAGGTGCTCAACTTTTCCCTGCTTTGCCATTCTCATTTCTGTTAAAAACCATTAAGCATTCCTCAGCTACATTCCTAAGTCTAAACAACTCCAACTCCAGAACCAGGCCAAAGCACCAAGCTCTTCTGAAATGAAAAAACTAATTATTTGGATTCTGAGCACACAAAATTAAGGAACAGTCTGGAAGGTGAGCTGTGTGCCACACACAAGCCTCAACCTTTGTACTCAATGCAATCTGCTCTGCAGGAGAGTTCAGGTCAGAAAAAAGTCCGATGAGTTTGACAGTTAAGAAATTCTTTGAATAATTTTCTTTCCTAGATTTTTTATTTTAAAACCAAAATTTGAAAATCGATACATTTTCCTCTGTATTTCCCTCAATATATACTTACCTTAACAACACACAGTATTCCTTCATTTGTGTTTTTGTCTGTTGTAATTTCAAAGGCCTGATCATCATTTCCTCTTACAATCTCATACACTGCTCCAGAGCCAGGTGAACCAGGTTCATCAAGATCAACAACAGAGACTCTCAGTATTTCTACACTCACTCTGTTTTCCTCCACTCGTGTTTCATACTTAGAGTACCCAGGGGAAAAAAAAAAATTAAATCAGAGAATACTGTTCCACAAGGCAGGACTGAAAAACATCATATTTAAATAAGACAACTTCAACCTAAGGGGTCAATTTATTATGCTGCTGTAATGATTTATTTTATTTTCATGCATTAGCATATTTTCCCCACTCTTCCCTTTTCCCTGCATCAAACAATAAACCTTTCCTGACAGCATTACTGAAATTTCTGCTTCTTCATACACTCAAATTATCAGTAACATAAATAATTCTGGAATATTCCTTCCAGGAAAGGCAATTTAGCACAGTTTCCTCAGTTAGATTGTAATTTGCAAACAACATGATCAAACTGAGAATTAGAAAAGGCACTGGGGTAAATTGGTAAATTAAAAAAAAAAAAAAAAAAAAAAAAAAGCAAACAAACCAACAAGAACTTGAAGAAAAGCCAAGAAGGATTAAATAACTTCTCTACTCAGATGGCAAAACATAAAATAATTTTTTGCATTTTTTTATCTTTTTCAAGAGCTGTGTTATTCTGTACAAGATGAAGAGCAGATTCTCTTTTAAAAGAGGGATTTTCAATTAATATTACTGATGATATTCTACAGTAGTGAACAGAAAGGATAAATTACAAGTATTCCATAATAGTAATAAATTATTTTTTCATACATTTCATATTACAAAATCTGCTGTGGTATTTGAGGTGCATACACAGTTATTGAGACACACTCTTTGCCCTGCATCATACACATGGCTGGAATAAGCTAAGACATTTATATTTGCATTAACTATCTCAGGGCATTAGACTTCCTATTTGAGGCACTGTCTACCAGGAAATTAGAAAGTGAAGGAAAATGTTTGTTTCTTTTTTACCTTTATACAGACATTTTACTTATGCACTTACTTGTAGCTGTTTAAAGGATGGTGCATTGTCATTCGTATCCTCGATTTTGATGACGACTGTTCCTGTTGTGCACAAACCAAAAGGCTGACCTGCCATATCTCTCACTTCAACTAACAAAGTGTAGCTGGGTACAAGCTAAAAGGAAGAATAAAATAATACAGAAATTTGTCATGCTCACTTTTTTAATTGCATAGTTACACACAGGAGTAAAACAAAATATTTCACTCCTGGTCCATAAGTCTACTCTAAATTCAATGCTTCCCAACAAAATGAGACAATTAACTTTGGGGCTTTTTGCCCTATAGCTCAAAAGGAAGAGCAGCAAAGTAATTTTCAGTGGCTAAGCAGAGTTCAGCCAGCATCTGCCAGTAATATCCATGCTATATCCTGGATCAAATAAAACTTTTCACAACACCAGCGTTATTCCCAGAACCTGAAGTTTTGGAAGATACAGATTACACACATTCATCTGCTATTTGACTTTCCTTTGGAGCAAGAGAGTATTCCCTCAGGTTGCCAGCAGGGCAAGTGTTTCAATACATGTTTCTCATTTCACTGAGGATGAATGAAAACTGTGCTGCAACCAGCCTCTGTCTGGGCAATACAGGAAAAGGCAATGCCTGTCATTTGGCAGGGTCTGGCACTGAAGGAGTCAGTGTCCTTACCAGTTCCAAGGGGCTCCCCATAGGAAGCAGCCCACTTAAATCTCTAACTTGAGCCAGAACAGCAGAAAGTTTTATTTTAATGTGAACAACCAAGGGAAGAAGAATGGAAAAAAAGAAGTTTGGGCAGAGGGGAGGGAACACAAGACAGTATAGATGGATTAAACACAAAAAGAGAACGTTTGTAAATCAAAACAATAACTCCAGTTCTGAACGTCTGGAAGCAGCATTCAGTTTCTCTGGTGCAGTAATGAAATCTCCTGTTCTACCTCATAAGTTTATCTTTAAAAGATAGGCAGTGAACTAGTTTTTCAACCCCTCCTTCTTTCCAGTAGTCACTGTGACAGCTTCCTTAGTAGTCACAGTGATGCTCACAATCAGTGCAATTTTTTCTTGTTAAAAGAGCTGAGCACTGTATATCCAAGTGCAAAATTTTGCAACATGCTGTTTTACGTGGATTTTCAGCCATGAAACAACTCAAGTATGCCATAATATAACCCCTTTTATCTTCAGAAAAGATGTGTCTGTTGCAACGTTTCCTACAATGACTGTCTCATGCTATAATTATTATTTTTAATTACACACACCTATTTTTTTCCTAGTGTAAATAATGTCTCACATGACATTCTACCAAAAAAGAGAAATCCTGTATCTTATTTGCTTGAAAGCTAGTCGATGAAAATAAATGGGTGGCATATTAATTTTAAGAAATGGTATATTACTGTTTAGGTTTCAACTGTAGGAGATATTTCTTATTAATATAGGATGACTGAATACTTCGAGAGGAACCGGTTCATCTTCTCTATGAGAAGCAAGAAGAACCATAAATCAAGCTTAATTAGGAGGAAACAGTGGCTCATGGGATTCCTGAACACAGATAGTGTTCAGTAAAGGAGTAAAAACGTGAAAAATCCACAGGTTGAACAGCTAAGCAGTATAAAGTTCTCTGTCAAGGTTAGCTAGAATATGGTAATCTAGGCAGAAACTCTCTGGACTAATTACAGGTCTGTGAAAAGCGTCAGAAGGTCCTTAGAGACATTAACAAAAAATGAAAAAGAAGTCATGTCTGTTGATGCCAGCATTTCATAGGCTCATAGAAAGGCTTGGGTTGGAAGTGACTCTAAAGATCATCTAGTTCCAACTTGTTCATGCCATGGGATTTCACCCCCTAAATATTTTTCTCAGGGCATTGTACAACCTGGCCCTGAACACTTCCAGGGATGGGGCATTCACAACCTTTTTAGACAATCTGTTCCAGTGCCTCACCACCCTCTAAGTAAAGAATTTCTTTTCAATATTTAATCTAAGTATCTCCTCTTTTAGTTCAAAACCACTTCCCACTGCCCTATCACTATCTGCCCATGAAAATAAAAGTCACTCTCCTTTTTTATAAGTCCCCTTTAAGAATTAAAAGGCTGCAATGACTCTTCTATTCCCTGAACAACTCCAACTCTCTCAGCCTGGCTTCATAGAAGAGATGCTCCAACTTTAGGATTTGAACTTCTGCACATCCCTCCTCTGGACCTGCTCTAGGCCTTCCTGAGCTGAGGAGCCCAGAGCTGGACACAGCCCTGCAGGTGCAGAGCAGAGCAGTGCTCTGCTATTTGTGTGCACTAAATAACAGCTGAGAATCCTTCAAGAAAGATCACCTCTCTGTCCAGCTGTGGCAGCAATACAGAGATGACACCGGTGTCACCATGCAGAGAAAACGCTGGGGTGATTGGTGGCGTTTGTGACACAATGCGGTATTTCAACGTGGTGTGCAGAGTGTAAGGCTCATCTCTGTCCTCTGCAATCACTTTTCCAACAACAACACCTGTGAACACAGTACAGCAATTTTTAGTTCCAGAAAAATCTGCAAATAGCAAAAAATTATTTGAAAAGGTATTTTTGTTCTAAACAAGTGAAAAGAGCTAAAGAGCTACTTGATCATTTATTGCTGCTCTTTGCAAATTCAGCCTTTGCTGTAACATAATACACCCCAGGAAATCCCACTGAACTATCTTAGAAGGCAGGATCACACCTGGTCATAGTGGTATGTAACAGAGCTGAGTAGTGGTAAAAGCGTTCAGTGATTTAAAACAATTCTTACCAGGTCTGGAATTTTCAGGGACACAAAATTCAAAAAGGTCTTGTGTAAAATATGGAGCATTATCATTGTCATCCTCTATCCTGATTGTATGCACAAGTGGTACTTCTGGTGAATAACCATCTGGAGTGGTTGCAAAGCAAATGATCTGTAAGAAAAATTCAGTGCTTAAGCAACATGCAGTATTATAACACTTCTAGTTCAATGGAGGAGTCAATAAAATGAAATTAAATACAATGTGCAAAGCACATCCTTCTCAAGATCAGTCTCTTCAGGCACACAGAAGGGGATGTTCCTGGTATCTTAGAGAGAAAGAACAAAACCCTTGAATGTTTTCCAATCTTTCCCCCTTCCATTCCTCACACACAACAAGTACTTTAATCTTTTCTCCCAGACCCCTCCTTCAACTCTATTACTTTTTCCAAGTTTCCTGAACACTTTTTTTTCACGTGCTTACAAGGCACACCCACCAAGATTTAGATGCTTTTTTGCTTGTCTTTTTGTTGTTATTTGGAACAAAACAAGAATGAGAGGCAAAACTATTTGTCCATTATTATATAACCTAACAAAATGCAGCAAAAGGTACTGAAAATCACATTTTAGCAGCTGTTTCTACTGATTGCCTTCTTACACTTCTCAGCCAGTAGAGAGAGCAGTGTACCTTGTTAACAGAACTGAACAGCTTCAGAGACTCAGAAAACCACAGTCATCTAGAGTTTGCCATTATTTTGGTTTTCTGCAGATCTTTCTAACCTTCCCTGAAATTATTCCCAGAAGTGATGCAAATCCAATAGCTCACTATATTTATGCTGCAATTAGAGATTAAGCAGAGAAAAGCAAAACTACTCTCAAGATATAAATGACCAGATATTTATTTATTTGCTACTGATTTTATCTCTTCAACATCAAGGGTATTACTCAGAATAGACAGCAGATTCCAAATCTTGTTCACTGCCACTTCCCCTGCAATCCAATTGTCAAATACATGCATGAGAGATTTAAAATATATAAATATATATATTTATTTATATTTACACCACATAGGCCTGTACCTGAAAACTTGGATACTGTTCACGGTCTACTGCACGAGTAGCAAAGATATTTCCAGTTTCTCTTTCTATGTAAAACAATCCCTTTGGATCTTGATCAATTCCTGGTCCACTTGCAGAATAGTAAATGGTGTAGTTCTGAGCTGTGTCTGACTGGACCTACAAGAAGACATTTTTAAGCCCAAGGAAAAACAGCAACAGCATCTCAATACATTTCCCCTTTTCCATGATCATATTCAGCACAAACAAAAACTCCTAAAACAAAAAACCAAACTTGATTTACTGTTCACAGAATAGGAAAACAGCCTCACATGTGACTGCCTTCCTTTATAATGTGTGTACATGAAAAGGGGAGTTAATTCAAACTCATAAATATTTAGAACTATCAAGTTAAAGAAATGACAGTATAAGGAAAAAGAATTTTAATCCAATCTCTCTAGAACGCTTCACACATGAGGCATACTCGGATACAGACAGCTTATTTCTGAACCTGTTCAAGAGACTTTAGTTTTAGTGCATTCACTGAGAATGTAGTTTGCACCTAAGAAGAAAAAGTGACAGAAGGAAAAGACCACATAGAGTACAGTTCAGAGATATGCCAATTTAGATAGCATCTGCATCTCATTACCAGCACCAAGGAGGCAACATTAGACTTATCTATTTATAAACACTCTTCTCCGAAAATACTTTCCTTATTTACTGGATGCCAGAAGTCAGGAGGGTAAGATTAGTAGAGGAATGATTGCTCTGCACAGACTCTGTTATTACACTTGTCTCTGCACATCTGCTACCAGCCACTCTGTAATCTAGTGAAGGCTAGATGGATCTATGATAACTTCAGTTCTTGCATTTCTCTTTCACGCCTACTTGCTTTCTCCCAGTAAGTACTTTTCTGAAGAACATAGGCCATACTCAGTCTTCAAGGCTGAAGGTACACACCTCGAGCTCCAGAAAGGATGTAGACAAGCAGGCAAAATTTACCCCAGTCTGTGTTTACAAAATCCTTTTCTATGCAATGTTTAGTGGAGGATTGTTTGCTCTTGCTTTTCTTTTAATTACACACACTGATTTCCAGACCAAAGAGCTCTCTTTGATAGTATGTCTCCCTTCCTTTTTTCAACTTTTTCACAATTCCATTTCATTCCAACAAGTTATTTCATTCAAGGTTATTTCAGGTACAAGATCATGAGATACACAATGAACAGGATGGAACAAGACAGAGGAATAATAGTAGGAATGTCATCGGTTGAGAATACAAGACAGCTCATTTTCTTCATCATAAAAGTCACATACAAAACTAGCATGGGTCATACAATTAAGGCTCATACAAACAATGTACCTGCTGTATTTGCAGTGGGAAAGGTCCCAGTGAGTTCTCTATCATGACTGATGGAATAGGGCCCCACCTTCTTTTGGTTCTCTTGAGAATTGTATCTCTAGCATGCCTGGTCTTCGGTGTCTGTGTTGAGAAGATAGAAAGGCAGATGAGAATACATCTATATATTTTTAACTGCATATATTTTTGCTTCACTGCCATCCTGTATTTTCATCTTTCCCCCCCTTCCATTCCAGTCTTCCTACTGACAATTTGTTTTCCCAAGGTCTTAATTTCTGATTATATCTGTGATAGTATTCCAAGCTTTTTCATTTCTTGTAATACTTTGCATGAATAAGATCTGCCTTGATTTCCCAAACATGGCTTTTAAGATTCTTGACATTCCTGATTATGCTACTTGCTAGCATCTCCCATTTGTGAAAGGAAATTTGCTGACTAAACCAACACAGTAATCAACAATTGCTAAATAAAAATATACTCTACACTACTATTTTGCCTGATTATTTGAATTCTAAAACTCAATTACAGATACTTATTATGAGGCTGTACTCTGTGAAAAAGTAAGATATCTTGAAATTAGAATCTAACCTTTATTGCTTCTTCCACCACGCTAACGTGTATTTTCTTTTGAACTTGTTCTTGAATATCCTTAAGTAATATGGTAAAAGTCTTTTTCCCAGCAGACAAAGAAAGAGCAGATGTTGTATACACAGAACCATCTTCTAGAACCTTGAAGTTCCCATCACTGGAACTTATAAACTCTGCAGACTGGAGGCATTCATTCAAATCAACTGTAAAAAAATATTCAGATATTAACTCAAACAATAAAAACCAATATCCCTCATAAAAAAAAAAAAAAAACAACAAAACCCAAGCCCCAAGTAAAAATTGCATTAATTGACAGGTGGAGTCTTCAAAAGCTTATCATTCAGTATTTAAACATCACAAATACTGATTTTAAAACCCACTTATGCACTCAGATTCAATGAAGTTTTCAATAATTTCCACTCTTGTGTTTATTAGTGTTTCCAAAACAACGTGGGTGCTTTATGGGTATCACTCAACAAAACACTATTACACTGCTAAAATTATTGAAGCACCAGAAATGAAATTATGGACACTTAAATGCAAAAAACAGTGCAGACATGCCCATTATTGGACCAGTAGCTATTACATTTGCCTCGTGCTCCATGCCCCACAATATTGGTGAAGATGATTAATTAATGCAAATGCCCAATGGAGATGTTACATCTGGAAGTTTTGCCCTCAGGAGGAAAGCACTGACTAGTACTATGTGATTTAATACTCTTGGGAGGACAAAGGCCTTTAAATTATGAGGCAGACAGATGGGAAAGATAAAGACTAACTCTGGAACAAACAATTAGCAATTTTTAAATATGTATGTGATAGAATCCCATACAGGTAATTTCAGCATACTTCCCAGGTATTTTTCACTGTATTTGCTGTCACTTGTGTCTAAAATAGATTTTTGGACCTTCAATAAACTCAGTTCACCAGCAAGTAGTTTAGCACTACATCTGGAAAAAAAAGCAAAATCAGGATATGACCAGAGCCCTAAGAAAGCATGATTTGGTACCCTGAAAAGGATGAAAGTCATAGACTGAAACTGCAAACAAATGATCATTGCAGAAGTGTGTCATGGTGTCTCAAAATCAAAACTTTTTAATACTCATTCAATGTTATCACAGTGGGTGGGACACTGCTGTATGAAAGCTGATTAAAAAATTCATGAGGATTCAGAATTTCATCCTGTATAAGTAAATTAGAGTTTCAACACACTAAATTTCATTTTGCATTAAAAACTTTAAAAATAGTGATTTCTTCTTTCTCTTAAGCTGTCCTTTAAGTGGACAAATAAAGATTTACTAGACTTCCTATGGCACTGCAGTAGTGACTCCTATCCCTTTTTTATCTATACAGTGCAAATGGAGTATTCAAAAGAATATTACTGCTTTACTTAAATGTACCTCATACTGCTGCCTATTACAGCATTGCATACAGCAAATGCATAAACATTGCATTTGTGGGGCTTTTTTTCTTTCAAACTTCTGGTACAATACAAAAAATGCTTATGATAAGCAGGAAAATCCTGATCAATTTCACTGTCAAGGTATGGTCCTTGTATCACAGCAAAATATATCTCCATAAATGCTTAAGTAACATCATTTGAGATTTGACAGTTTTGTTAAAAGTTTCGGGTGAAAAAATTTAATTTCCATTTTAGGCAACTTCTTTCAAAACACTGCAATAACATGAAGTTTCATTTTATATAAATTATGTTTATTTTTATAGAGAAATGCTAGTCTATGAAAACTCAGAGAATTTTCATAGCAGGCCTCTTAATTTTAAAACTTAAAAGATCAAGGAATTTTCACTATAAAACTAGATTTTCTGAGCAATTGTGACGAACTACCAATTCACTTTATTTTTTCCCTTCTACAGAAATATGGATTAGGACTGCAGACTTGGAGCATACTTCTCTGTTGTCAGAGGACTCACAAAGGGCACTTCTGAATCCTCAAATTCAGTCTCAGGCAGCACAGAATCCTTCAGCACCTCCTATGCCACACCTTTCAAAGCTGCCCTTGAAAGACTGGTCTGGAAAAAAATAGGAGTGGGATGTTTTGTGCTCTCCTCTATTCCTCTCAGCCACCTGCAAGCTGCCCTGAACTGAGGCAGACTGTCCAGCCAGACAGGAGAATTCTCCCAACAGAATGTGCATGCAGGACACCTCTGCAACACATCCCCTCGTGTGCTCTGAATGCCCCAGCATTGCTGAGCAGTCACATCTGTGTTTCATCTCTTGGTGCCTCTTTGTCTTCTTTTTTTACTTTTTTTTTCATCCAAATGACTTATTCTCTTCTTCATATGACATGGGGTTAGGGGGTGCAGTTTGTAATATTAAGCATTTATTTAAATAGTAAGCTTTAGACTCCAAATATTGAAAATATTAAATTCTGCCATTTTAGTTTTAAATTAAATCCTGTAACCTCACAATAGCTCTTTATGCAAAAGTCAAATGGATGCATGGAGCTGATGTTCAAATCCATAACAAACACAGGGCGTATCCTTCACAAAAAGGCTGATCCAGCTGTTTAGCTGGCTCTCCAGTCATCCATTCATTCCATTAAAAATAAAGTCTCCTCCACTGTTAACAGCATCTCCAGCAAAGGTGCAATTCTGGATTAAGCTGGGAATTTCATAGTTTCTCTCACCTCTGCCAACTAACATGTCAGCCTCTAGTTCTGAAGGAACATGAAAAATTACTTTCTTGCAAGCTTCACAGCACAAACTCAGCACCTAGAAAACAAATGAAGAAATCAGGGAAAAAAAAAACCCACATAATTACATGGTATTTTGAACTAAACACTGACTTTGGTTGGTTTGTTTGTTTGTTACCACAAGCAAGTGAAACAGAACAGAAAGCACTCCTCCCTAAAAATTCAGGTACTGTGCAGCACAGCATACAAAGTTTCAAACTGGAAACAAGATCTGACTCCTGCTCCTGGATTTGGCCATGGCTCGTGTTTTGGTTTTTTTTTTTCTAAAATCACTGCACCATTGACATTAACAGCAAGAGTTCCCACTGACTAGAAGATTTTGCCTACACTATTACTTCAGTAGAGAAAAGAAAATACAGCTTTGCCGTGCACCCCCTCCAACAGCATTCCTGGCCAATTTAGATCCATGGTCTCTAAGTCTCAAGGTTTAATTCATCAACACTCAGTTTGGTAGAATTGTGGTGATGCTGAACATTAAAGGGACAAGTGTCTCATTAAAACCACATGACGACACTTGCACTTATGTATCACTTTGCATCTTTAAAGTGCATTCTCAACAAACTAATTAAACGTAGCTTCAGCAATTAGATATGACATAAATAAAATGTTGTGTATTACAGCAGTCCACTCCCATATAACCAGTTACAAAATAGGGTCCTCCTAAAAATTCAAATGAGCAGTAGATAATCAGACCTTTTTCTAAAAAGAATCACATAGAGGTACAAAGATTTTCCTCGGCAAAGAGCAAGTGAATCCTGATCTCAGATTACATGTGTGAGTTTTTGCCTAGTTTCTATCTCTATGTTTAAAACTGCAATCCAAAAATCACATAGATAATTAAACAAAGACATGGAAAAATGTAAACAAATCTATCCACCCTTTTATGTGCATTTACTCTTTCAGGATGAAAGTCTAGCAAAAAAGGAAAAGCACTTTTATTTTGCCTTTATAACTTTAGGATTAAAGGTATAAAGAAGTAAATAGGTAATGGAAATCCTGAAAACTACTTGTGATGGTTATTAAGAAAATATTTAAATAAAAATACTTTAAACTCTGAAAGACAGTAGGACCCTACAGAAAAAAAAATTGCTGAGTCTACATCATATAAGCTCTTCATATAGTTCCTTATATATACACACAGATATAAAAATTGCATATATACAAATAATTTAAACATCCCTGCTTATGTATTAGTAGGCTTTCCTTATTAACAGACACTTAATAAAACACTCTCTCTTGAAAGACATCACACTAATTTTTAAGTTACTGAAATCACAGTATCTTTTTACACTGTTCTGAAATATTTTAAGAATCAATGACATCTAATTTTTAAATAGTAATGCCAAGCCCAGTCTGATGTCAGCATAAAGAACTATTGAGGAGTTAAACAAAAGTAAGTGATAGCTATTCATGGACATGAAGACATAAGGAAAACATCAGGTAAAATATAAGTTGTGATATCCCTTCACTTTGCACAAACAAGACACCTCAGGATTTTTTTTTTTTTTCCTTTGAGTGTTGTTTTGTTTTTATGCTTGACAGGAGAATTTTCTTCCTTTTTTTTTTTTTTTTTTAACTAGATGTATGAATAAAGTTGCTTGCATTTCTTTGGGTTTTACTTTAATATCCTTGCAAAGGTAGGCACACGGTGTCTGAAATAGTAACATTTTCATTAATATGTGCATATATAATTAATATTAAAATAATAAATTCAGTGCTTCAGCACTACCAACTATTTTTCTTTCACAGGCTCAGATGATCATCTGCCCTCTTTTTGTGAATGCAATGTTAATAGGGAGGAAAGGGGCTAGAAAACAAAAGACAAATCACTTTTACTCATCCACTATAAATTTTAGAAAAATTAAATGTGAGAGAGAATCCACCACTCTCCCCGCTAAAGACCTTTCCGGAGCTGGTAATTATGTAGAAATACAATAAACTGAAGGTAAAGGTAATCGCTGAAAAGTGTTCCATGCACAACTAGCTCCTTCAGAGGAGCTCAACACGCTCCACACTGTGGCACAATCCTTCCCACGGAAAAGGGAGAACCAGGTGCGGAGAGGCAGAGATTTAAATAAAATGAACTGCGGTTTTTTTTTTTTGTTTTTTTTTCTATGAATAACCAGCAGCAGCATCAGCGACCCGAGGTGTGCCCGTCGTGTAACCTCGGGGCAGGCTCCAGAAGCTCCGACCCAGGCGATCCGCGCATCCCAGCGGATTCCTGCCCGCTCCGAAGCCCCCGAGGTGCGCCCCGCGGCCGCGCAGCCCCCGCGCTGCTCCGCGCCCCTCGCAAGGGCCCCGCCGAGCACAAACCCGGCCTGGGGGGAGCAGCCAGGCAGCGATCGCCCGCTCGGACTCTCCCTGAGCGCTGCGCACCCGCGCTGCAGCGCCAACAGCGCGGAGCAAAGGCGCGCCCAGGTGCGCGACCGCGCTCGCTGCGCTGCCCCCGGCGCCCACCCACTCATCCCAGTGATCCCAGCGATCCCGCTCCCTCCTCGCTCACTCACCAGGAGGCCGAGGACGAGGCGGGGGGCTGCGGGGGCCATGGTGCGCGGGGCCAGGCGGGAGGGGGGGTGCCGCCGCCGTCGGTGCTGCCACGGCGGGCGAGGGAGCGAGTGCGGAGCGGCGGCGGAGGCGGCGGCGTGACTCCGCGGAGCCCGGCTCTGCTGTCCCCTCCCGTCTGCCACAGGAGCCGGCCGGTGGGGAGGGTGGGACCGCGCGCGGCAGCGGCGACTTTAATTAGTGCCTTTTTTTTTTGTCCGCCTTTTGGGTAATGCCCGTCCCGGGCACGGCGCTGAACACCCCGCCCGCTCGCCGCCCACCTCCGCGGCGAGGCGCGGCCCGTCCCTCCCCTCGCCACCCCGCCCCGCCGCGGCGCCGGCTGCGCGCAGAGCCGTGCGGAGCCGCGCCCGGCACAGCTCTGCCCCCGCCCCGGCGTGCCGCTCCCGGGCGCGGCTCCCTCCCTCCCTCCCTTCCCTTCCTTCTCCCTTCCCTTCCCTTCCCTTCCCTTCCCTTCCCTTCCCTTCCCTTCCCTTCCCTTCCCTTCCCTTCCCTTCCCTTCCCTTCCCTTCCCTTCCCTTCCCTTCCCTTCCCTTCCCTTCCCTTCTCTTCTCTTCTCTTGCCTTCCCTTTCCCCGCGGGCCGAGCTCCGCGGGGCGCAGGTTGCGCACGGGCGGGTCCCTTCCCGTCGGGGCGGTGCCGGCCGCCGTGGCAGGCCAAAATGCCCTACGCACAGAGCCAAAGTTTGGGATTTTCGGCCGGGTTTGTTTCAGTCTGAAGCAAAGAATGGTGTTTCTATTGCCGGCTACATTGTATTCCACGCTTTGCTTCAGAAACAATTATTACTAAGTTGTAGCCGGTCTCAAAGCACGCCAGAAAGGACACGGGTAGATTGCAGTGTTTGTTTACATTGGTGTACATTGAAATTCACAGTTCGGGAGCAAAAGTTCTGAAAAACAAACCACCTGTTTCTTAAAAGTTTTAGCTGATAAGGAGGGATCAGTTGCATCTGACGGTATGAGACATTCTCTGTTGGAGGTCACCAGAAGTGACTGTAGGTGGCAAGAAGTAGGGAGGGGTAAAACCATGGGGCAGTGGTAGTGGGATGTGCACGTTTGTGTGGGCATGAGAACGCTGAAATCCCTAAAAGCGTGGCCGTGCCCCCTCTCTAGTCATGTGGGCATCCACAGAGGTGCGTGGGAGCAGCTGGTTACATACAAGTGCACTCTGAGCACGGGGCACTCTGCAGGGTAACCTGTGGTAACCTATAATGACATTCACAACTATGTGCTCCAGTACTCCATGGCTTTGTTGGTGTTCTAGGATGGCTCTGCTGATGGTTGCACCATAAACATAACAACATTGTGCCAAATTCTATCATACAAACTCAGTGAGAGCAGTGGGAAAAGGGCTGTGATACTTTTTTTTTCTTTTTTGTTTAAACTGGCAAAGTCTGATTTGTCGTAAGAAGCAACCTGACATCCCTGGCTGTCCCACTTCAGGTTTTCAGAAAAACAAAAAAATAAGAGCCTGCAGCTCCCTGCAGCTGCACCAGACCCTCCACTTTGCCTTAGTGAGGTTTCCAGCCTGGTGGGAAGAATAGGGCCTAATTTCTACCTATTTTAATTCTTTGTGCTCCATTCAAGCACTTGTGGACATAGAAAGGGAATGAATTGTCTGGACCTGCAATAATTTCCATCCAAACTTAATAACTCAAATTAAATTTTACCTTGTGGTCAAAATTTCATTTTTGAGCTTTTGAATTCTATATTTAGTGTCAGTGTGGTACAAACCCACATCTGTCAGAACAGGTGCCTAGATTGGGTTGACCCAGACTGTCTATTCCAAAGCCCTAATTAACAATCCTAAAATTCTGGCCTGGCTTCGTACCACTCATGTTTTCCTCCT
Organism: Erithacus rubecula; assembly: GCF_903797595.1. NCBI lineage: Eukaryota > Metazoa > Chordata > Aves > Passeriformes > Muscicapidae > Erithacus > Erithacus rubecula. The sequence continues at coordinate 105,429,545 of NC_136689.1, forward strand.
CCTACATGCTGTTCAGTATTTGCAGTAACACACTGGACCCCTACACTGAATGTGATGCTGCTGCTGTGGTTGAGAAAGCAGGAGTTTAAGAGAAGACAGGGCAAATGCTGGAAGGAGAGATATAGAAAGGAGGAGTAATGAAATGGGATTGTGGTACTCTCAGCCCAAGGCTGCCTTGTTCTTCCTTTTTCTGGCTGTTGGCTTACAGCCACAACTGGAGAAAGCACACTAGATTTGAGACGCTATCGATTTTGACACTGCTTGTTTGGTCTCTCATATGCTCCTGTGCTACCATGAGTTTCTCACAGAAAATCTTGGGTCTTCCTTAATGTCAGTTGCTTCAAATCACTCAGCTGTTCAAAAAATCCAGTTGGAAATTCCGCCTGAGTGAGTAAATGCCTTTTAGTCACAGCACTTTTTAGAGTCGTTCACGCCTTCCTCATCACCAGGAAGCTTTTGTACAGCAGAGAGGTATTTGACAATGGGCTGTCCTGCCCATCGGAAGAGTTGTATTGTGTAACTGCAGTAAATCCCTGCCCTATACACTCTGTGTCCGTCAGCTTATACACAGTTTTCAAGGCTTTGGTTTGATCATGAGCAATCTCTCATAGCTGGAGCTCTGAATTAACCTTCTTCCCACACCATGCTTTTGACCATAGGTGTGCATGGGTATGTTTGTATCTTAAGTTCCTGTGAGTGCATTCTTAGATCTAAGCGACAATAATGTGAGAGGAAAAATCATCCCTTTGTTTCATGCTACTTGGGACACAGAGACCCTACAAATTTCCACAACAGAGTCCCGAAATTGCAGAATGAATCCTTCAAAAGTTTTACTTAAAACTTTGATAGCACTGGTGTGCATAATAGTCTTGGGGAAATGTTTTGACAAAAAAGCTTACTTGTAATTTGATTATCTTGGAGACCAGTTAGTATAAGGATTATTAAAAGGTGGGCTCTGTAAGCATGTTAAGACATATGAAATGCTGGAGAAGAGTTAGCTTGACTGTCATAGACGGCAGTCTATGGGCAGCACATCTCCAAAATCAGCCAGTGTAAGACTGAACTCAATGCACAAATTGGTAAGTGTCACCTGTTCAATGCAGGAATTTCATCCAAGAGTTTGATAAATCCTATCACCAAAAAATATCCTAAATTAAAATTACAGTAAGAATAGAGGTTTTTCTGTGATCATAGGTGGTTTTAAATGGGGAAAAGAAGAATTATGTAAATTGTGTTGTAGGGGAGGTTGGCAGCTGGACCTGACCATCTTTTCATAAAGGATATGTGGAAGGAGATTAGTAGTAACACAGTAACAATGGGGAATTAGTCATATTCATAACAGCCATATTTAAGGATGGCTACTCAAAGTAAAATAAAAATGTTGCTATGTTTCACTCATAGGTGAGTGAAAAGATGCTAAATTGATAACTGGAATTTTAATTTACTATTGTAATGGAACTAATGTGATATGAATAGAATGGCAGACTCTAGCCTTGCTGCTACCTTGCTGAAAATAGATTTTATATAGCTCTCTGCAAATATATTGAGCTCAGTGACTAATGTCAATCAAAGGAAATAAACCGGCAGTCATTCTTTTGAAAGAAACAAAATAAACCTCTTAATGTTTAATGTTATATTCTCTGTAACCACAGGTACCTCCATATAATGAAAAGGATATATTTGCAATTCTGCTAAGCTGTTTCATGAAATGAGAAGCAAAAACAGCACCAAGAAAAGCAACAATAGAAGACTGTAGCTATGAAGACTAAGTGGATCAGATTCTTGAGCTTGGAAGAAAGGAGTGTGATAGATGTAAACACAACTTGTAACAATACAAAGGTGAGCTGGGAAGGATTGCCTGCTTTCTCATAATCTAAGTATCAGAATAAATAGATCATTGCTATTAAAAGCAGTTTCACCTTTGGTTCAGAAAGTTCTAAAATGCTAATGGTTGGAAGCTGGAAGAGATTATGTATCTTTTTATAGGTAGGAGGGATCATTCAATACTTTATGATTTATACTCTTTTTGATGTAAAAATCTTTCTACTGCTACTTTCTACTGCTGAGATAGTGAATTATTGAGGTAGACAGGCAAACCAGTCCATACTGCTCCCTTTGGTAGTTCAGAGTAGTTTTCTATCTGGCTGTGCTCAGTTCCTCACTATACATGAAACAACATAATGCCAATAAAGGGTTTGGAAAACATGGAAGCCACTTTTCCCTGAGCATGGGATGGTGCAGCCTTTGTTAGTCAAGTAACCAAGAACTTGCAGCCAGATGTTTATGTGGGAAACATCCTTGGATGTGAAATTTGCTTCCTTGGTAGGCCACCAGAAGACAGAGGCACAGCATATATTTTGGTCAGGGGTTTCTGTTACTGGGCATTGTTAATAAAATGTGCAAAAATGTGCCTAATTTAGGTCAGGCATACTAATTACCTTAAGAGTACCTGAACAATAAACAACAATGACCCTTACTGAGAAACTAATTAGCTTTGAAAATTTGGCTTTCTTAATCATCAAAGAAGATGGGTTAAAGCTCATCTTTAATTTAGAGAATAATTATTATCAGTGGTCTGAAGCTTTCCACATTACTCATTCACACGTGTGGGTTGGATTGAATAAGGCACTGGAGCCTATAGCCTTGCACTTTTGCACTTCTGTTTTTCTCATATTAAAAATGCAAGCATACTCTGAAATTTAAGATTAAATCTGCAGTTTTGAAACTGTTTTCATTTAAATGTTTATCCAAATTTTTATTTATATCAGTTTTACAGCACAGAATAATAAAATGCAACTTCTGTATTTAAGATAGCTTTTCTTGTTTTCACTTAGTAATTCTCATTATTATTCTTATATGGAAACCACTATTTGCCTAGCAAAAGATGTACTTTTCATGATCTGAGCATACCTGTTGTCACAGCAGATCTTGATTTTCATGTGCTTTTTTTTGAAGGGGAAATAGTCAGGTATTTCATTGTGCACTTTCAAACAAATGCTAGCTAATTTCTTCTTTGCCATTTAAGTATATATATCTTTAGATCTTTATATAAAAATATTTTATTAATTTAAACATTTTATTAAACAGTTCTTGTTTTAATAAAATAATTTTAAATACAGATATTGAATCTTGAATTGAAAATTGAAATAGTTAATTTAAAACTGCATGGACATTTTTAACACTTGGTTGAAAAACTGTCTCTTAAAAGCCAGGAAAATAGTGGTTGCTATATCAGTTTATTTGGAAGTAAGGATCTAGAATTTTCTACCTCTAAATGACAATGAAGGAAATATTATAGTCAAGGGTTTTTGCCATGTTCAGGCCAAAAACAAAGCAAAAGAAAGCAAAAAGCTCATATTAAAAGTACGTTTTTTTTAAAACTAATTCAAGAACTTTGTCCAAATCAAAATATTTTAAAGTGAAGTGGTTGGTCATGAGGTGTCATAAGTGTCATAACTAATGAAAATATGAGTAGTAGAAGGCAAAATATGTTTTGTAGGTAGGAAAGTAGTCCAGCTTTTTTTTCTGTATTTAACAAGTGTTTAGCCAACTGATCTTCACTATTACCAAAATAGAAGAGATTTTTCTCTCCAAGTGTACACACTTGTTCCTGAGTTGCAGGAAAAAGCATGAACCTCTTTCAATGCAGAAACCCCTCATGATAAAGGAATTTTTGTTGCTCAGAAAATCTCAAGTCATTAGTCAGGGGCATAAAAAGCAAGGGAAATCTCAAAACTTATTAGGAAAGGAAGAAGGGGAGTGTAAAATTGAAAACAATATCCTGCTTCTGTATGAATGCAGGAATTCACACTGGGAAAATTCTGCATGCTGGTCCAGGCATCTCAGAAAGCACCTACAGGAGGCAGAGAAGCTATCAAGAAAAGAACTAAAAAGTTATTTTTATACAGTGAAACTAAATCCAGAATCAACAATGGGAGGCAGTGGGTAGTAGGTTACATAGGTGAGGAAAAGGACTATTTCAGGGATTTTCAATGTAATGACATATGGACAATAATAGGGAATATTTAGTCACAGTTTCTTATAAGCTGAGAATTTAAAAGTTATCAAGGGAAATGCTGAGGCAATAAGTTAAAAACAAGTAAAAGCATATTTATTTTTATAGTAATGCTCCTTAGTAGTATTGTATAGAGGAAAGAAGCATACATATGTAAGAAAAAGGATCAGAAAAAATAGCACAAAGTGTGTTCATCAGTGATTGCTACAGACACAGTCCTGAGTGCTTGACTTTGGAAATCCCTAAACACTGTTTAGCAGAATTGAAGAGTATAGTGGGAAAAGATAATGCGCAGATGTTTTGTTTCTTGTAATTTCCACCTAAACATCAGTTTCTGTTTTCTGTGAGGGATAGTATGAATGCAATGCACTTTCAAAAGAGTGTGGTAAAGAAGGTTAATTTTATTTTTCTCTCATAATATCTGCCTGTTGTATTTTCCTAGACATCTAGCAGAGGTGAGGACATTAAGTATTATGAGACAAATGTTTTTGTGCTTCTTATAAAACACATTGGGTACATTTAAAGTCTTGAACTAGTTCTGTATCATGCTTTCATCTCTATTTTTCTAGTTATATATATATATAATTTAAAAACAGAATGACAGCAGCTTGTCAAGTACTTTGAAACCAGATGTATTTGTTCTGCACAGCTTTATTTTGTCTCACATCAAAGATGCATAATAAAATTGCATAGGAGGGGCTGATACAGGAGTTGCTTGAGTGTTACTCATCATACCTTTTTCCATGTACTATCTTTATTAATCCTATGACTCCTTTTTACTCACAACAGGTGTCAAAACTGAAACTTCCAATAGTCATATTCTTAGCATGTAAGAGAAAAATTAGAGAATGAACTCAAAGAAGATGTTGTTTTTATAAAAGCCAAGGGCACTTTCTAACACATTTTATAATCTGAAAAACAGTTGTATATGTGCGACAAGACTCTTAGAAACTAGAGAAATATGTGGATTTCCTAGACATGGTTTTGAAAAAAAAAATGCTAATAAATTATGGTATTAATTATACCACTATAGCAGCTTAGATGTTCTTGGAGAAATAAACCAGACAAACCTCTTTAATAAGAATAAAAATATAACTGCCATGTTGCATTTATTTTAAGCCATGAATCTTAGTTCAAGAGTGGAGACTGAGCAGAGAGAAAAGTAGTTTGAAACAGTATTCTTGGAGTGAGCAAGCACAGATAGGTTCAAAACTCCCACAAGAGGTTCAAGTGCAGGGTAGAAAAATATTGATAATAATTAAAGTTTCCACATTTTGAGGCAGTGAAAGCAATGAAGAGGCACTCATGGACTAAAATGCAAATGACACATGGAGTCACATGAAGAGAAAATTTCAGTAATCTGGATTTGAGTTTTAAGAAGAATATAGAAAAGAAATAACTATGGACCTGCCTGGATGACTAAACATCTCAAACAGGACATAGTTGGTGATCAGGGGATTTACTGAAATGAGATTGTCTATCAGTGTGTAGGTCAGAAAGTACAAAAATAGAGTCAAAAGGGCAAAATATCTATCTGAGCTAGATCTTTCATCGAAATAAAATGAAATTATAAGATTTCCAACTGTAATACTATAGAAGTAGTATGAAGGGGACAAGTGGGATCATATCCTGAGAATCAGACAGAGATTAGGGGACATTGAATGTCACACATCTTAAGGCTTTGCCACCATTTTAATTGAAGAAATTATATATATGATTAAGAAAGTATTATCCAACAAAAATAGGAAATGGAAATTATAACATCCATGGTGAATTAGAAAATAAGCAGGTATTGTCTGAAATCTGAACAACCTGGATAATGTCCAGTAACAGTTATTTTAAAATAATCTGCAACTTTGATCATGATACTTTATTGGTTCCTATTAGAAAATAGTAAGTAATAGTAGATACATAGAAAATGTATCTGATAAGGAACAGTGAAATATCCAAAAGAACTCCTCATTTATCCTTAATAAAATATGCAGGGTTTTTTATGAAGAGTAACCAAGAATATAAAGTTTAAATAAGGTAAATTCAATATGATTTTGGCAAAAGTAGATTGTGTCATGTTATAATACATCTTTCCTTCATATCCTTTAAGTGGGATCAATGAAGTCAATTTAATAATCTATGTTTCAGTTAAGCAGTGACTCAAAGGAATTAAAATTGATATCAAAGGGAAGAAAATTAAAGTGGAAGTTGAAACAAGGACTATGGAATGATTAACATGATAACTGAAGAGAAGATTACAATGATAAGAGAGTTTTCCAGATGGATAGAGGTTAGAAATTGTATTTTCTGAGGACCAGTCTTAGAACAAGTTCTGCTTAATACCATTATTTGTGACACAGCCTTAAAAAATTTTGGCTTTAATAGACTATGGTGTGGATGATGTAACACCTGAAAAATCCAGCCAATGTTGACAGGAACAGGTGAACTGTACACTGTGAATAGGAATTTAAAATGTAGGCTAAAATAACTTAACAGAAAGTAAAGCATATAGGGACTCCAGAAGTTTTAGTTTAAATTGAAGCCTTATCAACTGGAGTTGGCATTTACTGGAAGATCATAGGAGAACTTTCAGTAAAGACTGAGGAAGTTTAGCATTATAATGCATACTATTAGCAAGATGTTCCATGCTGATAAAATAATATAAATTTGGATCAAAATAAAGACTAATAGGAAGAGGTCTTTTGGAAAGTTTAAAAGGCTATTTAATCTATCAAGGTAGAAGTTTTAGAGAAGATATGTTTGTTCTTTAAAATTCACCTGGATATTCTCCAATAATGGGATGAGCTTTAGGTATAATGATCTTACAAAAGGCATTGTATATCTAAAGTCTGTAGCTATTTAAAGAGGAAACCCTGTGTTTAAACCAGAAACCTTGTGCTTTTCAAATGAAGTGGAAGGCAAGAAGCCCTCATTGTTTAAATATAATGCTCATGAAGTTTATGAGCAGTTTATGAAGTTTACTTTCTTTTAAAATACTGGAAATATTTATTGCAGTGTCTTTTATTGAATTCAGCTAATCCCATGGATAATGGATTCACTTAATTTGTACATAAGGCAGGAAAGAATTTTTACAAGTTTTGCTGCACAGTGTTGACTCCAGGGAAATTTTGATTCCCTTTCTTCCAAGTTTGGAAGATATCAAAAACAGGCAACAGCAAGGAATAAGGTATCATCAGTCATTGACTTTGAATCAGAAAGTAACTTCTCCTCAGATTCCAAGTATCATAAGCCCTTGTTTTGAGTTCCTCCTCTTTTTATTTTTTGTCTTTTTTTTTTTTTTTTAATGAATTTTAATTCTTTGGATCAGATTATTTAAGAATATTTCACACTCTCAATGGGTTTTTTTTGTAGCACAGACTGAAGCAACATTTCTTCTCTCCCCAGGGAGACAGAGCATGCCCCAAGACACAGCTTTCTATTAAAGGTCTAATACTTTTTTAAAAAAAGCCAAGAAGTCTCAGTTATGTTCTCCAGCTGATATACAAAGGACATGTAGATGAACTGGATTTTCTAATGAGTTCTTCTGGAATTGACATTGATGATAGACTGTAATACCATTTTCCACTGTGATACTGAGAGCTAGCCAGAGTTTACAGCAGAAGTGAGTCTTAATCTCAGTTCTGTACTGCAGCTTCCTCATGAATACTGTTTTTAAAAGTCAGTTAAGTTTTGCAGAAGTAATTTTGAGATACCAAATACCCAGGTATTTGCAAAACAGTTTTTGCTGTGGCAGAGCCTAAGACCATGTAGTTACATTTTAGGAGGATTTAATATGAAGAATCTAAATATAAACATCTATTTTCATAGTTCTGATCACAATACATGGGACAACTATTAGAAAAGTAATGAAATATCGTTGCTGAAACACAGCAAAAGGCAAAAGTGGCAGTCTGACATTGAATGCTGGCCAAAATAACTATTGTCTAACTCCAATTAATTAATCAAACACAATTTGTTAAAACAAATGAAGACTCTAGTTCGAAGTTGCATGTGATTGTTTTTTCTGGTGAAAGATTTGGCTAAGTTCCTAATACATTACTCTGTCATTCAGATGGTTTCTGTTGAAGACAGAGATATAGTTTATGTGCATTTCATGGAACTGTAGACATTCTCCTCTCTTCTCCCTCCTGTATTTCATACAGAATCAGATGAAAACTTTTTCTGAAAGATGAATCTTGCTAGAAGGGGAACTCCCTAAGACAACTTTCAGTGTTTTTATATAAAACAGTAGTATAAGGAAAAACTCAGGAATTGCAAATGAGAATAAAAGCCAAAACAAAAATTAATCACAACAATTTAGGATTCGATGTGAAAACACAGAATTGCCCAAGGATGTCTTTCTCTCCTTTCTTTTTCTGTGTGAATGTATTATTTAAGTTCATCTGATTTTCTTATTTTTTGATAAGAAAAATATTTGAACAAATGGAAATATGAATTTAGCAAATTGTAAGTATGCCTTCAAACTGTAAACCTTAATTTTCTTATAATCAAGAAGAAAAACTTTAATACTCTAGAGAAAACTAGTGTTTATATACTGTGCATGTCAGAAAAAAAACATATAGACACAAGGGAGAAAGCAGAATGGCTAAACAGGTTTTGAAAATATTACTACAGCTGATACTAATTTTACAGTTTTATTGTTTTGTGACTCTATTACATCTTCTACTGCTGCATCTATTACTGCTGTGTCTTGTCTGCTTCCTTACTCTGCTGAACACAAATATCCTAGTCAAGGGTATTAATACTGTGTTAGAGGACCTATGCAAGTAGTATAATATAAACATATAAATATAATATAATATATGTAATATAAGGAAAATTTAAAATGTGTACAGAAAAGCAATGCTTCAGCTGATGAATGGCATGCATTTAAATAGCTTTGAGAATCTAAAACAGTCATTTGCCAAAAAGGTCTCTTTTGACAGCTGTGCATTGACATTTTCATTCTATTTTTATTCTATTTCATTAATTGTTGAGTTTTGCTTTCTCATGTGTAGATACAGGTTGCAAATTGATGTTTGCTTGTTTTACAGCATTTCATCTTTTTTGGAAGAAAATAACAAAATATCTAAGCCCCAGTGCTTTTTTTGGCTTCTTTTGACATAGAAATATGTGCAGCTCTAATGTACTTCTTCATTTCCCTCTCACACAAATAATTGCATTTAAAAGAATTTTGTAGGACATGTCTCCCAAGTGTCCTTGAAGTGCCTTTCTCTGGGAACAACATAAACCCCCAAAGGCTTACATTTTTTCTTTTTTTTTTTTTTTTTTTTTTCTGAGGATTAGTAAAATATGCAGATATGAATGATTTTTGAGAATTACAACATTTTAAAAGTGTGTAGGGATTGGGAATTGCAAAAGGGCAGTAATGTCTCTTGTGAATGAGGAAACAGATAACTGATAATCTCAAGAAGAAAAGAAGGGAACAGAAAAATTTGAAACTTAATTTCCAGTGTTATGCTACTGAAATGAAAAATAGTAATCCTTCATTTCACGAAGTTTTGACATATTGCAAAATGTTCCTTCCTTTCTAAATTTTTTTCTTTAAGCCCATGTGAACATCTCTAAATATGGGTTACTATTATTAGCAAATTCAGTTAGTGTAAATAGGAATGTAAATAGTCAAAGAAATGACAATGATATATTTGTTTTAATCAAATGGAGCTTCTATGAGTACAATTAAAAGACACAATGATACCAGTACATGTGACAGGCAATACTTTGTCTTTCTTGCTGTTACTGTTCTCTATACATCTAGAATTGTTACCAAAAGTAGCAGAGGTTTGCAAAAGAGTTCCTGTTTCACTAAATATGGGATGAAATAATGAGAGCTTTCCTAGGGTATCAATTAGATAATGACTAGTTGAGATGAGCAGTCACTCTATTTCTTTATTTCTATTCAAAATTATACACTTGTGATCAAACTCTTATGTATCAGTGGGATAAGTTTTGGGGAAAGTGCTTCAGAGAGTTTTTGTTTATTACCTTCTGAATTTAACTCCATAATATTTAAAAAAAACCCCTCTATTTAAGTGGTACTATGGGTAGTTTCATTCTGGACTCTGAAATTAGCATTTTAAGAAAAAATGTAGTCCATGATCTTGCTAATGCAACTGTGCTATCCACAACATATGAAACATTTGCATACCTGATTAGCTAATGTTTCTAAAAGAAAATTTCCAATTAGATTGTTTACATTTGAATCCTTCTCAGTTCTCTGTGGCCAGTAAATTTGTTTACATTTGGATCCTTCTCAGTTTTTTGTGGCCAGAACAAAAGCAATTAAAATACTTGGAGAGATCATTTCATTTCAAACAAAAGAAATTGCCTTGTTTGCATTATTGATTTGATAAAGATGAGCAGAGAATATATCATTTTAGGTTCACTAATCTTAACTTGAATTATTTGGTATCAGGTATAACCAGTAACATCTGTACTTTTAGAACTAGTTTAGGTCTTTAAGGTTTTTTCTCTGTATGTTCACCTAACTCTTTAGTTGACTTCAGCACCACAAAGCAGGGTTTGCCAGAACTGGTACTAGTCCTGCATACATGACTTACACTAATCTGACAAGGGGTTCAGTCTGGAGAAAACCAAGATGGATATATGCTTTCCATAAACCATGCATTCTGCAAGGCCAGCTATGACCTAAACCAAGACCATTAAGAAGCTTTCTTCAGGAAGACAGGGGAAATGAAAACTGCTTAGCTGAGTTGTATTGAAATGTAAAATTCTTTATCCTTATGCATAGCTCTTAAACAGTATTTAAGGAAATATAGCAATTATTCAGAAGCTAAGACAACACTGGCACTGGTATTCAGAGTCAATCAAATGGAGTCTTGAGAGTACATTCTTAGAGATTTATTTAAAGCTGTATTTTGTTGTATAGCTTACATTGAAAATCATGCCATGTCCTCACTGACATACCTGAAGTTGGATGGGTGACTTCACTGGTGGTTAGGGTATTGCTCACCTGCCAAATTTTGCTACACATGGGAATACATGTAGCGTATTTTTTACTCCACTGATTTTCTTTTAAATTACATCTATTCCTAAATTTTAGAAATGCTTATTGCACAGCTGGCTTTAGGATAGAGCAAAGTAAACAGGTACATAAGTTGGAAAACTTCTGGGACAGTGTTAAACAGCCTTTGTAAGAGACAGAGGAAGTGGATGACTATATAGACCTGTCCACCTACACTAAATTTGGTGGCTGTTGTCTCCAAAGAACCAATTCAAATCAATGGTCAGCAGCTGGTTTTAGCTCCTTCTTGCAACAGCTGTTGCCTCTTGCTCTGCACATTTTTCAGGCTTTATTTGAAGGTCAGCAGCCCCCTTCTGTCCCCAGTCCCCCAGCTCAGCCTCATCCTTTTCTCTTTCCCATGGCAGGAGCAGATGTGTCTAATGCAAAACATGGCACCAACTATGGGAAGATAACACATAGAACCCCTCAAAAAAACTCTGAATGGGGGTTTATATTGGCTGCTATCTATGTTTTTTTAATCAAATTAGCTTGTAATTGGTCTTTTTTTTTCAAGGACAAAAGTGGGAAAAGAATTCTGGACCCTTTTGACACTCTGCAGCCTTCTGAAAGTTCCATGGCCTGTCTAAGGCCTCTCCCCATCTTCTTGGAGAGGAAATCCTGGAAAGCTGAGCTCTCACAGACCCCATAATCCCCACAGGCCTTTCCTGTTTCCTCCTATACTGCTTCCCTAGTGTTTCCCGAGGCCCTCTAAACCTTCCCACCTCAGCAGATACACAGTGCCTATTTGAGTTCCCAGATTCCTCCATCCCAGCTTACTCACATGTGAAATGCCCTTTGCCACCACCTACCTTTGCCTACATTGTTGAGGTGCCTCAAGACACTTCTGAGATTATTGGTGAGATATACATGCCCAGAAACTTGTTGCTACCCAGTCTTTATCCTACCATAACTCAGACAAATAATTATCTCAAAAAGGCTTTCATAAAACTACGAATCATTTATTTTGTTCCCAGTCACGTGAAATTACTAGAAGCTTTTAGCTCTGATCTGTGTTGGTTTGAAAGGCTGTCCATGAGTCTTTCTTCTGAAGTTTAGATACTGAATTCTCCATAAATCATGAATACATTCTCCCAAGTTGCCTCATTCCTCTATTGGGTAAGATGGTCCCTCTGCAAAAATGGTTGATGTTGGGGGGATTCACCTGTGAGAGATGATCACCTCTACCCTCAGTCACTACTTGTCTAGTGATCCCAGCTTATTGTCCTATATTAGATACTGTAAATCAAGCAAATATGTCTTTTATTATTTTGGGGTGGGAGGGTGGGGGGGAAATATATAAAATAATAGTGTCTTAAAAATGAACACAAAAACATTTATTTTTCCTTCTTAGTAACTCATTCTTCTTTCCCTGTCACTTTACATGAAAGCTTCTTGTATCCAGCTTTAAAGCTCTTTAACCTTCTACTTCTACTTTTATTGTTGTCCTATTATTTGTTCTGACCCTAACATATTTGGTTTTATGTGTTTCATGCATTTCTGTAAAATTTTTTTACAGGAATGGATACCCTTATAAAATTAGTTGTGGCATCTGAGAGCAATTGGCAATTAATAAAGACTAGGGAAATTACTCCTGAAGACTTTTAAAGCTTTCTTCTACTTGTACAGTATCTTGAAAATGTAAAAATGAATTGCATGGAACAATTCCTATTTGTTGGAAGAACAGAGTTAGGCTGCACCCAGCAATGTAACACTGTATGCTGCCAATTACTGAACCTGTCATTTACAGAACCACGGAATGACTGAGGTTGGGAGATACCTCTGGAGATCATTTTATCCAAATCTTGTATTCAGAGCAATGCCAGCTGGAGCAGGTTTCTCAGGACCATGTCCAGCTGGATTTTGAATATATCCAGTGAAGGAAACTCTACCAATTCTCTGGGCAACCTCTGTCAGTGCTAGACCACTCTCATAGAAAGAAAGCTTTTTCTTTCACTTCAATGAAATTTCCTGTGTTTCATTTTGTCATTGTGCCTTGTATCACTAAGAACACCCTGCATCCTCTTATTTTGTTCCAACCATCAGGTGTTTATGCACATTGAGAAGATCTCACTTGAGACTTCTCCAGACTCAGCAGTCACACTCTCTCACCCTCTGAATGCATGTCAGAGTCAGATGCTCCCAGCCATTAATCATTCTTGTAGCCCTTTGCTGGACTCTATGCCCCTGTCCCCATTCCATCTGGATGGTGGCATGACCCTCTTGTGTACCAGCTCCTCCTCCATTTTGGATCATCTGTAAACTCTCAGAGGATCCACACTCTGTCCTACCTATGACTTTGTCCCACTGTCCAGGTCACTAATAAAGATGTTTAGCAGTATCAGATCCCTCAGAGCCAGCTTGAGGTACCCCATTGCTGCCTGGCCTTCAGCTGGATTTTGTGCATCTGATTGCAGCCCTTTGAGCCCAGAAGTTGACCCAGTTTTGAATCTACCCCGCTGTCCACTTATCTAGCCCATACTTCAGTGTTTGATCTAAGGATGTTATGGGAAACAGCATCAAAAGCCTTGCTAAAGTCAAAGCAAGCAATATTTCACTGTTTTGGTTTTTTTCCTCCAACAAGGTAGTCACTTCAGGTTGGTCAGACAGGATGTCTCTCATAAATCCGTGCTGACTCCTTCCAGTCACATTCTTATCTTTAATATGTTTGGGTATGGCTTCCAGGATTACATGGTCAATCACCTTTCATGGTATTGAGGTGAGTCGTACCAGCCTATAATCCTCCTACTTGACCTTCTTGAAGATAGGAACAGCATTTGCTTTCTTCCAAGCCTTGGGAACTTCCCACAATACCCACAACCTTTCAAAGATTATCAAGAGTGGCTGTGGGATGTCATCAGCCAGCTCCCTCAGCACTTGGTGCCATGGATCTGTGTATGTTCAGTGTGTTTAAATGCTCCTTGACCTGACACTTCTCCACTGAAGGTGGCTCCAAACTTTCCCTCTGGTCTCAGAGACACAGGATTGCTGAAGGTAGGTCTTACCAATAAAAACAGCGAGAAAGAAAGTGTGGAATAATTTGGCTTTTTTGAACACAAGTTTCCAGTGCCAGCAGTCAACAAAACAAAGTTAATGACCCTCAGATATAATATGGAGACTGAGAGAAAAAGAGAGAGTTTACATCTGTATCCAGTGCTGGTAAGAACACTACTAGAATAAAACACCTAATTCTTATGGTGAAGAATTTAAAACCAAGAGCTAAAAAGCTGCACTTAGAAATTGAAAATGCATGGTGAGAGATTGTAAAAGCTCAGCATGCTAAAAGAGAGGCGTGAAGGAGACTCATACTGCTAAAGACCTTTAGCCAAGACCAGAAGCCTTTAAGAATAATTACTTCCAAAAAGTATTATAAAAGTATTACTCAAAAAGTATTACTCAAGCACAAATTACTGAGTCTATTGGGAGAGAAGTTGACTCAAAATGTAGGAAAAGACAAAAGATCAGGTACTGTAGCATTTTTTCTGTTTAAGTTCTCATAATTTCAAATGGAGATTAGCTGTTACATTCAGTATACTATAAGACACCAAAGACAGTGACCTCAACTGAAATGTCTAATGGCAATTGAAGAAAGAAGAAACATTTTTATGCTTGGCATAATTTTAATATTAGATAACAGTACATTCTCTGGGATATTCAGCTTAGAAAAGAGAAGGCTTTGGGGTGACCTAATTGCATTCTTCCTCTGTCTAAACAAAGGCTACAAGAAAGATGGAGAGAGACTTTTTACAAGGGCATGTAGTGATAAGGGGAAATTAGTTCCATCTGAATGAGAATAGGTTTTAAATTAGATTTTTAAAAAAAAAATTCTTCATTGTGCAGGTGCAGAGGCACTCAAACAGGTTGTCCAGAGAAGCTGTGGATGCCTCCATCCCTAGAAGTGTTCAAGGCCAAATTAGATGGGGTTCTGAGCAACCTGGTCTAGTGGAAAGTGTCCCTGTCCATGGCAGGACGCTTGGAACTAGAGGATCTTTAAAATCCCTTCTAAATCAGGCCATTCTGTGTTTCTGTGATGTAGCTGGTGAACTTGGGTGTTCCCAGTGCTTCCTGCAGTAGTGGCCATATTCTTGTCCTGAGAAATATATTGCAACCTATTGTCATACAAAGGGCTGTCCACTGCACAAGTTCCCATCCAGTGGAAAGCAGGACACAGAGAAGAAGGAGAGGACATCGGATGATTTATTTTTTTTTCAGTAGAACATGGGTGGGGTTCTCTGCTTGATGTTGGAGCACTCCAAAGTCTTACTTTATGTGCTAGAATACACATAGAATTTTTATACTCCACAAGTTGTTTTTAAATTGCATAACAAGTATATACTTCACATAAGTTCACATGTTTCATCTTGACTATGACTTCCAGATGACTTACATTTGGGCATTTTTTTTCTTCAATCTGCTTCATAATGCTCAAAAAAGATCTCCAAATATGTGTCAAACTTAAAAAAAATTAACATTGCCTTGAATTACTAAGGAAAACTTTGAACATAGAATTAGATATCTCAGTCTCTATTTGATGCTTTGGCATTCGTGAATTATCTCCTACTGAGATAATTTTCAAGTTCTATAGAATTTTGTTATGATGTTCTGGTTTGGTGGCTGCAGAAACCACAAAAGAAGACCCTTTGTGACTTCTATGTTATGTGGAATACATCTTGGAGAAATTTATAATTCCAGAAGTATTCACTTAGAGTTTCTTCATCCTGACTCCATCCCATATTAAAATCTTGCAGTTATATCAGTTTAATGCCATAAGGATCTTTCCTATAAAATCTCAGCACTGTGGCTTGTATTCACAAGAATTGTTAAAACTGACAATAACAGAGTAATTAACAGATTAAACGCTTGTTTAATTAATGCGTTGATCAGATCTTATTTTGTCATGGAAAGAGGAAGCTGACCAGGTCCACCTCATCCACCCTGCATTAGTGATACAATAATTTAATATCATCACCTTAAGTAGCTTATACACACGCACATACAATTTTCTTTCACTCACTCATGCTCTTTCATGCTATTCAGTTTTACATGCTTTACAAGGATAGGCGTGGTTGTTTCTTTATTTCTCTAATTCCCTTGCCATGTTCTGTTTAAATTATTCCATTTGTAAGCATAGACAAGTTGATACACGTGCGGTAGTTTCGGCACAAGTTTAACATTTATTATTCTAGATGGTTTTTGAGATTATAGAGAAAGATGGCTGCAAAACCAAAACACTTTTTGGTCTAATTAATTTATACCCTTTCTTCTAATCAGTTTGGTTTATGTATCTTTTTTCTCTTTCATTTGATCTCTACTTTTGTCTGGTATTCAAAAGAATAAACATCTTATTAAAAAAATAAAATTAAACGGTTTGAATTTCCTTCTTCATTGTGTTGCTACAAGCCCATGACATTGAAAAGCTTTTATCTTTCCATTGTTGCATTGTTGACTACCAGAGAATAAAAGAGCTTTAGATGATTTTGAGAATATTAAGCAGACCTATGTTCAAATTATATTAGAATATCAATATATTCAAATTATATTAGAATATTATTGTTAGAGTATTATACTATTGATAATATTATCTGCACATGTATATCTCTCTCACTGACATATGCAGATCCAGCAGACAAAGACCTGCATTGTGAGGTGCACGACTGTATGGATGGCATGAACTGTCCATTACAGGGCAAGCCTTCCCGGATTTTCCACCTTGGAACTTGTTCTAGAGTTTTTATATGAAGAATTAAACTGAGCATTAGAACAAAGGGTTGGTCCTTCAGATTTCAGATGATATCATAAACCACTATTTTTCTGTATTTCAGTATCAGAAACATGGTGATGACAGTCCTCCTTATGGGCCTGACACTGCTTCTTGGGCTTTTAATAGAAATTCAAATCTTTGTAAAATAAATACAAATTAGGTGTTCTTGTTTTATGACTTTGTTTTCACTTTTAAGAAAACTAGTAAAAACATAAAGATGGTTGCAGAAGAGCACAGTCATGTCACATGTTTCTTTCACACAAAAAAAAAAAAACATTAGCAAAAAGGTTTTAGGAGGAAAGACATTTTTTCGTAATTTTTCCATTATAGGGATCTGCAATGAATATGTGTTAATTGGGATACAGGAAGTAAGAAAAGGAAGAAAATATGAGTGAGTAGTCAATAACATACAGCTGGATTTATGAAATCACCCAAAGAAGTGGTATTAGAAAGGAGAAAAACAAAGAAGAAAGGATGAATATAGAAATCAGACATTATTGGCATAGATGGTGGTGTTCAAACACACAAGTAGAGATACCTGAAATGATTCATCAGTATTACTAAGGTATAAGTATTACTAATTTTATACATTTATCCATCTGTAAAAACTAAGCCTGTACCTGCAGTAAAGTTTATATCTCAGATATTTAAGAATAAAAATGTCCTTTTATTCTGGTTAAACTTACATGAACTGGGTTTGTAATACACACACCTTTTGCTTGGCTATTGCATACTGATATAGGAATTTATGACAGAATTCATTGTATTGGACTTATTCAGACTCATAGATACGAAACTCCCCCAGCCTCACCAGCTGATGGTCAATGGAAGCCAAAACATTTATAAGTGCTACCTTATTCAATTGTTGATATTCATAGTGCTTGAATTCCTCACCTTTATCTATCATCATCTTTACTCTCCAGCCCTCCAGTCTTTCCACATCCTTTGTGCTCCACCCAATGGCTTTGGGGAAGTCCTCTTTCATGTTTTCATACTTCAGGGAACCACCATCCCTCCGAGGCTCTCATTATCCTAGGAAAGGAGGTTGCTGCTCAGTATGGCGTACAGTGAGTCAGTCAAACTGTGTTTACAACTTTGCAAAGATAGCATTTCTTTTACCTGTAGGACAACATTGTGCTCAAGTCAACCTCCTTCCTCATTTTCTCTCCTCCCAGTTCTCTCCCTTCTCATCCCTAGGGATTGAAAGGCTGAGGAAGCCATACAGGGCACTGCTTGAAAACTATGAAAAAAATAAATACAGAGAAATTAAAGGAGGGATAAGAGTAAAAGGGGAATATGAGAGAAGAGATGAATGAACACGTGGGGAAGAAATTCAGAAAGGAGACAAAAGGAATGAATGATTAGAGAAAGTGAGGTAACAAGATGGGACAAGAAACAAAATAAAATAAATTAATCAAAGAATATGGAAATATGAAAATAATCAGGAAGCAAGAAAAATTGTACCAAAGAAGAATAAAGCTCCATTGAAAAGCCAGCTTTAAAAAAGGGACTTTTTTCTTTTCAGTGGTGGAGAAAAAATACTAAATACTGCTTTGAAAAATGTCTCAGCATAAGATAGGGACATGATTCACAAAACAGAGATATAAAAACAAGGAGGAAAGCTACAAAAAAGGCCAAGGTGGTAAGTTGGAAAAGGAGAAAAAAGAAAGGTAAGAAAGGAAGGTAGAGGAGGAGTAGTGAAGGTCTTTTTCATGTTTGTTCTGCCTCCTTTCCTTAGTAATAAGCAGGGAGTGTTTGCCTAATGGAATCTCAGCCCCAGGGCAGACAGGAGTGCCTCAACTCACCGGGTAAGCCAGCACCTCTCCCCATTTCAGGAGTGGTATTCAGGCTATCCAGGAGAATCCCACCACATGCTGGGAAGGAGGGGTGAACACCTCCATACCAAAATTCCTGCTCCCCTCCTCTTCTAAACCAAAGGAAAAGAAGGTGGCTTAGTGTTGAATTCCAAAAGCTCTCAGCAATTCTCCCCTGTGTGTTAATATAGACCCCTGAAGCATTTTTATAAATGGGATGGGGAAGACCATTTTCTTCATCACCTGTGCTGTTTTTAGCTGGTATAAAACCACTGGCCTCATGGTAACAATTGCATTTTCACCCCGATTGATGCCCCCTGTTGCCTAGCGGGGCACTGCAGAGTTAGGCCAACACAGTGGTTTGTGCATTATTCAGCAGTCCAACCAATTTAGTTTAAGTAGTTTCCAGTCTGTAAGCAGGCAAGTAGACTGTAAGGAAAACAAAGTTCAGGTTAGACTTGTTTTGTCTACAGAAGGCAAATTCAAGGGTCTGTACCCTCATTAGCACATGCATATATTCTTATGACTTTGGTTAGTTAAAAGAAAAAAACAAAAAAAACAAAAAAAACCAAAAAAAAAATCAAACAAACAAGCAAGATACATGATACTATAGGAGTTTTCTCTTTTTCTTTTCTTGATTTTCATGTGAACGTGTTTAGTCAGACTGGCAAGCCCCCGTGTATCTCAGGCATGTGAATGCAAGTGAAGCTGTCACCTCACACTTATTAGAACTGGACAAATGCATAGGTACTTCCCACAAGCTTATGTTCTTTTTGAATGTGCTATATCACATCTGAATAGTCTAACCATTAACATCAGAATACCATGATATTTTATAAATGTATGGTATTATTTATTCTAATAAAATCTAAATTATATATTTTTAAAACTAATGTATTCGGTTGGTGGAGATGTTTTGAACAAATTTAAGAGAGTTGCAGCAAGTGATATCATTTCTGATGAGTTCAGCAAGGCAGGCTCAATCATGCCAGCTTGGTGAGAAAACTGAACCTCACCCAGCTGTGAGATTTTGCACTGGAACCTCAAAGCATCGTGAGCAATTACGTTTGAATGTGGACAGTCAATGTATCTGAAGCAGCAAAACACTTGGTCAGGGTGAAAAAGAAATCTTCCTAAAGTAAGCTTAAGTGTTGTGGTTATTTTTTGACCCAGAACAAGTAATTTCTGTGTACATGAAACATGCCCAGCCTTTGCATGGGTCTACAAGAGGGGCTGGGGGTGGCAGTGGAGGGCCAGCATGGCTCGTGGCAAGTGGAGGCAAACACAACCCAGTGCGAGGGCAGCACCAACTGCTAGCAGGAGATCCTATCCTGTGTGCATGTAAACACAGTCTGCACCATTCACAGCTTCAGGAGCTAGCCTTCTACAAAAGCAGTGAGAAGGCAGAGCTGCTGAGTTTCCCTGTTTTCAAGGCTGACTCTGATGCAATCCACTGGTAAAGGAATCCCCCAGAAAAAACATGAAACTTCCAGTGCTGATGGCACTTAAAAGTAACTTTTAGCAGAGAATTTCTGCAAAGGCAGAGTAATGTGATGAAAACATATCTTTGAGAGCTGCCAGATTTTCAGTGATTAACAACTGAGTGATTACCTACCTGTTAAGTTCCTTCTTCCAGGTGCAGCTAGAATTTTTGTGGGAAATGCCTGAACACCTGTAATATTCATGGCTCTGCCAGGGACAACCACGTAGGTACATAAAAGAAGTATTTACAGGTCAGCACCAACAAAGTTGTCAAGCAGTGGTAATAAGAAAGAGTACATTAGGTCTGATTTTATATTCTATAATTAAGAAGAGTGAGCAGAATTAGATCTATTTCAATGCATACTTAATTTACAAAACTCTCTTAACTTTCTCTGGTTTTGATAATTTTTTGCATCTTTAGGTCATCGTCTTTTCTTTTGTGTTTTCTATGTCAAAAACCATTATTAATACATATATGTCTGAAAATAAATTCAGTATATCTGTAATAAGAAACATTATTTAAGACTTAAAATAAATCAAATTCCTATGGAATGTGAAACTGTTTAATGAAGGTTCATTCCAAGGCCTTTCTAATGTGATTAATATTGAGTCTCATAGTATTGTTACATGAGTTAAAAACACAAACTGGTTGAGTACAGGTGTTCAGAAGAATCTCAAATGCCACTTCAAAATAATAGACTATTGCCATGGTTCTAACTGCAAGTATATGAAAATGCTTAAAGATCAGGATTATAACAATAGCACTGTTTGAAAACCATTCTTTCCTTAGGAAAAGTGGAGCAATTTGGAAGTGTTTAGTTTTAAAATTGTGCATTTGTATTGTCAACAGAGTAATAAAAGAGAAAATCATATTAAACACATTTGGTACAGACTTTTTTTCACAAATAGAGAAAAGCCAACATTATTGTTCCTGTTATTGTCTCTTATGAGATGTACATAATTTTAAAATTATGCTGTAAATATGGTACTAAAGACTATATTCTGTGTGCTATAATATTGCATGATTAAAAGGGAGATAAAAAAAATACGTGAGTTTCTAATATTTCAACAACTAATGCATACTTAATTTGTTTTTATTGTATGAATAGGTAGTTCAGTATCACTTCCATTTATGTCTTTAAATTAGGTGACGTACCTATAACGTTCTAAAGATGTTAGACTCCTGAAAATAATTTATATGTGTATGAAATTAATACTTTTGCATGCCCTCAGGAGACCTTTCTATTTATATAAAATAAAAAAAATTTTAAAAACCCATTTTATTTTATTGAGTATTTTCTGAAAAATTAAATTATTAATTCCTATTATTGGACAGAGTTGCCAGTTCAAAACATTAATAATGAGCCAAAGCTAAAGTTGCTGGATATGTAATAAATACATGGCAGTGCATAAATAAATAGCCTTCTGAAGTCACACTCTAGCCTTCAAGGGTGATATACAACTTTAATGTTTTCAATGTTTTCCAATCATGTATCAAAGATATTAAAATAATTTGCCATGGAGCATTTGAAATATTAATGTTGATTTATAACATATTTGAATACAAAGGACATTAAAAGTATCAACTTTTGCTATTTTGAGGAAAACTGAGCTTTTTCTTTTCCAGAGATGCCCAAAGCCATCATTCCAAGAGAAATTTGGGAGCAGGCACATAAACTGCTCCATGGAAAACCTGAGCAGGACTGACCACACACAGTGCTCACAGAAGACCAAGGCAAGTAGACAGGTACTTAACTAAAATATTTATAGGATATCCTAAATTAATGCCTTCCCCAACAGAATAATGTGGCAGAATTAAGGCCACATATATTTTATTTCCTCTACAACTGTCCTAAATATCAGGTTAATTGGGGTGGAGCACTTTTCCTATTGAGGCTGGGCCCTACTTGGTCAGGAATCTACAATGTGAGGAATCAAGAGGGAGCTTAGTGATTAAAGCACTCAGAGTGCCCTAGTCCTAATAGCCAGCACAATCTGTACTTTTAATTTATGGATTATTTGACACTAGCATGTTTCAAATAGTAGTTATGGGCTTGATGCAGATTACAGAGTTTGAACCTTTGTGAAATAATAGCCCCTTCTGACCCTGAAATCTATGATAGGTTAATGCCTTTGAATATGTCATACTCCTAAATGTCTAAAGATTTTTTACAAACATGATGAAAATGTAGTTTATTAATTCAGGTTTTCATCTAACAACCCACGTTGTTGGAACTGTACTTGGTTTAGCTGGTCAATAGCAGATTTATTTCCATTTATTTGAGGGTTTAAATTGCAATGTAAATAAACTGAAATTGTGAAGGAGCTTTTGAAAATCTTTCTTATGATCAGCAAAAGCCCCATTTTTAATGTATTCCTTCTTTGAAAGAATTATGCTCAGTGGCTGGGTTTATGTAATGAATCTATTATTGCAAGAGAGTTTTATCTAGCATTTACAATCTTAAAGACTTCATAAAGTAAAAACCAAAATCTTATAAGAGTGGGGGATTTTTCCTGACAAAAAAATATAAAAGGAGTCCAGTTTTGGAGAACTGAGGTTTCTTCAGCATTCTGTGTGTTTATTGTTGAGGGGAAGGAGTGAAGACTTCATGTGAAAGACCTAATATTAAAAAGTAAGCTTTTTATTGACTAAGTTAATTTCTACAATTATGTGCTTGTACATATAATTGTACAAGTTGTACTTTTACTGCTTTCTTGATCTGAAAGTTTGGACCAGTGTCAGGTGAATAGTTACAAGAATCAGAGTATGCTGAAGCTCTTTTCTTACAAGGAATCAACCCGATGGTATTGAAATAAATTTATTATTGATGTTTCTCATGGGCTGCAAGCCCGCACACAAGAAAGCTTATGCAACAGTCCATTTAAAAATTTATACTTTTTGTGTATTATTTCATTAATATTGATGTAATTTAAATTCAAGAACACCCGTGTTCTCTAGCTGTCAAAACATTTTTTAACATACTGAACTGAGATTACTAGTACTTGTTATGCACATCACTACATGTTTTCAAGATTAGGACATTTTTTTGGTCAGCTAATTCAAAAAAGTAATTTACATATACTTGAAAAAAGTCGTTATATTGCATAACATCCAAAGCTGCATAAAATGTTGGCAGAACGTGTACTGAGTGAGAGTGAGAATCCATTCTGAAATATCTGCCTTTCTTATCATGACTTGAATCAGAAAATGAGTAGTAATAAAAAAATGTTGTTTGGAACACACAACCAAAGTGCCTAAATGTCACAGAGGAACTAAGAAATTTTGAAAATAATTCTATTTAACTTTTTTGTGCCTGGTAATAACAAAAGGAATGAGAAATATTCTGAAGTGCCTTGAAATTAAACACATCTCTTGACACTATCTCTTACTTTG
Source organism: Erithacus rubecula (assembly GCF_903797595.1). NCBI lineage: Eukaryota > Metazoa > Chordata > Aves > Passeriformes > Muscicapidae > Erithacus > Erithacus rubecula. The sequence goes on from NC_136689.1 coordinate 105,453,044, forward strand.
TGTTTCTCTTCTCACTGTTAGAGAAATGTGACTGTGTGAAGACATATCTGGGATGCTATAGTCACTTGTAAATTAGAGATTACAAGCAAAAATGGAAATTCAGTTAAAAAATAGGCAAGTGGTTACACTTAGAATGTAATACTGGAAGGAGTGTTTGGTCAATAGGTTAGCTGCTTTATTGGGTAGGCAAGAACAATAATGTCACATCATCTAAATACTGTAAATTAGACAAACAGTTTTACTATCAGTGTAAAGCAGCTCATTGGAGATGTTATTCTCAGGACAAAACTTAGATCTTCCTTTTATTTAAGGATTAATGGGAAAATTAAGTCTGACTATGCCACTAAATGACATTTGCATTGCATTTGATTGGAAAGTTGCTGTTCAGACACCAGAGTCAGATTACAATTATATTCTTCATCTCTATAACATTTATCTGCTCATATACTCAGTTATAATTAACCTGTTATAAATATACTTATATTTGTACCTTTTTCCAAAAAGGACATTATTAAACAATTTAAATGTTCAATATTTAAATATATGTCATCTTATCATGTGTTGTCAGCTGCGTTTCGGGATCTTATTATTGTCCATCTCAGCAGATGTACAGCAATTGTCCAAGCAATAAGACAAGAGGCAATGGGCAGAAACTGCTTCACAGGAAATTCTACTTCTTGGTGGAGAACTGCCTTCCTCCACCAAGTGTGAGGAAGAACTTTAATATGCAAGTGACATATACTGGAACAGATTGCCCAGAGAGGTTGTGGAGTCTCCCTCACTGGATATATTCAGGAACTGTCTGGATGGAGTCTTGTGCCACATGCTCTAGGATGGCCCTGCATGAGCAGGGAGATTGGACCAGATGAACCATTGTGGTCCCTTCCAAACTTATCCTTTCTGTGATTCTGTAATTGGCTATGTTTAAAAGAAACACCTTCAAGAAATGTGTCCTTGTAGTTGAAAATTAAAACTTTGAAGATGACCAGAAATCTTCCCCTGTGGTCCTCATAAGTAAACAGTAAAACTGTTTATATTGGCAAGTAAAGTATTGTAACAGTAGACTATACCAGTGCATTTATGTGAACATTCCATCAACATACCCCCACACACTGAACTCACTGGCATATATGCAACAGAGTGGTCAGAAATTGGTGTATGAAGATATGCCTGTTACATTGCACATCAACATGGATACAAGGGCTTTTCAAAATGCAGGTGTAGTTGATGGCATCTACCATGATTTCTAATGTCCATTTTATGCAAAGTGTTAAAAATCCTTAAGTAGAGAATGGTTTTCAATAAGTTTTGTGTAATATCATAAAATCCTAGAATGACCTGGGTTGGAGAATTCCTTGAATGTACTCTAGTTCCAATCCCCCTGTCATGTATGGGAACAACTTCCACTAGACCAGGTTGCTCAGAGCCCCATCCAACTTGGCTTTGAACACTTCCACAGATGAGGCATCCACAACTTCTCTGGACAACCTGTTTGTGTGCCTCTGCACCCACACAGTAAAGAATTTTTTCCCAAAATCTAATCTAGATCTTTTCTCTTTCAGGTTGAAGCCATTCCCCCTTGTCCTGTCACTACATGACCTCGTAAAAAGTCTATCCATCTTTCTTGCAGGCTCCCTTCAGGTACTGGAAGGCCACAATTAGGACACTCCAAAGCCTTCTCTTTTTCAGGCTGAATAATTCCAATTCTTTCAGTCTTTCCTCATATGACAGATGCTCCATCCCGCTATTCAACTGGTGGCCTTCCTCTGGACTCACTCCAAGTACTTCAGATTTCCAGAAAAACAGTTTTTTTAAATTTTGAATCTTAAGGCTAATAAATGCTATTCCAACAAACATTTTGTGCCTCTAAATTGGTGGGGAAAGGTGTCTGTTCACAGTGTAGTCTGTGGGTGATGTAGTGCTTATCCCAGAAGATGCTCTGTGAAGGTGTCTGAGAGGTTGGCAGGGATCCAGTCCACTCTTTGTTAAAGTTTATTGGTTTTCACTTTGAAGTTTCAAAGAGTTTGGCCATCTTTCCCAGGAGAAGTATTCAAGTGCTCCTTCTGTGTAATACCAGGTTTGATTTTGCCTTTCACTGGAAATGTGAGATGTCCCTCTGTAGCTGTTCTGTCCCCAGCTACCTTCCCCATTGCAGGACAAGGACTGGGCACCATCTGAGAGCAATTGTGCCACATTTTTTAGTGAGACTAATTATAGCTCAAATAAGTTATTGGGGTGGTCTTGTAATATCTCAGAATATAGTACTATACATTTCCTGAAAGGAATTTTATACCAATGGTATGGTCTAATTATATCTGAGCTTATTTATCAAAACAGAGCACATTGATACTTATATTTTGCAAAAGAAGAAGGCAGCAGCCACACCTTCCTCTGGGTAGCAGTGCATCTGCTAAAGCCTTTATGCCAGGGAATAGGCAGCCAGGTGAAATCTTAACATGACTCACGTGCTCTTGCAACTGAATTATTCATTGTAGGTGTAGTCACTGTACAGAAGCTTGACTTGCCTCTCACTTCTGCAAGACCAGATTTTGAAATGGTAATAGTAGTATGTACATGCCAGAAATATTTAATCAGATATTTCAGATTCATGAGGAAATTTTATCTGTTGTAGTATTTCCTAATTGTGTTTAGTACTTTAAACCTTTTGATCTCTTTATTTCATACCAAGGGAGAGAAAAATAATTAGCAAGCTTCTGCATGATTTCAAATATTAGATCTGGAAATATTTAAAATACTCATGGATTCTTACTAAAAGGAACAACAGACAAAGCAAGATCAGTGATTCCTGTGTTACTTCATTTCTCTCTCAGAGATCCAATTCTATTTACAGACCAGTAGGGTCTACCTAGATATACTTACATAGAAACATCACTTCATGATTTCCTACTAATTAGGGCCAAAATTTTTGGATAAAATACAAACTTTTTACAACATATGCATGAGATCAAGAAAGATACCTGCTTTGGAAAACTGTAAGGAAATTCTCATTTAAGTAGCATCTTATTTCCCAGTTGCTAACTAAGAAGTTGCTACACACTAATCAGTGGAAGTAAACAATCTGGTAAACTGTCTGTACAAACAACTTCTTTGCCAGAAAACACACCTTCTGGCAACACAAGTTCTTTAAGATAGAAACCCATTTTTAAGTCTTGATTATATATTCTGTTACTAAAGTAGGACTCTTAAACCATCTTTAGGTCATGCACATTGAAGTACAATGCAGTTTATACAGTTCTAGTCATTTTCCATGGCAGGTAAAGGAGTATTTTATAAATATTGAAATGTTTCTTTGGTTTTAAGATGTTTTCTAGCTTCTATCTCCAATTGTTTTATTGCTTTCAAGGCTGGAGATTATTTTCCTAATTCTGCATCTATCAGTCATGGATTCACACCTAGATTCCTTTGGTGCTGGGAGGAAGCTACAGTTGGCTTTGGACAGAGACACAAATTAAATGTATATCTCATAGGTACCCTTCAGAAGACATAATAAAACAACTACCCTGAAAAAGATTTGTGATACATGTTTTGCTACTGTCATAATTTTCCAGGCATAGGTTGCTTTTCAAATTTTGCATTCACAGATACACACACCTCACTCCTAAACCTAAAACCACCTTTCCTACATTATTACAAAATTTCACAGAGGAAAAACAAAAGTTAGAGAAACCTTGAAGTTTCTTCTTGTAATGCTGCCAACAGTCCACTGTCTCTCTATCCCCATTTTCCTCCCATCTTGCAGGGTTTTGTGTTCACCTGCCGCCTCAGCTCCCTGTGTTCCCTGCCCCTAATTCCCCTGGAATCCTCCTCAAGATCCCCATTTTGACTGAACTCTTTTCCTGCTGGTGAGCCAAAAAAGAGATGACAGGAAGTGATGTCATCTGGCTTTCTCCTATGGGATTATCCCTGTTTTCTGGATCACCATGATGAAAATTGTGCATCTATCTCCCTGCTTATTGGGTGTGTTGGAAAAAAAGGATTAGTGCAGGAAAAATAAAGAGCAAGACATGGGCATGTGGGAAACTCCTGGGAATATGAGGGCTCATCATAAGCTTGTAACTTTACTGTAGAGAATTTAGAAATGCAGGGTTTATCCAGGTCTATAGGGATGGACCTCAGCTCTGGAGATCTGGTACATTTCCATTGTCAAATGAACAGTCCCTCCTCCAGCCCTGGCTAATTAAGAGAGGGTCTTTGCAGATTCACATGAAACATGCATTTTATACATAAGTATAAAGTCAAAGTTTAAACTGGGTTGGAAAGTGACTGGGGGAACTCAACATGCAGCCAAACCTTTTGTTTCTGGGCATGGGACCTGACCTCAGCTTGTATGTTGAGACTTCCATTGGTGGGTTTTCTTTAATTTTGTACAGGGAGGTTGAATAGGCTGGAGCCCATTTAAATCTGTTTTTAAAAAAGCAGTTTGAGTGGTTTAACTAAACATAGATAATGCTTTTATGGCTACTCAATGAGAGAGTGATTCATCAGTTCTTTGCTCTTGCTGTTCTACTGCAGACTTGCAGAAACAGCTTTGGCTGTCAGGAGAGAGAGCCGGGATGGGTTGGAGTGCAGAGAGGATCTTTAAGGCCACTTCTCAGAACTGGGGCGTATGCTGCAGCTGTTCTTGCTCCTCCCTAGTCCTGTGTTTGAAGCACTGTCTGTGCCAGGTCCAGAGCTTCACAGGATTGTGCTCTGGGGCTGTCTTGGCATGTTTCAGTCTGCCCAGAGGAAGAGGCTGTACTTGCCATTTGGCACTGGGATTATTGTTCATCTTCTTTTCCAGTGCCATCAGTTGAATCCTGTATTTTTCCAGCACTTCTTATTTACTTTCCATCTTTTTTTTTCCATTGCTTTTGTTGTTTTTTTGTGCTGTAATTTGAAAAAAAAAAACCACACTTAAAAAAAAAAAAACAGACCAAAATTAATAATTTCCACCCTATAATTATTTTTTTTCTACAGACACAGTATATTGTGGGAAATGCAAATGTTTCCTAGGTTATATTTCCTTCCTTTTATTGGCTGCACTGTGAAGCAAACACATTTCATACGAGTCTTTGTGTATCCTCTGAAGTATAGAGACTGAGTGATGTGCTGTTGGTCATTTTAAATTATTTCTTTGTTGTTTTCTTTTTCATAGGAATACAAAACTATAGCAAAGAATAAATCTATATTATTATTAGCAGAAACCTCAGTTTTCCAGCTGTGGTCTGTGTGTCACAAGAGAAGCACAATTTACAAAATGCCTTTGTAGTTTTTACTTTTTTTTTCTGTTTCTGTGTATAACTTTTTGTATCCTTTTAATCTGTGTCCTTTAGAAGACAGCTGTGTTAAAATGCATAATTTAGTAGGTACCTACTTGCTTTCATGACACTAACTGCATTTCAGTCATGGCAGCTTTTTCTAAGGGTTCACCTTTATGTTAGTGCCCAGTTATGATTTACACTTATGTAATTTCATGCTGTATTTTTTTCAAAGTATCGAGAGACAGCAATAAAACACTGAGAAGTAAAAGCAAAGATTACAAGTATATAGTACACTGTGCAGCATTGCATACCCTTCCCCTAGCTTGTAAATGTTGCTCATTAACATGATAGGTATGTGCTTCTACTTGCACTTGTTCTGTATCTCATATGTATCCAACAAAATATATTTCAGGAGATTGTTTATTATCACATTGTATTTCTATTAACTAGGGGATTTCCTTCCCTCTCTGCATACCTTTAAAAATATCCTAATTGACTCAATTCATCATGTAAAATTAGTTTGCTAATAAAAAATTAAAAAGTGAAATGATACTTTTAAACAAGCAAGTTATAAGTTTCTTTCTGATGTTGCACAACACTTTTGGCACAGTCTTACCTGACTGCAAGTGTCTTGCATATTAACTAAAAAAAAAAAACAAGATCACTTTCTGATACTGAAAAGAAATGTGATTGTAACAAGAAAAAAATCACAAGTTTAGATTATTTTTAAATGGGTTAATCTCTAAAGCCTGAAGTCATAAATGTCAAGGCACAAAAAAAGGAATTGTGGTCAGCATTATATTTTTAGGTGAAAAAGTGATTTACAGGTGCTGTATAAGGTAGCAATGATTTAAATCTTTAGTAACAAATTCTTGCTGCCCAAGCACAGTTTTGCCAGGTCCATGTCCAAGCTATTCTGCAGATTAGCTGTGACAAAACCCAAATGATGCCCGAAGAACCATGATGCCCTTGGGGAAACGGTTTGTTTTGTACCACTTCCACGGGCCACCAGGCACAACCAGCCCCATCTAAGCAGGGACAGAGTAAGAATTCACAGGGAGTGGGCAAGCCCCAATGCATGTTTGTTGAGGAAAGAGCTGGTTTAGGACTGCCCTGCAATTTTGGTCTTTCATTTCTAGAAAAGTGTGGCTTTCCCTGCAATCACTCCAATTTGGCCTGAAGGTTGTAAATAGAAGTGGTTAGATTACAGCAAATTAAAACTCTGGTCATGCAATCCTTACTAGTTTGGGGCAAGGCAAAAGCTATAAATTCAGGAACTTATTTGCCAGCCCAATTTTGTGCAAAAAGGAAGGAAACTCAGGTCAGAGGAAGCAAATCATTTTTAGTTATGAACAACTCATATGCGCATCAGTTCTTATCTCCTGTATTTTGTGAAGACCTTCACTGTCATTCAAAAATACCTTGAAGAAATTTTGTACAAGAGAACGTTTGCTCCATCTGTGAATGTCCTGTTAAGCCCCATCTCCTTCAGGTAACCTTTTTGACATTCTCTGTCTCTTTACACCTATTCCTGTGCCTAATCCTTAAATTATTAGTGTTGCAGTTGTTCAAAATAGGCTTCAAATTTCTCAGGGCGGGAACCTTGTCTAAATTTGTATTTGCAAAGCTCTATCCATGCAATCTGTACCTGGGGCACTATATGGACAGTAAATGATGATGAACCTTCTTAGTGAATAACAGATGTGTCTAAAAATCTCATTTGGTGTATTTATTTAGAAAAAAAACACTGCTTCTAAAGTTTACAATATAAGTTATGGTTGGAACATAAATATTATTAATACTAAGGATATTTTAATGTTATTTCTTTTATCAATAATTTGATTTCAAATGCAGTCACTGCTAACAGATTTCAATATAATTACTATTTATCTTTCAAAAGTATTTATTTTTCTAACTGTGTTAGTACAACCATAAGGTAAGGAGGCATTTTTCATGAGAATGTCATATTTTTAAACAAAATTTGAAATTCACAATGACTGGAAGATATTAAAATCAATTGCTTTGCCTGGGTCTACAGGGAAAAATTGCACCTATTGTTGTTGGTTGTGTACCCTTTTTTAATTCCACAAAATTTCAATGCAATTACTCTTGATTTGCACTCTGCTGTAAGAAACAAGCATGTCACGTTTTTCCTTGGGAAGTCACTGTGCCAAAGGTTGCTGTAGGCTGTACTAGCTCATTAGGAACGTGCCACTTTATACTACCTTGTTCATATACTCTCCCCTGGATCCATTATTGGCCATTATCAGAGAGGGAACTGGGCCAGCAATGGTTTAATTTGGTACTGCTGCTTTTACAACCTTAGATGTCTCTGGAGGACTTAAACTCATCCTATAAGGTGCAGACCAAAAAAGTAAAATTAAGACAATACAATTGCTGTTTAATAATCATTCCTGATACTTTTTGCGAGAATCAACATGATTTAGAAGACTTGTTTCCATAGCAAAAAAAGGCCTGGAGATACTTCTTCAGTCTTATCTGACCTTCTGCAGCAAACCTCATTGGATTTGATTCTAATCTGACTTTGCAAATGAGAAACAAACATCATGGAAATGAATGGAATGCCATAAAACTGGATTTTAAATTAGAATTGGGCGATTAACACTGTTTTAGAGGATTGTAACACAACCGACTTCAAAGACCTCTCTCTGACCCAAATGTGAAGATGTGGGGAACTTGTTTTATTCACCTAATTTGAGATTTGAGCCTGAAATTGCACAGAATTTAGAATTTTATTCTACTTCTAGTTCAAATTTTAATCCAATCTAATTACAGCCCTATAGAGATGTGCAAAATACAATGAAAAGGCACAGATGTGGATTCACCATGCAAATACCAAGGGAAAACCAAGTTTCTCAAGCACTGGATTTCATGGGATTTACCAGACTGTAGAGTTTGCAAGGTTTATGTAGCTTTGGTGCACATCATGTATAAACTGTAATCTGGGGACAATGTGGCTGCCAGAGCTCCATTTCCAACTTGTCCTTAGGCCTTTCTATGCTTATGTATGCCCCACCTACAAATGTGCTTAACTAAAAGGCTGGTACTTACGAGTGACGTTCAGTCAGCATTTTCACACGATTACCTTGCCAATTAAAAATGGGCTTGGTACTGAGTTTGGAAGTCAACTCAGATACTCCTAGCTTGGGCAGAGAGTCGCTCTCAGGCAGGGTGAGGCCCAGTGTGATTCTGCAGGTGTCACGCCTGCATGGAGAGACGCCTTGACTCGCCAGGGAGCCGCTCTCCTGGACCGCAGCCAGAGGCAGAAGCTGCGCGACTTTGATCCAGCAACTGGCTGCATCTTCTCCCAGTGCTTCTTCTTTGTTTACTGCGGTTTATTTTCACATCCTCAGGATTGCTGCCATGCTGCCTGTGATGGTTTTAGGGAAAAAAAAAAATCCCATCATCAGTTTAAATTATTTTTTGAAATTACTCCGGGCATAGCCTAACTGCCTGTTGTTTCCACTGTAAGAGGAAAACTGTATGTGTCTGGGATTTGATGGCTGTAGAGTGCCATGAAGAAGATTTACAGCATTTTAAGTATATTATTTATATATATTTTATACTAACAGAGAAGATAGAAGATACCACAATGATGACTTTCCTCTAGGTGACGTACGGACAGGACAAAACGACAGCTGTTGGTCTTTAGAAATACACCTCTGCATATTTGGGGAAGGAAAATGCTTATCTTGGAGATCAAAAAACATGAAAATGTCTGGAAAATAGCAAATTGTTCAGATGTGGTGCTGCATATGGAAAATGCGCACTTCAATCTGGAAACAAATTGGTTATTGAATGTAACTAATTATGCATATGTATGTGACATTAATTTGTGCAAATAATGGTGATAACTGTCAATACAAATTAGATGTTTGTCATTTGCACATATTGTGCATGATATTTGGCTTGTGTGTTTGCACATTAACATAAGAGATGTTGTGACATAAGGAGTTACCTTTTTCTTGATTTCCTCATGTAATAAACACAAAAATGTTTGGACAATCACAGAACAGAGCTTGATTGGTTCAAACAACTGCAACAATTACATTTGGTCAGTACTAATATTTTGAATTAGTCTGAATAATAATGAAGAAAATTTTATTCCCCTATCATTGTCCAAATCAAATAGCAATACAAGTTCTCCCAGTGGCACTTGTGCAGATATCACTCGTCAACACCTCCTACTCTTTGCAATTGCTTGAAGGGCTTTGTCTTCTGTACAGGATGGAACTTGTTGCATTTACATTTTCCCTTTTCAAAGCAACAAGTAGTAAAAGCCAGAAACTCTCTGAGACCTACATTTTTCATATGTTCCCTGTCACTGTTATTTGTACCCTCTCACTTAGGTTAGACATAATAAGCATGTTGTTCAGAAAATGTAATCTTTTGAAGAACACAGCATGTTTGTCTATAACCATCTCACTACTTTAGCTTTGGTCCAGAGCTCTTCAGTGGAGTTATTTTGCTTTTTATGGTATCATAACATTTTTTGTATTATTGGTGTTTCTATAATTAAAAAAAATCCTACCAGTAAAGTTAAAAATAATCAAAGGGCATCAGATATTTTTGTAGCTATTCCAACCAGTAATTTTATTGCTCTCAAAGGCTTTTTATTAATCTCCAAAGATTATTTGTTGATATTCTTAATCAAACGGTGGAGAAGGTCTGTACCAAATTTCCTCTTTGGTTCCTGGGGGAAATTTATTATCTTTTGCATAAATAGTATTTCCATATTGTATATCCTGCCTTTTTCAAGATTTTAAAATAAGGTAGGTAATCCATAGTTACAGAGAGCAGATAATAACAAATGATATTCCATATCAATTCATGCAGATTAATTGGTGTAGACAGAAACAAAAATTTTAAAAGCAAACCTGCCCTGAGTGAGGCTTTTTTGCATACCAGACTGCTCAGCTCTGAAGTTCATATGATGGTGAAAGCAGAAACAAGATCCTATAACTTTTTAATTTGTTGACAATGAAATTTGGGTGGTGATTTCTGTCTGGTTATTCCATTGAATCTGTACACCAATAAATTACAGAAGGCAAACACACCCATCAAATGTAATTTCTTCTTCTGGCATCTATTTTCTGCTCATCTCTGAAGTGAGTAGCTCTGTGCCTTGGGTGCCACTCAATAGAAATGCTCCAGTCATCAGTGCAGGATTTTTAAATTAATCATAGAAGGCTGCATTAACCACCCCTTCATCCTTCCATCCTTCTTCTTTCCATCATTGATACTATCTTTTTTTTCGGTCAGTCTCACTCTATGAAACACATTGGCTGACCAGTGTCAGTCACATGTTTGATTTGTGTATCCAGTGATGTACCTAGGGCTTTGCTGGCTTGAATATTTCATTAGTTTGCAACACCAAATAATGATGTCTCAGACACTCATCACCACTAGGAATGATTTTTTAATGGCCTGATAAGCCTTTTTTTTTATTTTCAAACACTTAACATAGAAACATTAATGTTGTGAATCATCCTACACTATCTACCAACAATTTGCTCATTCCCATCACTAGTGTAGCTCAGCAGTTGTACTCTTTCCTTGTGTTACAAACGTGGGTTTAAGACCATACAAACTTAATTGCTAACTTTCAAAAATGTATTAATAGGCCTGGGAATTATCAATGGCTAGATGTGGACACCAGTGATGAGTGGCATTCCTGAGGGGCTGACATTAAGACCAGTGCTGTTTAACATCTTTGTCAGTGCTACAGGCAGTGGGATCTAGTGCACTCTCAGCAAGATTGCTGACATCAAGCTGTGTGGTGCAGTCAACATGCTGGATGGAAGGAATGCCAGCCAGAAGGCCTGAAGACTGAACCCACCTGAAACTCATAAGTTCAAGGCCAATTGTAAGGTCCTGCACCTGGGCTGGGACAGTCCCAAGTAAAAATACAGACAAAGCAGAGAATGGGTAAAGAGCACCCCTGAAGAGAAGGATTTGGACTATATGGGTGATGAGAGACTCAACACTGGCCCAGAGAAGTTGTGGGTGTCCTGTCCCTGAAGTGTTCAAGGCCAGGATGGTCTTTGATCAATCTGTTCTAGGGAAAAATGTTCCTGCACATGTCCATGAGTGTTGGAACTAAATAATCCATAAGATCCCTAAATAAGCAAATCATTTTATGATGAAAAGGAGATGGCAATGAATTTAAGGTAATACAGGATATGGTGATATATTTTCAGTGATTAACTAACCCAGTAAAGAGCCAAAGAATGACAGGATTTTAATAAGCAGTCAGAATCTGTTTGATATTCAAAAGGCTGACATATTTGAACAAATCTTTGTCCTTGTTGTCTCTAGTCTGACTAAATGGTGATAAGCTCAGAGTTGACATTCATAATATAAGGCTATAAAACAAGTTTACTGGTTCACTGAGTCCAGCTAGTTGTTGTAAGCAAAACATCAGAGGGCCTTTCCCCAAAGTTATCAAGTTCCCATCTCCTAATAATTAGATGTGCTGTTCACTGTCCTTTAATTATAACCTCAGTGACACTGCAGAAAACTGATCCCTTCTTTGTTTACATTGCTTTAATTCATGGAAAAATAATACACCTTTGGGTGGAACACACACAGGTTTCTCTCCCTCAGTTACTGTAATAAACCTCTTCTAATACTTATAGCAACAAGATGTAGTTAAAGTGTGGATTACAAGACCATAGGATTTCTGCTATAATTTGTGGTAATGGTATATGCCCAGCAATTAGTGCATTTTTGTAATAGGATATTGATTCATTGTAATACAGCTTTGTAAAGAAATACAATGAAGACAAAAAAATTACTCTTTTACTCTTGATAGTAAATAAATTCTTCACAAGTCACTGAAGCTTTTTACAAGAAAAAGCCAGAAACATGTCCTTGACCCCTGATATAAAAAAAGCAATCTTTAAAGGGACTATATTTCCAGGTGAGGGGAAGGTGTTGCTCAGAGGATTTCTGTACCACAGAGAGGCACAATAGTCCTTGAAGAACTTCAGTCATCCTGAGCTAACAACTTGGAAAAGCAAGACTTAGGATATATATATAACAATTATATATATATATATATATATATATATATATATATATATAACAATTAGTTTGTCTATTTCATTTTCCTCTGCAAGTGGAATGGTAAATAGAAGCTGGAATTGAGGAAGTCATAAATTCCTAATAAATGTTTCTAATTTCAGTGGGGCAGATTTGTCAAGTGTTTCTATTCTGAGAACTTGATTTGACTGGAGTAGCAGACCTACATAATTCACCTATGCTGGAAATGGTGTAAGATCTTACCACTCTGAGATGCATCAAAGTGTCCAGAGGAAGGAGGGGACAGAGGAAAAGATTTTTCTCATCTGGGTTCCATGATGAGGAGTTACTTCAGGTGTCCTTCTAAAATAGAAATTCAGTGATCTACCTTATCTTGCAGTTGCTACCACTTTGTTTTGAATTTTTGTCTTTCTTTACTCCTTACTCGATGTTACCTGAACCTGACAAGGAAGCTCATTCTAGTTTAACTTCTTGGACAATCAGTCACATTTTTTCCTCATTTCAAACTTTCAGAAAGGTTTGGTTACTTATTTCCCTACATTACAAACATTTCCCTGAATCATTCTTGCTGATTTTATTTCTCTCAATATTTTTTTTTTTTAATGATTCCCATTTCCATAATATGTTAAACTCAGGCTTCTTTAGTGTTAACATGAATCACCCATCCATTTGCAGTTCTGGTTCCCTAGAATCCCCTTCCTCCACACACTTCAAAGAATTGCAGAATAATCTAAATTGGAAGGGATCCACAAGGATCAAGTTCAAATCCTGGCTCTGCACACCCCAAGAGCCAGACCATGTACCTGAGAGTGTTGTCCAAACTCTTCTTTAACTCTGGCAGGCTTGGTGCTGTGACCACTTTTGTGGGGAGCCTGTTCCAGTGCCCAACCACTCGTAGTGTAAAGATTATTTTTCTGATATCCAGTCAAAAGCTTCCTTGACAAAATTTCAGAACGTTCCCTCTAGTCCTGTCACTGGTCACCACAGAGAGATCAGGGTCTGCCCCTCATTTCCCCCTCATGAGGATGCTGCAAGCTGCAATGAGGTTTCCCCTCAGTCTCCTCTTCCCCAGGGGGAAATGCCAAAGTGACATCAGCTGCTCCTCAAATAGCTTCCCCTCAAGGCCCTTCACTATCTTCATTTCCTTCTTTGAACACTCTCTAATAGCTTCATGTCTTTTTTTATATTGTGGCACCCAAAAAATGGACTCGAGGTGAGGCTGCCCCAGCTCAGAGCAAAGCAGGACAATCCCCTCTCTTGCCTGGCTGGTGATGATGTGCCTGATGTCCCCCAAGACAGGGTTGGCCCTCCTGGCTTTCAGGACACTGCTGACATGTTCAAATTTGCATTGATCAGCACCCCCAGGTCTCTTTCCACCATACATCTTTCTAGTATCTCATTCCCCAATCTATCTGTGTATCCCAGGTGCAGAATCTAGCACTTCCTTTCCCTTTGTAAACTTCATATGTTTGGTGATTGCCCAACCCTCTGATTTACCAAAGTCTCTCTTCAGTAGTCCTCTGCCTTCAACTTGCTCTGTTTCACTTAATCACCTATTTTCTAAATGATTACTTCATCTCTTCATGCAAACAACCTCTTAATTTTTTCCACCAAATTTCCCTTGCAGAGAGAAAAGCCCAACTCTACCTGCTGATTATTCATTTATTTATACTTTTTCCCTCTCCCAAAAAACACTAATTTCTCATACACTAGTGCTTTCTCAGATCACTGACTAGTGACTTTTTTGAGAATAATGAAATACTCCTAATACTCCTCTTGATCGACAAATAGTCTTTGTCTCATAACTTTTGGTAGGAGGGGTTTTTTTTTGTAATGATCAATCTACTTAAAATAAGACACCACTATTGCTGTTTTGATGACAGCAGTTTTTCCTGCTTGACAGTTTGAGGCAGTGTGCTGTATTATAGCTGGTCCATCATTTCATTTGCTCCAATTTTGACGTGATAAAAGAACACAGAAAATGAGATAAAATAGAACAAATAATTTTATTAGAATATGTTGTCAATTAAGGGACTTATGTTTACACATTCTTTCTGTGCAGAGCAGAATATTCCCATTGAGCAGAACTGTGTTTAAATCTGTCATTCAGTGACAGTTATAAATATTTTTGGTGAGGCTAAAACAAAGGTAATTTTCTGAGCTGCAAAGGACAGTCAGTTTAGGACTAAATTCAGAAAGTAAAGCTATTATTGAATACAAACATTAATAGCAAAGCAAACCATCTGTATCTCAAAAATACTTTTATGCGTTTTTATGTTTTATGCAGTAATGAGAGTTGTTGGCATGCAAGTCTACATGCAAGTTGAGCTATGTTGAAACCTTCCAAAAAAAAGAGTACTCAGACATTTGCAGTTACTTTTTGATTCTGTTACTTTTCAATTCTGTTATTTTCAACAGTTTCTTGTTAATTTATGCTATTCTGTTGTAAACAGGCTGGGTCTTAACTTACAGTTCCTTAATAGTTGGATAATATGATCAAAATATGAGAAAAGGCAGATTAGAGACATGACTGTTCAGAGTGTTGTTTCTTTGGGGAGTGAACAGTCTTTCCCCTCTAGCATCCCCCAAGAGGTTAATACTCTATCTTGTCCCATGTACTGTCCCCTGGAGCAGTCAGAAGTACTTGATTAGCCTAGTCAGACTTCTTTGACACTTCCTACTGGGTCATTTGGGGATACATGCTTTGGGGCACGATGGCAGGAGAAAGTGCTAGGAAAGAAACTGCTGTTGATTGAGTAGGACTGCTAGAAATACCACTTCACATCTCGTTTTATATTTTCTATTACTATTGAACAGATGCACTCATCTCTTTGCTACTGTTGATTTTTAGTCCCTGTTACCAGGGCAAATACTTCCCTCTTCCTCAAGTAAAGTAAGAAGCAAAGGAGGTATAAGTCCTTTGCTTTCACTTCTGCAAAAGTGTTAACTTACTCAATGACATTCATGTGTTTTCCTGGCTGGATTCACATTTCCTTTACAAACACACCACTGACCCACTTGAATTACCATCCAATCATAGAATAGTTTGGGCTGGAAAACACCTCAAAGATCATCTAGTTCCAGTTACCCTGCCACTGGCAGAGATACTGTCCACCATACCAGTGGCAGGGGGACTGGAACTAGATGACCTTTAAGGTATTAGATGAGATCTAAACCAACCTGGACAGCCACTTCCACGGATGAGGCATCCACAACTTTTCTGGGCAATCTGTCCTAGTGTCTCCCCACAGTAAAGTATTACTTCTAAATAATCTAAGCCTACTCTCTTCCAGTTTAAAGCCATTCCCTCTTGTCCTTTGCCCTTATAAAAATCCCTCTCCAGTTCATTTGTAGGCCCCCTTTAGTAACTGGGAGGCTTATAAGTGTCCCTGGAGCATTCCTTTTTCAAGGCTGTGCAACACCAATTCTTTCCACTCTCTTAATAGGAGAGGTGCTTCAGCCCTCTGATCATCTTTGTGGCCTTTCTCTGGACTTGCTACACCATGTCTCCATCATTCCTGTGCTGGAGGAATAATGAGTGTATATATGCCAAGTGGGATCTCACAAGGACAGAATAGAGGGAAATAATTACCTCCCCTGTCCTGCTGTCCACAGCACTTTCAGTGCAGCACAGGGTATGGTGGCTTTCTGGGCTACAAGCATGCACTGCTCAGATATGTTGAACTTCTTGCCAACCAATATCCCCAAAACCTTCTTATTCAGACTTCTCTCAAACCTTCTTCAGACTGCTCTCAATCCATTCTCCACCCAGCCTGTATTTGTGCTTGGGATTGCCCTGACCCAGGTGCAGGACCTTGCACTTGTCCCTGTTGAACTTCATGAGGTTTGCACACACCAACCTCTCAAACCTGTCCATGTCCCTCTGGATGGCATCCCTTCCCTGCACTGTGCTGGCCACACCACATAGCTTGGTGTCAGCAGCTAACTTGCTGAGGGTACCCTCAATCCCACTGTCCATGACACTGACAAAGATGTTGATCAGTGCTGGTCCCAGTGATGGTCCCTGAGGAATGCCATTCATCACTGGTCTCCACTTGGCCATAGAGATGTTCACCACAGCTCTTGGAGTGCCACCATCCAGCCAATTCCACTGAGTGGTCCATCCATCCACAAGTCTTTCCAATTTAAAGACAGGACATCCTGTGGGGCAGGGTTAAATATCCATGTAGTCTGTCTCCTTTTCCATCTCAAATCTCCTAAAAAAAATATTAAATCATCAGACCAGAGAGATGTGCTTAACTATGAGTTTAAAACCAGTATCAATTTTGCACTCCAGTTTTCAGCTTTCAACTGCAGTGATTTCATCTGCCAGATAAATAAAGCAGATCCACCAGAAACAAATAAATGCCTTCCCCTACTGTGTATCAGTGAGGTCTCTCAATGGCATACCCAAATGTCAAATTTTCTACCATGAAATTGTCAAGTAAGACACATACTAAATTGTCATATTTCATGATTAAGACCCTGATCAAAATCAAGCTATGTTTCACTATATTTTCAAGCATGTGAATAATGTAAGAGGTCCAAATAAGGGTTAGCAATACTGCCTGTATTACAGGTCAGATACTTCAACCTATAATTGTCTGCTTTCCCAGTCCTCATTACATAATATTTCCATTTCCAATATAATGACTTCAAAAGATATTTTTTGGTACTTAATTTCATTGATGTTGAAAGATAATGCATTTTCTTAGCAATGCTAAAGTGTCCTAAATGTTTTATACCATAATGGAATACTCAGTGAAACTATACGTGTACAATAGCCTGCAAAGTTTTAGACTAGTGCTTTATGTTTTATTTAATTTTGAAATACATATTTTATTTCTATTCTGACAGACTTTCTGCAATGTTTTTCAGGAAGGAATCTTGAGACACAAACTCATAATTATTGGCTAGGTACCCAAAAAAGTGCATATGTGTTGTTTAGATATTCAAAATGATCAATAAATAAACAAAGAACATAAGAATAACTGTGCTGGACCAGACCAAGATGATGGATATAACACGATACCAAGTGAAAAACTATGAAAACAGGGCAAGTGGGTAGTCATGTTTCTCCTTAGCATTGCAGCAGACTGATTATCTGCAATGTAAGTGGTCCATGGGCCCACATGTACTCTGTCACCCTATAGATATCTGTTCCATGAACTTTTCCAATTTAACCTTCTACCTAACCTTCCAACTAGACAGGTGGAAATAAAGCTTTTTTTTTTTTTTTTTTTTCTTTTTGTTTTTGCTTTTTTTTTTTTTTAAGGCTTTAACTTCCAAAAACCCTTTCACAAGTAATGCTTAACATTAACACATGCTACATGAAAAACACCTCATTTGGTTTTATTTGAACCAACTACCTATAGATCAATTTGATTGCTTTCTACTTCTGCCATGGAGAGACACAATGCAAGTGATGCCTATTCACCCTTACCACACCACTCCCAATTTTTTATTTATTTATCATATATCCCTTCAACAGTCTGTTTTCTGGGCTAAAGTTCCCTACCCTGTATAATTGTTCCTCCCTTGGAAGTCTTTCATACCTTTGATCATCTTTATTGGTCTTCTCTCGATATACTACAGCTCTTGCATTTCTTTTTTTTTTTTAAGGTGGGAGAATCAGGGCTGCCTGGAACATTCATGTTGCAAGGCTAAATCACAAGCGTTATTTCTCAAAGGATTTTAGTGTTTATTTTTATTAAAACATTTATTTCTCTAAATTTCTTATTGCAAGCCAGTATTTGTAATTCAAGATTGGCTAATGAATACTGCTTTTGGCATAACAAATTCAAGTTTGTTTTTAAGTGATGAAGCTCCAGGCTAGAATATGTTTGCAAGCTAGGTTTGGCTATGCTGAAACCAGACAGCATAGATCCAGTTCTACCTTTGAATGTTTAGATAATAATGATTCATGCTAATAGAGGTTGTCTAGAGCAGTTCAACTTCAGCTCACTAAAGAATTTATTATAAAATATGTTAAACAGGGTCATAGACACAAGTGAGTCATAGATGTTAATAGACCAGGGCAGTCCAATGTACTAAGGAGCAAAGTGAGTGAGACATGTCCTCTTAAAGGGGTCCAAGCTCTGTTGATAACCCAGCTGGGACCATTTGTGTTATGCTATAAAACAGTTTTTTTGCCTATAAAAGGCAAAAAAGCACACCCTGAAAAAGAGTATCAGACCTGTCCCATCCCATATTCTGGTGCAATTACTCAAAAAATATTTATTGTAATTTCACCCCAGACATCTGACAGGCCATTCATGAATGTAGACAGAACCAGCTCTTTCTGTAAGCAATGGAAGAATTTGACTCCATTTTTTATTGAACTGCTATAGTTCTATTAGAATTATAAGTTAATGGCATATTTTACACTTTTCAGTGCTAGAAGTATAATTATCTTTCACAGGTTTTTTGAATATATTTCATAAACAGATGTTTATCCTATAAGTTATAATATTCTTTTAAAATTAAATATTTCATTAGATTATTCTCAATGTGGTATATATATATATAAATTTAGTAAATTAATTTCTGATCATAATATTTCATGACTTGTCAACACAGAGAAGTGTCAACAAATAGACATGTTTTTCTTGAATAAAATCAATTGCTGCTTCTATTTTACAAGATTGTTTTCAGCTTTAGGCATTTCTTGGCTTCCTTACTGGATCATTTTGCAAATGTGAAGTTCTGGCAAGGTTTCATTTTTTTTGCTATCTGCTGTTAATTATGCACAACTTTTGTTTTTTTTTTTTTAATGAAAATTCATTTATTTCTATGCATAACTTGAAAAATGAAAGCAATGAGAAAAAATGCCAACTCAACATCCTGTTTGAAAATTTGAATTTAAAAAATGCAAATATGCATGAGGTTGACATTTCCCAACACATGAATAAATTGGGGTATTTGGTGCTTATCATACTGCTATAACATAAAATATTTCTCCTAACCTTTGAATTCAACATGAAATAAATCAATTAAACAATAGAACAAGAGATTGAATTTTTTTAGTTTGGAACCGTGAATTAACCAGACACAATAATCTCAATATAAGAGACCATATCCTGTGCCCAACAAAATTAGCATATTTCTCCAGAAAAAAGAGTAACATCATCTAATAAGTTTTTTCTAAATAAAAGTTTAATAACATGCCATTGAAAAACTCTTGGGATCACTCTGAAACTCCAGAATACATTGTCAGTTACAATTTTAAATGTGTAATGGAGATTGATACATCTTCCATGCAATGAGTTCTTTCTTGCTAGACAGGTTTGAGTTACCATGAGTACTCCACCCATGCATATATGAAAGATTAGCGAGGAAAAGAATTGCTGAAAAATACGAGCTAGGACTGCATTAGTAAGTGAATGGCATGCACTGAGAATGACATTGCTTTGAACAGAAACAATCGACAATGCTCCGCACTGAATCAGCAAAAAAGTGCCAAACTTTTCCCACGATGTTTGAGAATGGGGAATGTGTTATATTGAGTGCAGTACACACACTGACTAACATTACACTCCTCCCAAGCTTGTCTGTCCTTTCCACTCAAAGATAGACAGAAATTTGTGTAAATGGAGTCAGGACTATGTTTACTTCCCAGCTGACACACTAGTTGCATCTGTTCAGAGGAACATCAATAACACTGCAGTAAAAGGAGCTGTTGAACGTGTTGCAATCAGATTTTGCAAGACATGGGAATTGTGCTGGAAAAGCCTGTGATAAGGCAGGACCTACGCAGAGCGTTGTTCCCAGGAGAGAGCTGATAACGTGTCCAGCTGCATGTGACACAGGGTCAACAAAGGGAGAAGCCGCCTCTACGTGCTACAAAACCTGAGATGTCACTGGGAGGGGACAGGCAAAGGGGGCCAGGAGGGTGAGCAAGCCTTTCCTCAGCACGTGTCTGGACAGGCTGGAGATGAATCCTTCGAAACTCTAACTTCCTTGTCAAGGAATGAACAAGTGACAATGAATGTTTGGGAGGTGCCGCATTGGAATCGTGCATCTCTTCCTTGCAACCAATTAGCTGCAATTTGCCCCAGGAAAGGGCTAACCACAGTCCAGTTTTATCTACAGAATGACTAGATACCACCTCTTTAAGTCAGCTGGCTGCGTATAGGGTGAGGGCCATGTGGATATTTACAATTAAATCTGTAGCATGGTAGCACAGCAATAGTAACATATTGCACACAGGACACGATGCCAGAGTCATGTTTCATGCTGCACAGCTATCACCCAATAGCAGGAATGTGAGTGGTGCCAGCTTTTTGAGAGAAAAATATTGAAGATGAGCTGAGGTCTGTAGCCTAAAGTGTAGCCCCCCACAATTACAAATCCCTGTTCTGCATCATGGCTGAGGTGAATACACTCTGATGTCTCCTGAAGGAAAACCAGAACTGATCAAGCCTTTGAACTGCTCTACCCCATGAAGCTGATGTGTGAGAAACTGACTTTTTTTAAATGAAGAGTTAATGATACTTTTTAATTATTGCATATAATTATAAATTGTATTATATTATAAATTAAAATGCTGCTTCATAAAATATTTACCTTTATTGTTTTCTTATTAATATTACACTATAGTGATGGATGGGGACCTTTCTTACCCTATTACTTCCTCAAGAAAGGATCATTTTAGGTAACAGCAAAGATTTCTGTAGTCAGCAATCACAGCAATTTTTATGAATGACTTGTGGTTGATATCTGCACAATCTGTAATAAAGCTTTTAGTCAAATGAGACTCAACTAGCCCTCTCATTAGAGAGGAGCACATGAGAGTGAAGTTCATTTGCTTTCTTTACTTTGTGATCTGTACTGGCTAAACCCTCAATTCTCCATGGTCCCTGAGCCTTTTGTTTCACTCTTCTATTCATAGTCTCCATGAAAACACCTCACATCTCAGGACACGCTCCATCTGTGGACATCTCTGGCCAGCATGATGCTGAGATTGACTCTGCAGCACTGCCATTACTGTGGGTTCAACTGCTGACTTCATCAGAGCTAGGGATGATGCCTAACCACCAGAAGTATGTTCATGTAACACAAGTTGTGTAAAAGTCTTTAATGTTCATTTCATGCCAATTCACCAGCAGCAGTACACACAGTCCTTGAATCCAGTGCTGACTCTTCCTGTAGCATATAGAGGCAAAGCTTATCATGCGTGAGGATCCTAAAGTGACAAGGAGCAGCCTAAACTGGCAATGCAGAAGTATTCAGGAAGAAAATGGTTAATCCATGGCTGTGGAAAGGATTAAGAAGCCATGTATTTGCTATTTGAATTTCCTCTTCAGGTTGGGTGCTTCAACCAATTCTTTCTTGTAAAATGTGGGAAGGCAGGGTATAATCAACCATCTGTACTACTCAGGCTATAGTACTTACTCTATGAGGCATTACTCTAGTATTTAAATTCATTTTCTGCCTCTTTTCTGCACTACCCATGGGAGTGCCCAAAGGTTATTAGGTATTAACTGTCTGCAATGAGAAGGTTTCAGGTGCCTGATAGTTTTTTCCATCTGGCTGGAAACTGGGAGGCTCAGCCTTGAATCCCATTCCAAAGAACACAGCATAACATATTTAATGTTTACTTGTAAATGGATACTACCTACTCATCCTTCAAATCTTTGTTTTGTGTACCAAGAAATCTCTTACAAGAGATCTCACCTAGGAACTCCCAGAGCTGACTCAGGAGTTCTCAGACACCTTGTGCTACTAGGTTGTTTTCCATATCCAGCCTAACTTTCCTCAAATCTCAGAGACAAATGGTGGGTATGCAAACAACTTTTCATCACATATATTGTTCTGATTTGAAATACTGTAGAGTGAATGCTTTAAAAATATTGATTTATACACAGTCATTTATTTTTACAAAGAGATTTCCAGCACCCTATGGCTATCAAGGCTCTTGTGCTGTTGCTGCTGCTTTACAAACTGCTGGCTAAGCACAGACCTCAGCTGGAGTATCACAGAGGAATCTAAACCTTGATGCAGCTAAGCAATTTGAGGAGAAGAAAGTAATAGTACAGATATGCTCCTTCTGCTGTTCAAATTAGTGTGTTTGGCTTCATGGAAGATGGAGAACAGGAGAAGATATGGGGAAGGAGAATGACAACAATAAAAGTTCTACTGTCATTTTGCACAGCTCAGCATGACCCAGTATGTCTAGTACATTTGAAATGTTTGAACCTTTCTTTGTTTTCTGTTCCATCATGTCTTTATGGGCATATAGACCTGTCCCTAGAGGAAAAGCCTGCTCTGATTACAGCTCATGTGTCAAGTGAGACACTGTATAAACCTTCTGAAATTGCTGTCTAAACCCTAGGGAGCTTCCCTTGGAGAGAAGATTCTTTCGGTGTCTCTCCCCACATCTTCAGGAGAACCCAGACCTGACCTTAGCAACTCAGATAAACAGGATGTATGGAAATGCATGCCTCTTTAACCTTTTTGTCTTCCAGTGCACAGCATAATGAGTGCTGTGAGAAGGATTGATTTGTCTACTTTGAAACTTGGAATTGGTCCTGAAGGGCAGGTTTCACTCAGGTCAAGAGACATGAGCTGCCTTTCCCTGTCTCTATCTGATGTAGGAAACAGTCTCATCTCCTCTCCTCAGCTTAATTCCTTAGGGAAAACAGAAGTGGGTGTGGAAGGGAAACTAGTGAAGATGTCTGGGAAAGAAAACAATGGATTGCTAAGGGAAAATTCCCTATATTTTAGGTGTGTTCTTGTAATAATTGCTGTGAGCCCTGCAGGATACAACAGAGCACTGAAATACATTGGTGCTTCTAAGCTCAGACTGGATGGTTACTAGAGTAAGAGAGAGAAGCTAAAGGTTTTTATTAACAGATGGATATATAGAGTAAGTCTATGGTTCGGAATTGATCAGAAATATCAATAATTTTTTTTTTTCTGATCATATGAAATACTTGATTCCTAAGCAAGAATTTATTTTCTGTCCTCTCCTGTTTTTGTTTCTTTATCAATTATTTATTGATAAATTAGAGGCATCTACAGATATCTAGTACTATTTAATACTTTTATGGTCAATTTTCAGCCAGGTGAATCTGAAATCAGTATGATTAGCATTAATGTTTTTAGATAAATAAAGCTGTATCCTTAATACACTGGCAAGTTACTTAAAGCTACAGAAAAGGATGTAGGAGATAAATTTTGATACTGTAGGCATATAGGCATCATCTCCAAAGCCTGTCACTTGCTGTCTCCACGGGCAGTAGCTGCATTCCTGCATCATTACATTATCGCCAGCAAAGGCCCATTGTCACCTACAAGTCTGACGTGAGGATTGCCTGTAATGCCACCAGGCTTTTGTCATACCTGTGCCTCCTGTGTTAGTTTGCCAGACTGGGAATGTGGATCTGGGGATGGCTGTAGGCTTAGGCAAAACAGGAAGCTGTCTAGGTCAGTAGGCTGCCAATTAATCACTGTGATGTGTGGGTGCCAGGGAAAGGGCATCAGCAGTTGGCAGAGCCCAAGTGACCAAACCCTGCTTTTGTTTGGAGCATTTCATATTGTTATTTCAGCTGACCTGATGGCAGATCGAAAGAGCAACTGTCTGTCTCTTTTTCCTATTCCTATTTTCCCAGGAGTCATTAAGTGTTAACTCCTGAACTCCAGGACCCTTTCCCAGCTTTCCTATGGGCAAAAAGAGACGTAAAGACTCCATCAAAATGTATTAATCACAGGCATATCAGAAACTTTTAAAAGTTCAGTCTCTGTAGGGAAATGCTTGATAGCAATTCAGAGCCAGTTAGAAGGTCATGTGATATTTATGGCAGGTATCAGCAAAGGGGGAAAAGGCTTGTAAAGGAATGGTTAGAAAAACCACAGAAGAAACTCTAGCTCATTGTTATAGGAAAGAGTTTTCATGGTGTGATAGGATGTTATTCCTTGAGGGTTCCTTTAGCCATATTAGACGGGAAGCCAGGAGTCTCGTAATGCTCAGCATGACTTGGTAGAGAACATGGAGCAGATAGAAATATTCATTGATATATGAGACAAGAAAAACTGCCTTGAGCATGCAACTGAGATGACAAAAGACAGAGCAGCTGAATTATTTTGGTGGATTTCAAGCTCATTGCCAGACAGAGAGAAGACTGAGCATAATATTGAGATCAAAGGGCTTTTGAATATTACCAGTCTAGCACTGAATGAAATTGTCCTTTGCAGAAAGAGGTCTGGAGGGACATAAGCTGGAAAGCAACTGAAGTCTCAAGTTTGTAAAGCAAACAGCACACTGCCAGAAATAATATTTGCTTTTAATTTCTCACATGACTCAAGAGTACAAAATTGAGACACTGTACTTATTGCCAAATGGTTTACATTTTATCACATAGAATATATTGTACAATTTTTATTTATAATTTTCTGTATATAATGCAAGGGAAGTAAGGTATTATGTGTTTTAAATATCTAGTGTAAAAAATTTATGTCCTACACCATCTCTTTTTTGTGCCTGAAGTAAATATAACTCTTAAGAAATAACATATGTTCTGGTCTCCAGAATACTATTGATTTTTTTGAAAGCTTGGAAAACAGGAAGATGCCCTTGAAAAAGCTCACACTGCAATGAAAAAAAAAAAGTGGAAAAGGCAAACAGAACCTTGATAATAACATAAAGACATAAGCATAATAAAAATTATTTTAATAGAAAATTAGTTTGTATTTTTTCTTACATAGAAAGATGGTAGTTTCTTTTGCAATACATTCATATGTTTTGATTGCACTTTTAAAAAAACCTGAAGAGAAAGCTCACTAAATGTATTAACATAAAAAATATTACAATACATTAAATTAAAATGAATAGTTGAGGTCAATATGTTAAAGACGTTATATCACTGACTCGCAGATAATTGTCCAATTTGCAATTAGTTCCCCTTGGGCTAATCTACTTGATAGTGAAAACCACATACACCTGTAAATGTATTTATGTGATAACAACATGCCTCCTAATATTATCTTAAAATGGATCAATACAAATTAATGTCATTCCTCTACCATGACTTGTACCATGAAAACTTTTGTTCCCCATAGCTGATTTTTGTACTTTTTCTCTTCTATTCATCCTTGCTAATTTCAGTGTGGTATCACCTTGGAAGATTGCTGTATCTTTATTGGTGCAATATTTACTTATTCTGTGTCTTTGGGGAGAGGATACTTTTTTATTATTTTGCTGGTCTCTTTATGACTGATAACTGCTGATAAAGCAGCAGCACATTCTCCAGAACTCTCTCTTCCCATTTAATGTTTTGCAGTCTCTCCACAGTTGAGAGCTGCTGAAAAACAGCACCAACTTTTTTTTTTGCCAACTTTTACCAGACACTCTATCTGTTATGAGGCTTTGAAACATGTTCTAGCTCCTGTTAAGAGTGCACATAAACACTCCAAAGTGTCAATGCTTTTTCATGGTCAATGTCATAAATCCATTTGGAATGACCTTGTTATTTCTGTTCTTTCTATGACTTATTTGAGTTTCCTCGTGTTTTTTATAGGGACACCAAAAGACCAGTGTCACATCCCTTGCTCTGAACCCTATCTGTTCAACTTGAGTGATGACAGGGTCATGCTTGCACCACCACTACCATTGGAGTATCTGCAGAACCATGGGAACACACAAGATTTTCCTCCACATCAAGGTCAAGCATTCACTGTATGCTTGTGTTTTCTTGTTTGGGGAGAGTTTTATCATTGTGTCTAATATCAGTGTGTTACTCTTGAACTTGAGCAGCTTATTTTAAATCTCATGGGTAGATCACAGAAAAGTCACTAACTCAAAGTTATTTATATAATAAATGTATACACAGAAGGGGCAGATGGGCATAGAACAGTATAAACAAAAAAAGCCATGTGCAAGCACAGTGAGATCCATGCATAGCACAGCAGGCTTTGTTGGAAAAGAGGCAGAGGCCCAGGTAGTAATGAACATGAAAAAATACTGGATATTTTCTCACTTGTATGGTCCTGGACCTCAAATGAATCATTGCTAGATCTGATCAGACTTTTTATTTCATTTTTATACCCAAGAAAAAATATAGAGGGTAGTTGCCTGGAAAAAAGAATGGTTGAAATGCCATGTTAATGCACTGCTCATGAAAGGATAGTGAAAGCAGTCCTAAGGACACACATTGCTGCATCTTCCACACACAGTCACACTGATAATTGTGATACTGATTGATGGGCAGCCATTAAACTCTATAGGAGGTTACTTACTGGTTTGTGGCTGTTTGCTCATAAATACCATCCTCCTGAAACTTCCTTGAAACACCTCTCAGGGCAGGAATCTCTATAGTCCATTCTACAGGGAGGAAAATGAAGGTATGGAGCCATGGAGTGTCCAGTCCAATGATGAAAAAGCCCAGGAAAAAATTAGGATCAGCTGGATCCCAATACAGCCTTTGACCCCCATCTGAATTTTTTTTTTTTAATATTGGCTCAAGATAAACTCAAGCCAAATTACTTGCATGTGCTTTATATTGAGAGTAGTAATATTTTATTTGTTGGAGGGTGCCACATGGACAAGCCCACTGCAGAATTTGTCAGAGAGCTGACACATGAGAAAAGCCTTTTAAAAAACAGCACCAAGGTTTTATAGTCAGCATCCCTTTTGCTGCTTACTTTTCTATCCCTCATGTGCAGTGATGCTTCTTCAGGAAATAATATCCCTCTTCCTGGGTTTGCTGCCTTGGGATGTCCCTTCTCTGATTTTATTGTAGTTTCATTACTAAGGTTGCTCCACCTAAAGCCTAGCAGTGAAGTGGTATTGCTGTGGCAGCTGCTCTGTGTCCAAAAGCCCTGCTTAAGTAAAAGGTAACAAAATAATTTCTTCTGGAGCAGCTTCTCCCTTGGGCCTGGTTGCACACTGGTCTGTGCTTTGTCTGATGATGGGGTAAGACAGTTCATAGGAAGCCACTGCAGTCTGTCAGCTGCAAGATAGAGCACCCTGATTCTTCACTGCTCTCATATGTGGTCAAAGAAGTGTGGGTTTGCCACAGTCTGAAAGACTAGGAAAACACTACCAGAGCTTGAGTCCTTGCTGAGCCTTGGAGCCATCTCTAGCCAGAGCCAAACAGGAAAGAAAAGTTTGACAGACAAAGTGCCACCTCAAGCCTTTTATTCATTTCACCTATTAGCCCATCCCTCAAAGAAGGAAGAGGTGGTACAAAAGACTCTGGGTCTATGATCCCAGTGCTAAAGCATAATGTCTGCAAGAAATTTTCCTTAGATTAAGAAACACCTAGAATTTACAAATTTATTTTGCACATATTCCAGATGCTTTATACAGTACTCATGTTTTACAATTATTCATGTTTTACAATCATGCAGATAAATGAAACTTTATGTACAACCAGGAAACATAAAAAAGCACCTAAAAATGTAAGATGCATAACAGTACAGGAGAGTCTGTACTGTATAACAGAGCAGAAATCCCTGGTATATAACTGAGCTGGTACTGTTAACTGTATTGGTGACATGTTGCATTCAGACTAATTAGCTGGAAAGCAGTTATGCTGTTTCAAAACCTTACCTAGTGTTTCTTCATGGTTCTATTATGTGCCTGTGAACATTAGCTCAAATATCAATCACTGCATAACATCATATAGGTTTGCTCCTAAGTATGTTGGGTTTTATAATTTTTGAAAATACCATGTCCTTCTGCTGAACATTTTGTGTTATTTGCCAATACAAAGCTGCATTGGATACTATCAGGAATGATTCATTATCTCATAATCTAGGTACAGAATACTTTGAACAAATAGTATCAGTAATTATTTCTGATTAAGGGCTTTTCACTGTGCAATAATGAGCATGCTAAGAAGCAAGATTTTAACTGATTGGAATAAAATGTGCAGTCTTTTTGTTGGGAAGCTGGGGCAAGGAGGACGTTCAGCCATTGAAGTGTGCCAGATCAGTTTTATTTCTTATTTCATTGCTCTTCAGCTATTAAGTGGCAGGTTCCTGTGCTTGCCATGGGCCTTGCTTGCCCAGCTGTGTGTTAGAGTCCAGTGTTCATTAGTGACCAGTTTTGCTTTCACTCCTTGCTGTAGTGCTGTTCCTGGGAAGATTTTGATAAGAGCAGGAGGGATGGGCCTGGGCTGGCAGCTGGCCACTGCTGGTTCTGTGATGCTCTCCTGGATAGCCTGGAATTCCAGCATGAACTTGAGTTGAAGGAACTATCCCTGTGGAGGAGACACTCTGCATCCATGGTGTACCAGTGAAGGGGTTGTGACCTAAGCATAATTCCATGCAGGAGGAGGTAGAGAAGGTACACCTGTAATCATCTGTGGATGATCCATGCTGCAGCAGGTGCTCCTTGTAGCACCAGTGGCTGTGTATGAGGTTGTGCTGGAGCACCTCAGAGAATGCAGCCATGGATAAGCCCATGACAGAGAAGGAGCACCCCTGAGGGGCCTGCAGCCAAGGGTCAGGCCATGCTGGACCAGGTCTGTTTCTGAAAGGACTCTGGCTGTGGGTAGGACCATGCTGGAGCAGGTCTGTCTCTCAAGGCACTGGTCCCTGGAGGAGGACCTGCAGGAACAGGCACCTCCAAGGGATGGTGGCTGTGGATAAGTCTCTGCCACAAGCAGGTACGTCCCTGAAGAGACAGTGTCTCACAGACAAGGCATGGTGCACATATTGCAATCTTTGAATAAGTCCACTTTCAACTCAGATTATCCACCTGAGATCTTCAACATGGAGAGCTTTTGTTTCAAGGTGCTATAGAGCTGGAAAGTTTTGTTTGTTTTTTCACAAAAGCTCTGAAATTTTAGACAAGAAATTATTCATGCCCTTCCTTTTCACTGCAGCCTTTTCTGAGTTTTTTTTTCAACCAAAAATAAATATTTGACTCACTGCAATTCTCTAATGGCTTCCACTGACTTTTGGCCCCAAGGTGAAGGACAAAGGAATGGATTTACATTCTCACAATGGTTTGGGTGGAAGCAAATACGCAGGGATTTCTTGCTCACCTTTCATCTCAGCTGCACACCCACATCAGCAGTACCCCAAATGAGACAGTGAGCATCTGGGAGGTACAATCATATCTGGACTTCTGCCCATCAGTTACAAAGACTTTATTTTATTATGCATGTCCTGTGATCTTCAGCCCCATGACTGTTTTCAGAATAAGCAGCAGAATTTGTGTTAAACTGCCTAATGCACAAATCTGGATCATGTTTGTAACAATACTTTCATGTTAAATCTTTTATCTAGAAACAATGACAGATAGTGTTTGCTGTGAACTTGGAGAGAATGGGTGATACTTCTGTCATAGCATCCACCTATAATGTCCAATCTTATAGGAAGTTAGATAGAATTATAGACACAATAGTAAGGGATGCTTTTTTTATAAATTAAAGTAATTCACATAAGATTAGGTTGTGGGAAATGTGCTGTAGGTGACTCTGAGTGTTGTGTGACTAGGTAATTTTAAAATATTATTAAATAAATTCAAACAATTATTTCATATCTTCCCTAGTAAACTATCTGTCTTGTAGAAAAGCCAAGCTGAAATATGTATAGACATACATGCTGCTTATATGGTATGATTATATGGTCATTCCACAGGTATTCCATTGCAGGAATATTACTGATTAAAGTAGTGACTCAATTTTATTTTGATATCCTTATAGTATTAGGTCAGTAATAGAAGAGCACCAAGGAGTCACCTTCTTCTCATTATGTAGCTCTTATTGTCCTCATGGGATATTAAATTTAAGGTGCAGTCACTCTGTAATATAATGTCTGTGGTGTTTCATCATGTGACCTACAAATATAAAAAGAGAAACCATAAAATATATAAATGACAGTTATCTGTAACTTCTAGCTAATTTGGAATAATTATGTGAATTAGAGTGAATGCATTACTCTTTTCCTCTGTTGAAATGTGACCTTTGATCTTTGGTAGCCTCTCCCACTTGAACAGCACACATCACAGAGGGTGGTGTAAAGCTTCTCCCTGCTACTGCTCTGATGCCTGCAAAGCCCCTTATTTGCCTGCACAAATATTTTTGAATGTTTCATATATGATCTCTGGCATGAATTTTGCATATTTTTTTCCCAGCAATTTGATTCCTTATCTGTATGCTTTAGCACACATATTCAGTCCTTATTTAGGGCAGGTAAACAGGTGGAAAACCACTAATCTTAAACCGCTTTATACCAAATTGCTGTGCATGGTCTTAGGGGGTTCACTTGGCTGCTCAGCAACAGCTCATCTGAGCAGACCTCAGAGCTTTATTGTGGATGCCTGCTTAGCACAGACACATTAGCCTGCTGCAAATGTACAGGTATGGGACTGCCCAAGCCCACCAGATTAAGGTTGACCCAGTTCTCAATTTCTTGCTCTTTCACACAGACTCAATCTCAATAGCTTTCAGGCTATATAGATAATCTTTGAAAAGACAAGCTTGATTTGAATCACACTGGCATATTTTTGGCAAGGGTTCAGAACCTCATCAATCTTTATCAAGCATGAGAAAGAGCCACTTATGCAGACAAAATGACAGCCAGCCACATGTGCTTTGCTGCCTTAGCTGATTGCTGGTCGGTCACTTTGGTCCAAGGGATACAAAAACACTTTCCTCTCTCTCAGTTAAAAACTTTCTTAAAAACACAGAGCACACTCTCATTCCAGCAGCAGACATTAGGATCTATCAGGTTCTCAGTTATCAGTGAGACAACATCAATATGATCACCTTTTTTCCCCTTCACACTGATACTCCAGCATCAGTCTTCTCAGAAACCTCCTCCAGGTAAATGCATTTAGTTTGCTCCCTCTGCTAGGCTTTAAAATAGAGAAATGTGTGTATACAATGCAAAAGCCAAATCAGTATAAGCAGTCTTTGTCTTCATATGAATAACAACATTATTAGAAGAAAAAACACAGGCATTTTCCCTGGGGAGAGATCTAGACAAAGGAGACACACGTGAGCCTGGCACTCACGTTGCCTAATGTAACTTTGGAAAATAATTAGACAGGTAAAACACTCAAATGTGAGAACAATGGCATAATTTTTTTTTAATTGTCAAATACATAAAATGTAAAAGATGCTTTAAATTTTATCTAATTAACTTTTCGGAGGTGATGCATTGGAAGCACAGATTTATCTTAGTTCCAGTGGAAGAAAAGTATTATGTCAGTTTACTTAGAAAGACACTCCCCAATTTATCATACCATAACCAAATTAAGCTTGAGAACTACTAATCAGTAGGTGTCTATTATACAGCCAGTATTAGCCTTAGCATGTACAATGCCTTTGGCATTCAACAGGGCATATACTGGAAATAAGAATTCCTTTGTTATTTGGCCAGGGAAGCAATTGTCTTCATAGTTCGTGATTTGTATAATAATCAGCTAAAATAAGGTGCGTCATGGGCAGAAGCTCATGAAAAATTTTAAGTTCTGGTTCTTATTTGGCACCTTTAACTTTTTGAATATTTGCTAATTCCTGAAAACACTGACTGCCTATTCATATAACACAGTTTATCTTTCTGCAGTGCTTCTGCTCCCTCCTTTCCCCTCCAAAATACATAGCTTCAAAAGAAAACTAGAAATCTCCAGTCACAGTTAACAAAATTCCTCACATTCCAGTTTTCTTTTTCTAATCCCACATAAGCACATATGAATATGTTCACAGTTTTATGCATGACATCAACTCCTTGCTCCTATTTCCATACTAGCATGACAAACATTTCAGGTCAGATCTGTGAGCCAGACATGTCCAGTGAGCTCTAGCTCACCTTTGGATTCCCTCAGGAGTCATGGTTTCCCTGAGGGAGTCTCTGCTCCCTCTTCCTCACCCTCCTTTCCTTTTTTGTCCAGAGGAAGAAGTGACACATGTGCTGTGGACAACACTATTAGCAAATTGTACCATCTTGTTATGCTGCTTTATATGCTGTTTATTTAGAGCTATTTACAGTAAAGTACAAGCTATTATAAATGCTACTTATTTAGTGCTTACTTAATCTCCACACATCTGAGTGGAGTTACTGGGCATGCAGGCAATGATAGTCCATATGCATTTAAGTGCAAGTCAGGTAACTTATACTTAATTTTCTTACATAGCATTTGCTACTAATTACAACAATGTTTTGCTGTTAGTAGTAAAAAGGCTTCACTAATGGTATGACACCAAGTGATAGAAACTACTCTTATGCACTATTTTTTCTGGCATCATTTTACTGGACAGGAAAGTATTAATAACTGATATAGAATACCTAATAGATCAAATTTCAGACCACCATCTATATGCTTTCTTGACAAGCTATTGCCTTTAACCATTGGGAATTAATCCATATAAACAGCCTCCAGGAAAGCTAGGAGTTATGATTGCTCTGATTAAAACTCTCTTAAGCATTTGCAAGTCTCATATAACACACAAGACCCAAAATAGAAATGATCTCACAATTGAGAGTTTAAAATATTTAAAATTTTTATTTATTTCAAATAAAATTATTTCTCCATCCATGCCAAGGCTCTATTTGTTAGGATGAACCCCTGGTCTAATGGATCAAGAGTCTCATGCATCCCTTTCTGAGGTCCCAGGTAACTTCTACTTCCTCTTCTAAGCTGATTTCACTCACAGAAGTTGTTGTGATGACATCATGAGGAATAGCTTTGAATGTGTGGTTTTCTGTAGGACTTCAAGAAAACTGTACCCTTGCCAAAAGCCCAGGTGTAACACAGTGAGGAGAACATGCACATAAACATATATGCAAAATGGCAGGAAGACTAAGATATTACCATTTGAATTCTTCTACATCATATTGTTGAACTGAAACTAAAAAATAAAGATACATCCTTCTGCTTAGAAAGTGGCAGAAAGTGTCATACGAAATATAGCAATACAATATTTTTCCAATTATGTTGTTCATACATTGCAACTGAGGAAGAAACTAATTCACTGATTTAGAGAAAAAGGTATCTTTGTGGTCTTCTAATGTGATCCAAATGGCCAAGATCTTGCTCAAACTGAACAAAGGGGAGAATCACACCTGGAATTTTCAGAATTATCTGAAAATACTTTATTTGATTTATTACAACTTTATTTTTATTCTGCTAAAAAGCCATACAAATCTTTCTCATTCGTATCAGAAGTATTCAATGCATTTACATTTCAACATATATTCCATCTCCCTGAAAGGCTGAATCCTGCAAAGCCACAAAACACAGAAACAGTTTCTATTTACTTATTTGTGGGAGTTACAACCACCCAATAAAGTTAACTGACTAAAATGTTATTTCTATGGAGGGAAAGAGGATACACACCTACCAGCCTAAAAGAGGAGGCCAGTCTTTGGTGGCCTCTGGTTATGCCAGAGCATCCTGCCCCATGACCCAGTCATCCTCTTTCCATGCAGTGATAGCCCTTAATAAGTGGATGCAATATTTTATGGCAGCTTAATACATTGAACTAGACACAACATTATTAGCACAACCTTTCTGATCCCAGTAAGAGCTCACATAATCACTCGTACATATTTATCTTTCCTCTACTAAAGTACCTGTATCCTAGCTCATGCAGGTGTCATTACATGCAGGTGTCA
The DNA here is from genome assembly GCF_903797595.1 of Erithacus rubecula. Lineage (NCBI taxonomy): Eukaryota > Metazoa > Chordata > Aves > Passeriformes > Muscicapidae > Erithacus > Erithacus rubecula. Next base: position 105,486,940 of record NC_136689.1, read on the forward strand.
TTACACCTTCCTTACAAACTTATTTCATTGATTTATTGATGTTTACATCAATAGCATCAATAGCAGATGACATGTTCTTCAGATGTCCTCTTGTGTGAAATTCTTACTCGTTTCTGAGTCAGTTCCTGGAAATTTTTTGTCTTCCAGGAGAATTTGTACTGAGTTTTAATCTCAGCTTTTATTGCCAAATTCAAAAAATTGTGTAAATTGACTGCTTAGCTTACCTACCTCTTGAAAACTCCAGATGTGATAGATGCTGATACTTTTCAGTACCAGCAAGCCATTTCCAAAAGGCAGATATAGAAATATTAGAAATAGCAGAGAAGAGAAAGAAACCTTATTTCAAATGAAAGCAAAGGTAGGCAGGACCAGTGTCCCCACAATCTCAACTGTTAAAAGAGAAAAAAAAAATTGTTTAAATAAAATATTGGTAACCATTTTAACAAATGGACTGCTAGTACTGAGCAATAAATTCTATGTTCTCCGTAGAGTTTTTGCTCAAATAATTAAGTGAGGATCCTGAATGTTCCAGCAGTACCATTAAAAGGAAATCCAGGAGAAAAGATTGAACAGAGCACTGGACAAGAAACAGGATCCTCTCTGCTTGTTTAGCTTCAGCTTGTTGCCCAGGACAGATCTATTATCTCTACAAAAATGTCACTGTTTTTCTTTGCTAATCCTCTGTGTAGCTATGACAAGGACAGATGATTGCAATAAATCTTCCGTCTTTTCTTGATTCAGACTAGAACAGCCTTGATCACAGTTAATGACTCATCAGTAAATAAAGGTAGAGCCCATCCTTTAAAAAAGATCTCTTAAAGTGATTTTTATAAAAATGATGGTATTTGGTGTACTATTAAATTAGTTATTTTATTGTATGTAGCATAATGTTTCACACATTTTGGTCATGATGAAAATAAATACTTTTAGTAGGTTTATTCATAATGAAGTTAAAGCATTGAGCCATCTCTACAGTATCATGCTTTTCCCTATTAGCTGGTTTTAATTAGAGCTCAGCATTAGCTCAGCATCTTGGAAACTCCTCTCTGCTTCTGGGCGACAAAATTACGTTCACGTGTAATCTGCAGTTTGTCAAATATCTCATAAAACCTGCGAAATTGTTTTAGATGCTGTAGTGTGTCATAGAAAATAGCTGAGCTTAGGTAGTGTCTTCTCTAAAATGTCTACCAACCAAAAGGTAAACCGGCCTGACAGGTCTCTAGGGTGGGGACTTTTTGTGAATAATTAGCCTTGAGCAATGAAACTCCAGAGCCACACCTGGGCTGAATCTTTGATGTGTCTTTGTACAGCTAGAACCAAGTTAGAGAGTTTATGCACTATCTTGATGTTGCAGGTGATAAAATCTTTGCTCTTGCATACATACTGCAACATATATACTTGTGTGTATATGTATATATGTATATATATTTATATGTATATAATATATGCATATATTTATATAGTAAAAATGGATATTAAGGATCACCATTCCATTGTGTTTCTTCATTTTTCAGTCTGGTGTGGCTTAATCACTTTAAGATTTGTTATTTTTTTCCTTTTTTCATGTCAAAGATGAGACTCAGTGACACATTCTGTCTTGATAGCATCAGAACAATATGTACAACAATCAGTGTGCTGACAGAGCAGAATCTTTACCTGACCTATTTAGTAGGCACAATTGTCAAAGGCTGTAAAATAAAATAATCATTTCCAACATGTACAGTTTTGGCGGTCCTTGCACATAATACACTTTATTTAATAAAAGATTTATTAAATAACAGAAAGAGTCAAATTTTCTCATGTATCTGATCTAGCTGCACGTGGTCTTTATTGTACAGTCTACAAGTGTGAACACAATGATAACCATTTTGTCCTCCACTTTAGAGCTGTCCTTCCAGCTCTGCCTGTGGCTTTGGGGAAATCCTTGAATTTCTCTGTCTCTCTTACACGTGAAATAAGAACAATGATACTAATAATGAATTAATTGTTTATCTGTTTTCCATTTTAAAGATTTTTAGCCAGTCTTCTCTTGCAAATACTAATGTAATATCACAAGTGAATGAATTTGTGACTGTGCAACTTAAAAAAATTCAAACAGAGATTCTACCCTCATGCTTGATGTTGTACATCTCTTATATAATTAGGTTCTGCAAATACACATGGGAACAACATATGTGGCTTTGAAAACTCTCAAGAATAAAAGGCTTTATTTCTTCTACCCTGTGTAGTTATAATTGCTTCTGATTGAAAAAAAAATGTGCATTCAGCTAATAAACTAGACTCAACATGTTGTTTTGAGTGTGAAATCTTTGCTATCAGTAGTCCTTCACTAAATCAACATCTATCTGCACAGCTGGGCTGCTGAATTTGTTTTAGTCACACTCCTCACATAAATGTTTAGATTTAGTGAACTGATGTGGTTGATACTACTAAGAAGTAACCATCTGAGTAGTGGACAAATCGTTAGGAAAGTACCTGTGATTTGTAATCCTTTTGTATGCTATGGAGTGCTGAAAAAGTGAGGCTAACTTGCACACTCAAAGAGAAATTCAAGATGAGGGTGCTTTATTTTTATCTTGCTTTCAATTTTGATATATTAAAATAATAAAATTTATTACATACTCTGACTTTTAATTAAAATTAATTTATTTTAAACAGAAATATTTATGAGCTAGATTAATTCATACTAATAAATTATCCTTCTATATTTTGCATGAGTTTTAATAAAGGAAGTCCTTTACAGCAGGAAGAAATAGACTTTAGCAACACTGTCTGAGCATTTTTTAATGACCATAATAGAATGCCTCTGATGAAAATGCACCAATATCTTTCCTTATAAACAAAGTGGCATATACTCCTATTTTCAGATAAAAATCATAAACATGCATGTATTTCTCTTCAATGAAGATTTTACATAGTTGTAGCAGAAACACACCATGGTTTAGTCTCTGATGTCAACTACAGACAGTTCCATACAAGGTTTAGAATAAATATCTAAAAACGCTCAAAAGCATAATGGTGCTTTTATACATCCTTGTTTAGTAGATAATTTCTAAATTAATTTAATTGTTCTGTCCATTTGTATATCAAAAAAACCCAAATCCTCCCCAAAAAATAAAAACAAACCAACCAACCAACCAACCAACCAACAAAAACAAAAACAGAAACAAAAAACCAACAACCAAAAAACAAAAAAAGACACAATTCTGATGACAAAAAAAAATTCTGATTTTCTGATGCCATTGATTCCCAGACACTCTGAATAGAAGACTTTCCCTATTTTTAAACTTCATAGAAGCTGTGAATGTTTCTTCTTGCACCCTTTCCTTAGCAATGATGGCTCCACCACACGGACTCTCAGCTTTGGGATTTACCAAGGAAAAGTTGAGCCAAGAGGACACCCTGGGTGAGACCCTGGATTTAACATTCTTTCATCACCCAGGCTTTTTTGTGCTCAGACTCATGGCCAATTCCCTGAGAAAGTTCAACAAATCTCACATCTAAGTGAGGTTTTAGTCAAAACCTCAAATAGCATTGGTTAGCAATGTTTACAGTGCTGTGGTTTCAACTACAGGCTAAGTAAACAAATATTTAATGGGCAATAAAATTTTTAAGATACTTGAAAAGTAAGGGAATGTGGTTTTGCTTGGCTGCATGCTGTGTCTCATGCTGAGATATCAACCAAAATGTTCACTATGTGTTTTCTTTTTAAGACCTACACAAGATGGTTTTGGTAAGCTTATGGGGTTAAAATTCACTTAATTTGGCATTTTAGTTTGGGACTCATATTCAATCACTCTAAAAGTTTTGCCAACAGCATTGATGGCAATAGAACTGGAGGACCAGATGATTTTTCCAGTGTACAGCTCAGAGGCAGAATAGTACCTGGTCTTCTCATTAGCCTTATTTCCAAGCACACTGCACAGCTCTTCTTAAAGTCCTCTGTCCTGCTGTGGGTGTGTTGTGCTTCCCTACATCTCAAGTATGGTTTTAAAAGCTGTGACTCCAGCATGAACTTTTCACTTGCATACTTAAAGAATCTCTTTTTCTTTCTGTTGTTCCTTCCCCCTCCTTTGCCCTGTTCTGCCTAACCCCAGCCTACAAAACTCTGTGTTAGTGTGACATATGCTACAGTGGGAATGCTGAACAAAACACAATTCATGCTTTGTTCTGGGTTTGAGACTGATGGTGTCTTTCAGCAAAAAATCCTAATGGGAAAAGATGAGAAACCTCCATAATGTATAAAGAATAAGATAACAGGTGTAGGAATTTCTTCTCCGCTCAGATTTCTCACAGTCAGCAAGACTGGGCCCGTGTTTGGCTGCTGTAATTCATGGTTGGGTGCATTAGCCAATATCCACTTGGTTGATATTACCACGCTGGGCTGTGAACTGCCATGCCTGAGGAACTGGTTCACATCCACTTCTGAGAACCAAACACAAGCAGAAAGGTGGGGCAGGCATCCCCAGTGCTATCCTTCAAAAATGTCTCGGCACCTTTTAATTTTTATTTTATTTTATTTTTTAACATAAGGTCTTGTAATTCTAGAAATGGCCAAAAAAATAGAAACCACAATAGGAGTGAGAAAATCCAGGAAAAGAGATTAAGGTCTCAGGCTTCAATGTAAACCTTGCCTTTTACTCAAATAAAACAGAACTAGTTAAACAAGTTAAGCTGTTATCTTGTCCCAGTTGGTTTTTCTGTAAGAGTGTGAAATAAGATTGGCTTTAGAAAGGGCAGATTGTACCTACCCCACTGTGGTTAGTCAGGCCACACTCCATGGCTCCTCTTTACATATTCCCTTTGGTATAATTCTGTGATCACCTCTATAAAGAAGCAGGCAGAGCTGACTGCTAGGCTGTGAGGGTGTCTGCAGCTGAAGGCTTCTGAACATTCACAAGAGGCTCAGGTTTCACCTTTGTGGTGGTAAAAGCAATTCAAGCTTGCCAGATGACATATTTGTGATGTTCTGTTCCTTAGGTGGTTATCACCTTCAGACAGAAAATACAGCATATTGGCCACTTAAGTTAGTTAAAATTAGAAATATTTTTATATTTGTTTGAAAATGTGTCTTTTACATATGTGTTTTGTACATTTATGTACATATATGGGGTATATGTGAAGCACATGTGAATAAAAATCACAATATTATAAGTAAAAGATTTCCTGCATTGTTAAATACATGGCCATGAAAAAATAAAAAATAATTTGCTTTGATTGGTGAGCAAGAATGATTTATTCCAGAAGTATTACATGCAGTTCCTTCATGAACATGAAAAATTTCTTCCGGAAATATTTCTATGCAGTCGGGCAAACAAAAGGTCTTTGTTGTTAATACCAGTTTATTGGGCTATTTAAGACTGATAAGTAGGTTGTATAGTAACACTCCTCCCACTGTATTCCTCGGGGTAAATTCAACCTCCAAGTTTCCACTAGGAAAGCACACAGATCCACAGTCAGCTTTGTTCTAGCTCACCTGAGGTGCCAGAGCAGGGCTCAAGGCATATTAGCTGCTCTGTCACCTAATTGCTTAGTGTTGCTCAGTCCTAGGAGGAAAAAAGCTCTACACTGCATGTGCAGAGGGCTAGAAACTCTGGAGAGAGGACTAGGAAAAACAGCAAAACACAGAGCTGCTTCTCTCAGCAACCAACTTCTGTAAAAGTTAAAGTTCACAGAAATAATAAGCAATTTAGTTATTTTTGAAAGAATGAGTAACATAGATAGCAGAATAATCCCTTCAATCAGCAAATAAAAATTAAATTATTCTACAAATGTAAAAATTATGATATCGTAGTTTTTTTATTGTATTTTGGATTGTGCTTGTAGTTCACAAGTTTGGATTTTTTTCTCAATATAAATGATGTGGAAGCTCATCAAATTCTCTGTGCTTTTCTTGAAAGCAATTGTAATGGGTCTCAAATTGGCAATAAAAACATATGAAGAAATGTTTTATTCTCTTTCTGTTGCTAAATAGATAATGGATGTAAAAACAAGCTCACAGTTGCAATCTTTTATGTAGTATTCTCACTACTTCATACACTTTTTTATGGTGTAGTCTATACTAATATTAATCATTGAGGCTATATGTTTATTCTTTAGTACATAGAATAATTTCAATACAATTTTTGTTGTATTAGAGATTAGTGGTCAAAGCTTTTCACATAAACTTGTAAGTAATCAATTAAGCTTGCATTTACTGCAGGACATCCGACAGTTTCTTTTATGTTTAGTAATTGCTTCCTTAAAGGTATTCAAAAGATAAACATGTCTGTCAAAAATTTATTTCAGTGTTTGTCTGGTTACAGTCCAATGGTATTTCAGTCCTTATCTGTTGTTTGATTACTCTTTATTAGCCTTTAAGAACAGTTGTTTCTCAGCTGAGTTCCCCAGGACAAGGAAACTTCTGAGGCTCAAGTTGCTGTCTTTTAGTTCTAGTCATGCTGCTAAATAAAAGATTTTTTCACCAAGTGTGACAGTGTGTTCACTACAAACTGAAGCCAAAAATGGTGACCACAAACATGGTCAAAGAAGAAGCCTCTCAAGGGATAACTAAGTTTAGAATAGAATAGAATAGAATAGAATAGAATAGAATAGAATAGAATAGAATAGAATAGAATAGAATAGAATAGAATAGAATAGAATAGAATAGAATAGAATAGAATAGAATAGAATAGAATAGAATAGAATAGAATAGAATAGAATAGAATAGAATAGAATAGAATAGAATAGAATAGAATAGAATAGTTGGAAGGGACCTACAATGATTATCTGGTCCAGCTGCCTGACCACTTCAAGGCTGACATAAAATGTGTTGTTAGGATCACTGTCCAGTTGTCTCTAAAACACTGTCAGGTTTGAGATGTCAACCACCTCCCAGAAAGCCTATTCAGTGTTTGACCACCATCTCAGTAAAGAAATGCCTACTGCTTACTTCTCTGATGCAGCTTTGATCATCTTACAAGATCATAAACTTTAAAATATATATATGTTTAATATTTCATTTAATTATGGTTAACAGAGATAGTTTATTCCCATCCAAGAAATTACTCTTAGGAAATAGTTAATTACACTTAAGATTTCAGTATGACGTTTTATATGAACAATACTGGCTATTTCTGACCTTACTTTTAGTACTCCTAATTCATCAGGAGAATGCATAATGAACAGTTCTGAGCCAACCAGGAGCACTGTTCTGCACACCCACTTTATAATCATGATCATATTGTATGTCATTGGTCATAGCAGTCTTTCATGCAAGAAATGCTTTCAAGAATAAAAAGGAAGTTGTCTCCAGAAAAATTAACTTTTTTTGCAGCACTCCAAAATATTTTGAATGACACAAAAAGCCTCTAGAATAAAAAACTGTAGACTAGGTAGTCATCTTTTCCTGCAGAAAGTGTGCAGAAAATAATTACAGTCATAGACACTTGTAATATGAGATTTATAATTGCTACTTCTGACTTTATAAATGACTCTACAAGGAAAGACAGAGGAGAGAGTAATGGAGTAGAGAGTAACTACTTAATGGCACATTCAGTGAACAACTGTAAGCACAGTGGGCCTTGTTTCCTAACTGTTTTCTTCTTTTTTCATCTGCATAATACTGTTGATCTTTTTGAAATAGGTCTTGGTAACACTGATGGTAATGATGTAAGCTGAGAAACAAGTGTACTCACTCTCCTTCAAAAATATTAATATGCATGATGGAACACTGGATTGCATGCCAGTTAAGTAGAAAGTAACTTGTCAAGACTATTTTTTGTGTGTTTTCTTGGACTGTATTATTCAGTCAAACATAAGCAACAGGCAGTATCTTGTTCTATACTTAAAGTCTGCATTCCATAAGAGCCTCTGCAAAATCTCTGAAGTTCTCCAAACTTGCTATTTACCGTATTTGCACCATATCAAACCACATGAAACCTGAAGAAGATAAATTGTTCTTTTCACTGTTTATATTTTCCATGTGTGTGTAACACTTTCATGTAACCATTCCCCCCAAAGATCATATAAAATCCAACTTAGATCTGAAACACTTGGCTGTCCTTTGTGCAGCTAAAAGAAATCCACGACAAATGATTTAGTGATCCAAATCTACCTCCAGGCAGGTTGCTGACCTTTATTTTTTCTTTTTTTCTTAAAAAATCCAAATGAAAACTAAATTATGTTTAAACAGTAAGTGTATTCTACCTTAAGAATATTATAAAGACTCATTGCACTTCCAAACAAGGCTAATAGGTACTGAAAAAAAACAAGGAATGCTGAGCCCTGTGTAGTGGAATGCTATGAAACCCAAGCTGAAACATGCATGCTGTTGTATAAATGCTAGCAGCAATTTATTAACATGATTTCCACATACAAACTCCCACATTCAACTCACATCAACAGATGCAAATCCAAAGTACACACTGCAGTTTACTACTAGAAAATTTCTATCTGGGGAAACAAATTATTTTTTGCGTCACAACATTAAGTGTGGCTTTAATATTATTTAACAATACATGTAGTTTTAAAATTTTGGAAAAGGTAATAATTTGACCCAAATTATGCAAAAAAAATTCCTTAGTTTTACAAATAAGAGATGGACAATGGCTATCTGAGGAACAAATATGCAGAATAGATTCTAATTTTTTTGAGGATTGCGAGCTGAATTGGGTGCAAGGCTTTAAACTACTGAAGAAAAACAGCCTGTAGGAACAACAAAATTATTGTCATCCTGGTAATTCTGATATATAAACAGAAGCACTGTTTTCAAGACATAGAACCAATTTTTCTGACTTCCTAATTTCTGATAGGACTGTGAGGTGTTTGTAAGATGCCTACACGAGAGATAGAGGATTGACCAAAGGCCTGGGAAACTTGGCCTGTAATAACAGCCTGACAGAACTTGTGTTGCTCAGTCCAAAGAAAAGGAGACCTGGAGGAAGAACCATAACTTGTTCAAAACTTCTGCAGAAAGAGCAGAGTAGAAAAGGAGGAAGGTAATTTCAGGACAAGTGAAACTGTGAGAGGATCCAAGGGAGTGTCTCTACACAAAGGCAAAGTGGTCTGAGACAAGACAGAGGAAGATGTTCTTTATGATATTTGTAAGTACCTCTCAGCCCCTCAACATGGGCAATGTGCCTGCCCAGCTTTCTTTCCCTACCTTCATGTTGCTGGACCATCCCAGCTATCCCTCCCTAACTGACAGAGAGGTGGGGCTCTCCAAGGGCACCACTGGCCCCACTTGACATGGAAACAGCTTCCTACTTCTAATCACTTTTCCTTGCCTTGTGCTTTGCTCAGCCAGACAACAAAATTATTTCTTCATTTTGTAGGAGAAAAAAATTTGCACAAAATATTTCTTCCCATTAGAAGATACTAGAAAGAAAATGGTTATTATTCCACAGGTTTTACTGCTGGTTGGATTCCTCTGCCATTTCCATCTTCACTCACACTGTTTTACTTAAATTCAATCATTAAAAAGAATAAGAACAATGTTGTTATGCCTGAGGTGCAGTACTGTCTCAACAGAAGTTGCGGTCAAATGATAAAGGAAAAGGCAGTATTTAAAAAACTTACACTATAACATATCTGTTTCAGATTCAGAAGGGGAAATATTTGAAGGTGAGACAGCATTTGTGTATTTACACTATTAAGGCTTTTCCCTTTCTCTTGAAAGTAATTGTCCTGTACCTGTCTCAGGTTTCTCTCAAGACGAAGCAGTTGATGCCTGATAGCATCCTTCCTTTCTTTTCTGGATCCAGGAAAATTCATACTGAAGTAACAAGGAAAAAAAACCCTCTCACTTGAGCATGAACTTAAATTTGGCTTTCTTGGATTTGTGGTGTAGTCTTGGACAAGACATAAACCCTCTCTCCCATAATTAGTTTGACTGCATGCTGCCTTTCAATGCTCTAACAAGCCAAGTCATTACTGCATTTGGAGTGTGCAGTTCTTTTATGCTCCATTTCAAGCAATTCAAAGCAAAGCTTTATTTTTGGTAAATACATATAATTATTAACCTATGATCATGAGATGTTAGAAGCAGATAAGATCTGTAGGGCACACAAGGATATTCCAGAGCTGCTAGGGATTTTTCATATATTATCTAGAAAACGGACAATATATGAAAGGGACTGGCTAAAATAATAATAATAATAATAATAATAATAATAATAATAATAATAATAATAATAGCTTTTTTCCTTTATAATAACTTTAAACTTTATCATACATAGATGACACAATACTGCCTTATATTAAATTTTTAAAAACTGAAAGTAAGAAAATATTAATTCTACTTTTGATAAAAGAAAAATGCCTTTCATAAGCTAAAAGCCTTTTCTTCTGATGTTCACTAAGTTTTAGACAGGGAAGCTCCAATTTCTAAGAAGATTTGGGGGGAAATAAGTAATTATTGTATTATGGTTGTATTATGGTTATATTGGTTAAGGAAATATTTAATCCTTATTGCCAGACACCCAAGGTGAGTATCATAACCAATCCCTAAAATTTAGGTAATGTGGGGAATTGTTGGAGACTCGTGACTAAATTAATGTTTACTACAGCAATACAAACATATGAGCTTGGGCTCTTTTATAGTCAGCAGAGATCTGGCCAACAGCTGATGGATATATCTCATCCTAAACTCAGTCCCTACATTTAGCCAGGTAAATATTTCACTATGTGGCATTGATTGTATTTATTTTGACTGACTAGTGATGGTGTCCAGGTGACTCTGGGTTACCTGTGTGGCTAGCTCAGATCTACACCTCAGACATCAAAAGTTACATGAATGAATATTGGTCTCTTGATAACTGTGAGCAGTGTTTTTGTAAGGTTCACTCTTATATCAAGCAGAACTAATACCAGAGCAAGAGTAAGGCACAGTTTAAAACAGACAACTGATTAGGTTATTTCTTGAGATAATAAAGACTTTGGGACAAATTCTTTTTTCTGAATAATTCAAAACAAGGAATGAAATCATCATATTTTACATTCTATCAAAGTCTTCTGACTGTGGGGCTACCATAGTTACTATTCTAATATGAATGACCTTTAAAAGAATTTTGAAGGGCCCCTTTTCATTCCAGTGCACTACAAGACTCTTTCAAAAAGCTCTAATAGTACAAAGGGATGGAAAAATATGTCTTGCACATTTCATTTCCACACCATCTTTTTGCTTCAGTGTGTTCCTCTAAGGCATAATTGAACACCTAACCCTTTTGATCCCTCTGGTAGAATATATACACAGAGTGGGACTAATTTAAAAGAGGTTTAGATTGACTGTAATTTACACATCCTTATAGATTGTTGCTTTCTGTTTAACATGGCACACCCTTACCAGTCCCTTGGCACTAATAAAATCAGCTTTAGATTGCCTTAGAATTTCTTACCCTTAGACAACAAAGGATAAATTCAGACATGGCCTATCAGATGAACAGGGAATTCAGTGAGGATATAAGGTGGTTTACATGCCTGGCAAATTAGCTAAACTTAGATTACCACCAGAATTATTTCATTTTACAACTGCAGCTATATTAAATTTACAGAAAAGTTAATTCCTGAAGGTGGCAGCATCCTGGCTAAACCTATATACAGCCTTCAATGCATGCAAAACCCTAGAATATGACTATGAAATTATAAGTGTTAGTTTAACAGTAGTGCCACAGGTGACCTTTTAACACATATAACTAGGAGCATGCTCTGTGCTAGCAGTTGGTTCAAGTATTTTCCATGTTTTTGTCTTGAACTGTAAAATTTAAAAACATTTTTTTAAGAATATTTTTTTTCCTGAGATGTCTTTCAGAATTTCATACTACTGGTCTTCATTAACCATTGTAAGTATTGCATACAAGAAATTATGGATTTGGAACATTTTTGTCTGATTTTTTTTAATATATATTATTTTTTTGCAAAGATTATTTTAAATAACAAAGGCACTGTAAAAAGAGCTACAACACAAAAGTTTTGTCTTCTCCACACACTTTAAAACTCTCTTCATAATGTGAAATGAACACCTGTAGGTAGTCTCTATTTATCTGCAAGGGGCTTTGTTTATGTTTACTGGATTTTTTCCTCCATTTTATTCCTTGTAGTTACTACCTATGTCTGTGTAGACTGACTGGTTACAGACAGAGAAGGGATAAGAGTTTCATCCACCTGTGTCCCTATACATACAGAGGCATGAATCAACCATTTTTACATAAGCAAATTTTTAAAACTGCCTTTAATAACAAACACTTCAGATCATATTGAAATCAGGGGGAAAAGATTCCATTAAACTTAAAGATCATGGGATAAACCTTTTCTTTACCCAGATTCATATCAGAAAAAGCTGAGAAGAGTTACACATTGGTGTTGCAAAGTCCTAGGGACAGCCAGAGGGAATTTCACTCTATCCCCAGAGGAAGACAAGCTTTACTTCATCCCCATCTACTCAGAAAAATCAGGCTTTTCAGAGAGGGTGAGTCCAGGCTTTCATACTTGGGTAAGCAGGGCAAACCACCCTGTGAAAGATGGCATTGCTATGGCAAGGTAAAGCAATATGTGGGCACATTCCCTTGTGCTTCCTCCTGGAAGAATTTACATCATTCCTTAGTAACGGCTACACCTCAATGTTGCAAACTACCCCCTGGTTCTTCTTGGCCATTTTCTGGTATGCAAAGCATATTTTCCAGTCTGACAGGACCTTCTCCCTGCTTTAGCACAGGCTTTAGGTTGTCAGGTTCCTGGAGCAGAAGCCTTCAGACCAGAGTTCTGTACTTGAGTTTCTGCTCCAGGAACCTGACAGCTGAAGAGTGTCCTGAATTCCCTGTACCTCTCCCAGTGTGCTGCTCTCTCAAAGGCACCCAGCAGCCATCCAGCTCCATAAAGCACATACTATTTAACTAAGAAAAAACAAAGCACTTAGGAGAAAACAGCTTAAAAAAATGTTGAAATAGTATGAATAATACTTAACTTACCTGCTTGTCATGTTTCTTTTTCCACATCAAAATCCTTTCAAGGGTTTGTCTCTGTCTTGCTCAGTCTTACATCTCTCAGTGATGAGATGGGTAAAATGCCTTTTCTGTCATGTCAGAACAGAGATTCACCACATTTTCAGCTTCTCCATCTTCTTACACTTCCCAAACCTTACCAAACTAGTCTGAGCTAGTCCTACAGGGCAATACTTCAAAAGGGTTTTTTTTTCTGCTTTATTTTAGTATTGCAATTTATCCTCATTATTTTTAGTTCCTACTGCAAACATTCCTTGTGTTAACAGATAAGTCAGGAAGATTTTAACCATAAGCTCTGTAAAAATGTGTATATAACCTCAGTAAAGTCAGGACAGTCGCTATTGAATGTGCTCTGCTCCTATAACATCTGCAATATCAGCACAGATGAAATTACATTGGTGCTGGCAGCCTTCTATTTGTGCTGGATGTTTCTGATGCAGGATTTCACTCAAAAAAATTTTTTATCAGTTCTCTCTGGCAAAAATGCAACTGTCAGAGCTCCACTACATTACCCCTGGCCCCAGCCAAGGTAGAATTCTGCCAAGGCAGAATTAGCTCATCCCTCGTGTGGTTGCACGACTGTCAGTGTTATACCTGTGGTTTTGTTTTCACCTTGGCCACTTTGCCCTCCAGACGTGCTTGGAGACTGAGATATGAAGACAACATGTCGGAATGTGTAGCAAAGAAAACTGGAGTAGCTGACAGGCATTACCTCAGCTGATGGCAAGTGTTTCTGACCTGCCATTGTTAGTAATCAGCAGGAAAAAATAATTATTTCAAGGAGAAAATATTATATATAGCAAAGAGCAAAATTAAACTGAGTGGGAATGAGGCCTGTGACTTCCTTCTATTTCTGAAATAAGCTTAGACTTGTAGAAGAGCCCTGAGCATAGCAGGGAGTATAAACTGGGCTGTGCCCAGACACAGCAGGGTCAATCACTAGAACAAAATCCTTCCCCTGCACCCTTCTGCAAGGGCAGCTTGTCTGTGTCCTGCATCTGTGTCCACCCATGTCTGGTGGCTGTCACACAAAGAAGGAGGGAAGCCCAGCTCTTTAATTCTCCTTCCACTCCTTTCTCACTAAAGAACAATGCTTTCAGACATCTGTTTTCTCTCTGCCTTGAGCTTTTACCCAGACTATTAATAGATAAGCCATGAATACTTTACAGACCATTCAGATCTAGCTGAGTGATATAAAAGTTCATCTTTTACATACAAAGGTTAGTCGCTTAAAAGCCTTTCCAAAAATTTATTTAAATATTTTTATTTTTAAACTAATTTAAAGTTTTGTTGGTTTCACATGCCAAATGAAGCTATGCCACTGTACACAGCTGGGCTGGAGTTAGTTTTCTTCATGGTGGCTGATACTGGGCTGTTTTGGAATTGTGCTCACCATATTTTGATTAGTGGAATTTAATCTGATTTATTGGGGAAAAAAAGGCAACACAGTTGCACAATGAAGCTTTTCCAGCATTCACAGGTTAGAAGATCTCCAAGGCTGTTTTAAAAAATGGAAAACAGAAATGTACGTGATTTCTTAGTCACAAATAGAAAGCTTTAACCTTTACACCTGGTTACTGCATTTACAAAAAATATTCACAATATTTTTCTGACAGTATGAAAGCAGCTGGAATTCATCACAGATTTTTTCCTGTTAAAATTATAAATGACACCTTATGAGAAAAGATACTACAAGTATAACATAACCTCCACATAAAAAATATTTCTAATGCAGATACTTGTGCTTGATGATGTATTGCACATAAACAGATATTGTCAATTTGTAAATATCTCCTTTTATTAATCTAGCAGTAACAAGGTGTACTGCATATTTATTTCTGTGTTCAAAAGCAGGCTTGGTTTTCTACTATTACGGACTTGAGAAAACCTCCATAGGAAGTGCTTCAGCTCTATCTGAAGCTCTAGTATTAGATACATACTAGGCTTTCATGGGAACTGAGAGCTTCAGAAAATGGCTTTTAAATCAGGATGACTTGGCTTGGGAGTTTACACTGGCTCCCATCCAAGCAGAAATATCCAAAAGAGCAAATTACACCTCCACACCCAGTTAGAAAGTCTTCAGGTATTAAGTTGTTTGCTAAGTAGAGTCATTGCGTTAGTAATTTTAGCTGTGTTTGTTCTTTGTGGAAGGCAACAGGCTCTTCCAGATAGTTTCAAAACATGGCAGGGCAAAACTTGATCTTATTAAAACTAAGTTTCTACATGAACTGTTGTTTCTCACTTCACAGGCTTCCTCTGCTCTTCTCAGCCAAACTTACTGCTAGTGTATCTTTCTCTGTAAAATATTTTTTTTCACAAACATTTGTTTCAGAAACTACTTTAAAAGCCTTGGCTTTAGGGGAAACGAGCAAAATCACAATTTTCACAGCAGGCTCATTTGTTTGTCTTTTTAGCCTTGTTATTTTACATTGCCCACAAATGGAAGAAAAACTGTACCTCTCTCTTGCAGAAAAGTCCTGTTACTTTTTTTTTTTTTTTTCAAATTCAAAATTACAAAGTAAATAAACGTGATAAATACTTTTTAAGCTCACTTAGACTTCTGAATATAATGCATTACTTAAAGCTGTAGCTCATTTCTTATCAATTTATAGATATTATAGAATTATTTAATAATAATAATAATAAAATTATTTATAGATATTATAGAAGTATGCTAAGAATTTATTTTCTGAATATCTTTGTCTTCAGAAAGCAAGGGTGACCTAATGATTACACTAATAAAGATTTGTTTCACTTGGCCTTTTGCTGTTGTACTGGGAAATTTCTCTTGGAACTGTCATCTTTCCTCTGCATCAGCAATGAAACCTCCCAGCTAGTTTCAGTGAAGGGCAAGACCTACTCCAACTCGCAGAGGAGTAACTGGAGGTAGAGTTCAGTTCAAAGGCTGTTATATATGCAGCCTACAAGCCAAACTTGTTCCTCTGGCTGCATGGGACTCCTTGCAGGAGGAGGAAAGGTAGAATTGTGTTTTGCAGAGGGAAAGACTGCTTTAACTCTTACCATACGAAACCACAACACAGCCCAAAGGAAGTCTGCTGTGCAGTGCCTGGTGAAGATAACCTTCCCAAGAGAGGACTCCAGTGCAATGCCACGGCCTCAGCCACCTGTGTATCTTCAGGGTGTCTGCAGACTACTGGCATAACCTTGTGAGAGATGGAGCTGTGGCAACCAGACCTGCAGGAATTGCAGGCACAACTCTCAAACTTCCTCAGCCTTGCATACTGCTGCAGAATTGCTGTGCAGGCTCCTTACCCTTAACCAAGGAGCTCAGCTGTCCCTCAGGCTCAGTGATTACTGCTGACACTGGCCAGGGCGGTTTGGATTATGCCAGCTCTCAGGGGTGATTCATCCTTCTCTTGTCCATGTCTCAAAGCATTCCCAAAATCAGCATATTTCAACTCACATACGGTTTTTAAGCCTGAAAACTTTCAGCTGCCATTGCTGTGGCTCGTATGGTTAATTTAAGTTTAAGAGGCATGAATGCCTCCTTGTTGGCTGAATTTGTAATCTGCAAATGACAGGATAGGTTTTCTTTTGCCTTCTCAGACCTCTGTGGAATTTCTTGTAAATTCAGCTGCAGCAAAGACACCAGAGCTTGTTTTGCAAGATATGCAGAAGAGGGCTGGTAGCATAACTAAACACAGCAGGAGCCTTGAGGCTTCTTTCCAGCCAGCTGTCAAAGCTTTGAAACTATCGTGTGTTTAAGGCACTGAAAGGATGGTGGAGCATGAGCCTGATGGAATGTGTGGTATTCATTTATCTCTGGAAGTTTACATGTCCTGCTTGATGAATTAGAGCTATAAAGTGATGAAGTGAAGATGAAAGAAGCTGCAAAGGAGTAAGAGCTTCTGCAGTAATAAAAACTGCTTGAAAACTTGTGTTCACCAAGCAAAACTTTTTTTTTTAAATACTTTAAGGGAGGAACAATTGATCTGATACCTGACCAGATTGCACCCTGGTGGTGTCTGACTCCAATATGAGTTCTGACAACTGCTCTAGAAAAGGAAAATATTTTCCACTTCATGGGTAGTTTGAGCTCTGAAGCTGAATCATGAGTAGATGTTTGACCCTGTGTCATAGGGGAAGGGTAATAAGCCAGAAGTACACCCTAACCACAGAATCTTCTGCTTTTTTAGGCATCAGCTGTAGCTCTGTGCTAAGTGTCCACAAAGTTTTGCAGATGACTAGGCAACCAATTTGCAGCTAATACTGTATGTAAACAGCCTGTACTGCAAACTTCTTAAGAGTAAAGATACATTTGTGTATTTGCTTTGAATTTAGCCAAAATGGCAATCTGATGCTGCAAGGTGACTGCAAAAGCTGCTGAAAAATTCATTCAAGCACCCAGAAAATAATGTTTAGAAGTAGATCTGCTATGCAGCTCACTTGAGTCATACAACATTGTTTCTGTAGTCACACCATGTGGAATAACTTCTTCAAGTGGAGAAATAAATGTACAGTGTATTTCTTCAAAGGGATGGAAAGCCAACTCACTGTAGGTCTTCAGCTGATGCTCTGTTTTGTTGAATATCATCACCCTGTGTTCCCTCTATAGTCACTGGGAGGAGATAAGTATGTCCAGAAAGTAATTGAGAATTTGGACGCTCTGATTCATCATCTACAGGAGACTTCCTCTCCGGTGGCTACCCAGGGAGGTAGTGCTCTTATTTGCTTTACTCAAGTTAAGTGTTTAAAGTTAAATATATTAAAGGGCTCTCCAGACTAGCCAGGAAGATCCCAACACTTTTTTCCATCTTCATTTCCTTCTCTGTCCTGGAAAGCAAGTTACACAAAATTTGTATTTAAAATATGTGCATTCCCTTCTGCAAATGAGTAAGGCGTATCTAGATTGCCACAATATATTTTTCTCACAGAAAAAATCAAGTTTATTTTACTTATTGTTATCCCCAACTGCACTAAGACTTTATCCAAATGATTTTGGGAATGGTTTGGGCCTACTCAACTCCTTTCCTCTTTAGACATAAATTTTGTGCTCCTACAGCTGGAGTTTCCAGTCTTTTTGACGGATTTAGTTTAGGGGGCAGAAGGAGACAAAAAACAACTCCTACTCCTCAGATATGCATATTGCCTTTCTGGTTACCTCCTTCTCTGAGGGATCACCTTTCCAGTGAAGGGTTGACTGGATGAGGATAGACAGAAGGGTGAGCAAAGCATTCTGTGCCTGCTGTTCAAGGGATTTATGGTGGTTAGAAAGGGCATAGCATAGGAATGTTTGGATACCAAATCTAACATCACCTCATCAATCACTCTTTGTCAGTTACATCGATAACCAGTTACAAAGAGATTTTGAATTACTGCTGACCACTTCTTTTCCTTCTCTCCTCTCAAAGTTTGTTGTTGGTAGCATGTAATCAGCCATCTGTGTATTTAAACCTAACTGCATAGTTTAGATGCAAAGACAAGGAAAACTGGGAGCTCTTGATTAAAAGATGGAGATGACTTTTGCAAACAGAGACTGAGGAAAATGTCTTGCAGCTCATGACTTCCAGGAGGAATAGCAAGTTATGCCTGGTGTTACTGGTGTTGCTGGTGTTACAATTTGTGACTGGGGGCAGAAAGGTCCAATTGATATTTTCCTAGGCCACAATTATGTACATGAGTAGAAAATTTGGTCATTAGAGGACTCTCTAACTTCAGTAAACTAAGCAGGAATCCAAAGCTGAAATAGGTATACTAGAAAAACACAAGCTGTACCAATTTTTCAGATGGAAGTAAAATAAACATTAAACAAATAACCATGGAGAGGAATGGAATCTCCAGCATGCTAAAGCCCTGCATCAGGACTAGATATATTCTGAATTATGTACTTTGTTTCTAATACATGACAAGTAAAATTATTGTAATTGTAATGGTCCCCTCTAGCCTTAAAACTATGAACTGCTTCCTCTGGTACAGCAACCTAACTCAGCAGGCTGACAGGAGAAGGAGTTTATTGCACCAGCCACTGCTCTTAAAACCACGCCCCAAAGGAAAGGTGCTTGTGAGGAAATTGGTGCGGTAGGTTAATGAAAGGCGACCGTGACCGGCACAGAGAGAGGATTCGTTCATCTGCTCTCTGAACAACACACTTTGCACCAGCTGGGGCAGGACGACCGGGAGAAGCACCTGGAAAATCACAACTGAGAGGGAAAACTGGGATTCAGGAATGTTCTTCCATTGGTGTTGGTGGTCCAGCTCTCCAGTTTTGCATTCTTCTGTGCAGTGACACTATCCAAGTGCCGCCTTTCACGAAGGTGGTGCCTTTCTTCCCCAGGAAAATTTCAAGTGCAAACTCAGCTCACAACACCCATCACAAATTACTTATTTGCAGATTTCTCAAACTTTTCCAGATAGCTTCCCCCTACTCAAAAACTGGTTGAGCATAAACTGTATACTTTTCTGAGGTAAGGAATAAAATCAGATATGATTTATAAAAATTTGAAAGTTTTGAATACCTTTTTTTAAACAATTAAACTTTACAGTAAAATGGTAATTTTTTTCCATTAAATGAGAAACTCCAAGATTGTGCCAAGAGTTATAAATACATCAGATAATATTTTTCGAGCCATTTCTGGTGATCAACAGCAAAGAATAGCCAACACAGTGTCCATAGTTGGAGCTGGTGGTTTGATAGAGTTTCTTTTAGAAATACTGGCTTTTCATTCATGGTAAATCATGACTGAATTTTAACAGGATTCTTAGGAACATTATTCCCCCCTCTAACCTATGGATTTGTTATAAGTGGAAAGAGCTGTGTTTACTAAAGAGAATGACAGTCTGCTTTTTGCTTACTTAGCAATTTCCATACCAAACTACCAACTCGTCACTGTCTTTCTCAGTCGTTTCCGAAATCCAGTTGCACCAGTAGAGTGAGGTTGACTTATTACCCTTCTTTTAGTTTTTTGACAGCTGTTAAGAAAAAGACTATGAAATTATTTTAGACGATCGTGTGTTTCACACAGAGGGAACCAGTAGAATTCATAATACACAAAGTTCTCCTATACGCTTATTATAGGCACCTAGTCCCATTATCCAAAATATTCAGCATTCCTTTAATCTGACAGGGTGTTTTATAGATTCTTTACATTTCTGGTTTTGTTTGATGTTCCTTTCAAGTCTCAGCAATTTCAAATCCTTTCAAATACCTGGGCAAATGCTTGGAGGGAAAAAAACCCCAAATATTTCTTTTAACGAAAGATTCTGTTTCACACAACACAAAATTTTCATGTTTCCAGGGCCAGAAGTTAGACTAAATTATCTTTGTGGGACCCTTCCAACTCAGGTTATTGTGATTCTATGATTTCCCACTGTTATTACCATTATTAATAATATTGCTACTATTATAAAACAATTATACAACACTGTGATATTTATGAACATGACTAAATCCAAATTCTCTTCCACAAATAATTAAAAATAGAAGTTAGAGATATACACATGCCTTCAGGCTATGATCTTATTGGCATCACGGAGACCAGAGGTGTGGTGGGATGGCTCCAATGACGGGAGTATGGGAAGGGAAGGGAAGGGAAGGGAAGGGAAGGGAAGGGAAGGGAAGGGAAGGGAAGGGAAGGGAAGGGAAGGGAAGGGAAGGGAAGGGAAGGGAAGGGAAGGGAAGGGAAGGGAAGGGAAGGGAAGGGAAGGGAAGGGAAGGGAAGGGAAGGGAAGGGAAGGGAAGGGAAGGGAAGGGAAGGATGAAGGTTCTTTAGGAAGGACAAGTAGGGAAGAGGAGGAGGTGGTGTTGCACTCTAAGTCAGTGACCAGTTGGAGTGCACAGAGTTCTGCATGGAGATGGATGAAGAGCCAACCAAAAGCTTGATGGTAAGGATTAAAAGGAGAGCAGGGACAAGTGGTTTTGTAGTGAGGGTCTGCTACAGACCATGGGATCAGGAAGATTGGAACATGAGATCCTCTATTCACAGTTTGGAACAGCCTAACATTCCCAAGCCCTGGTGCTCCTGGGGGGACTTCAACTGCCAGGATATCTGTTGGAGGGACAAAAAAGCAATTCGGGAGATTCTTGGAATCCTGCCAATAGTGAATTCCTTCTACTAGCGAGAGAGGAGCCAAAAAGAAGAGGTGCTGTGCTGGACCTTATTCTACAAACAGCAAGGGGCTTGCAGGGAACACGGAGCTCTTGGGCAGCCATGAATTGGTGGCATTTGAGATCCTCATAGCAGTGAGGAGGGTGCACAGCAAGTTCCCTACCTTGCCCTTCAGGCACATTTTGGCCTCTTCAGTCATCTGCCTCATGGAGCACCTGAGAATAAAGTGCTGGAGGGAAGAGAGGCTCCAGAACAATGGTTAATATTCAAGGATAACCTCCTCCAAGCTCAGGAATGATGCATCCCAAAGAAAAGGAAGTCAGGCAAGAACACCAGAAGGCCTGTGTAGATGAACAAGGAGCTCCTGGACCAACTCAAACACAAAAAGGAAATCTACAGTGGGTGGAAGAACAGAGAGGTAGTCTGGGAGGAATACAGAGAAATTGTCCTGGCAGCCAGAGATCAGGTTAGGAAAGCTAAATCCCTGAGAATTAAATCTGGCCAGAGACACAAAGGGAGACAAGAAAACCTTCTATAGGTAAGGTTCAAGAATAACTAAGGAACCTGAAGGTGCAGAAATCCATAGGACTTGATGAGATACATCCCCAAGTCCTGAGGTAATGGAGGAGGAAGTGGCTAAGTCATTATCCACCATATTTGAGCGGTTCTGACAGTCCAGTGAAGTTGTCACTTATGGAAAAAGGGGAAAGATAACCCCAATATTTAAAAAGGAAAACAAGAAAGACCTAAAGAACTACAGGTCAGTTAGTCTTGCACCAGCAAGACCATGGACCAGATGCTTTTAGCAACTGTGATGAAGGAAATGAAAAATAAGATGTTTGATAACAGTCAACATGGCTTCACTAAGGGTAAATCATGCCTGACAAACCTGATGACCCTCTATATCAGGGTTAAAAAATTGGTGGATAAAGGAAGAGCAAGTGGTGTAATACACTTGGACCTGTGTAAAACATTTGACAGTTTGGCACAACATCCTTGTCTCTAAACTGGAGAGACATGAATTTCATGGATGGTGAGTTAGACAACAATGAATTGGCTGAATAGTCACAAATGAAAAAATTGTGGTCACCTGTGGCATCATGTCTGTGTGGAGGCCACTGATGAGTGACTCAGAGCTGATACTGGGAATGGCACTCTTTAACATTTTTGTCACTGTCATGGGCAGTGGGATCAAGGGCACCCTCAGCAAGTTTGCTGCTGACACCAAGCTGAGTGGTGCAGTCAACAAAGGGAAGGATGCAGGCATCCAGAGGAGCATGGACAGGCCTGAGAGGTGAGCTCACATGCAACAATGCAAAGTGCAAGGTCCTGGATCAGGACAATTCCAAGCACAAATAGAGGCTTGGCAGAGAATGGATTAAGAGCAGCCCTGAAGAGCAGGACCTGAGGCTATAAGTTGATAAGTTCAACATGAAGCAGCAACATGCACTTGCAGCCCAGAAAGCCAACCACAACCTGAATTGGATCAAAAGCAGCATGGCCAGTAGGTCAAAGGAGATGATTCTGCCCCTCTGCCTGCTCCTGTGAGACACCACCTGGAGCACTGCATCCAGCTCTGCAGACTTGAGCATAAGAAGGGTGTGGACCCATTGAAGAAAACCCAGAGGACCATGAATATGTTCAGAGGGCTGGAACACCTCTCCCATGAAGACAGGTTGAGAGAGTGGGAGTTGTTCAGTCTGGAGGGAAGCTCCAAGAGATGATTTATAGCAGCCTTTCAGTGCCTGAAGGGGGCCTGCAAGAGAGCTGGAGAGGGACTTTTTACAAGGGCATGTAGTGATAGGACTAAAGGACTAAAGCTTTAAACTGAAAAAGGGTAGGTTTAGACTGGATATATAAGAAATTCTCTACAGTGAGAGTGGTAAGGCACTGGAAGAGGTTGCCCAGAGAAGTTGTGGATGCCCCATCCCTGGAAGTGCTCAGGGCCAGGCTGGATAAGGCTTTGAGCAATCTGGTCTCAAGGAAGGTTTCCTATCCACAGCGGGGAAGGTAAAACTAGATAATCACTAAGGTCCCTTTCAAGTCAAACCATACTGTGATAAGATGCTTGTCATTAATTAACAAAAAAATGATAGAACACCATTATAGTCTGGTCATAGTCCAGAGGTGGGAGGGCATGAAGGGTATATATGGTTAGCATAGCTTCCTATCCTTGCAGAACACACAGCACCCTCTGTGTTGCTTCCTGGACTTGCACTCTCCCAGTCAACTTGAAGTCAACATTTGGTTGAAGTAGACTTAGCTTTCACACTTCTTTCTAAAGCTAGTTTGGCAGACCTGCAGGTACACAGCTGAATCAGTGGATGAAGCGTTCTGCCTTGCTGGAGTTCAGCTTATCACGTTGGATGCTGGGTACAGAAACTGTTTGTCACTCAGTTTCCTGAGTGACTGGTTGTTTTCTTAGGTGTGTGCCAGTACTCAGTGCACTATAAAGCCACACCTCTCCATTTTCACCACTCTCATTCCATGTCTAATTACGTGTGCACTGTCACATCTTGCGAAATCAACTGGATAACTTGCTAATATCATGACAATGCTTCCTTCTACTTTTTTTTTTTTCTTGTTGGTGAGGTATCAGTTTTATATATAACAGTGATTGAGACATTTTTAGTGTTTAATCTTTGCTTCTTCTGAGAACATCATTTATGCAGCAGAGTCATAAATGTATAAACTGCTGGTAATGATTTACTTTTTACAGAACTAAACACTAGTGTGAAATCCAATATTTGAATACTTATTCTTAATACCTGCTCTTCTTTTTTTGGCTTCACCTTCCCAACCTTTATCTTTGTGTAAAAGAAACCCAAATGATTTCAAAGTGCCCTGGAAGCTCAAAAATGGCATGTGGGAGGGTTGTGTGTTTTTTCTAAACTTGCTACAAGAGTCAGCTTTCTCTCAATGTCAAAGTTCAGAACATGCCTAGCTGAGAAAATGATGCAGAGGAAAGGCAGGGAGGGGATGACTGTGAACTCTGAAATGATAGACAATTTTGTCTGAAGTTGCATAGGTGTCTCAACATCTTTTGGCAGATACAAAGTGCTTATACAGTCCCACTATATTGATTAACTTCTGAACATTTCTTCAAGTACACTGTCATTTCATGCATGGATTAGATATACCAAATGGTCAGAGATAGCACCTGTGTCTCTTTCACAGCAGTAAGGGAATTTCCTCAGTGATGACACCAGAAAAGGAAGCTGGGGGCTGGGGAGGGTGGAGGGCATGGTAAAGGTAAAGGTCTGGAGAATGTAAATCCCCATTTACATCTGTAAATTGCAGATACCAGGGGAGGACCTACCATAGTGGCAAAGTCTGCCCTGAGGAACACCTCTGAGACACCCCCTAAGATGCCACAGGGCATCAGTACTTGTCCCTGCAAGCACTGCAAATTTGTACTGCCACTGGGCGTGCATATCAGGCACTAGTGAAAAAACAGACACCTTTAGATTTGTATGGCTCAGATCTGAAACATTTTAGCCAAAATGCCATGCAAACAAAATTAGAAAAATCCATATCTGCTGGTTTTAAAGGCAATTTTCCCACATAAAGCACCAGAAAGGGGGAAATAGGAAAACAAATCCAACCTATCAACCAACCAACCAACGGGAAACAAAAACTAGATTTGTCAACATGGAGAATACCTATTTCCCTAGATTTTCTCATATACCAGTAATGCTTGCTAAAATTATTTAAACTAAACATTACTTGAAAATTTTCATGTATTCTTTAGATATCATACACAGGGTGAGTGAGCCCTTGGCATCATCTGCTCCCCCATGCTCAGAGGCAGCACTGTCATCGTCACGGGTGTTGGGAGCTGTGGTGTCTGTGAAAACTGTGAGTAGGCAACAGAAAGCAGGCAGTTTTCACAGGTGCAGTAAAAGCTGTGTTAATTAAACTGGACAGAAGTAGAATCTGAAACTTTTCAGAGGGGCAGTGTCTTTCCTCCTTGTGATGGCGACCAAATTAGACTCTTAAGATTCAAAAGGAAACAGATCTGGATAAAATGCAGATCATAAACCTCTGCATTGTATACACAATTAAGGCAAATTAATAGACAAATATTTCTGTAAGAAGTATTTTTAAAATGAAGCTTCAATAAGTACCGAAGTGAATATTTGCTTGCACAGAATCTTGATCATACATGTAATCCCAGTAATTGCTTCCTTTTAATTAGGCTTGTAATAAGTACCCAACCCAGTCTAGATGTTCTTCAGCAACTTGTCTGGGATGTCCATGGGCCAGATTGCAACAGAAGCTGACAGAGGAACAATGGGATAACACACTGTGAGCCTGCCCATCATCAAGTGACCAGCACAAGGGTTGGTCATATCTTCAGCAGAGTTTGGAACTCAGGCAAAGATAAATCCCACCTGGCTAACCAAGTGCTTGCCCAACAAAGGCACCACAGAGTGTGATGCTAGAAGCACAGTCATTCCAGCTTCCTCAAGAGTCAGAAAGAGCCATCTCCAGGCTCATCTCTGAGTTGTCTGGAGCAGGTGACAGTCTATTGACAATAGAAGCATTTGTGATGCTTAACCTGGGCAGGTGACATTAACCCAGGCCTTGGAGGGAGGTAAGGGAAAGCTGGTACACAGAGCAGGTAGAATATGCATGGCAAATAGTAGACAGACATCATATTAAATGCTTCTCCAGCCTCAGGTGATCCCCTTTAGGCCCTGGGGGCATTTATTTATTGGACTTACATATGTGAGAAAACTCCACCATCTGCTCTTCAGCAGAGAGTTTGCAAGGCCTAACAAATTACACAGGAGTTCAAAAGTACCTGTGTCAAGAGAATAAATTAAAAACCTGATTCACATAATTTAGGACTACAGTTTCATGGATCTGGATTCAAACCCCCTATAGAGATGTTTCTTGCTATACTATACATGGGGAAATCCATTCCACTACAGAAACAGATTTCCCCTCCTGGGACCTATTCCAAAGTTCACAAAACTCAAGGACATCCATTCCCATAAATTCAATAATCTCTGGGTCAGTCACTTCCCAGAGATGAAAGACAGAATCCAGAACAACTGGAGAGATAAAACAAGCTGATCTTTATTTCCAGCAACGCATCACATTAATCCTTAATGGTACATAATGATGGTTATTTACAGGGAAGGTTTACTCTTGATTAAAAGAGAAGTTTAGTTGTCATTCTTAGAAGGTATGCTCTTTATTTTGTTGTGTAAGGTCCCATCATTCAGTAAGATGCCAGTAAATGACATGGAGAAGGTGACTAATGAAGAGCTACTTATTGCTCTCATAACTGAGTGCATTCAGTGAAATAATCAGTCCTCATGCTTAAAACAAAAGAAGGAAGAACTTTTTCACATTGCACCTAACTAAATCTGAGGAACTCACTTCCACAGGACATTTTGGTGGTATAAAAGTGCTCAATTAATGAAGAAAGGTGCATCTAATACTGTTAGGTATAGCTAAAAATATATATATACACACACAATTTCAAGCTCATGAAGTTCCTAACCACCAATGACCCTCTTCCATTAGTTCCTTTCTGAACTTGGCTACACCAAGCAATTGCTATTGGCCACTTTCAGACTCAAGCTGTTAAGTAAAAGGGAACTATGATCTGATGTCTATGTCTAGTGATGTGATACATTTTTATGTCATTAAAATGACACTATATTTTTAGTAAGACATCATCTCACAAATACAGTATGCAAGCACAGAGTATACAAAGATCTTCAGCCAGACAATACTTTACAGGCTTTGTCTGAAACACAAAAAGAGCTCAGATGCTAACATTACTAGTGCTCATATAAAACCAGAAAATATCAATGCCACTGCACTAAAGAAGTTGATGTGTAATATGTTATGCAAATAAAATGTAAAACAGAATTATTACATTGTAGAAAATATTAAAATACATATTCCAAGACTTAAGTCTGGCCATTGGCTTTTTCACCCATAAAATTAATAAAAAATCTGACATATTAAAATTTCTAATGATTTTCCTGTTTAATTACTAATTTTTAATGAAGCACTGTGTTAGAGAGGTGATTTTAACCTTACTGGTTAATGTTGCCAATGGCAATACTGCAATGATGATTGCTAAACTCTGTGACTTCCACTTTCTCATTGATCCCTAACACACAGATTCAAGCTACACCACAGAAATATGCCTTGAAAAAGACACTGGTGTCCATGAACCAAAATAATTTGGAGGGGCAGGGCAGCACCTGAAGTCACTACCAATGTCATGACTAAGATGGTAAAAAACATCCAAGCAAATGGCTACCTCTTTAGGGACCCAGTTTGTACTTGAATAAGGCTGGATTCAGAATATCTTTGTGCTATTAGTCATGCAATTCACACAGCAATCACTGCCTGAGCAGTCAGATTAGACAAGAAACTGCATGCTTTGCTTGTAGCTCACATACCTGGACTACACAGTCAGTTGAAAAGAAGCAATCACACTCCCAGTAGTGTCCTGAGAGCTGGTTTGTTAGTGCTGTGGAAGCCCAAGTGCTCCCTGAGCCTCAGCAAAGGCAGCAGATGAAGATTGCTGACCATGCCCTGCAGCAGCATCTACAAACACCTGGTCCTTGCTATATAAAGGCTGCACTGGGACTTCTCTAATCTGTCTTGGGACTTCTCTAATCACTGTCAGGTGTATCCATTAATCAGAGTACAGGCTCTAAGGGCTAGAAGGAAAGGCACTGCTTTCCTTTCCCTCATCTCTCCTGCCTTTCTTCCCAGGAAAAAGGGGAGGCTGAGGGATTAACTCTCCTTACACCAGTTTGAAGGTTTTGCCAGGAGCATTCAGCCAGCAATACTGCTGCTCCTCCTCTAGCTCCACTGCAGTGAGAGCTGGACTGAGCAGGCTGTCTGTCTGTCTCTCACCTGCCCATCCTGCTCAGCAGTTTTCAGGAGGAAGGAAACACTTCAGGGTGTCAGAGATAAAACTCTTGTCCTGCAAAAAGGACTTTGAACCAAAATAGGAATGCAATGTCTCTTGGCAAGAACGGAAAAAAAGTTGAAAGTAAAAGCAGGATGAGAGCACCATGCTGCAGGAGTTGACTCAAAGCATTAAGCCCAGGCAAAAATATTGTTCAGGGTTTCAAATCCATGAATGTTTTAATATAATGTGCTTAGAGATGGTGAGTTTGTTTGTGCTAGTTTAGACATATATTCCTAACCCATTTGGGGCCTGAACATGAATTTGGAATTATATATTAAAAAAATACATGTGAATATTTATTTAAAAAACTGAATTATCCTGTCATGAATGTTTAGCTTCTCAAGCTCATACCCAGACTTTATCCTTGGTGTTATCTTCTTATCATGTACAAAGAGTTAGCATGTCAGCTGAGGGAGGAACACCACAAGACTGAAGTAGGGCTCCAGACACAGTTTTATAGCTTTCCCCTTTGTGCCCAGACATGTTTCTGCTGTTCCACTTGTTTATCTAAAGCCAAATCTGTTGAAAGTGATACCTATTTTTTCACAATCTAAATTAAATTCACCTTTAACTACCATAAGTGTTCATGCTTCAGCTTTACAAGCCGAGGTTTTCTAGTTGTTGGTTTGTTGTGCTTTTTTGAGTTTTTTTACTGACTGCTGAAATTAGACTGCTTAAATCATCTTCTTTTGAGTGATACTGTGATGCTGTTACCCCACATGGTTTAGCAGCACTAATCTAATGGTGCTTGACAGGTTTCAATGTCATGCCACTCAGATGCTTGGATGGGACTCCACAAGTCTGTTAGCTGGTAAGAGTTCTTAGAGATGTCACTTAAAGCTCAGCCTCTGCTTGCCAAAAAACTAGTCTTGGGTAGCTCCATATTGCTCCTACCCTCCTAGATATTTATTTTCTTGGCACTTTCTCCCTTAAATCTAGGATTACAACTGTTTTTGGTTCTCAGCACAGAGGTTCTCTTCTTTATCTATAAGAAGGACAGCTCATGAGATTTCTAATTTATTTTTAGTTAAACAAGATATACCATAAAAGCAAAATTTCCAAATTAATATTACTGTTTTACTCACTAGGCACTAAAAAACTTGGTCTAGATAGTAAAATACAGAACATATTTCAAACATTATGCCAGAGGTTTATTTATCCACATTGCTTTAGCCACCCTACTCTTCCCCAAACTAACCTTAGCTTCCCTCACATGTACTTTACTGGCTTTTTATGGTTGCCTAACATTTTTTTAACTCCTGTGGATAAAATGTAATTTTTTGGCATTATTTAAATGCCAGAATTGCAGTCAGATTCCGCTAATTATCTTGCACAAAACACTGATGATTCAAGAACTGAAATAAATAATTAAATATATAATAATGTTAAAATATTTGCAATATGGATAGTAGACTGTTTCTGGTTTCAGATGGATGTTTCACTAACATTACAATATCTTCAGTTCTGACAAACTCATTATTTATCAAACTGCCAATATGTCACAGGTATTACAAAGAACAACTTTCCAATAGTTTTAATGAAGTAAGGTGTTTTATGAAATAACTCCAGAAGCATATGGGGGTTTCTTTACATATTTTTTCACGAAACTGCTTTTTACTTTTTCATGTGTTTTAAGGGCAGAGACCAATTGCCTTCCAGTGCTTCTGAAGTCAAACAAATAACAGTTCCCTTTGCTCCTCAGTTGTGATTGTGGTTCTTTGTCTCCAACCCCACATTCAAATAGAAATTTGCAATGGATTGTATTCACATCTTCAAAATGCTATCCAGACATTGTAACAGCATGGGGAAGTGCACCAGGTTCACCCATACTCAAAACAAGTCAGACAAATTATCAGCTGAGATACATTTATAAATTGGCTGTTCTTCTTATAAAATTGTTAGATCAATTGATTAACAAGAAGGAAGTTAATTATATGTTGCAAGTGATGTTTTAAGCATTATGTTTAAAAAGCAGTAATATAAACTATCTTTTTGCACTCACATGACCTTTGCTTACTGTCTGAACTGAACAGGTTTCCTCTCTCCTGTTGTATCAGAAGGTTTTATTTTTATTTCTTTATTTAGCAAACTAGGAGAAAGCAGACCAACATACAGGCAGCTTTATTCTTACATGCAGCACCCCAGATATGAGCAACCTGCAGCAAAGCAGCACACAGGTCCTGCCCCTGACCTGTATAACTTTATTGTACTAAGACCATTTTCTGCTTCAAGTGAATGAGTACACTTTGCCTTAGGTTTCAGCTGCTGGCTCCAAGGATGCTTTCCTTCATACCTCTTCAAAAAAAGCATTTCTAAAATCACCATCACAGGCCAAAGCCAGAGAAGGTATGGATTCATGATGACTTTGCTAATCCCACCAGGAATCCAAGATGTTCTCCTTCCATTATATGAACCATAAATTTCTAGGATTATTATTTCCTGTGATACCTATGAGCAAAAACTGCAGGAATTTCTGAACATTTCCTTTCTTTTGTTTGATTTTGAAATGACAGTTAGGCCAATGCTCATGCTGGATGCATTCAGAATTTTCTCTCTGTACCAGGAGGCCACTGTTTTCACCTATCTGCAGCACTTCTGCATCCTGCTCAGAGCAATGACCCTGGGACTCTCAGTTGCTCCCTCTGGTGAGAGTGAGATAAGATCAAGGTACAGTCCACTCTCCACAAACTGATACTCTTTCACCAGAAATAAAAGCAAAATCTAGTCTGGACAAATACTAGAAATCTTTTATATACAGCTGCATATACTATTTTGGAGACAGGTTGCTGCAAAGCCAAGGTCAAGCATCCTTAGATCTTGCTGGAGGGAGTCAGTGGGAGCAGCTGCATCTGGTTTCTGAAAACCAAACACAGGAGTAATCAATCAGCAGTAAAATCTGGAAAAGGAAATTAAGGTGATCATCATCCCCATCTTTAAAGGAATAATTTGTGAAATTTGCCACTATATATTAAACTCACTTCCTGGGCAAAAATCTCTTTGATCTTTACTACTCCTGGATTGCTGCTGCTTTCTAGAGCCTATTTGATGTTATTACCCTGCCTTCAGGTCTTCGTTTTTAGGAACTGAAGATAGGCTGAGCAAACTCTAGGAGAGAAAAAAATCTGCTTATCCTCTTTTCCTCTAAGAGGTACAGAAAGTGAGGAAGACTGGGACAATTTCTGTGTAAGTGAATTCTACCTTCTCAATTAAGTCTTCCTTTTTAGGAGATAATAATGAATGACAGAGGTTGGAGAGAGATGGGGAGGGCTATATTGTCCAAAGACTTTCTTGACTTTCCAAGATGATACTTAAAAATCTCTGAATAACTTCTCTGGTCAGCACCCCATGAATTATCTGATATTACCTCCCAGATGCTGCCCTGCCAGCAAATGTTCTATTTTACAACAGAAGTCTGTGCTCTGTCAATGCACACCTGCCTTACACAGAAAAGGGAGTAGCATGGTTTGGACATAGATCTCGGAGAGTTCCTGGGTTGTGCAGTGAGGCCCAGGAGCTGGGAAGCACTCCCAAGATTGTAATAGTAGAGAGATGGCAAGACTGTCCCTCAGTGGTGGGACTCCTCATTTAGGGGGAGCTGTGGCAGTAACTCATTCAGGCATCCTATTCTGCATGTGAGCCTAGACTCTACTGCAAACCCCTGTGCCGCTGAACTTGGCTCCAGCAGAAGATGAAACTCACTAGCTGTTCCTTAAAAATAAAAAGGGGAATTGTACCCCAGAATGGGAGAATAAGATGGCAGGAAGGAGATGCTAATTGTTTGAAAAAACAGCAGGTGACTGACTGCCAGTCAAGGCTCTTATGAATCCAAATATTTTTCTGTCGCCGTTGAATCCAAGGGTTTGACAGAGACAACAGGCATAATCTGAGTGAGCAATTTTGTGATTGCATTGCTCTAGCCATTCTTATTTCTGCACACTTTTCCTTATAGTCATTTTCTAGGTTTGACCTACACATTTTCAGCAACTCAAAAACAACATTTTTATCATCCGAATTATTATTATTATTATCAACAGCCACTAACAGCAGTAAACTGAATGAATAGCCTGCAAAAATCATCTATTCCAAGGAAACTAAAAATTGTCTTAGGCATGATCCTGCAAAAGTCAAATTTAAACATCCAATTTAATTCCCAGACAGATGGGTTGATAATACAAGAGAAATTCTTTTGGACTGATATGTATGCTTAACAATCTAAAATAATATTGATAGAAGAAGCCCATACTGCACAAAAGTTTTCCCAGCAAAAACTGTAGTCCTGCTGATATTTAAGTGAAATTCCCAAAATATATCAAAATATAAGTATGTGAAGAAACAGAAACCCATGTATCATAAGGATCACAAAGTGTGCCTGCAAGTCCCAGGAGCTTCAGCTCCATAAATGTAAAATAAGGTATATCAGAGGTGAGTGCATTGCAGTATGCCACTCATAAGTTATCTTCAAGTGCACCAGGTGAGACAGAGTCCTGCCCCTACTTTGCTCAGATATTTCAGACAAGTCACTGCATCTTGCAGTGACTTGGGTTCCTCGTATTAAAGCAAGGTAAATCTAACCTTTATCATCCCACATTGCTTTTACAGAACACATGGCATTTCCCATTTGCCTTCTCTTCCTATTACAGAAACTCTCCTTTGTAGCCTTCCATATAGGTCTGAATATAACACTGATAAAATATTTCAAATCCACATTCCTGGGTGTTTGCCAGAAAACAGATAGTTCAGGACTTAGGCTGCATTTCTCTTTCAGAATGGAGGTCTTTGTTAACTTAAGTGTGACAGATTCTCCAGATAATTGCTGAGTAAACATGCTTCCTTTAATCAAGAGAGTAAAGCTAGAGCAGAAAAATTTAATTGTTTCTGTTGTTGGGGTTTCATTTCCCACCACCAAAGGTTCATTTGGGAGTGCAGTATTAGGGTGTGCGTTCATTATTATCTCAGGTAGATACAAGACCCTTGAGGGGGAAATTGCTCATTGCTGACTTGGATCAAAAACTTCCTCTTTAAACCCCACAACAGAGGCAGGCATGAGTCATATTGGGGACTTTGTGCCAGGAGGGGTACAGGACCAAATATTTTCCTCTGAAATGTTCACAAAGCTGACTGAAATGTGTGTATATATATGTATTTGTCTGAAAGTAGACTGCATCAAATGAAGCAGGTTTTAAATCAGCTGCAGCCTTGGGTTTTTGCAATCTTGGAGATTCATTTTTAAAAACTGACTCAAGAATTGTGTTTTAAAAGTAACAAGACCACTGCAATAGAAAAAGGGTGCTTTTAGAAGCACTCAAATATGTCAGCTAATTCCTGAAAATGGGAGTCACTAGGATGTGAACTCTTAGTTGGCTCTGTAATATCAATAAATGACTGATTGTATCTTCAGACACCAAAAAAAAAAAAAAAAAGAAAAATCTTTCCATGAAAAGAGAAGTTTTAATTAACTGCATTATATACCAATTACAGTTTTTTATGTATCTCTCCTTCCAAAATTATCTATGGCCCTTTTCTCTACTGTTTTGTAAGGCACTAATGGGGTAAGAGAAAAAAAAGGAATAAAAACCTTCATCCAGAATATAAAAGAAAGAAAAGCACCAAGAGTACAAAATAACTGTTAGGTGGATAACACTAGTACTGTTTTATTGACTCCCATATTTCAAAGGGTGATGGTCAGCAGATAAGGATTTCTTCTTCTTCTTTGGCTGCATCAAACCACTGTCTGTTTTTCAGTCATTTTCATTTGCACAAAACTATTTTTAAACATTGTAAATGTGCAAATTATATTTTTGAGCATTTATTTGGAAATCTATTTGAAATTTCATGCCAAATTTTCCCACTAAAGAATGATTCTTATTTATCTATTCTCATAATTCCATGTGCACTCTTCACAATGAGGAATGGCAAAGAAAGATATAGTGTAACAGCTGGTATTTTTGTTTTCACTTCTGCTGGGGCTGTTCTTGTTGTTTGAGGCATTTTACCATGTTTTGTAGATCAAATTATCTTCTGCTATAATAAAAAAAAATTGACTCAGCAATGGATATTTTGGTCTGTTAATGAACATGCCTATTTTGCAGTTGCAAGAAATTATTCCTTCTATCCAGTGGTATAATAGAATCCAAACAGAACAACTGAAAAATCTAAAATTAAAAATGCTTTTTTAAAATACATTATTAAGCAAAAATTCTGAAATAAGATGCATGGGGTCATAAAAGAATATGCATATTTTATATGTACAACAATTAACTTTTTACTTAACCCAAAAGAAAATTCCAGATTGTTGAGCATTTCCCAGAAAAGAGAATGATCCATTTAATGTCACCCATCCTGATCTGCCTCACTGACTCACTGATGGGCATGTTGAGCTTGGTACCAAGATCTGAGTGACAAATGGGGACATGCACGACTGGCTTTGGCAGTCCCAGCCAGTGGCAGACAGCAAAGCACCCCTGCTAAGTGGCATGGAGACGCAGCGTGCTGCAAAGCTGCTTACCCAGCAGGAGCAGGGAACCTCACCCTGGCAGGGGCTGAGCAGCCCCAGAGGTGCTGAGCACTCTTTTCCCAGCCCAGGTCCAGCCCTGGGAGACACCAAGAACTATGGAGGGCTCAGCAGGGTCAGGAGCACACCAGTGGTATTGCACTTTTGGGGGTGAAGTGTGCACCCCTCTCCCAGCTTCAATCACAGAGCAAAAAGCCACTCTAACTTTTCCTTGCCCATTAAGGGGTGGTTCAGGTGTTCCAAAGACACAAGGAGACACTTAACAACACCTGTGCTGCAGAACAGGGAGGAAAGTGGGGAATCTTCTTTGATTTCTTTGTCCCCCGCACAACTGTGCTCCTGCCATCAAAAACCAGGCCAGAAGAGAGCTGTGCAGCATATCCTCTCTCTCCTCCACTACCTGATGTTTTGAGCAGCTCTCCAGTTTCTCTAACACCCTCCCTCTCTACTGTGCCAGCGAGAGCACAGCCCATTGGAAGGGAAAGGTATGGCATGAGGAGGCTTTGCAGTTGGTAAAGGCAGAAAATCTCTGCTTCAGACATTGTTGCAGCCTCATGAATAAAGCGCTATTTTTTCCCCAAAATTAATACCATACCTCTTTAGTGACAGCCCCATTCTGCTCTGAGTGCTTCACTTCTGTGAACAATGTGCATGAAAACTCACTCTTTTGTGCCTGGAAATAAACAAATGAACTTCTAATTTAAATGAGTAATTTCTTAAAGTCCGTATTCTTTATGGTAATATTCATTAAGTTCTTCTATTATGCAGGGTGCAAAGAGAAAACTGGAAGTTGCATTCAAAGCAATGATAAGTTACCATTTTAATGATTCCTTATGTTGTGAGTAATTTATAAATCACTCGGTATCTTCTCTGCAAAGCTTGCCTTCTGTTTTTAAAACGTACCTTTTTGTATCCAACAAAGGGTTTCAGTGCAATAAGAATTAAGGTGTGTCTCTTAGCTTTTACCTGCAAGCAATAATGATGTTGTCAAGCGTTTCAGGTGAGACCAGCCCAGGATTTTGGGGTGGGGAAAGACACTCTGTTATACAGCATCTTCAGTTCTTCCCTCAGAGGGAGGCAGAGACACCTTGAAGGGCTGAGTATAAGGACATATACGGAGCGTCTTTTTAAATAGTCACCAGAGCTGGGGGGGGGGAGGGGAACAGGAACAGGCTTGTAACCATAACTCACTTGGACTTGTTTCTGAGAAGTCAGATGCCATGGATTGGCTCCCTCACCGAACGGCTGCTTTTCTGTTCTTTGTGTTGGTAAGTCGGATTTTAAAACAATATTTGTAAACTCTGTGACTACGCCAGTTTCATCTTCTGCAGCAGACCATTACATTTTACAATGTAAACTATTCCCCGAAAATTTACCGCAAAACCAAAGCTCTGCTCAGTTTAAACAGCACTTGTGAACATTCTATAGAATTAAATTAGCTTTTCATTAAATGCCAACAAATGTTTCTTTTTTGACTTTTGGCGATCTGTTGATGTTCAAGATGCAACTTTCTATGTTTACTGCATGATTTTTCAGGCAAATGTTTTCTTTTATTTAAAGGTCACAGTTACTAATAAAATGCTTATAATTATAAAAATGTTAGTGGTTGGACGTAATTCAGTTCTACAACTTTACTTTTTTATCACTTGAGG
Organism: Erithacus rubecula; assembly: GCF_903797595.1. Lineage (NCBI taxonomy): Eukaryota > Metazoa > Chordata > Aves > Passeriformes > Muscicapidae > Erithacus > Erithacus rubecula. The sequence continues at coordinate 105,523,098 of NC_136689.1, forward strand.
AAATACCTTTTTTCTAAAAAATTCAAATCTTTTTTTTTCTAAAATGATTAGCAAGATCGCTTCAGAGCGACCAAATCCTACAAATACATTCAAGAGAGAAAAAATTTAGTGATCTCATTTAAGTAAAAATCAAGATTTGGCCTATTATTTCACATTGCAAAGGATTCCTGTGTTGTTGTGCACTAGTGTCGGAGCCGCCATGTGCTGAGCAAGTGAATGGATGATGAAAGTGTTGCTCTTTGGGTTTGTTTTTTTCACTGTAAAAGGAAAGTTGTGGCTATGGTCAAGTGGCATAGTTGTTCAATGTGTTCATCAAGGCATGGAAATTACCCAGAAGCAACTTAAAAGGGCTATGGGCGCCCTACTGCTCCTGCAATTTGATTTTTCTGCGGATTAATTTTAGTCATCTGTTTTGACCTCTTGAAATTCGGTAGAGGTTTAAGGGCTTGGAGATTGAGAAGAGAGGGATTTCTAATATAGTTATATCTTGTGATGTTCATGCAATTTTACATTTTACACAGTGTATTAGTATGCATAAATGTTTGTTAACTTCTCATTATCAACTTCTCTATAAATGCTATAGTCTGAGAAAATGTTTGTGTTTTAGATTAAAAAATCCTAAAACCATTATGAAAATAAAATCCATTAATTTTAGGTGACAACTCTGCAATCAGTAAAGTAGAACTAATTAACACAAAGCAGTTGCCAAGCAAACAAGGGCAAAACTTGGCAAAAGCAAGCTATGGTTTGGATAAGTTTCTGCTTGTTCAAGGCTGCTGACACTGGCCTGTTGCATATCACACTAACACTTCTGGATTTTCATGAAGCACTAGTGACTATTCATTTTACTCAGTTACCTGGTGATGCAAACTCCCAGTGTGTTGAAGTTCAAAAAGCTCGACTGTTTTATGTCTAAGACCTGTTCATTCAAAAGACATTTTGCTGCTTTACTTTTCTCAGCAACTCTGGAGCCATTTTCATTCTTTCAGTACGTTGTTGTTACAATTGTGAGTGATGGAGGGGAGGTGCAGGGTCAGAAAAGAAGGGCAATTCTGAAAAATTCCATTGTGTTTTGATGACTATCAAATATTTAAACCTTTACTACCCAGAGGAAACCCTTGTTCTTGTTATGTGTTCTTCTGCCCAGCAATGTTCATGACGGTCTGCACAGCTTAATATCATCTTTCAACGCTTTATAGAAAGGTGGCAGACAAACTGTCGAGATCAAATAGATTATAAATTTATGTATCCAATTTTAGTGTATTCTGAGAAAGAATTTTGGCTGTCAGCTTAACTAATCTTTCATGAAAATCACCTGTCTGAATGGTGTGTCTGGTTAGTATATTGTTAATAAGTTGCCTCAAATAAAATTACCATGGAGTTATACATATTTTAGTACACTACTGCATTTTCAAGGGGAAAAGAAAAAAAAAAAAAAAAAAAAAGGAAACTTTCCAGCCCTGAAACAAATAATTTTCTCTATGGATTTCACCATTGGTGGGACTGATTCTGCAACCCTTGCTCATGTGACTTCAAAGACATTATTCTCATGAGTAAGGGAGTTCTGTTTGTGATACTAGCACAGACACGTTTTATGGAAATAACCTGTTTGATCAGGTATGACTCTTCTCCTGCCAGCTATCATGTGACAGCCAATAATTTTAAATTCACCACATCTCTTATGCACCTTTGTCTGGATACATTTTCCCATGTGTTATCTAGGCTTATTTTTCCCCTCCAGTTGTTAGGCTATGGTTACATCCTACTCATAACTTGATTGCACGTAAAAATAGTCAGGAGCTAAATCCTCTCTTGTATATTCATATGAAATATCTGCCAGGACTGAATCAGGAACCTGTAGATTCTTCTGCCAAATAATTTTGTTGTAGAAATAGAAACTAAACAATTCCACATCCAGGAATTATCACCTAAGATTAGGTGCTTAAACCTGCAGTTTTACATTCCTAAGTAAAATGGCCATTAAGCAAACATGCATTTGCAGCCAGAACACTCTAAGTCATATCAGAATTCAGATTTTATTGAGGAGATTTATGGAGGGCACTTAGGATAGCTAATTTGAAAAACTCAAATTTTAATGATAATGGAATACACCCTATATTGAAATTACTCTTCTGTTCATTTTTCTAATGGTTGAGCTCAGTTACTCTATGGAAATGCATTGCATCTGCATACAATAGAAGATACAACAGCAGAACAGAAATAATCTCAATGGAAACTTTCCCAAAGTGGTCAGTTGTGTGACTAAACATATTTTAAAATAAATTTTAAATGGGCATTTTTTTTAAAATATGAAGGCTTGTCTTTCATTTGAACTCTGCTTCTCATTATTTGATATGCACTGATATATCACTTTTTGAAGAGATGCAGAATGAATAAAGGGGAAGGGCTCATTATTGCAACCCTTTTCGAGTCAGGGCTTTGGATGAGTAAGAAAGACGTAAAAGTCCCAAAACGCTGACAGTACCAGAGCTAGCAGGGCAGCCTGATGACTAACACAATATGTGTGAGTTCTCAGCACTCCTCCCATCCAGGCCAACAACAATGCTACTGTTGACTTCAAAGAGAAAGAAGCAGATCCCATATGAATAATGCTGGGAAGATGCTAAAGGCGTGTTCAGTCATTTAGATTTGAGTAGGTGGAGGAGGGAGGATTCCAATTACGTATGATATTGCTTGGTACTCAATTAATGATTAGTTAATTCTTGTTTGTAAATTGCTTTGAGGGTGAAAAGAACAGTACACATCCTATGGGCCTAATTCTGTCCCCAGTTGCATCAGAATAAATCCAGAATAACTCCGGTGTGACTCTAAGGTGTCATTTTGGACACAGGGTCCAGGTATCATTACAATGAAAGACAAGCTTTCAGATGGAACTGAAAGCTGTGCAAATAATATAACCCATAAACTTTTTTCCTGCCTGCACATCTCCCAAAACAGAATTATCTTGTGCAACCAGCCTCTAGATTCTCTGCAACTTCCTTTTTTCACAGTCTCTCAGAGACTAACAGGGCAGCAAATCTTGGTATCATTCTGACCAGCTTGCCTACCCCAAGGTCCTCAGGATGTATCCCACACATTCCAGTGGCTCCTATTGCTTTAATTATTGTTTATCCCTGTGTCTATGGAAAGTACTGTACTTGGATATGGGTTTAGAATGGAATTTTTTTATCTACCTAGAAAATTGCTTGGGTTAGCTGGTAGGAGACAGAACTTATCAGCTGGAAATAGCAATCGAAAAAAAAAAAACGGTTTGCATCCCAGTTAAATATTAGAAATAGACAACTGGGCTAGGGGAAGATTTCTAACTGCTTGTGACAGTGGAAAACCAGAAAGCATTAGTTGGGGAGGTGAAGGAGCCTCTATCCCTGGATCAAGTAGGATAAATGCAATTTCAAAATTGTTCATGTTTATCTGGTGAACTAGACATTTTTGTCTGATATCTGCCTGCCCTCCTTCGTATACCACAGCCAAACTGAGACATACCAAACACTGTCACCAACTTCATCAGATCAGCCTTTTCAAATAATCACATGAACTGTAAAAGGACTCTGAATTCAAGGTCTTCCATTATCAACCAGTTGTAAAATGGGGTTTTCCTTAGCTATCACAGGACAAGTGTGAAAATACAGGGCCTAAATTTACAATCCCCAGCATCACCAATGGATAAACCCCTGATGGTCTCATTACTGGTGACCAGAAACAAAGGATGAGACTCCAGTGTAAAATATACATTTTTCACAGCTTGAAAACAGAACTCCCTATAGGCTGGAATCAAGAGGTTTATGAATATTCATTTCCTTAAGTAATAAAATTCTTTACAGGTATAATTCTTATTTCAGAAAAACTCAGAATAATTTTTCAGAACATGAGAGTGATGTGGCTGGGTGTGAGGTATTAGTTTCACTGTCAAGTAACAGGATGCAGACAGCAGACAAGATTCACTAACATTGCACTGGGAGGTGCATACCCATACTTTGCCAGGTCAAGATGATTGATTGCATGCCAGAAGGGATTTCGGTCTAAGGGTGGAGAGGATTTCACTGTGCTCACCAAAGGAGGTGGGATAGACTGATAAGAGACATTCAATTAGTGTTATTTCTGATGGACCTCATCACTCAGGTTCTCTCATGAGGGTGTAGTCTGCCCCTTGGACTCTTCCATGTTCCCCTGGGATCCAAGGGTATTATAAAAGAATAGGACTGAGCTCCTAATGGGACAAAAAAATGCTGCCATTCATATGGAGTCTGATATTGTCCCTTCTCTGAGATGAGGAACAGAACACCAGCACGTGAATTTGAAAATCCTATTATGAAGCTGAAGATTTAAACAGTCTTACATTCAACATAAGTTAAAAGATGTATATTTATGCTTTTAGCATAACATGAACATACTGTAGTGATTTCCCCACAGAGTACTTTTCTTAACCACTTTTGTCAACTGCTGGCTCAAACAAACAAGGAAAAAATTCTCTCTGTGAATAGTAAAAAAAAATTCAAGCTATATATGCACATCAAATGGGCAAATCCACAAGTCTAAACTCCTTCATTGAGAAGCAGACTAAGGCATGCATTTTAGGCCAAGGTCTCAGGGAATGTTTTGGGCAAAACCAGATCATCGGAAACACTGTTTTGTAAATGACAGATGGTGAATTCTTGCAGCATAAAGGAAAATGGGGAAAAGAGAGAGAGGGAGGAGGGCAAAGCTGCTGTTCATTTATCTGTGGCATGTAAGAAGTTGTCTTAACATGAAGTAAGTGGAAAAAATTCTGTCTCCATGTTCCAGTCTTGCCAGCACAACGCAATAAATTTGAAGTGAGGAAAAGTCCCATGATGTAATGATAGGATAAAAGATTATCACGGATTTTATCCAAGTACAACTGATATAAAACTCAACACACACAACATATCAGACAAAAAACAAACAAAACAAAACAAAAAGCTATGGGAAATTGTAAGGAAGGAAGTGAAATACTCAAAACTGCAGCTGTTAACATTTGTTGAGAAATGCAGTTGAAAAACTGCAGCAATTTTTGAGTCACCTGGATATTTTGTTTCTTCCAATGATGAATGAAACAAGAATCCAGTCCTGCAAATCCCACATTCTTCACCCTTTATTGCCTGAAGAGAGCAAAAGCAGATCTAGACCTCAAAGAGATGCTCTAAAGAAGGCACATTCACCAAGTGAGGTTCATTTTCGCACCTTATTTAGGAATAAAATTAATTAAACTGTGCCTTCTTTTCAATCGTGCTAATCAAGAAATTGAGACTCCTCTCATTTAAATTTTAAAGTAATTACATACTGCATCTGATCCTGCTACTTTTATTTACTCAAGATTAGTTTCATAGTTGGGTGTCAATTCAAAATCCACTGCACTCCAGGGAAATTTGCCTGAAACCTACAGGGGGTTTCTATCTTATATTGAATCTCTATAATCTCACTGGGAAGTTCCAAAAAACCATGTTCATTTTTTTTTATTAAATTACATAATGAAGTATTTCAGGTTTATTGTTGACTTTGTAAGTAGGAAAAAAAATAATGAAAAAAATAGTGAATTATTTAGGATAAATACTTCTCTAGTTTCCTGGAGTATTTGGAAACAACTCTTGCAATCACTTCTCTCTTCAGCTGAGGTGTTAAAAATCTATGTGAAAGCTTTATTTTGATGAAGGTATAGCTTGAAAATTGCTCTGGCATATCAATTCAAACTCAAAGTTCTGTCTTGAAAGACAGAATGGATTTTGTAGGCTTTAATTGTCAAGGAATAGAAAAAATTGAATTTCACAAACTCAGTTGTTGAAATCTTGCAGCTAGATAAGCTATTGCAATAGGCTTGGGAAAAAGCCCCGGTCCAGGCCTTCAGTACAGCAATTTCTTGCAGGTGAGTTTTGCTTGCATTTTTACACGCCAATTTTTTTATTGTTCTTGCAGGTACTCTTGGATTTCAGCACAGGATTTCATGTAGAGGTAATACATATTTTTTTAGAAACTGTCTTTCTGATTAAAGAAAATGTAACAAAATGAACAAATCATGTGGAAAATACTCAACTAAGACACTTCTGAACCTGAAGATTGAAAACATATTTAAATATTAAACAGCTGCAGGTAATAACCTGCTCACCCTCTCAAGAGAAATTCACCTAAATCTAAATGAGTATCTCATACAAATGAGTAATTTTAAAATAAACATGTACAGTCATAGAATTTGGGACCCACAGACATGTAAAAAAGCACATGGTCTAGAAAAATCTCTTTTCTCCTTGTTGCTAGAAATTATAATTGTCTGTGTTTATTTAAAGTGGATTGAGGTCATATGATACTGAAACTCTCTGTCAAAGGTAAAAGAATGGGATGAAAATGGAATGGCAAGATGGAAAACCTTTAGAAGACAAAAACGTGAATGGATCAAATTTGCTGCAGCTTGTAGAGAAGGAGAAGATAATTCCAAGAGGAATCCAATTGCCAGAGTAAGTAGAAAGACAAACACAAGAATTCAGTAGCAAGGAAGTTTTGCCAATGACAGGCTGATAAAAGTCGGGAGATTTAAAGGTACGTATGCTTAGAGCAGTAAAAAACAAGGAATGTAGAATAAAAGAAAGATGATATTCCCTGCTCTGGTGAGACAGTCTCGTAAGGTGAATCCATGTGGCTGCTGAGGAGTTACCAGAGGTTTCTTAGAACATTGCCATGAGTCTACTTCCCAGGCAGCTCCGACCAGTGTTTTTGCTCTAGATCATGACATTTTTTCTCTCTCTCTCATCCTGAGAAATCCATGAGCAGTTCAAAGATTGTACATGACCTGTGGGAAACACAGAAAAAGAAATACCATGCTCTCCCACTGTGACCACGCCCTTACTGAGGCCCAGCCACAGTGTGATACCCTTGGAGGCTTCTCTCTCTACTTCCCTGAAAGATTTAAGAGAAATAGAAAGCCTATCCAGCCCTTAAAGAGGAGATGGATGTCTAGGTTGACACTTTGTAGAAGAGCCTTCCACTGCTTCAGTCAACTGAACCTTGTAATAAGTGGTTGAGAAACTGAAGTTACATAGAATTCTTTACAGAAATAAGAATAGGAGAAAAAAACCTGTAGGTAAACTGGCACAAATTGTTGTTATCTGTTACTGCAGATCCGATCTGATTGTGAAGAAGACAATCCAATCACATACAGCATCTCTGGAGTTGGAATTGATCGTGCGCCCTATGGAATATTTGTTGTTAACCCAAGAACAGGAGAAATTAATATAACATCAATAGTGGATAGGGAAATAACACCAGTATTTGTTGTAAGTACTCCCCTTTTTCTTTACCTTTATAATGATGGATCCAGGGTGGGACAGACAACAAATTCATTTGTTTCAGGTTGCTACTTTGCTTACTTAACTTTTGATTTTAAAACTAGTAAATCTCTTTGTTTAGATACGTTGCTTTGCTAAACACTCAGTGACTGGTATAGATTTGGAACCACCTCTTGAACTCCGAGTCAGAGTCTTGGATATAAATGATAACCCTCCTGTATTTGCACAAACTGTATTTACAGGATCTGTTGAAGAGAGCAGCATGGACAGTAAGTAACTATGCTATGCCTTTTACAGTACTAGTAAAGTTCACATAATACAGTTAATATAAACCTGGGGTGCTCTTTCTGCTTTTCTTAGGCAATGACATACATTGGTCAGGGCCACTGCAGAGGAGGAAGCAGCAGATGCTTCTCCAAGTGCTAACTGAGCCCAAGCCTGGGCTAATTGCTATAAATTAAACAGCAATGCTTCCTTCTCCCTTTCCACCCACACGAGTGCTGAATGTTCCAGTCTCTAACCATGCCATCATGCAAATTCTTTCAGATGTGAAAATGTAAAATAAATAATTTCATTCCTTCTCATTAGAATAAAAACATCATTACACTCACTTCCTTTGAGGGTATGTAAAACACATTTTTCCCCATTTTTCTCTTTCAAATATTTGTACATGTAGCCTGTCTATTTGCAATTGCAGCAGAACATTACTAAGTAATTCCATACTTAAACCATTAAAATGGTTCTTTTTATCAAAAGTTCAGCAATCAACATTGGACACGCAAATAGCACTGAGGCAATGGTGCCTAACACTCATTTTCTTCTTTCTAGAAATTCTCATTTAAAGCTATGATTTCTTATAGTAATCTCTACAAGTAAGCTCAGTACTTACAGTATTTGTATATTCCCTATGGTGATTTAAAGAAGTTCAGTGAAAGTCTGCATTATTCCTTCTGACCTTGATTTTTAATTCATTAATATTGTCAGAATAAATCATTAATGTCAGAATCAGCACTGCAAAATTAAGCTTTTTGTTTTCTTTGTAAATGTCAAGGAATAGATAATCTTCTACCATTTTTATACACCATTTTAGCACTGTCTTGATGACTTGTTTGCAGGAACTCAAGAGATTTTGCAGGGTTTTTTTGTTTGATTTTTGTTTGTTTGTTTGATAGGGTTTTTAAAAGTATTGTTATTATTATTTATTTTTAGACACGCTGGTGATGAAAATCATTGCAACAGATGCAGATGAACCTAACCATTTGAATTCTAAAATTGCCTTCAAAATAGAGAGTCAGGAACCTTCTGGTCCACCCATGTTCATTATGAATAAATACACAGGAGAACTCCATCTTGCAAATTATCTTGACAGAGAGGTAACATTTCCCCTTCCAAAGCTAAATAACATGATGTTGTGTGTATGAGAGCAAGAAAAATATAGATGAGGGAAAAGTTGTGGTTGTTATAAATATCAATGGAGAAGAGCATGGTTTTGATGTGTCACAATAAAACGTCTAAGTAGAATTCCTGCATTACAAAATAGTAGCAAGCATGAGTTATAAATAAGATGCACAGATGGTCTTCTAACATACTCACTCATTCTCTTTTTGTGACAGCAACACAGTAGTTACACTCTGGTTGTGAAGGCATCTGACCGGGATGGGGCTGCAGATGGAATATCATCCCTTTGTAGCTGTAACGTGAAAGTTATTGATGTTAATGACAACTTTCCAACTCTTGCTCAAAGCTCTGTAAGTTTCCAATTACAAAAGCAGCAACACTGATTTAAAACCCTGTTTAAAAGCCCCGTTGATAACAGAGCCCTTACTAACCCACGGAGAACTTTCACATTTACATGTTCTACAGGATTTACAGGGTTGTTCCCTTGAAGGATGCTCAAAATTCAATCCATCGCTTGTGCAACAATTCTGGTAACATACACAGAGATTACTTTTGTATTCAGACATGTCAATCCTGACACCATCAGGACTGACTTCTTTGTATTCAGAGAAATCCTGTCATTCAGGTACTCAGATCCCTGCAATATGGCCAGATTATGTAGACTAACCCAATACTTGAAAGATCATTTCTTGTAGAAAGCACAAATGCTTTTGCAGACAGCTGTGTTTTCTTCACATATATACTTATATATCTATATCCATATCTATATATTTGCTAATAAGTATTTATCTGTCATTTCAGTTTTCAGCAAGTATTTCAGAAAATTCACTCAGTTCAGAACTGCTACGAATACAAGCTCTGGATGCTGATGAAGAGTTTACAGACAACTGGTTAGCAGAGTTTTTCTTTATATCCGGTAATGAAGATAACTGTTTTGAAATTGTTACAGATCGAGCTACAAATCAAGGAATTCTTAGAGTAATTAAGGTATGAATGAATATTTTGATTCAGCTCTTGACTTAAAATTTTAATTAATTGTTAACAGAATTAAACAGGCAGTAAAATCACTGTCACTCAACCATTTAAAATAAAAATAAATAAACTTTAAAAATATTAAAATATTAAATATTAATTAAAATATTAAAGTATATTGAAATATAATTTGAAATATTAAAGAAGCTTTTATGTATTATCTAGTTCTCTGTGGTTTACCTTTTAGGAACTGGATTTTGAACATATTCGAACTCACTCACTGATGATTGGTGTCAGGAATGTAGCTGCCTTCCACCACTCTGTTGCACATGAATACCAAATATTTGGAACACCCCTCACAGTAGAAGTAAAAAATCTGATTGAACCACCAAGATTTCATCCATCTTCAGTTGTATTTACCCTGGCAGAAGGTGCAAGAGTGAATTATGTTGTAGGAACATACACAGCCATGGATGAGGACACTAGAACTATTGCATCAAATGTTGTGTAAGCTCTGCTCTGTTTAACTCCCTGGATGGAATAATTCTTTTGAGATTTCAGTGGGATGAGGAATTGATATTTTAGAAGACCCTTTAAAAACAATGTTTTATTGATTAGTAATAGAAAAATGGTAATAGAATAGTACTATATAGTATCATGTAATATTATTTATTATATGGAATTATATTCTATATTATTATAGAGTAGTATATAGCCCATTTTTTGTGCTATATTTGCTTTTCTTTCCTGACTACTTTCCTTAGCCTCATGCACAAGACAAAGAAAATATCATTTTTCTAGCAGGCAATAACTTAGATAGAATATTTTTTCTTGAAGCATTTGCTACAAGGAGAGAATTTGTTAGCGTCTCGAGAAAAGCAGACAGAAAATCCAAATAAACATCAATACTATCCAATCAGAATAAGAGAGGTCCCTACTAGCTCATTTTCTATTAAAAAAAAAAATACACTTTTTTTTCTCTTGAAATTAACGATAATAACTGAGAACATAATTCCCTTTTAAGTTTATGTAGAAATAAATACAGCCTATTTACAAATATTTGAAAAAATTTTTCTTTAACACAGGAATGTGTCAGCAAATACAACTGTAGAATGTTTTAAGAAGAGCTGTGGATTTAACACAAACTGATATTAACAAAGGTTATAGTAAAGGTTTACAAGTTCCAGAAAAATTTTACTTTTAGATTATGATGCCACTTTCAAAATAAAGTAGGCTTCTATGAATTTGCTTTATTCCTAATTACTTTTCTGGTCTACATCTTTTGGAGTCTACATGGATTTTGCTTGAACTGGGGGAAATACAATAGGATCTAGCATAGCCTAAAGAAAAATGCTGCAAAGGGCCAAATTTTATCTCTAAAATAAATAAGTAATACATATATTCATAACATAACACTGAGTATTTTTACTTCACCAAACACAGATACAGTATAGGACGTGATCCAGCTGCCTGGTTCAGAATCAATCAAAACACTGGTGAAATCACACTGAACAAAGTTATTAACCGGGATTCAGTCTACGTAGTCAATGGGCAATACCAAGCAGAGGTTCTGGCTATCACCAGAGGTAAGAGATTCAGTTTTCCAAAATAAACTCCTTCTGTTCCAGATTTCCTTAATTTTTTTCCTGTTTCTAGTTTTCCAACCTTAACTGCATTATTTATGGTATCAATAGTCCCTCCTGACCACAAATATCTTCTTTTTACAGGGGTTCCTCGATATACTGCTACTGGCACCATTGTACTTTCAATAGATGGCATCAATGCAAATTGCCCAAGTATTAATACTGAAATGAGGAAAGTGTGTATGCATTCCCCATCAGTGATTATCTCAGCAAAACCTAGGGATGGTGACCTCTATGCTACCCCCTTTACATTCAGCATACATGGTGAACCTCAGACCACGTGGATTATCAGACGAATAAATGGTAAATTAACTTACATTTTATAACAGAATAAATCATTGTAGTAAGGTCCTGTCTAAGATAACTGATTAGGATGTTACTTTATTAACAAACAAAACACTTACTAGAATATATTCAAATCTCTGTTAAATATAATCTAAGAAGTTACTCCAAATTTAATGTATGCATACAAACATGTATGTTAGAATATTCAAATCAGAATCATTACATATGTTATATTATAAAGGAAACTGTAAATTTACTGATAAAAATAGAGCAGCAAAACTGTACTTTGAGTATAAATATGACAAGACCCTTTATTGGTCTAAACATAATGAAGTAAATCAAAAGGAGATCCTTTTTTATTTCTGTGTTATCTAAAAAATTCTAAGCATATATAAAAATCTCAGATATTTTATTAAGTTTATAGTTAGCAAAACTTTACTTTTATGAGAGGCATATGAAAATGGCAAATTAGGATTGCAACTTTTTAAATTTATTGTACCAGTCATGCCTACTTGTATTTTAAAGAAAATTGTTTTAGTCAGTGCCCAGTGAAGCTTTGCCAGTTTCCTTCAATATGACATGACAAAATAATAAATTAATCAAATCCCACACATTACTAAATGACAGAATTTGCATAACTTACTGTATACCTACAAGACTACATTAAATGGCAACTATCACAATTGCAAGTATTCTTGAGTTTCCTACCTGTCCTAAGCAGTTGCAAGTATGTAACTTTAAATCTGAAAAACTTTTTGAAAAACATATATGAATTCCTTGAGAGAGGAAAAAGAAATGCATAAAACTTTCAACTTTTATCTTTACCATTGTGAGAATAAACTTCAGGAAAAGCAGCAGTAGAAATTAAAAAATTCATTTTCCCCCTTTGTATCTCTCAAGTTGAGAAGTGATAACTAAACTGATTTGGCTCAGGTTTTGCAAGAAAAGAAATAAGCATAGATGAGTATTATATGTTTCAGCTTTGAGTAAGTACCATATGTAGATGCAAAAGTAATTGAGGTGCTTAGAAAGGGAAAACCTTTTTTCATTCTGTTCTATGAACGTAATACACAAGTAGTGTAGATTTGCAGAACACTTATAGTCAATACCTTAATTCAAATATTTTTCTCTTTTTTTTTTTTTTTTTTCCCCTCAAAGATTCTTCTGCAGAACTAGTGGGCCAGAACATAGACTTTTACCTTTATAGGATCTATGTCATTGTAAGAGATAGCCAAGGCCGGCGCTGTGCTAGACCACACATAATTCCTGTGCAAGCCTGCCAGTGTGATAGCCGGAATTACTGCACCAGTGGGGCCACAAGAATAATTATCATCGGTGGTGGTGGCTCTGGTGGTGGCACTGGTGGTGGTGGCACTGGTGGTGGCGGTGGTGGAGGCACTGCCGGCGGTGGTGGTGGCAGTACTGGTGGAGGAGGCCGGGAAGAGGGAGGACAGCAAGGTGGTGGTGATTATGGTCAGACTAGACCTGGAGGAGGAGATTTTGAGGACCACACAGACTGGCAGGGTTACACTGATGGCTACGAAGGAGGTGAGGAAGCATATACGGCCTCGACTGATGAAGGTTACGGAAATGAAAATTATGGCAGACAATACGAATCCAATACCACGCTCAGTGGGGCTGCCATTGGCCTGATGTTTCTCGGTGGATTAATATTTGTTCGTAAGTATAAAATTAAGAAAGAAATTCTGGTATTTTTCTAAATAATATAAATAGTGCATTTTTTAATTCTTCTAAAATAAGGTTACTTTTTCAGTTGGTTGTTAATCCGTTGGCTTCTATTGGCCATTTCACAGAGAAAAAATAGTCTTTTAATCAAAAATAATTTCCATAAATTTTATGTTATCCATATACACATTTTTCACTCAAAATTAAGCATTTCCTTTCTAAGACTTGCTATCCAATTCTGAGACAGAGCTGTCCTGTCAGTTACACTTTGTAATTTGCACTTCTGTTGCATTAGTAGAAGAAATGGGAAAGTATCAGCTCCAACCAAGTTGGGTATGAAAGGATCTAAAGAACAAGATTCCTTTAAACTCAAAGCTAGATTTCAGTAGTAGAACAATAAACCAAAGGTTTTGAAACCTTTTGCTACTCTTCCAAACATTACATCTAACAAAAACCAAGCAGCATTTATAATAACAGGATCAAAACAGGATCTTAATTCATTTGTCCTAGCATTCATGAAGAATTATGAGCTTCACATATTCAAGTTAGAATTTATACAAGCTATTATTTCTCAAACTATCACAATCATAAGTTATCAACCTCTTTCATGGCCTGGGCATCAAGTAATCAGCATCTAAAATTTCACATTGCAGAAATACTAACTACAAAATCTGAGGAAGTTGATTATTTTTTTCCCCCCCTGATTTTTTGAGGAGGGGGGTTTGGTTCAGGTTTTGATCTTTGTTTAGTAGGAATCAACAAACACAAAATTTTGAAGCTTCAAAAGGCTGTTCAATTAGGAGTACCCAGATGGTTTATCTTACAGGACAGACTGTCTTTCTGCCTTTGGAAATCTCCCCTCATAGTCTGGAGTAAATACATCCTTAGTTGTGCTGTATGAGGCAGCACTTTGTACATTATGTAGGCCTTTCCCCTTTTCATTTCACTTTGATGTTCAAGTAATCAGTGGGCTGGAGCAGCTCTCCTGTGAAAACAGGCTGAGAGAGTTGGGTCTGTTCAGCCTGGAGAAGAGAAGGCTCCAAAGGAAACCTCAGGGCAGCCTTCCAGTGTCTAAAGAGAGCCTGCAAAATAGCTGGAGAGGGACTTTTTACAAAGGCATGTAGTGACAGGACAAGGAGCAAAGGATTTAAGCTGAAAGAAGGTAGGTTTAGGAAGAAATTCTTTAGTGTGAGGGTGATGAGACAGAGGCACATGCTACCCAGAGTAGCTGTGGATGCCCCATCCCTGGAAGTGTTCAAGGCTGGGCTGGATGGGTCTTTGAGAAACCTGGTAAGTCAAAGATGTCCCTGCCCATGGCAGAGGGGTTGGAACTAAATGGTATTTAAGACCTCTTCCAACCCAAGCCATTCTGATTCTATTAATTAATATTGCATTGCCTTTCTAAAATTTGCCGTGTTTTTGATGCTGGCCATTGCAAGCATTCTGCAATTTCCAGCACCGAGTTCTTTAAACAACTAAGCATAATACAGCACTCTGGGAAACCTGACTCACTCTATGTAAACATTTGGCAAAGCTAGACCTTGGGGTTTGTCCCCACTGCTTTGTCAAATCAAGCATTATGTATATGTAATGTGAAAATTGCAACTGGAGCCTTAGCCAAAAATCACTGTAGTCAGGTGGATTCTGCACTGATTCTCATGTCTATTATTACTAATGTGTATTTCTTTACAATTACAATACTTGAAGAGAAATATGTATGCTTATATATCAGGAAAGAATAGCACTGAATGCTATACATAGCAACACTGGTTCTGTTTGTTTAATTTTCATATGTATGCAGCTTATATTGGTTCAGCTGAGGTAGATCAAAGTCTGTTCCCAAGTGTATAAGCATAAATTTAGAACAACAGCCCCACCCGTGTTGCTATGCTATAACTAAAGGTACAAATTATTCTGAATTTCCAAATATGAGTATTTCCATAAGCAGCTGATGATTCTGAAAGCCAGACTTACAGGCTGCTTGGTTAGAAATATTTTAAAGG
Source organism: Erithacus rubecula (assembly GCF_903797595.1). Taxonomy (NCBI): domain Eukaryota; kingdom Metazoa; phylum Chordata; class Aves; order Passeriformes; family Muscicapidae; genus Erithacus; species Erithacus rubecula. Next base: position 105,538,398 of record NC_136689.1, read on the forward strand.
CATATTTTCAAAAGTTCATGAGCACCTGCCCTGTGGGGAGAGCAGTTATTCCTGTGAGGAAGAGATGTCCTAAATCCTTGTTTCCTGTTCCTTTCCTGTTAAGTGATTCCAATTTTGATGTCAATGAGTGACTGCTGTGGCTGTGGACCTGGCGCTGCAGGAGGAGTTGGAACTGGATTTGAGCCTGTACCTGAATGCACAGAAGGGGCAATTCATCCATGGGGAATAGAAGGTGCACAGCCTGAAGACAGGGTCAGTACACCCCATGTTTCTAAAACCAGAAGTAATTCATATTTAGAGTAAAGGCTGCATTTGACTATAGAAAGTGACAGTAAGTGTGCCATCTAAAACGAGTCTGGCATTGACAACAATTGCCAGGCAGATATGAAAGGTGATGCTTAATTAACATTCACTGATGAGGTTTATGTTTTAAGTAGTGGCCAGTTAGTTTGCACAACAGTTTTCTGCCACTCTTCCTTCAGATGAAGCATAATAACTAGCAAGCTTCTTCAGTGCAAGTTTAGCAGAAGGGAACACAAATCATCTTCACTGATCATTGTGTCGACAAGGAAAAAACTTGTAGTCTCATTTTTTAGTTTTGTTTTGGTTTTTTTTTTGTTAATGGAGATGGTGATAATGACTAACTATCATTAACAGTTTGGACTGCTTAATTACATAATTCACTGCTTAACATAATTCACAAAGTTTTGTTGTTCATATGGGAATTTCAAGGTAATCACTCAAGGAGTCAAAATGTTGTTTTCCAGGATGTCTCGCACATTCTTGCCCCAACAACTGCTGCAGGAGGTGATTTTGGTGAACCTTCTGGTAAGCAGACCCTTAAATCTTCCATTTTATGCTGTCACAAAGCTGTCTTTCAAAACTTCATGCCTTCATGTTGTCCTTTGGTTTCCTAGCTATAACCCAACCCTGCCAATCTCATCTCTGCAGATAGTCAAACTCATGTTGCTAGGACCTCCAGCCAGAATGAAAAGTCAGGGGTTTGAACTTTTCAGCAGAATAATATCTTCAAACTACACCTATTTTGAAATATCTGCCAAGGCTTTCAAATCCCAGGCAATTTTTCTTTATCAGCACAACTACTGAATAGAGGGCTTTTTCAAGACACCAGTTTTAGCAGAAATCAGTCTTGAGCTACAATAAGGATATTTGCTTTCATAACTCCGGTAAAATCTTCAGTTCTTCCCAGTTTCCTGCTTCCCACAAGGGAGCATGTCAAGTAGCTAGTTAATTAATGACAATCTGTGTATTAACCTAGACCAGCTGATACATAACAGAATAAATGTATGCTTCTGAAATAAGGTCCCTCCAGAAATTAATGATCATAGAGAATAAGCCCAGTTGTGCAGTGCCACTTTTTCCTTCTCCCCTACCCTTTACCTCAGAGGAGGAAGAAAGGATACTGGCACAAATCCATTTTCACTAGCCCCTGACAGGAAGAAATGTTATTCTGCAAAACAACTTCTCTGCTGACTATTTATTATACATGAATGTTCTCATATTTCTCATTTCATAAAAATGAAAAAAGTATATAATTTAGCCTATGTTTCCCAGTGTAACCATAGTCAAGACTACTGCACACAATTCTTTTATTATAATATGTGCTGATCGTTAAGAAAATTTACCTTGTTATCATCTATTAAAAAATACAGAGAAGATAGAATTTCGTAAGTATTACTTTATAACTTATTATAAAGACCATTTCCATTCTGGATTATAAACTGGTGGTTGTTATGATCCATTGTTGTTCCCTCCTAAAAAAATCTCACTACTAGAAAATATGAAAGTAGTTACAAAACTCTTTATTTTCCAGAATTTACAAAACTCTTTATTTTCTAAGTGTGTAAGGAAAAACATTTTCACACCAATGTGATCATGAATATGCATTTACATATTTGCATAGATAAATGTTATCTGATTTTCTAACTCTATGACAGCATGTATATACACTAGACAGAATAGTCTTTCCAGTCAATAGCAGAATAAACCACTGATTTTCTAAAAAACAAGTGCACACACTGCCTAGCCTCAGGAATAAAATGAAGAGCTTAGGTGACTGTTAATATGTATTTAATTATTACTGCAGTTTCAATGTTTGGTACTGTGTATGTACCTGTGACTGAAATCGGTCTAAAATACCTTTAGAAACTCAGTAGTGCCATTATAGTATTTGTAAAAACAACTGAAAAATTGTGTATAAAGTTTCACAGAGAGCAGCAAGGATAACTCTTTCCATTTTCAGATATATATAATAACACATACGGAGGAGGAGGAGTAGTAGCTTCTGGTGTTGAAGAAACTACAGGTGTTGGCTATGGCACTGGTACTGGCTACGGAACAGCAGGAGGAATTTCTGGAACAGGGGAAGCAAAAGGGTCAATTGGAGGAACAATAAAAGAGTATCGAGAAGGAGGAGTGAACATGGCCTTCCTAGACAACTATTTCTCTGAGGTAATTAGTTGCTATTCTTTGAGTTACATCTCTGAGCATGTTTTCTGTTAGATTCTCCTTCCCAGGTTACATGGTGGAAATACAAGTTAATTCTACTCAAGTTGAAACTTCCATGATATAAGACTGCTGTGAGAGAAAAGCTGGTAGGAAAAATTACAACACTAGTAGTAGAACTGTCTAGCAGTACTGTCCTTGAGCTGCTGCCATAGTAGATGTATTGTTCAACAGCCTTTTTGTAAAACTGATGGACACACTGCAGGTAGGAGTAGGAAGCAATTAAATTATTTCAACTTCATAAGTATACCCACCAAATTTATGTATTTTCCACCTTTCTCAGTGTATAAATATATAACAACTTTTTGGAATTGCTTGCTCTTGCTTCTCATAAAGCTTGTTTGATTAAGTCATTCTAATCCTTAAAGAACTTTAAACATCAGTTCTTCCTTATTTTTATTGCCATTTCTGCTCCCTAAAAGACTTGTGCACTACCAGTGACACTGATATGCAGTTTTGCAATTGGCAACACCTTAATTAGCCTTTACATATGGGATTAAAAAAAATGTATGGAATTTACATGATTAATGGTTTCATGGGCTATGTTTTTACTCATATGCATGAACTGTGAGGCATAAACGTTATAATTGCATGTCACCAAAATATAATTAAGATATAAGGATTGCTATATTTTAAAATCTAAACAAAGTTCAGTGGAGGAGAGAACAGAGCAGTCCTGACATCCTGAGCATGGATTTCTCCCAGACTGCAATCTTCCTGCCTTGGCCTGGAGCACCTATGTATTCATTGCCTGCCAGCCATAGGCTTCCACACACTACTGCTATTCTCCTGGACCATCTAAACCCCAACCTCTCTGACTCTCCCTCCCAGGCCTCCCCTTCCATCCTTTTCCGTTTCCTCCAACCCCACTCTGCACTCACTTTAACTTTTCCTCATTCCTGCCTGATATCTCTGCAATGACCACACCAGGATCCCCAATATCATCCCCAGTTGGTGATTTCCTTCTTGCTCAAAAGGAATGCTCCCCTCTGGACTCACCAAGTCTCTGTGCTGTGGAAAATCCCCCATCCCATCTCCTCTTTCCTAGTCTTTTCAATGCTCTTCTTGCCACCCAGCTTCACTCCCCTTCCTACCACTTTGTTCAGATGGTGCCCAAAGAAGGCGCCTGTTTGCCTGTCCCTTTTTGCCACATAGACAGAGCTATTGACAATGAGCCAAATTCAAGATGCTACATGTTGTTAGGAAACAAGAATAAAACACAGTAATATTTAAATAAGCTTATTTTAAAAATGTTTTAAAATGTTGACGGTACAGTCTGTCCTGCTGATGTCCTATTTTTCAAGTCAGTTGGGCCTTACTGTGGTTAGGGAAACTTTACAGTGGTTTGAGAATTCATGGTTAAAAACCTGACAAAATTCACCCTGTTCTTCTGTTCTGTTCTTCTTTTTTTCCCCCATTTTTTTGTTTTGCAAACTACAGAAAGCATTTGTGTATGCAGATGAAGATGAAGGTCGGCCAGCAAATGACTGCCTATTAATTTATGATCACGAAGGAGTCGGTACTCCTGTTGGCTCCGTGGGTTGCTGCAGCTTTATTGGAGAAGACACAGATGAAACATATTTGGATACATTAGGACCAAAATTTAAGACCCTAGCAGAGATCTGTCTCGGCAAAGAGATTGAACCTTTCCCTGATGCCAACCCACCCTGGCCAGGCATCGTCAACATTCCCTTCCCCAGCCCTGAAAGTGATCTAAACCTCCCGCCACCGGGCACCACCATCGTTGTCAATGGAAGCGCACCCATGCCTCCCCCAGGTGGCACGACAACAACGGTTGTTACTGAAAACACCTACACCTCTGGGGCAACCATACAGCCCCCAAGGCCAATGCCGGATCCCTTGCTCCACGGCAACATGACGGTGACCGAGACCTACACCTCCGGCTCGCCCTCTCTTTGCGTCGACCCTCTGCGTGCGTCCAACGTCGTCGTGACAGAGAGGGTCGTCGGGCCTGCGTCTGCCTCTGAATTGCGTGGCATGCTAGATATCCCCGACCTCACAGAGGGCTCCAACGTCATCGTCACGGAAAGAGTCATCGCGCCCAACTCCCGGCTCCCGGCATCTCTGAGCATTCCTGATTTGGTAGATGGGTCCAATGTGGTAGTGACAGAAAGGGTGTTCAGGCCTGCCTCCGGCATGCCGGGCAGCCTAATAAATATTCCCGCAGAGTTATCCAATGCCCACAACGTGGTGGTCACAGAGAGAGTAGTGTCAGGGTCTGGGATGAGCAGCCTGGGAGGAACAAGCCTGGGAGGAGCAAATCTGGGAGGCCTGAGCAGCACGGGTCAGATGCTCAGTGCCGACTGTCATCTCGGCCAGGGAATGGGCACGGCATCTCCAGGCACCTCCCGGAGACGAGTGACAAAGTACAGCACCGTGCAGTACTCCAGTCAGTAGGGCCTCTGCTGGCACCCCATCCTGCTGAAACTGCCATTTGCAACGACACTCATTAGCTGCCACCCTTCAAGAATATTGTTATTATTTATAACTAAGAAATAGCGCTAAAATTTCAGGGATTCCTGCTTGTGTGAGGATCTCTGACGGGTTCCCCATTTTGAGTTCAAATGCAGAACTTTGTCAGTGAAGGGAAAACAGAAGTTAGGTTTAAATTTCTTTCTCTCCACCTAGCACTGCAAATGTATAAAGAGACTAGTATTTTTGGAGAGTTATTTGATGACCAACGGGATCCAGCATGAATTAATGTCGTACAAAAGCACATTAAAATATTGTGCAGCTGAGTAATCTCTCACAATAATCAGATTTGGTTAAACAGGCCCTCACTGGCAAGAGAGGAAAAGAATGTAGTTAATAATTAGTCAACTCAAGACTAAATAAGCACTTTCAAATGCATCATTTTACTTTGTATGTAATTGAAGAAGCGCTACAAAACGGCACTTTCAACCATTTCTCCCATCACCAACAATAGTTATAAATAATAATTATATAAACATAATACACTTCCATTGCTTTCTGGAGTTCTCAGTAAACAAACACCCTGACACAGCCTGCCATGCTGTTCCTGTCATGGTGAGGAGCAATTTGTCGCAGCTGCTGCTGCTGGGTTGACACTGTCACCCAAGAAGATGTTGGCTTCATCCTTTCTCCATTGCCATTACACCTTTGCTTAAATCCAAAAGGACTTCAGTGACAACCAGGAACTCTTAGCCAGATTTTTGTGCCAAACTATGACTGCCATTTAAATCACTACTGTCAGGTTATATTATGAGAGCTATAATATACTGTGCCAATTCTCATCTCAAATAAGAAAATAAAATCTTGGAAGCTTTGTGATGTGAGGAGGCAATAGCAAATATTATATTACTGACACTGGTAGCTGAAGCCTTCCTGAAAAGAAAATAACACTTAGAAGCAATATAAATTTGCTAATAAGCAATGTGGAAAATTTTTATTTCATATGTCAATGTATTTTGCATTGATATTTTGAAAGTTTATTTGAATGTATTAATTGAAGAAGTCTTTATGAGTCTATAAACTTAATTAAATCTGGCTTTTATTTTCCCACAAAAACAGCTCTGCTGGACTCTGTTATTCTAATAATACCTTAACTTGTCTTAGAATATGATCTGAAGGAACAAAAATCTGAAATATATCTTCTATCTCATTTTACTTCTGTATCATATGTATAGTAACCATAGCGTACCCAACATTGCTTCAGTGTAAATAAAATAGTTATAGGGAGGGACTAGCTTTTTTTGCTAGACCACCAAATCAGTAGTTTTCCCCTGCAAATTTTACTTCTTTGGCTTTGACAGATAGGTTATTGAAAAGTTTAAGAGCTGTCTGTGAACCTCTCACCCTATAAAATGGAAAAGAAACTCAATTGTGCATCCATACTAACTTACCTCAGAAGGAATGGATGACCAGTTTCTGAGTCTGATACCAAGAAAACGCTTTTAAAAATATGTTTTTGGAAATGCAACTAGATCTGCTGTCAACAACAGCCCGCAGTGCCCCCTGAGTCAATGCCACTGGCAACATCAGTAATCCCCAGGACTCATGACCAAACCCAAGGCTACCTCCAGGAAAAGTCCCTTCCATAGCTTCAGTTCTTTTCTACAGCAAATGAGCATGCTAGATGCTCTCCCCATAAAATCTGAGGTATTGCTGGTCTTGCTTCCATCTGTAGCCTTGATTATCTTAAGTATCACTAAAACTGCATTGACTTCAAAGGGATTTGTATTTCCTATAAGTTATGTATCAACTGTAATTATGGTTCCTGGAACCATTCTTTAAAGAAAGAAAATAGGTACTAATATATAAAGCTACATCCTTTTATATCTGGAGAATCTGTGCAGAAATTCACTTAAATATTGACAAACTCCCTTTTATTTTGCTAACCACCTGTTTACATTAAAAACAAATATTTAAAATATATATGACTATCTGATATATGAAAAGCCTATGCAATACAGCCAAATCCCACTAGAAAATATTTTAATGTATAAAAGAAAATTAAATCTAGTGTAAATATCTCCATAGTCCTCTTAAGTAATTCATAAATATTTTTCTGAATTGTGTTCAAAGTAATGAAACTAGTCTTCAGGAGCACATGCAGAATTCCTTGAACAGGAATGCTGTGTGAAGCATGAGTGTCTGAACTACGGTCTCTTGCATGTCTAGAAATAGGGGAAGAATGAATAGAAAGCATAGAGAAATAGAAAACTAAGAGAAAAATAGAGAAAAAAATGTTCTTTCAAAGGACAGATTTTAGTTATGTGGTGGTTGTCTACTTCTAGTACTATCTTTTACCAACTTTTTAATTATTAATTATTATGTAATACAATTTCCTGAAATATTTCTGGCATCTTTTCTCACAACAAACAGCAATTGCATTATCCAGTGCACTTCTTAATGTTAACTCCTATTGCTGTGTAATTTTTACAAACTTCCTAAAAATTTCCTAGTGAATTGAGGATTCTTTTAGGTTACTACAAATTGTGGAAGAAAAAATGCATGTGAAGATGTGAACAAATACTTAGTTCATTAAAAATTCTGTTCAAACTTTTTTTCTAGCTTCATTGTTTAAAAAATAGCATATAGTTTAATTCTGGCCAGCAGACATTAGTTTTGTTTCTTTTCTCCCAGTTGTAATTTAAAAGACGGTTTGCTGTCTTACCTTTAATCATATAGTTTAATAATGAAGAAGGAATGGTTTCCAGGGAAGAAAGACAGTAGTGATATCAGCTCTGCTCTAAACCATTCAAGAAAAACACTCTTACTTAGAGTCAGCAGAATGCAATACCAAGTGTAGGGCTTGGTTTTTTGTTTTTTTTTTTTTTTTTAACTAGGGTTTATTTAGGAATAGGATCCTACAGTTTTAAGCAGGCTCTTTGAGATCTTAGCATGATGAGAAGTATACTTACATGAAAAAAACCAGAGCCACAAGCTAAGGGTCTCGTCAGATTTCTATCTTAGGAACACTGTCTCAATTTGAAACTCAAGTTTCAATACTTTTTATTCTGTCCTAATTCTGTGGTAATAAATAACACTTTTAAACTCTTGTGAACAGCACTTACTATGAACAATATGAAAAGGCCACACAATTTAAGCAACAATTTAAAAAATTCTGCCATTTTGCTTGAATTAACATAACTGCATAATTCAAATGCTCCTCACTATTGAGTCACCAAATGCATCATTTTAATTTTATTTAAAATATAAGTACTATTATTGTGGGCTTGTGTTTTCATAAATAAAAATATTAGAGATTTGTTTGTAATAATTTCTGAATGGCACTGAAAAAATACAATAAATGATCATTTGGAATATCATGTTTTACATAGAGTGGCTCAGGATATTTTTTTTTCCATTTATCAGTGGGAAATACAGTTTCCTTAAAACTGATGGGGTTTTTTCAGAAAAAAATCTTGTTCTTTCACAAAAAAAAAAAAAAAAAAGATAAAAAAAGAAACAGAAGTTGCGGATTTCAAAAGCCAGGTCATTCCAAAACAAAATTATATCACGTGTCAAATTGACTACAATACATTATTTCATGTTGTCAAGCAGAAATGCATGTCAGGTCTCATAAGAATGACAGTACAATTTCCTCAATGCATAATTCTCTGCATTTTTCTGTCTCTTTAGACAGCTTTTTCTGTGATACCCTTCTGTTCTGCAACTCTGAAACAGTGCATCAGAGGAGCTATAAATTAATGCTGGACTCCACAGTGAGCAGGAGAGCAGAAGCCTCTAAAAACACAGTACTTGGGCAGCACAGGCATCACAGGTACATTCACTGCATTCTGGTCAAAATGAGTAGAACCAAGGAAAAGCACTTTGGTTCTAAAATCAAATTTCTTTCTAATGTTCCAGACTGGTGTTCACGACAATAATTCTTTTTTGTACAGAGATTTTTTTCAAAAAGTTTTACCTGAACTCAGTAAATTGCTGGTTTAAAAAAGAAAGTATAATGTATTAAGGAAATGTCATCTAATCTATCATTTTATTTTGCCTTAACACTTAGACATCTTTTTTCTCCAGATTCATACAGAATAATTATTGGCACTTACACATATTTCAGATAATGGTTTAAGTGTCTTTTCAGGAAGTTAAGTTAGGAAAAAAAATGTCCATCTTCAAATTTATAGCAATTTTGCTATCAGTCTGATGATGCTGCCAATTCCAGCGCAGCAAAGATAATTTATCATTTATCTTTTGTATATTTAGAACCTGCTTAAACAGAAATGAACCAAAACTATGGTACACAACACTAGATTTTATCCTCAAGCAACTTTAGTTGCAACAAGTGAAAAATGGGTCAATAGACAACATTATTTCATATTCTAAGTGCACTTAAATTTTATGAGAAGGAGAATGACAAAATTACATGACAGTTTTGGATGCACATTTGTATAATGAAGAATCTGTCATGTTTTCTTATTGTAACCAGGTGTTAAGCAGCATCTTGTAATTCAGGAAACAGTGCAGTAAGTTATCAAATAGTCACAAAAAGACAACTTATGAAACAAAAGCTGCTTAATTGGCATCCATCATGTACCCCACCTTCTGATGTTCATCATGTGCTGTAGGGTCTACCTGCAAATTTAGATAGTTACCTAATCAATATTCTTATTCTTCCTAATTTTTTGGGAAAGCTCTAAAAAAAATACAAAAACATACATATATTATTACAGGCTTCCTTCCAGCTTCTTCATAAAATATTTGTTTCAAGCCAGTCAAAATCTAGGTAAAACAAATGGGAATTCTGTACCTGCAGGCTTTGATTTTACAGTGATCCAGTATCAAAGATCTAGGTGAGGGTCTGTTCCTCTGCCAGTCACTGAAGGCTCAGGTTGTCAGGAAGGTGAATTGTGACACCAGAACAAGACTCAAGATACAAAGGTACTCCTGGATTCCCTATAGGATCTCGGTAAGCTGTTTAATTTTTCTGAATTTTCAATAAATTGTCTATGAAAAGGGGAATTGCAACTTAATCTCTTCCCCTTAGGACTATGATTACAAATTCATCAATGATTGCAAGATGCTCAGGTGTTAAGGTGTTTTGGTAACCCCCATAAATACATAGTCAGCAGTGTGCCTGAAGCACATATGCAGAGGGACATCTCAAGCCTTTGATGCTGAATGTCTATTATAATGAATGCCATTTGACTGTAAAATCCACTCTAGATCAAATGTTTGAATATAAAGAGCAAAAAAACCAGCTATTGGTCATGCAAAATGTATAAATACCAGTAGGAAAGTAAGGTCTTTCTTGTGTTGTTTCTGGGTATGTACATCTGACTTTTATCTCTGTGACCTTCTTAGTTAATATATTACTGAATAAAAGTGATCATGGTAAGCTGTAGGTGCACCAAGAGCCTTAGAAAGGGACTGGAGAAATTCATATGTAACAGGTAAACAAATACAAACTAAATAGCCCCATCTGGGTGAGTACTAGGGGATGAACTACAAACAGTGTCTGGGCTTGTACACACTTCCTAAATGACATCTCCCATTACCATTCTCAGAGACAGAACGCAAAGGAATACACCCATTTTTAATCTGAGTCTTATCAGTTCTGCTCCACTGTCATGTGGGGGTTACTTTAAATTTTATTACATCTGAGTTCAGAGTTTAAGCTAAAAATTCAGTAGGATTTCCAGGGACTGAAATAGCTTTCTTCATCACCTTTTAAAAGCTGTCTAGTCTCAGTTCTAGGAGATTGTCTGGGATTTGCACTCCTTATGGAGGAATCATCTGAAAGCATCAGAAACAGTCAAGTCTAAATGGAAAGTTGTCAGTCAACACTGATATTAACCAATATGGTTTGCACATTCACAGATGTGAAACTACTGGGGAAAAATCAAAAAGAAATGCAGCCCTTGGACTATTTGGAATTTTTCTTTTTTGTCATTTAAATCGGTTCATATTTTGATTAAACAGAATACCAGTGGTCTTGAAGTGGTGGGATACATACCCTGTAACCATCCCACAGAGAAGTGTGTATGTCCATGGCCCTCTCTGACAGAAGTCATACCAGAGCCAGCTTTTACTTTGTTCTACCACAGATGTGATTCACAGAGTAACTCACTTAATATTTTAAGCTCATGAAACTAGAGCTTATTATTTCCTCACTCACCCTAAAAATCCTCTATTATTTAATTCAGCTAAGACTAAAGCATTTTCAGGCCTTTAACAATAATATTTGGTGACAGGCATGAATCTTTTCCAGAACATTGTTTCTAGCCATTTTTGTCATCAGTGAGTACTTTTATTTAAACAGTTTTAAGTTGGTCACAGGAAAACCCTATAGTATGAACATAAATGAGTGAAAAGTGAATCTAGGATTCAAAGTAAAGCCCACAAGCAATATTCAAGAGAAAAAGGGCCAAGATACAAAATCATGTGAAACTAGGTAATACGGCAAATTCTTAGCCATATATATTCTTGTTTTGATTTGTAGGTTAAAAGTGAAAGAGAAGGTGAAAGAGCATCTAATCTTTTTCCTGGAGGGGTTGGGCACAATGGGACAAAAGGGGAAAAGAGAGGAAGGAAAAAGGTCTAATCCTGGGAAACGCTTTAAACCACAGCATCATCCATTTGAGTAATTACAAGAAAAATCAAGTGCACGCAAAGTTATAAGGTCAGAGTTTACAGCAGCTTTCCAGTACCTGAAGAGGGCCTAGAAGAGATCTGGAGAGGGACTTTTTACAAGGGCATGTAGTGATAGACAATGGAGAATGGATTTAAACTGAAAGAGGGTTTAGGTTAGATATTAAAAAGAAAATCTTTAATGTGAAAGTGCTGAGACTCTATGCCCCATCCCTGGAAGTGTTCAAATGGCCATCCTAATCCTAAGAATTTCTAGTAAGGAGGATTCAAGAAGCTCCCAGTTGTCCTCCCATGCCTACTAGAAAGTTCAACTTGTAGCTTATTCTTTTTTGCAATTTGTCATCCTTTGTAAATGCAGAGAGCACATAAGTGCTTTCTAATGAATCTTTTAAAAATCATGGAATTATAGAATAGATTGGAAGGCCTCTTAAAAGATTATCTAGACCAGTCTCCTGGGCTTGTGATTACTGCCTTATAGAAGTTTCTGGGAACCTTTAAGGACATGGGATTGAAGAATCCCTTTTATCTCCAGACTGACCACTTTATCTTTATTAGTGTGAATCATGTGACTCTTCCTGAGGTGCACTTCTCACTTTATATATCAAAGACTTAGAAAACGTGAGAAAATGTATGAATATATATTGCATCTTGAGGGTCTTTTTAGTTAATTTAGAATTATTCTTATTAATATATTAGATATTATTATATTTATATTATTATAGCCTGATCTAGTTGAAGATTGTTCATTCCTGTTCATTGCATTGGGCTAAATGACCTTTAAATGTGAATTGACTTTCTGTTAGCACCACAAGTCCTTTGATAACTAGCAAACACACTACAGAATCTCTTTTATGAGTTGTTTGAAATCTGCCCTAAAAATCCATTGTGTCCTCATCCCTGAATTTCCAATCAAGACACTCCAAACTCCACCAATCAGAGTTCAACATTCCAGCCTAAACTTCAGGTCAGTTGATATCTGATTTCCTGCTTGCATTGTTCTTCAGTTTTAAAATTGAGCCCTCTTTTTATTTGGGCTAAGCCAACCTCTTCTAAGGTTACCTACTGACACAGCACAGAGGAACACATAATAGTTTTACATTTATTAGCTCAGGTACCTCAGCTGTGACAGAAAAAATAATAGAATAATACTCTTTTTCTTCTGAGACTGGGAGTGCCATATTCCTGTATCTACAGTCCCTGAAAATTTACACTGTACCATTGAAGCTAATACTGGACTTGATCGATCAGAGTAAGATCAGAAAATATATTTTTTTAGTTATTTAATTTAATTTATATTAATAAGAATAATTCTAAATTAACTAAAAAGATCATCAAGATGCAATATATATATACATTTTTTTCCCAGCGTGCAACTTTTCAAAACTATCTTTCTGTTGAATACAGAACATCAGGAAGCATTTCTTTAATGAGAGGCTGTTCAAATACTGGAACAGGTTTCCTAGAAAGATGGCTGACAGCCCAAGCTATCAATAGTTAAGAGGCTTTTCAACTGTGCCCTTAATGACATGCTGTAGCTTTTGGTCAGTCCTGAAGTGGTCAGGCAGTTGGCCTGACTGATTGTTGCAGGTCTCTTCCAGCTGAACTATTCTATTCTATTTATTTTATTCTATTCTACTAGCTGCACAGCAGAGCAATCTTTTATTTGTATCTACCTGTCATGAGTTATTTCAGAAAGAGAGCCACACCACCTTGAAAAAAGTTGACAGGCAATTTCAGAGCAGTGCCAGTTGCTATGCAGGGGAAAACAAGCAAAGGGTTACTCTGCCACGCCTTGTTTCACACACACATAAAAGACGGTATATCATGCTGTCAGTAACAGAACGCCTGTGTTCAGGGCAAGGATCTGGCTATTTTACAGCTCTGCCAATCCCACAGCTCACAGCTCAGCAGGCTTACTCATTTCCACAGCTGCACCTGGCACCCAAAAAGTTAAACAACCTGGCCACACCAGAAAAAAAAAAAAAAAAAAAAAAAGAAAACCACAGGCAAGTAGCAAATAGAAGAATGCATATAAGGGAAAGAGCTGAACAGAGAAAGAGAAAGCAGTTAAGTGAGAGAGAGGAGGTAAAGCAAAAGAAAGGGATTATTCCTGCTTGAATTTGTTTAAGGCGCATGACAGGAGGCATGGAGAATCAAAAACATAGTTAACCCACAGAGGAACAATGACTCCATTTTTGGAGTCATTGCCAAGTGTTTGCTTAAAGTATCAAATCCCAGTGCTAATCTACTCTCCTCAGAGCATTTTTGCCCACAGCACTTCCAAGCTGGTGACTGTATTGCAATTGCTCTGGTCTCAAGAGCAGGGGGCTAGAAACCCTCAGTGATGTGTGTAATTTTTTCCATATTATGCATTATCCATTACCAATTTTAAATAAATAAATGCTATTTTGATACATCCACACAATGCCCTGATACACTGCATTCTACTGGGATCTCTTCCCAAAAAAATAAGTGGCATCTGCAGCCACAGTGCAGTAAAGAATCTTTAAGCAATGCAGAAAAGATGAATGACATAACCTTAAACAATGCAAAATATTTGTATAATATTTTCATGTGAATATAAATGAATTTCAGCATTTCATTATTAAGATTATACACCGGGTTTTCCAGCTCAACACCATTTGCTAGGTACCACACTTGTCTCATTTGGTTGAATAGCTTGTCGAAAAGAAGAAACTGTACTGTTCTAGAAAAAACAACAACAAAAAACCAAAAAACACAATTGTTGTAAAATTACCCTTGCTTTGTAAGAGGCAGAAACAGATTCTGCTGGTCTGATCAAGCATGTCCTTGTCCTCCACCCCAGGGAAGCCAAAAGTTTCCTGGCATTGCTGTTAGGAGGATTATTCAGCATGAATAGGGAGCAGCAGGCAGAACTGGCAGCAAGGCAAGGTTTCAGGGGAGTCACCAAGATCCAGAGACTATGGCAAAGGTGTGATAGCAACTTACTAGAACACCTGTGCTTACAACTGTTGCTCCTGAGAACAAACACTCTCCCTCCTGACAAAAGTTCTAGATGATAATTAACTTGCTGTTAAAAGTTTATCAAGAGAATTTAGACAGTTTGTACTTTGAGAAAACAGCAACCTGGCGCACGCCTTACACCTTGAAAGCTCCTCTCCCCACCAGGCACCAAGAAGGGCTCAGCTGCTTTTACGGATTGAAAAACAAAGATTAACTTTCTCTTTGTTCTGCAGTGCTGACAAACTCCGAATTGCTGCTGTCCCCAGTGGGAAAACAAAGGTCTAATGCTCAGTGGATCCTCCTGTGCAAACTGATTGTAGGGACAGAAGTGCAGCCTGGTTGTGAGAGAAGGAGTGTTTAGCTGTTGCCAGGTTAAAGTGAGGGAAAGGCAGAAAAAAAATTCAGCTTCAGTGGTTGCTGACACTTACTAGCTGTTTTAAAACAAAATTGATACTGTTTGACATTATTTTCATAACAGCAGGCAAATTATTTTTGTAAAATAGGGATAACAGAAGTTTTTCATACAAGGCAGCCAAGTTAAAGAGAAAAAAAAAACAACAAACAACATTTTTATGATAGCTGAGATTCCTGTAGGATGTTCAAGACATGTAGCTGGCCCACACTTAAACAATAAGCAACTTAAGAATAGACATCTAAGCTCTGGCAAGATAATTTGCAGAAGAGCTCCTGTGCTATTGAACTCTGGGAAAATATTATTCTATTAATTTCTCCTGTAAGCACATGTGACTTCAAAGTGGAATCAATGCCAAGGATTTTTCCAAATAAATTAATTTAGGTTTTTACTTCACTATACCAGCATTTAAAGTTGGCAAATAGTTGTAAATACACACATACACACACACACACACATATATATATGCATACATATATATCATCATCACATTAATAGAGTGCTAGATTGGCAATGAAAGACTGTTTCAGAATTTCACAAAGCAACCTGCAGATTGAAAAAAAAAGTTGCAAATCAAGGTTATTCTCTTACAGACTTTTGATGCAAAGAAACACTTAACCATCAGTCTAGGAAACCTAATATACAAATGAAAACAAAATCTACTTCCAAATCACCAAATTAAAAGGGTTGTTATATGAATGCTGTCCAAGACATGCTCTAATTTATCTCAAACAGAAATAGCTAAAAGAAAACTTTGCAATACTTCTATTACCATTAGCTGCAGTAGCTACAATGGCTGTTAAACCTGGGCCAAAGTAACACTCCTGTCCTTGAGAGCCTGAAGAAGATCCTCACAGGATCTCTGTGTGTACTGCTGTGTGAATGTTCATACTTCTGTGTGCTTACAAAGTGATCGGTCCAGCACAGTGACTCAGTGACAGAACAAAGAAGGCATACAAAAAAGCCCTTAATACTGTGCATTTCACATATATTGCCTCATTCATGCCTTCTGCTTTCTTTAAATTAAGACAACTATTTTTATGCAGGGGTATCAGCAAACTCCATAAATTGGGATATTCTAAGTAAATAGCACAAACCGATATATTCCACTTCAGAAAAACTTTTGAGGCAAAGCTCTTCCCCTCATGATGGCCGTGGAACAACTGACATTGAACGATTTATGGTGCATTGTTGCAACGTGCAAATAAAGGTAAATAATGTGATTGGAAAGACTCTCATAAGGCTGGTTCCCCTCTCCAACCCCAACAGTATCACAAATAGTATTATAACCAGCACGTTCTGAAGATACTTACCACAACTTAGTGTGATCCTGGAAAGATTGACTAGGTAACTGCCTCAAAGAAGAGAAGATGTACAGAAAGCACTTTTAATTATTTCGCCATCATGAAGAATGCATTCGTAAGCATCAATTAATCAGGCGTATCCAGGAAAGATCTCCAGATAAGAGTAGGAAGGATATAGCTCGGAGCGTATAAAAAAAATGAGGATTACAGGGAAGGTTGTCCTAAAAACGCCCACAATTTTATTTCTCCGAGTGACTGCGCTCCCCGCTATCAATTACTTTAGTGTATCAGCTTGATGTCGCAGCTCCCTGCGCGCCTCCTGCACGCTCCGGCTCGCCTTCCTCGGCGGAAGCGGGGCAAACACACCGCGAACTTGGGGCGCCCTCGGGGAGCCGGGCCCGGCGCTGCAGGGCGGAGCTCGCCGGGGCGCGGACGGGACTCGCCGCCGCGGGCCGGGCGGGGCGCGGGGCCGCTGCCTCTTGCCCCTTCCCGGAGCCGATCCCGCCCGGCACACTCCACCCACCCGCGGCTACTTGTGCCCCCTGCACGGGCCCGCGGCATTCCTGCCTTGGGCGGCCGGAGGAGCTGAGCCCGTCCCGGCACGGCGGTCATGTCGCGGGGCCCCGCGGCGGCGGTGCGGCTGCTGGCGCTGCTGGTGAGTGCTGCTTTACCCCGGGGATCCCGCGGTGCCGGGGCCGCTGCTTCGCCCCGGGGGTCCCGAGTGCAGCCGCCGGAGAGGGGTGCTCCCATGGGGATTTGGCAGCCCTCCCAAGGCCGGCTGCATGTGGCTGGGAATGGTTTTTCTGTCGTTCTTTGGGAATTAGATAAGAGCCGTTTGCTGCCTGAAAGCAGGTGGAGGTGGGAAATCCCGACAGGAGCGGTGTCTGGGATGGGTGGGGTTGCTGAGGCGTCGGGGGGAACAGGAAGGCAGCGAGGAACTCACGTTGTTGCCATTTTCATGTTCAACATACTCTATACTAGTAAATTGCTTTTTCCTTCTGAGGGAACAGTTCCAGGAGTGAAGATGAATCAAAACTTTAGAAGTTTTTATCGCCTTAGGAAAATTACACCAAATTCCTAACAATCGAGGACACTTCAGGCTTTCTCCTGCCCTTCACTAATTTTCAGCCATCAGCCTTTAGATCTTCCATCCTATGGAATACTTTCTCCAGCTAAAATGAATGACTATCTCATAACAAACTGAGAACGAAACGCTTGGTGTGTTGGATTTGGAGTGATGCTTCTAGCTCTTTCTAGCTAGTTTACTGCACGCTCCCTGTTGTATCTGCGGCATTTTCTTTTGCTTTTCACCTTTCCAGGCTGGCAGACTGCCTGCGGAAGTTGTGCTGCCGCCACTCAGACAAAGGTGAGGGTGGAGGCCATGCCCCGGATTGTTCCGGGAGTGCCGAGCAGCTGGGCAGGGATCAGCAGTGGCTTATTGCATGGACAGAATGGGGGTCGGGAGCCTGCAAAATCAGATTTGTTATCTGCAGACCTGTTGCCTGATAACTTTAATACAGATGTATGGTTGTGCATAAGTTGGCCAGCAACAGTTAAACCTGTTTTTACAGCAAGCTGGTAGTTGGGATTTGATTGGGAAATGTTTTATCCTCATTTTTTCCAAATGAACAATGGAAAACATGGAGTGCCACTTGTGCAAAAGTTTTCACGTATCCTCTCTGCAATACCTGAAGCCGCACCATTCTCCGTTTTGATGGGCTTGCACTGGTTCAGGATGCTGTTAGTTTTGCCTGAAGAACATTATTTTTCTCAGTCCTCATAATCGTCAGTTTCAGCTAAGGCTGAGTCACATGGCCTAAAAGACTCATTGTTGGATAGAATATTAGAGTGAGTAAAACTGCCTTTGATGGCTGATGTCAGAAGAGAAAGAGAGGCACTCCTGCATTTTGAAATTTTGGGGATTTTCTCCTAATCTGGGCATTCATGTGGCAAATAGTCAAGTTTCTTATTTGAGAGTATTGGATTAGGGTTAATTTATTTCTTATGAATCTTAAGAAACTACTGGAAAAATATTAGTCTAAAAGTAGTGTCTTCTCAAAGCATCTTCTGCTTTAGAAGCATCAGGAATGGTAGGTTCTTTCTCTGCCATTTTTCCTGGAAGTATCTCTCAGTGCTCGCTCCCTGCCTGCAGGCTGCATCCCTGTATCACCATCCCTGGGTACCTCACTGAGGTCACAGCAGATTTCCCCAGGCCCCTGCCTCTGACTCTTTTCTAGGAATATTTGTCTGTGCTGAATGGTGGTGCACCCAAAGGGTTGGGCTTGACTTGGAGTGTGTCCAGAGCACACTCCCAGAGCCATGGGCATGTCTGGCACAGCTATTGAGGATTGTTAGACTGGGAGGTTTCTCAGCCTTTTCTAAAGGGGGTGGACATCATGTCTTCAAGAGAAGAAGTCTTAGAACACTTCCTGCATTTGAGTGAAAGAATAGTTGACAGAGATGTACGAATCTTAGTATGGAGGTAGCAAAATTTACCCTTTCTCTGAATGTCGTCCTCAGATTGTACTTTGGGATGTTAGACTTAGGCTAGGTATAATGAAATTCAGGCCTGAATATATTAGATCACTAATGTCAGAATCAGTAGCAGGTAATTTTCAGAAGTAATAGAAACAAGTTAAAAACCATCACACAGCTAATCATGGTTTTACGAAGAGCAGAGTTAAGCCAATTCAAAGCAACCTAGCTTCTGTTGCCAGTAACATGTTGAAACGTGGTAAAGGTATTTACAAGCATCTGTGTATTGATGCAACATTTTAATACTGTTCCAAAAATAAGGGAAAACCCATCTGTGGTGAGGTCTGAAAGCAGCTGAGGAATATTTAAGGTCTAGTATTTTATCCATTCAGTGAACTGAAGTGGTATGTTTTCTTAATGCCAGACTTCAGAAAAAGGTGAATCTGTCCAGGAGAGCCTACATAACAGAAAAAAAAAAAAAAAAAAGCAATCTAAAGTCACAAAATCCTGATTTATTATTTTTAAGGGAAATTAAAGAACTGATATGTGAGAAAAGACAGTGAGTAAGGTGTTTGATAAGTTTGCAGATATACAAAGGGTAGAAGAAAAGGGGCTTGTGAAGGAAAGGGAACTGCACTATACAATGAGAGCATTGTCAACATGACAAAGGAGGGTAGGTCTAAGGCTAAGACATCTCAATATAGATGTTTAAGTTTCTGTTAAGGCATATGGAAATGCAGTGGATGCTGAGTGCACCTGTTTGATTGGATCAGATTGTACTTCTGAAGAAAAGCTCAGGAGTGTGTGAATTATATCTTTCCTGAATGAAACCATGTTGGGAGGTGCATCCATCTGCTTGTAGATTTTTGATTTGTGGGAGCAAGCTAATTCTAGTCTGAAGGATCCATCAAAACATGGGTTGTATATTGTTGGGTGTTCTACATCAAATCCTTTGCTCTGTAAATCCTCCTGTGTCGGGCTTACAGTACTTAATTGGACATGCCTGCAATCAGTAGAGCTCAGGGAGAAATAAATATGGACCAGCTTGGGGTCAAGTTGAAGAGCACTCTGATCTCTGTTGGTATTGGCTATATTTCCGCTGGTCATAATGGAAGTTTAGGCACTTAGCTTTCATTTAGATATATAAATTTGTGTGCCTAACTCTGAATATCATGCAAGCAGCAATAGGATCAACTTGCAAGGTGCTAAAAATGAGGATAATAAAATGAAGATGAAAATGAACAAACTTTTCATCTGTAGGACTGTCTAGGCATTCCCTTAAGTTAGTGAGGCTGAGAGACCTCCATCCCTCATTTTTAAGAACAGGATAAACAGTTGTCAGGAAGCATTTGGGTAGATGACTTTGGATAAGCCCCCCTGCTTGCTTCTCTGAGGTCTTCATCTGTTGTCTTCAACACCAAAATGACTCACAGGAGGTGCAAGCTTCACATCTCCTAACACACAGCACCCAAAAACAGACCACATTTCTAGGCATTACTGCTTCATGGTGTAGTAAATACTGACACATACCTTCTCAGTTACTCAGTCTTCATAACTTTACAGCTTAAATCTGAGCTTTGTGTTTGAAATCTGCCCTTTAGTCACTTCCTGATTATTGATGAACAGGGATTTGGGCAAGAGCAGCCTTGCAGTCACTATAAATGGCAGTCACTCCCTTCTTTCCCATTCCCTCTTGCCTATTCATGCTGCTTTCCTGTAGTGTTTCATTCCAATTTCATTACTTTGGGCCTCAGACCTTTGTTTTTTTTCTTTTGCAACCATCCCATTTTCTTCTAACAATGTGTTGTCGGCTCTGGTCAGCAGGTGTTGTCAGTAGATGTCTGGTTTTTGAGCCAAGGTTATGATCCACAGCAAATGACAGTGCTTTCCTACTCTGAGCCATTTAACAGAAGGGAGTTGTAAGATACTGAAAAAAGAAAAAAAAAATTTAGGGGGAGGGTGAAATTTCACATGTTCAACAGGCAGCAACTTCTGACATTTCACTTGTCCTTGAAGAAAATGTCACTGAAAAGTGCTTTTCCCCCTAGAATTTTTGGAACCTTGAAAAATTTTCAGTAAAAAGGCCGGATCTCTTTGCGTATTTTTTCCTCTTCTATTTATGCATCTTGTGAATAAAAGTGTCATTAACATTTAAGTTAACATTAAGTGTCTTAAAAATTTTTTGTAGATATCTTTTAAGTCCCTTGTGAGGCTACCTGTGGACTGTGGATTAAATAATACAAGAGCAAAAGTATTTTTTACTATCTTAGCATTAACATAGAATGTTTTGAGGGATGTTTGCTACTATGCAAATTGATTTTTACTTACCTTAAAGATTTTCTTTTTATAATGACTAGTGGGATTTTTTTACCCACTTTTGGCACACATCTCAGTGAAAGATCTGCTTATTCTTGGTCTTCAGACACTTTTGTTTATACTGGGTTACAAGGTTTCCAGTACAAGGAAACTCCTCAACATGTGTCTCTTGTCTCCATTCAGTTTTAAGGGAAAGTTTTCCCTGCAATTTACCAATTAGTGTAACCAAGGATGTTTTTGGTAACATCTTGACAATTACTCAGCTTCCAAAAGAGTTGCAACTTCTGTGAAAAACCTTGACTATAAAGCAAAATTCTTCTGACACTTTTTCTGGTATAATCTCATTAATCATGAAAATAAATTTTGAAAATTTGTATAATTAGTAAAATCAAGTAAGACTAAGAACATCCATGAAAACAGCTTGGTGTGAGATCCTGTACCCTTCATGACTCATATCCATTAGGAAACCTTCTTCTTGATAATTTTTGTCCTCAGAATATATACATTGGGAAAAATACTATTTGAAAAGCAGTTTTGTTGAACAAGTTGAAACAGAAATTTGCTGTATTGCTCAATACAGTCTGCTGGGTTGTGTGAGTACAAGATAACATCTTTAAAAAAAATAGAAGCTGTCATCAATTCAGTAATCAAGACTGAGTCAGAGGGAGTAATAGGGAGAGCCCAGTGAACAGACTAGAAACCAGTCAGAGACTGACTTATTTGAGTAGAAAAACACCTTTTCTGAGCCTGCTTTGCCTTAGGCAAAGAAAATAATCCCAAGAAATGCCTTAGAAAATAATCACCTAAGTTGCAAAATATAAGTAGTAATAATTTTCAGAACAGCAGCAGGATTTGCTACCTGTACAAAGTTCAAAGGTTTGATTTGTAGGTTTCCCATGTTGTAATATCCTCTCTTTTATTGTTGTTGCTTCCCATTACCTACATTTTTTGCAGTTTGAGGGGTGTTGTTACTTGCAGAGTCTGATGCCTGGAGAGTGGACATAAACATGGGGTCTCTAATAAATTGGCTTATTCCAGCCAGGATTTGTCATCTAACTGAGATATGCAGGGCCAGGCTGAGCTCTCCTGGTGTGTGAAGAGGTGGGCAGTCCCAGTACTGAACCTTAGCTTGCAGGGTTTTGTCAGAGCAAGGGCCTCTGCCCTGTTTGAATAAGTGATGCCATTTATCCTCCCAGAAAGGCTCTGAGTAAGAGAGCTGCTTCTGTCGTGTACACTTCAGCAGATGTTTGGGTTAGTCCTTTCCTTTAAGCACCATTTATCCTATTTTCTTCTTTGATGTGATTTATAACCCACCTAACCCACCACAGCCACAAATCCAAGGTTTGCCCAGAAGAGGGAGCTTCTCCAAAATGCTGCAGGCAATCAGCATTTGTTTCCATCAATGGCACATCCTCATCCTTTTGGAGTACTGAAGTATTATTCAGTACTAAAAAAAATAGTTGTTTAAAAGTTATTATTAAGTCTGAATTTATTAGGAAAAAAAAAATTAATTGCTTATAATCTGCTCCTGCTAGGAAAAAGGTGCCAAACTTAATTATTATGTAGTTAGAGTGTATATTTTTAATATCAATGGTTATGGGTGAATTTTTCAGAAGCTGTTATGGGTAAATAATAAATATAAATTCATACAGGTCAAAAGCCTTCTTCCTTGTGGCTTTGCTGCTCTTATGAAGCAGTTCCCAAAAGTTAAGTTTTAGTACTGCTGAAGTGACATGGAATTAATAATGACTATCATAATTTCCATTGCAGATCTGTTTGAATTATGGACATGGGCTCTACGTGAAGGTAGGTTATAATGGAAAGCTTTTTCTTTATCAGTCCGTGTGAAAGGGTTCTCTGAGAAACATACCAAAGCCATGCCTTATTTTAGTTGATAAATGTCTTGAATTCTACCATTTGCTGGTATGTGAAAGCTGCATAATGAATAGAGAAATGAAAGCTGGAAAATAAGTTAATAGATTCCTACATCCATCGCCTAGAGTAGCATTGAACTTTGAGAAACTTCCCCTAACACAGTAAAAATGTAGATTGCTTTTTTTTTTTAACTCAGTAGATGAAAAATCACTGTTTTATTGAATATGTTAATCTGGGAGTCAACAGAGATAGTAGAAACTAAAGTGGACAGAAGGATGAGGGGTGTCACACAGGGTAAGGTGAAGTTAAACAGGGATAGCAGAGACATGGGTGGTTTGAATAGAGGCCTGCTCTTTCATGTATTCTGTTTCAGAGGGAATGTGCAAACCATTATTGGTAGGAAGATAAACAAGGTGGTAAGGCAGAAATGGTGGTTCAAAACAGCCTTAGTGCCAAACTTCTTCCCACATCTGATGACAAGCATTTAAATCTTCCAGAGCAGGTGTATTTGCACCAACTGCTGGTCATGCAAGCTTGCTCATATTTTTGGAGCCTGTCTTGCCTAATTTTGTCCTGATGAGGAAATCAGTGCATTTTTCCTCTCCAGCCAACTTGAGGACTGTATAGCTCTTAGATGGTGACTCAGAAGGATGATGCTGTTCCATGATTTTGAAGTTACTAGCTATTGAAGAGCAAAAGTTGCTCAGAAGTCTTGGCTACAGCAGCAATAAAGCATTTATCTGAGGTGACTAAGTGTAATGCTGACGTTCCATCTTGTCTTTTCACAGGTTTATAACCGAAATGACAGGAGTGGCATGTTGTCTCATCCCAACAGCCTAGTCAGACAGAAGAGAGAATGGACAGTCCCTCCAGCTTTCATTCGGGAGGAGGAGGACAATTCCTACAAGAATCCAATTGCTAGAGTAAGCCCAGAAAACACTTAAAAACGCAATACACAGAAAAATTGAGATGAAAATGTAAAATAGGAGTGTGACTTCCCTAAACACACGCACATATATTTCTTTTATTTTAAAGGACTATTGAATACCAGTTGAAAGTTGACACATTTCCTTCTGTTTCCTTTAATTTAATGCCTGGTTTGGCTCAGTCACTCATCTTTTCATAGCCCCATTTTTCATTAAGCTTTTGGGGAATGCAGTATCTCTGAGTTTTTTTCATCCCACCACCCATACTCAGCTGGGATTGAAATTGTGCAAATCTGCTGGTGGTGACTGGGCAGAAGGATGTACATGGAGCATGATTATGTATTAGTAGTCATTTAGGAAGCAAAGTTAAAAATAACCAAGGTGTTACCCTTTGTGGAAGAGTCATATGTGTCTGGTTTGGCACCAGTGCTGAAACCTGAATTCACCACTCCTGCCACTTCAGCATATAAAATGACTGCAGGTGGTGGCAAGCTGTTGCCCTCTGCTTGGGCTGCTCCTTGATGGTGATACTGGCACAATGCACACTTTTCCAGATGTTTTGAATATCTGTTGACAACAGAAGAAAGGGTATAGTCTCTAGTCTCTGCAGCCTCTTCTATGTGTTCATCTCCAGGTCTGACCTTTTTTCCTCCACCCTATCCCTTCTCCAGTCCTGGTGTATTTGCTAACTTAGGTCTGACCTCCCAGGTCAGTTCCCAGATCCAGATGTTTCTTACCTCCCTGCACCAGATTATCAAACAGAACATGCAGCCCTTCCAGCCATTATCTCTACATCTCCACAGCCAGAGGAGTGCAGGGAAATAAATATGCAGTGTGCTAAGTATTTATTTTTGTTTGTTCATCACAAGGTAGAAAAAAATATTTTGTTGCACTTTTAAGTGTGATTTTATTTACTGAGTGTTTTTTAATTTGTTATATTCCTGCTAGATACATTCAGATCTTGAAGATACAGGAATAGTAGTAACTTACACTATATCTGGTCAAGGAGTAACAGAACCCCCTTATGGATTATTTGTTATCGATGGAAAGACTGGTTACCTGAACATAACAGGAAGGGTGGACAGAGAAAAGACACCATTTCTTCTTGTAAGTAGAAAATCAATATTTTCTTTATAGATCCCCTCCTGTCAATTTTTAAATTTATTTTCTTTAAATGTGTCTACTTGAAATAATACATATATATATAATATTATATAATATATATGTAATATATATAACGCATTTCTGGATATTTGTGTATACCTGCTTGTATTTATAAGCATATGTAATAAGCCTTTATAATATTTGTTCTTTATTATGTATAATGGGTGTATTTCTGGTTTGCACTTGTGTTTGCTATATGACAGTCACTCATTGGATTTGTTTTTTGTCTCTATCTGTATTATCAGGTCCGAGGCCATGCACTAGATAAGAATGGGGCAAAACTGGAAGAGCCAATAGACCTCCCAATTAAAGTTGTGGACATAAATGACAATTTTCCAGTGTTTTCACATGAAGTTTTTGTTGGTTCAATTGAAGAATTAAGTGAAACTGGTAACTTCATTTTATTTTTTTTTTCCTTTTAGTTTTTCCCAAGATATGCAAGGGGACAGGTGCATATGCTCTTTGGAGCAGTACACCTGCAGTAACAAAGGCACATTCTCTTGCTGACATAAGCCAAGTTATCCATGTGTGAATGAATGAAGGTTTTTATTCAAGGCTAGGCTGTGTTGTGTGATTAAGGGAGAGCATCCCCCTAGGGGCAGGAGAGAACAGTATTTCCTCTTGTGGAATCTTTGGTTTGTTGTCACAAATCCAGGAACCATGGTTCTGCAGGAATTGTACAGGAAATGCAATCTGCCTTCTGGTCTAGCAGTCACAACCTATTTGGGAGGGATTTCACTCTGCCATCCTCATCCAAAGCCCTGCTTTATTTGTGGTCTGGGGAGGTAGTTTGCTGCTAAGCACTTATGGCTGTGCCATAACCATTGAAGAACAAGTTAATGGCCATTTTCCTATGGGCATCGGTAAACATAAGATCATAACAGATTATTTTCAAGAAGATTAGAGAAGCTGGAGTAAAACAGCCTGGTAAATACCTGGCAGTGTGTCTGTTTCAGTGTCACTATAATCTGAAGAAACAAATTATTGCCCATCCACTTGGGTGAGGTCTTGAGTAACCTCAGCAATCTTTCAAGTCTATAGCAGACATGTAATGGCTCTTGGCATGAATTCCAGCTAATGTTAAAACTTAGGCTCTGGATGCTGAGGTATACCCTCTGCCTAAGGACAAAACCCCCTGCCATAAATTATAAGGGGATTGCACCGTGGGTACCACTGCATATATTGAGTGAAGCTGTTGGAGGTCAATGTTCAGGTAAAGAATAATTAATACTCTCTTTAGAAAAACGTGTGAGGGAAATGTAGCTCATTATTCAAAAGCTTGTACTTTCTGCTCTGCTTGGTATCTACATTTTTCTGTCAGAATTACTGAGAGAATGTAACCTGTTGTTTAATTTGTGCATTGAATTTTTTGAGTTACAGATGTGTGAATGCATTCTTTGTTGGCTAGAATATATACTTATAACATGTACCTATTGGGTTTAAGAACACTTATTCAACTTGATGCATTAAATAAATAAAGTCAAGAGCATCAGAAAATTGTGCAGTGCATCTAACAAAATGCTCCTATCTTTGACATTACAGTAAAGATATACACCAGTGCATGGTGGTGTAAACAAGTGCCATATTTTTGTTTGTATTTTCCAGGTACAATTGTAATGAGGATAAATGCAACTGATGCAGATGAACCAAATAATCTGAATTCCAAAATTGCTTTCAGGATTGTTTCCCAAAGCCCTAGCACTGCATTCAGCATGGACAAGAATACTGGTGAAGTTCGAGTAGCAAAAATAAACCTGGACAGAGAGGTAAAAAGCTCCTCCAGTTATGGTGTTTGCTAGTAGTGGTTTTCTGGTGCCCCCATTGTTTCACTCTCAGCCTTGCCTGCAGGGTGAAGAGCTGACCCTCTTTTTTGTCTTAATTTCCCTTGGGATTAAAGCCTTGTCTGGCTGATACATGCTTTTCAGGGATTGAGGGAAGAGGCAGTGAGATTAAGGCTGTATCCAACCCCTCACCTCCCTGTGCCAGCACCAGCCCAATAGTTGTTGCTTTCTGTCCCTCCTGTGTAGCCAGGGCAGCAAGTACCCAAAAAAAGGTGTCTTTTCTTTCTGCTGGGGAGTGTATAGCAAAGATAACCTAGATCATCACCTGCAAAGGTGCTGGTTGCATCTGGATTTTTGTAGCCTGCCCTGCAAATCACAGTGCAGAGAGTCAGGATAGGTGCTACTGTGAATCTGCACTGAAATGACCTATTGTGAGGGACATGACCTGTGCTTGCAGAGCTTTCCCTGGCCAGCAGATGGTGGTGGGAATGCTAGCTCTGTGGCTGAGATGTGGCTCTGCCTCTGGCCATGTCCTGACATTCAGGTGTCACTGGTCCTGTCCCTGCTCATGGCCACTGGCATTTTTTAATTTGATATTTAAGGACAGTCTGATTATTTGTGTGGAAAGTCCCATATCCTTTTCAAAACCTCAGTTCTACTCCAGCAGAATCCATCAAGGCACTTGTGTGCAAGATTTACTTCTAGCAAGAGAGGAGTTACAATTGACCATAAGAGACATTACAGAGGTCATACAGCAATGAAGGAATTTTTAGCCTGGATTAAACACCTTTTTCTTACCATGACAGACACAAAGTAGCTATTCTTTGGTGGTGGAAGCAAAGGACCGTGGTGGTCAAGCAGGTGGGAATGCTGCAACATGTTCTTTAGAAATCAAGATTCTGGATGTCAATGACAATCTACCTGTTGTTGAAAGTCATGCAGTAAGTACAATTATCACAATTTTTAGCATGATCCTACACCTTCCCCATGATAAGACATTGTGCAAAATTCCTTGCACTGTTGAAAGGAGGTAAACCATGACATCTTTTTAAAGAGTGGATTTTATTTTTATTGCAGTTTGAAGGAAGCATTGAAGAAAACAGAGCAAATGTGGAAATTATGCGAATAAAAGTATTTGACAAAGATGAAGAGTTTTCTGATAACTGGCTGGCAAAATTTACATTTGTTTCTGGCAATGAGGATGGTTTTTTCCAAATTGTAACAGATCCCCAAACAAATGAAGGAATTTTGACTGTTGTGAAAGTAAGTATAGATTTTAGAGATGCTACTTTAAATATTAGAATAATTTATCCATCTGTGTTGACAAATTGTTTTCATTCAGTCAATATGTAAAATATGTGGATACTCCTTCTTTGAGGTATTTTTAATGCGTTCAGTTATTCAATGCAAAATAACAGTTTTGTCAAGCTTTTCCATTGGCATCCTGTGTGATCTCAAATATAACTAGTATGGCAGGAGTCCCCAGACTTCCCTTGCCCTTTGGGCACCAGTACTAACATGCTGTAAACTTCCATGTTTCTGGTGTCCTTGATGATCTCAGTATAAATTTCTTTATATCCCCTGGCCACTGATAATGTTGCAGGCAACACCCATTCCATGAGCCATGGGCTACAGACTATTTTATGAACTTCCATAAGTTGAAATTATGAGGAAAATATTTTCCATTAGTAGAAATGTCTATTTTATAATTTTTGCATTTCTTTAGTCCACACGAACTGAAGATGCATAGTGCCTAATTATTTTTTTTTTAAATTGAGTATTATTGGAAGAGCCACATAATTGAGCATGGATTCACTGAAAGCACAGGCAGAAACTTAAATTAGTTTAATTCAATAATATAAAACCATATTTATGGTGTTATCCATTAAAAATGAGTGAGAGTAACAGGGTAACAAATTTTTTCACACTGTAACATTCTTATTGCTTAACTATTACTTAAATATTTACATCCTTACTACTCAAATAAGGATGCTATAGTATTATTTAAATACTAAATGTATGCATGTTGTCCAGATACTGGATTCTGGCAAATTCTGAATGTTCTTCTATTATTTTCTTCATTGCTCTAGGCACTGGATTATGAAAAAATGCAGAGCCTAAACTTAGGCATTGTTGTCACAAACAAGGCAGAGTTCCACAAGTCGATTAAACCTAGTTACAAAGCAGAAACAATTCCAATCAAAATTAAGGTAATCAATGTGCAGGAAGGCCCTGTGTTCCCTGGTGGAAAAAAAATTATTGAAGCAAGTGAGCAACTGCAGATAAAGCAGGTTATTGGACAGTATCAAGCCTATGATGAAGACACTGGGAAAATCTCAGAGCGCATTACGTAAGAATTTTTTTATAACCATCAAAACTATGTCAGAAGTCATATCGTATTGTCAAAATTTGGATGTTGAACCAAAATAATTTCAAAGGCAATTTTCTGCTAAGTATAATTCATCATGATCTTCAATATTCTATTATGCAGAAAACAGGTGATATGAAAATCCTTCTTCTTTTGTTGTATATGACGAGACATGAGTGTTTGGGCTAAAGTTGTCTATGTTTGCATGATGTGTTTGTCATACCCATCTACTTTTGAGATTAGATTTACCAATCTGATTCCATTGTCTCCAGTAAAATTAAAATGGAATATGCAGAAACATTTATCAGTCAGACAGAAAGGGTGTAACACAGATATGTCTGCATTTGTGTGCTTGGGTTTTTAATCACAGCTTTTCAGCTAGAATGTTAAATTTAACCACCACCATGGCCTTTACAAATGGTACACAGCAGAGTTGCACACCCAGGGGTGGACCCCTTTCCCCCATGCCTGTAATAGAGTTTTTTGTGGGTGTCTCATGCTCTTCTTGTGCTGGGAGCACAGAAGGAGAGGAGGAGGATGGTACCCAGCAGTGCAGCTCCATCTCCTGTTCCAGCCTCACTCCCTGATTGTACTTTATATAATGCACCCATACCTAAATGTTTGACCCAGAGAGAAAAGCAGCTCTCAACATTCAGGGCAGGTTTATAGTTGTAACCAATTACATTGGCAGGAGCATCAGACTAAGGGATTTGATCTCTGTTTTGAATGGCTAGTAGATGTACTATGAAGCTGCTTGTTCTACTGATGGTTGTTTTCCTCATTATAAGTGTGTCCATCTTTGTGTGATTTTCATCAGATACATGAAAGGAAAAGATGCAGCAAACTGGGTCACTGTAGACCCAGTCACAGGTGAAATCCGACTTGCTAAAAATCTTGATTACGAATCACCTCATGTAGTAAATGGTACCTACACTATCACCATGTTGGGTGTAACTACTGGTAAGTTGAGAGGGTTTTGTTTTCACACAAATCGGTTTGTTTGCCTATCTAGAAGGGTATTTGGCTTAACCTACCAATCTCTAAAGATAAGCACCAAGTGCAGTCTCGGTATTCAAAGGAGAGATGCAGGCAACTCATTTTTTGGAATGGGTTCCCAAGGTAATTGTTTCACCCCTTTGACTAGATGGAGCTGAACTTCTATTAAAAGAAAAGTTTTCAAAGATAGGTGTGATATGAAACTCTATTGTCAAGGTGGGCATTGCCAATATCTCAATGTACCTATCATCAGATTCATAGTCCTAAGTTTTCCTGACTTCTAAGCAAGAAAGAATCTCTGAACTTCTTTTGTATCTAAGTAGCATTTTTCATTTATAATCTGCATATTACTGTGTAACCATACAGGATTTTTTTTCAAGTTAAAATAATGAAACAGCTTGCCTTCAGAACTTTATCAATATATTTATCAACATTGGGAATGAAACACTGCTTTCCTAAGCTGCCAGGAGATCTTTTTAAACTTACTTCAGCAATGTTGGTGTTTTGAAAAATACTAAGTCAGGGGTTTTTTTTATTTTAAGATAAAGTTTTGTGCACAAATCAATTTAATTTTTCATATTTTAAATTCTTAGATTCCCCAAGGAAAACAATCACTGGCACAGTCGTCATTCAAGTTCAAGATGAGAATGATAACTGCCCAGTTATTGTGAACCCTGTGCAGACTGTGTGTTCAGATGCAAAATTAGTTGATGTTACAGCTCATGATTTGGATAGTTACCCAAACAGTTATCCCTTCAGCTTTACTGTCATTGATGAGCCAGAAGGGACAGCAGAAAACTGGATAATTGCATCTGGAAATGGTAAGAAAATGTATTTTTAATTACTTTCAGTTCTTTGAAGTTCTAAGGTTGTAGTTTATTAATTCCAGTCAAACTGACAGTTTGGCTGAGTGAGACTATGGAGACCATATGGAGTCAGGCATTAAGAACCATAATTTATGTTCTGCTCCCTTCTTTCTAAAGATTATAAAAGTTCATACATGTCCTCTGAAGGTGTGTTGCCTTCCCTGAGCTGGACCATCTTTGCCTGGCTTGATCCCCCGTGCGTGGTGACCAGGATTTCATGAATAATGCTAGGATCAAGCTACACCCATCTTCTCATGGGAAACATGCTGTGATGCATTATCTGGGCATAGAAGACAAGCTGCCCATGAGCCATCAGTGTGTCCCTTTGGCCAAAAGGCCCATGGTGTTCTGGGGTGCATTAGGCAGAGCAGAGCAAGCAGGTCAAGGGAGGTGATCCTGTCCCTCTGCTGTGCCCTGGTGAGGCACATCTGGAGTGCTGTGTCCAGTTCTGTCTCCTTGGTACAAGAGGGATGCAGATTCCTGGAGCATTCAGACAGAGGTCTATGAAGATGATTAAGGGGCTGGAGTATCTCTTATGAGGTCAGGCTGAGGGAGCTGAGCCTGTTCAGCCTTCAGAAGAGATGACTGAGAGAAGACTTCATCATCATCTATAAGAATCTGATGAAAGGAGAGTGGCAAGAGGATGGGGCCAGGCTCTTCTTGGTGGTGCCAAGCAGTAGGACAAGATGCAATGGGCAGAAACTGATGCTCAGAAAGCTTCCACCTGAATACAAACACTAACTTATTTACTGTGCAGTGGCTACACACTGGAAGAGCTTGCCCAGAGAGGGTGTGGAATCTCCTTCAGTGGAGATACTCAAGAACTGTCTGGATGCAATCCTGTGCCATGTGCTTTAGGATGACCTGCTTGAGCAGAGGTTGGGCCAGATGTCCCACTGTGGTCCCTCCCAACTTTAATCATTCTGTGATCTTCTGCCTGGTTAGTCCTTGACATGACATAGGCACAGGAGCAGGTATTTTGTTGGCTCCCGATCTCTGTCTGTGGCCTACAGCAGATTAATCTCCTCAAGACTGAAGCTGTTTCTTTATGAGTTCAGCCTTTTATCTATTCAGATCACATGGATGCTGTACAGGTGATTGGACTGTCTTCCATGCTTAGTCTCTCGTCTTGTGAAATTTTACAATTATCTGAACCTACAAGTGAGCATGGCTGCTCACTTACCAGCATGAATTACTTGATAAAAATAGAAGCACGTATACTGTAGCAGCAGCTACTGAAACTTAATTCCATTGCATTGACTGGGCTTAACTGGAGGGGATTTGTTGGAAGACTGTAACAGTTGTATTTTAGTTAGTTTACAGAAGTAAATTTTCTCTCTGCTCACTTCTTGTCCTTTTTTTTTTTTTTTCTTTTCTTTAACCTCCCTCAACTTCTGCCTCAGACACCAGCATACAGCTGGTACCACAAAACCTGAAGCCGGGCAGAACTGAAGTTCCCATGCTAATAAAGGATTTCCAGGGGGTCAGCTGTGCTCTGCCACAGTCTCTGCAGCTGACTGTGTGTAAGTGTGCAGATGATGGTGTGTGCCAGGAGAAGTTTGTCGGCGCCAAGTCGGTGGGTCTGGGACCAGCAGCAGTTGCGCTAATCATCTTGGCATTTTTACTTTTGCTGCGTAAGTAACTATTTCATATTATCTCAGAAGCACTGCAGATGTGGTCTGCAAAGCATCAGGAAAGAAACAGTCCAGCTCCCAGGTTTTATCATCTTCATACATTCTGTGTAAACTTTTAGTCTTGTGGGAAGTCATGGCAGATCCCCAGCTAATTTTGGTCATATCAGCACTTCACCCTCAAAGGATTTCAAGCTGTTAATTTCAAAATTAATATGAACAACTTTTAATATTTGTTTATGGTGCAGTAAATACAAGTGGGGAAGCAGTGAGGAATGCTTTTGGTATTCTGAGATGTCCCCAGGTGAACCCTAACTCTTCCTGCTCAAACCACAGCACATTCTCCACTCTTTTGTGTCACTGCAGATTCACTGCCTTGCTCAGAGCAGTATGTGACATTGTCCTTTGGTGAGATAAAAGAAAAATAAGAATATTTGTAATTATGGTGTGCCCAGGTGCAGCAGTGCTGCATTTAAACTCCCAATGGTTTGTTGCTTGTGCTGGCAGCAATCTAACTGTGATAAAACAAAGTTCATGCCACAGGAATAATATTCTCTGCTTCTGAAACTGGGTTATTCTGAGTCCCCCAGGCAACACTCTAGGCATGTCAAAGGAGTGGTGAGGTGGAGTTTACATGATGTTACATGTTGTTATCTAGCAGTAAAAGAGGAGGAGTTAGAAATGCTGAGATTGTACAGTGATAGCCAGGGCTTGGAATTGGTATATGAGATCTTTGATAGAAGTATGGTCACATACATGTGTGGCCATCTGCAGGATTCAGGCCCTGATGTGTTAGTTGTCAGTTTGCTCTCTAGGACAATGGTCTTGGCATATGCTTCTAGGAAATGCATTGCATATTTGAGAGCCTGTCTTCAATCCTTGCCAGCTCTCATACTGATAATACATTGAAAATACATTTGGGTGTAGGAGCTGGCCAAACTCACAGTGGCTGTAAGTATGCTAGGATCCTAATAACCACACTGTTAATGACAAACTTCTGTTTCCCTACAGTGGTTCCACTGTTGCTGCTGCTGTGCCCTGGTGGCTTGGGAGCAAAGGGATTTGGTGGAGCAAAGACATTTGCTGACATACCAGACCACAGTGAAGCGATGTTGCGTCAGTGGAACAGTGAAGGAGCAGCTCCTGAGGAGAAGGCACGTATCCCTAACACCCCTTCTCTTTGATTTCTATCCCAGTGTTCAGTTTGCCACCTGGGGCCTCTTCCACTCTACAGGCAGATATTTCAGAATTCTACAACAGATTTTAACAGCATGTGAACATTAATTAAAATTTACCCTGTGAGGCTCAGTGAAGGACGTGTAGGAGATGACTTCTACCGGCAGCTGTAGAAAAAGCAACCATAGCACTTAAATCCCAAAGTATAGGGAAAGCAATCAAGCAAATGTTGATCATATCTGAGCAGAAGATAGGACTGTGGGAAAGGCTTTGAACTAATAGAGAGTGAAACATTAGCATTTGCAGGCCTGGAATGCTCTGCACCCCTTTGGGAGCATGATAAAGCAGCAAAATAATGGGTTATAATGCTGGGCTTCCCTTCATTGGTTTAAAGTTTCAGACTGTTTTAAATTAATTCCCTGTGTATTTTCTTTCTCAAACAGAGGAAATTCCATAGTAAAAAAGAAAAAGGCAGAAAAAGGTGCAAATCTGCAGAGGGAACAGTAAATACCAAGAGAAGTTTGCTCTTTGTTGTTATGCTACAAAATAAGGTTTTCAAAAAAAGGGCATGACCGTGACATGCTTTTGCACGGTAACAGAAACAGAAGGTAAAAGACTTTGATTTAAGGCCAATGCTCACATCAAATCCTTGTTGAAAGATAATTAACAAGAAAGCCAAACTACTAGGAAAAAAAGAAAGGCCAGGAAGCACCATAGAGGTGGCAGGCAGTGCATATTTTCCCACTTTGTGTCTGAGGAAAACTGAGCAGTTTTTCTTGGAGCAGCTGAGCTCCTGAGAGTTTTGCAAGCCTTTTTTGGTGGGGCTTTTTTTGTTTTGTTTTTCTTTATTTTCAATCCTCTGAATTTCAAGAAAACAATGATCTATAGAATTATCCCCATGAACCTTCTTGGCAGTAAATTTGTGGAAGCTGCACCCTGTCTTAGGAGGCCTTTTACTCTTTGCAGCAACATGTACAAGTGCAAATTCAAACAAGTCGTAAGGCAGCACCCTCCCTGTTCCCACCCAGCCCCACTGCTGGTTTGGTGAGTTCCATGTGCTAGACTGCAAAGCTTTCATGTCACATCTTAATTTGTCTTATTTATATAGCCAGTGCTAAGCTTCATTCCACCCACTGCACTTGGGAACTTGAAAGGAGCAGCAGCAGTAGGAGCAGCAGGAGCAGCAGCAGGAGGAGCAGCAGCAGCAGCAGGAATGAGTGGACAAGAAGTTCTAATAGGAGCAGGCAGCTCTGCCTCTCACGTAGGAGAGCATCACAGCACTACTACCAGGGAAAGATGGGAAGAGCAAAGGCATCTTCATTCAGCTGGTGACTATGGAGCCATCATGGCAGCTGGAGCAGCTGAAGGCATGGCAGGTGTAGACGGCAAGACAGTCATGTCTGGAGGAGGAGTTGCTGTGGGAGCGGCAGGAGCCATGAATGAAGAATTCCTAAGAGACTACTTCAACGATGTAAGCATATGGCCCAAAAATAACAGCATTGTGATGTTTGCACTTGGCATTGTGAAATATCGTTCATGTTATGACAGAAAGAGATGAGTAGATATGTAGATATAAACAGTCCTGATATTGTGCGTGTGGAGTTGGGGGCATTAAGGATTTTTGGATTAGCCACACATGTGGTACTTGGAATGTGACAATGCTCAGTCTTCTAGCACTGAATGCTTGCAAGGTGTCACACAAATACACCTTTCTCTCAAGGAAGGTATTTGTGGATGGGATCCAGAATGTTCAGCAATAGCAAAGGAGCGCATTGCCCAGGAAAAAGCCCTGAGAAAGACTGTATGATCTAAATCTCAGGGATTTAAGAACATGAAACTGGTCTCTAGGGAGGCACCTGTGATTCATCATGAATCACAGCTCCAAACTTTACCACGGAGCAGGTTTTTGAAAGATAAGCCAAAGATGTCACACACCAGTGGGTGGGGCTGTATTTTCAAAGTAGCTGATGCAGTAAGTGGTGCTGACTTGTCTATTTGCCCAGCAGCCTGAGTAAAGGGCCATTCATCAAAAGGTGTATGAGGCATGTGTTGCAGTCCCGTTCCTTTTTTATTTTTTACTGACCCGTTGGTTAGTAGGTTGTTCCTACTTGTTGAAGCTATTTCTCTTCATGTTATGCACATTGTTAGTCCTTTGGCTGATGAGCTCCTTGTAGTGAAAGTTTGACTTCCATTCACCATCACCTGTACAAACAAAACATATTCACACCCTACAGCTGGCAGCTGATGTGGTTTTGCCAGGGAATAGCTGTGCAGATTTGAATCACCACCTCAGGCCAGGGAAGGATTTGAGCTTTAGGTGCTTTTATGTCTCAGAGTGCTCTAGCTACTGGTCTCCAGCGTGAACAGATGCAACAATAGCAATCTCCTTTTCTTCCACTCTTTGTGACATACCTTAAGCATAACTGCCTGATGAAGTCTTCAGAAGGGAAGTCATACTCAATATCCACACAACTTCTTGGAGGCTAAAATATCTCAGATTAGGGGTGAGGAAACAGAAAAGTAACCAAACCAAATAGTTTCAGCTGATTTTTGTGGCAGAATCTTGGGTTGTGTACCTACTTCCAGGATCAAATGCAGTTAAAACATGCAGAGTCAAATTGAGTCTGGATATATAACACATTACACAGATGCCTGAGCTAATTTGCAGTCCGGAATTTCAGATGTGGCAGAAAGGTGGTTCTGAGCACAAGCCAGGAGCCATATTAGATAAAGCTGGTTCAGCAGGTCCAGAGGATTTGGCTGCCTTCACTTTTGGATCTGGAGCTGATGCAAACACATACACAGAGATTTGTGCCAGCACTGCAGCAGCTCCGTGGCAGACACTGCTTTCAGACTGAGCTGACCCTGTATGCACTGTAGCCAGAACTCCTGAGCCCTCCTTGTTGCCAGGTTGCCTGCATGGAGCCTAAGAATTTACATGATGAACTATGCATCCATGCTTTACCAAGCCATTTAACTTATTGATTTCTTTCCTGTTGGGCATCCTGGATGTGATCCTGTAGTCTGCGCTAGTGAAAAGGGCCATGGTAGGTAGTAACATGTCAGCTTGTACTCAGTAAATGTTTCTTTAAATGTTAGGGTACCATCAGAAATGGTCTTGGTGCTCTCCCACAAAAACCTTAGTTAGAGGTGAAGTTCAGTCACTGAAGTAAAACAGTTTCTTCATGAATATGGAGCAATGTCACAAGTAGTACATTTACTGGAAGGAGCAGCAACAGATGGTGATGGTATCCAAATCTTAATTATAATCTCAGATTTTTCTTCATATCAAGGGTACTGTCAAGTTCAGACTAATTTCAAAAAAGCAAAAAAATATGTTAGGTACAGCCCTTGTTTCATTGACAGTTTCTGTGGGATCAGCTAAATTTTTTATTACAACCTTTTTGTCTAAGTATTTCTGATTTTTCAAAATTACTAAGTTCAGAGCTGGCATTAATGAACTCTTGCTTGTTTTTGTTTCTGTCTGCAGAAAGCTGTCTCTTTTGCGGATGAAGATGAGGAGCAAGCTGCAAAAGACTGTCTCCTGGTTTATTCCCAGGGAGAATCAGGCTCCCCACACGGCTCCGTTGGCTGCTGCAGCTTTATTGAGGGGGACCTTGATGACCATTTTCTTGATGATTTAGGAGAAAAGTTTAAGACTCTAGCAGAAATATGTATAGGTAGACAGATCAATATGAAAGAAGGCGGCTACAAGAATGAATCAGGTTTTGGTCTTAGTGAAGCAAAGTCACAGTTCTTAGATCAGCAAAATGCTTCCACCTCTGAACAAACCTTTGCCTCAGGCAGTCGTTTCCAGTCTGCCCCACCCATGCACACAGGCAGTGGAGCAGGAGAAAGCACCCTGTCCAAGGAGGTGGTCACAGAAACAACCTTTTCATCATCCCATTCGGGGCAGCACAGTGCCCGGCAGCTCCCCGCAGGCCATGCAGAGAGCAGTGTCTCCATGATGGAAACATCCTACTCTGTGGGGGCTCCTGCCCGCTCAGCCCCTGTCTTTTTAGACCCCCAGTTTAAGGAGAATGTAGTGGTGACAGAGAGAGTGCTGGCACCTGCATCGAGCATTCAGGGCATGGTGAAAATCCCAGACCTGCCGCATGGGAGTAATGTGGTGGTTACAGAAAGGATGGTGAAGTCAGCAGGGGCAGGGCCAGGAACAGCCCTGGCAGTTCAGGATCTCCCTGACTCACAGTACGTGGTGGTGAGGGAGCGGGAGAGGGTGCTGGTGCCTGCTGCAGAGCAGGGCTCCCTCAGCTTCCCCACGTCCACAGAGGAGCGCAGCACGGTGCTGAGTGAAAGGGTGGTGACAGCCTCGGGGCTGCAGAGCAGAGCTGAGCAGGCAGCAGGTGCCAGCTCAGGAAGGCAAGAGCATGCTCTGATCACAGAGTCCCCACTTAACCTGATGGGCTCCGACTTACAAGGGCCACCCTCTGCCAGTGCCACACTGAGCAAGTCTTCCAGGGTCACCAAGTACAGCACAGTGCAGTACACTCGCTCCTAGCCTGGCTCCTTGCAGGGCTGGCAGTGCCCAGCACCCTTCTGTCTGCATGCATCCTGCCTCGGGCTTTTCCATGACATCCAAATTTGCTGGAGCCTCCAGAGTGACATGTACTCATTTGCACTAGTTTGTATAAATATGGATTGTACAACCAGGAAGCAAGTAAGGAAAACTGGTGTTATGCTACACTGGCAAGGATGCTTTTGAAGTGGAAAGATAGGAGAAATACTCTTTTTTTCACTGGTTTGCTATTTTTGTTATTGCTTTTTATTACACAGATAGTGTAAAACTACCACATAACCAGAGCTACCTAATTATGGGAAAACAGGCAAAAAGTATCCAGTCTAGTGATGGATAGTACCCTGCAAAGCACAAGTAAAGTTATTAAACTGCTATTGAGTATATCTGAAGTCTCCACTGAGGAGAGTCAGTTTCTCATTGTCTGTTTGTCATTGCATTGTGGGCCATGGCAGCTCCTCCTGAGCCTTGCTAAGAAATCCCCTGAGAAGCCCAGGCCACCAAAGCTAGTATACTTTCAGGCCAGGGGTGTGTTGATCTCCTGAAGGGATGTCACAATTTCAGGTTATCAGAATTTGTAACTTAAGCAATCAGTGCTTGCATGTTACCACAGTAGTTAAAGAAGGGAAGTAGTAAAAAAGCTGAGAACTGCAATTTTTTATTACCTCAGTCTAGAAGTTCCATTACTTGGTGTGGGTCTACACTGACACAGACAAGTAAGCATTTGCATTGTGTACATTTTCCACTTCATTTAACTTGTGAAAAACAGCCGAGGCTTGCCTTAGCCTTAGAGCCAGAGATTCACTTAGTGGCTTTGTCAGCAAAGTTTATGGCCCTTTGTCATCTGTAGGATTTGATTTACAGGTGTGAGTTCACAGACACAGGAATCAACCTTGTGTATGTATGGCTCCACTAGTTTCAGTACCAGAGCCCATAGTGCTGTGTAATAACAGCTTCCCTTGGCTGTGGCAAGACAAGAGGAAGCTCCTTGTAGCTCTGCAACATTTGAGTTTGCTTTCCTTGAAGTTTATGTGGTAAAAGCAGGAGACAGTACAGCACTGTTTGGCAATATGTATATATGCACATGTAAATATTTGTATGCCATTTGGAACATTCTGAAGTTAATTTTATACAGGAAAAAATGTCTTACACTCCTTAATGTTTTCTCAGAGTAGAATTATTTTAGGTGAGGCACAGGTACCATGTGTATCTCATACCTGTGAAATCAGCAAGTTGGTCATAAGGTAATGCAGATCCCGTGGATCTGCAGAACTTTCAGGTTGTCTCCATCTCCTGGAGTTTTCATGCAGCTACAATGTTATATTTTCCAATGGTGTGTTCTGCCTTTGACTAGAAATGGCTCTCGCTGTGTTTAGTTTTACTAATAGTAAAAAAAAAAGTTGCTTCAAAAACATAAATACACAAACTAGGAACCATGACTGTGCTCAGCTGTGACAGATGGGCCATTACATAAGTGGAGTAGTATTTCCAAACATATCAAACTGCTTGCTTGCTTGGACCTCCTGGTTATTTGTCTCTTACACTACATTTTTAAAATATATGTATTTATTTCTAAGCAAGCCTGTAAGTCCAAATGATCATCACTTTT
This sequence comes from Erithacus rubecula, assembly GCF_903797595.1. Classification (NCBI taxonomy): domain Eukaryota; kingdom Metazoa; phylum Chordata; class Aves; order Passeriformes; family Muscicapidae; genus Erithacus; species Erithacus rubecula. The sequence goes on from NC_136689.1 coordinate 105,578,435, forward strand.
CTGACTTTCTATTAGAGTATCTTTGTGGTTTTATACAATCTCAAAATAAAGAACTCTACTGTATTTTTTAAATTCTTCATTCAAACAGCTACCCCCTACCTGGCTTTCCTACTGCAAATAAAGAGTTTAAAGATAAACTGAGGACTGAGGTTTGCCAAACAGCCTCAAAGAATATCTGAAAAATGCAGATGTATAAAAAGTTGGTGTCCTGCTGTGAATTAAAGGTTTTGATAAAAATGTGTATTCTGCCTTGTTGTTAAGTGCACTAAACTCTGTACTAATTTGATGCAAGAGAACAGTATCTCCTCTGTAGATTTACTGGGCTTTGAGTCAAATCCTTCAAATCAGTGTATGCTTCCAGACAACCTGGCATAAAACAGTCTTGGTTTTATAACATGTTAAAACATGCAGTTGTTAACATCCAGAAGAAGATGTAAGAGTGTAATGTTTGTATATAAACTTCTTTCACATACCTGCTTGTACAGAGTCTATTTGAATAGATTCATTAAGAGCAAGTCTCCATTATTTGGCTTAGTCTTGTACTGAGGCTGCAGCTGCTATCAGCATATCAGCATGTGTCAATGCTGGCAGGGCATCCATCAGATTATGTCACTCACTTTTAATGGAGCTATGTTTTGTAAACGATAGTGACTGGTGGGAGGAATGTACAGACCCAAATTTATGGAAGTTCGTGGTTAGCATCTAGATAACCCCGAGAGGGGGACTAGCCCCAGACACTTATCTTTGTGAGAGATGCCTTGTTGTGACTTCAAAAGGAAAAGCAAAGTCTGTAATTTTCTTATCTAAGAATAACAGAGCACAGTTATGCTGAAATGCCAGCATGACAGGGATTATATCCATGCTGTTCTTCTGTGATTTGTGTTACCTGTGAATCCCTGCTAAGTATGTTGGACTCCATGAGTATGAGCTAGCCTGCCACAACAAGGATGCAGCCTGTGTCCTGGATAACCACAAGGAAGAATTTTTGCCATCCCTATGTGTGTACTTGGCGCTAGGTTAGACTTCACAAGACAGTACAATCTTTTCCAGGCTCCATTCTTTCCTGGGAATTTGATCATAGTCCCCCATCAAAGGTTTAAGGCTTGTCAGGGTTATCAGCAGTAAATCAGTCTTTAAAAGTTAAGTAAATCAGCTGCTATCCCTAGGAGAATGATGATAAGTGTTTATGGCCTTGAGGCATCTCAAAAATGCATCACTCCTTCAGCATGCACTGCAGTGGTGGAGCTGGTGCTGCTGGCTGTCTCCTCTTCTAGCCCCTTCTTCCTGGTGTCCTTTGAGCTTCCAGGGAGCTCAGAGTGCATTGCAGCCATCTGTCCTTCTGACTTTGTGTGCAGGAAGGTTGGCCCCTGCCTGCTGCTAGTGCAGGCTTTCAAAGCACATACAGTTTGCACTGTTTCAAGGTAGCTTTTCAAGGCCCAAGTGCATGGAGAAGCAAGGCATTGGGGGCTACTGAACACACAGAAATGGCTTTCAGACATGGGAAAACCTGAGAGCCCTGTTAGGAAAACCTTCTTCCACAGGTATCTTTGCTGTTGCTACGAAGATGGGATGCTGGATGGCAAGGACTTTTGGCATGATCTGGGAGAGGCTTGGTGTCAGCAGGACAGTGCTCACGTGAGGCAAAATGATGGGTTAAGATGACTGGATGACGAGAAATGGTGTTCTGCTTTCCCTGCATCGACAGCAGTCACTGAATTTAAAAAAAATTACATGGAGCAGGGCCCTGATTGCCCAATAAGCCATTCCCAGTGCCCCAACCCTCTGATGTGACTAGTGAGAGTCACTGCAGGAAACAAAGGCACTAATGTAGCCAGTGTGACTCTTGAACCACACAAAGTGATTGCATTCTCCAGCTCCCAGTTTCTCCTTGTGGCTTCACCCCAGGAGCCAGCACTGCAGGTGGTCAGGTCTCCCCAGTACATCATATGGCTCAGCACCTTGGCAACCAAAAATAAAACTCAGGGCTGGATACCTGTTCCCTATTGTGTGGGGCTGGTACGTAGGGAAATTATCCTCATTTTTACAGCTACCTATTTGTGAAGCCACACAGGTATAGTGAAAGGGGGCATGACAGTGGAGCCCACAGCTGAAAATTGTGTCTTTATGTAATTCTAAGCAAATTTTTTACATGCCAAATGGTGAAACTTCCAACATTATGTTGCATTAGTTAGGGAAGCCCAGGGAGAGAGGGATTCACACTGTGCAGATGTTCCCTCCACTTAGTTTAATATTTTTGGTGAGTTACTGATGTGTAGGGAGTGGTACCACTGGTTTTAAAACTGCCCTGAAACTGTATTGCCTTGAAATGCATGACAGAAAGTGTCTTCAGCCATATGGTAGGAGTGCATCCAGAAGGTGCTGTGGACATGCTGGGGGAAAGCTACATGACAAAGTTTGTCCTGCTGGGTGCTGGGGAAGCAGGACGGTTTATAGCCTTCCTCAGCTCCAAGCTGGTTTCTGACCTACGTTTCAAGTGTTTCATCAGACTATTTCTCTTAGATCTATTATCTGCTATTTGCTAGAGCAAACAGAACTCCGAGATACCACGTCACAATGATTACGCAAAAACCCAGCATTGATTCCCTGGATAATGATTATCCAAGATCTTTGGAATGTGGCTAAAGTTTAAACCCTGGGGGAGAGCAGGAGTTTGAGCAGACAGTGCTGGTAGCAGCTGACAGGTGTCCCTCAGGCCTTGAATCCAGCCTCCCTAGCAGCTGTGGGACATGGGATGGTGGCAGACACTGGGAGCAGCTAAGAGCAGTGACATGGCACTGTGCAATAGGAGGGCACAAACCCTGGGCTGGGTACCAGGAACAGAGCTGTGATAGCTCAGAACAACCTCCATCCCAGCTGGGTGGTTTTGCCACCTTCTCTTGCCACTCACTCTGGTCAAGCTGGTGCCTTCCTTGCTTCCCTAGATTTCTTTACCTTATAAAAAGCTCTCAGGTCCCTCTCTAAGGCAGATTTACTTTATATTATTATTATTATTATTTATTATTATTATTATTTTATCTAAGTATTACTAGTTACTTCTTTCTTGAAAATAAGACTAAAAGCAGAGTTTCCAACTAGAAGGAATTGTGTACTTACAGCATCAGCTTTATGATGGAGCCAAATTATGTCTCCCAGGTGTTGCATCTCACCTGGTCTATAATACACCTGTCAGTGGCACTTCTAGTACTGATGGGGAGATTTGCCCTGTGTGCTATTTTGTTATTTATCAATCTGCATTACACTTCTGTAACCAGCAAGCTTGATTTTTGCAAGAGCAGAAAATACAAGAAACCTCTCACACCCTTTTTGAATCAGAGCCCTAGGAGAGGTACTGTCAAAATAATAGGTCTGTTAATGAAAAAAGTTTCATTGTCATCCATCCTAGCTTGGTTTTGTGGGAAAGAGGTGGGAGACATGAAATACAGATCCATACAAATACTTGATTTTTCATAGTCCTGGTAGCTTAAAACTCCCTATACTCTGCCTTACTGTAATAAAACTTTTTTCCCTTACACAAACAAATCAAACTGTATCAGTCAGGGTTCTGTTCAGGCATCTCTTTAAGCAAGCAAGCAAATTACACTTAGCATCAAATGGGTAAAAAAATGCTTCAAATGGCCTTTTCCAGGTGATGCTAGTAGAATTGGTTAGTAGTTGAGCTTCCTGCATTTTGGATAAATGGCTGTCACCTGGGGCAGATGAAATCCTTACTAAAGTAGGTAAACAAGCTGGAACAGATCTCAAGGACGTGTCCTGAACCAGGAGCACAGGGGTCATACTCACACCCCTGTTCTTTGAATTAATGAGCATTTAAATATTTGATACCATGTGAAGCAAGTCCAAACAGAGTGACCTTACAGCACCTTTGATATTAATTAGGATGTTCTTATCAAAGAAAGAACAACTTAAATAGAGTCAACTGTCATTATAAACTCTGATAAATTTCCTGGCTCACTCTGCTTGTGTTACTTCAAAAGATTAGTTCAAAACATTTGTGAGACACACAGGATTTTTTTTTTTCAAGATAGAGTTAAAACAAGAAAAAAAATTAGCTGCCTTTTCCACTGTGTTCTTTTTTCAAATTCAAGAAAGTTCCTGCAAGCCAGGGTCAAATTAAAAGAAGATACAAAAACACAGTAATAGGAGCTGGGAAAGCAGCAGTAGTAAAATTTGACTTGTAAATCAATCCAGGTCAGTATAGAAGTATAGTTGGCTGTTTAAGGATTAAGGAAGTCTTCTGAAGGAGGTATTTAAGCAAACATTCTGGTTAAAAAATCATGATCTTTCAAGGTACCCACTAACACACTTAAAACAGGTATTTAAGTGTATAATTTATCAAAGATCTCACTCTTTAGTGTGATCCCCTTCCTAAAAATCACACTGATAACTTATAGTGCATTCTGGCATCCCACTGCTTTTGGCTGGGATAGAATTAATTTTCTTCATAAAACTCTTTTGGTGCTGCTTTTCCTTTATGACCAGAGCAATCTTGCAAACACAGGGATGGGTTAGTTATTGCTGAACAGCACTTGCAAAGTGTTGATGCCTTTATTGCTGCTCACATTGTCCTGTCAGGATGGGGGAAGGCAGGGAAGGGACTGAGCCAGGACACTGCATGCACATTGCAAAATCCAAAGGGAAGGGCAGAGCATGATGCTGTACCAGAGTGTCTTCCCGTATTTCTCAGATATCTTATTTGGGTTTTTCACTGAGAAGGAGTATTCTGACCTATGACAAAAGAAGAATACTTTTGAAGCACATGATTGGAAAAAAATGTTCTTAATGCAATGTAGTCTGAGGAGCAATAAAAATAATTTGAGGTAGAAAGCCTCCAAGCAGTGAGGTTCTGCAGTAAACACAATTTGAGGCACTCTTACTGCATCAGCTGAAGTTTGAGATTAGCATAAAAGGACAATGTGATAAAATATGTGTCACAATATCATGTGGAAGAAGTTGTTACTTTTTAAATTGTTTCTGGAAGATAATGTGCTGAATATACTCCTCAGTCTGAGTTTACAAATTTATCGTCTGTGTGTTAGGGAATGAGGAATGTTTGCTGCACTGGAAGGAATTTGTACCACAAATAAATCAGCAATTAGTACCACCAGGGTTCATTTCAGAGAGAGCCTCCTTTGGGAGGCCCTGCCCCTCAGATAACCCCTCTGTTTCTCTCCCACATCTACCTTTTCCTGCTGTGGTCCACAGCCAGATTAAAGGATCAACAGGAATCTAAATACTCCACAGTGCTGCCTACTCAGCCAGCAGACTGGGTGGGTTTTGTTTAGAGAAGTTGGAGTTTGACAATAACTATCTAAGTGCATTAAGTTTTTCTGCAGAGCATTAGGAAAAAAAAATCCTAATTTCTTTCAAAAGGGAAGGGAAATGGAAATCTGCCTTCAGCATATAATTTGTTTACTTTGGTAACAGAATGATTTTTTGGGTGGGATTTTTTTATTATGCCTGGCTCTGTCTGCCACCACAGATAGGTTTCTGTATCACAGCAACAGAGTAATGGCTGACATTTTTCCTGGTGTCAATGAAAAGAAAATAAAAGAATTGGGTTGTTATCTTTATTACCAACAGATGACCAGCTGCTTCCAAGAGGCACCAAAGGCATAATGCATTTCACAAAGCAGAACCATTAAATCTTTCCTTCATGGAATTATGGAATTGTTGGGGTTGTAAAGGCTCTCTAGAGATCATCTACTCCAACCCCCCTGGCAAGGCAGGATCACCTAGAGTAGGTTACACAAGAATGTGTCCAAATGTGCTTTGCATCTCTCCAGAGAGGGAGATTCCATGATTTCCCTGGGCACCTGTTCCAGTGCTCTGCCACCCTCAACAGAAAGAGGTTCCTCCTCATGTTGAGGTGAAATGTCATGAGTGTTAGTTTATGGCTATTACTCCTTGTCCTGTGTCTGGGCACTGAGAAGGGTCTGGCACCATCCTCTTGACATATGTGTTTAAGATACTTATATGGATTAATGAATAGGCGAGCAGGTCCAGCTCCCACACTCTCTCCTCATAAGAGAGATGCTCCAAAATCATCTTTGTGACTCTCACTGGACCCTGTCCAGTAGCTCCTTGTTTCTCTGGTATTGAGGAGTTCAGAACTAGCACAGCATTCCAGATGTGGCCTCACTAGGGCCGACCAGAGGGGGATCATCTCCCTTAACCTGCTGGCCACACTCTTCCCAATGCGCCCCAGGATTCCTTTGGCCCTTTTGTGCAGGAAAGCTCCTGCCCCACTGCGTCGGAACCAAAACCAACCCCACAAAAACACCAAGGAGAAGTATTTTTCCTGGAATCGGCTGAGAGCTGTTCCCGGGGCCGGCAGGTGGCAGCCCGTGACCGCGTGTCTCCCGTGCCCGGGGATGCGGAGGCGCAGCCCAGCCGGGATGCGGGAGGCTCACACGGGAGCGGGATACCGCGGACACCTCTGCCAGGGACGGGCAGAACCGCCCTGACACCGCACACGGCTCTGGGCGAGACCCCGCCAGCCTCGCTGCGTCCGAAAGGTTTCTGGTTCCGGTACAAGCACATCGTCAGTGGCATTAAAATGTGACCGGCTGGGCTCAGCAAAGCCCATGGGAACAAAGGACAAGGTCCTGGACTGCAATACAGCCTCTCTCTTCTAGTGCTTCCTTTCATGTAGGTAACAAATCCCTTCCACATAGTAATGATTTTTTCCAGCTTTTTCATTGATCTCTTAAATAGGATGTTCTCTGGCAACATACCAACACATTCCTCCTCTCAAAAGACCAACCCCTTAAGACTCTCTTAGGGCATTTTTCTTTCAGAAGTTTTGACGCATGCTGCAATAAAAAGAGAAACAATACACAACCTGATTAATAGAACTGCAGCTAACAAACAGTGCCCTGAGGGATCAGCACTCTAATCATCATGTTATGCCAGAGCAGTATCTCCATCCCCATTTCTATCACTCTTTTTCTTCTCAGCTTTGCACAGTTTTAACCTGATATAACTCTACCCTGGGCTTGTACAGGTGGTGAGTCAAGTTACAGAAAGAGACAAAAAAGCATCCCAGCACCGCAGTTCACTGTATGGTGGTTTCTGCATGGCTATCACTCTAAGCCAAAAGGATCAACCTATAAATTACATCTTTAGAAAGGGACCTGTTATGGATGATGATTTTTTTGTTTTAATCAGCAAAAATTAGGAAGCGGTTGATAAAAAATAATTGCACAACACAGCACAGGATGTCCCCTTGGAAAAAGAAAAATCTTGTTACGCACTTTACAATAGTGTATGCTTTCCACCCCTTTTCCCTGTCCATGCTTTGTAGTTTTTCCACAGAAAGCAGTTTTTCTACCATCACTGTTTCTTTGGTTTTCCACCTAACTATTCTGGAAAATTTGAAAGAGGAAACGAAACTAGAGTCAAGACTAGACCCTTTTTGCCATGAAGGCACTGTTTACTCCATCAGGGTTCTCTTGGTAGTTTCCTCAACATCTAGACAAGGACACCATGACAGGGTCCAGAAATTTCTTTTTCTTGTGTGCCTGGCATGAGAGGCAAGTGTCATTCTGATGGGAGTTTCTGTAAATCACATCAGTCACATATGTAATGACAAGGTGAGGAATGAATTAGTCATCCTGTCATAACTCAATAGTCTGGCAAACAGCAAGCCTGACATAGTCCTAGTAATTTATTTTTCATGGGTACAAGCAATTTAGTTTTGATAACTCTGGTTAAAGTTGCAGTTTAGACTGTGGATGACTAATTACAAAAACAGCAGGATGTCTGTAGGAATGAAAAGAGAATGCTCTCTATTTTTGAAAAGTATTTCTCTTTCTTCCAGAATTACTTGAGAAGAAGGGGTCCTACCTGATAGTAGGCAAAAATATTTTTTTCCTTTTTTCTTTTTTTTTTTTTTATCCCCAAAAGCATGCTGCTTATGGGGTCAGCAATCACAGGCTATATATCACAGCTCAGAAGTACAAGCTGGTTCATCTGCCTGCTCACTTTTCTGGTTTCTACCATCTCCACATGGCAAGTTCTTCCAGGCCCTTAGTTCTGGAGTGGCCCATGGGCGCTGTCATGGTGAAGTCAATGAAATTCAGATTGAAATTTAAAAAAAAAAACCTGTGTCTCATATCCTAATTGATTTGGATGAGGGAAAAAAGGAAGTAACATCCTATCATCATCCTGGGTGCTGTGCCCAAACCTCAAGGGCGGCAAACACCTCCTGCAGTTTGCCAATTCTCTTCTTTGAGTCTGAAAGAGAGCCATAATATACATGGGGAAAATCTGTTCTGGTGTAAGAGCCACAAAGTGAATGTTTACCCTGTGTTTGAACAGCTGATTTACCCCAGCAAGAGGAGTTCCATTTTTGGACCCACTACTCTAGGCAGTAGATACTCTGCTCCAGCCACTGAGCTAAAACTGATCTTAGGGAGTACAGTGCCTATTTGGAAACAGCACATTTACCTCCAAGGAGAAATTACATGCAAAGCTACAGCAGAGTGGGTTGACAAGAGAATTAGACAAACTCTTCAGAAAAAAAGGACAGCGTGTATTCATTCCTTCTAAAATTGAGACCAGAAAAACCCAGTGCCTCCTTTGCAAAGAGCTCTGTAAGATGGGATGTCCAGCAAACAGTCTCGAGTAGGCACAGGGGCAGCACATATTTATTGTCAGCTACAATTTAAAACACAGAGACTGACTGAGAAAACCTTATTCCAGCCTCGCTTGTTCTTGAGTTACTGCTCCCCTTGGAGATTTTAGCATAAGACATTGAAAATACCAGTCCCCTGTAAAGCAGGTATATTGAACTGCCAACAGATTTGCTTTTCTATACATTGCTTTCTATTTCTGTGTTTTGTTTGTATGACAGTCTGTGGCCATCACTGTCTGAAAGTGTATCCTCTCTCCCTGCACATAGCCTTCCCTTCTGTTGTTTCTGCCAGTCTTATTTGTCACCATCCCTCCATGCCATTTTTACTTGAATTCATGCTAGGCAATTTCTCCAACAATCCCCCTTCCCTGCTGCTGTTAAATGCTTGGTTCATGTTCTTTCCTTCTGCTCAGTTTCAGAGATGGGTCTCCACAAAGCTCTGCCCTTCTTCTGCCTCCTGTTTTTTGCATGGTTCTTCCTGATGCAGATTTTCTACTTAAAATAATAAAATTTTTCCCTATGTAAGGAGGCCTTTGCTCCTCACACTTCTGTGAATGTACATGTTGTGTATTGCCACCTTCTCCTCACAGCTGACAAACTACATCCCCTTCCCAGACCTCTCCTTCCCTTTCTGTGTGCATTCCCAACATTAACCAGATATGCTGTTTCCTGGCTTTTCTGTGCCCTTTCCACTGTGTTCCCCCGAAAACCCACTCTAAATATTTTCTGCCCTTAACATTTAATTATTACCTCGGCTACTCAGGCTTGTGTCTTTCTCCCCTTTTTGATGCTGCTTGGCCTGTTTTGCTGAGGAGAATGGTACATATTAGCTTGGAAAAGAGAGAAAAAAATAGGGAATTCATCAGTGGAGGAAGCAAATGTGTAAATTCTGAAGGTTCTGCACTCTTTAAGCTGTTTTGTATACTCTTCCTGCTTTCTCCCAAAACAATTAATTCCAAAAGACTAGGGTAGGACTTTAGTTTCTGAGACCCCCCTGAGAACAGAGACCCTCGGGGTACTCCTGCAGGCAGAGCCCTCCCAGAGTGCAGAGGCTACCTGTGGAAAGTCCACTTTATCAGGACCCTGATCAGACCCTGAGGATAAAATCTCTGGAAGGGTGAGGCTGAGGCAGGAGCACAGAAGCTAAAGCTCAGTTCTCAAATAAGTAACTGAAATGTATAATTACACAAGAGCACTGAATAGAGGTTTCTGTTAATCTGTGATCCGATAATCTTCTTTCATTGCCACTTAGCAACAGAATTACAAACCGAGGATGGAAAGCCAGGTTGACTTAAAATTCCTCTCTTTGCTGGGCTGAGATGAAAAAGGGTCCCTCTCTGAGCAGGCACAACAGGTTTTCCAGCTACTGGGAACTGTGCCTTTCAGCACAATCTAAGTACAGACACCTGAATTTCAAGTTGCCTGAAGTACAGCTCAGTTGGGCAAATAACATTGTTTATAAGAATTGGTAAATTTTATTCACAGAAACACAAGATTAATCCACACATGCATGTCTACAGACTCCATTAAAATCATACATTTCAGAAGGGGGAATGGGGAAGAAGGGCCAAAACTGCTGCACTGGAAATTATTCTGAACTGGTGGGTCAAGCAGAAATTGTCCTATTTTTGAAAGATCCACAGTGCCACAGAGATGCTCAGGAGAGGTGCATGAGAGAGGTATTCTTTAGCAATGATCCCTACCCAGAGCCACTGGCCTGCATTGTCCTATCTTTGGGAGACATTTTGCACCCAACAGAGTGCCAGCATACCTGAGGCCTCTCTTAGGTTCAGCTATTTTCATAAACATCAGAAAAAGATAAATTTGGGTGCCTGCCACTATGCTCTTTATATCTCAACCTCTTCTTTCCATCTTCTTCTTACCTTTTTTTTTTTCTCCTTCTTTTTCATACCATTTTTCTTTTCCTGTTTTTCTTGACTACAGAGTTGAGCAGTCAGATAAGGCATCATCTTTTGCAGTGCTGCTGTGAGTCTGGGATGGAGAAACAGCTCAAAGACTTGCTGAAAGCTGCTTAAAAACCAGGCTCAGCCACATCTTGGAGTGCCTGGTGGGACTGTTTGGCCTGCTTGGCATTCAGCAGATTCTTCCATAGTCCAACTCCAATGCCTTTTTCTTTGTACAGGTCATGATCCCCAGAGACAAGACTCCTATAAAGACAGCTTCCTCCTACCTTGAGCAATTTGTTTCCTATACTGTGGAAAGGATGGGCTCCCATCCCAGTAGTGCTGCCCAGCAGCAGAGGAGAGAGGGGAGTTATTCCATCCAAAGGGCAGCAGACCCAAGGGTGCTGTTAAAATGAAAGTTTAAATTAATATTTACATTTAAAAGGATTGAATTTGCTTTGCTAAGTTTATCTTCAGTCAAGGACATGGTGTTTTTTTGTTTGATTTGTTTTTACAGTAGTGTTTTGCTCTGAAGCTGAGCAGCCAGGACTTGCCTATGCAGACCCATGCACCCTGTTTAAGAGAGGCTCTTTGTGCCACAACATGGCTCTGCTCCAGATTGCTGGAGTTCTTCATCCCTGACCAAACAAAACACAGTGGTAGGGGGCTGTCCAAGGGGCCTGCAGCTCTCCGTGGCTGCTGGGTATCCTGCCATGGGCCATGGGACTGTGTCCCCTCAGGAAGGAGCTGATCAGCAGGCAAAGAGGAAAGGTAGAATAGGACACTCTGCTCCCTCTTCTCTACTGCTTTGGATGGCTGTGTGCAAGGAACAGCCACTGGAGTTCTGGCTTTCAAGAAAGCCCAGGGAGTGGTTTCTCAAGGCAGTTGCACCTGTGCTGGTAGATGTTACCAGAGCACTTATGGACTTGTGTAGGAAATAAATCAACCATCCGTGGATGTATGCAGCACACAGTTGTGCTTGCACTTCAGGCAGAGAGGGTAAAAAGGCTCATAAGTAATGTATAACTCAGTGCTTTCTTGCACTGACATCTCCCAACTTCTGCATGGCAACCCTGGGTGTAAAAAAAAAGACAAATTGCTCAACAGAAAGGAGTGTGACTAGCAATTACACACTTCTGCTATTTGCAGCCTTCCTCACATAATGGCACAAAGAAAGAGCAAAATTAGTATGTGTTCCTCTTTTCTTGTGACTTTTTGTACTTCGTGGAGAAACTTCAATAGACTCATCAAGCTGATACTAATAAAAGATCTACAGAGTCAAATATTCCTCAGATAATAGTTGTGGGTTGGAGTTATTTGCTGTTTTTTCCCACCTCTGGCTATGCTTTCATCATTTTTCAAAGACTAAAGCACCTACTTGCTGAGCATCATCTTTAAAGTAAAAGCTGAAATTTACTTTTTCCTAGCCACCAGGAGCCCAACAGCTAATGATGTCAAGCTCATTGGAAATCATCAGTACAAAGCAGCAGCCAACAGTGTAGTGAGGTCTAATACTGAGGACAGAGGGAATCTTTTAAATTGCAAGGAGAGTAGAATAAAGAAAGTCATTCAGACTGCATTAGTCTTTTGTCCTCTGTTGAGGGAGAATGCCAGTTAACAAGGGTGCGTAAGGATTTTCATCTAACATTTTAAAGCCTTTTGAAGCATCCAAGCAACCCTAAGGACTTGGCTATTTGGCCACACTTGAGTTTGTTAAGGCAGAATGAGAACATAAAGTGTGGCAACTATTCTGTTAGGTGTGGACAAGCTGCTGGCCTCAATGCCTTCTCTGTCCTACATGAGAGGGATTAAAATTCTTTTGAATCACGCTTAGAGGAGAAAATCACAGAGATGAAGGGGATTAAATGAATTTAGTTTACCAGTACATATTTCCATAAGCTGGTTTCCAGTGACTCCAATATTATGGGCTGTGATGAACTTTCAGGAAGACATGGGATACTGTGCACTACATTGTGTAGTAGTGAAGGGACCATAGTGCTGCCCTACAAACAGGGAGGGCACTACCTGGTCTCCAGGATCAGATGTGGCTCTCAAATCAGCTCTGCATGAAGGCTGGAGTGACAAGGAGCAGGAGTGGTTTGGTCTGGGAACTACAGCTTAAAAGGGCAGTACAGCAATCACAGTTCATACCTGACCTCCACCCCGCATGGGAGTAGGAGAGAAATAATTCCCCAATAGCTCCATACTCATCCAGCACTGTGGAACATTTAATTTGCAGAGTGGGGTTTTTTTCATAAAATGCTTAAAATCACTCTGTAATTTTTTACAATCCAGGCTTGTAAAGCAAGCTGCTGGGAGTCAGGAATTCAAACTTCCTTCCTCTTGGACCTGAGTACAGGCAATAATATTTTTTTCTAACTAGCAGAGACCTAACTGGCTGCTGTAAACCAGCTACTGTTTCCCCACCTGCACACTACAAACTGTTTGACACTTAGAGGTCTGTTGGATAAGATGGTGGTTGTACTGCTTGAGTTTGTCTTAAAGACACAACAGCTTCTGCTTTGCTACGATTACTGACAAATCCAAAAAAACGTTGTGCACAGTCCAGAGACTGAACAGCTTCTCAGCAGTGGCATGTAGGGGCCTATATATTATGCAGGCCAAGAAAGTGAAGCTAAAGGCTCCCCAGAAAGAATATACACAAACACAGGGCAGGGATAAAATGTACCTGAACTGCAAAAAGCAGATTCCATAATAGCTGTGACTGTAGATCTAGAACAGTAGCACAACAGTCATAGATACAGCTAAGTTGTAGGCTCAGCTGATATTTATTTTATTTTTGTGGTACAGGATGTGTTCTGAACCTAGTTCAGAGATAGTGACAAAAGAAATTGCTATTTTTATCTGCAGCAAGTGTTGCATTGACCTATTCACAAGCTTGACTCTCTAAACCTGAGCATGTATCTGTTACGTGATTGGAATTCAGTCTCCCAGCTTGGTTGGCAGTAGGCAAAGGGGGATATAACCACAGAGGCTTAATCATGGAAAAATATACCCACATTGCTTTTGTCCATCTGTTTAAGCAGCAATCTGTGTTTGCCACTATGAAAGGCACACAGCAGTTCATGCAGAAAGCACACTGGAGAGCTTGTGAATTTACAAACACAAGGAAGATTTTTCTTTACAATGTACCAAGGTATAACAGCCAGTTAATCTCCTGTTGTCTCATGTACCCCACTGCATTTCAAGGTGTGTGAATCGTTTTTGTCTGTACAGCTCAGTGTATGGCTAACATGCTGAGAAGCACTACCTCAAAGCTTCTCCTATTTTATTTGGTATGCCTTCATCAAATACTTCCTACCTGGATCACACAGCTTGCTTTCACATCTGCTACAGGCAGAACTAGCAGGAACTTTTAGCAAAAGCTAAAAAATAGACAACCAGTGTCTTGTCTTAAATAGCTATTAACACTTTTCTTTTGCTGGTTCCACATCACAAAAGCCCTTGGGTTTTTCTCCCTGAGATGTTGTAGTATCTATTCTTGCCTTTAAAATTTGAAGAACAACAACAAAAAAAAGAAAAAAATTTAAAAAAAAAGGAAAGACATATGTTATTAATGCATTGTACATTGGGTCACAATTTGTTCTGTCTCTCCCCTTTTGAAGTACCTTTTTCTTTTGATCCTTTATATGATACAAGGTTGTTTCCTTTCAGATCCATTTTCATGAGGTACTCATTTGTTTTTGTCAGACCAGTGACACTGGTAAATGTGCTTGGAAGCTGATGCCAAAGTTCAGTGAAGCCCGTGGCGGGTACAGGAATTCTGTTTGTGAGATAAAACGATTAGTATAGCATTTCCTCAGTGCTTTTGGCAGGAAGCAGGCACCAGTTCAATTAATAAAAAGAAAGGCATAAATATGTCACTGTCACTGTCACTCAGTAAATTCCCATTCAACAACGTGCCCAGGGGATTTTGTTGCAGGACAGATGGGGATCTTATTACAAGGTGGGACAGATGGACAGGAGGGAGATGTGGTCTGGGTGGCCCAGGACACACAACAGAGTGCAAAGGCACTCACAGGCACATCAGCCATAGCTCACATGGGAGCTGCATCCATGGGAGTCCATGTGGTGATCTATCTGTATCTATAATGATCTCCACCAAACAGAGGCTTGAGTAACTCAAAAGACATTAACCAATGGCTAATTTGGCCCAGTGCAAATTTGCAGAAGGTTTTCAAGAGCCAGCTCAGGTGACAGTGCATGGTGGGAAAACAGGCATTTCCTCACACCTATTTGTATTGAGGTACCAGAATTAAGTGCCCTAGACTCAGCATTTTACAATCTTAAACAGTAAAATGATGAACAAAGTACATATCTGCAATAACTAAGCAAATATATATAACCTAAGAAAAGATTATAATTTAACTCTACAGAACTTATTTTAGTCATTATTACTAGAGGAAGATTTTCATTGTCATGTCTGCTCTAATTAATTATTTGATACCTGTAGTCCACTGAGAAAAAATTGATAATTGATGGAAATTCACTTAAAAATATAATACACTCCCAAAAGAGCCTAGCCAAGACCCTGGGAAAATAGTGACCTCTCTCAAGGTTTCTTTTTGCTATTGAAACATTTGCATCACGTTGTAGATTTATTGTGTATGTCTTCCTGATAAATTTAAAATATAAACCACCTAATCTTTTTACTAAGAAATAGACTGACCTTTAAAAACATTGATCTCATGGCAAGTTCCAGTATCTTTCAGGCACAGGAGGTATTAAGGCTGGCACAAGGATATTCGGTTAGCTTTGTGCATAAACTGAATTAGAGTTTTTGTTTTTGGTTTTTTTTTTCAATCACTTGTCTAGACTGATAGATTAGTATGTAGACATGAATACATATTAAAGTTGAATAACAAGTTTGTTTTTGAGCGATCACAAGACCTATAGAGTAGCTAATGAAGTAGTAATGATCAGTGCCCAGTGATCTTGGAGTTTAAATGCTTCAGAGCCTGCTGACATGAGCAGGTGCCAGGTGAATTCATACACCACAAATGCCCTAAAACAAGAATCATCTATTTATATGTATCTTTTTTTGGAGTTTGATCTATGTCCTAGAATGCTCCTTGGGCACAATCTTGGAAATTATAAAAAGACCCTGTGATTTTGTACCTCAAGACCAACTCAACCCATCTGTCTTAAAAATTGTTTGCTAACAGCATCCACTTCCTCACTTTTGAAGTAATGAATTTGATTTAAGATACAAAATAAGGATGCTTTTCTTATTTTTCAGCATAAGATCAGTAGTGCCTCCTTATTTCCAAGTAAAAAGACAGTGTTAGTCCTGTGGAAATCTGAGAATGACCATTAAAACTCAAAATACAGACATACTCCTCAGCAAAAATGAAAACAAAAAAGGCTGATAAACATGCAAACACCATCAATACCTGAAATGCCACTGTTCTTAATCCCATTCTTTGCAAATTGAAATTCAAGTTCAAACATGAACCTCCCTGAGCACATTTATTAATTAGAAAAACATTATCCCTGGCTTTGCAGAGGGGGTGAAATGTTATATAATTAGCAAATAGTGAAAGCAACAGAAAATTTCTCTCTGGCTTCAAGCAGCTACTGCATTGAGCCCTCTCCATAAGTGCCAGAGCTCTGCCACAGCAGCTCAGCTGGCAAACACCTGAAGACAGAGTTCTTGACTCTAGGTCAGAAAAGCCAGGTGAACTCCTTTGAGTGGTAAATCTCAGGTCTTTTCCTGTAAGTCACTATGGAATGTTTCTCCAGAGAATTGAAAAAAGGTGTCACACTCAGGTCTTTATATTATAGAAAGGATTTTTTTCAGAGCCCAGGAATTCATTAATTCTTCTAATGTACTAGGGAATTCTATCCAGATTACTGAATGGCTTACCATCTATCAGGCCCTTTCATTCCAATGTCACAGGAGAAGCTTACAGGTTTTTATGGTCAAAGTCAGATATTCCAGCCTGTCTGAGCATTTTCTTATGTAGAAGCAGTTGGCTTTCTAAATAAAGTCAAATAGAAGGGAATGCAGCAGAGAATAAGGAGCTTATCCATGTAAAACAAGCCTAAGTGTGTGAGACTACACAGAAGAGAGAGAAAAATACTGCAGCATAGTGGGAAAAATCCTTGACATAAACAAGAGTATTAGCAGGACATGTTTGCTCTTGACCTGAACACTGTAATGCTTCCAAGCAGGGGACACACTTTCATTAGCAATAGGAATTAATCCTAATTCTTCAGAGATGAACTTCAATTGATTTGGAATTCAGATAAGCCTCAAGGCATTCACATATTTGAAGATTATCTAAATTTTTCCATGGCTGGGGGTCTCACACTTGTTGGCTTCCATAAAGCTGTGGTTACTGGGCACACCAGGGACTCTTGGCTGTCCTTCTCCAGTACCCTAATAACCCTGTATGCTGGGTGAACACCCTTTTTTTCTGGATTCCCTGAGTCCCCTAGATCCCAGATGCTTGCACTGTATAGCCTTATACTATCTCTGTTTTAGCTATGTAACCCTACCACTTCTTTCACACCAGGACTCCTAAATATCTCTGTTGAGTTTTCAGTAACTCTGTTCACTCTTTTCTAACAAAAGGTCATTTGTGCTACTGCTTTGTGCTAAGGCTCTGTGTTGCACCACTTTTCCTGTGGCATGTATCCTGCCAGCAGTCTCTGAGAGCTGCCCTTTTTCCTGCTCTTCATGGCAGCTTCTCTCCTCCTTCAGAAGGCCTGGAGTTTTCTCAGCCCCACTTCCATCTGAGCTCAGCCCCTTTTCACTTCATCTTCTCTTACTTTTTATCTGGGATAAATTACTGAGTATATAAGTTTCAGAATCACATTGCACAGAAAAGTTTTAACAGCAACAGACAGAAGACAGACAATTAGCACCTGTTGTATGCTCAGCAGTTACCCATCCTCTTTCTCCTTTTCCCTCCCACAATCAGGTTTTGACTTTCTACCAAGGGAAAAACATCCTTCTCTGCCAGCTCTTCCAAATCCCTGAGCCTTTACACACATTTTATGGAAAATATTACCACATTGTGATACTAAGCTGAGGCTGACAATGGAAGGGGGAATATCTACCTAGCATTGCTTTCACTAGGCTACATTAATTTTAAATTAGGGTTGCATGGATTTTAATAGAATGAATAAATTCTATAAATTCTGTATAAATTCTAGGTGCTTCATGATCTGAGATTTTTTTTTACCTTCTCACTGAGTCCACCTGTATCTTAGAACTTACAGAAATAATCTAGCTGTGGGCAAAATGTGTGCATGGAGATTCACAAACATGCACAGTCTAATTTCTACTCAATCTGGAGTCCCTACTAGTAGTCAAAGAATCCCAGTGTGAGTTATGTATGGGATGTTGAGAGTTGGAAAAAAACAGCAAATGAAGGACAAGGAAAAAAAAAACATATTGGGGTTAGAATTTTTCATGCTAATTTTTCACTCTAAGAAGCAGCTGCCAAAAGGTCAATGTTATAAAACAGGGAAGCAAAATAATATAGACAGCTGAAATGTATTATCCCTGTAGACCTGGTTTTTCAGAAACAGCTATTTTGAAGGAAAACCTAGAAGAAAATCATTATTTTTTTAAGTTATCCCATAGGAGAGCTATTTCTCATGCAAACAAGTGCCAATCTAATTAACTCCTTGGCGTTACTTCCTTGCAGAACAGCTGATAGCAAAACACAGGACAGCCTACTTGCCCTAGAATACAGATAATTTCTCTTCCAGACATACAAAGCTTCATTGCTTCAGAGAAATATTCACAAATAATGAGAACAAAATACTGAAGTAGTATGTTGTTGCACAGATCTAGGAGCAGCATTTACCTTTCCAAGGCCTGAATACAACCCATGAGCATCAGACTGCAGCATGGTTTGTTACCACTGGGCACTTTGCACTGACTTTTACATGCAGGCAAAGTGTGTGTAGAATGTTACCTATCAGCCTGCTTTGCTGTAAGGACAAAGGGGACTTTGATCCCAGTGCAGGAGATTACTGTATTATGGATTTTTTTCTCAGAAAGCAACTTTGCCTAGAGAGAAAAGCAGCCTGAAGGCATGAAAGTCTCTGGAGAAAACCATCTGTGATTTCTCTCTATGACCTTCATCATAATCCTATTCAAGTTAAGGGGGGAAACTGCTTTTTGTTAGAATACTGTGAAACCAGTAAAAAATGAATGTAGGTTCAGGGTTGTTTAGGATGTAGGGGAAAGGAACTGCTAAACAGGGCAATTTGTCTCTCAACTAGCACAAGGTACTGTATGGACAATTTATGTGATGCAACTGAACAAAACCAGCTACACCAAGCCATCTTCCCCAGATTACTTCTCCCAACTTAAGTTCACCCCTGAAAAACCTCTTAAATGCATATTTGTGCACCTACAAATGTCAAAATATACGAACATATATGTAACTATTACATTACCAGCATAATAAAGGTTTGGCAACTAGAACCAGATGTTAACTAAAGCTACCAGACTTTGCTGGCTGCCATGGCTCCTTCTGGGGTGCATGGTGCAAGAGAGGACTCATTTCACTTTTCTGAGAGTTTTAGCTTCCCAAAGGGACAGCTCTCTACATACAGGTTTTTTCCCTGTGACTGAGAGGAGACAGTGTCTACCTGAAGGTTGGGCAAGATGACTCATTAGAAACTTCTGGTGGGTTGCAGATTGTGTCAGATCCCATCTAAGCTGTGTCTCAAAACAGAGACATTGTTCCTTTCCAACAAACAGGGATACTGATTGGGAATCCAGTCCTGCTTGAGCCAGACAATGAACAAACTCCATCAGCCATATACTGACTTTGCATCCTTAAGTGGAATCTGATCCTCAGAAAGCACTGAATATACTGAGAAGAAACATGGGCCAGGTGCAGAGAAAGCATTGGAGCATTTTCATGCACAACCTGAGGGCAAGGTAAAGAAGTTCTCCTAGAATTGGTTGGATTTCTGGGCAAACAAAGGTCATTTGTGTTATTTTGTGGAGGGCTTTCTATGAGTGTAATCTCCCCAGGCAAGGGTCATGTTTGTGTCCGTTACTTATTTTCTTTGCTCTAGTGATCCTGCAGTCTTTCCATTGACTTCAATGGCAGTGCTATTCATGGACTGACTCTAGGATTGGGCTATTTACTAAGCAAATAATCAGAATCAGCAGTTTTGGAGTCATATGGGCACCCAATAAGCAGCCTGTTTTGTTGTTGGATTGGCTATAAAATCCCAAATCCCCCCAGCTCCTGGCTGCTGGCACCAAGGCTCACTAACAGCAAGCAGAATGGCCTTTCAGTCTGTGCTCTTTGTTTTCTTAGCTGGACTGGTATTTTTCTCTGAAGCTGCACCACTGGTGAGTTTCTTTGTATTCAAATTCAATCATTACTAGAATGTTAATCTAGATTTTCTAGGTGACTAGCATCCTCCTCATCCATTAAATTCTATAACCATTGGGTTTTACCAGAATGTTATTTCTGGGCTTTTTTATATTAACATCTTCAGAACTCTTAAACTTTTTTTTTTGTTTTCTTGCCATTTACCCACCTATTTTAAGGTATTATGGAAGGGTCAGGGATCTATGTGGTGTGACCTTTTCTTTTCGTTTCTTTCTATCTGTTCATGACTCACATCCCATAACCTCAATAAAGATGCAGCTTTGCCAAACAAGTACTTCTCTAAAGCACTAAAAATATTTTTGAGGTATGACTAAGGATTCCTGGTAGTGTAATGAAGCTTAAGAGACAGATATTCTTTCAGTCTTAGGATGCCATATGTATTTCTTTGTTGGTCAAAATACTTTTTCTGCACTTACAAGAATTTGCTATTTTCATATTTGTGATCTCATTATAAAGGTATAACATTATACCATTTTCCTAGAGCCATTTAGAGCAACTCTGAATATTGATCAAGCAATCTGTGTGTGTGTAATAAGGTTATCAGTATAAAGATCTAAGATACTCTGCTTAAGAAATAGATGTTCGGAAATTAGCTTTGAGCAGCATTTGTGAGAGGACTCACTTTTAAGTGAATGGTAATTCTGCAATTAGAATCCACCTTTTCTTTGGGAGAAGATTTTTGCAGACTTGGTGAACAGTTCCTATACAACTTTTCCTCCTTTTCCCAAGGTCTCCCATGGCTCTGTTGATTCCAAATGCCCTCTTATGGTGAAAGTGCTGGATGCAGTCAGAGGAAGCCCTGCATCTGATGTAACTGTTAAAGTTTTTAAACAGGCTGAAGATGGAAGCTGGCAGGACTTTGCTGTTGGGTAAGTTGTGTGGTCTTCTGGAGCCATTTTCAAGGTGTCTTGAGCAAGCAATTGTGAAGTTAATGGAATGGATCTCTGATCAAAGCAGAAATATGTTTTCTGACGCATGTGCCACATTATCAGTGTTCACAGCACATGAATTTTGATCTAAAATCCATTAGATTTAAGTGGAACCTATTCATGGCTGAAATGCTAATTGCAAAAATATGTTCAGATGCTCATCTTATCTTTGTAAGGGTCTAGTTTTAATGCTTATTTTTCCTCCTAGCTTCAGTATCTTTCCTTTCTACAGAAAGAAAAAAAAATCCTGTTTGCCAGTTTTTGTAGGTAATCCAGGCTATCCTATCTTCATATGTAATGGATATAGAGCTTTATTTGCAGCAGTCACATACAAAATCCTTTCTGTAAGCTTTGTCTGCAGGCATGCAAATAATGAGTGCATTATTCATCCTCTGCTGTGTACCAAATGTGCTGGTTGGAAGAAACTCCTTGACCAGAAAGTTTTAAAGAGTCCTATTGTAACACAACACAGAAGCAAAGCGTCAGCATTTGTTTGAGGCCATTTCTCTAGTTCTGAATGTCTTTTTCTACAATGACTGACCAATCCAACAAATATCTATCCTTACAATTCTTACAAACACTTTAGGACATCACAGAGGGTCAGACAATACCTTCAGTCTGTGACAGGTGCATAAGTAACAGAAGAACATAATTTACTAAAATTCAAATAGCTGAGGTATTCAGACATTTAACTTCCATTGAAACAATTTGTTGAATCAAATTTTTAAATAACTCAAGGGATGTCTCAGTAGCAGCAGAAAATTCAAGCGCACAGTAATAACTCAATAATGGACAGGAGTCAATTATACATTTAACTGTTTTTTACTAGGATTTTTATAGCATAATTTACATAAAAGCAGCAGAAAAAAAAATAAAACCCCAGAGAAGAAGACCATAAGGAAGGATAACTTTCTCTCCATCTGAATTTTTTTTTACATATAATGAAAAAAAACCCACTTTTCCCCATTGAAAAGTAGCAAGAAAGTTTACAAGATTGAGAGAGAAACAAACAACTCCACTCCCAAGTGCTGAATGTTAACCTAGGAATAAATGACTCCTAAAATGGATTTACATACTTTAATGAACAGAGAAACTCCATGAAAAATGACACTTTTTTTTCAAGGAAAACAGAGACAAGGATAACACCCCTAGCGAGCAATCCTTTCATTATTAGGAAATCAATTTATTTCAAATGTTTCATCAAGTGCAGAATTTGCAGAAGAATCAGATAAATGTAATGTTATTAATAAATACCCTCACTTCTGGAACATAGCAGAGTGTTTAATTTGCAACTCTACTCTCAACAAACCCATGGAGACAAATCCTGTAGTTCCTAGGAAACTTCCAGAAGTGTCTAAAGTTGACACTTCAGGTTAGTACACTCAAGAAAATCTAATCACTTTTTCTTCTACATAAATTGAGAAGATTAACCCTAGGCAAGTGGGAACCATTTTGCTGGGGGATGACACTGAAGGAACATTAAATCACAACTTTTATTCAAGGTAAAGATTTTGGCATTTTTCTTCACTTGCATCATAACCAAGGCTGAGTTCAGTGATAACATTGAGTTTAGGTGATGACAGTTGTTCAAACCAAGTTTTTATATGTGATTACAATTTTATTCTTTTGGAAAAGCCAGAATTTCCCTGTGATAAAACAGCTGAAAATTTGAAAGAAATCCAGGAAGACAATCTGTAAATACTCCTGTCAGGTGAAAAACATTTTGAACTTACAATATCTAGCAGATGCATATGGGAAAGTTACATTTTATACAAATGTCGGTTGCAGTTAAGTTTTTACCATTTTGTTTTCTTGTTTTTACTTTGCAAGCACACTTCATGGAATTAAGCAAATGTACTTAGCAATTGTTGAATTTCAGTAATGGTATTTAAGGGGCATTGGGGAGTTGCAGTAGCAGTTGACTTTATTAAGAGGCTTATTTCAAAATTACTCTACCCAAAAATATGCAAGAAGAGACAACTTGAGTTAAGACATATACTGAGAAAAGGTTTAGGGCACAGAACATGTGATTTGGATTCTATATGAGCTTCTCCCATGACTATCTTTGACCTTCTCACTCCTCACAAATTTTTAGAAATTAGATTCCATCATGTGGTTCAAGAGTTGCAGTCACCAAACACAGTTTTCATGTGACCTAGGTCACAAGTCATGAAAGAAGAGACGTCTGTTTATTTGAAGTGGTTCCCCAACCCTCTTTTTTTAAACTCCAAAATAAGCTTGAAATATTTCCTCATCAGTCTGCATCTGAAAACACAGTTTATCTCAATGCAGTATGTCTCCCAAGAGTTCACAAACATCATTGTACAGACAGTGTATGTTTAACCTGGCCACAATATACAACTTAGGTCCAGATAGTCAAAAAGAGGATCAGGATCACAGTGTGAGCTGGCAGTGTAGTAACTTTACTGGAAAACATAGCTTTTTAACTTAACTGTCCATCTTACAGCAGCTGCTGGCAGTCCACATCCTATTAAGAATAAGGAATCATATTATATTTAGTCCCCCCTCAGACAGAAATACAAGTGCTGCTCAGAAAAAAACAGTATTTTGCTACCAGTGCTGAATGCTGAACATCCTCTGCCTTGTGCCAATCCCCTCCAGGCTCTGAATCACACACTGTCCTGTTGGCTGTCAGTGCAGCAGTAGTGCTGAAGGGTTTCCTTGTGAGACCAGTTGCATTGAATGGCTGCCACTTAATAAAGACAGAAAATAAGGAAGTGCCATTAACTTCTGGTAGTGGGCATGCCTTTTTAAGGGAGTGCTTGTTTCCAGTTTCTCAGCTGTTCTGTATGGTTAACATCTGACTCTGGGACAGTATCCCTTAGGGAAAGCACCATTCCAGTTCCATCCACACTTATCTCAAACTAAAATTAATTTGTTTTTCTGAGCAAAGACTTTGAGGCAGACACCATTTTTCCTTTTAATTGCTTTGTGTCTAGACTATCCAGATTATAAGAAGCATGTGGATTGCTATCTTCTCTTCTGCAGGATCTCAGTAATTCTGCTTCAGAGCTTCAAGGACACTTTTGAATTAATTCTTTCTTATTTTATTAAAGCAATATAAATTAAACCAATAACTACGAATTAAATTAAAAGAAAACATATGCATAGACTTTACAAATGGACTGTGATACCTGTTTCAAGCAGGACTTGGATTCTCTGCAGATTTACCTGGATCTACCCTGGATACACTTGATTACACATGTTTTGGATCAGTGAGATTTTGTCAGTCTTGCAAAATAAGAAAAATTAAAATTAGCATGGGATTTTCAATCCTGTTACCTCTTAATTTAAGCAAAAGCTCTGGCATTCAGTCTTTTTTTATTTACCACCATTAACAAAAGATTACAAATAAAGTGGAGGAGAAAGAGACTGGGAAAGAAAAGCCCACTGCTTTCTCCACTTCCTCTTCTGCTCCTCAAGTTAGTTTTCTGCCTAGCAGAAAACTTCTGCTATAAAACAGGAAAGTCCCACAACTTCTCCCAGTCAAGGCTTTCTTCATTTTTCCTTCAACTAAATCATGTGATTATGAAGTGCTATAAATATTAAATATATCTTGTCAGCAGAAATAGACACAAACATAAACAAACAAACACAAAAGCTTAAAAAAATCAGAAACTAAGAAGGGAAAAGAGATAAATGGGGTTTAGGAACTAAGTATGTAAATATTTAAACAGCTAAAGTCATACAAAGCTTGAAAAGCTTCCTTTTCAAACAAATAGGGTGCAGTGCCAGCTGTACTTCTTTCTTGCTGCTGGAGTTTCTTCATTCACAGTTTTTTGTTATGAGCTGAACACATAAGCTCTGAGCTGGGAATTTCTATTGCTCATTTATATGGCACCCAGTGGAAAAGGCCTTTTGCTCTTTGACCAAGGCATTGTAATTCAAATTATTAAAATCCTGTGATGATAAATTGCTTTTCCAAGACATTATCACTCAGAGTCACATAAAATCACATCAGTGTATAGGAATTAACTTGAGCTTCAGTGATAATAACTAGAGAGCAAAATAATTTTCCAATAAAATTTCTCATCTCTCCTCAGTTTTATTTTGAGATTTGACATCTTGCCTCTCATCAGGACAATTCTTCTCCTAAGACAGTAATTTTGGTTCCAGTAGACATTTGGTAAAGTTAAATATGATATTAAAAGAGGTACCTTAAACCAGCCAGCTTGGTTTGTGATGTATATGGGTGAGTTGGTAGCAAGGACAGGCTTTGCAATGTATGAAAACATACACTACATGGAGGGAAGGAATTATTTCAAATTATTAGAAACTGCTCAATGTAGAATTTGGCACCTCTGCTATTTAATATTCCACACTGACTGTTTCTGTTTGGCATCTAAATGACAGTATAAAATATTTATATAGATATTTAATCATTGCAGGAAAACCACAGAGTATGGAGAGATTCATGAGCTCACGACAGAAGAACAGTTTGTAGAGGGGAAATACATGGTGAAGTTTGAAACCAGCTCTTACTGGAAGGCACTTGGGCTTTCTGCATTCCATGAATACGCTGATGTAAGTAGTGGCAAATGTCCTTGATAACCAGGATACCCTGCCTGTGCAGTGGCATCAGCTGCAAAGAGAAAAAAATTCTCTCTAGTACTGAAGGAGCAGCATCACTCAGTGAAGTGGTTCACTGCCACACAGCACTGGGCAAATAAAAGCAGTACATATCCAGCTAAGCCACAAGAAGGAGCCAACTCCCCTGCAAATGCTGACACAGCTCTTCCAAGGTGCAGCTGTGCCCATGCACACCCTCATACCTGTAGAGAATCTTGCTCAAAAAGAGCTACATTATTCAAAAGTAGACACTGTGTTTTTATTTAAACAAACAAAAAAAAAAAAAAAAAAAAAAAAAAAAAACCACAAGGGAAAAAAAAATACCAAGAAAAAGAGACTGCTTTTACTGATGCTGAAGGAATGGAGTGATTTGGGCACCCTAATTTTATAGGAAATAAGTTATAGGTATTTCACCCGTATCAGTCACATCAAAATCCCTGAATTCTAATATGACATGCAATTACAGGAAAAAAACAATTTATTCTGGTGTGCCTTTTTTAAAATGATGTTCAGTATCATTCAATAAAGTTCAGTAAAAAAAAATAAAATAAAAAAAAAAAACAAGAAGAAGGTATAAAAAGGTAAAGAAATAACGCTAGTGGAAAAGGAAAAGCATTTCATTGATACTCAAATTTCACAAGCAGGCCAACAATATGATAAGATCCTGTCTCTCCCTTTCAGTCTTAACTGATTTATTGTGTGCTCTATTCTACTACATTTACTTAGCACATCCAAAAATTTGTTTAAATTCTTCAGGCTTAATCTGTCATTAAATTTAAGATTACCCAATTTAAATATTAGAAGAATAAAACAAATGACTGAGTCCCATGTCCATAAAAACCTGAGGTGCAGTTTGGGTGGTTTAGATGAACAACCAAAAAAAACCAAAAAAAACCAAAAAATCAAAAGTGTTCCCTAACCATTTGGATTCCTGAAAGTTTTAAGGGCTACACCTCAGAAGGTGCTTAAAAGTGTCTGACTGAGACTGTTCCAGCTAGGTTCAACAGCTTTTCCTTGACATAATAGCCTACAAGCCAACAAGCTAGCTTCAGTGACTAAATGTGTACAAGGTTACTGAAGCCTGCAGTCCTCATGTCCCAGCAGCTTAGACTTTGGCATGGAGATGACTCTCTAGTCCACTTACAAAAAGTGCATCATGGTTTAAAAAATAGAAAATCAAAGCTGGAATTTAACCCAGGTGACAGTACTCTCCTGGGTACGGGGTGTCCTGAGTCCCATTGGAATGATTTGGAGAGCAGCAGATTTGAATTGTCATAGTGCAAGGGTCTCTCCCTGTTCTGGCAAGTCTAGCCACTCAGTTCTTAATGCAAAAACTGACCCATCATCAGTGATGCTAAAAACAGGAGGGGGCACTGAAGTACAGAAAGTAGTTTTGGGCTCCAGCTGCCTACCTTGTTTGGACACATCACATGGGGGTTGTATTTAAATTCCCTAGGTGGAATTTCACCCCTGTCTTTCTTACTGGTCATTTGAGATGCCTCCCCCTTACTCTCCCATTCCACATCACAAAGCAGTTTTCCTGGCTCAGGTGTGGGTATTTCCATCCAGCTCTACTGCAGCTGAGGCTCTTTGTGGACCTCTGTCCAAATCTCACAATATCTGTCCTTGGCAATCACAAAGTAAGGACAGCATTAGCCTTCAGAAGGGTAAAAGCATTGCACAGAACCAGCAGAGTGCTCTGCAGATGAGGTGGGGTGTGTTGCTTAGCTGTTAATAAGGAAGCTTTGACTGTATGTTGCTCCCCATGACCACAAGTTTTCTCCTTTCCAGGTGGTGTTCACTGCTAACGATTCCGGTCACCGCCACTACACCATCGCTGCTCTCCTCAGCCCTTTCTCCTACTCAACCACTGCTGTTGTCACTGATCCCCAGGAATAAACATGTACTGTCTTTTCACACTTTCCTCCACTAGAACTATCATAGGCTTTTAGGAGGAATGGTCTTTTTTTCCTACTGCTAAAGCATAACTTTTTGCCACATTAGTTATTTTGTTTTTTCCATTTTGTAACCTGGCAAATTTCAGACAAGACAATAAAATATTACTTCTTTAAAACAGTGTTGACCAATTAGTGAAATTTTACTGTTTTCTAAAATATTACATTTTGCACTGAAGTGCAAAGGGTATCTGAA
Source organism: Erithacus rubecula (assembly GCF_903797595.1). Classification (NCBI taxonomy): domain Eukaryota; kingdom Metazoa; phylum Chordata; class Aves; order Passeriformes; family Muscicapidae; genus Erithacus; species Erithacus rubecula. The sequence continues at coordinate 105,606,060 of NC_136689.1, forward strand.
AAATACACATGGGATGACATTTGATTTAGTTTTGTTATCTTCCTCCACTACCTTAAAGAAGTCTCACCAAATACATTGGCTCAAAACAGGAAATTCATATAGTTGTGTTACCTTAAAAAATGTACCTAATAAATGTACTCAAAATGAAAAAGTCATTTGTGCCACTCCAAATTTACACACAGAAAATATGGTCCTACTATCAACCAGGACACAGAGTGAGTAGGTGAAATTCTGAATAACTAGCAGTAGAACAAACAACGCAGAAACCATTGAAATAAGTATGTCCAAAGAGCTGAAAGAGTTAGAATCTGTGCTAGAACCTTTGCTTAAAACTTCATATAAACCTCAACAGGTTGATGTTTCAGAAGGAAAGTTGATGCTTAATCAATCTAGGAAATACTGAAGGAATTTCAATTAGCACTTTTTTAACATCTTTGATATTAAAGTAATTATTTGACATCGCACAGCTGGCTATCCAATACAGGTGCATTCCAGTTAAAAGTCTAATAAATCATATCTGTAGCCCTCATTAAAAAGAAGTCCAAAAGAGAAGCATCATCTTATTCTCTTCATATTTTTAGAAATAGGAAAAGGTAAGCTGTAGAGTGACTGTGATTCAAATAAAGTTGCTGATAAACCAACTAAAGACTTTGAGGGCTTTAGCAGAGTTTTCTGCAAACCATGGCCTATTGTGTTTAAAATATCCTTAGGTAGGGGAATTGATTTTTAACTGGATTACATAAATTACAGAGAAAAAAACCTGAAAAAATGCCAAAAACCTTCAGTACTCATTTGCCGCTGACCTTGGAGTTTATACCCAAAGCCTGCTGGGATGACAGCATAGCAAGTGAATTCACAAGTTACAAAAGCTCACCTTTAACGTTTCACTGGTTACTTTTTCACAGATTTCTAAATGCTACCATAGTTACACAACTCTTGTAAGCAATGCAAACAGTTTCAAAACAGAACCTGTCATAAAGTATGGGGATTTCACAGGATCCTGCTGTTCCTGGAGCTTGAAAACCAGTAGGTTTCATTTGAAGTATGTTATGCTAAGCCCACAAAACAGGACATAAATTTGCTCATATAGATATACTCAGCAAAAACCAAAACAAACAGAAAAAACCTACTCTGCTTGTAGCCATCCATCTGATGAGAGGATAAACCTAGTAAAAAGAGTGTATGTACATATGTCTGAGCAAAGATCAGAAATACAAAGTTTAATTTCAAGAAGCAACACTTCCCTGTATTGAACCAGATGCCTCTGGAGGAGTTGATTTAGATTGTATGGGGAAAGTCCTGAGCTTGTACTGAATCTAAGGGACAAGTGATACAACTTAAAATACTGTTTAAATGTGCTTCAGAAGTTGGTGTGTAGGTTTTTTTTGAAGCCATGCTGAAAACTAAAACTAATATATTTTTCTTCCTAGTGAATGTCTTAGATAATAAAATAGCCCACAGATTATCCACCTGCCTTCTATTAGAGGTGGAGAGTGACACAAAAAGAAATCCCTTAATATAAAAACATGGGTGACTCAAACCAAGCCATAACCACTGAGAATTTCTCACTGAAATTACTGAGTTGACAAAAAATTTGCATTTCTCTCAGTTACATGAGGTTGATACAGCATTATTCCTCAATAAAAAGAGAAAAATAAGGGAGAATAGATATTTCTTCCAAGAAAATTGACATAGTAGTTGAACTAGGCAATGTTCACAGTATTTCCACAGACAAAGATAGAAAATACTTATTTTCACAGACAAGCTTCATGTTTGTATGGGTTACTTATTCTCTCATTGTTTACTAAGTAAATAGTATGAATTTACGTGTTGAAAGTCATAGGGGTTTTCTGATAAGTAGCTTCATTTCAGAGGCCTTGATATAAAAATCACAGCTCCCACCTGTTTCTGCTTGCTGCCACAGACTTCCTAGTGGTAGGCAAAATGGCTTTTCATTCTGTATTTCTGGTTTTCTTAGCTGGCCTGGCACTTTGCTCTGAAGCTGCACCACCGGTAAGTGTTTCAGGACTAAAGTCCTTCTACTGATGTACTCCAAATTCTTGCATTTTATTATTTTTAATTAGTGTAAGCAAAAAATATATATACATATAAAGAATATTCTATTATTTTACTATTATTTTGATTTTACTTTATGTACTGACTGTCATTCTCTGCTGCTGCTCTTTTCTGGTCCTTCTTTCTCCTTCTCTAGAGATTAGTGAGGGGACTGCATGGGTAGAGATGTAGTGCTTGTCATTAGACACAGCAACTACATGAAAAACAAGAAGACAAGAAAGGGAAAACTACCATATTCACTAGACAAAAAAACCTTGATCATTCACGACATAACAATCTGTGTTATGAGGAATTTCAGCTCTTGTTACAAAATCCATGCTGGAGAAAGGCCTTCTCTAGATTTCTGTCTTACTGCTCTACCCACTACAGCCTAATCCCATGTAATTAAAGAACAGAGCTAAAGTCAGGACTCTTCTCCCAGAGGGTTCATTTATCACAGGAAGGCAAGCTAAAGACTCAGATGCTTCAGCCTGAAATTCTCCTACAACAGTCTTGTCTCTCTGATGGCTTGAGAGGCTATCTAAAGCAGAGGCTAGGCCATGTTAAAGGAATAAAGTAGGTATTTATTAAAAGGCTTTCAAAGGATACACCTTGGGCAGTACAAGAACCTGGCCATGGCTCCACCCAAGATAGATGATGGGTCACATGTTTTCACACTTTTATAAGTTTTTCTCCATTTACATACTGGGGTTAATTATCCAGTTACAACTCCAGGTTCTGAAGACCCATCCTCCCAGTTTGCTCTCCTCAATTCCCTGTTGTTTACACTTTTTGGGCTGAAGCTGCAACAGTGTCCTTGGTTCTCAGGCTGGAAAAGGATTGCTTTGTTTGACTAAACTGTGAAGAGAACTTGCTAACAGTTTGTATGAAGTTCAGAGTCACACATTAATGCAGTACAGGATCTGAAAATATAAAAGTTAAAACTTAAGGCATCATCTCCCTCCTCAACTACACATTTTTCCTCTCAACTCTGATCTTTGGGAAAATAATACCTGACTAATATTGTTGAGGAATAAGACTTTCATTGAGCTCCCAGGGTGTAAAAGTCAGGAAAATCAGTGTCAGCAGTGCAGCCCTTCTTGCCAAGGCCTCACAGGTAACACCAGTGAGGAGCCCCTGCCTTCCAGAAAGGAATCTGGGAATACAGGCAGAATAGATACATGCTGATACATTGGTATGGCACTGGACAGGGCTCCTGGCCTGTGGAACATCCCACATTGTAAGAGGGCAGGAAAGAGAGGGCTCTTAATTTTTAACCATCTATATCTCAGTTCATTTCATAATGATTAAATGGATATGAGTGACTGCTATTTTGAGATCATCCCTGATTAGCATGTTCCACAAAGCTCTATTTTCTCACTCTTCATCTCCAGGAGGAGGTAAGGTCAAAGCCCTGATTCAACTCTGTTTTTGGAAAGGTAAAACAACAGGCTATAATCACTACTTGTGATGAATATGTTGGGATGAAACTCCAGCCATCCTGTATTTGAAGGAAGGTTTCCTCTCCTGCCCTTGTGTAGCTGCCAAGGTTGACAAATTTCATTCACCACGCTGTTAGGAGAGAGTCTGCATGTGGCACTTATGTTTCCAGCAGAACTGTAACTCTGTGGCAAGAGAGATAACTCTATGGCAACAAGGAATCAGAGGCTCTCAAATCCAGAAAGCTGTGCTCAAATTGCCACTCCAAAATACAGAGGAGGGGTTGGCAGATTTTTAAACATTACCACTACCTTTGAGGATGTAATTATTTCTGCTGAGGCCACAATTTAGTCACAACTTCATGCTGGTGATGATGTGTAGCTAAGCTATTCCCAAGAAAAAAATAGAAATGTGGTTTCAGAGCTGCAGTGCCTCCCTGGTGTACATGCCCAACAGCACCTGGAATCTTCCTTCCTGGCTCCACCATATCCAGCCCCCAGAAATCTCCAGATTATGTTTCCTCAGCACAGAGCAATCTTCTCATGGAAAATATTATCTCTACTATAGATCTGAAGAATAATATTCCTTACTGCTTTATGATGCACCATTACTTACCCTTCTCACAACATAAAAACTCTCTCTTCCTATTGCAGCCCCCCTTTGATGCCAAGCATCCTCTTTTCGTAAAAGTTGTGGATTCAGTCCGAGGAAGTCCAGCTTCCAACGTTCCAGTTAAATTATATAAAGAATCTGCTGATGGATCTTGGGAACTCTTAAGTTCAAAGTAAGTCACACTAAAATAATGAGTGGAAGAGGGAAAAGGCAGTGGGAAGAGGCCAAATAGTTGAAAGACCAGTTCCATATTCTCTAAAGTGAGATGTCTGCTTTGCTCAGAGGAAAAATAACATACAATTGAATTAACTTGCTGCAGACGGTCTTTTAAATGCACTGCAGTTTCAACTGCCAAAATGGTTTTATAACGTTGTATAATTCCTATGAACACACGAAAGTAATTTAAGCTATCCTTTAATTCAGTCACCACTTCTCTTTAATTTCATTGCAAAGGTCTATATTACCTTTAAGTACCCAGCAATGAACTGCAGTGCTCTTGCCAGAAGAATCAGACAGACTCTTACATTTTGAAACCAAGACTCTGGTTGAGAATCCTACCTTTATTGGCCATTTTCTGTCTTTCTAAATGGATTTTCATTTCTTACAACAACACAGTTTTAAAAAGAAACTGTTTTGAATATGCAACACATTATATTTGATAGCCTTCTTTACTTCAAGGTGAAGGACTTAGCCAAAAGAAGAAAATTTGGGGATAAATCTTTCTCACCTTCTCCCCCACAGAGAAGCAATCACACCTCAAATAACAAAAAAGGATATCCAGAGTATAAATATTACCATATATTTAAAAAAACATAATTGAGAATTTAAAATGTCAATTACTTTTTTTAATTGCCCTCTATTTTAGTATATATTAACATGTAAAAAAATAAAAATCAAATTTTAATTATAGTCTGAAATTAAATTAGAAAAAATTCTTAGGGGATACACAGAATGAGCATTCTTTACTCTTTATTCAAGCAATATTCAACTTCCACACTAAGCTCCTCAGGATAGATGCAAAGTCTCACCTGAGATCTTTCCAAGTATGCTAACAGCCTATTCCACCTTAGAAAAATAGTGAAAAAGGGCTCTTGAGGGCTAAAGCTGGCATAGCCCATGATTCAACCATGGAATCCCAGACTCAGATGCATTTCTCGAAATTCCAGTTGAAACTGTTTATATGGTTCTTTGGTGTCGTGGAGGAGTGGGCTGGCACAAGCAACACTGCTCCCATGAAAAATAGAGGTGTAGTGTAGGTCACACTTATTTGTACAATGTGGGAAAACAATCTATTCATGTTGTACTACTTAAATTGCCTCACACCCCCAAGTGAGAACACAATTTCACACATATTCTTCCACTGTAGATGTGTGAAATTTTCCAGTAAGTGTTCAGTTCACTTATCTTCATTTCTGAGCTTAGAGACTCTATATAAAGATACTCATAACAGCTGGATGTTGACTGAAGTCTGAAAAACACATTTAACATTTGAAACAAAGAGGAAAGTAACCTCAAAATAAGGTAAGCAAAAGTCATGCTAATACTAAATCAACCTCCCCTGCCTTGATAATTTATAAATAATTGAGTGCTAGCAAGAGGTCCCATAACAGATGTTCTCAATCAAAGATGCATTTGGTATTATCTGAAAAAACTTATTAGAGAAGAGACCAGTTATCTAGCAATGATAAACCTCTGACAAATAAAAAGAGAGGCAATTAAATGGATATAAAACTTCTGATAACTGACTAGGGAGCATCTTGTCAGATATAAATGGTATTCTATATTTTCTAAGCCACATGAAAAAACAAATCCTAAGTAATGCACTGCACAATGACATTATTTTTCTCTGCATTCAATTTGAACAAAATATGTTCAAAAAAAGTTTGGCATCTAGAACACAAGACAGTGGTCTTTAGATACCAAAATCAGTTATATTTGGTATCAGTTACAGATAGCAAATCTGTCATTTGTAGATAACCTACCCAATAAAAAATTACCTAGCCAATACCTAAAATACCTAAAAATACCTTAGTATTATAAAACTTATTTCACAGAAAGGTGTTTCTAAAAAGGGACCTGTCTGAGAGACAGCATTCAGTATTGCTTCTGGACCCCTAAATGGGTTGATGTTCAAAGATGTATGGTTTCATACATCCAGTACTAGGGCTTTGGATAACACTGATAGTACCTTCAAATAAAAAAAAAAAAAAACCTACCTGCTTGTTGAGGCCAGTACAAACCACAAGGAATTCCATGAGGCTACACTGCTAGCTGACCTACGGTCATTTCAAATGGCAGATCTCAAATTTCTAATAGCCAACTGTAAACAATATTTTCCCTGATAAAACAACTCAATACATTTAAATAAGAATGAAAACCACGGAAAAATCAGGACAGTTGACCCTACTTAGCTATACAGTGAGTGCATCATAGACTTTCCACATTGCTTACAGCAGTGAAGTTTTCCCTCTGGGTGGGTTCATTTAATTAACTCCAAGACTCTGCCAAGAGTCTGTGAACAATAATGCCAGTTTTTGGCCCACCCCCAAACCATGCAGCTAGTGAGATGGCAGGCAGCCATCTGCTGTGGTCACTGTGGAAGCAGCAGATGCCAAGATAAGCTCTGAGGCATCCATAATACAGATGGACATAAGCCATTCTGGATCAATAGAAATATTCATCCTATTACTCAAGCCACACATCACTCAAGTTCAATTGCTAAAAACTGCATCTTTTTCCAGCTTTTAACCAAACTATAAAACTGTGTTCTTCTACCACTACACAGACAAACCAATGACAAAGGAGGCCTCCCAGAGCTTACAACTAAAGAACAATTTGTAACAGGGTTATACAAGCTTGAGCTTGATACAGCCTCTTACTGGAAGAGTCTGGGCTTGAATCCCTTCCACCACCATGCTGATGTGAGTATTCCTTTTTTTTCCTCTACTTCAATCACAAAGAATAAAGACACTTAGTATGTGTGGACTTCAGTTACTAATTGCACATGTTGAACTTTATTTTCACTTCAAAATATTTTCACACTAACACTTTAAATCCACAGTCTTAAAGCTTTGTAACAACATATTAATGACAGAACCTAGTTACTAGCTCTCCAATAAGTCTCAAAGCTCCTAGATGTGTCATTTATGGAGAGGTTTTCCATCCTTCTACCTTTACTTAAGCACATGATTATTTTTGTGATTATTCAAAGTGTCTGAGGGACAACAAGTTGAGTACTCTGTGAAGTCCCCTGGGAAAATAATGTATCTGCCTTTCACAGACAGTATTTGTATGGCTACAGACTGAGTTCATAATTTAGATTTTTAAAGACAACAAAAGTATGTACTATGTTCTGGATTCTTGGAGCCCCAGTTTACAACAGAAAAAAAAAAAAAAAAAAGGTGTGACGTGCCTCTTTAATTGGCATGGGACAAATAAACTGTTGGTCTGCTGAAGGATTTGGTATTCCTTGGGGACTGTCTCCTTCCCCTCAACAGCATTAGTGTTTTCCTAGGACCTTTCAGTAGCAGCAGTTCTATATTAGTTGCTTGTTGGACTGTGACAGATCTGCTCAGCAGTTCCTTATCTCCATGGAGAAAAGGTGGCAAACACCTGGATTAAGTTTTCTGTCTTCCTGAAATAAATGAAAGATGACATTCTTATACTAGAAAATAATGATGAATGCTGGATAGCCTTGCCTTCTGTGGGAACTGAAATAAAAAAGGGAAGATGAAAGATTTATAGCATGCAAGTAAATTGATTGTATATCAAGATAATGGCTGACTGGAAATTAATTTAATCTACAGTGCAGGAGCCTTCTTTCATAAAAATAAGCCTCAGTAGGGAACACATTTTGCTCAGTTCACTGGTTGTTGCATGAATCTTTTTTATTAATGTTGAAAGGAGCACAAGCTGTGCATCACAGAATACTATTAAACAGTCTATTTTAAAAGCTGACACCTCTCATCTCACAACACAAAATAATATATTATGTGGAGTAGAAATCAAAGAACAGGATGTGCTGGTCAGGGAGATGTTAATAGGGCTGTGGTAAATCATTCATACGTAAGGTTATTATCATTACGTGGCCAAATAACTAATGCAGTCTTTCTCTAACACTGGATTTTGAAGTAGAACTAAATAAACTCAGTGTTTTATACTCTGGCCTAATGATAGCTAGTGTAGCACTATTTAATTCTGTTCCATGAAGAATAGAACATGGTAAGAGCAACAAAAGCATTCCAACACTTGAAATACTGGGCAAATTGGCTAGCTTTTCTTTTTTAATAAAGAAAAACAATGGGGTTAATAGTAGACCTTCATAAAGGATCACTAAGGAAACAAGAAGAAAAGTCTTGTTATTATATTTATGAGTATCAACAAGACAATGACAATTTGGATAATAAATAAATTTAATGAAGTCTTAAATAATGTCATATTTATATTTTTAACAAAGGGCATTTAATCAGTGGGAAAACTGTGTTGCAGGCAGTCACAGTTCAGAGTGAGAATATTTCTGAAGTGTCATGTACATACAATGATCACAATGGTTCCATCTGGGCTTTTACCTAGAGATCACTTCTCATTTTGTCTCATATTTGTTTTGTTTTGTTTTTTGTTTTCCAGGTGGTGTTCACAGCTAATGATGCTGGTAACCGGCATTACAAGATTGTTGTTGTGCTTAGTCCCTTCTCTTACTCAACTACAGCAGTAGTTAGTGAGCCAGTGGAATAGAAGCTGACATTAAATATGAAAATTCAGTTGTGTAAATTAAAATTTCCATAAATTATAACAACTTAGTATCTGACTGTACTGACAGCATTAGATTTCATAGTAAATCACTAACAGTAAGTTTTTTATTTGCTTTGTTAACTTCAGGGAAAAGTGCATTGACTTAGTTTTCAAATACTCTTCTGAATAAAAGTATTCTGCATTCCTGTATTGTCAACATTGCCTGAGTAAAAGTTTAGGATTTGAAAAAAATACACTAACCTTAGGAAAAAATGTATTGAAATTCCTTTATTGGGACTCTGAAAATAAACCAAAGTCTTCCATGAAGCTGAAAAACTATATTTCTTCTTGCAAAGGAATTGAACAAAACATATCTGTGAAAGGTGTCTCATGAAAAAAACCCCAGAAAATATAATCCACCACTGCCATCTCCTATGTTTTATTAATGAGGCTTACAACAGATGCAGTCTCATGGTATTACTTACTCAGGGACCCACATAATTATCAGATAAACTCACCTCTCAATTCTGATTTTGGAGACATAGAAGTGAAAGCAGGTAAATGTGACAGCATCATGGAACACCATTTAAAGATGCTAAGCAGGTTACACATACTTAAAATGCCTTCTTTCTTGTTTCCCAATGTATCATAACTGGTGACACTTTCAAGGGCAGACCAGAAATTTGTGTTTCAGAAAAGTACATTGCTCAAATATGCCTGAAGAAGCTTATTCATGCATTTGCAGAAAATTCTGTTCCCAGTTAAAATACTCCCCAGAAATACTTGCATACCTCAAACTTCTGTAATAGCTGTAAAATGCAAATAAAAATAAGGATAACTGATGAATCCTGAGAAAATCAGCTTCCTATTTAATGCCAGGAGAAATATGTATAAATCCTTCTATTCCCATTCTAGTAATCCCTATATAGGAAAGGACCCTTAGGAGATTCAATAGAATAGCAACCCTGTCTTGGAAAAATATGCAAGGTTGAGTCACGTAGCCTAATAAAACCAAAAGATGAAAGCCTATAAATACAAAGAAAGGGAAAACACCCTGCTAGCCTAAGCAGCCTAAGCCTTGATCCCATCACAGCCTAACCTGATGTATATGGACAGGTGTGTCCTTTGCTTTTTGCTGTTACTTTGGGGTACTGAGCATTAGAAAAACGAGCATTTTGTCTAGAAACAAAAAGTAAAAATGATATTTTTTCCACAGAATCTTAGAATAAACAAACCAACACAATCTTTAGAACATTATATTTCATAAAAGACAATGATAAAAAAGTACAAACATTTTCATGAACAACAAAAAAACCCAAAACTATGATAGTACACAGGAAATTCCCAGCATTTGTTTCAGTGCATTTTTTTTCATTAAGCCTATCTTACATACCTCTACAAATAAAATAATCTTAAGTACACTTCCGCTTGCTGATATGCAATGGATCCTTTTAATTTTTTTTAATAGTTGGCTCATTAGTAACTGACTACAACAATTGGTAAACATAACAATAGAAAAATAGAGTGGCAAGATCCAAGAAAAAGGACATTTTGCTTTTCAATATACTGCCTATTTGCAAAATGACTTTGTATTTTTATATTCTCCTACTTAAGTTGGAAATACAGAAAATGGGCTTGAGAGTATCTCAGCATATTAAGCAGATTCTACTCTTAAAATGTCTGTAATGTTTTCATTTGCTAATTTGTAAGACCTTCAGGATCTTGTAAAATACTCTCCTCTTCTTCTCCTTTCATGTCACTCCTTGAAGATGTCCTTTATTTGCCTTGTCAGCAATGCAAAAGCCAATGTGACTGGCTTCTCTCTACATTTTACAAGAACCATGAAATTATCAAAGGAATGTGCACAACGCTTAGTTCTGCATCGTATTTATTTTGTTTGAAGGCACTGTCTATGTTAAAATTCACTACAGAAGAGTACTGAGTTCAAGCAGGTAGTATACAAACACTATTTTGATGTAATTTAAGATGGCAACTTCTAAAACACCCCAACAAAATGATAAAAGGTATTTAGAGAAGAGTGTTGGTCAACAATTTAACATCCATCATTTTGGGGCACCTAAATGTAAACTTTTTAAGAACTCAGCTATATGTCACAATCCATTCACATACTGATTTAAATCACATTTTTCTAGGACCATACATGATCAATCACTTAAAGCTGTAAAGTTATATTAGTTCAGCCACAGCATATGTGTAATACAGTATGTATATATGTAAGTATCCATACATATATATGCATTAGGTTTTCTTTTTTAATTGCACATAAATTTCACAGAATGCCTAAGAAATGGGCACAAAAGCATGCTGTAGAAAACAGTACAGACCTATGGTACCAAAGGATGTTTCATAATCATAGGTGTGAAATTGTAGGTGAACCTGTACTGAAAACCAGAAATCACTTCAAAATTACATGAGAGATTTAAAATTTTATTCAGCTGTTCTTAAAGGACTGTATTAGTCCCCTATGAAATCAAACTAATTGTATTTTGAAGATATAATTGTTCATACTGTGTATTATCTCTGCTTTCTCCATATGCTTCAGAATGTTCTATACACCCACTTAGAGAAAAATCTATCAGGAGGTGAGCAAAACACTTAAGCATGCTTTTGAAGGATGTTTTCATCACTTTATGCTTTTAGTTTTTTTCATTGTATTACATCATTCTTAAAGGATATTAGATTAACTATTAGATATTAAGGTAATTCCAGTATGGCATAAAATATCCCTTAAAATTGTTCTCCACTACTACATTAAATAATAATATTTCTACTAAATATTTGGGTGCCTACAGCTAACCTCATAACCTTACTGAAGGATGGCTAAGGGCAAAATTTGCTGCTGGGATGCCAAAGAAATAAAAGGTGTTTATGGCAAACAAACTTAAAATGTACAAAGCACCACACCATTTGAGGCAGCAATTCAGGAAACCAACATATAGTAATGATTCAAAGTTAGGATTCTTTGTCAACACTCTTACAGAACACTCTATGGATAAACAATCCTTATTATATATACTGCTTTCCATTCTTTATGGGAGCAGAAGTCAGTCTTTGGTTCCTAAAGAGTTGAGTAACTGACAAACAAAACAGTTTAATATATCTTGGTCACTATACTCGCATTAACATAGAAAATAAATGATCTGGTCCTTTTCCTTTGTATTAACAAGCAATGTAAAAAAATATAAGGAAAGATAATAATGCTTAGCAGTGGGATACTTCTAGGCAGCATAACATTACCAGCAAAGAGAAAAATAAGAAGATAAGGAAAGAGGTTAGTTATTCCTACATTTAACACCACAAAAATAGAGAATCAGGACCAATCCTTAGAGGGACTGTGCAACCTCAATCTCATTGACAGTCATCGACTTGAGGATCCTCAGTGCATCATAGAAGCACTCAGCACTCCACCAGAATAGGCCCTTAAATAGCTATATTGAATAATATATCAGGAGTGGAATTTTAAAAAGCACTTGGGATTGGTCTGCTTTCTGTTCTGCTTATGTCATCACCATCCTCATCAGCAGAACAGTGTGACCAACATTGTGCTTCTGAAAATCCCACACTGCAAGCACTTGAACTATAGAACTATGTTTTATAATTCTCTTAAAAATCTAACTGTAATATTCTTCCAATGAAGACACATTTTTGGCTCTTCTGATTTTGGAGGAATAAAAGTGCTGTTTAACTAGAATTTGAAAAAAAAGAAACAAGAAAAGAAAAAAAAAAGAATAATACCAAAATACTGTACGCACCCAGACACATCATTTTAGGCATTAAAATCCCTGACATTGACACTAGTGGCACACTTGGAAACAGTTAAGAGTTCCTGTAGATCATAATATGCAACAACTGCAAGATTTTCTGTAATACACATGCAATATGCATATAAATACAATTCAATGGCAGGCAGGGCATCATACAATTTTGCTGGCAATAAATAAAATTAAAACCTTTCTTTCTAGCAGGTTCATATAAGAAATTACTTTTCTATATAGATATGCAGGAGGCCTAGAGCTCAAAACTAGTATAACAGTTTACAGTCATAGCTGGCCAACAATTAATATTTCCTTCATTTCACATAAGGTATAACCTTTTTATAAGCATACTTACATTTTACACTTGTTCTTTCATGCTAATAAAAACATTCCTATAGAATTCAAATGAGAACACACTCAAATACATACTGAAGCATAAAATATTGAACAATTGAAAAGCAATGTACACACATTAATTTACATCACATATTTACAAAACACATTTTAAAAAGAAACAAAAGCATTCATTTAAATATGAGGAGGGACAGTTTAGTATAAAAAAATTCTGGAAGAGGTCTCTGTCCTTACTTCCAGAGAAGCTACAAGTCTCTTTACTGCAGTTTATTTAGTTGAGTAGTTCAGATAGAGTGTGAAGAATGAAGGCTTGAACAGTAGTCTCATGCTGTAAACATCTGAGTGGTAGCTGCTGGCTTTTCTTTCAGAACAAAATGCATGGTACATACAATCACTTCTCATCCCAAATATGCATCATCAGTTGGTCAAAAATCTCTAATTCTAAGCTGCTGTTTGTTGGGTGTTTTTTTTTTTTTTTTTTTTTTTTACAGTGTTTATCAGTAGCTTCCAGTGTTAAAAGTTTATTCTGGTAGGATATCTTGCCATTCCACTTCCATCAATAGTCTCTAACAGGAGCGAGTTCTGGTATGAGATTAACAGTTATATTTTTATACAACCTACTAACAAGTATTTTAGGAGTATATACTAAATTGTTCAACCCATCAATGTACTGACGTTCTCTGGAATACCTCAGAAGCTTGTATCTGCAGAAGGGGTTGGAAGAAGAAAAATGAGAAAGATTTGCAAGAAACAATTCAGTTAATGATAGACATGATTTGCAAGAAACAATTCAGTTGATGATAGACATGATACTATAACAGCCATTTAATTTTGAAGCATGCCTTAAATTCTGAAACTACTTTTCAGAACTTTGAAATTATCAAATAACCTACCTTAGGTTTAAAAGCAAGATTTTAAAGATTTTTAATATAGTTAGATTTTGTAGTCATATATACAAGTTAATATTACGACCAAATAACAATGGAGGCACTCAATACATAAACTTTTTATGGTCCCACACTAAATAATTTTTAAAGATTATTCAATTTCTTCATGTTTTGCCATAAAATTCAACTAAGAAGTTCAGGGAAGATTTAGGAATCTTCACCATTCATTATACATCTAAATGTCTGAAATTATTTTCATTTCACTCTTGAGACTCCTGCATTTGCAATCATCTAAATTTGAGGTGATTAAAAAAAAAAGTTCCCCCCCCCCCCAGATTACCCATATATATATATATATATATCTTAATTTCCTATAACAGATTTTCTTATCTCTACTTCACATCTAATTTTATTCATAACTTGAAATTATCAATAAAAGAGAAAAAATATGTTCCCAGAAAAAGACATCCATTGATGACAGAATTGAGCAGTATTTCTAGTTACCTGAAAAAACATATAATAAACTCTTTATTTTGTGTTTCACCTTCTAAATTTTTTGTGTAGCTCATCTGTTGCATTCTAGTTTCTATTCCATTCCAGGGCAGCCAGAATCTACTGGCCAGTTTAAGTGTTTTTTTATCTTTGTAGCAAAATAAAGGAACCCCAAAAAGAAAGGTTTAAATCAATCTATGCAGGAAATGAGAAGACTTGTATCTCAGAAAAGAATGAAATATGAGGGAAAAAACCAATCCTTGAGGAGTTTTAAATTCAGTTTTCATGCAGGAGTCCTTTGCCCTAGCTGCACTGCTTCCTTTTGCAAAATATCCAAAATAGCCAACTAATGGACCCCAGCCAGCACTAATGCCCAAAATATTACAGAACAATTACATTATGGATCAAAGGGTATGATGATAATATCTCCTGACATTAAATTTAGTCTCTCTCATGGTTAAATAAAAATATCTGAGCAGCAACGTAACATTTAAGAAAATACAAATTTTAGCACCAAAGGGGAAATAACACTGGTGAGAACTGGCAGCTTATTCCTATGTGTGAATGCAAGAAAAAAATTTACATCTTTAGCTGAAGTATTTCAATATTTCTCTGTTTTTCTTACCGTCCTAAAAACTGGACTTCACCTCTGTGATGATGAGGAATGGATTTGTACTTCCCTAAATCACCTTCTGGTCTTGTTACATTGTAGCCAGCATAGTGAACCCTGCATAAATATTTGCAAAAATATCTTCTGAAAACCAGTCATACAAGTTAAAGCAAAAGTGAAAAATGCACATCAAATATTTTAAAGCTAAGTCTTTATGTTCACTGACATTCTCTTCCAAAAAACCTGCAACACTCTAAACCCAACAACCAAAAAGCTGGCTGAACAAAGTGCAAAATAATAATAATAATAATAATAATAATAATAATAATAATAATAATAATAATAATAATAATAATTTTAGATTTAATATTTCCTGCTTGTTCCAGCACAAAAGCTTGAAAATAGGAAGAAAAAAGTATAAAAAACTCTTGTCTTTTAAAAGATATCTCTTTATATATTAATTTATGCAGACATTTTCAGAGCTCAGAGCAGTTTAGACTCATTCACTGTGAACAGTTGGTAAAGCCATGAGCAGGACTGTCCATTGTCCAGTCTGGAACTATCAATATATTCACAAATTCTCTCTCAAACACTGCCCCTAAGATATGAAACTCATGTCTGTGGAATAGTCTTTCATAATGCTAGCAATAAGAGTGATGCTATTTTGCTTAGTATAACCTGTTGTTATAAGACCCAGCTCTCAAAAACTTGCTGGCTGTCCCCAGACCAATAAAATCTTACTTATCCCTTCAAATATCCCTTTCTGAAGCAAACTATGTAGAATTTGTCCATTTAAAAGGTAACAAGAGACAGAACAAAAAGCACCTAATTTGTCTCAAAGAAAGACCTAAGCACTCAAAACTCACCTGTTCCAAAGATCATCATCTTCTCCACCCCATCCCCAAAAGGCATTTGGAAAACCATTGATCTTCTTGAATTGTTCCACTGTCAGGCCACTTACACCACCGAAGAACTCATTGTATGGAAGGCTGAAAACAAAAGACAAATTCCATATTGTCAGCTGAGCTTTGACAGATAGTCCACTCTTTGAACAATAACTTTACAAAAAAGCAAGAGCCTCAAACTAAGGATCTGGTCAGAGGCTGAATGTATTCATTAAGGGAAACTAGTTCACTGATTGCCAGCACTAAGTAACATACCCTGAACTGAACAAAAGGTCTGCAGTAGTATCTGATTTGCATAAAGGGTGTTCTTAAAACTATAGCTCCATTTAGTGTTCACACATAGGAAACAAAAGTCTACCAGGTATGTATTTCAGACAGCTGATTTAGACCCATAGCTCAAGTGTTAAGTGAAGTCCTCAAACTACTTATGTTGACACTACTCAGAGAAAAAAAAAGAGATAAAACTCTCTTTAATCAACTGAAAAATTACAAATCAGTAATGCATCAATTAAATAATTTTAATTCATTACTATATCCTAGAGAACTGTTAAAATTTGAGAGAAACAGTTTAACATCACATATTAAACATTGAATAGCATGCTGATTTAAAAAAAAAAACAAGACATTTTCCAGGTTTTAAAAGATAAACTTTTGAATCAAAAGGATCTACAGGCTTTCCTGTCAGTAAACAACAGTATTTACTAACACACACAATTAAGCAATAAGCAGTTGGCCAAAATGAACAGTCTATCCATATAACATACTATGCCACAGCATAAAAATATGATTTCCAGTCCTTCAAACACTTTGACAATCTAAACAAAAATTAAAACATTTAAGTATCTGTATTTACTTCCATCAATATTAACTTGCATCCTTAACCCAGAAGATGCTCCAGTAAAGTAACTTTCTTTCAGAAGCAGCACACAATTTCATAAAACAAAAGTCTCTCAGGAGATACTTCCAAATCTGGAACCTTCAAGGAGTTAAGACAATCTACAAAGAGTTTTACCATTGCTTAGGACACAACTGCCACACTAGATAACTCCAGAATGCAAGAGGAAAGAAAATAGAAATACACAATCATGTAATTTCTGATCTCTGTGGAAACACAGGATTCAAACAAATCTTAGTAGTATGTGAGGAAGGTTGCAACTATATTTGCCTTTCAACATTTAACTGAAAGAGCAGGAATTTTAACCCCCTTCCTCCCTCTCGAAAAAATCCACATACCTCAAAAAAAACCAACAAAAAACTATTGCAAACCCAAAACCAGACCACCAACCAAAACCAACTGGAATATGACAGTTAATGGGTTTATTTAATGAGGTTTATTTATTTTTGTATTTTATAAGTCTGGTTTTGTTTTTATGAAATTTATCAATTTTGTAAATACCTATTTAGACATTATATAAGTGCATAAAGTGTTTTATAAGTACATAAAAAGATAGATAAAATCTCTTACATACTCTAGGTGCTAATTTATTTATTTTTAAATACACATGAAATCTTTAAACATTCAACTGCTGACAGAGCCATGGTTTCAAGGCATTGCTTTTGTTCTGTTAGTTGATCAGGTTGTCAAGCTGATTCATTCCACAAATAAAGTTCAGGATAGCAAATACATACATGTAGCAAGTAATAAGCTACAGCTTTATGTGAAGTGATTCCAAGAATGTCATGAGATAGCAGAGGGTTAAGAAGCAAATGACACATCATTAATGCAAACTGACAGAAGAGAAGAGGTAAGAAAACTGCAGGTCCCACTGCATTCACCAAATGTCAGTAGAGACTGAGACAATATACAAAATGGTCTAGCAGTAAGAAAATCTTCAGCTTAAAAAGCAGTATGAAACAGAAATAGAAGTGTATATTTATGAGAAAGTAAAGACACTTTTCCTGTGATATTTTGCTGCAGATTATCCATTTTTCTTTTGTAACAGCCAACACAAGTGTTTATGTAGCCAGAAAATATTTCTAGTAAATTAGGTAAGATTTTCCTCCTTGACATACAAGGTTTTTATTTTTTTAAGATCGAGCTCACTGCAATAAGCTCAACACTGAAAATCATAAACAATATTTTCTAATTAGTAACATATCAAATGTAGACACTAAATTTAAATCTTTCTTTTAGTAACAAAATATTAATTTTTGTAAATAGCATAGTAGGAGGCTGCTTTGTTGTTTTCACCTACTGTATATAGTGGCACAAAATTAATATTCTTTTAAATATTTCTGGGTATTTAAGAAGCAATGTGAATAAAACTATTTACTTACATATACATGTACTTGTCCAGCTTTGCTGCAAAATGGCGTGGCATTTCTCCACATCCATAGTAATTTCTGTCATTTTCAGGTAAGTGATCCACATCATGGAATATTATGCAGTCCCAGACAGCATCCTTCATAGCCTCTTTGAAGCCAACATTAAAGAGCATTGCACGATTAAAAGGTTGTGTACCTGTCTTCACACAGAAAACAAAGGAGACATTGTAAAAATCGAGACAAAAATTCCAATACTATGAGAAAAACTTACACTAACATACACACACAAAACCCAAAATTGACAATGATGCTTCTTTTGACCAGCAGCTCATGCTGAGTTGGCTGCACCCCAGGATGGGGTCTGCCCTCCTGGCTGCCAGGGCACACACTGCTGACTCCTGTGAGCCAAGAGTGAGCCTGGCTCCTGCTGCCAAACAGCACCCCCAGATCCCTTTGTGCAGGGCTGCTCTCCAGCCACTCCTCTCCCACTTTACACTTGTGCCTGGCTTTACTCCACCCTAGATGCAGAGTCCAACTTATTAAATTTCATCCCATTAATCACTGCCCAGTGCTCCAAATTATCCAGAACCCTCTGCAAGGCATCCCATCCTTTAAAAATCAACCACAACCTCCCAGCTGGATATCATCAGAAACTTGCTGATGGTGCATTTGGCTCCTGCACCCACTGAACATAAGACCCTGGAACTGAGCCCTGAGGAACACTGCTGCTGAACCTTTTTGCCTTAAAAACTTACAATTACAATAGATTCTAAGAGGCCATCTTATTACCTACAAAATATCAGCCTATATCTGAAGAAAAGCATGATGTATCTGGCCACTGCTCAAGCTGAGGAATGAAAACAGAGCTTTCCTTTTTCATTTAAGGGACTAGAAGAGTAGAGTAACAATTTTTAAATTCTGGATTCATCCGAATCTTGGTAAGAATATCAAATCCCTTTTAGCAAGGAATCTTGAAAGTCACTTTTCAAGTAGATGCTGTTACCTGTTCCACAACATAGAAGGCGAATTCCAGCCGCTGCTTCTGCAACATAGGTATCAGATGGCGGAAAAAAATTGGAAGATGCTCGTGGCGGTTCCGAAAAGGAATAAGGATAGCCACCTTCAGGAAAAGAAAAATAGAAAGCTATTATATCATTCTTTTTAAATTTTAGTTTTTCAATACAGATCAAATTTCCTGTGGCTTTTCAATTTTTACATTTAAATTCCCTCAGTGTTTTATATGTTGGTTTCCCCTAGGAAAGTGTCGCAGAAACTCAGTCAAATAATTAAGAAAAAAAAATTGAGTAAAACATAAATAAGATTTTCCTTTTATGTTCATTTGCTTCTAGTTACTTCAAGCAACAGACATATAGGACAGATTTGCATCCATATGATGAAATGTTTAGTAACTACAGCTAATGAACTTCTAAAAGTTCTTTATAATTTATTTCAAATTTCTCTCCAAGCTGGTCTCCTCTTGAGCACAGATGGCACACTACAGATACTATAAGATACTACATATATAGCACCAAAAGACTGAATGCTTGCAATGTTAAATTATTCTTATATATCAACAAGAAAAAATAAACCAAAACAGAAAATCAGCATCTAACCTTCCACCGTGGCTTACAGTCATTTGGTTTCCAGTGTCCTCCTGGTTTAATGTCTAAATCTTTTGAAAAGAGTTGCTGAATTTCATCAAAACTAATTTCACTCATATTGACATCAATAAGGCCTCCTAAAGAGAGGGAAAAAAAAAAAAAACAAAACTTATACATTTATTTCAGCTAAGACAAATGACCTAACACTACAAGGAATACAATGGACTAATGGCATCAGAAACTGGTAGTTACACTACCTACAGAAAAAAAGAAACAACTTATACTATCCTCCTAATCTTTAATTCTTACAGAATGAATTTTAGTGTTTCCAAAAACAAACACTCCTTCCATAAAACCCATATCCAAATACTCATTTCATAGGACACAGAACTGGCAAAGTAAATGCATCAACACTACACTCAACAAAGTTCCTCAATTTAAATTTTAGATGATATGCACATTGCATGTAGAGTCTTCACCCACTAATTCACCACTATTTGCTGCAAACAAATTCATAGCAATGGGCTGGATTTGAGAATTATCATTGGTAGAACTAATAAACCCAAGGGGAAAAGTATTTGCAAAAGACTTAGGAGTGAAATTAAGTAAGTTATTGAATAAAGACCACAGTATGATCTGAAAAAAAGTCATGTTAGCACCTACTGTGAGAAAATATAAACATAGATTGACAGCTGAAAGTTATGAGTTATGAGCTTATGCATGTGTAAAAAGTTCAAAACTGGAAAGAATTATTCAAAGTAGATACCCTCAAAGCAAATAGAAAGAATCAAGAAAATCTGGGGAGAAGACTAATGCAACACTCACTAATCAGCAACTCAAGTTTTTCTGCAGCAGCTACTACACTCTAAATCATCAAATAAAAATCTTGCAAGAACTTCCTCACAAACACCATAAAATATTCTTATTTTTGTCTAGAAAGTTCAGTATTTTGGTGAGGGTTGGTTTAAAGCCAGTCAAAAAAATCACTCCCATTTTCTCCCCTGTCCATACCCACAAGATCTTATTTGTACCAAATAGATTGTGTCAATGAATTGACTGGTTATCTAAACATTTTTAAAATATTTAGATTTTTTGGAACATAGGAATAACTATTGTTTTCAGAAGAAGGCAGAAGATACTGCAAGAGCTATTTTAGTTTGGGATATGATTAAATACAGTACTACTTGCAAATTAAGAAGGTAACTATTTTTTAAATGCAAAATTATAAGTGAAAGTTATCAGTAACAGTACACTATGGAGCTATTTCAAGAGAAGACTTAAAGAAACCCATATTTATTTAAATATTTTAGGAAAAAAAGAAACCTGGCAGTTGCCAAAAAACTTGTATAGATAGACTCTAGCTAGTCCTACAGAGATTTAAATAAAAATTTAAAAATAATTAAGAATAAAAATAATTATTACAAAATAATATTAGATTATCATAATGGTTGTGTCTGAAACTCTTCAATAACCCAAAAAAGAAATCTTATGAAATATAGAATCAAGGTCACTCAACAAAGGACCAGTATATATACATGTACAAAATAAATTTTAAAAAAAATCAATTTCAACTACCAAGAGACAGACAGAAAATTAACAAGTGCCTTTCAGTACAAATAGAGAAGCTAAAAGGAAAATAAAGCTAAATAAAGGTCAATTACTACCCCAGAAATGGAAGGAAATAACACATGATGAGATTCAGATACCTCTTCTGAGAAAAGTTCAGATATGATCAGATGACTACAGAGTTTAAATTAGAAGAAAACATCAACTGGCAGAACAGTATTGAGATAAAGCCTTTAGATAAAGGTGCTTCTAACTCCATGGGACATGACAAAATTCCATCCAGAGTGTTTAAAAAGTAGCTATACTAAAACCTGAAGTATTGGTACTATCAAAAGTACACAAGAGATGAGTGAATAGAAATCTGCATTTTTTCCCTGTCACTGGTGGGGGACAGGAGAAGGAATCTCTGTAAATTACTGTGCTTATTATTCACTAGTTCCATCAGTGTCTAGCAGGCTGCAATGAAACATATTTATACAATCTGCAAAATAAGAAAGCTGAGAAAGCAAAAAAATCTTGAAGAAAATCAGAAAAAAAAATTATTCAACAAATGAGATAGATCCAGAAACCAATAAAGTAAAATTAATTCAAGATAATAAAGGATGATTTGTTACTGAAGGAAAAACTGAAGCATGCACAACAAAACAAGCAATACCTGGCTGTGCTGCAGAATGCAGACAGTTGTAGAGTTTATAATGGATTGCACATCAATATGAGCCAATGCAATGTAATTGTACAAAAAGAGAGAATCTCATCCTGGAATGTATTAACTGCTGCTATGTGAATAAAAGAGAAGTTTTCCAAAACTAATTTGTTTTGTAACCAGGATTTAAGCCAGTTATGATGCTTTACAAAGGAATCAAATTAAAGGCAGTGCAAAAAATTCAAGAATGACAAGAGCTTTAGAAACTATACAGTCTTGAAAGGTTTGGATTATCAATTAATCTACAAAGGAAGAGACAGATTTTTGTACAGCTTCTTTCTCAAAGAAGAGGCATTTTGATTACAAATTACAACAGCTCAACCAGTAGGTTATAACCTGTTATACTGAGTCACACAAAAAGGGCAATAGCTGTTCCCATTTTAAGATCACATGTACTTGGGACCAAATATGATTTTACCATCCCCCTTTCACGATATAATTTTGGCAAGCTGATGCAAAGAAGAAAAGCTGACTTCTATAATAACCTTGGAGTAATTAAGCATGTCCAAGTATACACAATTCAACACTCTTTCTTCCCTGGCTATCTTGCACTTCCTACAACATTTCATTACATCAAAAAAATCTTCAGAGATGCTTTATTTAGATTATAATGAGAAAGAATGATGATGATTAAAATTGTGTACATGGAAACCATAAAGGGAAACACATAACCCTTTGTTGAAAAGCAATTTATCCAGTTAATTATTTTCTATTAAAATTATTATTTCTCTATTAAATTAAACAGGATGCAAGAAGTACAGAGCAATTACTAATAAAAACAAAAACAAAAACAGATGGTGAAAGGAGAGCAGCAACAAGGAGAAATTATTAGCAGAATTACTTAGTCTTGAACTAATCTGAGAGAATTCCAGCTGCCAGATTCCTTGAAAGTGTCATTAAAAATAATAATTTATATGCATTTTTCAGTCAGCAAAACCATCACATATTGTTTCTCTGATTATCCAGATTTGCCATTTGCTGAACTTACATATGTTTCCAAAAGTAGCTAAAATATTTAATATTTTAATAATTTGGTTTTATTTGTTTAGTTATTCAATACTATTCAAAAATGTGATTTTGAAAGTCAAACCCTATGTCTGGAGCAAAAAAGGTTGAAATAAGGATATTATCACACCATAGGGCTAATTGCTACCTGGCTTAAGACATTTTTGTATATGATTTAGTTTCATAAGCAACAGCAACTGATCTATACATTTGGCTCCAGGTCTATTTATTTAAAACATAAAACAAAGCTTAGAATCTGACATTATCGAAAAGAAACACAGGTAAATGCACTGTTTCTGTTTCCTTCAATAAATAAACTCAGTCAAGATTTTTTAAAAAGTTATAAAGGAATCAAGATTATCCCAATAACATCAATCCCTTTTCTTTGAAGAAAGCTTGGTCAGAATTCAGTTCAGCTGCCAGCAACATTTTTTGGTATGATATGGATCTGAACTGGTATATAAGATATTTAATTAATTTCTCATGCTCATGGCAGCCCACAGATTAAATCAGGTGTCTGAAAAACAAGAGGTTAGAATTCTGGAATGCATCACAAAAACTTCAGAAGCTATGTGAAATTTTCTCTCTTACAAATCAGTAGTTCAATTATTTGATTTCAAAATAGTAAAGCTGATTAGCAAAGAGACCAAAAATTCAGTAAGACATTAATTACAGACAAACTTCTGCTAAGCATCATTGTGCATTATTAGATACATTTTATTCATTACTTTCTGTAATATACTTAGGCTCCTTACAATTATATTTTATATTAAAATAACTGTCTTTTGTTTAAAATACAATTTAATTTACTAGATAAACATTAAGGTCAGTTTAAAACTTACTCATGTAAGGCAGCTTCTCTGGACAAGGCTGGTAAGGAGAGTAGGTGAAATTCTCTGGAAGATACATTGTTGTTTGAGCAACACAGTCACTAGAATTGTTTCCCTCAGGATAATCTTAAAAAGAAGAATTGATTTTTGTGAAAACTTATGTTACTCACTGAAATGGTAAAATATCATCATGAAGGTGAGAACATAATTTTTAGTTCACAAATTCCTAGCAGCATTATTTAAAAAGAATTTTATTGCACTAGACGAATAATAATTGAACACAAGTATCATTGTTACAGATAATACAAATACTTCCTACTAAAGTGAACTGGTAAATAATAACTATTTGACCTTGAATCCAACTTCAGAGAAGTAGGATTTGGGTCTAAGTTTTCATAAATGACTTATGTCATTAATGATTAGCACTTTTTTTTTTCTTTTTTTTTTTTTTTTTAAGAAAAGGCCTTTTAAAAAATTAAATAAGAAATACTCTTACCTGTGCCATTCAGTGTAGTATTTTTGTTAGTGTACAATCTTATCATGTGTCCTATTGTTTTTACATTTTCTCTCAACATTATACCACGAGCTTGCACCATAAAGAGATATGTGGTTGCTGATAAAACAAAAAGCAATTTTGAATTTTTATTAAAATAATGTATTTTCAAATTATTCTAACACACATCTATATTACAACATCTTTTACTGTGTTTGAATCCATGGTCAGTGAACAATAATTCTTTGAGATGAAAGTCCACACAATGAAACCTAACAGACAACAATAGAAAAGAACAAAATGGATTCATAATCATGGCTCTATTCAAACCCAAAAACTACAGACTGCAAATAGACATTTTATATGACACTTTAAATTCTCTTTAACTTACAAAAAGAGACAAGAAAATTTTGATAAGAAAATTTGATTTACAAACAAAAACATTTTCATATGTAGATACATGTTTCATATATAGATCTACAAAAATATTACTGAAATATAGGAAAAAAAAAGTCTAAAAAATCTTTTTGCCCCACATAATTGTCCCTTTTTTACTCACTAGTTAACACAGCTTCCAGTAAAAATGTACTGTTATTCATACATTCCAAACAGATGTTTAGTTACACAATGGTTACAAACCTTTGCCAATCTCAAAGTATTAATGTTTAAAAATTATACATTAAATATTTATTATAGGCATCAAGGGTGAGGAAATCAACACTGAGAAATTAATTGAGTCACTAATAACAACAGCATTAAATATTTCTGTCTCAATCTCACACCCAAAGCCCCAAATACAACCTCAAGACATTTCTTTGTATTCAACAGAAGTTGGTAATGTAGAAATGAAGCTGCATTTATATGAGAGTGGGCAAATATCTACCCAGGATTCAGAGAGCTGAAGAAATATTGCAAAGGGAAGGACAAATTTCATTTGCAGAAGGTAGCAAAGAGGGTCAAAGGGATCATCTGCCACTTCATCTACATTAAGCACCCAGTTGTCTGGGGGATATTTGGCTCCTTGTAACTAGCAACCCCTAACAACAAAAAAATGCTCTGCATCTTTGAAGGGAAGAGCTAAACACACCAGGATGAAAAATGGAAAAAGGGATTAAAGAAAAGTTAGAAAATTATCTCAGGAACTCCATCAGATGAGCCAGCACCAGTGGCCTGACACAAGTAACTCCAGATCAACCAACAACTTCTTATAGTCCAACACAGAGTCTAGAGCTGCAGAGGACTGTGAATAAGGGACTGGGGACATTTCCAGGGGAAAACACCGTGATTCATTCCACCACATTAGCAAACAATACTATCAACACCTACAGAGATAAAAACACCAGCACAATCTTTCAAGGAATAGTATTTCAAAGACCTACAATAATGTCTTTATTTTTAAATGACTGAATAGGGGAGTTGTCCTGGCTCTCAAAGAACTCCTTGTTAAAACAAGAAATATTAACAGCTAAAAGATAAGCTCTGAACTTGCCAGGTGCCATGCATGGCATGTAATTCTCAAACCCTTGGCCAGCATGACTAGCTGTGCTTGTTAACAAGAGTTTACATAAATGTAAAACTTAAACAGCTGCTATGATCCTAAAGTTGTCTCAACAACTTCTGGCCACCGAAGCAAAACCAAAAGAAAACAAAAAAGCTACAATCTTGGCCTGACAACAGGTAGAAATGATTTTTACCAGGATTCAAGACAACAGATATTCAGATTTCCTTACACAAAAACTTCTCAAAATTATAACCCAATTCACATAAAGTAACACCCTATGGTTCCAATTATTTAGTGCCATTTGTAGTTTTCCATTCAAATACTGGGATTTTTAAGGTATCTCTACTAAGCATTTCAAGGAATCTGTACAACTAATTAATTCATATATGAAGTTTCCTACTGAAGAAACTCGTACTTTGTGAATCAACATAAAGGCAATTTGATCTGTTCCTCCTAGAACAATTACTTATCTTCAAACAAAAATTTCTAAATTCAAGGCTTTCCTGAAATTAAACCCATATGTATAACTGCCTTTAAAATAGGAAAAAAAAATCCTAGCTAACAAAAACTTTCTTTCTTCAAACTTTTACATATTTTAAATAAGTATAATCCCTTTCCCCAAATAAGTTTTTTTTTTTTTTTCTCCCATAGGTACAGTTCTTCTCTTCAATCCCTTCCTATTCCAACACTAAAATAAAGCGTTTGTTTTTTTTTTTTTTTTTTTTAATATAAAGCCATTAGTAAATACTGATTTCAGAGCTAACTTCTGGAAGACTGTGTGCTTTATTGTCCTTTTCAATGTGATAGCTAAAGGCACTTGAATTTTTAACTCTGAAGAAGGTTTATAAGGTTTTCAGCAGGTTTATAGAAAGATAACCTCAATTCACATAAACCAAGTGTGGTAAGTTGATGTGACTAAGAACTAAGTTCCTAGCCAGTTGCTTGTTCACTCCCCTGAAGTGAGATGGAGGAAACAATGAGAAGGGTAAAAGTTCTTTACTCTCAGTAAAGAACAGGGAATAATAATTTTCAAACAAGTTCACAACAAACTCAAGAGCCCATGTACATGTTCTCAATTTTTATTGGAAATGTTACTGCAGTCCAGATAATGTAGATAAAACCTTGGAAAAACAAGATTTTCTGCAAAAGTATTTACATCTTCCCTTTAGTGAAGTACAACTTGTCCCTACTGACACAGAGGAGAAAAATTTGAACAAGCACACAAGACTTTTGTGAAAGAGAAAGCTGGAAAAGGCATTTGTCTCAAAAACAGACACCATGAAAAGACATTGAAAAAAAAAAAAAACCCAACCAGGTAAAGTCTGCTGTCACCTTGGCTTAAATACGCAAGAGCTGCTCTTGCTGCAAGGAAGATGCAACTTTGCCACATTCTTATCCAGTAATTCTTGTTATCTACCTCTTCTTTCTTGCTGAGCTGCTTGTCAACTCACTATCCAGCTCTACCCAAATACATCAGGAATGAATTGGGAATAAAACATCCTCCTTTCTAGGCTGTCTTTTTCCCACTACCTGGCTCTCCAGCACAGCTGCAAGAACAGACCTGCTCAGTTTATTCCACTGTCATTCAGCAGCTGCTTAGGTAGCACCAGATGCATCAGAATCTAAAACATCAGGCTTAATTAAAGATATTAATTTAGTCCCAAAAATAAATCTCATCTGCAGGCACAGGCCTGCTCGCAAAGACCTGTGACAAAGAGCACAGTTCATGTGTCATATCAACCAGCAGCAACAGCAACAAAGTATTCAACCCACACAGGCCAAATGTGCAACAGAGAAACACAGCTTTTCTTCTAGTGGGGTGGGGGATGACTGACTGCAGAAGGCAGCCACATAAAACTCCAGAAGGTTCCTGGTGTGCCCTGATGGCACCTTCCTGCCACAAGTGCCAGTCAGTGAGAAGAAGTGACCTGCAGAACCTCACACCCACCAAGGAGGGGTTGGCTGGGGATATGAAGATCAAAGGCAGTCCCGCTGCAGAGATGATGAGATGGTGGAGTTCAGGATCCTAGGGGCAGGAAGAAGCAAAAGAGAGCTCACAATCCTGGACGTCAAGAGAGCAGACTTTGGCCTCTTTGAATATCTGTGCTGGAGTCCCATGGGATAAGGCCCTCAAGTGAAGACAAGAAAGCTGAGTAATATCCAGGGATAATCACCTTCAAGCTCTTGAGAGATCCATCTCAAAGACTAGGAAGACAGTAAAATGCCAGAAGGCTTGTGTTCTTGCCCTCAGTGGAAGACTTAAGCAAACAGGACACCAAGTCCATGGGCCCTTATGGGATGTACCAAGCACTAAGGGAGATGGCAGATGCCATTGCACAGCCACTCCTGATGGTCTTTGATAGATCATGACCAGTGGGAGAAGTGTCTGGGGACTAGAAGGAAGACCCCGGGAAGTACAGGCTGATCAGCATCAGCTTGATCCCAGGGAAGGTGATGGAGCAGCTATCCCTGGAAACCATTCTTCAGGTACATAAATGACAAGATCATCAGGAACAGTCAACCAATTGGGTAACCTTCTCTGAAGAAAGACAGATAAGGAAAGACCAGGGGCCATTGTCTACCAGGACTTCAGTCAGGCCTTTCCCACTGTGTCAGGTAAGACTCTTGTAGACAAACTGCTGATATACAGGCTGGCTGAGCAAATGGTGAGCTGGACCAAAAGCTGACCATCCAGCCCAATGGGTGAGGTCAGTGACCAGTGATGTAACCCAGGGGTCAACACCAGGTTCATTCCTGTTTAACACCTTCGTTAATTACCTGGATGGCATGCAGAACATAACCTCACAAAATTTATTTATGACACAAAAATGAGGTAAGTAGCCAATATGCCAAAGAGCCATGATACCATCCAGAGGTACCTCAGCAGGCTGGAGAAATGTGCTGACACAAACTTCATGAAGTTCACAAGGAACAGTGCAAATGTCTGCATCTGGGGAGAAACAATCCTATGCACCAAAATATGCTGAGGGGCATTCAACTGGAAAGCAGCTTGGTAGAAGAGGCTTTGGAGGTCCTAGTGGGCATCAAGCAGAATGTGAGCCAGCAATGTGCTGCTAAGAAGGCTGACAGCATCCTGGGATGCATTCATCAGAATGCTGCCAGCAGGTCAAGGTGATCCTTCACTCAGCACTGTTCCAGCCACACCTGGTACAGTGTGCAGGAGTAGAGAACATGGACATCCTGGAGCATCCAACAACAGGACTGAAGCAGGGCTCCTATGAGGAAAGGCCGAGAGAGCAGGGATTGCTGAGCCCAAAAGAGAAAGCTCAGGGGGTCACATCAATGTGTACAAAGGGCAGCTGTGAATGTATGCAATGTATATGAAGGGAAGGTTCAAAAAGGGAAAGAGCCAGGCACTTTATGCTGGTGCTCAGAGACAGAAACAGAGGCAGTGGGCACAAACTGAAACAAAGGATGTTCCACCTGAACTCCTGGAAACACTCCTGTACTGTGAGGGGGATGGAGCACTGGCACAGTGATGGTGGAGAATATCTTCAGAAATATTCTAAAGCCTTCTGGACATGGGCTTCAGGTGACAATTCTTGAGTAGGGAGGTTGGACTAGATAATCTCCAGAGATCCCTTTCAACCTCAACCAACCTGTGATTTTTCTTTTACTTTTGTCTTTCTGCATCTGAGCCAAACCTCATTGTCACAGTACAAGGAAAAGCACGCACTGGGAAGGAAAAATTTCACATGTAACCAAAGAAAACATCTAACAGTGTAACCACCTAGAAGTAATTTTATTCATAATCTTCTTATTTCACTGTACATGATTCATGACAAATAAGAAAAAGAATTTCAGACTCAAGAAACACAGAATCCAGGTCGTCACACAGTTTACAAGTTAATCAGATGGAAAGTGCAGTGAGGAATACAAAACAACACACACATATAGGACACCTTGGAATCAATACTATACTCAAGTGCTCCATCTCAAGCAACTGCTAGTGTGAGCTCAGAGCTCATAACTAATTCAGATGAAGTTTTCCTACCAATTGATTCAGATCTGCATCAGCAATCATGAACACACAGCCACATGACAGTCATCAAAAGTCCTGCTTTTAGGGCATTATTTAAAACTAATTCTGATAACGCATATTTGGCCATTAAAGGGATCATCCTGTATTTCAGAGGACACATTAAAAATATCAGATGAATCATTTTTATCTCGAGTTTTTATAGCTCACTAGTTATTAATAGTTTTATGTGCTAGACTGTTGGGAGGGATAATGTATTAATTCTAAAACTATAAAAAATATCTGCAAAAATGGCTCAATGTTCTATATCAGATAGCTTTTTGTTATTTAAGTATTCACTTGAAGACTATTTACACCTTTTTTTAAAGAACACAGTATCACTCACAGGTCATTCTCTATTAGGGAATCAAGCACCTTCCAAGCAGCACACCAAAAATTTAAGCATTTCTCACAATACTGCGTTAGTTTATCATCCCACAACTTCACAGAAGGACAAGACTCATTTTTATATAGGAATTTAGTAAGTTATGCTATACTCATACACCAAAGCCAAAGCTAAAAAAAAATACACCACACACTTAGAAGTAATCAATGCAGTAAAATATACAACATAACAAGTGAAGTTGAAACTAGGTCAATTACTGACATTCTGAGCAAGACTAGGAAGTTAGAAATGCGATTACTTTAAAAACATAGAAAATTATTAATTTTTACCCAAAATTATTTTTAAATGCCAAACAAAAGATGAACAAAACTTGGAGGTCACAAATTTGATTTCAGGATGCAGTTTTTAATCTGCCAAAGCTAAAGCAGAAATCCAAGGCCAAACAAACAAAAAACAGAGAAAAAAGCATTATGTCAAGAATATTTTCAAAGCAATTGACAAAAAGTTATATGCTCAGACATCAAAGAAAAAAATAAAAAAAATACTATCTATCATCAGAGTAGTTGTAGCAACATTATACACTGATATTTCCGGGGAAAAAAATACTCAGATAGGAAATCTTCATAGAGAACCCACAGATTCTGCAAGATTCAAATGCAGCAAATGTGGCTTTACAGAGAATAGGTCTTCACAAATGACCACTGCCCCTGAAGTTACTCCTCTGCTAGTCAACACCTGTTTTCATGGGACTTCTGAAAAGCATATTCAACATATTGCATAAAAATTGGTGGACTCAAACAGGTTAACAGAAAGTTCCCCACTAGCAATTGTAAATGGGGAGTCATCTCATAGGGGCATTTCTAGAACAAGTCACACATGGATCTCTTCTTGTGTCAAGGTTATGTGATATTGTTCTCAGCAATACTAGAGTTAGAAATACATTATTGGCAGAGTTCATGCATGGCAAATTATCACAGAAGTGTTAAAGATTAAATTAGATGATTAATCTAAATACACAGTAAATAGAGGCCAGCTGAAGATGTCTTCTGAAATACCACAGTTAAAATTCTAGAGACTAGAATATTTTCCACAAGATAATGACTTTAGTCTGTGAAACTGATTCATTAAACAATTTAGCAGTGAAGGAAAATACCCCAAGCAATGTAAGACTGCTGGAAATTGGTTCCTATTTAAAAAATGAAAATTTACAACAAACACAATTGTTAGTGCTCAACTTCCTTAACACGGAATTTATTCTTACACATTTGCTGTTTATGATGTTTTTATGATGTTATGATGTTTTATGTTTGTTGTTTTTAAAACAGATACAATAACATAAAAAAAACAACCTGTGTGCCTTGAAATACATTCTTTACTTGATTTGTTTTTGAATATTTAATAGCAGTTTTGCACTATTTGTAAAATAATAATTAATCCAATCTTATTTCACAGGCACAGTGAGACTGCATTTGAGTCTGTATAAGTATACCTCCTTACAACAAAAATATCTTACAAAGAGATAAATCACCTCAACCTGTTGAGGAAAACATAAGCTGCCAGTGTTTCTGGAGGCAACAGTGACCATTCAAACACTGCAAATGTACAAATCTGTAAAATGATGATGTACAAAGCTGCAACAGAGAAGTTTCAAAATTGTTTTTTATTACTTCAGACAACCTCTGTATATTCTTCGTAACAATGGATATCCAAATGGATGAGTCCTCTCACTACAGTGACAAAATTTGAATCTAAATTTCTTTCCTCAGCAGTAGTTTTAAGCATGATAAAGGATACAATGTCAAATATAATTTCTAACATGTTTGATGCCATTCTACACTCTCAGGCTATTAGCTGATTATACAGTAAGCTGTAGAATAATTCAATAAATGCACAATGAAATGAAGGTAAAGGACAACCACAAATGTAAGAAAGTGAACTGACCATTGGCAATACCTTGCAAAAAAGCAACTTTTGTATTCTAAAGTCCTGAAGCCAATCTCTGCTCTGTGCTCACAAGAATCTAGCACTGGATCCCACACAAATCATAACCATTTAATTCTGCTCCCCGTAATATCATTGTATAATTTGAATACAAAAGATTACCTAAGAGTAAGAGCTATAGAAAAATGAGCAAAAATTGCATTAATAGTCTTATTAATCAAAAGCCAGTAGATAAGCTATCTTTCAGCACAGACAGATGTGGGAATGGTTGAAGCTTTGGCCATGTCAGTAAGGCATCCTAGTTCAGACAAATGTCCCCAGGGTATACAATCTCTCTTTCTCAACCCATGAGAAGAATGCATTCAAATAACGGGCTGGCTTAAGTGAAAACTCATTTCACATGAGGTCTCATAATTGCTTTGTCCTTGTGAAGTTAGCTGCACACCCTAAGTACCTGGGTATTTTCTGTTATCTGACTAAGAACAACATCAGAAAATGAATATTGATTGAATTCTTATGCAGGCATGTTCCCTGACTAATAATGAGTAATACCTAAGGGCTTTAGAAAAACTATCAGATAAAAATGCAGAACTGATTCTGAAATAAATATGCATGTTTAGTCAATCTGTTGGTAAAAGCAAAAGACAGTCATGAATGACAGGACTACAATAATTTATTCAGCATCACGTGCTAAGAATGACTGTACAGGGCCAATATAATGGCAAAGTCCTTGCATGTCCCAGATTAAGACAGAAAACTTATCCATGTTCAGTGGGTACAATGAGCTCAGGGCCTTAGTTAGAATGCTGAGGAACATTTGATTGCTGGAAATCAGAGATCAAGCAGAGCAGAGTGTTTAAACCTCAATTTCCCCTTTTCACAAGAGTAAAAGGAAAGTCCCTATTAATCAGAAAATAAACTACAATTTGACAGGTGGTAATTTGTGGAACTGACATGAAAAACTGACATGCAAGCAAGAAGACCTCTGTAGCTAATGAAAGTACTTCTGCCTCCAAATGAAGCCTTTAATAACAGGTGAACTTTAATAATGAAATATAGCTGAAAATAGCTCCCAAACAATAACCAGTTCTGTAGTTACAGGCATTTCCCTGCAGAAAAATCAAACAATGGGACAGGCAAGTTTAATTTACTCAAGAAACTTGTAAGAGACTCCTGATAATAATTCCCTAGAAAGAAATAAAAGAAGGCAATAACAGGGAAAGAAAAATACAAACATGAACATCCACCACACCCTGCAAAATTCATCAGCCTTTTATCAGACACTTCTACACAACAAGAGAAACAAGCAAGTTGTATTAATCCTACTTCACTGCAGCCCTTGAGGTGCAGTAAACCTATACACAGGCTCTATTACAAAACCCTCAGACAAGGTATTAGCAGCCACCGATCATTGTGGCACACAGAGACAACAGTAACAGTAAGGCAACAGTATAACCAGCAAATCGATACAAGCAACTGCTGTCTATTCAGCAGATTGTGAAATTGTACTTGGGGTACCACATCCATTTTGGGCATCCCAGTAAGAGACAAACATTAACACCAGAACAAGCCCAGAAGAAACCTTCCAAAATCAAGCATATTATGTACAAGCACAAACTAAAAGAAATGGGTTTGTTCAGTCTTAAATAAAAATGGCTAAGAGGAGGATGCCTTTTTTTTTTTTTTTCCCTGTCTTCAGCAATATAGTGCTGCTGTACAGAGAAGACTAAATGGAACACTTGAAAGTACTCAGTGAAAAGACACAAGGCAATGAACATAAGGTGGGATATTATGACTACATATTACAATTTTCTCACAGTTGTCTGACACTGGAACAGGTTTCCCAGAGAGACAATAAAATCTTCATCCCTGGATTTATTCAAAACTCAACTGGACACGACTCTGAGCAATTCGATCAGCAGGATCTGCTTTCAGCAGGAGGTTGGATCAGGTGACTTCCAGGCACCCCTGCCAATCTAAATTACCCTATAATCAAACAGCAAGTCTTTAGAAATACCACAACTGCCACAGATGCCAGGGGAAAAAAATATCAGCACAAAGGCTGTGCCCATATTTATGGGCTCAGCACCTGGAAGCAATGATAAACATTTATCTTGCTGATAGCATTTTCAGCACTCCCCTCCATTTCTGCATAAGTTCAAAAAGGAGTGATACCATTCATCCTATGAGGAAAACTAGTTCCTAGTAATAGAACAGGAAATAAATTCATATAAAATTGTGAGCTAAAATCAATAGAGATGTTTCCAAGTTTCATGTAGGCTGCACAGCTGCCTTTTGGTTAGGATTGACAAAGAAGGAGCAAGATTTTACTAAAATAAGCAGAAGACCATAAGAGAGAAAACGTTAGCTGTTTTTTCCTCCTCAATCTCATTTCACCATTTGGGATTCTTAGCTATTGATGTCAAAGCAGACTGCATCTTCTTTGATCACTGCACTGTTTCATAACCAGCTTTTATTTGAACTGCATGGGTTATTATGTCCAAAGGAGACAAGCAAGAATCACAGAATATGCTGAGCTGGAAAGGACCCACCAAGATCATTGAGTGCAACTACTAACCCCGCACAGGACCTCCCCAAGAATGTCACCAGGTGCCTGAGAAGGTTGTCCAAACACTTCTTGAACTCTGTCAGGCCTGATGCTGTGACCTCTTCCCTGGGGAGCCTGTTCCAGTAGTCAAACACTCTCTGGCTGAAAAACTAGACTACAATTGCCTGCAATATGGAGAGCTCTAAGATTCTTTTCCACCCAATCTGGCAAAGGTTCTCTGCTGCAATAAAACAGAAAAGAATAACCCAGGACAGAATAAGAGATCATTTTCTGAGATCTGTTACGTCGCCCAATGTAATTTCAGTTATAATGCTGAGAACAAATGGGACAAAATAGGAAAAAAACCCCAAAAACCTGTCTCTTGCAATACTCAGGTTGGTTTGGAAGTGAAATTAGACTGGCAAATGCTCTCCCTTGTTCACCATTGCTTTGTTATTTTGTTTTATTCTCCTAATTTTTGGATCCTTTCAAGGATGTAAACTTGAACCTACCTCTGGGCTCTGTCAGAACGAGACATAGATTATTTGTAACACTGAAAATTTATTTATAACACTGAAAAAAACCCCATATTGGCACCAAATATTCCTGCTCTCAGCTAGCTTCTTCAGCCTTTAACTAATACATTAATATTTGCAACTTTCAATGAAGTTTCAGAATCACAGACTATTAATTCAAGATCAGAAATTTCAGTTTCTGCTTTTTCCAGAGGACCACCAAATGAAGTACTGTCACAAAAGTGGTCTTTCTGGAGAAGCAGCACCTCTTATCTGCTTTCACTCAATTCTTGAGACTATCACACAGAAGTGTCATTAAACATTTAAATGAAATTTTAAAATTTAAAACATTTGAAATGTTTTTGACCATTTTAACTTGCCTTCCTATCCCTTAAGGTTTTTCCTCTGAAGCATCCACTGAACTAAAAAGGAAAAATTAAAATCAGAAAAATAGTTGTCTTCCCTACTTAATAGTTAGAAATCAATTTGCTCGTATTTCATCTCCTCTGACTAACAAAAGACTACCAGGGTCCTGAGGTAGGGCTGCAATCACCTCTACCTCATCATCTGTACTTACAGAAAAGGGAAAAGCAGGGACATGATCAAACCCACATGGTGTATGAATTCTTCTCAAATCATTTAAACCCTATATTTTTATATTATTTGCAGTACTAGATGTCTTCATCTCAAAACACAGAACCATGACTGAAAACATGAAAATGGGATTTTCTTCCCCTTGTATTACAAAATACATGGAATAATAAAAGCTTCTATTTCTTAAAGAACTAACATTCTGAGAGGTCTCTTCAAAAAAACAAACAAAATTAAACAAAACAACGACAACAAAAAAAAAATCTGAATTGCAATATCTGTAATTATGGTGCAAAGGAAAACTTTTAAATATTAGACCAATAATTAAATACCTTAAAATAAGTAATTAAGATTTCTTTCCACTAAACAAATTGTCAATACTTCAAGTTGATCTAAACTGCATTTGTCACAAAATTTGCAGTTTTGTCAAAAAAAAAATGCAGTAACTCTAAATAGTTTGAAGGACAGAAGGAATGTAATACTGACCTCTTTGAGAATTCTTCCACTGCTAAGGGCTTACATGTGCAGATGTCTTTTCCCTTTGATAAGCCATTAATTGATTGCTAAGAGGGACTCCCACTCCATTAGCCCATAAGAATTCAAAATTTCAATCAACTTTGACATCTCAGGAAAAAATTCTGCTGCATAACTCCCTTATTTTTCCTCTCCCACCTTCCAGTACACTGCTGCTCCTTAAAACATTTGAGAATCCAACTTCTCCCTCTCTTTTCAATTCCTCTGACCACCATGAAGAGAAGCCAGCCAGGGAGCAGCTCCAGTTCCCTACAACACAATTAGAATGTTCTTCCTCTCTGACATTGTGCCTTGTAGCTTGTTGAGGAATAAAATGTAGTTCTGGTGAACTGAAATATATCTTTAGTAAAACATATCTGTACACAAAAATTATGACAGAACTCAACCATTTATGACTTAGCAGCTTTTCATGAAATGTATTCTGCAGCTAACAGGTCAGGTGGCTGAGCTTCAATAACCTTTAATCTTCCTCCTCTCCACACATAAACACACTCTATCAGCCTTGACTTAGATATATCTATTGCATTACACTCAATATTCTATTCTATCACAATATGTAAATGCCATGAGCATACAGCACAGGATTATTAGATGAATCATCTGCCTGTAAACTTGGGTGTTCCTAAGTGCTTTGAAAAACTGCTGTTCTTACAACTTACATTTTCACTATACTGCCAGGAAGTTTGTTGGCTTTTAGATAATACCTGACCTTCTTTCTCTCCATTCCACACAGCAACATTTTAAGGAGGAAATTCATGGGAAATCAATGTTACATCTGCAGGCTGATAGGCTGAGACATAAAACTTTCCTACTGCCCTTTCCTTACATTTTCTATATTCTCTTCCCCAGGAGCCTTCAGACCAGCACAGCAGCATTTCAAGATGGACCTAAGAAGTGCCACAGACAAGTTCATTATTTCAAGGTTTTGACTTCAGCTGGATGAGTTCACAACACAACCAGATAGTTAGGGCAGTACAGCACTGATCAGCAGAAAAAGAGGAAAGAGGTGTAATCTCACAAACTCATGTAACTACTCAAGATTTTTGGATTGTTAAACCACATCTTGAAAGGGCCAACTACAGTATTTGTGTCTGAGATAGCAAGAGAGTAGTTTGAGTATGACTATTTTTTCCCTCAAGATTGATCAGACCTAATTAACCTACCCTAAAAACACTTTTAGTGCATACTGTTGAATCCATTTCATTCCTGGTACAAAGCAAAGTGAACATAGGTATAATTCCCAATAGCAGAGAAGAGGAAGTCAGAAATTAAGTCTCATCACTAAAGGCTCTCATTCTGAACAAGGTAATGCATAAACCTTGGCAAGTGAGACAATGTACTTCCTGAAAAAATATCCATTGGCAAGAAACATTTAAGTAACAAAGTATACTATGGTTGCATACATTATGTAAGACATTATAAGTTTTACTTGTAAAGAGGTAGAAACTGTACTTTGCTATTTAAATCATGTACCAATTACTTGAAATTAAAGTCGATTTTATATATGTATCCTACACTAGCATCTCAAAGACCTAAAATGTCTAAATGGACGTCAGCATCGTTCTCACTTGGAAGAATACAGCACATCCCTTTCAGCAGGGAAACACTGACAGATGAGAAAGCTCACAACTCCAACCCTATAAATATTATATTTCTTATTTTTTTTTATTTATTTGAACGAGAAGAATAATTGGCAGACTTGCCAATATTGTAGGAAGAACATAAGTAAGGGAGAACTATAAAACGACAGGTGAACTACATAGAACTATGCAAGTATAGAAGCAACAATTGCACCCTGAAAGTGTTTACAAGTTAAATAGAAGACAGCGAACAAGAGGGATCCAAACAGCACAACACACTATCAACAGGAAACAATTCCTGAAGATTCAGTGGTCACATCAGTGTGGACATTTTGTAGTAAGAGTTTTAAGCACTAAGGATGAAGAGAGTGATGATTTGGCAAGTATTTAGATAAGCAGAGATGTGCAGAAAAGTGTGGCAACACTGCCTGGAAAAAAAAAAAGGGAACATTCCCTAATCCAGAGGCACCCAACACAGGGAAATCCCACAGAGGATCATACAGGATATCACTAGCCTTAGCTTTGGGGTAATGCTAACCAGTTGTAAAAGGATCATCCACTGAGAAAAAGCCTGATGGACTCCCAGTAACAGAAGAGTGAACTTAGGAAACTAGCACCTTTTTTGGTCTGTTTTAGAAACAAACTTGCACAGTTATTCTATGAAGGTTCTTCTAAATCAACGGTTTGTCTCCCTTTGAAGTGGTTCCTTCAGAAGAGGAAGTTACCATACTGTAAAACCTGTGAAGACAGAGATTCCACTAACAGATGTAAACAGCAAATATTAAAAATGGTCCTTCATTTTTGTTCACACGGGCTTTATTATTAATGCAGTTACTAAAAATTTGAAAGATCAATACATTTAAGTGATTCCAGCAGTTTTGCGCTTCTTTCCCGATTCATACCACCGTAACACGACGAAACGCCGAGCCGCTTCAGCGCTTCACTTTGCCAGCCCGAGAAGCAAGGGCAGCATCCACCTACCTCGCGATGGCAGCTGAACCTTCTAGAGCGTTTGAAAGCAGCAGAACAAAGATGCGGGATCCGCGCACGTTACCGCCGCCCCCGCCGGCCGCCCCGACCCTTGCCGGGCGGGCGGGATCGCGCTCCCACAGCCGAGCCGCCCCTCGCCCGGCGCCGCCCGTGCCCTCCCCGCCCGCGGTGACCACCGCCCGCACTCCCCGGGGAGCGGCTCCGGACTCACCGATCCCGGGGGCCACGTAGATGAAGTAGAGGCAGGATGAGGAAAAGGAGAAGAAGAAGATGAAGGCGAGCATGGAGCGGTTGGAGACGCGCAGCGCCTTCCGCAGCAGTGGCATCCTCCCGCCGCGCCGGCCGCCGGCCGCTCCGCTCAGTCCCGGCGAGCCGCGGCGGCGCTTCCTCGGGGGAGGCGGCCCGCTTCTCCCATGGATCGGGCGGCGAGAAGGTGGCGAGGGGAGCCCCCTCCGTGCCTCTCCGGGAGCGGGGCTGGCAGGGGCGTGCGGAGGAGGGCGGGCGGCGGCGCTTTGTGGCCGCTCCTGCTGTCTCCCGGCGGGCGGCTGGAGCTGGGATGCCCGCCCGCCTCCGCGCTGCGCCCCCGGGAGGGCTGGACCGCCGCCGGAGGGAGGGAGGGGCCCCCTTAGCGCTACCGCGGGGCTCGGGGAGCGCTCCCGCCGCTGCTCACATGCCGCCGGGCGCCGCGGCCACCCGCTCTCCCGCCTGCAGTCCCGATGCTAGCGGCGGCGGTGGCCGCGGCGGCAGCAGCATCCCCGCTGCGGGCGAGCAGAGTCACCTCCGCGTTGCTCCCAGCCTAGTCTAGTCTAGTCCAGCCTAGCCTAGCCCAGCCCAGCCTAGCCCGGCCCCGCCGCTCCCGCGCCGCAGTCCCGCACCGGGAGGAGCCGCGCGGCCGCTGCGGCGGTTGTGGCGCGCGCGAGCCCCGGCGCGGCGGCGGCACTGCGGGACTGCGGCGGGCGGACGGGCGGGCGCGCGCCTGCCCCGCCCCGCCCCCGCGCCCCCCGCGGGCCAATGGGAGGCGAGGGAGAAGCGAGCCCGCGGCCGCCGATTGGCCGGTGCGCGCGCGAGCGCTGGTAGCGGCGGGTTGCGGGCAGGGGGCGGGGAGAGGGGAGTGAGGGGCGGCTCGGGCCGGGCCCCGCCCGGCGTCCCGCCCCGCTCCGCCGGGCTCGCCGGGCTCTACCGCCGGGTCTGGCCGGCCGGCGGGCGGGGGTGCCTTTACCGTGCCCAGTCACCGCAGAACACGGCGCGGTGGGTCCGCTTTCCAGCGCTGGTGCCTGTCCTTCCGCTCCCTTCCTCGGCGGCGCTGCCCCTGTGCCACGGGTGGATGTCGTTGTGCTTCCAGCTGTTTTAACGCCGAGCAGTTGGAAACGCGGCTGGCAGCTTCCTTCATATGAAGAGAGGCTGCAGGAGCTGGGCCTGCTTAGTCTAGGGAAGAGGTCAGAGAGGGAGCTCATTAGTGCAAATGGACATCTCAGAGGTGGCTGTCAGGAGAATGGTTCCAGGCTCTTCCCAGTGGTGCTCAGCGACAGGACAAGGAGTGATGGCCATAAACTAAAACAAGTGTCACCTCAACATGTAAAGAGGAAGAACCTCTTTACACTGAGGGTGGCCAAGCACTGGAACTTATGCCAGGGAGGTCATGGAGCCTTCCCCTCCAGAGACTCATTTAGAGCCCACCTGGATGCAGTCCTGTGCAACCTGCTCTAGGTGACCCTGTCTTGGAAGATGGTCCCTCCCAACACTGATAATTGCATAATTCTGTCTTTTTGTGACCTAACATTTCTTCACAGAGCAGAATAGGAAGCATTGTCTGAAGTTTTTGCTAGACTTATGCTTTAGGATTTGCTAAATTTAAATGTGATGATCTACATACTCTGTTACCAGTTCACTCCCAAGGCCATTGCTTTAAAAAGGTATTTTTTAAAAGTTGGCAACAGAAGCTCCATATCGATTCTCTGTCCTTTCTTGCTTTGGCAACGAACTTAGCTGCCACAAGTTGCTGGGTGATAGAGTTCAGCCAGTAATCGCTCTGTCCCACTGGAGAATGCTGTCATGGATAGATGTGTGCCAAGGGGTCGGCAACAGGCCAGGTCATGCCTGGGCACTCTTGATGTGGCAGCAGGATCCATTTGCACCAGAATCCAGGTCTGTGTTGTTAGTGTGTGTGGAGTTTAGTCAGACAGAAGGCAAAAAGAACAGAGAGTTGCCTCTCTCCCCAATACAGCTTTGTCTTAGTCGCTATACTTGCACTATGGTTTTTATGCAATAGATATTATTAATAGCTTCATCTTGTTTCAGTAATCATCAAAGAGTGGTTTGGGTTGGAAGTAACCTTGAAGACCATTTAGTTTCAACTGCCCTGGCATGGGCAGGGACATCTTTCACCAGACCAGGTTGTTCAGAGCCCCATCCAGCCTGGCCTTGAGCACTTCCAGGGATAGATCATTCACAACTTCACTGCACAGCCTCTTCCAGTCCTCACCATCCTCATATTAAATGGTTTTTTTTTTCCTAATATCTAGTCTAAACCTGTTCTCTTTCAGTTTGAGGCCATTCCCCCTCATCCTTTGAGATGGGGATGCTCACGCATCACGACGCACACACTCTTGATCTTGTTTCAATAATAACAGAGAGAAATTATCTTGTTCACCCAGCTCATGGTCAAATAGAGTTTATCCTTTAGACTGACAAGGCAAATTTATCACTTCCTTCAGTCACAGGCAAACTGCTTCCAAACACTCTGCAGGATAACATTTCAAATATAAAAAACTTGAGTTAGTTGACATGTAAACATCAGGTCTAGAAATACAAAGTTATTGATTAGTCAGTGAAGTAGTAATGCAAAAAACTGATAGTAAAAGCAAAAGCAAATACTTTATTAGTCAAATCCTTGCTGCATGTTGAACGTTTATTTGTACAGTGGAACGCCGTCCACACAATAACAGCAGCATCATAGGCTTCCCTGATTATCACTTTGATGCAAAGTGTAGACAAGGATTTCCCAGTAAGACTTTTCATAAGAGAGAGAGAAATTCAGTTCCTTCAAACCTGAAACAGAGACTTGTCAGTTATATTTTGATGGATGTTATTGCAATGGGTGTCTGTGCAGGTTTTGGCTGGGGCGAAGTTAATTTTCTTCACAGTGGCTTGTATGGGAATATGTTTTGGATTTGTGCTGAGCACAGAGTTGATAATACAGATATATATTTGTTACCACTGAGCAGAGTTTGCACAGAGCCAAGACCTTTTCAACTTTTCATACTGCCACCATGGTGAGGGGGCTGGGAGCACAAGGAAGGTTGGAAGGAGACAGCCAGGACAGGTGACCCCAAATGGTCAAAGGAATGTTCCTGACCACATGACATCATGCTCAGTATACAAATTTGAGGGAAGAAGGAAGTGAGGGACATTTGGAGTGACGGTGTTTATTTTCCCAAGTAACCTTTACATGACATAACCCTGCTGTCCTGGAGATGACTGAACACCTGCCTGCCCATGGGAAGCAGTGAATCAATTCTTGCTTGTGTGCACAGCAATTGCTCTCCTTACTAAACTGTCTATCTCAGCCCAGGAATTTTCTGAAATTTCTTCTAGAAATTTCTTCTACCCTTCCAATTGTCCCCCCAGTCCTGCTGTGGGGAGGTTGAATGAGCAGCTGTGTGGGACTTGGTGACTGGCTGGGGTTAAAACACTACAATATCAGATAGAGGCATAGATTGTGTGATGTATTTTGTCACAAATTGGTTTCTGAATTGCTAGTAACAGCTTTGTAACTTGGTATATGTAATTTATTTTATTGAGCAGAGTGCAAAACCAGCCATAGGAATACAACAATGAACTGTTATTTATGTGTATTATTTAAAGTTGAAGCTTTAGCTGACAGTAATATAGGACACGAACTTGGGTTTATGTAGCAAAAATGTACTGTGTCTTTATGCCTTATTGCTATCTCACATTAAAGTAAAATTTATTTTATCTGTAATGTGGCTTCATTGCTCCTTTATTTTTATGTATTAAAACTATTGATTTACTCTGCTAACTGGAATAACTGAGTATTTACTGGCACATGATTCTCCCACATTCTGCTTTTATTAGATTTTTTTAAAATACAGTTTTAGATCTTTTTCTATGCTATAAACATAGGGAAGGACATTAGAAGACCAATATGATGACAACTCACAGAATCTTGTCAGATACAGGAGTGAGATCCATGGTACAAGAAATCATAAGACCAGCTTTGGTGTGGAGGAGCATTAAGTGGTGCTCTACACAGCACTGTCTCTGTGTAAGTACAGGCAAATGCCATGTCTCCAGCTCAACATTAATTTTGGCTTGATCACTTGGACTGTTAGGTGCACTTTTGTAAGAATTTAAGAGACTACCATGATGAGTATGAGACAACCTGTGGAGTAGTATATTAGATCATATATATAGAAATGTTTGTGGAATTTTGGAAGATAGATATGTTGAGTCTCCAGCAGCAGGACACTGCAGGAGCAGCAGCATAACTCACAGTTGAGGCAGAAGACTTCACGCAGGCTTCTGCTCTGATCATAATACTTGAAGCCTCTTCTTTAAATATTACTTTCTTCAGTAAAAAGATTACTGCACAATATGTAGATCACTTCTTTGAATAAGCAACAACATTGCACTTCGCTTATTATTGTAAGAAGAGGAAATTCCATTGGATGTGTATTGCTCTGCTGTGATTCCTCCCGCAATGGAATTTCTTCAGAAAGGTCTTAAAAAATTATAGGTTATTAGGAAGAAGATGAGGATTCTTTCCTTATTCCTGTTTTCAATCTAAGCATCCAAAAGTGAACTTTCAGCAAACACAAAATCAAAAAAGGTCTCATCAGAGCAATAGCTGCAAAACCATCACTGTCTCCAAAGCTGCTATAAAAAATAGATCTGCCAGTTATTTCAAAATTTCATATATTTCATGAAGTCCAACAAATGCTGCCATAGAAACTTCATATGTGAAATTAAGAGGTTTCCCGCACAGCATGGGCACAATTGTCCATAAAGATATTCTGTTAACAAAACTAAGGCACTGATCTTTTGGAGAAAATAACAGCACTTTTTTTCTTTGATAGGGGAGGAAGAAGAGGTTTAACGATCTTCTTATCTGGATCACTTCTGGAATCCGTTTGAAAGAGTGACACCTCACACCATTGTGACTTTTTAATTGTGGATATAGGGTGTTGTAAGACAACAGGCAGGAAGGAATGCCAGAAGATCTTGAAGGAAGCAAAAGTATCTTACACTGCTGTCATCATCAAGAGTAAGAACAGAGCCTGATACCAGCCTGATATCACTGAAGCTGTGTCAGAGACTATCCAAGGAGGTAGAGAGTTGTGTATTGCTTAGATCATTTGTTAGAGCTGGCTGTTAAAAGAATACACATATGAATGTGCTGCCTATGTTATATCCAGTTTTGCAGACTGCAATACTAAATTAAAATCTCACATTTTGCTCCCCAGGTCATCTGCTGCCACATGTTCATGTTATTTCTTTCTGCTTGTACCTAGTCTTTGAATCAGTTGTAGTAAACTCTTGTTTAACTAGCTGTTTTTCTCTTCCATAATGATCTGTCTTGAGTCTGTTTCTGCTCCAATCAATATTCCTACACAAGTTGCCAAATTTCAGCTGGCTGCCTCCATAGTCTGTATATTTCAGGCAGAAAGGCTGCTTGTTTTTGTCACAATTTTTTGTCATTCATCTTTTTCATCTCATCATGTTTTAAACACTTA
The DNA here is from genome assembly GCF_903797595.1 of Erithacus rubecula. Classification (NCBI taxonomy): domain Eukaryota; kingdom Metazoa; phylum Chordata; class Aves; order Passeriformes; family Muscicapidae; genus Erithacus; species Erithacus rubecula. The sequence goes on from NC_136689.1 coordinate 105,650,723, forward strand.
TTATAAACAAAAAAGTAGTAAGGTACCTCATCAGTCTTGCAAATCTTGCATTTTTTTTTTCTTTTTTTACTGTAAGCTTAATCATTAATATACCAACATCATTCTGTCTTCTTACACCCTATCTTTACATTCTGGTACTGTCAAGTCATGTCTATTTGCTCCCTGATTGCTGACTGTCACTTTGTCTTCACTTTTAGCTAAGCCAGCCCATCTGCCTTATTTAGGCTGTAACTGACAGCCCAAGAAGCAGAATTATTCTTTCACATATTTTACAAGAGCCCTTTCCTACTCACACCACCTGTCCCCCAAACAAACTCAGTCAACTGCAGCCAAGGCACAAACCTCCCTTAGTTCCAAGCAACCCCTTTGGAGCCACAGGCAGAATTTTGTGATCAGCTTTCTTCTCACTACAGAGAATTACATTAAATGTTCCCTGTGGTTTTGCTTCTTAAATCTTTTGCCATCACTGCTTTAACACTCTTCTTCTCCTTTTCTGTTTTCCTTAATTGTAGTAATAAAAATTGATAAATGAGCGTAACATGGTTTCATTATTAATCCTTCGTGTAGCAATTACTTTGTTGGTATTTTTCATAAATACCTTTGGTTCTCATTTATTTGGATTTAGCAGCGTGATTTTTATTAGTCACACTTTGTTATACAGGGCAGAAGCATTCCAGGATCCTGCACAACTTACAAGTAACCCTTCTTGTAAGGTCAATGAGGAGTTAAAATGCCTGGAGTTAAAAATCTCAGGATAAGAAGCATGAGAAGAGGCCTGATAATTCCAAGTAAATGCACAGTCTGTGTAAGATTTTTAAAGATTAAAATACCGATTAATTATTATTAAAGATTAAATCAAGTTTTGTCAGGGTGATCTAGGCTCTGGGAATGTAAGTGTTCTTCAATGTGTAACACAAACACATAAAACTCACACCAATAAATAATGAAAAATATAACATCACTCTCAAGTTTGGGGTCATGTGCCCTAACCTCATTACACCCATTATAATCCCATTATTAAATCAAATGTCAGATTGGAAGTATTTTGAGAAAGTTTGGGATTTTCTTTTGTACTACAACTTCAAGTTTGAAACTTACTGCACTCTTTTGCCCATGGTGTCATTTCTGGGGCTGTCATGTGCAGGGCCAGAAGTTGGACTTTGGTGATCCCTGTTGGTCCCTTTGACCTCAGGATTACCTATGATTCTATGGTTCTATAATTATCATCTTGAGATTAGGCAATTTGCAATTTTTTATGCATCATTAATATAACTATTTGCTATACCATACTATTGTAAGCATCTTATGTGGAAAAGACAATATCTTGCAGTAGATGGTGTTCATATTCCTTTAAAATGGTGCATGCATAGGTGTTTGAAATCTACATAGCAAGGATAAAGTGCAAGCAAAAATTATTTTTATCAGTGTGTAGGTGCAGTATAAAGAAAGACTGATAAAAAAGTAGTTTTGGGAACCATCAGATTTATTTCATTGTAACTTGTACAGGTGAAAAATAAATGCAGCAGGAGATACAATCATCATTAACTAAATAAAATAAAATATTTTTATTATAGAAAGCAGAATTTTAATGGCTTGAAATACTGACATCAGAATTAGTCTGGAACTTCTGTTTGCTGCATTTGGGTTAATAGCTGTTCCTTAGAACATTTTTGGAAATGGAGAGTGACTAAGAAATACTAAGAGAGGACTGCAGGATAAGTTTACACTCTTGGAGTCCTTCCTTAACCTTACTTTTAAAATGTCATTCAAGTCTTAAAAACCAGAGCACAAAACTAAGTCATGTAGTTTGGCCGATAATCACTTCAGTGGGGGAATAAATTGATAGAAGATTTTCTAGAAGACTCGAGGACTTTTGCTTTGCTCTGTTTTTTGTGGCTAAAATCTTATCCTAAGAGATGCAATTTCTTTGCATATATAAATAGAATCAATCTGGTCTCACTCATTCTACTGCAATTAGGAAAAAGCAATCAGAGTTTGTTAAACAGACTTCAGAGAAAGAAGAATCTTATGTCTTAGGAGACAGATGTTTTCTGATTAAGCTTTCTGTCACAGCCTCATTTAAGTTGCATAAGTCACAGATAACTTCAGCAAAGGTTGCAGTTGTTGGAATTCCACTGTTTTGTTCACTTCTCAATAACAGCTTTGTTTAGTTTATGAGATAGTGTTTAAATAGTTTGAATCTTCTTAAGAGCTGAAGGAGCCTTTCTGTCCTCAGAAAAATTCTTCAGTGTCTTGCAATCCTAAATAATAATCTAATGTTTTCCTGAGAGTAGTCTTCCTGATTTTCTGCTTATGATATGAAAAAATAAGGAAGGGCTAAAAATTAATAAGTATATTTTTATGAATACCTCATTTATGTAGAGAGTCATGTAGTGACAGTAGTGGAGATAGTGATGCTGCCATAATTGTTGTCGCTTATATTTATGACTACAAAATTTTCCATTTATTTGGCTATCATTTAAGTAACCATTAATTTGTTCCATTTAAAAAAAAAATCATCACATCTCTTGGTCCTCAAGAGAAAAAGAGCAAGACCTTTTGGCCATAAATGAATTTCCCTATATTTTGAAAGAGAAATAGTCGACTTTAATATTATCTGTTTGCTCAATCATGGGCATGAACACTTTCCCAAATATTGCTGATGCAGCTGATTCCTTAGAACAAGTGAAATTCTGAAAATTCTGTCCTGACCAAGCAATCACCAGCCTCTCAGAATTTCAAGATAATATATGTTTGGGAAAAAAAAAATCTAATATTGTAACAGTGTTGCAGTTACTCCTTGGGGAAGTAAGACATTCTGACATGAAAGAGTATTACATCTATTGTGCTGAATACAAAGAACACCCAAACTGAAATTCTAGAAATAGTTACAAATTCCAGTGAATCTTCCAGACTACATTAAAAGAATACTAATCTTGAAGGGTGTTGGATTTCTTTTGTTTACTTTCTTGTTTTGTTTTGTTCTGTTTCATTGCATTTTTTAAAAGTTCTAGGTTTAAAGTAGATTTTGAATCACAGCTTTAGACTACTTCTGTTAGAGTTAGCTAAAACTTCTTCCTTCAGTGGGTAGCTTTCCTTTCGTTTCTAAGTGTGTTTATGGATTAGTGGTGCATTATGCCACAAGACCTTCTTTCCAGTCTCCAGGCCATAGCATCAGTTTTGTTGTAAAAAACAAAATTAGCCTTTGGCATAACCTACAGCAAACTGGGACTGTTTGTAGTACTATCTCAGGGCCTCCAACAGGTTTGTTTTTCCTGCTAGTTTGCTTCATATCCCAAAGACAGCAAAGAAAAATTATCCTATAAAACTCTAAGGCAGCCCTAGGGTAGCCATCTATTCATATTATTTACTGCTGGTATTGGTACCTAAAAGTCCCAGCCACAGAAGAGGACCCAAATCCTATGGTCTGTATAAAGGAAAAAATGGAAATAATCCCTACATCAGGAATTTACATCTCTTTTACATTTAGCACCTGCTGATTCTATTGTAGGGATGTCTATATCTTGCAAAAATGTGACTATTTTCATTTACTTCTCAATGCTAATAATTTATCTTGATCTGAAACAGAGTAACTAAAATGAAGTTTCATGGAGCTCCATATACTTAATAAGAACAACAGAAAACTGCTGTGGAAATCAGTCTGCCAAAATCTAATTAGAGGCTCTAATTGTGTATTGTTGCTCAGAGAGTTTTTCACAAATGAAAACTTGTTAACTATAATTTTTCCAAGTGTCTGTGGAAAAACCAGTAATAAATACTGAATTCTTATGAGCTGTGATTATAAAATTATTTTTTCTGTTCTCAATATAACAAAACCACAATAGTCTTAAATATTTAAATTTACTTAGGGATAAATATTTTTTAAAAAAGCAAACAAGAATAAATCCACTAAAGCACCAACAGCATCTTGGATCTGAACATTTTTTGACCAAATGTCTACTTTTTCCCTCAAGATCTTTTGACAGAATACATGGCAAATATTTAATGCAAACTGTAATGAAGAGACAATGAAAAAAATGCAAGGGAAATATGTTCTGTGTTTCAGAATGCTTTGGGAGAGAATCAAACAGATCAATGAATGTGTATGAAATTATATTTAATTTTAGGATTAGTGACATGAAACCAAAGGTACATAAAATCAGATGCAGGAAATCTGGAAAATAAGTTTTGTGATAGGGAGAGGTTTTTCATTCATAATACCTTCTATATATATAAGTAAGTGTTCTTTATAGCTTATTTAGCATCTATTTTCTAACATGAAATCTGAGTTTTAGTGATAGTAGAGAATAGGACTTGACAACCTAGGAGGGCAAAATTACTTGTTAAATTATTGTGCACTACACTGAAAGACCAACATCCTTCTGTTCTGTCTTTTTTCTATTATACCGGGGATAAATTGGTAATTTTATTGACTTTGGAGTTAGCATTTTCTTTCTCTGTTTGTCATGACAATTTCTAGAGCTACCCTTTTATATTGTTGAGTACCCTCCCCTGTGTTCCCAGCTGATTGCCTAAACAAAAGTTTCCAAAGTTTGTCACTGAAATAAAACAACAATAAAGGTAACAAAGGAAAAAAAATTCAACTCAGCTTCTGTGGAAAGCAAACTAAATTCACAGGAAAAAGTTTATACTGGAGAAATTGTGCACAAAGTGACCAACCAATACTGACACAATTACCCAACATTTACATGGCCTGTTACTTAAATTTCTAGTCCTTTCTGTCTTCTTTGTTTCCCCTTTCTTTTTCCAACATTCATAAAAAGTAGGTGAACAAAAAAAAATCCGAAAGTAGATAGTCCTGCAGCAAAAAATGAAATTATTAATTTCTATTCTTTGTGGTTCAACAGAAAATATTTTCTTGCTTTAATTTCCTGAAAATTATATGATCATTTTAGTTATTCCTGCATTTGGTTTGGCTTAGTTCAAAACTCTTCGCTGATGATTTTAGAGCTCCTTCTGTTCAGCTAAGTCTAGAAAGGGTTTAAATGACCCAAATGCTTTAAGAGTCAACAGTAAACTATCAAATTTCCAGGGCTGTTCTCTTTATCCTGGAGCCATAGGGGATTTGCAGAAAGGGGGAGATTAAAATATCCAGAAAATATGTTTGCATTCTTGTTGCCATCCTGCAGTGAGTTTATGTCATTTGTGTGCACAGAGGTTTTTTAGGCAGATCAGCAATCGAGTCAGAAATATACTTTGAAAGTGTTTTATAAAAAGACTTCCCTCTTTTAAGGGACAAATCCGTGGTTGTAGTTCTGATAATTGCACCTTCAAAGAGCATAGTTTTAAAAAGTACAAGTAGAAGTGGAATAAAGATAGGCAGATCTGTGGGTGGCTTTTGTACAAAGGAAAGTAAATGGGTCAGGATATTTCATTTTGAAAACTAACAGCTAGGAGAAGGCAGTTAGACATTTTTTTCCCCTCCAAATGCAGAAACTGTGAACTCTCCAAACAAATGATCTGACCTATATGCAGGCTTAAAGCATATAAAAAGAAGTATATTTTCATACCCTGCAAAATTAAATTTTGAGAAAAATTAATCAGAGCCAGAGGAGATGCATTTAATAATTACTGATGGACTCAACCCTCAGCCTACTGATCACAGAAACTGAGTCATGGAGAAGCAAATGTATCCACCCCCTTTCTTGACATCACTGCTGTATCTGGAACAACACAGGGAGCTGTGTGAATCCAGACCATTTGGGGCATTTCAACATTTTGCAGCATAAACAATCACAGCAAGATAATCAAGCAAATAAACACTCTGTTAATGGAATACAGTTTCGTGATATTTTAGCTCTGAACCAAGATCTGTGAAATATTTAATGGCTTGGGCATAATAGAGATCTTTCCACACATAGGAGCTACATCATGGATCTGTTGTGCTACACAGATCTGGAATGTGGAGAGGCCAAATTTCAGTGGAAGTTATCAGACAACCTGCCCCCAGGAGCAGAAAAGTAGGGATGAAGTCTTACATTTTGAAGAAGGACTAAATAACTCACAGAATTTTTACCCAGCATTATTTATGCTCTTGGAATCCATTAGCCCATGCTGTGACTTCTGTGATTAGATCAGTCCTATGCTCATTTTTAAGTATTTTTATTAAAAAGGATTAGCAACTAATAATCTGTGTTGCCCAAAGTTACAATTATTACAGGTTTACTGAATATTAATAAAGGTTAAAGACTGCAGTTCAGACTGAACAATTATGTTCAGACACAACAAAACAATGCATAAGCAATCACTTCAAAATATGAGGTGGCTTGTGAAAGAACATCTTAAAGGAAGCTGTGGCTAAAGCTCAGGCTTACAATCCACTTGGTTTTGCAACTGACTGGTCATTAGGCAGGCTTAAACTGAATGCATTCTTAGACCCAGGAAAAGGGAAAATGCTGAGTGCAGCTGTATAAAATGTCTAAGTCAAGACACAAGATTGTCATTGCCTACTCTTGCTCGGTGTTCTGGGCAGCTGAAAAAAACCAGCAATGTCAGTGCATTTTGTTGTTCAAAAATTGGTTTGGGTGCCAAAGCTCAAGTTTATGATTTCCTTCTTACTCTTGAGTTACCTTTGTGTTGAAAGACTGCTCATTCTCCCAAGTCTATGGGTATACCCAAGTCTGCACATCAGAGTGATGTGGCAGAGAAAATGTGGTCTCCATTTTTTCTAAAGAATGGGGAGCAGCAGAAGAAAACTGCCAAATCCCCATCCCAAAAGTTTGTCACTCTCCACTTCCAATTCTCTTCTTTTGTCTATTATGAAAAAAAAAAATTATATTTAGACTTTTCTCTTCCATTAACACAGGTTCTTAACACTCTGGCACTTTTCTGCTATAGATTTGCAGGTCTGCTAAATCACCTTTGTGAGAGCTGTGCACAGCAATAGGATGCAAGTATCTACAGCATCTAGGTATCAATTCTGCTAGGCTGCTGCAGATACAATCATCTTTTGCCTGATTCTGAAGAAGTACAATGACTTTTCAGACAAAATTGTGGTTAGTTTTCCAAATCTCCATAAATTAACAGAGGAACTTTCTATACCTGATACAGAAATGCCAATGATACAGTGGCAGTAAATAATTAAATTACATAATTAAAATTTGAAATTAATTTTAAAAAATAATAGCTTTTCAATGCCTACTTTGTCATTCAGGACAATCCTCTATTTTGATTTTTTAATTTTTTTCTGCTAAGGATTTATGGTTAGAATAGTGGGATGTAAGGTGGTTGGTTGCTCCACCAGCATCACAACCACAGACATGAAAAGACTTTCCTCCCCTTTAGTCTTTCTGAACCTATCCTGCTTGTTCACTAGTCTTGACCATGTTTATGGTCAACCTTTAGATATCTATTGCTATAAATACTTCTATATACTGCTATCTCTCATTAAAAACAGGATTATGTTACATTAATGAGGAAATGAAAAGGTTGTCACTGAAATAAAATGAAACTGACAATAAGTTTTATACCATTTTTGGAATTATCAGCTCTCAAATTTTGCTTGTAATGCATTTGAATTTCCTTACAAGGGTACAAACTGAGCATGTCAGCCTTGCTGGTGATTTAAGTCTCATCTTTTCTGCTCCAGATGGCCTGTCCAGGGAAGAGAAGGACAGATGGCTTCAGACATTTCAGTGGTGGGAAGTAGAAAGAGAGCACATTTTTTTTCCTGCGTGTGCTTTACCTTCCTGAATTTTCTTATTTCTGGAAACAATTTTTGTTGCTGAAAAAGCAGTTAGGTGATAGTGAGAGTTCATCTAGTCCATTGTCTTTGTAATGAACAGACTAGGTCTCAGACAATGGTTGAAATGTCTACAAACATCTCAGTCTCTCAGATTCAGTTTTTTTATTCTCTCATAAGATTATATTCTGGTCATTAAAAGGTCCATGTGAGAGCAGAAAAAACAAACATTGATCTCAGATTATTACCTTTTTCCCTTTAAATCCTACTACCTAATCAACTTTTTCCTGCCAGGAATGAAATCTTATCTATAGCAGTGAACTCAGAGAGGCTACTACTTCCAAAGTTATCCTTTACTCCTTAATCATAAAAATTTTAATAATGAAGAAAAGCTTAAAGGTTTCCCTTTAATTTCACCACTATCCCATCAAAAAGTAGAAAGTCAACCAAGATTTTTCATTTTATTTTATTACAATAGATCCCACGCAGAATTCAACTGTGATTTTTTTCTGTTAAAAAACAATGAAATCTGGACTTGTGTTTCCAATAGGCAAACTTGAAGGGTGTGAAACTGTGAAAATCAAAGTTTGAATTACAGCTGTCACATCTTCATGATTCAACAAAGCTTTAAATCTGTTCCTCAGACACTAATTATAGGGTAATTAGTTAATCCTTAAATGGGTAATTTAGCCTTCTCTGGATCCTTTGCAGGCCACCAGATTCTGCCTTGCAAAATGGAATCATGGCATTGCCATAACACACACGGAGATGGGCACGGCATTAAATTATATTTCTAAATGCTTTATTAGATGCTGTTTAGCTGCCATTTAGTAAATTCTATACTAAGTGTTGAATTATTTTCTGAAAACACTGCATTTTGGGACATTTCCTAGACATATGGCATTAGCTTTCCTGACAGGAAACCAGAAACCACTGTCGAGAATGTCTTGGCTGCTGTGCAGTGCCAGTGTTCCAGTAACACAAAGATCAATATGCCTCTTCAGCAGATTATAGAAAACAAACAGAAATTCACTCTTCAGCAAGGGTCAATATTTGCTGTTGCCTCAGTTTGTAAAATGATAAAATGTCAAAGGGTCTGAACAGAAGGGAATGACATTTAAGAATAAAAAGAGAGAAGGAGCCAAATTAATAATCTTTATTACAGAATGCTTCCCAGTGAGAAAGAACAAAACCTGTGAAAGAGACTACACGTATTAGGAAGAGAAAAGGGAAAAAAAAAAAGGTATAGTGGAGCAAAATGAGGGTGGATTCTGAAATAGCACCTTGTTAACATACTGCTGTATTTTCCAGCAGAGATAAAAAGAGCATTTTCCCACAAAGATAAATAGGAGCACCAGCTTTCAATCTGTGAAAAGAGACTGTTCTTAGATTGAAATATTGCATGATAAGTATACAACCAGCAAAAATATAGGAAATAAAGCCCTCTTTTTACAGGAGAGCTGAAAATAGAAGAGAATAGAAGGAGAGAAGTACCTCATTTCTCCCAGATGCTAAAGCTAAAGCTGGAAATTATTTAGTAGTGAATAATCAATGTGAAACCAGCAGTCTGTCTCCATTACCTTATATGCCATGTAGGTCAACTGGAGAGACAGACAGAGAGAGAAGTATTGAAATCAAAGATTATTTTCATTCTGTTTACATAAATGCAAATCATATATATGTTATTTGCCTCTTCCATGAACAGGGAAATTAAGTTTCATATTTCTCGCTTTAGAATCTTGAAATATTTTTATGATCTAACTTAGAATGAATATGTACTCTTCAAGAAATATTTTGGGTTTTTTTTTTCTCTATCTGCACACTGCAGAGCTCAGACAACTTACTAAACATTAGGAATTTAATTGTATCTTCAGAGTTTAAGATTCTTACATCTGAAATTTTTACATTTCTAATAAATGACCAGAGAATATCTCATCTGAAAGTCCAAGGTAAGGATGAAAGGAGACTAAAATTGGCCAAAATAGCTCTCATGTGTAATAGCTGGCTACACATTGACTGAAGTTCAATGTAGAGCCAGTCCTATCAATAGAACAAGGATTTTCCTTCACAGCATCTTCTTTTGATCCCAACGTCTCCACTGTTTGCTTTCAGATGGCATTGGCCACCTATTCCCATACTGAAGAGCTATTTCTAAAAGCATATTTTATTTGCCATGTGTATTTGGTTGCATTTCAATTTCGTGTTGCAGAGATCCTGTGAGAGAACACTGAGTTCTTTGTCACAGGTCACTCTTCACAGCCTCAACACACTTTTCAATAAACTACAAGGTGACTAAAGCGTAAAAGGCACACTTAAAGCACTCTATGGCCATTATTTGAGCAAGCCTCAGTTGTTAATGACTCAACACAAAATGTCGTTTTGATTCCACCTATTAATGATCCATTGTAACCAAGGTAACTCATTTTAATTACACTTGTTAGAACAGAAATTCCAGGCTTTAAAATCAACTAGAAAGGTGGTGTTATGAGCGATAAACCAACCTAAAAATTAACTATTCTTTCCAATAACAGACAACTGACCTAAAAGTTTGGACCATCTACTTTAGCTGTATGTCAAATAATTTTTTGTAGCCTGTCCTTATTATACTTCATAGAAAAAAAAAAATACCCCAAAGGAAAATTATTAGGAGATAATTGGTACATCATCAGATAAAATTGCAGGACTGTATTTCTTACTTTATTTAATAAGATATAGGCCAGATTTTTTTCTTTTAAAATCTCAAATAGATGGTTTGGATGGTTAGAGCCTTTTAAAGTATTGCAATTTATTAAGACGGTAGGAAAGGATGTCATTTGAATTCAATTACAAAAGAATGATGCAGGTTGCCTTGTAGGCTGACTGAAAAATTATACCTCATCAATATTTATTAGAATCATGTTGCTAATCCTAACTCCATGGATCCTTATGCAACTTTTAGAACACTTACCTTATTTGCCACTTGGCCATCATTGCTTTAAAATGTTCTTCTACATCCACCCACGTGTATATTTGTTTTTAGCAAAAATCAAGTAGGTAATTGGAGATACTGTGTAGACTGAGAAGCAAGTGATAAAGTTCCCTAGGTTAGCCCCAAACCTACAGTCTGGCTTTTTCAACTGCACAGTATAAAGGAAGTAAAAAAACCAATTTCTCAGGCTTATCATATTCATTACAGTATTATTAAAAGGAAAGTGAATTCTCATTGCAATAGTCATTTCCATTTGCAATGCAGGAAATAGAATTTGATTGAAGAATTTTTGGCATAATATGAAGGACTTTATTGATGCCTTTCAGTGTCAAAAGGAAGTTAATTAAGTCCTGAATATTGTAACCTTCTTTTTCCTTTCAGAAAAAAATGATAGAATACTGTACTGTGTTTTCTCTTGTATATCTCTTGATTAAAAAAACAAAACAAAACAAAACCTTTTCAGCACCATTCAGAGGGAGGAAAATCTCCCAAAAATTATTCAGCAAAATCCTGTCATGAAAACACCATTGTAAAGAGCTGAAAACCAAAGGAGTGTTACTTCTATTTTACAAACAGAAAGGGCAGAGCAGATCAGAAGTATATGAAATATTAAATAAATAGCCCACACATAAGTTCATTCTTACTTTTTGTTACTTTAAAAAATGCTACCAAATGACAAAGTATATTGTTCTCAATGCTGAAAGCATTGACAATCCCCTTTTCAAATAAATGGGACTTGCTCCTTCCTCCCAAAAAACAGATTGGAGGACATTCTCTAAATGCAAATAATTTGGTTATCTGATAATTTATTTCTGGATTGATTGTTCCTAAACAAAGATATTACATGCTGTGTGTGAGCTCTTTAAATATAAAAGCAATAGTACTACAAATGAATTCCCTACTTTTCAGATAATTGTTATATTTTTCTGAAAGGTGAGGCCATTTTTTACTTTTTTTAAAGCTGCTGCATGCTTGAGTTTGACAAGGATTGAGTTTATCTCAGCTTCAAAGGGGAGATAGGTAAACTTTTAATTTAAAAGTAGGTAAGGTGCATGCCCAAATGTGGAAAATGAACAAAAAGCTCTGGACACATTCATTGGAAGGTGAATTCCTGTGAAGAAAATTCATCTGTGGCATTGTGACTCCAGGTGGACAAGGCACTGGTTCAAGTAGGTGCAACTTCTCTTCAGACTTTAGCTGTTAAATGAAGCTTTTGAAAGGTAATGACGGTGCAATGCTTAACCTGAGCCCCAGCACCGCTGAAATGTGTAACACAACGGGTATAAGAGAAGAGATTTCAAAATGGCACATAAATTTTGATGGCCAAGGTAATGAACAGCAAAAACACTGGTTATTATATGAAAGTGGAATGTGCAATTAATGTTCCAGTGGCATAGAACAATTCCAGTAATTGAGAAAATCCCTCTGTGATTTTAAGGCACAGTGCCAAATGTACCTTTCTTGTCTAGGAAATTAATCTGGGATGTTGCTTGCACATGTTGTTCAAAACTTGGCTACTGGGCACTGGAACACCCCTGGTTTAGAATACATGGGTTCCCCAGGTTCAAAATTTAGTGTGTTGCTTATTTTGAAGGTGTAGAATTTGTGAGGAGCAAATAGTCCTCCAAAACAATCCATAAACTCCTTCAGGTCCAGAGTCTCCAGTATTGCCCCTGGTAATGGGGTGAGTGAGTCTGTGAAGAATTCAGATCATAAACCTGTTTTTCTCTCAGTTTGACCAGTTATTGAACTTAACCTTGAAAATGTAACACTAGCATTTCTAGCATTTTCCAGCTGTGAAAGGGATCAGATAACTCTAATCATCTGTGGAAACTCTGAGAAGATGAACAATACCATTTCTCAATCACGTGGGTTTAATTTCGTTACCCCTTCTGCAAATTTGGGAAGAACAAAAAAATTGTTCTGCCTGCTTAGAAGATTGAGTATTACTTGTAAAGGAACTTGTCAGCCACTAGTTTAAAACATTTTTGCAAAGGTATTTCACATAGCTAAAGATGGCACACCGATTACACAACTGGGGCATTAGGAAAATTAGGGGCTTTTAACATGCTTGCTTTAGGGTAATTTCAAATAACTGAAATAGATACAAAATTAGGTTCCATAAAAACATATATTCCTACTCTTTTGTAATTTCCAAGTGTAAATCAGCAAAAGGAACTGCAGAGAAGTAATAACAGCTCTCTCCAAGTGAAGTAGATATATTTAACCTCTGAAGCAAAGTCCCTTTCAGCTGACTTTGGGAAGGAAACCAGGTTCTGTTACCCTGCTTGCACAATCTTGCTCCTCTTTTCAGTCAATAGCCAGTGAGCAATTAGGCCACATGTGGAATGAAGAGGAAGTATTGCACAAGTTGATTGGTATATGGACAAACACACCCGCACGAATTAGGAAGAGGAAAACCAATTTGCACCAGAGACAGATCAACTGTAGCCTTGAAATAAAACAGAAAATAAAGTTTATTAACTGACAATTTTATATAAGATGTATTTCAAGACAAGCACACAGTGCAAGCTCATAAACATAATTATATATGCCCATCTGTTTATAGAAAACTTAAAACTCCAGTGTGTCCTGAGCTTGAGCAGTCAGTTAGGGAGAGTATATCCCATAGTAAGCAACCTTCAATGTATATGAGACAAAAAATTAACTCAGCTACAAATGTCGCTCTGGAATAAGAGTTGTTCCTCAGGATTATCACTTAGAGGAGAGCAGCAGTTCACTGCAGAGAAAATTTTTAGTAAAAATCAATTTCAGCTAAACAAAATTTCTGATTTTCTGTGTTTTTCTGCATCTTTCTAGGTTTGTATGATTTCTCTTATCATCTCAACACTAGTCCAGCAATTAAATCAACACAGGGCACTTATTTTATTACAAGTGAGGCAGACAGAAAAGAACCACTTTCTAGAAAATTCGGTTTTTTGCAGGAGCTTCTTTGCTCCATTCAGCTACTTCACCTTGTTCTCAGCCTCATCTTTTTCAAGGTTTTATATTTCTTTTGAAGAGGAAAGGGGTAACCAGAGCTATTTTTAGAAGCACTGATTCACAGTCTTTTATGTTTCCTCATTCCCATCAGGCTGGGTGCTGATAATTAGTGGAATACAATATCTGGCATGCTCCACAACAACTTTCAGCATCACCTGAAATTACCTTAGAAATTTTCTAGAACAAAAAGACACACATTTTTAATTAGAATGTTGTGGCTTCTTTTTAATGAATTAGTCTAACAATTTGGAGCTTATTTTAAATGAGTATTTAGTATGTTCTTTCCTTGCAGGTCACAGATATTATAATTTGTGTCTGAAAGGACTCTCCTAATCACTTGCATGAGGAAGATCATATGAGTTAGCTTTCTCAATAACCTCAGTGTGAAAACAGCAGAAGAAGAGGAAAGAAAGAGGCATTGAAGCAGAACTTATTTCTTGGTCTGCAATACTCATTAATATTTTGATTCATTTTTGTTCTCAGCCAGTCGAGTAGAACACATTTTATTTGGCTTCTTAATGCCCAAACCTCTCTCTGTGAATTTCACTTACACTTAATTTATAACCTCTAAGCCAGGTTATTTCACATTCATCTTGTGCTGGGAAGCTCCATTAATTTCCATGGAATTACTTCCAATTCCAAGGAAAAGAAGAATACATCCTCCCTTTGCTCCCTTTCCATTAGAGCAGGGAGTGAGCTGTAGATGTGCTCATGCTCTGCAGGGAAACATCTTCCAATCCATCTGACATAACAGGGTAGGAATGAGACACCAGCAGTAGTGCAAGGTGTTGCTTGCTTTACTAAAAGTACATTTCTCTTTGCCATGGAAAACAGGATTGCTACATTAGGAACAGTCATTCCACTTACCTAGACAAGGGAATTTAGCCTTACCTCCATTACATCCACAGTACACAGGAGAATAGATATTTCCAGGATGGAGTTTGCTCATTTACTGTCTGTCACCTGTCAAAGGCAGTACAAGAGCTAATTCCATTATCAGATTTCAGGAAAGCTGCCAGCTCCAGTGATTCTCTCTAAGTAGCTGGCTCCCAGATCTTGATTATATCAAAATGATACAACCTTGCTCAAGGATTTCTCTTAGTCATTATATGAAAATAAAACATGTTGAATTCCCAGCCACTTGGGATCTCGCTGTTTTTCAATAAAATAAATCTGACTTTAAAACCGCATATGGAATCATATGGAACACACTTCATGGAGAGTGACAGGTTCTATATCAGTATTTCAGTTAAGAAATGCCACAACATACCTAGAGAGATTAAAGGAGAAAAAAAGAAGAGAGAAATTATACTTCTTATGTATTTGCTGTACCTAGAGGTATAAACACACCGAGAAACCCCAAATTACAGTGACAGAAGATCTGTCCAAAACTATGTTTGTGCATGGATCAGAGTTGAAAACAAGAAGAATTTCAGGAAGCAACTCAACGTGATTCTGATTAGAGTATACCTGTAGGTAATTGACAAATCTGCATATGCTGGCTGAAATTAATGAAGACAGATTCAGTTACAGTATTTTTACTTGCTATGGGAACTAGAGAATCACATATTACTTGCTTCAACCTGTTTGGGATGCTGCACATAAAGTACAGCCTAGCAAGTGATGCTTATTACCTTATTTCACTTTTTGTGTGAGTTTTCAGATGGCTCCCACCTGAGTTAAGAAAATGTAAAGTCATGATTTAAGACAGCTGCAGCTAGGCAGCTTGCCTGCCTGTGAAGCAAAATAGCTTTGCAGTACTGTGGTGGCATGGAGCTGATCTTGTTTTCCTGTGAAATGTGAAGAATATACAAATCTTTTTAATATATATATATATGTGTGTCCAGGATATAAGCAGTCTTTTACTCTAGTGCAATATTCTTGCAATAAACATATTTCTTGGCCAGAGAATAACGATCATTTGGATCATTAATTTCCTTTCAGCTTATTTAAAAAAAAAAAAATCTAACAACGTAAGAAGACCAAAATATACAATAAAACAGTGCTTGACACGAACTGTCAGAAAAATTTCCAATAAAATCCTACACTTACTCCAGACTTTGATTAAAGGAAGTAAATATTCATAAAGAATTATCTGCAGGCAACTGGGACAAACCCACTCACTCACTTTGCTTTTTGTGGCAGTCAAAACCCCCTAATTTTAGCTTTATACACCCACACACAGTCTAGCTGATTTCAGCAAGGCACTGCAGAGAGCAGAGACCCACACAGTATGCCAGCTTTACACTGTCAACTCAGGATTTATGAACATGAACCTTCTGAATTATATTCTACTCTCTTCAGACTTCTGTAACTCAGTAATTTGTATGTGTCTGAGGAAAACAAACAAACATAAAATCAAAACAGATAAACATAGAATCTCTTCTATTATAAGTCACATTTGCATGTTTTCAAGTAACTACTCTTAGAATAGTTTTTTATAACCTGAATTATCCTTCTCTATAAGTACCTGAAGGGAGTCTGTGGTGGGGTGGGGGTTGGCCTCTTGTCTCAAGAGAGTGAGAGGGAATGGCCTCAAGTTGCACCAAGAAAGGTTTAGAATGAGGTATTTCTTCACTGAAAGGGTGGTCAAACATCAGAACAGGCTGTCCAGGGAAGTGTTGGAGTCACTGTTCCTGCAGGTATTTAAAAGACACATGGATGTGGCACTTGGAGACATGGTTGACAGAATCACAGAATCACTAGTTTGGAAGGGAACTTCAAGATCTGCAAGTCCAACCCATGCCCTAACACCTCAACTAAACCATGGCACCGAGTGCCACATCCAGTCTTTTTCTAAACACAAAGTGTTTAGTGGTGGGCTTGGCAGGGCTGGGTTAGTGGCTAGACTCAATCATCTTAGAGGTCTTTTCCATCCTAAATAATCCTATAATTCTGAGATTAACTCCAGCATTCTTTCCAAAGAATGGTTCATGGCTGAAATAAAGAATCAGTTCTCTCTGGCTGCTGGAGACTTGCCAGGCTTCACAAGCTTAAAGAAAGCTTTGGTGCTGTCTGCATTCCTGGATTGCCCCTGCCCCTGCCTGCTCCTCACCTTGTGTTGCTGCAGCACTGTGCAGGGTTGCAGCTCCCTGCTGCTCTCACCAGCCAGGTGCAGCAGATGGTGATCCCTGAGCAATCCTGCCTCTTGGGAGAAACTAGTCTGAGTTTAGGGGGGAATGCACACAGCTGGTGTACTGTAGGAAAGGATTGCCCACGAAGGGGCCTTGGTACGTTCCCAAGTGTGACCTGCATTGCAGGTGTTTCCTCATCTCATTTTGATGCCATCATCACATGATTGAAATTGGGTGAATGTCAAGCTTCTTCATATACCCTTGCTTGTACTGCAGAAAAGGATTATCTGAGGAATCAAAAAACTTCATGGAATGCCTCTAGAGACAGTAACAACACTTTTTGTCAGTGCAGTTTCCAGACGTGGTGATTAGCCAGAGATTAATTCCTCAAAACGCATTTTACCAATTGTATATATATCCAAGAGTAATTTTTACTTAAAACATTTATTACTGTAAAATGGAGTGTGAGACACTGTTGGGTTGGTTATCAGCACAAAGTTGAGTACTGCAGTGAGCTGAATGATCGGCCTGTCATGCAATTGGGTGGGTAGATGAGCAAATTGTTGTAGTGTTCTCTTGCCTCTGTGTTTTCATAGTGTTTCTACTAATTTCTGTGTGTCCAAATGTATCCAAATGAAACTCTACAGGAGCCAACCAGTGCATGCAAATACCCAGCTGAAAATGCATTTTAGAATTTGTGTATTGGGCTGCTGTAGAGCAAACCATTTGGTGAGCAGTGTGTAGTAAATATTAAAAATGTTTTACAAAAACTCTTGATTTCATCAGTATTGGTAATATGAAGTTTCCATATCCCATGGGAAACATTTTCCATTAAGTTCAGCTTTAGGTTTGCAGAACAAAAACTTATCTAGGATGTATTCATTGAAATTTTAGGGGGTTTTCTGCCCATGCCTTTAACACAGAACATTATTTTTTCTCTGAAAGCCTGTCAGATCAGGCCCTTACTATCTGACACTGACATTTTCTGACCTTTCCTGTGACTGGTTCCCTTGCAAGAAATGTTCACACAAAGTGAATCAAACCAAACATTAAAATACAGACAATGACAATATATTCTTTCCAGGCTTCCAGTTCAAATCTCATTTTCTCTGTTCCTGCCTATTCATTTGTAAATTCTTTGTCTCTCATACATTGCTGTATGTCTCTCATACAATGCTGTCAATTAGGAAATTAATAAGGTTGAAACAAAGTTTTGTGTGCACTGACTGTGCAGAATGCCCTCTATCTGAAGCACATATTGTCTCTCCAGCCTTGCTGTATATAAATGTATCCTGTTATTCAATATATCTATCCTTGGCAGCCCTAAATTTTACAACTCTCCCTCCTGCATAGATGGAAAATTGAGGTATAGAAATAGTAGAGGTTGGATTGTCAAAGGAACTTAATGTCATACTATTCCAGCAGCCCTACCAGTACGTAAACATGATGAGAATTTAGAATCTCAGTTCACCCACTGCCTAACCCTAGAACACCTGAAGTCCCTAAATAACTAGTTTTGCACTATGAAGGTCAGTAAATTTGTAACCAGGTTTTCCTGAGGATGCTCTAAATCACCCAATCCTTTCCAGTGCCAAGTAGCTGGGATCTTGACACCAAATGGGGTTCAGAAATGAAATGTTTCTCCAAGGTTTTTATATGGTTGGGTCTCACAAATTGTTCCCAGATAAATATAAGCAGAAAGTGCTGGGAACAGTGAGGATTGTCTTGATTGCTGAGCCACATCAGATGCAAAACTGCAGGAATTCCAGTACCAAAACCACTGTAGAAACTGGTAAGCCACATGTTACACAAATACTGAAAGGTTGAAATTTATCATAGGATAAGAAAAACTATGCATTATCAAAAATCTTGGGAGATTCAGAGCAGAACACATATTTCACTCACTATGAAAGATTCCAGGTAAAATCTAGGTGCTATAGAGTTTATAGGGCAAAGTACTAAACTTTAGTTTAGTTAATTTAGCAACATCAGGTGTAGCTGTATAGTTGAGTGCTTCTGAGCTTGAATTTAGTACAACATCATATGAAATGATGATAAGCTATCTGGGGAACACAAAATCAGTCCTCATGGTCTTCTATAACTACAGCACATTTTCCTATGCATTACAAATTTATCCCAAAGACAGTTTCACTATGAATCAGAGTAGAACTACTCTATGAATCAGAAAACAACACTTCTCTTGCATATTCTTTCCCTTGTACTGTCATGAGCACTAAAATATGTAACAGTGACCTTCAGAATATCACACCTGACATTTGTATCTCACCACTATTGTTTCAGTACTTTACAGATTGAGACAGATCTTTGTGTAATGATTCCATGTCCATTGTATTCTCACAGTTTGCTTTGAAACATTGCAATTAGAGAGTTAGCTTTCCTTTTGAAATGAAGTATACTGTGAGAGGAAAACTCTGGCCCTGGTATGCCCTATCCTATAAAGGAAGCATTCTCCTTATTTAGGAACACTGGTCTGATGTGTATGCAGAGGAAGAAAATAATCTTAATCTAATTAATGCATTCACAGTTTTCAGTAAAAAAGCACAGCTCAATCTTTTTCAGGCAATGATGTACTTAATAAAATTATATACTTAACGAAAATAATAAAAATCAACAATAAGAATAAAAATTACTTTTAGTCTCCACTTTTAGCCATAGAAATTACTTTTAATCTCACTACTATTACATTTGTCTCTAAAATTTTCATTCATAAGAGGTTGTAGTTAAAGTGTTAGACATGAAAAGAAATATGTTTGCATTTTGTTAGGATTGATCAAATATGTGAATATTAAATGAGCATAAGATACCTTTTGAACCCTTTCCCTTGTGCCATGCTCTGTGGGGCAGTAGCTGGATTATGTTGAATGGAAGAAGGCTGATGATTATCATTCCAAAGGAATGTTTTGGGCTTCTGTCAAACCTTTTTCACAATGCAGGTGAAGTTACATTTCCGATCAGGAAACTGTTTTAAAGAGCTTTTAACAAATTTTTCACTGTGTTTGTTCCATAAAAAATTAAAATTATTATTTCCTGAAGAATAAATTCAGATTGAAGAGTGGATTAAATCATAATTTTGAATTCATAGGATCTCAGAAACATGAAGTATTTTTATTGCTTTTTCCCCCTTACATTAATGCACTGTTTTCATTTAACCCTAATTTAACTTGATTTTCTTCCAACTTTTACTGTCTATAGATAGATTTACTGTTCATAGTATTTATGTCTTTCATTAGGGGACAGCAAAAAAAAAAAAATCAGATTAAATTAATTCTTTGTTTCTGTTTTTATAATTCAACATTAGATCCTGAGCGAGTCACTAGATGTCATTCTAACACACCAAATAATTTCTGTGAAATTAAGCAGTATTCCACTGCAAAAGATACCTGTCTCTTGAATTTCCATTTGAAGGTGAATGCTTACTTTATTGCAAATCCTGTTCATTTCAGCTTCGATTGATTGTTTCAATGCTCTGACCACAAAAAAAAAATCTTCTGGATTGTTGGAGCTAAATGATTAATATCATCAACAATTCTTCCATTACATTTATTTGCCTTCTGAGTCTCAGCCACTGCTGAGTTGAAAAGATTTCAAAGATTTCAGTAATGCTTGTATGCTTAAATGTTGTCTAATTCATATTGAAAATGTATTTTTCATTTCATTATATCAGCTGACCCAGGAAAGAGCAATATTAAGCACTCTGGTGACCATTTTGTGGTTTGAGTGAGTAGTCAAGGAAACAATGCTCTTACACAATATTTTTGGGTGAAAATTATAATCAATCTCTTTTCCAAATATGCCTGTCAGAGGAATTAAACATCCTTATGCCATGCTATCATTCTGCAGTAGAGGAAGACTGGCCACTGCCAGGGGGATAATAGCAAGGCATTCTGCAGCTTTAACCCTCTTGTCCTTTGATCCCTCTGATTGTTGGGATTTTTGTGTGAGTGTTGTGGCTAAAACATGAACCTCACTGAAGGAGCTCAGTGTGCACTCACATCCAAGACTGAAGAGAATGAAGACAGGATTAGCCTCTTGTTCTAATCTTTTGCCTTTATTTTCTTCTGCTCTTGCTCTTCCTTTCAATCCTCCTTCACTTGAAGCCCCAGTGGTACAAGACAGCTGTTTTCCAGCTAGATCAATTCTGAATGTGGATTCAATGTTAAAACATTGCTGTAAGCTCCTGCATGTGTCTGGATACTCTGAGTACAGAACAGGAGCTGATGTATTTGCTAAAAAAATTTCCACTTTTCCGTTGTTCAGTGCCCTTTACTGTAGATTACCTCTTGCTCCTCCACCCACTAAAAGAAAGTCTGTGAATTCCCAACTCATGATGACCAAAGTGAGTTTCTTTAAATCAAATAATTGATGGAAGAAGTTTCTATAAATCCAGCTGGTGTTGATTGAGATAACTTAGGCTGAGTTCTTAGAAGCTTTTCAGTAGAGACATGGGGAGTAGCACAGGAAAGCAAAGAAGAGCTGAGGGTAATAAAGGCTCCATCTAATTTGGATCAAGAAGTGCACATCCACCCACAGAAAATTTAGAGTTTAAAAATAATATTTTTTGACAAAACTTAAATTTAAAGGTATTTGTAGAATTCAATTTAATTTAGAGAAATCCAGGTTGCTACATGCACCACAAATGAGCCAAATTAAACACAGTGAGAAATTCACACATTGAGACCTTCTTTCTTTCTTCCTATTTTGCTCCTGGTCAATTTTATTACAGATTAAATCTTCTTTCTGATGATTCATGGACTACTGTAGGAGAAAAGAGTAGCAAAAATGTTAAGCTATGGGTAGAGTCTCATGAAAAATTGTTCCTGTGATAAAATTTGCAAGGCATTATATTGCATATTGGTCTACAAGTGAACATGATTTTTACCTCTTAAAGACAAAAGCAATCAATTTAAAAATATATAATGAATAATATATAGTAAAAGCAAAGAATCTTATGCTTTTTCAAGTTTTATTAAGTTCATTATTAAGTTTTATTCAGTTAATATGGGACCTTTAAATCAGCACAAATTTTTAATTGACAATTTAGGCAGATCTGTATATATAAGCAGATAAATTTTATAGCACATTGCACACCTACAGTGTGACATATGTAGGTGATTTACAGCGACCTAGAAGGCCCATTAAATTAATTTGCTGCAGAACAAGGTTCACACTGAAAGTTACTTGTTATTTTCTTAAGTGGAAAACCTGTCAGCAAACTAAAAGCTTTGAATTTCTATCCAGTTCCTAATTTATGCAAACAGTCCTTTCCCAGGAGAATTATATTGTTGAGAGGATACTGCTGACACAAGACAAAGGGGAGGGAAGGGGCAAATACTTTTGCAGTAAGGAAAAGTGAACTCCTAGCCTAATCATATTTTATATGAAAACAAAAAACTTGTTGTTTGATCATTATTTTTATAATAAAAATAAAAACAAATTTACCTTTGAAAGCACCTAACTGGTAGATAACCCTGGTAGATTTGTCTCAAACCAGAGAGGTGCAGTGCAATTCATGCATCTTAGTTTCAATAATTTATATTTAAAATGTTGTTAAACACAGAGTTCTCCAAGACTACCTGTACAGTGTTGGAAGTTAATTCTAGTGATTGAAAAATGGAGTATGATGTTTCCTTGTATCTTCACTTCTGTGGATTTTCTCTGGTGGATGTAGGATAAGTGCTGCAGTTTCTAAAACAGCATGGCAGTAAGGTATAATTACTCTGGAAGATGCATCTTAATTTTTCCTTCTTGATGTGGGACTCAGTCCTTCTGCAAGGAGATGTCTCCACACCTTCTGGAGACACCATTCTTTGAGCAGGTCAAAGGGGAGCTGGGATTGACCTTAAAACCCACATTATCATTTTTGTTGCATATGCTAGGAAATAGAGTGGCCAGGAATAGACCATGCCCAATTCTGCATGAAATTGTCTTAGCTGATCCACTGAAATATTTAAGAGTTGTAACTGGAAGAGTTATAGAAATGAGATTCTGTTACATAAAAATATTTCTCGTGCTGCTTGCAAAGAGGACAGAAGAACAGCAAGTCTGAATGCAAGAACTGCAAAAAGTGAAATGAGTCCTTGAGATATGGTGAAATGCTTTTGTTTCCCAGCCTTTCAGTGAGGAAACACAGAGCTTTTGTCCTAAACTGAATGGCTCCTCCTAATGCAGTTTGGTCATCCAACCTGCTTTCAACCTGTCTTAAATTACTCTTTAAAGTTATCGCTTCTCTTTGATGTACCTGTCATAATCTTAATGAAAAAAATCCTGGGATTAAATTATCCTCCAACAGCATTTATCAGAAGCTAAATAGGAATAAAACAGATGGATTGCATATTTTTAAAATTAAAGATTGCAGAATTGTTGCATAGTTTCAGTTTTTTAATTGTTGCCCTTTGT
Organism: Erithacus rubecula; assembly: GCF_903797595.1. Classification (NCBI taxonomy): domain Eukaryota; kingdom Metazoa; phylum Chordata; class Aves; order Passeriformes; family Muscicapidae; genus Erithacus; species Erithacus rubecula. The sequence continues at coordinate 105,673,887 of NC_136689.1, forward strand.
CAGTTTAATGTTGGCAGCAAAATCATTATGCCCTGGACACTTCAATCTCAGCAATTTTTGGAATGTATGTCAGAAATACTGCATGGTGAATTTACAAAACCCATCACTATGGAGACAATAATTATTTCAAGAAATAATCATGACAGATTGCCAGAGAAAAAGCTTCATTCTTTTGTGGAAGAGGAGCTCTGCTGGTGTAATTCAGGGCTTGATTTAATAAATGTAGAAACTTACAAAATGGATTTTTCTTTCCACTTACATATAGTCAAAACTAGGGCCACTTAAATTCTGACATATACATGACATCCTTCAACATGTTCAGATTCCTCTGATTTGAGCTATTTTACATCCCTGATACAGAGATGCTTCTGATTTAGCTGTACCTACACAGTTGTGTTGGGAAAATGCAATATTTGTAAAAAATAAAGACTTTTCACCCATTTAGTTCTTCTGCCTCTTGAAGATCTGCAAGCAGCTACACCTTCCACTGTACAATGTGCAAAGATAATGACATTGTTTTACTGGGCTGACAGAAGTCTGGGGTTTAGTCCAAAACCACCCAGTCTGAATGCCGTACACAGAAGTAGCATAGCCATGTCACCAGAGTCCTCATACTGAGAACAGAAATTCAGGCCTTCATCATAGGCAAGAGTTTCCTATTTTGTCAATGCTAGTCAAATAAAAGGCAGCTTTTGTATTTGTGATGTGTGTTTTAGAGACTTGGGTCAAGGCCTGAAGGAGACTGTAGAGTATAAACCAGTTTTCACTGGTTTATGTTACATAAACTGTGTGTGAATGCATTTGTGTGAAAGCTTTAGGACTTCTGTGTAGGTAAGACTCAGTCAAGTCTCTTGAGCTTCATGTATAATTGCCAAAATTATTATTAAGTACAAGTTACTTGTACTTAATGAGCACCTGAAAAGATGCCTGGTTCTAATAACTCACATTGGAGTACTCTGTGGTGTTTATAAATCACCTTGAGCTCTGTTTTCAATGATCATTAATACAATTATTGCAGCCCAGGGGACAGGGGCTCACTTGAGTATCAGGAATCTGAACTAGACTATGTCCTCATTTTATTAACTCACAGGTTAAATATATCCTGGCTGAACATGAGGAGATTGAAAAAAATGTTATCTAAGAGGAAATTGCAAGATGGCACAAAATAACAAGGACAGGACAGAAGTTCAGATCATACTTTGGCTTTACCACGAAGATTTCCTCATGAAGTTGCAAGCTTCCATTAACTATCACCTGGACAGCCATTCACCTTTTTTTTTTTTTTTTTTTTCTTTTATAAGAAATAAGAAACTAAACACTGCAATTCATTCCACTCCTTTGTGCCCTTCTGGAAATCCCTTTTATCGTCTCTCCTCCACTCCACTCTGTTTCTTCCCTCAATTCCTGTCTCATGAAGCATGAAGAGCTTTGAGTATCCCCTATCCCTCCATATAATTAACCTCCATCCCCCAAGCCCCATCAGGTGGATATGCTCCACTACACATTCATTAGACAGTCTCTTCTTTCCCATGTAGCCTTCTGAAATTCTGCACTTTATTTGAACTAGTTCTGGAGGGCAATCTATAACTTCACCTCTTTCCTTTTGAGTGATTATTTGCAGCAGCTCAGTTAAAGAAGGCATAGAGCAGATACTCAGTGTTTTATTTTTTTCACAGAATAGCAGGGAAATGCAATATGGACTATTCCTAATGGAGATTACTGCTCAAGGCTATGCAGGTATAAGGGTAGTCAGGCTGGATTGATTCAAAAGTGAGAGCAACTTTTCCAAAAATGGTAGCTTTTGGTTTAAGACAAAGACCCAATGTACTAAAAGGGCCTTCACATCACAGCAGAAAAGTGGTTAGATAGTAAGGTTTACTCCAGGATTGTGCTGGTGTTGACCTTCTGCCCTACTACAATCTATATGACAAATGGAGGAAGAACCATAGGAAAAAATACAGCACTTGTTAGCTGGGCAATGGAAAACTTAATTAGTCAAGTTCCTCTAAAGGCAAGTATCATCCATTTTGCTTTTTGTGTGAGCAAAAATGGTCCTTGACATAACAAATAGATAGAAAGAGCCTCCACAGTCCAGCAGCTTTCCTTTGCAAAGCATTTGTCTTCTATTTTCCTAAAAACTTGCATGAGGAACTGGCTTGAGGGCTGGCAGAAGGAAAAGTAGTGAAGCCATTTACCCAATGGTAATCTTCAGCCATTTAAAGCCTTGAGCTGCTATAACATGGCACTAAACAGGCTCTGGCAACATCAGTCCTGTTTGTGTCCCAAGCTTAGCTTTCCACTGCTTCAGCTGGAGGAAAGGATTGCTCTCTGACCCCAGGCTGAGTCGTGCAGCTGAGCAGGCTGAAGGCAAAGGCCTGTGTGCACAGGCTGACTGCCAGCATCTCCTTCCAGACAGGACAGGCCATCAACACTGCAGCTACAGCACATTGCTTCAGCTTGGTGGTGTCCACAGAGCACCAAATTGTTCAACTATGCAAGCCCAAAGTGCTTTAAACTCATCTCTTGGGTTTTACACTGGAATAGGCTCTGGGTGCTACACAGACTTTACAGCTGAAAGGCTCCTCACTGCTTTTGGCAGGGAGGTTTTTTTCCAGGTAGGAGAAATAACTGACAAAACTGAAGACAGGCTCAAAAAAATATATCTAGTGCACTAAGAAAAGATCCATAAAGGAAATCTCATCTCTCTCCCCACATCTTGTGGTGTCTTGGCACACTCAGGCAGAAACCCTGGCCAAAGGACAGAGCCCACAGCACCTGAGTGCAAAAGCAGGGCTTTAGGCACTGGGCCATCTGCCTTCTGTTTCACTGAGAGTGGCAAAAAAAAGGTGAAAACATACATGTGTTCTGCAAAAACTGATTTAAATTTTTAAAAATTCAGAAAGCTGAAAACTGCAGTCTGAGGTTCATGGGTGTGTGACTCAAAATTAATTGCTAAATCTGCTATACAATAAGATCAGTTAATTAGGGCTCTCTGGTTCCTTGCATACTAGAGGACATGATCATCTGACTTTGCTGTTTGTATATTGCAATGTACTGAAAATAGAAAATAAAAGTTACACTTGACAAAGTATTGATTAATTGTCTCCAAAAAACAAAAAGACAAAACAGCATTAACCAATTACACAAATCTTTAAAAGAGAAACCCATGGAAACAACATTTCCTTCTGTTACAGCTTCGTTTGGAACAGCAGGCTGTGCTCCTGAATTAATTTTACAGCTGAGACACAGCTAATCCACAAATAAGCCTGTTACAGCTGGTGAGCATAACAAAAGAAATGCTTGCCAATAGGCACACATGACATCTGGAGCTTGAAGGCAAATTTAAGGGGAAAAGTATTTTTGGTAATACATTAAAACTTCAGGAATAGGACCTGAGAGAAAAATGTATCCACAAATATTTATACTTGCTATAGATTGTCACAAGAATTACATGCTTGCAGGGCATCCACAGATATGAGAAAACCTATTTTTAATATTCTCACTGATATAAAATAACATATAAAAAGTGGAAACTCACAATGTTCTTATTCTTTAAATTAATTTCTTTTACAGAGAGGACTAAAATATTAGACTAATTTTAATTTTAATATGCTGTTGCTGAAACCTATTTTCAATATATCAAATATTGAAGCACAGAAGTATTTCTATTTGAATACAATTTGGAACTGTAGAGGTGAGAAGCCATTAGCCTATCTCCCGTGATTTATAAGAAAATCAGAATATTATTCTGAAAAATCATGTATATGTAAAATTTCAAGGTGATAACTGTAAAAGAAATTTACTCTGGACCCCCTACCAGTATTTAATTTTAAAGAAATTTGTAAACTTCAGGAGTTTCACACCTGAAAAAGAAAAAGGGGGTTCATTCACATCATCTCCCTGTGCAATAGAAGTGATGCCAGCCAGGAGAATAACCTCACTTCCAGTGTGTTGGCATTTACTACACACAGGCAGTGTCAGAATTTTTAAACATCCATAGGTCAACACAAAGCCCAGCCCTTATGTGCAGAGATGATGAAGAAATGAGAGGCTAGTGGGAAGGCAAACTATGTCTGTCACCTATCTCCTGTATACAGTGCTCTCCTAATTAAAATTATATTCAGGCAAACACTTGAGCAACTGCTAATTTAGGTAATGACTTTAACATGATTCTCATACTTAAACACCTTATGAATAATGAAGTGCTTTAAGATGTAAATGTGTCACTTGCAGAAAGACATGCAAGGTGCCTTCAAAAAGCCAGTTGTTTGCATTTTCTCAAGCAAATAAGATTTCTGTGTTTGTCAAAATATAGAGGGTTACATATTGGTAGAAAATATTCATTCTTTGTATATGCAACTAAATTCAATGGCTAATTATAGTCCTATTAAGACCATGTGTTCCACATCGTTTGAGGAAAAGTATAAAAGGATACCAGTAACGTGAAATTTAATGGCAAGAAGGAAATTCTTAGTTTATATGAGAATGTATTGCCAATAAAGACTTTAATGTGAATAAATTGATGGTTTAATGGTAACTTAACTGCATGTAAAAGAGCAACTGTAACTTAAAATGTACTGGCCTTTGCCCAGCAGTCTGGAAAATGCACTGCATGGCCAAAATCATGAGGCAACTGTGCAAAATATTTTGTTTTCGTATCAAGAGCTGAACTGCATGATTGCTTTTAAAACCAGTGTAAGAGGCAGGGCTTGATATCCTTTTGGTATTGCTTTGCCATCCCTACAACCCACAAAAATTTCTAGTAAACTAAAATATTAAAAATCCAGCCCTGAATATTTACAGAGGAGTTTGCATTAGATTTGCAGATGCTCTGCCAATAGCATTTATGCAAGAAAATATTTTAATGATGTTAACACATTTGGTCTTGGCTCAAGATATTGGCAAGTTCAATTTCAACGTATTTGACTGCTCGATACCTCTAGCAGCCAGTCAATCTCTGACATCTCCAAGAAAAGGGTTTCTTTACAAGAAGGTGTTAAAAGAAGCTATAAAAAATAGGTTTCCAAGCTCTGGAACTTCCTGATGCGCAACCTGCTGTGTGAGCTTTGCAGAAAAAACCTAATATTTTTTTGTTCTGATTTCAGGTTTGGGTGTGATACAGTGGTTTAGGGTGCCAGTATTTTCTCAGGAGAACATTAATTATTCTCTAGGATGCATTAAATAGCTTACAATAGCCACAGAGCAAGAGGGTCATAATTCTGGACAGACACATGCTATTGGACAGATCTTCAATGTGATCTACCTTTTAACATGTGCTTGTCTCTTCCTAACACAGAAAGTGCACATGGGTAAAATGGCCTGAATTAATGGTGAGACTGGAGGTTGGCCAAGGGAGCAGCAACTGCATTCTGTGCAGCCAAGCTGAGGTGAATCCTTGCTGGTAACATGGTGGAGCAAGCACTGGGCTGTTTCAGAAGAGCTTATTTCTCAAAGTTGATGGGAAATTTTATCCCACAAGTATGATGGTCACATATTCAAACAATAATGTGCGTGACTGTACATCAGTAACAAAGCAGGCTGGCACCCTGTATGGTGTTCAACTCCCAAAGTAGGAGAAGCTTTGTCAAAAAAGAAATCCTTTGACCAAAGAAACTCTCTCATCCTTTGTGTGCAGTTTTTCTTTTCATCCTCAAGCAATTTCTGGGTTTAAAGTAGTTCTTTGCTCTGTTCTATCCCACATGAGAAGAACAAGATCATGATTCCCTTTGTGAACTCTCTGAGCTGTCTGCTCAGTATCAAGATGAAGAGCTCATCTGCACAATAGAAGCAGGCTTTTCAATCTCTCCTTAGACACAAGTTCCCAGCATGGAAGCAGCCAAAACCATGCTCTTGGGGAGAATTTTAAGATAGTCTTTGTCAATTGAGTCACAGATCCAGCCTTCAGCTATGAGAAAACCCAGAGCAGTGCAGTGCAGAGTGGATCTGTGCAGTCAGTAACTGCAAGGCACTTTTGCTGTGGTTAGATCTCCCAGCAAGCACATAACTAGTCCCTGCCCTGCCCCAGCAGACCATGAAGGATTAATATAGATTCTCCATTTTAAAAGCTAGGATAGAAAGCATTCAAGTGTCTCTAATGGCCCACGTGCACCATAAACCAGGTGAACTCTGCATGGCAGCAATCAATCAGTGCAAAGAAGCCAAAGAACAGTTTAAGATCTGTATCTGGAGACTCACATATTTGATTTTTAAAGCACATTAACAGCATCCTAGCTATGTGTTCAATATGAGATGCCCAAAAAAAAGCTAGCTAATTTATAAAGACCAAATAAAAAAAAAAAAGTTGTAACATAGACAGAATTATGTCCATTACTTTAAAGCTGATAATCACATTTTGTCTATCACTTTTACTAGCCTTCTATTGAAAGACTTCACACCTAGCTTTCCTGAGTTGAAAAAGTCAGCACTGTTATAAAAAAAAAAAAAAAAAAATTATGCATCATACCAGCAGTTTTGTTTTATTTATTTCTGCAGAAATACTGCTTTTCAAGTAAGATATGCCATTGATAAACATCTCTCTGAGTCCCGGCTATATTTCTTTTTAAAAAAACCTTTATGATGTTATCTGAAATCCACTTCAAGATATTTGAATCCAGGCATGCATAGTAGTTTATTTACAAATTTTAAATTTTACAGAGACATCTAGTCAATTCAGTTATTTTGACAATGGATCTGAAAGAAAATCCAATCTGGATCTGAGAAAGAAAAATGCTGATCTCTAGATGGGCTTTTTTTGTATTTTCATGCACTAAACTAGAACAATCTTCTCTACTCATTGCAACAGGAGCCTCTTTATTACTGGTAAGTAAAAATTAAATTTTTGGTTAACTTACCAAGCAGTGCTATTGGTGGAAACTCAGAATAATAAATATATATATATTAATTATAATCTCTCTGTTCAAAATTTGCAAAGGACAATTCTTATAGAGCACATGTAATATTTAAATGCCTCATCCTTAAAAAAAGGACTCATCCAATTTCATTGAAACAATTTGATTCTTGTTCCTCCAGTTTCTTTTGCTGCACAAATAGAATGATTTTGCTACTCTCATTTGCTGGTGATCTCTTTTTCAGAGGTCAGGAGTCCTGCCTCATTTTGCTACCTTAGCAGTATTAAATTGTGATGCTATTAGAGCTATTTCTGTTAATCTTTCAAACACACTGAAAAAACCCACAAATTTCACTATCAGCACATAGCTAATTAAAAAGACATCTCATTTATAGAGCATTAGCCAGGTAACTGACAAAAGACATTGCCATGCCCCTTACAATGTCTCAGTGTTAAAGAGCAGATTGAAGCACTCTATCAAAACACTTGGTTTGTGTCACCAAAAGAAGCATTAAAACCTCCTGGTCATCTGAGGCACACAAGTGTAGCAGAAAGCCTCAAATTACCCCTTGGGAGAATGAAAGAAAATTTGGAGAATAGGTAAAGCCTTGGGAGAAAAGTACTGCATGATGTGTTACACACTGGAATACTTTATTAGATTAATAGACTCTCTTGAGGTTATCAACTAATTCAATGAAAAGATATTTTAAGATATAAAAAGTATAAATTAATATGAAATAATACATAATAATAATAAAATAATAGGTGCCTCTTCCTTTTTTGTGGCTGGCATCTTCTCCAAGCAACCCTCAGTTTGTACAAGCAGTTTCAGTCTCAAGGATGTCTCTGTCTTTTCTTACTTTCTCAGTGAACTGTTTGAGCTGCTGCTCATCAAGAGATCATAGAGTTTCTCCCCTGAGAAAGTCAAGTGCTTCTGTTTCTCTTGCAGTTTCCTCAAAAGGAGAGTCTTCCACCCAGGCAAGCTGTTTCCTCAATGTACAAAGTGACAACCTATTCCAGACTCAGCTTCAGAGGGCAGGAGTCTGTAGGAACTCAGAAAGCTTTCTCCTTCACAGAAAAGTGTTTAGGCTTCCAACATTGTTCACTAAAGGAACTGCTTTCAGATTTTCAGAGTGCAGAGCAGGCATGAGCTTCTCTGCCTGTCCCTATTACAAGTAAAACACACCACAGTAACCAGACCCTCTATTTATAGCAATAAAGTTCAATAGCATGCAAAGACTGGAGGGGAAACAGAATGAAGGCTTTGTTCATCTGTTGCAGCAAGAGTGGATTTTGACATTTTACTTTGAAGAAATGCAAAGACCAAATTTCAGATGAAGACAGTAAGTACAGAAATAGTGTTTTTCTGAGTCAAAACTAAGTAGTGCATTCTTTCAGTAAAGTAATTGTAGAATTATGAATGTCTCCAAAACTACAAATTTAAAGACAGAATTCTGTTTGCTATTCATTATGTTAATCCTTCAGTTTTCTTTATTGAAGTTCATATTCTGAATCTTATGCCTTTTCATATTATCTGGGAGTTCACTGTAGGAGGAAAAAGTCAATCCATTAAAGTCATTTGCATATCAGAATAGTTGACTGAGCACAAGACTCAAACACTGAATTTTAAACTAGAGGAAAATAAAGTATACCAGCAGGTATTGAGCTAAATCCTAGTTTAGCTTTGGCCACCACTGAGAAATATTTATCATAAACGGAAGTTTGATTATTTGCCTGCAAGAAATTTTATTTCCTATACTTGGAGCTTGGCAAGTATTCTTGAGCAAGAGACTATTTTCATTTCAGAGCCTTGTATTATTTTTTTTTTAGGATTATTGCAGAGTTCATAATTTAATTCCAAGTCTCATCACCAGTTAAAAGTAAACTGTGTAGAAGCTCAATGTGTAAGAAAATATGTAGGATCCAAATTTCACCTTTTGTTCTACCACAGTTTCAATTTCTGTGTAGACACCCTCAAGGGGGATCATTCTAAGGTTTCCTTGTTTTAAATTAACTTGTGGTTGTGGATCACATTAGTTTAATTAATTTAAGCACGAGTAAGTCAAACAGCTGTAACGGGTAATTATGCAATTACACATAATTACTTCACTGAGATGAGTTATAATGTGAGCATTCTTATTAAGCTTCAAATTCAGGAGGAAAACTCCTGTGTACAAGCATTGTTCTCATAATAGCCAGACAAAAGTTGTCTCCACATGTACTCCAATAACATGATGCTTAGGTCAGGAGTTGCATCTGAGTTGCATTGAAGAGCTTACCCTTTGGCAGGGAAGTAGATCCACACTGATTCTTGATTCATGAATGAATTGCAGCCCTACAAAGAGGCAGAGACAAGAAAACGAGCATTTGTTTTGTGATCCCATGTCCTGAAAAGCTCAGTGGAACTTTTTAAGAGTTGTGGTAGTAATTTCAGTCTGTTAGAGTAGGCATTCAGCTCCAGAGAACCAGGAACTGCACTTCTTGGATAAGAGGTTATTTTCCTCATTTATTTTTTCCTACTGTGACATGAAAGTTGAAAAAAAAAAATTGAATTATTTCTCTGGCACTTTTCCTAGAAGAAGGTCATTCTCAAGCTAGACAGAGTCAAATGAAAAGAACAAAAAAAAATCTCCATTTTGTACCTCTTTTGTTGAAAGAATGGCAAGTATAAAGAATTTCTACCACCTCTGTCAGTAGAAATTCAATTAAGACTATCAGTCAAATACTGCTGAATTCAAGTATTTCTCATGTGTGTAAGTGTTTTGGGACTGGCATAATTTTTCTGCTCATCCCAGGAACCACTGTGGACTAAGGAGAAACAGTGAAAATCTCAGCATGCTAAGAAAATGCATTGCATAAAACTCTGCCATGGAACTGCTGATATGAGAGAATCCTGAAAATATTTAGGTTTTTTGGTAATTTTAATAAGGAACTTAGGGCTGTCCTTCCTAAATAAGTCCAGCGACTCCTTTAGGAAAACCAAAACCTCTCCCTGCATGGGAGACTTAGAAGGTGGTTTGCAACCAAGTCAATTCTTTGAAACATGAGTTTATCACAGAAAGTCATTTTATTAAGTGACAGATTTTAAACAAAACAAAGGAAATATTTTTTTCCTACAATATTCTCTACAACATGTTGCTTCTGCTGATGCAGTGTCCCATAGGGACTGGACAAATTAATGGAATAAGGGTCCATCAAGAGCTATGGAAGTTTGATGTAAATCTAGGATATTATCCTTTGTCTAAGGAAGAGCCTTAGAGACAGAGAAATGGAAACAGACTGGAAAAGCAGAAGTATGTGTGGATAGAGAGAGAGAAACAGATAGAGACAGATAGGGAGATGATAAATTAAATCTTAATGTGCTGGAAAAATGTATTTTTACACAGAAATCAGTTTTTCAGAAGGCAATAGAGGAAGAGTTGTGTAGGACATGCCCCCTTCCCACTGAACTCTTGAGCCTGGAAGGCACCTCTGAGGTCCTAGGGCCCAATCCTCTTTCAAACAGGACCAATTTCTAAGCTGTGAACAGGTTGTGAGCTCACACCTCATCCAGTCCAGTGTTGAATATTTCCAAGGACAGAGATTCCAGGGATTTTCTGCTCAACCTCTTTCAGTGCTGAGCCTCCTTCACAGTGAGTCCATTTCTTCCTCATATCTACCAGGAATTCCTCTTGTTCCTTGCTATGATATGTGCTTATTGATCTTGGTCCTTCCACTGTACACTTTCAAGAAGAGGCTGTCTTTACCATAATCCCTCCCTAGACTGGTGATGGCTGCCCTCCTTTTTTCTAGGATGAACAACCCTGGGGTGATGGCATATCCCAGCACAGTTTGAGATTATAAACCTTGGCTGGAGTTAGCAGCTCAGGCTCAGCACCAGGGTGTCACAAGGACTGGCATTGCAGCTCAGAGCAGCAGCTTCACATCAAACTGCAGCCTCTCAGGCTGGCAAAGCTGGGAGAGTGCTTCTGAGTTTCTCCTGAGTATTTAATCTGGTGGCAGTCACTAGCACAGAGCACAGTAATAACCAGCTTTTTCTACTGAGCAGCATTAGCAGGGAGTTAGAGTCTAAGCTGCTGGAACTGAGCCCAGACACTCAACTCCAGTAACACAGCTTCAGTTTGAAAGGGTCTGCCATGAATCTTCATAACACTGGAGAGAACAAAGAATCCATTATTATTACAGGTCTGTATTCCTGTAGCAGCTGGATCCTCTCCATCTTAGGTGAAGACCAAGCAAGCACAGAACAAAGGGTTTATCCCTTGTCAAATACCTTGCAAATACTCCATATTGTGTGAGATATTGCTGTAGCTCTCTACTGCTGTAGAAAACACAAAAAAAAAAAAAATCAAATTCCTTGAAGAGAGAGGTTAACACATTATAAAATATTGAAACAGCAGTACCAACAGTACCTGGACAATGTTGCAAAACAAGTTATGGTTACCAAAGAGATTAGTTAGGTATTGTTTTTGCTAATGAAAAAGTTTATCACTGCTGCAGGACAAAGCTGAAAATATCCCTCCTGACTTGCAATTGTTTCTAACACAACAATTAGGCAGAATGTGTAATTCATCACCTTTTATTTCATGACAGACTAATTAGATTCCATCTAATCTTAAAACTTCAGTAGCAACAAATTGTCTCTCTTGATTTTTCTGTCACATCTTTAATCATATCTCTGCTGGAGGATTTTCTTGGTATTGGAGGTGTTAGGTATGATTCTGATCACACATTCTACTTCCAATTACTTAGCTCAGTGGAAATACTTCCCTACTGTGCTCTGGTATTCTTGGTAAAGGTTTGGTAACTTGAAACTTGCTACTTTTCTAAAACTTTTGTCATATTCAAGGTGGAATTAAATTTTGAGGAATGGAGATAGGAAGATACACTAGACTGTTAGCTTTTGTAGCCAACATTTTCCATGAAACCATGGAAGAGAGCACACATTGGTTTGGGAAAAAAAATCCACCATTTTTTCTAATCTAATTTTTCATGTAGTAGAATGAAGTAAGGCAGCATAGTTTCCTCAGCTGCCCTCTTTCTGACCCAGTCACTAGGTATATATCTGATGAATGTGCCAGGCAGTTTGCTGCCTAAGATAGCACAGCATCTCTCGAGTATAAGCCAGGAGGAGCTCACTGGGGCACTGACAGGACTAACTTGGCTTGCCTGAAGTGTGCTTTTGCACAGATTAACATTTTTGGTTGGCAGCAAAGCACTACTCGGTCATTCTGTCAGCTTTAGCTGAAACAAAGATTGCAATTCTGTCTCTGTGAGTTTAAGGAGAGCATCTCAGCCTATCATCTCTGCCAGCTTCCACTTGATTGATGGTGGGATAGACTCTATTTCAGGATGGGTGGCAGCGTGGGAAGTCATTACATGCATGGGTGCTTGCTCTAGGAGTTTGGTTGGAGGCTTAGTCACAGTGTGTTAATTCTGGCAGGCATGATTATTAACACCAACACATCTTAAGAACTGGCTTCCTAAAGTAATACAGTGACAAAATCATGAAGCAGCTGTGTCACAGATTGATTGCACACAGATCTAAAGTCCTTCATCCACCCTTTAACTGCAGAGCATTAAAATCAGCATCACATGAAAGATACTTCATGTGAAGGTGTGGACCAATCAACACCTCCATCCTCTGTACCTTCTCTCACTCATACTTTCTCTTTTCCTCCCTGATGTTCCAAATCAGTAAATTAATTTCACTTTAAGAATGCTGGAATTAAAATTTTCTGACTTGATATTTCAAATGTAATTGCATAGAGCCATTAGTGAATACTAGTCCAAGAGACAGGAAAGCATTTCCATCATGTTTTCAGGTATATAAACACCCATATTTTCTTTCTCAGAAATGCATCTATGCATATATGCAAAAAAGTGTTATCCTTCCCAGCTCTAGGGTTTCTATTTCTCTATTATTTTCCTATTTATTGTATTAATACTACACTCTTGCATCTAGGCTCAGGGTTTCACTGCTCAGATTTCTTCGAGAAACCATCGCTGATGTGCAGGTTTCCATCCTCTTTCCATCCTCAGAACAGTGCATGCAGTAGTCAGCTGGAGTTCACTGCTGACTGATCACACCTCAAGTTTCAAGAGGATGAACCACACCTGCATTTCTCATGTTCACTGACCCAAAATAGTGAACCAGTCTTAAATGGTGTCAGTGTCTCTTCCTGACAACGTTATCTGCAGAAGTAGCATCATTTGAATATAAAACTAGAAGAAAATAAACACAACTACAGTTGCCTAAATATTCACCAGCAAAGTAGCCAGATTTGGTCAAATTTTCAGTAATTACTAAGAGATGCAGCCAGATATTTAAGACAAAAGGACATTATATATTTCTTCTGCTGAGACAAGAAAAGGTGTTCATCATAATCACTGGCTTATTTCCTCCTGTAAGTGATTTCAGTGCACCTTCCCCACACTTTTACCAGAATTTCCTCCAGGTAGGAAGAGGAGCATCTCAGAGCAGCACAGTGAAACATGAGCATTCATTGCATCAGAAACTGTACTACAGGTTCTGCTACTAGTACTGGAAGGAAAATACCTTACTGCCCCACTGTTTTGATGCACAGAATATCCAAAAGACTGGCTGAGATGCTGGATTCCTGTTTAGTGAAGGGACAATCCCACCCTGTTTCAGATACCAACACCTCACATGCCAGCAGCCCTTCCTCTCCTTGCTCATTTCCTGCAGCCTGGAGTAGCCTCCAAGACCCTCAGAGAGAATGGTGTTGTAATAGTTGTTGTCCCTGCCTCCAGAAGCAAACTTTACACTTAAACCTTTATTTATTTGTTGATCTGCTCAAAATGTGTTACTGTGTTTGTAGGCTACAGGATACTGAGAAATCAGTCCAAATTGCTCAATTTTGCAAATATAGATAGTTTCTATTATATTACTATGGAATCATGTTCCAGAGCCTCTGTGAAGCCTTATACTTGAGTAGAGGCTGGTGTCCCCCAAGCATTTCCCCAGCAGGCTCTGTCCCAAAAAATATTTTGAATATTTTTGAGTAATTTCAAGTTTTAAAGAGAATAATAAGAAAAATCTTGTTTGTCTTCAGTATAAATGACAGATAACACTGACAAGGGATGAAGGGAGAGCACTGTTTTGCTAAACTCTGCACTCAGTGCCCCTCTGTACAACACACAGCATGATAAATGCTATGGCAATAAAATCAGAGTATATCCCTTGCTCCCAGGCACATGTACTCCACCACAATACTTGACTGTGAATGTATAACTTCCTCAGGTTTGTCCTTGTATCTGGGTAGATTTGAAAGTTATTAATTAATTAGCTTTGATACCTTCTCAGGCTTAAGATTGTAGTCTATCTATTAAGCTACCAATATCCACTAAAGAATGTTTAAATTGAGGTAATTTTTTAAACTCTATATGGCAAAATACTGAGAAATTAAAGAGCTGTACAAATACAACTGACAGAAGTAACTTGACCTGATTTACAAATAGGCACTTGTTGAAATTAAGGAAAGGGGTCTGTTATTTCAAATCAGGAATATATTTATTCTGGGGCAAAAAAATAGCAGTCTGGGAAATTGCTACCTTAAATTTAATAAGAAAAGGGAAGGAAGTTTGTGAGGAGATGGTAAAGACTAAAATCTTTGGGTGCCTCTGGTCATGCACAGTTTGGCCGCATAATGGAATAACCACATGTAAAAACTGGAAAGTGTCATTTATTAAAGCAAAAGTGAGTCTGTGCAAGCTTGACAAATACTCCACATATATACTCAAGGTTTTACTTTATACCTGAGCTAACATGCAGTCTGTTATGCAGAATAGATCTTGAGGGGTGGTTTAGTGGGGGATTTTTGATGTCTTAGAGAATCTGATTTTAAAAATATAAAGGAAAAAAACCAGGAGAAAAAATAAGCTTTCATACAAAACCCCACCATCCTTTTTAATCTGTTAGCTAACCAGAAAAAAATGGAATTTGGAAAATTTTACTGTGCCAAACTGGCCTTGCTCCGACCATTCAACCTCATAAAAAATCTGAGGTGGAAGGGAGGGGGAAGAGAGCCGGTTGCACTTTTCTTGTCTTTTTCAGCTTGCTATAAATAAAATAAAATAAAGTATTTTATAGCCAAGCTTCCATTTCTTGCAGGAATCTTCCATCTCACTTGCAAGCACTCTGTTTAGTTAGGAAAGATTCAGGCAAAGATTTGTTTCTGCTAAGTCACTCAATCTCATTGTAGGAGAGTTTCAGGACAGCTTAGTAAAATATCTTTTCTCATAAAATAAACAGCCTTAAATCAACCTGTACAACTCCTTTCCTCTTTGGCACTCTGATGTTTTGACTTTGTTAATCCATGGGCAGCACATATAAAAGAAACCCTGCTTTGCCCCATAGAATTTACTCTCTTCTATTTCCTTACACCAGGCGCTGAGGTACTGTGGTAGACCATGCTGTTCTTCTCACATTAAAAGTTCTGGTATGGAAGCAGGACCCAGCCACCCATCTTTAAAAATTCCCTAAAATTTAGATGGGACATGGCAAAGGAAAAGAATGCACCCATATTTAATTTGATGACTCTCTTGCCCATGAAAGGCTTGCTCTTGCACCTGATTTTTAGAATTTTAGAAGTATCTGTGTACTGTGTCTGCTTACTATGCTTCCAGTTGAGTATGGTTCCTACAATTTCTCACCCCTGGAAAAGAGTGATGGGGCTTTATGATTAACTGTTTATTAATTTCATCTTGTACATCAGAAGTCTCAGACAAAGGCATAGTGCAACAAATCAAATGGAGATAAAAAGATGTTCTATGTTCTTTGGCAGTTGCCACTGTTTTGCAGAATTCCAATTAGATATTTTACAGTTTATATTTCTTAAATCAAAGTACCTTATGGAATAGTATCAGCTTTGTTTAACTTCAAGGTTAAAAGTCAGGCAGGATACCAGCAAAAAAGTTTTCCAGACATCTATCATACTTCACCTTCTTTGTTGCCAATGTACTTGGCAGGGAAATGAACTGCTGAAGCTGGAAGCTTTCTGATCTTTTATTTTCAGGTAAATCAACCAATGAACTGCCTTAGACCTAA
This sequence comes from Erithacus rubecula, assembly GCF_903797595.1. Taxonomy (NCBI): domain Eukaryota; kingdom Metazoa; phylum Chordata; class Aves; order Passeriformes; family Muscicapidae; genus Erithacus; species Erithacus rubecula. The sequence goes on from NC_136689.1 coordinate 105,689,804, forward strand.
AGCTATCATAATTTTCTAGTTCCCCAAGTCCAGGAAATATGAGCAATTTTATTTCTCAGAGAATTACAGTTATTTGGAATGCATTGTGGAAAACAGACATGAAGGGTGATGAACATCCCACTTGCACCACATCTCATTTTCATCTCCAACATGAATATCTGTTCTTGAATAAGCCATCTGCAGGCCTGTGCATTGGGTTTGGAGGGGCAGGTTTTGGTGGTAAGGAGGGCTACAGGAGTGGATTCTGTGAGACACAGTTAGAAGTTTTTCCCTTTTCCAACAGTGTCCGAGCCAATTGGCTCCAAAACCAATCTACTGCTGGAAAAGACTGAGCCCACCAGCAGTGGTGGTAGCAGGTAGATGGTGCTTTCTAGGAGACAGGAGAGTTAGGAAGATGAGGGGAAAAAACTGTGGAATTTCAGCTGGAGAAAAGAATGAGAATATGTGAGAGCAACAACTCTGCAGACAGCAGGGTCAGTGCAGAAGGAGGAGGTGCTCCAGGCACCAGAGCTGAGATTCCCCTGCATCTCCTGGTGCAGACCATGGTGAGGCAGCTGTGCCCCTGCAGCCCATGGAGGACTGCAGGGATGCTGAGATCCACCTGCAGCCCATGGAAGAGACCCATGCCAGAGCAGATGGATGCCCCAAGGAGACTGTGACCCCAGGGGAAACCCATGCTGGAGCAGGCTCTTGGATCTGTGGACCCATGGAGAGAAGAGCCCAGGCAGGAGCAGGATTGCTGGCAGGACTTGTGATCCCACTCACAGAGCAGTCTGCTCCTGAGATACTGCACCCTGTGAAAGGGATCCACACTGCAGCAGCTCATGAAGGACTGCAGTGGGAAGGACTCACACTGCAGAAGTTCACAGAGAGCAGTGCCCTGTGGGAGGAATCCCAAGCTGGAGGAGACAATGTGAGGAGACCTCCCCTGAGGAGGGAGGAGTGGCAGAGACAGCATGTGCTGAACTGACTGTAGCCCCCATTCCCTGTTCCTTCTGTGCTGCTGGAGGAGAGGTAAAAAACTCAGAGTGAAGTTAAACCTGGGAAGGAGGGGGGGATGGTGGGAAGGTGATTTAATATTTAGTTTTATTTCTCATTATCATACTCTGATTTGATTGATAATAAATTAAATAATTTTCCCCAAGATGAGTCTGTGTCTTGTGGCAGTAACTGCTGAGTGATCTCTCCCTGTCCATATCTCCTCCCAAGAGCCCTTCACTACATTTTCTCTCCTCTGTCCAGCTGAGTGATAGAATGGCTTTGGTGGGCACCTGGCATCCAACCAGGGCTAACTTGCCATATCCTCTTACATTCTAATGTTAGGTATCAAGCTATAAACTCTTTCAAACTACCTAACAGAATGGTAAAGAGGTAGAAAGGCTGTTTTCATGATGTCAAAAATATATATAAAAGTGATTGGATTTTTTAAAAACACAACAAATACCCATAAGAAAAAGATCTTCATCTGAAAAGCAGTACATTAAAACCATGCTATAAGGGATCAGTAACTGTAAGGAAAAAGCATAATTAGCCAAAAGCAATTAGAGCAAAACTCAGTTTGGACTGATTTTATGCAAATGTTCTGGACTGTAAACTCTATTCATGGCCACTGACCCTTGGATGTATTAAGTTTTAGAGGATATGAAAGAATCTGTATTTCTTTTTTGGACAGTTTCGGGAGGAAGTATCAGTTTTACCATAGAAATTAATTAGTGATCTCTGGATTCAACTGTGATATTTTAAAACTGTAATACACATATTTTATGAAGATAATGACACAATTTAACTGGGAAAGAATGTCTCTTGCAGATGGCATGATGCAATTTACATTTTTTTCAGAGTTCAGTGTAATCACAAACTCAGTGCAGGACCAATAACTTTCCCAACACCTTGTTGCCTGTAATGCTTATATAACACTCAAATATACTCAAAAGATCAAAATATTCTGACAGGTCTTTCCATATTTGAAATACCTTCTCAGATTGACTAAAAAAATCACCATTTCTCTTTGAAAGCTGTATTCTTTCATACAGTGATTGTGATGTTTTGGTGATCATTTGGTATTTTGTGAAGTTTTGGTGATCATACTTTTTATACATGTTGCCTGCTTTTAAGAATGCCTCTTTTGAAAATATCCTGGGAGACACTGCCAAAAATTCTACTAACTTAGGTCATGGTTCATCAGTCACATTTTTCTGATTCACCAGGCCAGACAGCTTGTCAGGAAATTAGACTATTATATTCTGTTCTTAATAAACCCATTTTATAATCCTGCAAATCAAAATTAATAACTTGAGCAGAACCTTTGCAGTTATTAAAGTTCAGGGGGAAAAGGAAAATAGAAAGCTATGGACCATCTGCCTTTTAAAAATGCATAATGTTGATTCTTCTCCAATCTTCCAAGACCTTCCCTGTCCTCCATTAAATCTCCATAAGTGGAGATAAATGTTAGTGTTTTACAGACTGCATTGTCTTCTCCTTTAAATTCCCTCATAAAATGCTTTTTAGTATTGCTTTGCCAAGGAATTGTAGCACATCTCCATTAGCTAAATATACTTGCGTCTGCTCTTTAGCCTCTTGTGAACTTCTCTCCCTTCTGCTCTACTTCATTAAAATCATCCTATTGTCTTTAATTTTTGTGAAGATTGAAGCAAAGAAAAGAACTGAATCCTTTAAGAATCTTTGCTTTCCCTCTGTTCTTTTTAATGGCCCAGGGCACCCTGCAGTGGCAGAGGGACCCCACCAGCTTTCCCAAAGAGTGATATCTGCAAGAAATGACTTTTCAGAGCAGCTGGGTCTCAGCTGCCCCACTTAGAATAAGAGCCCACCTGGTGTAAATACACTCCCACGCTGCAGAAATAACTGGAGAATTTTCAGCCCTGCCTCATGGCCATACTGTGCATGGGGTTACCAGAGTTCCTCTCTGGCGTCAGGCACATGGGTTGTGCCTGCTGAACACAGAAAATATCTCCAGAGTTCATTTATGCAACATTCCTTTGTAAAGCTGCAAAAAAAATATCACAGGAAAAAAAAATTATAACTTCTGAAAAACATACAATTTTAAAAATTAAGTTTTCTTCTTTCTGCAACAATATGTACACAACATTTTATAAAATTGTCTTTTCAGAAAATATGTAAGGGTTTGATTCCTAATTTTTTTCCCTTTCCATACTGTTAGTCTTCTCTTTTAGGAGGACCGGGTCAGGTAAAAACCAGAAAGGTTGACTCTAACTTTTGCACAAGACCATGAGAACAGAGGGGTTTTGTCCTCAGCTAGGGCAGAGTCTGCTGTCCTTTTCAAGAAAAAAATAGTGTTGATCTCCTTGCAGACCTGATGTATTCCTTCTTTTTATGTATCAGCTGTCCTAACAAAATGGAGGTTTTAAATCCTCTATCCGTGCTGAAAAATTAATATGTATATTGCTTTCATATTTCTAACAAACCCTGAACGAGTTATATTTCCAAAAGGATTCCCTATGGGAAAACATTCCTTTTAAGACTGGGTAAATTGTGAATACACAACTAAAATAGTTTTCTTTTTTTCAGTCTTGTAAGAGTTTTCAGCATTGCTGCAGTTTAGATCACTCAGCAGGTCTACATTTTGCATCACCTTTCTAAACAGCTGTCACCACCTACACAGATTTTTGAAATGAGGTGGTAATTTTGTTCACAATGGAACATTTAAAAGATACGCAATGTTACAGCAAAAGGAAACAGCAGTTTCATAACATGCACCATGAGTCTGTCCTGTGTCAGGCAGTACAGTCTGTACAGTAAGAGCTTCTTTCCTTTATTTCAGCTCTGGTTTTTTTTCAGCTGAATGCAGTGAATTCTGATACCAGAAATATGGCACCAATGAATGCATTTGGACCAATTTGCCAAGGCAATATGTGCTGCAAGATCATGATAGAGAGAATCATGGAATCATTTAGGTTAGAAAAGAACTTTAAGACCACTGAACCCAGCCATTAACTCAGCATGGTCACGGTTTAGTCCACCCCTAAACCATGTCCCCAAATGCCATATCTACTCTTTTATTATTGCATTAGAAATGGTGCTTTGGTGGTGGATTTCTTGCAAGGAAGGTCAACAAATTTGGATACTTCCCAGGCTAGTATCCTCAGGTCTCCTGCATGTGTTTGTCCTCCTTAGCAAAGGGCCCTGCTGGGGAGCACAGATACGTTTTTTTATTTATTTTCTTCTCTTTTTTTAATGTATTTCAAAATGGGGACATATCTTTAGGATATGTTGGAAGCCAAGAAAGCAGCCTTTTCTCAGGCTGCTCAAGGACAAGGAGTTATAACAATGATTATGCACCGGCAGGGTGCATGTGCTGTGTGATGTTTTGCAGAAAGCATGTTTTCAAAAAGGTGTTGCCTTCTTGGACCAATGAGCCTTTTCTATTCTGTATTGCACAAACTATTCTATAGAAGTGTGGTGTTTCTTTAAATGAAAGCTCTCTTTTGCTTCTCCATTGTGTGGAAGGAACTTCATTGCTGTATCCTTCTCACCACTCCTATAGCCTCAAATGCAACACTACTCCATGTTTTTTATATACCTCCAGGGATGGTGTCTCCACTATTTCTTTAGGTAGCCTGCTCCAGTGCTTGATCACCCTTTCAGTGAAGAATTTTTTCCTAATACCCAATCTAATCCTCCCCTGCAGAACTTGAGGCCATTTCCTCTCATCCTGTGACTTGTTATCTGAGAGAACAGGTCAACCCCCACCTCACTACAGCCTTCTTTCAGGTGGTTGTAGAGAGCAATAATGTTTCCCCTGAGCCTCCTTTTCTCCAGGCTAAACAACCCAGCTCCCTCAGCTGCTCCTCATAAGACTTGTGCTCCAGACCCTTCCCCAGTTTTTCTGACCTGCTCTGAACATGGTCTAAGCAGGGAGCTGGTATCTGAGACAAGCAAAACAAAATCAGGTCCCTTTCAGCTGAATGGGGCAGGGACAAGAGTGAAAAATAGGAAGGGGCTAATAGTGAACCTCCTGAGAGATCACTCCCTCTTAAGGTTTGTTTAACAAGTTGGGTTCATTGGCCTGTTCAAGCTGGGTTTAGCTGGGGTGCTGTATATTTAATCTGTTGAGCAGGCAGAGCTCAGTCCTTCAGCTGTCCAGCCCTGTCTGTCTACTGGGGCTGCAGCTGGGACACACTGAAGGAACCTCATCCCCAGGTACTGAACCTGTTTAGGATATAGCAAGATATTTAGAAGATAAATGTGGTTATTTGCTACGGGGGAACCGTGGATTGGACAGTGAATGAACAGTAAAAGACTTTCAAGCTGTGGACTTAGCTAGTATTTTAAAACAGCACAGTAATTTCTGCTATACACCTTTGTACTTCAGAGAGTACACTGGCTGTAACCACAGTCCATGGAGAAGCTATCTGTGTTCATGCATGTAGAATTGGAAAAGCCTATAGAAAAAAATACTTTTTTCCTCAAGCAGCTGGTAATCAGCATTCAGAAACAGCCTTGTCTCGGTATGAAGCCTGATAGGAAGCAGAGAAATAAGATAATCAAAAAAGAAAATGTTTCAACACTCAGGACAACTTCTATCAGTCTCTCTGAACTAAATCTCAACAACTGGCAGTGTCTGCCAGTGTCTCTCTGTCAATGGAATAGGTTGGCCCTGACCCTCTTCAGAAATTGAGACACATCAAACAAAAGACAACAAGATTCATCCTCATTTCATCTCACAGCTATTAATTTTACGATGTGACTCCTCCAAATAACAGACGCATAGCCAGAGCTGTGCCCAGATTCCAAGTGATGGGAGACCAATTTCCACCACCTTGACTCCTCTAATTACACTGACAAGCCTCCTGAAATCTCTGCTGTGGTTCTTCATCCGAAACAAAAATGCAGATGATTCTCTGTAGCGTCTGTTGAGCTGAGAGGAATGAGAGGATTAATTAGTTGCAGTTCATAAAACAATGAGATGAAAATCCATGAGTAACTGCAAAGTGTAATTGGCAATAATGATGTAATCACCACAGTGCAAAAAGGACAGGATTGGGCCCAGATATCTTACACCTGGAACAAACACATCACCCAAGGACAAAGGGTTATTTATGACCATTACTGGTTTTTCTGGCTACAGAATGTCTTCCATAATTTTACTGTTGGTGATCGAGTGTAGCCACGCACATTCATCAGACAGCTGCAAACTTGATTAGTTCTGAGAATGAAACAAATTTATGAATTTAAGGACTCTTGTAATGTACCAACTTTTGTCCTAGTAAGCTCTATGAAGAAAACTTTAATAGGCTTTTATAAAAAGAAGGATAAAAACCCAAAACTATCAACCCTTAATTTTTTTCTAAATTATCATAGAGATATGTAAAATGCAGGAATAAATATCAGATATGCAATAAGCATAAACCTTGCAAAATCTAAAGTAAACTACAAGAATCAGTATGTTTAGGAAAACCAACCTGCTGGGCAGAATTTCAAAATGTTTATAAGTGTTTTTAAAAACAATTATTACACAAATATTAAAGCACAGTTTTAAACACTGTTTATGGACTGCACCTATGTTCTAAATGCAAAAGCAAGAATATTCATGCTCTTGAAGAAGCTTCATAAGTTTATTCTTGACAGAAGTATGATATTGAACTAAGAGAGACAGTAGAGAATCCATTCCATTTAGAGTAGTATTGAATTCCAGGGCAGAAGTAAAATATAAAGAAGGTGCTTTTCTTTTCAGTTGCCAATTGTGACACCTACCTGAGCTGCCCTCTGCAACTGGGAGTACAAACCTGCCAACTAACTAGTTAGTTTTGCTAACTGCAAATCCACTACTTTTCTTAGTGAGGCTTTGACTATACATTCAAAATTGCAAAAATTGTGGGGTTTTTAATTAAGAGATGACATTGCTGTATTCAGAGTGAGAATGGAAGGGGCCCTGACCACTGGCAACAGAAAAACTTACATTGGACTCTTGTAAGGCATAGAAAGCTCCTCCAAATGATATTATTCTCTCTCTTAGTTTAACAGTCTCACAAATTTTATTTTGCAAGAAGAAATGCATTGTGATTGCCAAGTAATATATGCCAGAAGTTTTAAGATAAATGTTTGTGGTTTTTAACTGATTTTTTATTAGGCTAAAATCTGTTTATGAATTTGTGGATGTGTCTAGGAAGCCATCCACTACAATAATAGTGTCAGAGAAGAGATTTCCTATTTACACGTGATAACAATTTAGAGCTCTAACTTGTTAGAGCTCACATGGAATCCAAAGTTAAACTCATTTGATGTGAAATTGAGAAATGGGGTATTTTGACTGAATGAAACTGAAGTCCACAAGTTGGAGTGAAGTTCATATTTGTCTTCTTTTACATAGTGTTCAATTCCTTTGTGTCAGCCAAAGACCTGGCTCCACCTCTGAATATGAGTATGCATGGATTTTGTAATCCTCAAATGTCTGTGGCCAGTATTCAAGAGTGAAATTTAAACCAGCCTGTGGCCCTTTAGAATCACATTAAGAAGAAATGGAGGTTAGAATCAATTGTTGCTTTTCACAGAAGGCTTATTTCACCAACTTTGCTGACCTCTGGATATGATCTAAGTACAGAGCTGACTTGCAATTAGACTTTGGGATTGACCTTTATATTCTTCCCATGGAAAGAGACTTGGCCCACATATTTTCAAGGAGCTCTCAGTCAACTTCTTGAACTGCATCCATGCAGTTTCTAGAGCAAGGAGAGGATTCATCTTGCATAATTTGAACTATTCAAAAATTCTGTAATTCAAGCCCCAGTAGCTAACTAGAATTATATGAATATGGCAGGAAAAAACTACAGTCTCAGGTAGGTTGTTTCCAATAATGAGTTCATCTTACCCCAGAAACTATTGTTGAGAACAGCTGATATGTATATTGTCTTTTTATTTCATTACATTAACTTACAAAAGCCACATATGAACTATGTAGACCAAGGAGAATTGTTCAGAAGTGAATGTGACTTTCACCCTGTGAGATAGGTCTACTACCCCATTTCCTTACATCAGCATGTGGTTGGTTCAACTATCACAGAATCATTGAATCAGAGAATGATTGTGGTTGGAATGGACCCTAAAGATCATCTACTTTAAACCTCCCACCATGGCATCCACTAGATTAGGTTACCTGGAGCCCCATCCAACCTGGTCTTGAGCAATTCCAGGGACAGGGCACCCACAACTTCTCTGGGAGACCTTTAGAGTATCTTCTGACTAAATAATCTCTTCCTAATATCTAATCTAAACCTCTCCTCTTTTTGTTAATAAGCATTTTCCTATCACTATCTGTCCACATAAAACATGGTGAAAATTTTATGCTCCCCTTGACAGGTGTCAATTCCAGCCTTTGATTTTCTTCTGTGGAGATGAGGTTTATAAGTCATATGTGGTTATATTATATTATAAGTTATATGATGTGGTTTATAAGCAAAGCTTCACAACAAAACCCACAAGTTACAAAGTATATTTTTATGTTATGGGTAAATAGAAAAAGAAAATACATGTTCTACACTTGCAGCATTAAGTCATCTTTGTAGTTAGATCTTCAGCTGGTGTATCTCAGTTTGCTCATGCAGACTGGAACAAACCCTGGCTGTTGGCACAAGCTGATTCAGCTGCTTCAAAACAGACATTTATTGGAGTATGTAAAGAATAAGACAGGGTGAATTCAACTTGCTGTCACATTTGAGTCAATGATGCTTTACAGGACAGAACTAAGAGCCTCCCTGGTGCAGTGACACTCAGCCAGCCACCCAGCACAAAGAGGCAGCAGTACCCTGCTGTCAAGGCTACCAAAAACAAAGTCAAGTTGCTTGTTTCCATGAAAGAAGTGGAAACCATGTGCACGTTAAAATATTTCACAGCTTCCCTCTTAGGATTACAGTAAGTTTCTTTAGTAAGAATGCACAATATTTGGAAAAGATGCTGACTTCTAGTGGAAGACAGATTTTATCAAATGATACATTTCAAAACCTAATTGAAAAACATGAAACACCTGATCATTCTATAGTTTACTAAAAAATTATTACAACAGCAGTATAATTGCCTGACTTCTTTTTCTAACTTTTAAATATCTGACTTGTGGAATTTCACATTTTCAACAGAAAATTACTCATTTCCCCATAAAAAAGCAAATATTCCATTTTGTACATGTATTCTCAAACTATCCATATAAATCCTGTAACTGTACATGTAACATCCTCTGAGTACTGTGGCATCCTATCCTTAAGATGAAAAGAGCACCCAAGATTCATAGATACCCATCATTGAAAAGGAACAGCAAAAGCCAGAGGATCTGCAAAAGTGAAATTTTTTTGTTTGGGAGTGAGAGAATAAATGAATGAATGAATGAATGAATGAATGAATGAATGAATGAATGAATGAATGAATGAATGAATGAATGAATGACCCATTCTTTATCCAGCATCATCCTGGGTTTTTTTCACACCATGTTCTTATCAAAAAATTTTGGTTGGCTTCACTACCATCCAGCTATAAATGTTTGAGGTGTATACATTAGCACCTTTTCTTCTGGGCTTCTACAATTATCTAACCTTATTTAAAAAAAAAAAAAATTAAACACCTTTTTTTCACACATTTCATCATGCATATGTTTGTTTATGCATTACCCAGTCCAGATTTTTCAATCTGTCCATCAAGCTTACAAAAATTAGAACTAGAAATAAAATACACCTCATCAACCATGCTTGATACATTCAACAATTCAAATTCTAAAACTACCCGTGTTCTTCTATGACCCATCAGATAAAGTATTCTTAGCATCCAATCTGTTTCCAAATAACAAAATCTCCTGTCCTAAGAACAATCAACACCTACAAACAGATTTCCAAATTCTCCGTTTTGCTGTACAGGAATCAGCACGATGCATCAGCCATTCTCATTTTTAGTTCCCATCTTTCCCTTAATACACTCAATAAAGTATTTTGCATTAAACTATCCATTGTAAAGCATTACTCATTATAATTAAAAGAAATTACATGAAGAAAGAGAACACGTGCATTACAAAAGGTCTATTTGTCTATACATTTAATAACTGGTGCAAAGCATTATTTAATAGTTATGTTACAGACAGGTTTTAGCAACTCATTTTGGCTGAAAGGATTTTTAAAGCCTTCTAGGTAGTGCTACTATAAAATGGTCAACATGTCCTAATTTTTCTCAGAACTGACCCCACAGATCTGGTCCTGTGTTCTGGCCATTATAAACAGATGAAAATCATGTTTACTGCAAAAGTGACAGCAGTGTGTCACCCCAGCCTCACTCATTTTGGTGTCCTCAGGAATTATCTTGTCAGGATGGACTGTTTGCATTAGATGAGATGAAATCCAGAGCAGTTGGACACAGTACTCAAGGCAGGGCCTCATGAGTGGAGTAGATGGGGAGAATCACCTCTCTTCACCTGTTGGCCATGCTGCTCCTGATGCAGCCTAGGGTGTGATTGGCCTCCACAAGCAAATCATAGGAACTTTCAAAATAATAATTTCAGCCCAAACTGCAGCCCACCATTCCAGATTTAATCAGAAGCCAGAAATCTGACTGAGCAAAATACTGTCCTTATTAAAGCAAACAGATTTGGAGCCTCAGAGACTGAGCAGAGGAATTAAGGCTGATGATCACAAGAACACACTAGGATTCTGTTAAGCATAGCATAGAAGCATCAGCAGGTGCAAAGTCAGTCTAATATTTCATTACTATTTTATCAGTTCCAGCCCACACCAGAAGAGCACTGCAGGCCTGGAGACAGCACAGGGCAGTCAGGAGAGAGGTAGCAACAAATGAATAGGCTGCCTGGCTCTGGCAGTTCTCTTACTAGAAAAAATGTGGTGTTACCACTCATTTTCCTGATTAAATCATGAAGACATAAAGCTTTCTCATGCATGTGCTGCTTAGCCAGGAGCAGCTGACAAATGAATATTAACCCCCAGAACTCTCTCAGCTCTCCAGCCATATTAGAAAGAGGCTGGAGCAGAAATTGCTATCATTTCCAGCTACAGATCCTCAGATTTGTCCTCTTTTATCCACTGTCCTTGGCTTCCTAGACATTTGCATTCCCAGTTTTCTGTACGCCTAAAGCAAATATGAGTACAAGCTCCTTTAACATTTATTTCCTCAACAAAATACATTCAATTTCCTTTAAAATGCATGGAAACAGGTATGTATCTTATACCTGTGATGCTAGGCTGCCCCAAGGATTTAAGACAGTTTATATCACCAGTATTTCAAATAGCAAACGGAGATTTAATGCAGGTACAAATTATAAATATTGAAATATTAGAAGTCACTTTCTTATCTTGTCACAGGCCAGCATGGAGCTATAGCTGTAAGCCTCTACCACATGTCATATTTAGTTATCAGTATAATAATTACATAGCAGGCTTGCTGTTTAATTACTAAACCTGTAAATACTGAATTATCTACTTATCCATCATGTAGCATCTAATTTCAGCAAGTTTTAATGGAAACCATGTAGATCATTCCACCCTTGGTACCTACACCTCAGCACATATGTCACTATTTTAGCACCTGCCTACGATTTCAGACTTGACAGCTATGTGTTTGTCAATTAGCTGCAAATTCCACTAAATTAGTACAGGCTGCAGATCTTCCATCAGTCTGAAGAACATTAGGTCTCCAAATGCAGCAGCTTCAATGTAACAGCCAACTCCTATGTTTAAAAATTTCTTTTGCAGATAAATTATATTGTATATATTATTATATGTACAAATTTTGAGGATACATTGTGAGAGTTGTGTAATATATTTTCACTACATTACACCATTACTATAATGAACTCCCTTAGGACTTGGATAACAGTTTGGTGTATCAGTCTACTCACTATATTAAAGATATGTGAATTATCTAAATCACAAACCCTTTTAAAAACCATCACTTTCAACTGATTTTTATATACATAATGGAGACTCTGACATTGCTTAACATTGGCAGGATTATCAGGAATATCAGAAGAATGAGCAATGTGCAGAAGACAAGGAAAGAGAGGGTTTGGTCAAATTTAAGAAAGATACTTTCCAATTAGGTCATGGAGTTGTAAAACCTGTGCTCCTACACATCTTTTAGGAAGTGCAGAATGCTTGGAGCCTGTAGGCACAGATGAGATAAACCTGCATGCTGTCAGAGACAGTCCATCCCACACACCTGAGGCCAACACCAGGAATAGGCAGGGAAGCAGAACTTGGATGTATTCAGCCTCTTTCATGTCTTGGCTTGGAGTATCCCTACAACAGAGAACCTTGTCAGCATGCAGATGCTTTTGACAAAAGAAAAAAAATTAAAGTTTACGATAGAGAGTTAAAAGTAAATTTTCTGTCTCTTAAAAATTAAATTTCTAGGAGCTGTTGAATAAGAAGCCTTGAGCATAAATGAGTTAGAAGAATCACGCCTTCCTGAGATTGTGTAATCTCAAACAAGAGAATTGTATGCTGTCCTTCCTGTGAATAATATATGGTCCATCATTTGTCTCTTCTGTAGTACCTTTTGCTTATCTCAGCAGCAAAATTAATTCTTGTGAGTAAAACAGAAAGAATATTTGCAGGGGATGCTTAACTATTCTCAAATTTTTTATGTGATATGCTTATTGCAGCAGAGCCTTAAAGGATTCTGAGTTCCTGGAGGCTACACAGAAAGGGAAATGTGCTCTCATAAAGTAATTAGATAAAGGTATGACAAAGCCAATAAAACTATACTTCTGTCTTTCTTTTCATTTCTAAAAGAATTGCTATGGGTGAGACTTTTCTGCTGAGAATAGAAAGGTTTTCCTACAAATTGTTTCTGACAGGCTAAGTGCATCTATTTTCAAGTTCTGTAAAATTTAGTCCAACTGAATGCTTACAAGCAGCAAATTAATCCCACTGATTTTTTAATGCCTCAAGGGACTATTACAACCTCTACTTTGTTTTCTTCTGCAAAATAACAAGCCAGTGAGTCAATGCATTGCTAAAATAGAGGAAGAAGTGAAATAAATTAGAAAATCACAGGCTAAGCTTTGAGAGTTTGTCATGGATTTTACTCCTCCCTCCATTCAAGAAAGAACAATATAGTAAAAAGAGTGAAAACAGTAAAATACCATTACAATACTGTGGTTCAGAACAAAAAAAATACTCTTGACTCATCATGGTGTCTACTCCAAAGCAATTCAATGAGCCACTTTCCAATCATTTCTCCCCCATCAAAACCTTGGAGCAGACCTTTGGCAGCACATTTTTTAAACAGTGTGACATTATTTTGTTTGTTTATTCTTGTGTACATGCTTAGAGCTCACTTGATCACCTCAGTTTAGTGGTGCTGACTTGTACAAGGTGAAGATAATTCCTCTTCAACCCTCTTGCTAAAATACAGCTAAATATTTTTAATGCTGTCTAATTGCTACTGCCCCAAATATTTTGGGAGCTGTCTATTTTTTTTAAGAGAGTCCTATCTCTTACCCTTGTCAAAAACCTTACTGACTCCACCTCTAATCAATAAATATTATGGAGTCAATAGTACAAGTTTGGCATTAAGACTATTTGTGTCTTCATGCAGATTCTTGCCCTTCACATGCAGTTAGAAACACACTGACCTCTAATCCCCAAAGGGCTTTGAAATGCCTGCAGCAAACCACAGCACTGCTTTGCTTTACAAATAAAGCATCTGTTTAAAGTAGACAAAATTTTTTTAAAAGGCTTTAAATGGGTGTAATTCTTCTTTTACATCAAAAATAGATTCACACTTGTAATGAATTATTGAGATTTAGCATCTTCTGCCCTAAGTTGAGGGTCTTCTGTGAAGAGTAACCTTTATCCAATTTGATTTACATTATATTTTCTTCTATGCTCTGAGATTTTCCCACCTGTAATTAGCCACAACTTTCAAGACTGTCTGTACCAGTACATGTATAATATTTCATAATATTTCAATATAATATTTCATGTATAAGTTTTCAGAGCAGTGTGACACCTGCCGTTAATATTTGTGATAAAATTTCTAGTAATTTAAAAAAAAATATGTAACTAGGATTAAAAAGTCACAATCATTATGTCCATGCATTGTAAAAAAACAATTTAAGACAAATTAACCTCCATAGTGTGCAGGGCTTTTTCACTGGAAATCATTGCATTCCAAAAATTAACAAAATCAATTTCTCCAATATACAATATTAGGGAGACGTGTGAATCATTCAGCCTTTTCCTTTTCAACCAAATGATTCATCAGTGTTTTAAATCAGGTACTTCAGAGGTATCTCAGATTACATACACAAAGAAACACAAGTTGAAAACCAGGAGTTTCATCCAAGGTCATGCTCAAGATCTGAATCAGAACAAAAACAGAACACAATCTCCCAGACCAAAGCCCTCATGATTTAAATTGAGTGTACTGCAGACAATTCAGAAATGGTACTTGGACAAATGTTTGATGTGATAGCAGTGAAATGTCTAGGGAGAACTAAGCTCTATTCCTGAAACAGCTTAATCCCAAGGAACTCCTGGGGAAGAGGCAATTTTCTACATCTCTGCTCACACTCCTATTACTATCTGTATTATCTATTATGCTCAGAGCATGTTTTCTCCAGAAGCTGTCAATCCTGTACATCAGTGAAGAGGTCACATGAGAACAATCATGTCCTCTGTATGTATTATAATTGATTTTTATGGAACTATATAATAATAAAAGCAATATCAGTTATCCAGCCTTGCAAATTCACAGGCACCAATGGCACTAAATAGCTCCCATTACATTTTTTAAAGTTCTTGCAATTGTCATTCTAAAACAGCACAGAAAAAAACCACTGCAGATAGACTTTTTAACATAAGAAGTAGATTAATTATAATGTTATCTGTGTTTTATTGTTCTTTTTTAGAAAAAATATTCAGTTGCTAATAAACAAATAGATTAAAGTGGGCTTAAATTGACTGCTATAGTGTAGTAATGTTAATATGTTTTAGGAAAGTGATAGGCACTTAATGTAGAGGACAAGACAGATTGAAGAAAACTACAGGAACTGGGGAAACCTTGATGCTTACAGAAGCATTTTCATGGAGTCTCAAAGCATAAGAAGCCTCCAAGCAAGAGCTTCCATTGTCATATTTCTGGGCTTAGTCAGAATTGCAAAAGTGCCATTTTAAGTGCCCAAGTCATTTTCTGACTTTAACTAAGAATGTAAAGCTTGGACATTACTTAGTGTCCCCTTACACTAGAACAGATTGAACTCCCTCAAATTTCAAGAAGAGGGTTATTAAATTTAGTAGAGTCTGTATTTCAGGTATCCTAAAATGTGTCAGCTTTGAACTTAACTACAAGTACTAGTATAAAGTCAAGGCAAGAAAAATCTGTTGTGAATAGAGTTAAAGTAATGAAAAACAGCTTCTGTCAGCTCTCTTCACGTTGGTCTGAAGTGGCACAGTGGCACAGCTCCAAAAAATGCCAGTGCACCTCTTACTTTCCTGCTATGGGAGCAGACCAAGACACCCCCCTGAGACCTCCCTGCCATGCATGTGAGTGCAGGAGCAAAGTGAGGACACTGTCATTGTGAAAAAAATGTCAATATAGCTGCTAGAGCAGGTATGTAAGGTTTCCCACATACAGGGTCTGACACATCACACAATTTAAGGGCAACAACCTCAGGTGCAGCTTTCCTCTACCACAGTCAGAAAAAAAGGAAAATGGCTAGAAAAGGCCAATCCTTTTATTTGCATGGGTTTTTTTTCTCCTCTCACAAATGTATTGTCTCAACCAGACTTAGAGAGACCATCTGAAGCTGTTCTTGGCAAATGGAACTTACCACAAAAATATGATGATGAAAGCTCAGCAAAATCCTCCAGATAGATTCTCAAGCCCTTGTTTGAGATGAAACATTTCCATTGTTGATTGTTTCTCACTTTCTCTTTACTTTCACCGAGTTTTTGTCTGCAAAGAGAAATCTCTTGTTTCCTGCTTGATCACTGTGAGCTGCAGCTCTCAATGAAGTGGCAGCACAGCTTTACATGTTTGACTTCAGGGAAAGGTGGGGTATGTGGAAAGAAAAGGCACCTGGAAGATTTAAGGCATCTCAGCAAACAGCTAAAGCTCACACAGCACTTAAATCCACTGCATTTGAACTCACTGCTCTTACCCACACTAAATAGTGACCTTGTAGATGCATTTCTTTCTTTCATTGTAATAGGAGTGAGTATCTAAATTCAGCTTGCCATCTTCCCTACAGTTTCCTACAAGCTGCTTGCTCTCACTGCAGCCCATCACTTGGCTCTACACAAAATCTCAGTTTCTGTAGTTCATCCACCAGGAGTTCATTCAGGGAGAATTTTTAGCCTCATGCAAAAGACCAATGATATTCATGACATTATAATTTTACCAGTATTTGTTCCATTCATTAAGCAAATGCAGCAGCAATCAGGCTTCACATCAAAAGCCTCAGCTCTAGCACTTTCCTGGTGGCCAGTGCTGCAGCTGTGACTGCCCTCAGGAGACAGTGACAAATACAGTGACAGGACACTGATCTACTTTTTTCCCCACTCTAAATGAAAATCACTTCAAGGTTGTTGCAGCTTATTTAATTCTCTCTTTTATGGATACTCTGGTCCTAATACTCTGCTCAGCTCCCCTCTGCCACATTTCCAGCACCAGACCTTGTGTAAAAGCAGTGAGAATAACTGTGTCAACCTTCTGTGTGATACCAAAATAAGAAAATAAAAGCAGATAAAGGAATCTTAAAGGTCAAGTAAATAAAACCACATCCTTGGTGATAAAAATAAACTCAGAAAAAGTCCATTGAACAACATTTTGAGAATCACCTGAGCAGTCATTTCCAATTGGTCTTATCTGCAGCATTTGGAAATCCACATTCTTCTGAGTACTGTAAATATTTCTTCTTAGTCTTCTACAGTAAATTTCTATCTAAAATTTCACTTTCTCAGGACCAGGAAAGCCATTTTGATCTTGAATTCTCAAGCTACCAAATGTCTAGAAACCTGTCACCTAAGCAATTTCCAAGAAGGTGCCCTTTTGCAGACATTTGTAATAGTTTTAGAGCTGAGTACAGTGATTAATTTTTCACATTAGAAGTCAACATCTCAGAGTGTAGTACATAGAAAAGGCTTAAAAACAGATAAAGAAAAATTAATGTAAAAATTTTTGTCATAAGAATTCTGTATCTGCTTTTAAAAAGGAATAAAAGGTAGAAAGGTTACTAAAAATGTGATTAATTGAATTTCATACTGGTGCTTTCAGACATTCCAAGTGGATACCACACTCACTCTGACAGCAGTGCTGGTGACAGGAGAAGAGAAACACTGGGAGGGGATTTGGGTACCTTGAGAGCACCTCATCACAGCACTGCCCTTAACTTCTAGTACCTCCTCAAAAAG
This sequence comes from Erithacus rubecula, assembly GCF_903797595.1. Lineage (NCBI taxonomy): Eukaryota > Metazoa > Chordata > Aves > Passeriformes > Muscicapidae > Erithacus > Erithacus rubecula. The sequence continues at coordinate 105,707,185 of NC_136689.1, forward strand.
GTATCCTTCAGCTTTATTTCCCTTACTTCTACAGCACATGTCACATTACCTTCATTTTCAATAGCAATTCCCACAGGAATTCTGGAAAAAAAAAAAAACGGAATGCAAGAACAGAGACTAATGTGGGCCCAAAGGTGCAGAGCTGAGCATGGCAGGGCAACATGACAGAGAGTTCTCAGGACAGCCCAAATTCCCCTGCTTTGGCTGGTCATCACTGCTGGACTCATTCACTGGATTCATGCTGTATTTTTGGTCAGGAGGAGATGGAAAAAGAGACTTCCAACAAATGAGAAAATATTTCCATCCCACAGTTCTGGTTTCTTTAGTTAACTGAATATTCTTACCAAAGCTTCCAATCTAAGCAGTGTAATTGCTAGAGTATTTGTGCTTTAGTTCTACTTGTTTCAATAACTGAAACAATAATAAGACTCCATATTTTATATCAATCTCTAAATGTTCTCAAGTACTCTATTTCCTATCTTATTTGTGAGGTGGAAAAGGACACTCAAATTTTCTACTTTCCATTTAGTTGTTTGCTACAATGCCTTTGGGAAGCACCTATTCACCTCATTTTTTATTAAAAAAAAAGTCCTATTTAAAAGTCCTTATTTGGTTTTGAGAATCCTTGCCAAAACAAAACCAGATAATGAGTGACCTGAAATACAATTTACTTCCACACTGTAGATTTAATGGAACCCTACATCAAAGTAGGAGTAGGGTTTGTGACTTGTAGGAAAAGCTGAAAGAAAGCAGTTTTCCTCCTCAACTAGAACTTGGTAATAAAGTTTGGCATCAGGATCAGGTGCTGCCATAGGAACCTCCTTGAGGCCAGGAAGTTCAGTGAGAGGAAGTCAGTTCTGAGAAAAAGACTGAATGCCAGAGGGAGCAATAAGAAAGAGGTGGAAATATGATGCTTTGTTATCCCTGTGGGAACTTATTGCTTCAATTTTCTTTTTTATTGTGAATAGGATAAATACACCAGGAATTTCTCATTTTCTGTCTGTGCTGCAGGCTCTTCTGAAGTTCTTCTGCTATAGTCACAGCACCCTCCAAGAATCAGAGATGCACTTTGAGTGACCTGTCAGTCTATTACTAATGGAACACCCTCAACTAAGATTTCTATACAAATACAGCTGGTGTTGGAAGTCAATTGCCAAATAAAAAAAGATACCTAACCTGAAGATGTCCTCCAAGCCACCAGTTAATAACACAAGCACTTCTTTCTTCATGAAAATGTCATATCTCTTGTACTTATCAGCTTACAATGCCCAGCTAGACTTTGCTCTGATATGCACATGACCATGATCATCCTCACAGGAGGTGAAAAAACGCTTCTTAGAGATTAATAATTAGAAATAGATGAGGGAATCTCTTCTCTGATGTCATGCTGCCAGTCCCTCTCTTGTGAGGAAGAAGTTGCATCACTTCAAATTTACATCCTGACTGCCAAAGCGTGTGATCAAGTGCACCAGACCAGCTAGAAAACAAACAAGGAGAAGGGGATGATGTCTGAAGGGGAAAAACACTAAAAAACAGCAAATGGGCTCCAGAGAAAGCCATGCTTGCCAACTCTGAGCCAAAAAATCCTTTATGTAAGCAAGTGCTTTGACACTGACACCACAAAAATCAAGCACTCGTTCTGGCTGCTGCTTTACAGGCTGACACTGCTCCCTGCTCCCTGCTACAAATGAACTTTTGACAGACATGTGGAATGGTTTTAGTCCTTTCAGACTAGAATTAGCTCAGAATGGATCCAAATAATTTCTTCAGAAATGCTGCTTATTTCCATAACCAGCCCAGTTATCAGTGATAAACTGACAATGGATAATTAATGGAAAATATCTCCTCACTATTGTTTCAACTTCTTCCTTGAAAAATTCAGGTGGAGTAGGGCAACCCTGCAGGTGCTGATCTTCTAAGTTGGCAGGAGTAAGATTTACATATCTATAAACACTTTGGAAGCATCTTACATTAGAAATTGTGACAGAATTTTTCTACTAGCCAGGAAAAGTTTCATGTTTCTCAGACTGGGACCCTGGGTCTGGGTCAGAGGAAGAGTTTAAAGTCAATGTTTATGTACAACCTTCAGGAAATACTACTGTTCCAAACTAACCTACTGGTCAAGCCTGAAGGAAAGGGGGAAGTTTCCTGGGAATATGAATCATGAAAAATACATTTCTTCAGTGCACAGACAGAAAGTAGATAGATATCAAGACTTGCAGAGCTACATGGTGAGACTAGACGTGATTTTTTGACTCATGCCAAAAGGATTCTAAAATTATTTTAATAACACAGTTCAGTTCAAAAAGTTTGCATAGCTGTTGGATTTTGCCACACAACAAAGAACAAAAGCTAGGGCATTTTCCAGGAAATTTTTATGGCTTCAAATTCTTGCTAGTGTTTAGAATGACTCCTTGGGGGAAAGAAACCAAACAGAAAAGGGGAATAAACAACCATTAACCAGAAAAAGAGGATACTCAGCAATTCTTTTTTTGTGCAAAGGGACATCTTCAAGTGAAATGGACTCTTCATTCCTGAAAGATATGAGACCATAACTCTGAAATTGTTTTCATGAAAGAGAACTAAAATTGCCTTCTCCTTAGGGACTAATCTTCCAGCTCAACTACAATGTCAGCCAAGGAGCTGTATTGCTCCTCTTTGGAAACAAGAGAAAACACATTGTAATTTAGAATTGCCTGATCTGCGGCTTCCCCCAGGCTTGGCAGATGATAACAAGTAGATTTCTTCAATCCTGAGCAGAAGGAAAAACCTTCAGCCCTCCCCACTTGATTCAGAAGACTGGCCAGACTAATGCATATTCTCCTCCACAACACTATCCTTTCCTTGGACCAAGAAATGAGAAAGTAAAATACCCACAGGATCAGCATCAAGCATCTGTTTTACCAGGGAATCATCTTGCTCAGAAGCAACCTTCAAATCTCAGAAATCTTTCAGGCTGAATATGTAGGCACAAAATTTTGGTCCTACTGCCATGGGCCACTGACAAAGTCCAGAGCCTCTACCTCCCATTTGGCCAGGGGTAAAGAGCACAAAGTGGTTTTTCTTCCTGTGACAGTCAGGATCACAACCTCTAGCTGTTTAGAAAATCCCAGTTTTATAAGGGTTCTATGTCTGACAGAAGGTTGGATTTTTGAAGAAAAATTGTGTATTTCAGTCATGAACTATCTTGGCTATCAGCAAGAATTTGCTGTTGGGGTTTGAAAGATGCCAGAAAGCATATGTGTCATGAGTGAATCCTGATTGCTACCAACAAGGACTGCTCCTGACAGACCTAATACATATTTACAGCATTCCTGGATTTAAATCTGATAGGCAAAACTCAAAAACCTCACTCTTTAACATTAGATAACATAGAAAATGCCAGCATCGTTCAGCTATGAGCAATCCTCTGAAACACAAAGTTGTTACTCATTTCCAAGAGATGGCACACACACAATGTCATGACGTGTGTTGATGATTACCCCCCCAGTTCATTCCAACATCCCTCTGTAAACAGCAAAACTTTTCAGTTTGGGAAGAAATATGCTAAAGGCTGGCCAAAAGTTCCCAAATGTCATGATAGTCCCTGTATGCAGTCCAGAAGATTTACAAGTCCAGTCACATAATACCATCTTTTAAGCTTAATTTCATTCTGATATAGAAGCCCTTGTTTGCATAATAGTTAATCAGAATATTATCTTTTAATGGAAAAAAAAAAGATCATTTTTTCTGTTTAAAACAAGCTTAAAAACAAGTTTCTTATTTAATTAAAAAAGAACCTCCTTTGGTCAGCTCTGACAGCAATTCTTTTTATGGAAGCCAGAGTTACCTCTCAGCTGGAGAAGCAACATCTCAAGCAAAAAGACAAAAACTCTTGGCATGAAATTCATTCTGTCCAGTGCCTGTTCCCCCAGTCTCTCACACTCCTTAGGATCTCACATTCACAGCCCCTTGGTTTCTCTGCAGGGGAAGATGTGTTATACTCCACCTCAGATCTCGTGTCTCTGAACATACCCTCAGATTAATAACTTGCTAGTTGAGATACAAGAGAAAGGAAAAACCCCAAAGTTTCCTTCCACAGCTCAGTCCTTTCAAAAAGTGCTGATTACTGCAGATTCTCAGGTCTCTCTTGCTGTTCTCCTGTGTCTGATTAGAGGCAGATCATGTGCCCCTCTGCCCAGCTGCCAGGGCACATGGGCTGTCTCTTTTTATCAGTGTTCAGGAGAGGTGATCCAGCACACCCCATGTTTCTGACATAAGGAGCCATAGCTCATCAACCCAAATTGGCTTTCAGCTTGCAAGCAGTGAGCCATCAGCCTGCAGCTGATTCCTCCTCTGAGGCTCTGTCCTGCAGGAAGAATTGGAATAGTGGAAAATTTGCCCCCCATGGAGCAGGACCAGGTTAAGGAACTTTACACAAGCTGAACCTACACAAGCCCATGGCCTCTGATCCAACACAACCATGAGTGCCAAATGAGTTGGCAGATGTTACTGAGAGGTCACACTCTTTCTGAAATGTCATGGTGATCAGGGTAGGTTCTCAAGAAACTCACACTGATCTCCCACTTCCTTTCTTAATTTATTTGTAAAGTGTTCTAAAGTAAAGCTAAAATAAAACTATTCTTTCACAATAGAGAATACAGCTTTACCATGTGTTTTTATTTACATAGACTTACCTACATATAAATAATTTATACATATATCTCCCAGGGAGGATATCTTTCCCTGATGACCTTTTTTGAATATCCATTTTGCTCTTCCCTTGCTACTGTATAAGAAAGTCTTTCAAAATAGCCAGAAGGGCTTTGAGTCCTCCTTGAGGGCTAAGAGCATTCCTTGAGGTGTAGGCACTGATCAGAAACAAAGGTAAAGATCTTTTACTTTACAGAAAACAGATGAATAGAAAACTATGATATGAGACCAACACGTGCTCAGGCAACTAAGATCTTTCCGCATTCTCAACTAAAATTCATGTGCAATGCAGTGAACACTTATTTTAGTTGGTAGGTCACTACCTGCCCCATTCCACACACAAAACCTTAAGGTCTGGCATTGCCTGGTTTTTGTAGAAACATTCCTAATTTCTTGTTGTTCAATGTAGATCTCGCCCATAGGGTGACAAAATGTGGCCAGTTTTAGTTTGCTCTTCCTGATAGGTACTTCTGTGGACCATTTTTAAAGAGTTATCACATGAGGGAGATTGAATGGTCCCCTTATGGCACTGTTGGTGCTCAACAAGGCTCAGAAATATACTACTGTTAGAAAGTTTGTCCTAATTCTCCCTGATCTATCCAGGGTGGCTATCCAAAATAAATTATCCCCTTCCTCTTTGCAACAGCCTTGAATAATAGATACATGCTGTTGCATTCCCCTCCTACTTCCTCCTCTGAGCTAATCCCTTTTCCAATATTTTTCATGCTTTTCTCTTAGGTAGTATTTTCTTTAGGCTCCAAACTCATTGTTTTTCTACACACTAGGCTTCATCTTTCAGTCTACAGCTTCAAAGTTGTTGCCATGACCTCCACAACTCACAGGCACTTATCTGTGGCTCCTTAATCAGACACAAATCTGGAAGAAATTCTGCTTGCTTTTTTTTTCTGTTTATAAAAACTGAAATCCCACTGCTGTCACTGATGGCTTTGGAAATGGGTGGTTTCATAGATTTTCCATTGTTGCATCAGAAGTTTTTCCCCCTGTTTAACAGAGATCATTAGAAACACAGTGGGTTATAAACGTTAGTACCTCATGCCCTGATCACATTGCCATCCCTCCCAGCAGTTACTCTGCTGACAAACACTCCACAGAGCTCAGGGAACAGACAGCATAGATGCTGCAAACAAGCCCTTTTTCTCTGAACAGCAAGGGTTTGGGTTTGGGGCTTGGTTTTAAATCCCTGTCTAAATGGGAAATTAACTCACTGGCCCAGCTCAGTGGTCCACAACTTCAAACCAGCAAATCATAAAGGATGGTTCTCTTTAGAAGCTTCACTTTTTGGCATTTTGCCCACAAAAAGTAGTGGTAGACATAAAACAGTGGAGTGCAGTTACAAGCAAATTCCTTCTTCCTTTAGGAATTCTTTTCTACACCTTTGATATTCACTGTGCCTTTTCTTATCCTGCTACAGGGAGCTTGGGGAGGCAGAGGCTACAGCCACAAATACCAATATATTGTGGAGCTCCCCATCTGTAGTTGAGTAACAACTGCTCTCACACAAAGTCCATCAGCCTTTCAAATCACTTCACACTAAATACTTAAAAAATTAAGTTTTCTCCCTCAAGCCCTTTACTTAACTAGTTAAGGATTACTTTGTCCAGCTTCTCAAAAGGACAGGTACAATATTTTCAGCTAACTGCATCATTTCTGCATTTGTCATTGTCCTTGACTGTTTCTCTTAGCTGTCCCTTATTCTTCCTTCTTGCACACTAAATATATTTTGCATTTTTTTTCCAGTTGGCACCCTTTTGTTCTTTAAAGCCAAGTTTGAAGGTTACACATCTTTTTAGCCTTTCTCCTCATATTCCTTTGCAAGTATTTTTATTGTCTGTAGTATCTTGACATTATAGAACATATGTCACAAGAAAAAATTATAAAGAACTCTCTTTCCATGACCTTCCACCAGGACAGCAGTAACAGAGCCCCCAGGTCATCCTCATGGCATCAGGCTTAGTCATTTGCTGCCTGAAGAATCCTTTCTGTATGGATCTAATTCCCTGTGACTTAAAGGAACATTTCTTATGTCTCATATGATATTTCTTTAAGCCCTGAGGTCTTGCAAGATGCTTGGAAAGCAGCTTCAAGGTTTTTCTCATAAGTGAGAGTCTATGGAGATCTAAGAGGCTTTTGTAACTTCAGTGATTTCAGGTATGGTGCTACAAACATGCAGGTACAAAAATATTACAGCATGCTAAAGGAACCTGGAGTAGACCTACACGAAACCAAGTAACACATTTGGAGCAAAATTAATGCCACCTGGATTGTATCTCCTCCCAGGAATTTCCAGAGGATGATCTCAGGCACATGGTGTGTTTCTTGGGGCTGTCCTGTGCAGGGCCAGGAGCTGGACTTTGATGATTCTTGTGGGTACTTTCCATCTCAGACTATTCTGTGATATCCACTCCCTGAAGAATTACTTCCTCAGTTTTGGGGGAAGAGGAGGATGGTCAGGCAAAGAAGGGAATAGCTTAACTTTGAGTTTTGATGTCTTTAACCACTTAAGTTAACTTTGTTAAGTGGTTTCTGTTCATACTCTGCCTTGCAGGCTGGCTTCTGCCCGACAATAAATTATTTGCAACTCCCTAATCTGAAGGAAAAATACTGTTTATAGAACACTCTTGCAGCATCCTGAACCTGTCTGAGGCCATGCACACCCTACATGTGGCAGTGAAAGTCCTTGAAACCCTCTGATGGTGGTTACTCACTTTCAGTTGACTCTCTATCATCTGGTTTGGAGCTCTGAGAAAACCTGCCCAAGTGTGCAAGGGTTTGGACACAGTTGCTCACATTTTCTGCTCTCCCTGTGTTAAAAGGAAAAGGTTAGTACACCTTGCTCTAAAAAGTGATGTTATCCTTTCACCATATGTCTGGCCATAAGTGAAAAACTGAAGATGAGCTGCAGAAAAATGTCAAATCCAGTTTTCCATTACCACATGGAAATAAAATCACTCTTCCTGGTGTTTAAATTTCTCTTCATATGAACTTGTCTGAACTGAACTTATATTGACCATTCACAAAAAACTAGTAGGAAACTCACTGCTGAGATGTGTTTAATACCTAAGAAACATTTTTTGTTTCAGGTCAAACTATAACCAGTTTATGAGGTGATTAAATAATGAGGAGCAAATCTATCTCCTGTACCTTCACTAATCACATCTCAACTTCTCAAACCAATATTCAAAGATCCAGAGAAATAATTCTCTAAGCTGTCACAGGAAACAATACAATAAAAATACCTCTATGCAAAAGCATTGCCTAAAGAATAACAAATTATATTGGCCCTTCTACTAACCTCAGCAACATTAAATTAATGCAGCGTGGCTCCAGAGAATCTTTTAATTTTTTATAGATCATGGGATTTTATGGGAGTAAATTCCAAATTTCCATTCTTAGCCTGATGTTTTAAGAGACTAAGAAGTAATGTCCTCAAGCTTTTAGCTCAATGGATAGTGAATCTACAATTCATCTACTGTGAATCTACACTTTTCCTGTAATTCCCAGAACTGGCATTCCAACCATGACAATGAGGCAACGTGGAACAAGCCACTCACAAATGGAGAAGATCAGTTGTTGAAGTCAGTGAGTCAGGGGTCTCTCTGAATTAAAGCCTTGGGATGCATTGAAGTATATCAAGCCACTCACACATAAAGTAGACATTTAAGTAGAAGTAAGTTAGTAAGTTCTCGGGGAGCTCTAATGCTTTTAGTAAGTGAAAGATTTCAAATGCCAAAGGTGCAGTGCAAGTTCTAGTGGAGGTTGAAAAGCATACTGATATTTCCAGTAGCGACTCCAGGACCATGGCTGTAGACAGACTTAGACATAATAGAACTATAGTAAGAATATTGCTTACATTTTTCAGATAGAACAAGATAGGTTGTATGCATAGTCTATATGTAACCTGGTGTGCTAAGAAACTGGAATTCTAATAGGTTAAGGAGTGGTGGTCTGAGTTTGTGTCCTAACTTGTTGGAAAAATAATAAATATACAATTCTCAATATAAGCACATCACCCAGAATACTTAACCTTGCTTTCCAAGCTAATGTCCACCCAGAAACTGTTCTGGCTTTAACAACAAGCCTCCAAAGTGTCACCAGTCTCTGAACTCATAGAATAGGAGGTGAAGTAACAATATGTACTGAAACATTCTCTTCCCTCCCTAAAAGTAACACTTTTAAAGAAAGTGGGTTTCTTAGGAAGCAATATAACCTTATTGTCATTTTTGACCTGAAAAAATAGTAGTCAGGGAATTTGAATTGATTTGCACTGATGATTAAAGTGAAGTGATACTTTGATGGAATGCAAAGAGAGGATACCAGGATACCTGAAAGCCATTGCTTCCCCCGGTTCTTAAACTGTTCCTTCACATTTTGAAGGTCTGCCCAAAAACTTCCTGCTTCAGATTTCTGTTTGGGCCTCCTTCTGTAATTTTTAGGTTTGTTTTGCCAGTTGCATTTCACTTTTACAGAAGACAGTTGTAATGAGCAGCAGTTTTAGAGAGGGCTGTGGTTATCCATTGAAGTCTTCTGACCTCCAGCCTAATCTGACCGTTTTTAGCTGCCTAGTAACTGTCCTACTTGCAGATGGGGTAAAGTTCATTTTTTCTTAGTAGCTCTGCTTTAGATTTAGAATGAGAATATGGACTTGGGGGATTTTTGTCCTTACTCCTAAAGAAATAGAGCAAACTTCAATTAATTTTACAGACACAGACACTCTATTCATCAGTGGTTTCCCATGTCAAAAAACAGTAGTGTGTCAAACAGTTGGTTTTGTACTATTAACATGTAATAGCAAAATTTTGAAATGAAGACTTTGACTTCTTTCTCCTCAGTCAGGAGCCAGTGCTGTCAGTGCTGTCATTTCTCATTTCTGTGTCTTTGGAAACACTGCACTGATCAATGCATCCATCATACAGGTACTGTATAAAGGAACACCAGGCCTGACTGTACAGTGATAAGCAGCCACACATGACTAAACATTCCTGATAGGAATAATCACCTGTTTAACAAACTTACCTGTCTACAGCAGCATACAGGATTTTTACCAAGACTGTTGATGCAGGGCATTCATAATGAGCAGGACCAACTATATTCACAGCAGACAATTCTATTTGGTAAACTGCCCTGATTAAGGATGTGGATAACACAGTCCTCATTTCATTCACCACCAAAGTGTTGGAATTCAGCAACTTGCTTTCAGCTGCTAAGTTCCTTCTAAACTATGTTTGCAAGCAGGAGTTTCTGGGCTGCTGTCCCATCTGCCCTGAGGATGCTAATGCAGGTGTGTTGGTCTCACAGCTCACTCAGGGATTGCTCATGTGGTCAGTCAAAGAGAAAGTGCTCAACCTCTTGTTTCCACACTCTTTCTCCAGAGCTGCCTAGCACTGCAGGGATTCCCCAATGCTGGAACCTTCCTGCCATGCTCTCCTTGCACTCACTGAGATACAGAGCACTGACAGATCAGGCAGAGCATCTGCTCATAGAAAGGATATTAGTTTTGAACCAACACACCTAAATGAACACATTTTCATGGTAAATATTTAATTCAGGGGGGAAAAAAACCCACAAAGCTGCTCCTTCACAACTGCTTCTCATTTCCACCAACACTTACTGCAGCCAAAGTGAGGAAGAGGATGATAACACAGTGAAGGTTTTCACTACATATCTGCCCTCCCACTATCATCCCAAAGCACACATTCTTATTAGTTTTGTGTAAGAGTTATACCACTGTGCAAAGAACTCCCCTGAAAGGAGTTAAACCTCCTATTTTTAATTGACATTTCTCCATGCTAAGGAAATTAATGTGTTTTCATGGCAACCCTCATCAATGTCAAATTTCACACACTCAGAAACTATATTGTAAAATGCTGAAAATACCTACCAAGCCTTCCTGGAGAAATTCTATCCCATAGCCAGTTACATAAAAAACTGGAAAAAGTAAAATTTTCTCAGGAATATGTTCAACACCCACACATATTTGCTGAACTCTGGCTTGCAGAGTCAAAAAAAATCTTATCTGGTAGGAAAAAATGTAGTGACAAGCAACAATAAATTATTCTCTATCTCCTTACAGTCTTTTACAGATCCATTATTGAAAAAGTTCTAGATATTACTTCAAAAATATACATACTTCCAAGTGGCATTTCAATAAGTCGGCTAAATACTCTAATTAGCATCTATAACAGAAGAGATAAATTGAATAATGTTTTTAGTACATCTGAGGATAGAGTTCATCCAGAATGCTTGACACTCATGTGACCTACAGATGAAGAGAGTGGATTTGAAAAGCATCCAGAAAGAGAATATGGACCTCTAAGGCAGTGACATGTCCCCTTTGTGATCTGGAGAATAAAAGCTGTGATCCTTGAGGACAGATGTTAAAATGAAAAACAGTATTAGCTGTGATTCCTGAGTCTTGTCCTCTTAACCTGACTGGCATGTTCAATCAGTTCTGTCACAGCAGGAATATTTCTTGGGACAGTCTTGTCTCATAGGCCTCCCACTGCTCCTCCCAAGCAGAGCCAGAAGTGCTTTGAGCTGCCACTGCCCTTTCTTCTCTCTGGCAGCTCCCTCCAGCTGCCCATGGTGTTACAATCAGGAGGGATTTTTACGGAGGTCTCTTTGGGGAAGTTAGTTTGTTGGTCCATTTTTTAAATTTGTCTCATGACTGCAGAACTCTTGGTACAAGAGAATCATGTTTTCAAGTATTTCCCCAACATTGTGAGAGCTACCAGTGCATATTACAAAATCTGGTATTTTCAAACATCTCCTTGGTTCAAGAGCTTAGGGTTAAAACTAAAACTAAATGCACCTAATACAACCCTGCTGTATATACAGAAAGATCTTCATCCTAGGGCTTCAAAGTACCTGGGGATCATGGGGCAGCTGTTTAAGGATCATCACTAAGTTATTTCCTTCAGTAAGTAAAAATCTATAGTAAAGAATCTTGTTTACTTGCTCCTTTTTTTTTTTTTTTAAAGCAGATTCTTCATCATCCTGGAGGAAACAGGGTAAGGAACTATGCTACAATAACCAGGAGGAGAACAAAACATCTATTCTAACTTACAAAGAGGAAAATACAGAGGAATAACACTTGCAAGCATCAGCTGAATTGATTTATTCACTGCTATATTCTATGAGCAGCAATTTTTAAACCATGTTCATTTTTCCACTTCTTCAGCTACCACTAAGCAATTAGCAGAACCCATTAACCAAGTGACATTTTACAAATTAATGATTTACTCCTGTAAACTAGAAATGTGTAGTAAATAAATCTTGAGTTAAATGAGATCAGGAAACACTCAGTGTTTAATTTTTAAACCATATTGACACTTTTAAAAACAGAAGTGTTGAATAAATTGCCTTCTCTCCCAGCCTAGCTTTTACTCTGTAAGAGTCATTTTCCCATGAAATTGTTCAAGGGTTATTTTGAAAAACAGCAAACATTAAGATTTTAAGGAACTGAAGAAAAGGCAATGTGCATATGAAGAAAGACTGAAGTTCCTTCAGTGGATTTCCATTATTGCAGACATCTTTATATTTTAGTATACTCAGAAATAATCCCTTATCTCACTGGAGCAAGAGTGCAGTAAGTGAAAAACATCCAAGAGTCTTTGCTGTATTCATTGCAATTCAGCAACTCATTTGTGATACACCTGGGCTGGGTGACATGTCTGGTGCAGACAGTTCTGTGTCACAGCAGATTCTGAATTAAAAGACAATCTTTAATACTAAAAGTTCTGCCCTCTTTAATCTGACTGTGGCTGTCATTGCACCACATGAACACATTCTCCAGGCAAGTCTCACAGGCAGGGTGATGGCTTTTCAGTAAGGCAGCTGAACTTATACTTTACAGCTGAAAATAATGAAAATGTTGATTCTGTGGTTTAGTCAGAGGAGGGAAATTTTAACTTTAGATCAGTTAAGAAAGCTTTGGTAGATTACCAAGATTCTTTACATTGTGTGCTTACTGTGACCTTGGGTTTAAACAAGGAAAACTAACCTTTTTTTTTTTTTCTAATTTTCATTATTCTATTTATACACTATCCTCCTTCCCAAAGCATAGGCATTTTCCAGTCACTCTAGCACTTTGACAGAATTTTTCTGTCAACTTCATTATATTATCTTTTTATCACAACAAACATGCCCTACATGTAGGTCTCTGTGTTACACAGGGAAAGAAATTTGGTAACAGCTCAAAATTCAACCCATGCAGTGGAACCCACACTGGCCATAGGTATCATTTCTGCTGAAATTCACTATGTCAGTGAATCCAAACACAAAATTCTTCTGTTTTTATCTTGGAACCTTGTGCATTGCTCCTGGAGCAGCACATAATTGGAGTGACTGCCAAGGAACAGTTACTTTGAAACTCTCTATTCTGCTACTGGACTTGGCAAAATCCTATCAAAAAATGAAATTAAAGTGCAGCTGAGTTTATGCTTCAAGAAACAGTAAAATTTTCTAATACTAAGAACTTTATCAAAAACATTATGAAATTGTACTTATTAGCTTAGGTACCTTCCCTGAAGAGTTGTATTTCTTCCCTCTGGACATGGAAGGTACCTAAGGTATTAAGAAGGAGTCCAAAGTTATTTAGTAAACAAAACTAAAGTTTTTTTAGGGATGGAAAGCTGATGTTTCAAGGCATATGCCACTAGAACATTTGTATCTGAACAAAAACTAGTTACTGTCAAAACTGGAAATTAATTAATGCTCATTTCCTTTGTTAGCTTCAAGTCATGAATCTTGAGAGTCAGTCATAATTACCAATCACCTATGACATGAAGGATAGTAAGGAATACTATTTGGCTTTCTGTGTAAGGACTCAATGGGAGAGAAACAAATCTCCAAATCTTCTATTGACAAGTTTCTAAATGCACAACTGACCTCTCCTTACATTATTTTTCCCCCCTGCTATTTTTACATGAATCTTTGAATGATACCAAAAGGATGTTAGGAGCTGCTGAATCTGTCCTCAGACAGAGATAATAAGTTTATTTTCCCTCCTTATAATCTTTATTAAGTTATAAAATATTTTTTAAGCCTTTGTAGTGGGTACATCTTAAAGTTATTGCAATTTATCTATAACCTTCCCTGTGCATGTCTACAGTGCTTTTCCCAAAAACTATCAACATTTTTGGGCATCACAGTCAGTGTTTGATTTTGCTTTTGATTTTTTTTTACATACTCCTTATCCCATTTATCACTGTAAAAAACATAATGAGAAAGAGTAAAATTTTCAGAAGTTTTAGGGAAATCTAATATGAGAAATTCTCTTTCATTTTGGAAAAAATTTGTTATAAAAATGCAACAGAGAAACTGGTTCAGGGCCCTTTTTCTACTTAGAAAGTTAATGCTTTGTTTTGAAAACCAAAAAAGATAATTTTACTTCTTTTCCCCCTCATCTTTCATTCTACTCCTGCAAAGAGCACAGTTTTTCACACATGCTGCGTATCAGGACAATATTACTTATCTTAAACCATGAATGGACATTTGATGCAATTTGCCAGGCACTTTTCTAGTAAGAGCAATAATAAAATTACACCAACCACAAGAGTAAGTAAAAGGCCATTTTGTTTACAAGTTAAGCAATTAATACTGCTTTTGCTATGAACTTTTACATATTTATTGCTAGTTAAGTCATTATTCCATTACTCAATATTTTGACAGGATTTTAATAAATTAGTTTCAGAGACAAAGTGAGTTTCTGTCATAAGTAATTTAAGTATTAATTTAAAGTTATGATCATTTTTTCTGCTTTGAAGTATAGAAAAGTTTAGGTTACAAGATGAGGCAACAAATTCAGAAAACTCCACAGCTTTATCAGCATAACCATTCCTTAAAAAAATTTTAGAATAAAATATTGTCCTAGTTTTAGCCAAGACAATTATACAAGATTAAAAATATAAGAGGAATACTCAATTTAGAATGATTTCTACTATTTTTGAGAAAGCAGATGGGGATTGCTGTTTGAGACAAGTACAAGCAGAAGACCTTGCTATGTTATCAGCCATCTCCTACAGAATTCACAGACTCTGATTGACTCCTATCAAAACTCCTCTGAAACCCTATCACTCCAGATTTCCATTGCATAGAACAGTAATCTGTCAATGCAGCATTTCAGCAATTTTTGGCAAAGCAGCCCACAACCATCTGAATTCCCCTGGCAAAGGATGGAGCAATGCCTATCATGAAGTATGGAAGCAATGGCAGAATTCACCTCATCTCAGGAGCAGGTTTATTGGTTATTCAGCCCAAATGAAAAGCCTGCTTTTATGTCTATTAGTACTTGGAATTATTTCCCTATTTTAAGTAATATAGAACAAAGTTGTTCCCAGCTTCCCCACATTGAAACAGGGCATTTTATTTTTTCACCAAAACCTCCAGCTTAGCAAGTTTCATGGTTTTATGTTACAAAAGCAGCAAGAAAGGAAAGTTCCATAGATTCCTAGTATAAAAAAGATTGCTTGGATGTCATAGTCTTTGAGAGCTTTTTCTAACTATCTCAAAGTAAGATGTGATACTATCATCTACTGTGAGCCACAACATTGCTGTGACAGAAGCACAAGCATGACTTTGCAGAGATACTTATTCAATAGCAAGACAACATTAACTTTCTTTTCAATAGAATTGTTTTCCATCATTGCTGAGAGCCCAAAATGTGGATTTCCCATATGAGAATCCACTAAGGAGGCATGCTTAGCTCTACTTCCATGCTAGTTCCTCTCCTAAGCAATCATACTGGTTTTTAGAGCTCCCAAAGACACACTTAGAATTTCTAATGACACACCAGAAGACACCAAGAGCATGTCTCCAGCTAACCACTGCTACTGCAATTCCAAGAAAGGAAAAGCTCCACTGAAATCCAGAAAAGCAGGTTGCCAAGGACTCTCCTTCCCCAACCACCCACAGCTCTTGCTGAGTCTCAGAGACTGATGAATCACAGACTGCTCAGACGTGCAGGGGAGCGTCAGAGCTTATACATTTGGGTCTGGAGTGCTGAGAAGCTCCAGGAGCTGCTTTGCCCTGCATCATCTCATCTCACTACTCTGTCACTAAGATTCTCATTCTCACCCACTTTTTACCTGTCAGCCACTGCTCAACAGCCAGATACCACTGCAAATTGTCATTTGTACCATCTCCAGCCTCCATCAGACAAGTCCAGTTACCCTTACAGGGTCTCCTTTTCATCCAGTTTCTAAACATGATGCTCTTGATAACCCACTTTGGGCAGGCTGTCTTAAAATATACACTAACTGTGACTTAGAACATTGTGGCCTAAAGTGCACAGCTGAATAGCATCAATAATGACCTTTCCCTAAATGGGTGTGAGACAGAAAAAGCAATGATGACACAGCTTAAGGCTACAATGACAAGAATATTTCAGATTATTCTTCCAACCTGTACACCAGCAGAAAAGGACTTGAGCCCTGAGGCAACATATTCAGAGAATACTTCAGTATTCTATTGATTTAGCAACATGCTCCACAGTCCTGTTAAGTTTCTCTATGAAAGGTTACGTGCTGTGTATGGGTTCCCAGACTTTCAGGAAGTCTAAAGAGGCCTGAAGACAGTCATACAGTAGTATCAAACATGAGTAGAATTGGAAACCTAAAAAGAATAAAATGCATCAGAAGGTAGATGCACTGCCTCATATGCCTGTGATAGCAGCAGCACCTGTGGATTGCTACAGCTGTATGCAAAAGGAAACAAATAAGCCACCAGTCCATACAGTGAATATGGTGTATGCTTTATTCTATTTACAGTACATTTGTTATAAATATAATACATTTCTTGAAAATCTTGAGTAGATTTTTTAAACAGATCAGTTGTTATAGTTACATAATAAAGTAAGTGACAATTTAAATGACAATCTCATGGTTGTGAAATAGTGCATTCTGTTTTGAGATGAATGAGAAAATACTCAAACTGGTTCAAATTATTTTTCTGAACACCCTAGGTGGACTTTTATGTAAACCTTGAAAACCACCAGTTTCCATAAATAAGAAACCAAAATCTTAAAACTAAAGAACCAAGAATCAGAAATGGATTTGAGAGACCTTATTGAACTTCACAGTAAGGTTGGGATTTACCATGACTAATGGCTTCAGACAGGAAAAAGCCAATGAGACTTTCTTCCTGAACCATATCCTAATACAGCCACAAATATTAAACACACCATGCTGGAAGTTGTAACAGCAGTCAAGCTGCATTTTTGACAGGGCATTGGACATACAAGTATGTTCAGATCTGCAGTTAGAGTATTTTATGTTATGAGTATCTTAATTACCAGAGAAGAAATACATTATAAAAGGATAAATGTATTTTCAGTCCAACGTGCATTGCATCGAGAAACAAACTAACAAGTCATCTGAATATTTTGCTATTTTCTTTTCTACACGATCTTTAGTAACAAGTTAGATGTTTGAGGTGCTATTTCAAAAAAACTGCAGCAAAAATGTCAACCAGCAATGTAAGAAAAGAATCCCATTTATTTTGTCTTTTAGTGCTTTTTTTTTTTTTTTTCCAAGAAGTGGTCAGATATTATTGATAATAATCAGTGCAGGCATAGAGTTCTGCTGACTTGTTTCAAACAGAGTAACTTGGTCCACGAGCTTGGCAAATACTCTGGGGGTTCCAAGGTTATAGACACCTGTATGGACAAAGCAAGCCTTGAGCTGCAAGCTATAGACCTCCTGGCCTTTCAGCTGAAGCTTGTACTGTGTTTGCCCAAGCCATGTGAAAGATCCATGTATTTCTAGTGCTTCAGAGCTGAAAAAAAAAAAAAAGATAAAAATGTTAATTATCTGCACTTGAAGCATGTATTACCAATTTACAAGACTCCCTTCAAGTTTTCCCAAGATTTCAGAATGCACTGTGTCCCTCTCACCAGGTCCTTAAGAAGATTTATACTTTTTAAAAACTTCTTTCCAGAAGTCTGAAAGTTGCTATTCTGGCTCTCTTCGGATGAGTGCCCACTGCCATTTGTCTTTGATGCCTTAGAAGCTCCTGAGTCTTTTTGACTGCTTGCCTACAATCACTACCCTTAAATCACTGTCATCCTCAAATGCACACTGCTGTCTTTTTTCTGTGAACCCTCCATATCTTTAAGAGATTTAAAATGGCTTCCTAGCAAGATAAAGCGAGACTTTCCAAGGATTAAAAGTTCCCATCATAGCTACAGACAGGACTGCACTTAACATTTTATCAAGGTCCTAAATGCAAATTGTAAAAAAAAAAAACCAAACAAAAAACAAAGATCATGTGTCTGTCTTCTTTCCTACTGCATCCATATGCACATACACCTGTTCCCACAAATACATCCAGACTCAGAGTACCCAGGATATCCCTGGGTAAATTTAGGGATGCTTATGTCCATCCATCAGCTCACTTTAACTCCGGGTCTTACCGAATACTTTTTAATGTTCTCTGACTCACTTAGAACTCCTTACAGTGGCTCTCCCCTTAGCTCAGATGAATTATAACAAACCTTGAAAGCATTTCTTTGATTCCTAATGTACACTATACACAGGACATAAATTATACATATATGTAGAGTGAAGAAGTCAGTGCATTCTCAGCTTTATACATAACTGGCATGTAACAATAACACTAAACATAGTAACAAGATCCAAACTGTTACAGTTGAAGGAATTCCTATTTAAGGCATTCCTAAGCCTGTCCCATGAGCTGGAGTTCACCCAGACTGCATGTCACACAGGAATAGTCAACATGGACATAGAGTACTTTAGAGACATTGCACTAATACATTAGGATAAAGTGTGGGGGGGTTTTCTTTATTTTTAAGTAGTTTCAAGGCACATGAGCACATTATCCTTCCAAAGACATGTCTCACAATGTAACACAACATGAACACCTTGTGAAAAAACAGACCAGTAAATGGCTTCCTAACTAGACCTAAAAAGTAAATTACACTTAAATTTTCTGTCTTCCCATTCTGAACCTGTGTATTAGGCTCTGGGCTTTTACTATCTTATTTGGCTCCATGGACAATTGGCAAGAAGCCAGCGCTCTCCCATGACTAAGCCCCTCCCCCAATATCCTCACAATCTTTCTCCCCTCCCTGGAGGCAAACAGACCAGGCAGTATTATATCTAAGAGGGCAGAAGGGGGGCACAGGAGCTGTTACCTGCATTACTCATGAGTTGAAGTTGCCTTGTTTTTTAAAAAAGAGTGGCAGAATTACAGTGGTATAGATATCATGGCACTGAATTCTCTATCCCACAAAAAAATCTTCAGTGAAACTTTTAGAAGCAATTCATAAACACTTCCTCAAAGCTAATATTTTCCCACATACTACTACAGTTATAAGCAAAAAGGCAGCCACAAGAATCAAATTGCTAAACCTAGAGGAAATCTTAAAAATATCCAAGGTTCTACAAAATTTAACACTAAGCCAAATTGTGGGAGGAAGTAGTTGGCTTCGAATTACTCAGTATTTTAAATATGAAAACCTAACAAGTTATGTTTAATAAAGGTTGGTGAAGCTCCTATTTCACTAGTTGAAAAGTATTTATCTTTTTCTGGAAAAGACCTGCAGAGTTTTGACTATTCAAGAGTCACAATTTAAGGCGCTTCTTAGCAGAGACTGAAGACTCACAGTTAACTGTATGAGCTCTTTATCAACTTCCATTCTTTCAAGAAAGCCACTGTTGAAGATTCCCTTGTAGATATTCAATATAGTTAAAATATTACAAGACTCCCCAGCCAAGGAAGGACTCTTTTAAAAAGTATTGTTTTATTAATATTTGCACACTACCTTGTTGGTTTATGCCTCAAATCAATCATCACATCTACAACAGCCTGGGAACAATTGGAAAGTAGGAGAGTGACAGGTACCAGACAGAGGCTGCAAAGAGAAACAGTACCACATTAAAGAAAGAAGAAAATCTTATTTTACATAGTCTTAATTATACTCTTAAATAGTTAAAATTGATTATATTAACACGGAATTTATATGTAGTTGTCAATCATGCCAGAGTCAAGACAGTGTAGAGGTCAAAATATAATCACTTACACAGACTAGAACTACTTATAATAAAAGTTGCCAATTGAGGCAAACAGCATTGATTCATTTGGGCCAAATGAAGCTACCATCTCCCTTCATCCAGCTGAGAAGGGACAGAAAAAGCATAACCACCTAAGTTCACAGAAAATCTGCTTGTGTGACAAGAGACATTTCAGAATGTGATAAATGGTACAGTAAACTATTTTCTGAATTTCTGGTTGGCACACTATGACTGGATACTTTTCTTCTGCACTGCCTCCTGTAGAGGAACTGCTGGCACTGGTCCTTAAGTTATAGCCAGTGCCCAACCAGAACAGATAGCACATGTATATCTGGATTTAATGTAGGCCTTTATCCTCAATAAAACTAATACAGTTAATTGATATTCTGCTTGTTCACAATTACTATTATTGCTTCTATAAATAATGCTGCAGCAAGAAAGACTCCAAGATATCTACAGGCAAGAACACAAACTACAGCAGCTAAAGCAGCTCTATGTATTCAGCAAGTGATTTGTGCCACTGGAATTCCTTGCCATTGCCTAAAAGTTTAAATATCCTAAACTTAAATTGGAAGAAAAGAACAATTAGAGACTATAATCAATAAGAGGTTAATGTCTAACAGGGCAAATGCATGCTTTATCACTGTCATTAAAATACAGCACCTTATAGAACATTTAAATGTTACATTTTAGAAACCAATCCCTTTCTTTTGACAACTTACAGTTTGTTATAACAGTTAAATGTAACACAGTAGAGCTTTCAGATAAAACAACTCAAGCCTAAACAGGTACTTTCACATTTCAAGTACAACCCATTTAATGTTCAGAACGTAACCTAAGGGGTTTGTTCACATCATTACAACTTTGAAAGACTCATGGATTTTACAGGCTCCAACCAATTCACTCTAGCAGCATGCTTTTTGACAGAGGTTAATTCTGGTATTCTTCCAGGAGATCAGCCCCAGAGATCTGAACTGTTACCACCTTTCCTTCTGACGTAAGTCAGAACCATGTGCAGCTAATCTGGGCAAGTGAGGTGTTGTAGACATAACAGTTCCTTTGAGCTACAAGTACATCTTTCTGTCTGGCTTCTCAAAGAAATAACACTGTTTATTTGACAACAAAAATAAACACAAAGGGAGCAGATTATTTTTCTCTCAGTAAATTTGATAAATTACTTGTTAACATTAGAAGTGTGAGCTATGGTATTACAGTCTTTTTTTTTTTTTTTTGTTTTAGATGAAACTTTCATTTTATTTATAAACTTTTGAAGAAGTGAGTTTAAAAATTGAACAAGATTTCATACTTGTATACTAGACTTTAATATCATAACCCACATAGCATCTCTCAGAAGGATTTATGTCCAATGAACAATATTTATATAGTTTCTAAATGTAATGTTTCACTTACCTTTTTTGATGAAAAGAATGATTGAAAGACTCTGGATAATGAAGACTTGTCTTAATAAGATTAGAAAGCTGCTCTGGCGTTGGTCTTGCAGGCACCGGTGTGTTTTCTGGCCGAAAAAACTTTAAGAGAACTGTTTCTGGTAGTTCCTGAAACAAATTCAGAATAACATTGGAAATAGTAACATAAGGTACAAGAAATCCAGTCACAGAAGTTACAATTTTTCATTAAGAACTATAGCTCACAAGGGAAACAAGTTTGCAGCATAATGAGCTCACAAGTTTTTCCCAAGGTGGTTTGTATTTAAGCATGCTGGGTGAGGAACTGGTATGATTTATCTAACACCTCCTTTTGAGACAGATTTCACAGCTGCTTATGAAAACACTATCTACACAAGTTTCACAAAAACACGCTATTGTTGCAGTGGTTTGCTAGTGCTTGGGTTTGGCTTCTAGGGAAAAGGGACAGCATTTACACTGTTCCCTGTCCAGCACCTGTATCTAACAACAAAAAAATTCATCACCTGCCCTAGGAAGTTCAAAACACAATGTACAAGTTTCCCAGAATAGATCCGAAGTAAAGCAAACAGAAATTTACAGGAATATGTGAACACTGAGAGAAAGATTTAATAACAAGAGTATTTTTGAAATTGCCTAACAAGCACTTGCAGATATGAAAGTTACTTTTTGTCCCCAGCTGAAATCCCAAGACAAGATATAACACACTACTTGGGATTCTCCCCTAACCCTTTGGACAAAATGAGTCTCTGAAGCAGAAGAAATTAAGTGATACAGAAAGCTGCAACCAGCCTGCATTTGGTGAAGCATTTCTGTCCAACATCATTTAGTCTGGTATTTGAGCAGTATTTATTCAGGAATGGGCTGCCCTTTAGTATTTCCTTATGAACCTATTCTGCAGAAAATCCATCTTTAAAAGAAAAAAAGAATTTGCAGCAGCAAATGTGATTGCCTACTAAAAACACATGAAGTAAGATTTTTTTAAAAGCCACCAGTAAGTTAGTACAGTACAATAAAGTTAATACTTTTCATTAAAAGCTGATAGATTGTACCTTTTAAGTTGAAAAGAAACACTACAGGCAATGAAACCTGATTTAAACATCAAACTCATGGTGTTCAGAAACGTGTATGAACACCTTAGTCACTGTGCTGATAATACCATGAAGACAGCAAATGGTTTAACACGCTTGCAAGTCTTTCCTTCAAAAGGAAGAGTAGTCCTCTCACAATGTAATTTGAGAAGAAAAAAGATATTCCACAGTAACAATAAAATACATTTTAAGTGTTGAATGGTGGTGTTCCCATCCTATCCTATCTAACAATGCTAACTGACAGCATGAAACACAGCAGAGATTATAGGTTTTCATTTAAATTATTCTCTCCACTCAAATAATAGTCCAACCAATCTTCAAGGCTGCCTTCACCCACACAGCAATATCCTACAAACTGTAGATTGCCCTAGAGTCAATTACCTGTTCCAAGTCCTCCCAATCAGAATTCCCGAGTATTTTTTTAAAACCCTAAAAAAGACAAATACGAATATTTACCTCTGCAAGTAGACAAGAACATCATGAAATGCAGCAAAACATTTACAGATGAATGTGCAGAGTGCTGTTAATACTTCAAACCTTTAGTTCTAATAATACACCTCAAGTTTAGGTGCTCAAACTCTAGGCTTTTTGTGATTGTGTACCTGGACCAAAGGCTAAGATACGACATTCAGCCCATGATTCTCTTACCTAATGAATGGTTCAGGAAAGAATTAAGCACTTCCAAATGATAACCAAGATGTGCATACAGATCAGAAAGCTACCTAGAGACAGCTAATAAATGCTAAGTTTAAGGATGCATTAAACTCCCGCCCTACTCTGGAGCTTGTGAAATTGGATCAAGGCTTTAAAAAATCAAACCAAAAAGCCCATACCTACTTGGCACCTGTATCCTCCCTTCAAGAACATACACCAAGCAGTAACAGCCTTATACTTACAAACAAAGCAAAACAAAAATCAAGAATTTTGTTGCTGAACTCCTAGATTATCAGCCCAAGTGTAGTACTGCCTTTCAAAGAGGGGGAAAAATAAAACGAAATTCTGAAACCTATAATCTGCTTGCTGACCCAGTGTGGTTCTTTGCAAAGCCTACAGAAGTGTCATAAGATCCAGTAACCAGCATAAACTGCATATAAGAAAGCCACATCAATGGTTAGGATTCTCCCTCTAAAAAAAATACAAACTGATTGAGGCAGAGTTTTGACTGGAAGAGACTTCCTAAGAGACTGGAAGAAGGGTGTGTGGTTTTTGTTACTGTTCTGCATTTTCTAGCTGCATTTTAAAGCTTTTTTGGTTTTGTCTAAAAATGCACAACAGGCATTAGCATCAGAACAACAGTGGTCCCTCAGTTATGTTCCAAGAGCTACAAACTGCACATCTAGTGCTTGTAAAGTTGTTTCCAAGTTTTAGAAAGCTTCTTGTTCCCCAAAGCCATTTACAAAGGCCAGCTTCAAACAACAGCACTCAAATCTAGATACAAGACTTCTAATTCAAGTAGAATAATTTCAAAATTTTCACTTATTTGTGTTACAAGAAAGTCCCAATCATTAGAGTCTCATATTTTGCTACTTTGAAATAGCTACAAATCATCTTTAGATACACTTTTGAAATGGTGCTTTAGTCATTCACACCAGTTCCAGATCTCTCTTGGAATTATACTTAGCTAAAAGTTGAAAAAGCAAGATTCTAACAATTCAAAGCATCTTTTAATAGCTGTATCAGACAGATCTACCCATAATACATTCTTACTATCTTATCGTTTTCAAATTGAAAAGTTCTTCCTTTCTATCAGATAGACAAGTTACGGTATCATCACATACAGTCACTTTAAAAGATTTTTATACCTAATATTACATGCAACTTCAAGTTTTTAGTTTCATAAACAATATTCTTAGAGACTGGGTCAATGTGCTCTTAAGCACACCAGAAAAAGGTAAGCACTGCAATTTGATTTCCAAGTTGTATGGAAAATCAGCATATTTGCCCCATAAGCCACAAGTCACACACAGCCAAAGGGATTATTGACATGCTCAGTCAAATATGAGGGCCAGTATGCACAACACAGAAGAAAACCTAAACAGGAAGCTCTTGAAGGGAGCTAAGCATAAGTAAAAGCAGAATTATGAAAGCAGTAGAATAAGAGTGAGATCTAAGTTATTTGCTTTTCTCCCTTTTCCATTTTAGATCTGAGATTTTCCATTTTAAAACCTCAGTTTTAAGTTGCTTCCTTCAACATGTGACTCATCTATATTCATTCTAGCTCTCAACTACAATAATGACAACTACAGGAACAGTGTTTTACTGACACCAAGAATAAAACATTTGAAAACAGGTATCATCAGCTCTACCATCCATAATGGGTAAATTAAATGTTGCAGCTATTTGGAGTATTTAATTCATGACAATAATTTAAGCCAGTCCTCCCAAACTGGTAGTGTATCTGCTCCATTAATTGATACAACAGAGTGAAGTGTGTATTTCAGCTCTTGATGTTGATTTACCCTTAAAAACTTTGCTTTTTCTCTACTGAGGTGGTTTAAGAAAAGTCTTAAATCCATTCCAACAAACCCCTGTTTTATTCATGCATCTCCTCCCACATATTCTATAAAAAAAGTCCTGAACTAGCAAAATATGTCACTTCCAGTAATAGGACAAAATAGTTATTTAAACCCTACCCTCTCCTACATTTCAAGAATTCCTGCTTTCAACCAAACTGTTGCTGACTCATAAATCTGCATGCATTTTAAGGAGCTTTCTTACCAAAAATTACCCTCTCTGAAGTGAAATACTGCCAAAAAAGCCTGCATCCATCCTATACACATTTTATGGATTTTACTTTGGGCTAGTGCTGGTCTAATTCATAGGACTAAATGTGCAGCCCAGGAGAACACCATGTGAAGACCTGAAGTACACCTGGGAAGGATGGATGCTATTCCCAACATGACAATATTCAATTGACAAACCTCTAGGCTGCTTCTCACCTTCCATTGGTGTGAAGTCTTTGCAAACCAGAAGTAATTCAAATACCCTGTTACTTCCACCTCATCATATTACACTGCTCTTTTCTTTTGGAATCTTTTGGATTGAATTCATCAGATTAGAAAAACAGGAAAGAGAGCAGTAAGAAATAATATTAATCAACAGCCTTGACTGTGACTGGATGTTTAATGCATTTGTAGTTTTTTTTCCTTTCACTAATTTAAGGTAGAGAGGTCAAGAAGAGACAGAATAGCTGTATTTCAGGTGCAATCTCAGTCTGACCTTCAGTTGAAAGTACCTGATTACAAAAAGCATGTTTCAGCAGAGAAACCTATAGCACTATCACTGTTGAAAAAAACAGTTTTGATTTACAAATATTCAGCTGAACTCAGAAGCTAAGCTTTTATTATTTGGCCTGAAATGGATCTATTCAAAGCAATCAACTTTACTTACATCTTATGTGGTTTTTTTTCTTCATATATTGTTACCTGTGACTATTAACATATTTGAGGCACCTTCTGATTCAAGGCAACAAACTGCATTTAGCATTTTTCCCCTACCTTTAGCAAAATGACATTTTTTCAAAAATACCAGCAAAAGGAAGGATAAGAAGATATGTTTTATGTTTTCCATAAAATCCAGAGAGATTTTTTTGTTGTTGTTTGTTTCTATACGAAACGAATTAATGCTTTAACAAAGTCAATATTCTATAAGACTTCTTTCAGCACACTACATGTTATGACTCCAAAATTCTAGAACATAAAAGTGCAACTAGTTCATCACATCTCCTGGTAGGCCACCTGTGTCCAGTAGCCCAAGTTCACAAGTAGTGCTATTTTGTTATACAAAAAAAAAAAAAAAAAAAAAAAAAAAAAAATCTCTAGTATAAACAATAATAAAAACGCCTGTATTCAGTGACAGAAAACAGCTTTGAAGTCAGTTATTGCAGTGATTGGAATGAAAAGGGATTAATATTTTTAGTTCTATTTTGAACAAACATGGGACGAAAAGGGAGCACGTGAATGAGCATCAAAGAACTTGCATAGAATTTTACTGTTATTTACATTTTTAATATGTTGGTACATATAGAAATTTTACCCAGGAAAGCACTTTAGCCTTTCCCAAAGCCCCTCTGTAACCAAAGGTTTTATCTTGATTTCATCAAACACAGCAAGTTATGCAATACAGGAATAATTGCACCCTGTTGTCTGTCCCACATCCCTGCTGTGCATTAAATGTCCCACAAGGAACCAAGCAGAAGTAACCACCCATCAATGTGGTTCAGTCAGCAGTCTAACATCTTAGAAACATGAGGATGAATTTATGTCAGTCCACCCAACTAGCAACTGCTGGAACAACCTAAACAAAATGGTGCTGAAGAATATCAATCTCCTGTTCTTTATAGTGCTTTCCTGAAGCTTTGTTTCCCTGAACAGTAGTAGAAGCTTCTATGAATCCAAATATTTAGAAGCTGGCAAAGAGTTAATCTGAGATACATCACAATTGAAAATGTAGCAGAAGCCAACCAGCACAGAGAATTTAACCAAAATATAAAGTAAGCAATCTCATTTTGTTCATCAGAGTTATCTGATTAATTTGGCTAAGATTTGAGCCATTTCTCAGAGGACTAAAACAAATGGGGGGGTGTGCATGCAGAGAGAAATTTTATTCATGTTTCCTTAGTGTCCATTATGAGACTATTCTTGGATTGGGGATAGCTGACTGTGTCTGGCAAACACACAAAACCCACTTTGCTGGATACAACAGCATTGAGCAAAAGAAATCAAGGAAAAAGTAATTGTAAAGGAGCAACAAATAAAACTCAGCAATAAATGCAGAGTGAACTCTTGCACACTAGGTGAGATCCTGTTCAGAATGCAATAAAGTTTTTTATTCCCCAGATCAGAGCAGCCCTCTATCACTTATGAACTAGTAATCCACAAGTGCTGGTAAAAAGCATGCACCTCCATCTCCCTCTGCTGTTGAGTCCTCAGAAAACAACAAAGTTCAATACTGTCAGCACAAGGCAAATCAGGACACTCTAGCATAATGTTCATGACTTAGGAGAATAGATACAGACTTAAAAACAAAACTACATACTGAAAATATTAAATCAGAAGTAAAGCGTGGGTTTAGAATTTTCTATCACCGTTCCTCCTAAGCTTTCCACTGCCAGTGATACTTTAATGCAAAAGTAAAATAATTCAAAGATAATATACAGATTGCAACTAAGACAAATGCAATTCTTAAGATATTAAGTATGTCAATTTCTCTATTTAGCCTAATTTAATTCTATTTTAGGGATTCTTTTAATTCTGAAATGTGGACTGAATGAAGTAACCCACTGCAAAGTCTCAAATCAATTAATTTCTTACACCTCACCTCCTACCTCAGAGCAGTTTATCTGCTCTCCTCACAGTATTATGAGCCAATTTTTAAAAAATACTATGTCAGAATATGCAATATCTGAATTCTTAGAAGTCCTGAGATCATAGGTTCTTAAAATTCATGCTAACTCTGAGCTTTGGTTACAAGGACACAGAATTTACATGTTTATTAAAAAAAAACCGTAGCAACCAATTACTCTTACAGCAGATTTCAAGTGCATGACAATGCTTTTTTGCTTCCAACTAAGGTATAGAATGCTTCAAAGGAAGTGCATTCCTCATGCTCAAGGAAGTGAATACAATGTAGAATCTGTATAAAGATAGTTGTAATAAACACTGATGAGAAACAGATTTTAGACAGAGAATGATAATATGGAAGCATCTATTCCTCAAAACA
This sequence comes from Erithacus rubecula, assembly GCF_903797595.1. Lineage (NCBI taxonomy): Eukaryota > Metazoa > Chordata > Aves > Passeriformes > Muscicapidae > Erithacus > Erithacus rubecula. The sequence goes on from NC_136689.1 coordinate 105,735,163, forward strand.
ATTTGAGAGTACATACAGATCCTCCTTGTTGCTGGTGGCAGGATTAATTTCTTTAGTTTGAAAGTGATTGTGATACAGACAAAGAGTTCCAGTCAACAAGAAATGCAAATTTCTACCCATACCCGATTGAGTCATTTGTTTATTTTAGGATGCAGATGTGATTCATTTCTATTTTCTCTTCCCATTCATTTGTGAGAACCGGAAACTAATGAGATCAGAAGTTCACAGTATTTTGTCTCCTAACTTTAGATGTCTACAGTGTGATCTACTGTTCTACATATATATTAAGACAGAGAAAGCAATACCTGAGGGGGCAGATGTCACTAGACTAATACAGCCTCTTGTACTGCTCAGCATAGCTAGAGCCCATGTGTGCAAATTCCATTTCATAGCACTAAGAACTAAATGGAAAAAATTTACCTAGCAATGTACTCACACTTAAAGGCTCATGAACCAAAGCCAAATGTACAGCTTCAGAGTAATTCACTATTTGCATTATAGCATGGGATTTAGAGGAAGACATTTGTCCTATGTTGTTTTCTTGACGAAATTAATACATAGTACTCTTTGCTGCAACTTTAAGAGCTCACTAAAAGCTATATATTATGTTTGCAATATTGGTAAAAACAAAGAATGGCAACAAAACAAGAAAGCACAGCAATGTGCTGCTCAGAAGAATACTAAACAAGCACAAGACTTATTTCCTCTTATTTTGCAGTATTTCTTTGTCCACATAAACTGAATTTAGTACAGATGTTTTTACAGAACCTTATCTGTTACTTCCATAGTTATCAATTCATGTACCAGAAAACAGCCACCAATTTCTTACAGATGCTGTTTTCTTTCATCAGGCAAAAGAACTATAAACTTCACCATTTTACCATTAACTTTGCTATGAAATAATCATTACCTTTCATATCATTAACAAGTTTCTAGTTTTACCTGAAACACCAAAGAACAGTTTACTTCAACAACAGCTCATCAACATACTTACCTGCATACTGCTTTTCTCATGTTTCAACTGGGCCTAGCTAGTTCAATACAGAAGACTAAGCAAACCTGGAGTTAGTCAGCTTAGTAACGTGTATCTGATGTTAAGATTCTACAAAAGATTCCACAAACAATTGTAAAGGAAAACTTCACAGTAGATTACCTGCTTCTGAGGAAATGAAAAGGCCTCCTTCCCAACTGTGTTAAGGGCAACATGATGCTGGCCCTCCAAGATAAGCTGCTTGCTGTCTTCCACAACATATGCCTACAGAACATAATACAAAGACATCTGCAGACCAGGAAGTACAGTAAGATTGATAACACAGAGTTACTGACTGCTCCCTAACTCAGGTGGAAGATGCTGTACTGATCAAAACTTAAGAGGCCAGCATGACATATTTATGCCAATTTCCACTGCTCCAAATGAGACTTTTTTCTTCAAAGTACACTGGGTCACTCCTAGAGTTCTCTAAGAACAACCATTAATAAATACCATAGTTTAAAATTTCATTATTTTCTCTTTTTAAAGAGAGCTTATAAGAACTGAGTGCATCCAGAGTAATGTAAAACCATTTAAGGACACTTATTACAGTGATAGATACTAAGACTATCTTTGCTTCTATAGTTGGTTTGATTGTTTTCAGAAAAAAAATTCATCCACAAATTTCATAGGTATATATCTGAAAGTTCAGGGTTACATTAATTATTTTCTAACTGTAACATTTCATGTCCAAATTACCACAAAGGCCACAACCATACATACCTTCCACAGTACCACAATGTTCAAATCAACTTCACTGCACTTTTGTATCAATCTGACTGTTTCATCAAATGATTGTTTCACTGCCCTTTGAGATGCATGAGCATGAGATTGCACATGAGTTCTTTTAAATTCAGAGGATAAGCTTTGGAAAAAAAAGTCTGCACAAGGACTGGCTGAACTTATTATCTACAAGAGAAAAAAAAAGAGAAAGTGTTCAGAACAGGATGTGAGCTGACAAGTTGCTCTAACAGAGCTCATCGTGGTAGAATTTCAGTTCCATTATCCTGGCTGGCTTCCCTTTGCAAAACTACAGGATGCCAAACACCTTGGTTTCCATGCTTCACCTGTTAGACATAAGCCCTATCTAAAGGGCTACTAAAGGTAATATAGAGAAAACAGAGCTGTAACTTGCTTGTTTAGAACTACAAATACCAAACTTGGAAATAGGAGCTTTGATTATTATCACAAAGCAGCCTACTATGATAGATCAAGTCTAATAGAGAGAGCTGAAGCATCCAACTAAGTCATACAAAAGTCATTTTTGCTTAATAATATTTTCCACAGCTTAGCTGGAATTATTTATCTAAGTTAGGAACATCACTTTGTTAGCAATAGTAGAGATAATAAATTGCACAGCCCATCCCCATAGATACATGGCACAAACAGAAGCACTGTGCTGTCATGTGTACCAAGCTCTTCCAACACCAAAAGCCTGGTAAGGAAGCTGAAGAGCAACAGCAATGATACTGTGTCCAGCTGGAGACAACAGGATAAGCAAGCAATTTTAGCTTTGCAACCCCGCCCTTTAAAAAAAAGCTAGTTTTTCCAAAATATGCTGTTGCAGAGCTGCTAATAATTGCACTAGCAGAATGCTGATACCCAGGGAGAAAATTCACTTTTGTAGCAACTGCACAGAAGGGAGGACACCCTCCCTATCTCCCCACTGTAATAAAATGTTCTCCAGGAAAGCTGAAGTGCTGTAGCTTAGATTTCTAGTCCTAACTTCAATTTATAAGGCTATGAAATGAAATGGCAGTAAATAGGTTTTCTTTGGCTTTAAAAGCTGAATACATACAGGAAAAAATGCATGCTCAGCATAAAATAAGCAATCTAATACTCAACTGAACTAAATCCACTATGCAGATTTCTGACTTAATGCAAATGGGCCTACTTTCCTCAGGTCTTGGAAAAGCATTTGTAGTACCAAGATCACTTATTAAAAGGATTATTCAATATCTGTATGTTTAAAAAAATTAGAAGAGCATGGTAGTCTAGAATCCTAAACTTCTAATAAAATCAGACTCCTTGAACCCACTGCAACCTTCTGCAGTAGTTTTGAAATTCTGTGACTGACATCCATTACTTTTCCACTTTTTCAAATAAGTTGTAATTAAAATTTTTAATCTGCCTTAGTAAAGGTATAATTAAGAATAAGAATCTGATATCTGCAGGCCTCTACTAGAAAACTGGAGGGCTGGGATATATTTAAAGTAACTACTCCAAAGCCAAAGAGCTGAAAAGGAAGGAAAAGCATTAGCAAAGAAAGCCAGCACTGCAATGTGATTCCAAAGTAGCTCAACTGTGGAGCTGGGATCCTAACATTCCTGACTATATGCTAGCCTAGGTTACCTTATCATCTCTTTGTCCCTTTACATGACAGGGACACCTTACACATGACAAAATACACAGTCATACCCATCCACCTACCTGCTCATTTCCAAAGACAATATCTGCAAAAGTGTAATTTTCTAAGGGATAAAAAGAGAAAGCACTGTTTTAGCATCATCAGAAGTCACAACTTCAGCATACAGTATCCAAAAAGAGTATTTTTTTAAAAAAGTTACCATATCCAGGAAAGAACCTACCTTCTGAGTTTTTGCATCTCACTGCTTTAAAACACAACTTGGCTCTCTCTCTGCTAGCCAGTTTAGTATCTGAAAGAAAAAAGTAGCAAGGTTTTTTTCTTCATCCTCAGCATAATCAGATTCCCTTAGACAAAAGTCACAAGTCTTGAATATTCACAAACAGGAAACACACACACTGATGACACTCAACAAGCACAGCTAATCAGGCATAGCAATGGCACACAATAAACCACACTTCTTGTGAGGAAAATTATCAGCCACCCAGATATGGATTTCTCTGCATCACAGAGCTAATTTACCTGTAAATTAAGCTTGTTTTTAAAATTAAATCTGAGTAAGTTATCTCCAAACATACATTTCTTGAAATATAACAAAAGAAGGGCTTTAGTATGTTGAAATGGACAAAGTTTTCGGAAACTAATTATTCTGAAATCCAAATTCAGCTCTTTGTAAGATTTTAACTGTTTTTATCAGCCAGAAGCTAGACTTGCTATTATTTTGGTGAAAAAGACACATACCTTTGTCTCCAGAGATGTTAACAGATTTTTGAAGCTTCCAGTGCTTGCTATTGCTTGAAACTTGCACTATATGAAATTCCTTAACACCCGTCTCACTCTAAGGAACAGACAAAAGTTATGTCAAAGAAAACCAATCACAACTGTGATGTGCTACATTGCACAGTTAAGTGCTCACTGCAAGGTGCCACTGTTAGAATATTAATTCAACTCATTATTCACACCACTCATAACACACAGTACTTAAAACTCAAGATGTAAGACCGACTGTAAAGCAACAGTCCCAGATCACAGCAACTTACAATTCCAGTAAACAAAGCCACACAAAGAGGAAATAAGGATCCCCCAGAAAAAGACACACAAGCTAGTATTTTAGATTAAGAAAAACTTTAAGAAAAACTAGGCTTTTTAACTCCAATGCAGAACACTGTCCACAAGGTTACTTAAGTTTCTATGATTACTTTAGGAGCATTGCTACACCATAAATCCTAGAAACTTAAAATCTGTTTTGGATTTATATATATACACACACAATAAAATACAGCTTTTGGAGTTGGTTTCGTTTCTGGCAAAGAGTGAGGCAGTAGTGGAAAAATAAGCCTCACGTTGTTAACCTGGTACATCCTTCATAAAAACATTCCTCCCTCCTTAAAGGAGTGGACAATATTCATTAAATGAAGAAAAAAAACCAGAGTGTACACACCTTTAAAAGAAAACGACAAATCAGCTCAGTGGTTCCATTACCAACTAAGTGTCTATGAATTCTACAAACAGACAATTCAGTTACCTTGCTTTGTGATAGAAAAAATGGGAGCAGCTTTACCAAAAAAATGAGTAAATTTAAATCAGCATGGTTTGAAAATCTTAGTATTTTCATCTTCTTTAGTAAGTCAACAGATCACAAGATATATCTGTATCTGGATTATATTAGCAAAAATGTCTTATAAGTTTGGTGATATATGTAAACACAAACTTCCCTCAAATCGGAGCTAAAATTTTGACTGACATTACCACTAATTTTACCGGTGTTTTCACTGAAAGATTTCAGGAGATGCAGACAGTTCTGAATGAGACAACAATGAAAGCTGCAATCAAGAACATTCATCAATTTGAAATAAATTTTCCTTAAAACACTGTGAACTATAGTCTTGCAATATGATTACCATAGGAGACTTCCAGAGAGTTAGGATATAACTTCACATTAATATTCTTTTCAACAGTATTTGAATGATCAAATATGCAAGGTTTGTTTTGTTTTGTTTTTTTTTTGCAAAATTACTGTAGAAAATCTTGAGTCTTGGTTCATATTTGCTGAGCTTCAGGACAGTATTATTATGAATACAAATAAGAACTTACAGTATTGATATTTTCTACATCCACAAAGAGCAACATGTTGTCCCCTCTGCCTTCTTCATCCCCAAGTGCATTACTTCTGCAGACAGTAGCCCGAACGTGCAGAGACCGGCTGGTACAAATAACTGCAGTGTGCCTTAATACTCTATGACTAGGAAAGGGAGGAGAGGGGGTGGGAAAAACAAACAAACAAACAAACAAAACAAAACAAAAAAACATTTTGAACAACCAGGACTGCCCAGAACATGACATCAAGAAATTTAGTTTTTAACTTTGTCAGCATTAAGGCTAGGTGCTCTTTAAATGTTTCAGAGTGGCAGAGTGAAAGCAAACTGACATGTCTTGGCACACGGATATCATTAAACTATTTAATGCTACCAACTGCTGTGGAAAAGAACTTCTGAGTAAATAAGCCAGAGAAAAACCACTATTCAAGTCACATCTCTTGCCATAAATATTACTAAAAAGCACTTAGAATACTACTGCATTCAATAAATTCTCCTGAAAAGAGAATTTAAAAGCCAAGAGGACCAAACCGCTGCTACCCTGCCTTTTTCCAGACATTCTCAACCTCCAGGACTGCAGACCCTTTATGAAAGTTATCCTCCTGCCTTTCTAAAGATGAGTAACAATTCCTTTCTTAGACACCATCAAAATACATGAGCTTTTCCTAGTAGAAGCTTTCAGCTACCATAACTTCCACTTGGAAACATTTTAGAAGCATGTAAACGTTGGATAAGTACTACCTATTAAATAAGTTGAAACAACATGTGACTTAGTTTTGGGAGAGAAAAATCAGTGGCTTCCTAAATTCTGCTTCACCATGTCACAATTACAGAAGAAACTTCAGAGTTTTGCAGTTAATATTCAGATACACAGGTACCTGTACAGCTTTCAAGTGGCATAAATTATATCATTTTTTGAACACTTAAAAGGTATGCTCAGCCTACTAAGAGCACTGTTAAACCAGAGCAGTTAGTTGCCTTCAGTCCCCCTCAAAACTTCAGTACATTAAGGAACAAGTACATTACTCCAACAATCCTCCTCCATCTCTCAAACACCGCTATTTCTGAATACTATGAGTTGCAAGGGGACAAATTCCCTATTCCTACAGACTAGCTTAGAGCCAAATGAAATGCTAACTTTGGTATTTCAGAAGCTACAGAAAAATCTAAACCACGGATGCATTTGCATGACTTCAGTTTTGAGAATATGCTGCTGATCCACTCTCTCAACCATCTCAAATTACTCTGCTTTAGTTTACACTGCAAACTAGTCTCACAGCACATGAACTTTGTTTCTCTCTCAGAACTAGAGAGACAAGCTTCTGCCACAAGAAGACATTCAGTTCATCCTACCAGAGCCTATCTGAAGTAACTCTAGTACAGACACCAAGTGTGAAGATTTAGGCTGGCATAGTTAATTTTCTTCACAGTATCTGGTAGTGGCTTAGTGCTAGAAAATTGCTGTGATTCAGGAATGCTGTGCTATTGCTGAGGAAGGCTTGCACAGGATCAAGGCCTTTTCTGCCTCTCACCCCACCCCACCAGCAAGCAGGCTGGGGTTGCACAAAAGGGTGGGAGGGGACATACTGGTATGGCTGACCTGCAACTGACCAACAGGATATTCCACACCATATGGTGTCATGCTCAGCAATAAAACTAGGGAGAAGGAGAAAGCAGGGTCTGACATGTCTTCCCAAGTAATCACTCCACATGATGGAGCCCTCCTTTTCTGAAAGTCTGCCTGCCCACAGGAAGTGGTGAATGAATTTCTTGGGGTTGTTTTAGCTTGTGGTGCCAAACTTGACAGTGGACTCTCTCAAGATGGTCCAGAAAGAAATTATGCAGCAGCATGCAAGTCAAACTTGATTTCTGACCCCTCCAAGGAGAACATCTTTCACACAATACAATTACTAGCCAAATTCTAACAAATAACAAAATCATTCATTTCAAGGTAGACAAGATTTTGTTTTATAAAATGCAAAAACAAATTAGGTTATGATTTTTCACCTTATGCCTAAGAAAGATGTGATTCCAGAGGGACTAAATAAGAACAAAGCTTGTTTTAAGAGAATTCCATTAACATTCCTATTAAATTATTTTAATAATTTAGTATTTATTGCTCAAATAAAAGCACTGTAGGCTATACAATTTCCTATGGAAATTATATCATCTAGTAGAAAAAATATAGCTTAGAATAGCAGATAACAGGCCATTTTTACATCATCTCAGCAACTGAGAGAAATTCAGTAATATTTGCTTTTACCATTACAATCACAGAATCTAATGCGTCTAATAAGTACGACAGAAAAGGTAGATTAGAAAAACTTACCACATTTTTGAGTGCTTTTTAATACTTTCATAGTAAAACAAGAAGTTAATTTCATGAACACCTTCTTCATCTGGTCCCCGTAACCACATTGGCAGCTGCACTGAAGCCCCAGGAAGAAGAACAGCATCAGGAAGTGGAACCTGTATTACTTCAGGTGAACCTCCTGTGCCAACCCCAAAGTCTGCAGAAGAAGCTGAAGACAGCAGTGCTGCTCGCACAGAGGTAGGATCTGTCACAACAGTCTTGTAAGCACTACAGTTCTCAGAGGCTGAAGGACTTAGTGGCGTCAGAGCAGCAGTATTTCCACCAAAAGTGAAAAATTCTGGATGCTTGGACACGACCTTCAGTGCAGTAAGAGGACACTTGCTTACGTTCACAAACTCTACATATGCTTTTCTGATTTCTCCACAGAGAAGTCCTGTAGGAAAATTTATAAAGAACACCTGTATGGGAGAGAAAAAGAAAAAATAAAAACCTAAACACTGAGCCAAGCCATGAAAACACTCACTAACACAAAATACATTGCTGCCTAGAGCTTCCTGAGGGGAAGTGAAGAGGGAGGTGCAGATCTCTTCACCCTGAAATCCAGTGACCTGACATGTGGGAATAGCTGTACCAGGGGAGGTTTAGAATGGACATTAAGATGCATTTCTGTATGGAGAGGGTGGTCAAACAGTGGAACAGGCTTCCTAGAGAGGGGGTCAATGCCCCAAGCCTGTCACTACTCAAGAGGCATTTGGACAAAGCCAGTAACACACTAACTTGGTCAGGCAGCTGGACTGCGTGATCACTGTAGCTCTAACTCATCTATCCCACTATAGGGACTTGTTCATTAACCAGTTAGCCAGACCACCTTAATAACCCTAGAAGAGAAAAGCACTGTGTTTTAATTAACCAGCTGGAATAACTGTTCTAGATGAATAGCAAGCCAACAGAAAAAAGCTTCTTTGCTTGCTCCCTACTTATCCTAGAATCTGGCTACCAAAGTTGTTGCCAACTAAAATTTTAAGTGAATATAGCAATTTCAGAAGGATACTAATTTTGAGGCCTCAAGTTTAAATTGGAAAAATCCACACAAGTTTGTCATTGATAGATCACAAATTACCATTAACATAAACAAATTAACAAAATTACCATTCGCATTAACAAATTAAAGCTGCCATTATTAGAATTACATATATAAACTGCTCTTTGCTCAAAGCTGCCAATAGGAAGTAGTCACATACCTCCAACAAAGGCATTTCTTCTGTAATAATGGGATCTAAACGTCGATCAGGTCCATATTTAATTGATGTTTTTTCCTCTTTTGTGTTATTAAGTCGAGGTCCTTGGATTTCTAAATCTTGTCGTCCTCTTACAGATAACCCATTGGAAACAAACTTGCCTGAAAAAAAATTTAAAACTTTTCTTTAGCTGGATTTTTTTAATTATTTCCTGACTTTATCTCTAAGAAATGACCCAAAGCTCCCAATTCAATCTCAAAAGTAATTTTAATTTTTGTTACTGGGCCGATGCTGTGGTCATGGATTAAGCAGCATCACCAACAAAGAACTATTCAAAGCTTACAGTCACCTAACACATAGCTAGTTCAAGTTCCAACAGCCAGTTATCCATTGTTGTGGACTTACTCCGCCCTTCAACAGTTTGACTACAACTGGAAAGGAAGTAGTGCATAAAGTTGATGCATTTATTTACTTTCCCAATTGCTGCCAGGCTGGAAAGTCACTTAGAGGATTATTTCCTTTAAAAACAGCCACCGCTCTCCAAATGTTTTTTATTCAAAAGGTTTCCAGCCTCCAAACAAGCTTCTACTTCTTTCAGACACTTTCACACATTTTAATCTCCATTTCATCTAACAACTAAATTCTCCATATGAGAGAATTCCAGATAAATTATTCAATAAAACCGAGCAAGTAGCATGCAATTAATTGTCCATTTATAGATTAATGTAAAGGAAAGAACTCAAGATACTAAAAAAATCTGTATCAGCCAAATTTAAATTTCTGAATCTATAAAAAGAACTTCAGTGCAACATTCAGACAAAAGTTGAAAGTTAACAAAGCAAAAAGATGCCAAAGAAAAAATGAATCGCAAGAAAGTCAATGAAAGTTGGTATAGATTCAACATGACATAGATGGAATATTTACATTTTGGTTTTTTACTGGTTTCAAAATTTTAACAGATTTAAAAGCAGCAATAAAGTATGGATGTGGCATCCTTTATCAGGTGATTCCTACAAGAGCCAAGTTGCTCTTTTCCCATTTCAGCTGTTTCTCATATTTCTACATCCCTACCTAATGGAAGGCCTTGTATCATGGTAGTCAAAAACAAAATCTACTGTGCAGAAGCTATGTCTCCTCCTTCCAGAAACACACGATTTTAGGTAATAATACACTTACCTGTCTGTAATCCAATAGAAGGATCTATCCCATCTAATGACACAGCACCTTGAACACTGCCAAGATTATAAACGACTCCCAGAATATGTAGCTCCCCTGTTTGATGGGGAAAGAGCTTTAGTCTTGCCTGTGGAGATACGTTAAATTTTTGTTGTTGTTGCTACTAGAAAGAAGTATTATTACAGTTAAATGTCCAATTGCTAAACACATTCACAGCTACATTTACTTTATAGCTGTGTCAGTTATAACTGCAACAGTAAATACAGATCATTTATTAGATTGAAAATTTCATATACACAGAATTTACCAAACCAGTTCACAGCTGAGAAATGCTCATTACATTAGGAAAAATTCCTTAATGTTAACTTTTACTGTGATTAAGAGGGCCAGAATCACAGAATGATTGAAGCTGGAATGGACTTCTGAAGGTCATTATGCCCAACTTGCCTGCTCAAGCAAGGCCATCTAGAGCCAGCTGCCCAGGACAACATCCAAAGGACTCTTAAGATCTCCAAACATGGATAGCCCACACTCTCTCAGGGCAGCCTGTGCCAAATGCTCAAGCACTATCACATTTACAAAATAACTAAGTGTTATAAATGAAGTTATAAATGTTTCCTGATGCTCAGGAGGAGCCTCTCATGCCCAGTGTTTCTGGCCCTGTCACATTACACAAAGTGATAAGATATTTGAGGTACTGGAATTTCTGATTCAGTCATGTGCTCTGTCAGTTTAACATTAAGTTCAGATCATAAGTCTAAAACGCACACTAAAGTTCAACACTGAGAATATTATTTTTAAAACAAAGTATAGTACTTACCACTTTTGTCTCCTCACTATTAATTAAAAATTCTGCTATTGCTTCAGTTCCTACCATATCTTCATCACACGTACCCTGAAAAGAAAAAACAGCTCTTTAGATACTATTACTCCTAGGCAGAGAAAGTGCCATAAATAATATTTCTAAAACCCTGCCTAAAGTGTTTAAGGGAAAAAAATCATACAAATTTCCAAACAGTTTGGAAAAGCAAGTGCTGCAAGCACAGCTTCTTGACATTTAGGAATTTAAAAAGCAACTTGAGAGCTCAGTAAATATTTATTTAAGAGAAATTTAAGATTTAGCACTATAAACTGGAACCATTCCCAGTCTGTTTCAATGATATTCACAGAAGTATTTATTACACTATTAAAGCAGCAGTTCAGATCAAAAGGGAAAGTGCAGGGTAAGTCTTGAGACTTCAATTATGTGGAACCAGGTTTCTCTGGTAAATACTTACAGTACCTTTAGAGATCACTGTGTTCCCAGTATTTTGGCCAGGAAAACAAATTATTTAGGAATTTACTGCACTATTCAGTATTATTATATTAAAACCTTTAAAACCTAGATGTGACAACAGTCCATCAGAGATTTTGGCAGCATTAGTTGAAGTATTAAGTCAGACAGTAGCACAACAGCTCATCTAAAATATTCAAAACATTAATTTTGAATAAATTTCCAATTCTCTTCTCATCAAGATACTAAGATGTTCCTATGTTATACTAGCAGTTTTTCAGAACACATATTTCACTATATACAGCAGCTCAAATAAGAAAAGGATATTTGATAATTTGCAGTCAAGGCTAGTGTGACTTAAAATAGATGGCAGTGCATATACAATGCAATCTTGGAAGTATGTTATTTTGCATTCAGCTTTGCAATACACTTTTTTGCTTACTTGGCTGCTTTGTGCCCTACAGATCTAGGAAAATCTATATAATATAAAAATTATTTCAGTAGCTACTATTTTTCTTGACTTTTTTCTTAGTTTACACTTAAATCTTCATGTTTATGAACACAAAAACGTTATGAACATTAATGTTATGAATGGTTTCATACTACAGAATTTTGACTACTCGATACATACTCCATACCTGCAGCTTTGAGTTGGGAAAGGATGAAGCTTTCCTCACCTGCTCTTTTGCTTCTCCATCATGCTTTGCACTGAAGTCTTTGGGCTGAAACTTCCACAGCAATGAAAGGTCAGTCAAAAGAAGTGGAACTTTCAGAGGGTTTCGGAAGGACACTTCTACAGTTATTGGTTCTATCAAAAAAGTGCAAGAAAATAATAACAATGGGCTTTCCCCACCACAATCTGAAGGCTCACCTATCTTAAGAGCATTCACATACAAACAACTTGCACAAGAACATTGGATCAAATCTCAAAATAAGACAGGAAATATTAATACAAATTTATCTAATTCAGTTTATAATTTCTGAAGTGTAAAAAGCTTAACTTTACCTTCTATCACAGCAAGTGGAAATTTGGAGTTATCTGAGTAGCGATTTAAACAGAACTGCGTTGGTTGAAAGTTTGAAGGTATTGTTCCTTTATTTATCACAGACACAATCTGCTCCTCGAGCTCCTTCCACTGTTGTGATGATTCTGAGTCATACTCCTGATCCAGGCTTACATGTGTAGCTGCCTGCTTTTCACCTGGGAGGAGAAAGGAAGTCTTAGAAGGTGAAAACAGCAACATGCAACAGCTTCATCAGAGGGCTCCACTGGCAGTTTGGTAACTATTCTTAAAATACTTTAACTTCTAGGACACTACTGTTCTTATGCTACAATTCACTTAAAAAGTGAATTGCAAGACATTTTGAAAAACACACATGGAAGACAACACTGAGAATAATTTGGGCATAGTTCAATTTGGATACCATGGCAAACCAAGATTTTAGCATGCTACATGGTATACTATGGCTACAGATCATTTTTACATTATAATAGACTACAAGCCCATAGTACAGCCCTGGTTTCTATAAGAAATTCCACTTAGTTTTCTTTACATTCAGGAACAAGAGTACTTTAAATATTTCATCCTAGAGGAAGTTAACTGTAAAGCTAACTTGTACCATTGCCACTAGTGTCCAGTATTTGCTACAATAATAATCCCTTCCATTAAGTTCATTATAGACTTGAAAAACAGTGATAATCAGCACAACCACATACACAGATTTCACATTCACACAGGGAATCTGGAAACATCCAGCAAGTAGATATTATGCTCAAGCTTTTCTTTTGAAATATTTTAAAGTTACCCAATCACTTTAGTTTTACATAATGATAGACTTCTTTTAAACAGCACCAACTCTTGCATGTGTTTTGGTTCCTTAAAAAAGGGATTTGAAACTGTTTACTTAAAATTTTCTAACCTTCTGCTGGTCGTCGATCATGGCCAAAGAAAACACGAGTTGCTGAGCTATTAATATATGGTAAAGGAAGCTGTGGTAAGGGACCATCAGGTGACAGCTGGGTTGCATTCTGGTGCAAAGGAGCAAGAAAACAGAGTGTCATGTACATTACCAATGGTTGAATGATAAAGAAGTCAAGTTAAAAACACTCAATGTTTGAACAGGGAGTATTTTTAAGATGCAATAAATAATTTCAGTTAACTGCTTGACATAGGTGTTTTTTTTTTTAAAGGAGTTTAAAGTTTGTGAAATCTTTAGGGGAGAGGGAGAATAATTATTTTAACCTTGAAATACGTGGCTATATTGCCATTACAAGCTTTATTTGATGCAAAGCTAGACTGTTTAACTCAGAATATGATAAACGACATTCACTATCACACCACCATTAAACAAAACCCTCATGAAGCTGAGCTGTGGACTCAAACACCAGCCTTTGAGTAAGGTCTGCCATAACTTAAACACCACAGAAATTCTGTTCATAAACTTTAGAACAGTATCTACATGGCTGCATAATGTATGGCAGTATCATCTCTAAACACTCTTACAATCCAGAATCACACACGAACTTAAACACAACACAGTGAGTCACTTGATCCATCAAATTTTACCCTTATTAAAGAATGAAATTCACTAGATGGATGATGACAAAGCTACCTAGCCTTTATTAAACACGCATTATCAAAAGTCCCCAAAATCATTATAAATTGATGATAAACAGAACAGATCTATTTCTTTTAAAAATTTATCACAACCACAATTCAGGCATGATCCTCAAAAAGAAGACTTTACTGTAATAAAAACACATACATTACTTAATAATAACCCATACTTATACCCATTTAAGAAAGTACTACACACAAGAGATGCAGCATATGTGGATTTTTTGAAGTCTGAAGTAAAATATTGAACACATCAACTAGATTAAAAACAAAAAACAAAACCAAAAAAAACCACCAAACCCAACCCCGGAACAAAGCAAATAGAATAGAAAATCATTTAATGACTTAATAGAAAATTGATGGTAATAAAATTACTTATTACTCAAGAACTCAAGAAACAGAGACAAGGAAGTCATTTACCTTATAGACATAAAGATATTCTCTTAAAAAAGCTCCTTGCTGAGCTGGAGGTTGTTTACTGTCATTGATCAAAATATGCCTGAAGGCAGACACAGCATTGTCCAGCTGGCGAAGCGTAAAGGACTGACGACCAATGGTGAAGTTAATGTGGTCTTCTGCAAGAGACCAGCCTTTCCCTTTGTAAACCTGCATGGCTTGACAGTAGCAACGTAAGGCATGTTTCTTCTGCAAGAAAAAAGGCAATCTCTCAAATAATCCCATTATTCACTGGCTTTAATTATAGCATTACAAAGACTGAATACTAAATCAGAAAAGTAGTTTTTCCCACATCCCCGCCACTATGTGAAGTGCAACGTTTCAGAACTGTGCCTCATAGAATCTGGTCAATACTAATTTAAGCACAGAAATGTACAGTACAAAGCCTGGCCTCCAGATTAAGTTCACTAGTGTTTAAAGACTATAGTAACAGGCAGTAAGCTAAAAAAGCAAATAACAAGAAAAGACTACTTTTAGAAAGGTGTTTGAAGTTCCTTTAGGACTGACTGCTAAAGTATACAGAGCTCTACTGCCAAGCCTCAGGACATAAACAGGATTTAACACATTTCATTCCACCCAAACTGAACTTTCAGTGCCATAGTTTCAGCCAACATGTTATTCAGTATACACACCTGGGAAAAAAAAATCCATGCCAAGAAAACCAACAAAACACAGCCCTACAGTACACACAAGAGAAGTTACCAATCATCATAACAGCCACTGGGAGACAGATGGCCTGATCCCAGTCAGATCCATAGTTCCTTTCCTGTACATATATCAGGACCCAGGCATTCAATCCCAAGTCTAGATATTGAACAGCTCTATAGACATTCACTGTACAGCTAAGTTTCAGCTTCTAAAAAATGGCAACAGTATTCCCTTCCTTACAGCAGTAATGGGGAAAAAAATCTAATATATGTTCACATAGGTAAGGTGATGACAGCAGAGTACAAGCAATAAATCCATAATGTCAACACCTACCACCAACTTTAAAATATGGTATTATGGTCTGCAGCTAAACAGCCTGGCTGATTTCTCTTCAGCAGCATTTTCTATTTTCATACCTCTAAGGATGTGAAAAAAAAACATAGCTACATTTCCTGTAACACCAAAAAACATATTTCTTGAAAAATAGAATCCCTACAAATATTAGACACAAACAACAAAGAGCTGTTACACAAAGTCAAAACTACACACAATTACATTCACTTTCCCACACAAAAGAACAAGATACAAAAGAATGAATATACAAAGAACTGATCAACAGCTTCCTGCCATTATTATTCTGTCATAACAACAGACAGGAAAACTACACCACAAAGAAAACCAAGGAGGGGGAGTTCTTCTACTATTCCTCACATCATAGAAGCCAATAATGCAAAAAAACTTTTTTAGTCCTTACCAGGACAGTGAGGCTGAGACTGAGTAGGGCAGGAGAGAACCCCCAGCCAAGACCACAGGGCTTTGTTCCAAACAGAATTTTGACACCTTGGTTCTCCTGTATTATTGTCTTGCAATAACAACCTCAGCAGGAATCAAGCACAAGTTATCTTTACAGAATGTATCCTCACTACTAATGCAGAAACAAAGCACAAAAGTTCTAACCAAAATCGTTTATCTACCACAGAGCTGCCTGCAAAGGAATATGAATAGGAGTAAAAACAATCTGATCTGTATTGGTTTAACTGCCACTGAAGTCTAACAGCCACAGAGATTCTTTGGCTTGTTGTGCAGTAACTGTCCACACAGCTGCACCTCCAATAAAGAACATGTATTTAAGGCACCAGGAAAAACAAATACCTAAATTATGCTACTATTCTAATAAACTGAGTTTAACAAATAATTATCTCCTGAAGTTCACTTATCTCAAGAGTAAAAACATTCCTTTGCTCAAAAAAGCCTTGAAAATTACTGTGTGTAAAAGGAGACGCAGAAATAAACACACACATGACTTAAGTTTCAAGTCAGTGATCTTCAGCACTACTTCAAAAACAGAAGTAAAAGGCTAGCACGATCAATCCAGAAGTCATTTTCAAAAGATTACAGAACAGAATACTGCAGACTAACACAGAAGTGCCAGAAGCCAAGCATCTTTTACCAGACTAATGATACACTTAATGTATTTTCCCAAGTATCTAATATTGGGCATATTTTCCATGTGGAAAGATAATACTTACCTGGCCTGCTTTACTAAATCTGTGGCCAGCCAGTATCATATGAAATGCAAACTTTCTAACCATGGGACTTTTCATGTTTATAAAACAATGGGCTGCCTGCTCCAACAGCAGTGCACTGCGAAGATCTGAATCCTGTTTAAAAAGAAAAAAGAAGAATTAGCCCGAGTTGAATAAAACCACAAAGGTAACAGTGGCCTTGTTTTAATGCTAAAAGGGACAGTCAGTTGTAAGAGTTCTGTGAAGTTGAACATTCTTCTAAATGCAAACATTACATACATATGTGAGCACATAAAAATAAGACTAAAATTATTTTTCAATAGTGTTCAACACCATCATGTTCTTATTTCTTCTGGGGAAGAATACATGAACCTATTTCAGCATGAGTAACAGAAATATTTTCTGCTTTTTCAGTTACTCAGGCTGCAGTTTCAAACACCATAACCTCTGAAGCACTCTCCTACCTTTTCCCCTCCCTCCCCTGCAAATATCAAGGCTGGAACCAAAAAACAAGACCTCTACCAGGATGACTGAAAAATACCGGGAGCAATGAAACTTGGTGAATTTTTAATCACACGAACCTTTTAGCCTATTGATTTCTTAATGTACAATTTCTTACTATTATACCCTTTTCCCGCCATGACACAGGTATATTACTTTAACCAATCAGAACAGAATTTACTTCATTTTACCACAGCTGAACTCCATGCTATCAGTCATGTTGAAGAATATATCTTGACTACAAATATACTCTGAGACATCAACATAGTATCCTGTGAAGATTTTCCTTGCCACTACTAAAATGCTCCACAGGCATATGTGCAATTTAAAACTGTAAAATGACCATGCAGATCTAATAGTATTTAAATTACCTGCTTAAATATCTTAGGCTGCTCTTGTGAATATTGGTAGTAGGCTTAAGTTGAAAGGACAAGAATGAAGCTGCAGAGACACTAAAACAGATCTAAACTACAGAACTAAACAGATCTACTCCATGCTTAATCTGTCCCCGGAAAATCTCAGAAGCATCACATTTGGTGCAACTGGCCATGAAGTCAGAGCTACCAGTCAGACTTCCCTCCAAACTTTAAAGATGCTACACTATTACTGGAATTACATTATTCTTCACTCCTTTTCAAGCAAAAAAGTTCTTGGGTAAGAAGCAGATTCCAAGCTTAATTTCTGGCAATTAATATCACAGAAGTGTAGGATTTCACTTACACAGTAAGGTTCTAATGATACATAACAGCTGAATTACAGTAATGCCTTAGTTGCTTAAACTATAGAGAACTTGTAATTATATATGGGATAGCATCCATTATGGCTCTGGCAAGCTGTGCTTACTCCTTTAACATGTGAGTTTGTAAGCTACACCATCCGAGAACTAAGCAGATGTCAAAGAAAATTAGTTACAAAGCCAAAGGTAACATATTTAGCATGGTTAAGGAAGTCAAGCAAGTCATTTGACTAGAAAAAGAATAACTGTACTAGTTTCTTCACTTACAGCGCAAACAGTTTTCTTCACTTCATGCTCTATACCTGTTCATTTGCTACCTTTGGCTAGAAAATACTGTAGGACAAGAATCAGAAGGTAACCTAGAAGTGTTTGAGCAAGAAAAAAAAATAGTGAGAGAGCAGAAACAGAAAAAACTACTAAGTTTTACCTCACTGGTTAAACGAATCAGAAGAGCAGCTGCCTCTGAATATTTGCTTTGACTTTTTAAGATTTCAGCACTAAGCAGTACACAGCGTTCAGCCAGAACCATGTTCCTAAAGTAAAAACATACATGTATTAATAAATGCTTATCAAAATAAACCTCATTAAACTTTATCTCAAATCTTACTGATTTTCTTACTATACACAGCATCAGACCGAGGTTCTGTTGCTTATTCTTCAAGCAAGATATGTGAAAGCTCACTCCCCATGAAACAACCACATACAGACTGACATATTAAATGTCCAATCCTACCATATCAGGAGCTTTATAAAAGTCAAAGCTGGAGAGAACTTTTGAGAACAGTATTGTATTTGCAAAAATATCAATTCAAACGATCTGATAAACAAGAAGTCCAACAGTTAGAAGGAGGTTGCACTGGGAAGCTGTACTTGAGTACCAGGTGCCCACCAAGCTGCTCTGTCACAGCCCCTGCTCAGCAATGCAGGGGAAGATCATCAGACTAAAAACCTCATGTGCAGAGAAAAGCAACAGGGAGATCATTCACCAATTGGTCACGGGCAAAACAGACTTGTTTTGGGGAAGACTGAATTAATTTATTGGCAATTAATAACTGAATAGCACAGTGATACATAAAAGCAGAAATAAAACACTTTCTGACAAATCCTCCTTCCCAGGTTCAAGTTCACTCCCAACTCCTCTACTCCTCCTCTCCACAAGCAGAGCAGAAGAGCAGGGAAAAGGAGTTGTGGTCACTTCATAACATTTCTCTTCTGCTGCTACCTCTTCCACTCCTTTTCCCCTGTTCCCCTGCATCCCACAGATGCATTTCTTCAAGAACTGCTCCAGCATGTGTCCTTCTTGCAGTGTACAGTCCTTCAGGAACTGACTGTTTCAGTGTGGCGTCCCCACAGGTCACAGCTCCTGACAGCAAACTACTGTGGCATAGAACTCTACAGGCTAGGGCCACCTTCAGGGTACATCCACCTGCTCTGGCATTGGGACAGGCTGCAGGGTAGATCCCTGCTTTTCCATGCACCTCTATGGCCTGCACAGGAAAATCTGTTTCAGCATTATCTTCACCACAGCCTGCAGGGAAGCCCTGCCTTCTCCTGACCTTGGTATCAGCACGGCTGTTTCTCTCATTTTCTCACTCCTTTCTCACAGCCACTGCACAGCTGTTTTTACCCTTTCTTAAACAAGTTGGCACAGAGGTAACAGCAGCACTGCCAGCTTGGGCAGCAGCAGGTCCATTTTGGAGCTGAGTGAAAACTGATTCTGCCACAGTCAGCTCCTGCTCTCCTCTCATAGAAATCTTCCTTGCAGCCACCCCACTACCTAAAAATCTACCATGTGAATTCAATACACAAATTCAACAAGCACTCTGTTAAGAACAGCCCAATCTCCTTTCATGCTATCCTAGGCATGTTATTTTATCTTACTACTCAAAAAGTTACCATCACTCTGTGATCTTCTGGCACTATTACTGTGCAGAGTAAGAAAGTTAAGCCACCAGATTTTTCAACTTTCACTGGATCAATACAAAAGCAAACAACATACTTGCAGATATCTCGATAGGTCTGAATTGCTGTCTCCATATAATGAGCAGGATATGGTCTAGGAGCTCCAGGCTGAAGAAAAGCTGATACCGCTGCCATTTCCTACAACAGAAATTCAGTACTGTCACTGTAGTTTTTTCAACAAATCATTAACCTCAAAAGACTGAGGAACATGTTTCAATAGCTACTAGATTTAAGATCTTCATCCAATCAGTTACTGGCATATAAAAGTATCCAATACACTGTAACTGATAAAAGTTTAAAACAGCCTATCTATGACACTGCTTATAATTAGCCAGAGAGTTACACACAGAAGTGTTTGCAGTTGAAAGTACCCCCAACATTGTGCAGAAGCATTGATTCAGTACAGTTTTACAAATCCAAAAGAATTTCTTATTATCAGGAAGATTGTTCAAAGTAGCACTACCATGTATTTAAAGATGAGGAACTGTTTGAGTTTCGCTTAAATTATTTATCAGTTTCCAAGGAAAATCTAGTAAATATGCAGTCTGCAATTTTACTTCTTTTCTCATGGGTTGAAAATATGATAGCACAGATTTTCTGCAGAAAGTAAACACTAAGACTAGTAGGCTGCAATAAATTCATAATTAAGACAGCTTGCATTCATTCAGAAATTAAGATTTCTTAATATTGTTCTGCTTATCCAGATTATCCAAGTGCAGAGCACCTGTCTGACCTGTAAAAACAGACATTTATGTAAAAGTTTTAATCAAGATGCAAAGGTGTACAATAATGTTTCCATAGCTCTATGAAGCAGAGCTTCAAATTTTAGGAATAACCAGACTGAAGTTCACAATACATATCTTCTAAATATTGATAAAATTATTCATTTTCCCCCAGTACTCCCATTTATCCTGCTGAAAATTATTTTAATTATAAATACTTTCACTCTTAGGAGGAAATTATGAATATAATTTGAACAAAATTATGAAACACAGTGTTTCACAGTAGCAACATAATCTAAGTATAGCCATTAAGTTTTAATTTGCCCAAAACCAGGTACAATATCATTTTTATAGTGATAGTGTCTTGAATTTCTAGCAAATAATTATTTTGCCTAAGTCTAGAAGAGATACTATAAAGCTATTTTACATCTGGCTTTGAGTTATCAGTTTAAAGATCCATCTTTCTGGAGGTTGCATTCTAGGTTTTCTCCTTCCAGATGTTAAAAATTAACTCTCCAGTTTTTATTCATACCTTTATTCCCCCTTTATATAACAGCAGTAAACAGATTTTACAACACATCAGAGTTTCCTAAAAATATGCAGCAGATTTGGGAGACCCTTACAAATTTGGGAGTGGAGGAGAAAGATTGCCTTTTTTTACCTTCAGACAAATATTAGATAGAGATCA
The DNA here is from genome assembly GCF_903797595.1 of Erithacus rubecula. Classification (NCBI taxonomy): domain Eukaryota; kingdom Metazoa; phylum Chordata; class Aves; order Passeriformes; family Muscicapidae; genus Erithacus; species Erithacus rubecula. Next base: position 105,756,512 of record NC_136689.1, read on the forward strand.
TTAGAAAAAGTTCACAGAATGTTCATGTCATGTTAAGTACCAACCAGTGCTCCAGCTGCATAAAGCATTGCCTGATCATTTAAGAAGTCTTTCTTTGCTGTATGGTAACAGCTATATGCAAGTTCATAGTGTTGCACCAAAAAGCACAAGTCTGCCATTTTCCGGATTTGAAGCTCTGGTGCTTCTGGTAGATACCTATAAATATAAATATTTAAATTCATAGTCATTCTCTTTCATCTTAATATCTATTCACAAAGTAGTAACAAAACCACATTGTTTCAGCCTTGCCAAAAATTGCTAAGAAAAGTGAATCTGCTTCCTTTCTGCCACATGTAACTTAGTTTCACATCCTACTTTCTGAGTAGCAAGATTTACTGTTCCAGTAATATTCAAAGCACACACTCCCCTCTTAGCCAAGGAATACTGAATGGAGCTTATAACTACCTCTGAAACTGTTCAGTCAGATTAACCATTAGAGCTAAGCAGAGCTGTATGAGAAGGAAAAAAAAAAAATAAGACTTTGACTGCTCACTTGGCTGTAAGTTGTTATTTCTCTACATTTCTCTTGAAAGAAATAAGTCCATTAAAAAACTATGCTTAATGCCAAAAACACTCTGCAAGTTACTGTCCACTGCAAGCATCAATCTAATTTAGAGTTAATACAAATTATATAAGATTCACTTCAGTAATAATAAAATGCATTTTCACAAACACTTGTACTTCAAATGCTGTAGGAAGTGAACTACACTTACAAGTTCAAAACAAAAAGCTGGGATTAGCAACATTTTGATTACAAATCCTAAACTTGGACAAAATCCAAAGACACAATGTAGATATTTGAAGCTGCATGCGCACATCATTAACCTTGATTAGACAATGATCAAAATCATTTAGACTTCTATGGTAAAGACAGTTGGAGAGTAATTTATGTGTGAGAGTAATAATGTGTCTATACATCCTAATTCACAAAGGGAAGTTACCAAAGCATACAGAATTAATATTTTGGTAACACTTAAAACCTGGTTTTAGTGTATACTATGACAGAGGTGTACAAGTATGAAATTCCCATTAGTTTAGCTCTTGAACACATTGCAAAAGCAAGATACTCGATACCGTGCTGAAAAAAATTGCATAGTTACAGAAGCAAAAATACCTATACATGGGGTCTGGCTGTAATAACAGGTGAAAAGCTTGTGCAAATTTTTTTTAAAAATCCCTCATTGCAAACCACAGCTTATTTTTATTACTATTACTCTTAAAAAATGTATTCATATTAACTTTGAAAGCTTCATTGTAAACAGAGCAGGCAAATGACTCTCCAAACAGCCTATTTTATCTCCTTCTTTAAGTTCTGCTATTCCTTTTGTTGTACATATTCAGGCACAGTAGTTTTCATGATTTTCCTAACTGAAGTAATGTTGGTTTAGTTCACTTTGCAGAACACCATCAAACAAAGACATGCTTTTCCTCCCACCCCTAAAAATGGCACATTTGCAGTTTAGACCTAAAAATAAGGACTGAGATTACTTACAGCAAACCAGAAGTATTCTTGAGTTCATTTATACTTTTCTCTGGAACCTTGCTGCCACTAAACCATTTTTTAGTAGCAGAAATTAGCGATCGGCTCAAGCCTTTCCTGGATATTAACTGGAGAAAGATACTGAGTTAGAGCACTACATTGCAAGAGATGTAAGTTAAACTAATATAAAAAGCCAAGTTTCATTATGGCTTCATAATTTGATTTTAATTCCTTAAAACAGAAATAAATAAAAGGAGTAAAATAACTAAGAACATACTTCCTTAGAATTAACCTCTGACATGGAGACAGAAGTCCATGAATTTATTTTAATATAATCATAATTCATACATTTATTATACCTCATCTGAGGGTCACTATTTTTTCTGTAAACAGGAGAAGCATCCATCTTAAGAACTTGAACATTGGATACATCTGTTTGAAAACTAAATTCTAAATAATGAGAATATCTGATTTGGGTAGTAACCCAACCTAAAAACTAAGTACTAAGTATATACTACAAGAAAGAGTTTTCTCTCTGTCATCCACATAAAGCATTATCACACCACAAACATCAATTTCCAGTGTCAAAGGTACGAGGCAAGCAAGGTTACACAACTTTACTCTTTTAGATAATTTCCACTTAGAAGGAGACTTCTGCAGGGAATTACCACTCCTATCCTATAATGCAAACCATTTCTTACCAGGACTAGGAATATATCACTGCATTCCTGTTTGCTACAATTTAAGTAACCATTTCTTTTGAATGTTTCTCCATACAACTTACTAAATGTAAACACAGTCAGCACATACAAACTCACAAAAGTCAATTCAGGGAGCGAGCATTCCTAACAGGACATGATCCTTAGTATGAAAAGCCCTCATACTAAAAACTATAACTTGAATAGAGACTCACATCAAAATAAAATCAGAGCTCAGACAACAGACTGATATTCGATATTTACAGTAACTTGACTGTACTGATCTAAGTAGATCCATCTCTGCAGCTGTTTAAGCACATGTAAGAGTGATAAAGGTCTCACTGCAATGCAAATAACTTAATGCATGACCTTGACTGAACATAGACACAGTATTAATCCTACTTCCAAAAAATTCTAATTTGAGAGAAGGATATTCAGCTGCAAAAACTGCTAAATCAAGAGAATTACATAATGCAGGGACACCCTGAATTTCTTCCCTGTCAAATAGCAACTGAAGGCTACAGCTTTCTTTGCAGATGATCATTGATTAAAGAAATTTCTTAAATTCTGTGTATTCTGATGTTGAAACACAAAGTCCATTTTGTTCCTCATGCCAGAATCATCCAAGAGCACAGAACATTAAGATTCAACAGATTTCCCTGTAAACAGTTCACATAGGCTTTCACCAAGAAGCCACCTTGCATTGGAGCTATTGACACAAATTAGTTCTTGTTTTTTTTAAAAGATCAATTGAGGAATAATGAGAAAATTTCAGTTATTTCTCTTGAATTTTAATCTACTTACAGTTTTCAGTGAGACTGCTGAATCATTAGATGCAGAAAGGAAGTAATACCACCAACACAGACTTCTGGATAACTGGATTTATACCCAACCATTTTTCCTTATTACAGCACAAAGTGTTTTTAAGGGTAAACTGACCTGATCGTTGAGCTGTCGAATTGTTTTCTCTATGTGTGGCAGAAGTCCCCGGAATGTGAATTCCTGTATGAACTGTCTAATTCGATCGTGATCTGTGAGAGTTAAACAAGCACCATGAGGTGTCCCAGAATTTGATTTCTTCGAGTCTTGCAGTGATGTAGAAGCCTTCATGTAATCAGTGCTATCCAAAGTGCCACTGGGATGATCCAGTTGAAGGGGGTGAGTCTTAAAGTTATTTGACAAGCCATCTGTTGAAAGATTGAAATAAAAGCTCCAGTAAGCAGAAAGTTACTTAAATATTTTGGGTTTTAAAGGTCATTTTTACTAACCTCCTTCAAAGCTTTCCTTACTCAGAACTCTGGAAAGCAAAGCTATTCACCAACTGTTCTGTACTACAAATCAATGCTGAGCAGGCAGCAGTAGAGTACTGAGTATGGCATCATTCCTGGATTTCTCAGAAAGTTCAGAGAATCTCAAGAATTACAACGTGGCTAAATATGTATATTTTAGTTCTCAACTACAGTGCAAAAAAATCTTCCAGTATGCTGACTAATATTAACAGCATTGAAGGAAAACTATGGAAACATGAAAATCATAATAAAGCATTCATGAAGGTTGGAAATGCAGCAATTACTACCTTGACTCCACTGGGTCCACTCTTTATTTTTCTGTTTATGTTTTAAGGTTAAAAAATAAACCAAAACAACAAAACAAATATAATCTTCTATGTCCTTCAAAGCAATCATGATGTAAAATAATTTCCTCCAAAGTCCTCTTTGTTCACTGAGAAGGGCTGCTGACCACTACTGCATTTAGCTCTCTGAAATAGAATGAGACTCTATTTCACTCTAAGACTTAAGCAGTTCTCTTATTTATAAGAAAATCAGCTTGCCCTATCTGGCACTGAGCAAAGAGGAGGCGTCAAAGCAAATCCTTAATGGGTTTTACTAATGAAATATAAAGTTGAGTTTGTCAAATTCAATTGGCACCTCCCAGACTACATCTGAGCTGCAAGACCTTAGAAATATGGCAACTGTAAGCTCTCCTAAACATGCCTTTAAGGTGAAGTATGAAGGATCTGGGTCGAGGCAGGCCAGGTAATACAGGGTACTTTATTTCTATTTGATGATGCCTCTCATCTCAATCCTACACAGCTATCTTAATTGTTTTTTAAGAGTGCAATAATTTGCACTCGTTTCATTTACTATCCTCTCCCATCCACAAGCTGAGTTCCAAGGCAAGTGCTTCCAAACTAAGCACTTCCGTGACATTTACAGATTTAATACCAAAACCAAGGATAAAAAAACCTCCAAAACCTCAGCTCCCAAGTTAAAGTTAAACACATAAACCAAAACTTTCATTATTATGAAAATTTACCATTTAATCCTATGTTATTTTCACTAATTGCAAGAGTTCACAGACAAAATGTTTGAATTTATAAAATATGAGCCAAATATATCATTATCCATCTCATCAAGGAGATGCCACCAATCCAGTAGGTCAGTACCACAGCATTTTTCTTTGAATTCACAGCATTTAGAGTAAGTTCAAATCATCTGATTAATTAGTGTCCAAGATAAGAGACAGTGTGTAAGTATTATAACATCAAGGTTTCCATAAAGTTACAAAAATACCTTTAATTTCAGTGTCTGTGCCATCTGATATCAAGTGATCAGTATTCTTGTTTGAAACAGTATAATCTTCATAGGAATCCTGCCAGGAAAGGGGGAAAAAAAGTCAGAACTTTACTCAAGCACATGAAAAAATCCTTAAACAGTAGCTGTCAATTTTAGTAAGTTAACTGAATTACTACAGCAGCATGTTTGTTCATACGTATTAACTTCTCTAAGTAGTTTCTAAGGCTTTAAGAAACTCTTAAAGATGAAAGTTATATTCACAAATGAAGCAAGTACCTTACAATTTGCTCAATTAGCTTCCCTGACAACCAAAGCAACTCCAACTCTTACACAGCAATGCCTACAGCAGCAAAATATATTCCTTAATGCAATTCCTGAATAAGCTCACACACACAATGATCTATATTGCACAGTTGACATACGACAGAAAAAAGAAAAATATCAGATTAGTTTATGGTGGACTATAACTCACTGTCCTCTTAGCTTATAGAATATGGAATGTTTTGACTTTTCTGTAGCAGCTGATGCCAAGAATGGCTACTTAGAACAGAGGCTAGACAGCTACATTTGGTAAAGAAATATGATTCCAGAAACCTTTTAATCATAAGGAGTTATAACTGCAAGTCAGTCAAAAACAAACTTAAAAAAGAGTATTTTTGGTTCCAAAGCCAAAAATACACATATTTATGGCAAACTCAAAACACACTATCAGTTGCAATCTTAGAAGATGACAGACCAGACTAGACCACAAGAAAAGTTATCACAAAAACCACACATACTCCCACAAAACACTACATCCACACTATTTTGTGAAGTACGGAAGACCCAGGAAAGAAAATGTAAGAGGATGAATAAAAATTAAGATTACTGTGAACTGCTACTATGAACAGGACACTTCTGAGACTACTTCCTCTCACAGCTCTTAAGGCACAAGTCTATTATTTCTGTGCTCCTGTCAGTCTATTTTAGACAGCCCAGTATTCCAGTGCTCTTTACTGCGAACTTAAGTAGCATAGAGGACAGCTCCTCCTGAGGACTCATCTCATGCCCTCACAAAAAGTCATTGCTGTGTGAGAAGTGTCTTGACTGCCTATTAGCTCATTCTGTAGAAACACATACATAACACCAAGGCGAAACTTAATGCAACTAAAATGGACTAATATAAAGCACTGTAGAAACTGTTTTTAGAATACTATAATACCTGGTTTTGGATAGTGTTTTTCTGAAGGTACTGACTCCAAGGATCTGGTATCTGTTCGTCTGCTCCTCTATTAGACACCCGAGAATTTATTTTCAGCAAATAGCAGCCCTGAGTTCCATATCTCTGTTTCATCTCTTCATAAATGGAGTCAGCTCTGAAACAGTAAAATAACATTTATCTTATGTTGATATCAAACTAACTTTAGAGCATGCACTGCAACAAGCTATTTTAGACTATTATCCATAGCGCTTAAAAGGAAAATTCTCCTATTTTTAAAACAATCCATTATGTAAGAGTAAAACTGAGAATCTTTGAGAATTAGTACAGAAAGCTAGCAAAGAAAGCATCTACCCCAAAAGCTGGGACTGATTTATTTCATGTTACACAAACACGAGAAGATCTAAAAACAATACTTTCAAACATCTGCCATGATAATAGCATACTGGCTAACGGATCCTGTTGCATGACTAATCTCAAGAGAATTTATCAACACAAACATTTTTTTGTAAAAGAGCTCATCTGTAAGCTCACTGAAGGCAGATGACCCACCTCTGTTCCTCTCCTGTGCTTACATCATGCAGTAACACATAATATTTGAGCGTGTTTGGTATAAACCATTTGGGATATGAGTATTCATTGCTGTGCTGAATCCGGTGTTGCTCTTGGGACAGCTTCAGGAACTGCTCAACAGGGTCAGGTTCACTAGAAGAAACTACCAGCATACCTGGAATCATTAAGGACATATACCCAAAGAACAGGGACCACCACTGATCACAGCATAAAATAGCAAGTGTATAAAATAGAATAGATGAATACATGGAAAACATGCTACCAGAAAAGTATGTGCAATTAGAATTTGGCCTTAGTCACAATAAAAAACAATCAGTTACCTAACATCTGTAAAATAGGATGCAACAGGAGTTAGATTCACTGTCAGAATTGGAGCAAAGTTTAACATGCTATGGGATAGCTCATTTAAGATTTTAGATAGAGACCAGATGTTGACATAGCATAAATGCAGCTGAAATTCACCCCCAGTGTATTTTAGCCTTCATCTTCTGAAGAGAGTTTTATGTTATCACTTGAACAGTGACGACCAGCATTCATAAATACAGCAACATCACCTGAGCAAAAAGCAGAAGTGTTCAGATTTTTACCTCAATGCAACAACACAATCATTAATAAGGAACATTCTACTCTGCTACATATACTCTTCAAATCAAAAGACATTAATTCAGAGATGCCAGAAAGAAAAGTCATACTTTAAATATTATTAAAATTCAGAAATCAGAACCAGTATTTTGCAAAGTTAATTCTGCACAACTGTGGCCATTAACATACCTTTCCACTACACTGAAATTACAATGTTTAGTACAGAATTAGGAACAGTGTCATAAAACCTGCAGCATATTTACTGTAATGCTAAATACCAGCTACATCATGAAATAGTGATTATTTTAAATTTCCCTGTAGACAAGCAAATTGGGCTCAAGCTTCGGTAAAAAAAAAAAAAAAAGAAATGAAAGCATTCAGGCATCGTTCCAGTCTTTCCAGACTTTTTGTCCAACATAGCTCAAAGTTCACCAAATTTCCAAAACATAGTCTCCCCAACCTCCACCACTCCATCTGCTTACAAAAATCTATTTAAAAGTAGCAGATGCATCTCAAACACACATTCTTCTGTTGTAGATAAAGGACAGTCAATAGATACTTAAAGAGCTACAGCAGAGCATGTCTTCGGATGATGAAGTTTCGTTTATAGGTATTGGCTTTGAGCTCAATTTGACACAGAGTGTGTGGAGAAGGGGGAAAAAACCGCTATACAAACACCACAAAAAATTCAGGCCAAACAGTCACAAAGAAAACCCTGACACCCTTATGAATCTGTGTAGTCAGACATGCTGGGAAAATGTAAAGGCTTCAAATCATAATTTCAGTGTCTCCTATGTTACATTTTGTAATAGTCTTCCCTGGAGCAGTCTATAACATTCAAAGGATACATGCAACATAGTGGTTTAAGAATTCGTGATCAGATGCAGGCATGGACTGAAGAAAGCACTCTCTGTAAGACTCAAACCAAGGAGTAGTAGCTGAAATACACAATAAAACAGGACAAATTAAATATTCAGTGAAAGTTGTTTACTCGTTAATGAAAAAGAGGTATGAAAGAATACACCTGAAAGTGAAGCCTGCAAACACTGACAAGGTTTGCATGGCAGAGGAAAAGAAGGGGGAACAGTCCAAGGAGAAAGTATTTTAGATGCTAAGTAGGAGAAACAGTAACACTTGAAGCAAATCCTGTGAAACTGAATAGCACCTTAAACACCACATTCCTCACCACTGTAGGCTCACCTGCATTCAGTCCTTGTTAAACAGACTACTCTTTACCACTCCTTTAAACATCCATACTCCTGGCAAAGAAAGAAATAAATTCTTCCAACAGTCATTAAATTTCTGGGCTAGGGATGTGAGAATTGTCCAAGAAACAAAATTAATTTTTGAGTATGTAGAGGAGCTAAGGATTACCAAAACCCTATGCTGCCTGTTCTCTACAAGTGTTGACTTGGATTGACAGCAGTCCCCCTCCCATGTCTTGTTATAATAAACATTTCAGCTGGCAAAGACCCAAGAAGATAAAACCTCAGATCAGAGTTGTGCCATTAATTCCTAGTAATTTTAACCAGTCATGTTTAATGCCCTTTTACAACAGGGATTTCATTTTCCTAAGAGTAACAAATCAAAGGAAATCAAGGAGTCTGGGACATAAAAAAAAAAAAAAGTGAACCTAATATTGTCCATTTCTTTCCACTCCAGCTATGGGTCAAACAATGAAATACTATTTCTTCTTTTAAGCCTGTTCTTTGCCATCTTAGTTCTCCAACTTCTTTCCCTGAAAGGGAAAATGGACTCCAGAGCAAAATCAATCCACTTTCAATAACCTGATTTCACACTGATGTAACTAGAATCCGTTGCCATCTCACCTGCAAACTAGAAAACAGTAACTAGTAGAGAAAAATTAAGAAAATCCAGAAGTATTTTTCTATATGATCCTAAAAAAATTCACATTGCTAAACTTCAGTAAATAAAAATAAAACAAAAGTAAATAAAAATTTCTAATGCTTTCTAAAACTCTCAGGCACCCCCTCATAAAAGCCAAGCCAAACCACCACCTTGATTTCTTAAGCCACCTTCAGGAAACAGGTTCATTTTTATGTTGGAATTATCTTGTAGGGCATTCAATTTTGTTTAATGCCAAATTGTCAAGCCATCTAAGATTGGCTTCAGACACACAGAAGTCAGATATACCCACACTTGATTTCACTCTAGCAGTCAGTACATGTCACGTAATAAAAAAAGCCTAGTAAGAGACAAGCTTCCAGCTTTGGATTACAGCCTTTCTAGAAACTGTTGAGTACTCATCTAGATATAAAAAGCCCTTGGCTTTACTGAGTCCTACATGCTAACATGCCAACTATTTAAATTAAGGAAAACACAGCTTGTTATTATTAAAAAACAAGCCATAAGAAAGTGACTCATACACATTTTTCACAAGTATAACAAGCCTTGGAGTAACTTGGATTCAAAGTAAACACTGTTAAACAACCTAAGGCAAAATTGTCAACCACACTGTACTTTCCTGCACAGTTTTCAAATTTTCACTTCTGTTTTACAGCTGAATCACAGCAAAAGAAAAAACTAACACATTTTTTTTTAAATCTGACAGCTACAAACAGAGAAGTACTACTTTGTTTTGTGGATTGGTTCTTCTACCCTCTTTTTTCATTAGGCCTATTAAAAACCTTGGAAGCGGCCTCAAAGGCAACTGGCTTCCCCCTACACAACATTAAAAGGATACACCTGAGTATTTTACAGGGCTGTAATCCCTTATCGTAAATACTTGATAAATACACACCATATTCAAAACAAAAGCAGTATTTGAAAAAAATTCTTATCATAACATGCTAAAACAGTGCAAACCAACACTGTCATTTAGGTACACAGACCTATGTGTTTTAAATTTTTCCAGTAAAATGTTTTCAGTATGCTGGAACAGAACTGAAGTTTTGGCAAACTTGTTAACATGTTCAGAACTTACTATGAAAAAAAAAAAAAAAGAATATTTGTACATAACAGCTTAAGAACGGACAGTCTACTAGGCATTTAGCAGGATCTGAACAGATACTACTGAAAAAATAGCTATTAATAACCAAAGGCATAAACTATATTAATATATAAAACTGAGAAACATCAAAACCTGTCTCTCATAGACCACGATGCAGAGCCTTGAGAGGTCAGTAACCAACGTGGTTTGGTAGATAAATCAACAGTAAGTCTTAAACTACATAAAAATGTATTAGAAAGCTTTTTCTTTTTTTTAAGGGTCATATTCCAGAAAGAATGTCAATATAGCAGAGACATATGTGCTCTAAGTATAGTCAGCACTTGAGTTCAAACTTAAAAACTGTTACTATCCCCTAAGAAAGAAATTCTTTGGAGAAGTAGAAAGTACATTTGAAATACAGCATAGTGACAGTATACAGTTCCATAGGATCAAACAATCCAGTGTTTTTGACAGTATCAGGTAATTTTTCACCACCACCCTTATTGATTGTATGGAAAGACCAAATGATTTTGATTAACAAGAGTAGAAATGTGATTAAAAGAAAAATTAAAACAACCACCACCAACGATTTTTCAGTTAGGGGGAAAAAATGGAGGAACACACATCTACGTCCAGGAAAGTGCTGAACAGTTGTAGCAGATGATAAGGAAAGGTGGATGGGTCACATGGAAAGGAGTATAGGGCAAATTTGGCAAATCAGCACCAACCACAAAAAATACCTGAATAAAACGTGGATGTGTTCAGTTCCATCAGTGTCTCTTTCCAATTACTGTACCAAGGAACACTAGCTTTAACTGAGCGATCTGATAGAAAAAACATGATATTATTATACTAAAAAGGGTCAGATGCAAACACACTCTTGGCTTTTACAGTCTGGTAGTGTGAAGTAGAAAAATATCTATACCATGCAGGCCCATGAGGGGCATTGAAGAGATCTGACTCCAGCTAACCTTAACCATGAACATTTCAGGCATCTCAACATTTGACAGTGCACTTTAATGAAAAAAATTAATAATTTCTAGTACAGCCCCAACTCCAGGCACAAATAAAAAGGGAAATTCTATCAAGTAGCAAAGACTGAAGTTGTATCTAGATGTTATTTCTATTTTACTAGCTGGAATATACTCTAAATCTAAGGCACTAACTTGTGAGATCTCCTAGCCTGTAGAACTAGTGAAAAGTAGCTGAATACATTAGCTGCTTAAAGTGATTGTCCCAACATTCTCTTTCATCTCAATCATACCCCCCCAATGCCTCATGCCAGCATTTCTATCATGCAGCTCTGCATAAACATAGCCAGGGAACTGATCTAGTCGAAAAAATGTTTTTCTTCTCTCAAATAATTTAATTCCCTAGTGAAATCATTTTTCTTCACTTTCTACACATGCACCAGTACATGGGAGAAGCAAGCATGGCTGAACATAAGCAACTTTTCAGCAACCAAATGAGTCTCTCAACACTAGATTATGGAACTATAAGAATATTAAACAAAACTATAACAATGAAGGATTACAAACAATTAAATCAATACAACACAGCAGCTCCAAAACTTTTCTCAAAAAAAACAGTGCCAGAAACAGTCATACCTCAGCTTCTTAAAGAATGTTTATCTTTCTTCAGAACATACTGCACTTGATCATCATAAAAATTAAGGAAATATCTTTTAATATCATTATCCTAGAAAACTAATTCACTCCCAAAACAGCACAAATTAAAGAACTGATGGGAGCATTTCCCATTTAATTGCCAAATGATTATGTTCTGCTGTCAAGAATGAATGCATTCCTTAGTTTGAATAAAATACTCTAAGAAAGTTAAAAAGAAAAAAAACCCAAAAAAACTAAATGTCTTAGTAAATACTCATATTCATCTAAGCATAAAGGAACCCTACTTGGTGCTTCCTCATATTCTCTTACACTGTAATGGGATACAAGTTCCTCCATTGAGAGCACTGTCAGTGTTTTGTGCTAAACCCCTCAAACGAGGTTCCACTGAATGACAAAGTTACTACAAGAATTTCTCCTTCCATGTGATTTTAAACAGCTTATACACCTCTCCTCCTGTCAAATAAGCACATAGCTGGTCTGAATGGAAATGGGAACCTAATCACTGAGAGACAAAAGATGGTCAAACATGATGATTTGTACATCCATGCAAGGCTCCAGCAGCAAATGTGGAAAACAGAGAGAGATCTGTTTCTATAACCACAAAGCATTTCTTAGTATAGCCACTATTTTTCTTCCCTTCTTTCAATACCTCACTTTTAAACTAAGGTCTTTAAAAACCATGGAAAAGTCTCCTCATTGAAGTAATTCTGCTTTCTTAGGGTCTTTCCATCTCTAGAATTGAAACAAACTTTCCATCTGAAAAAAAAACTTCATAACAAAATGGCAATTCACCAATGCGACCTATATACAAGGGCATAGAAATTGAAAAAGATGTGTGATTTTCAACACATCTCAAAAACAAGAGGTTTCCAGGTTCAAGCCTTTTGCTTTATAACCAACATGGGACATCAAGCTGAAGACATACTTCATAAATTAGGTATCAAAGAGGTAAGAATTATGCCATTTTTCCATCACCAGCATAAAAAATATATTTACTACAGCAACTTCAGTTACTAATCCTCACAAAGTTTTATCAGTCTATTGCTATAGCAGAGCCAAACTCTTCACTGCAGGCTGAACTTTAAACACAATAAATTATGCATGTTTAAATAGGGCAGTGCATACATGCTTTGAACTAAGTACATGCTCAGAGGCTTTAATGGATTAGGATCTTAATTGGGAGGAGCTTAATCTTCTCAGCTCCTAAGATCAGGTCTCATTTAGCATTTTTTACAATGCCTCATCCCTCAGAGATCTGAGAAAAAAAAAACATTTTTAGAATACTCTAGTCATTTTGGCAGTGAAATATGAAGCCCAAGCTCCACAGAAGAAAATCTAAAGACGAAGCCCAAGCTCCACAGAAGAAAATCTAAAGACAAGTAGTCAAAGGAGTCACACACCTTTCCTCATAGTCGTTTTTTCCTTAAACTTTTTATGACCTTATCATAAAAAAAAAAGCCATGATAACTAACTTTAAGATAAAGCTGTACATTAGTACCAACACTGTAAGTTCTGATATTTATTCTGCCAAGTGCAACAAGTCAGTGTGTGAGTTTTGTAACAAGAAAATTACACAAAGTATTGTAACAGCTACATTAAAATAATGATTTAACACAAGTTGAGAAGAACTACATCATTAGGAAAATTAAATTTGAAGTTCAACCACTCTTTCAGCATCATATAAAGCCAAAACTATTCAATAAATACAAAGTTTCAATAAAAGCAATGTCTCAAAACTGATAAACTCTGAATAATTTTAGCATATGCCATGAAGTTGAAATGAAGGCTAGAAACCTCTCATCTAATTCCAGTTTACATTATAAAAAATACAGTATCATTACATACCACTGATGTTGAGATCATAATCTCCAGCTGTGATCACATTGGCTACCAGTCCTTCAGCAGGCTGACTGACAGACACAACATCATGCAAAAGTTTCCGAATGGCACCGGGCTGAGGTGGGTGAGTAATGATGTTGTTGACAGCGATCTTCAAATTTTTAATGATGTGAAGCTGATTATTAGGATCTCTCATGTGAGCTAGAAAGGAAAAAGAAGAGGATTTGCTGAGTATAGCAAACAGTCAAAATAGTTGTCATAAATTAGTCTTTTTCCAACACCGTTTTTGTTTGAAATTGCTCCACTAAACTTCCCCATCATCAGTTTTAGATCACAGTCCGTAATGCTTGACTACCAAAAAAGGAGGGGGGAAGGTGGTAACAAGAAATTACTTGATGTTCAACATTAGGCTCATCTAGGCAGACTGCCTAAAGAACAGCATAGGATCTTAGCTGGTAAGAATATCCATTCCACCTAACATGGTTTGTACACATCCTACCCTGATGAACTCCCTTCCTTGTGCAAGGTATAAACTTTCACGGAAAAGCCACAGATACCATGTATGGATTTCACACAACACATTATGTTTCAAGACATCACCAGTTTCCAAGAAACCCTCCACACACTAATAGAAAGCATTTAAGAAACCTGACAGTGACAACATAGTATTTATTAATCCACAAGTAACATATCCTAAAAGACAACCTGAGAGAGTTGGGGTTGCTCATCCTGGAGAGTGGAGGAGACCTTAGAGCAGCTTTCCAGTACCTAAAGGGGGCTTTCAAGAGAGGTGGAGAGGTGCAAGGGCATGTAGTGACAGGACAAAGGGGGAATGGTTTACAACTGAAAGAGGGCAGATTTAGATCTGCTTTAGATATTGAGAAGAAATTCTTTACTGTGAGGATGGTGAGGCAGTGGAACAGGTTGCCCAAAAAACCTGTGGATGCCCCAACACTGGAACAGTCCAAGGTTTGGCTGGATGGGGATGTGAGCAACCTGATCTAATGGAAAGTGACCCTAACCATGGAAGGATAAAGTTTGAACTAGATGTTCTTGAAGGTCCCCTTAAACCTAAACCATTATATGATTTTTAACACTTTAGTTTCCTTCCTATGAAGAATTGTGAAAAATGCTCCCTAAAGTCATCTGTTTTAAAAAACTATTCACAACATTTTCAACACTCATTACAATTCCAGGCCTGCTGTGATTTTTCATATAAATTCACCCTACTTCAATGCACAACCAGCAGCAAGCAAGCCAGACTGAGTGCAGGCAGGACACACTGCCTATGGCTGCCTAAGCCACCTGGTGCTACCATGTGCCACACAGCACAGCCCTTGACTCCTCTGCACGTTATTTTTACAAATTCCTGTATAGCATATAAAAGAAAGCACAAAGGAAAATTCTTGTTGATTTCTTCATCTTTCAACTAACTACATTCACACTGTAAAGATCTGAAACTGAGTATTTGATCTGTTCCAGCCTGGAAAGCAGTCCACACCTTTTCCACAAACCTGTTCAGAGGCAGCAAGTACACAGCTGAAGTCAGATCATACTAGATGTGTTTACAATCCATCTTAAGTGTACAAACAGATTTGAATGTCAGTCAAATCTTGACCGGTGTAGTTCTACCTTCCTCAATCACATAGTCACTTCCAAGCTTTACCCGGCACTGAAGCTCATCGGGAAACACAGTAAAGCAGGTCAAAAAACTCATCTTGTGAAAAAACAACCTAAAAACGTGCAAGCCTTTTAGCTATAAGTTTCAGCTTGAACTTGTACACCATATGGCTGTATCAACACCAGAAAGGGTAATTGTGATGGCTAAACTTTACTTAGTTCACCCTTTCTATCAGAAAGCTTAAGAAGTTGTTTTGGATGGGGCTTCTTTCATTTGTCACACTGGTAAATTATCAACCCCGCTGCCATGCAATTACTGAAATTATCAAATGTAAAGGAAGTGGCAGGAACAAACAACTAGGAAACTAGTTTGCCTTCACCAGCATAGCTATAACACTACAACTCATCCTTGCTGTCTGCCCTAAAACATAAAAGCCATAATAATGAAGAGCAATCACATTTCCATACAGAAAACACATTACATCTCTGGCGTACCTTTAATGTTAAGGACTAAAATAACAAATGTACTTGGAATCCCAAAAAGTGCTTGTCTTAATACAAAAAAATATGTCTAGTGTTATACATTTCCTTCAAATGTTTATAAGATCATTTCAAAAAGTACTCAGCTAAAAGTGGCAGCAGTAGCATGTATTAGAACAGAATCTTTCTCATCAGAAGTTGAAAACAATCCGATGCTAAGATACACATGAACAAGGAATTCCTAACATCACAATAATCTCAAACAAGCACAGTGTTTCCATTATACTTCCTTACATCTTGCACATACTTACAGCTTAGAATCAGATAAAGTTATCAAAAGCTCTCCTTTTTCTTGTTAAGGTCAAACAACTTGGTTTAAGAGTAACCAATGCTATCTTAAAGCGATACTTGCTAATTGACACGTATATTATAATTCTTCCTCCCACAAAAACAGTATTAGTTCATAGAGTATTTCTAAAGATTCTTAAAAATAGGATCCTATTTTAAAGAAAACCTACCTATATACACAACAGATGCCTACCAATATATACAATGCATACACTTGTTAAATCAGGCATCAGTTGTTACTAACAAACAAAACAGTTAAGAAAGACAACCACTTTGAGAATAAACATAAAGGTAGAAAATCCTCAGTATACTTTTAGTTACCCTTATTAAAGGAAATCAAAAGTTTGGGGAAGGTTGTGGTTTTGCTTTTCTCTAAAGTCAAGACTTAGGGGACAGTAAATCTGTCCTTTTACTTTTTTAAACTTTCTCCTTCACTAACAGGAAGTGACTTAGAGAAGTTAAGAGGCTAAAAATTACAGGACAGAGCACCCTGAATCTGCGCTCAGGACACTCTACCATCGCAGTTTGCAGAGTATTGCAAGGGTATTTTTGACTACACCAACATTAGAAGACATTGATAGGCCAAAGCTGATGAGTAAATTAAATACTGATTTGTGCAAAGGGTAGTCCCGCTGCATCTACATTACATACCTTTGTGGGGCTCTACTTGAAATTAGATAGAATCTGGCCTGCTTGGATTGAGCAACCTCAGCAGTGTGTGGTTTTACACTACCTGAAGAATCACACTGTGTTCTGGTACTTTACATCTGTTAGCACACGAAGGATGACTGAATCACACAGTAGAGAGCTCAGCTTAGTTCCTGTTTATCAGAATTGTTTTGCACTATATCAGCAGATTAACTTTGTAACTGCACTGCTTCTCTAAGCAATAAGCCTGATAAACACACAGCTTTCAGCTGGTTCACAAGCCATGCGATTCCTAACTTCAGACAAAAATATGTATTGCAACAGGACTTCAAAATGCAGTAAAAATCCATGACTGAGCTTTCCAAGTTATAGATGAATTCAAGGAGCAATGCCTACACTTTAAACTTTCGCATAAGGCACAGCTTATTTCTAAAGGGATGAAATACTAATCAATCCAAATTTATGTTACAAATTCAGTGAAATAGTCACTAAGTAAAGAGAGATGGATTAATTTTAAAGAGCACTTCACACACCCTTAATAAAAACTGTGCTTAGAAAGGAAGACACCAAAACAATTACAGAATCACAGAACTGTTACAGTTGGAAGGGACCACTGGAGATCATCTACTCCAACCTCCCTGTTAAGGCAGGATCACCTCGATCACGCCAGGATCCAGGTAACAGGAACTGTCCGGGTGGGTTTGGAATGCCTCCAGAGAGGGAAACTCCACCATCTCCCCAGGCAGCCTGTTCCAGTGCTCTGTCACCCACAATGCTTTTCCTCATGCTGAAGCAGAACTTCTTGTATTTTAGCTTATGGTCACTGCTCCTCACAGAATCCCAGAATTGTCATCACCACAATATCATAATCATACATAATATGAGAATAATAATAACCATAAGCAGTAAAACACACAGCATCTCATACACACACATTCTGTACTGCTATGAGATCATTTAATCATATCTTTTTTCCTCTCTATCCTTACCCTCAAACATTCTGCTTCTAACACAAGAACTTACAGTCAGCATGCAATAACATTTTTTCCAGGGAGCAGGAAGAGGAAGTCACTCTTGGAGTGAGGCTTGTGGCCTGCTGGATCAGAATACACACACAGTAGTGCTGCAACAAAATCCACTGTACCAAGTTTCACTCCGGGAACACTGAGGATAATTCAGGTTTGCGAATTCCTTATCTGTCACAATAATTGGACCAAAATAGTCAGTTGCAACAATTAATTAACCTTCCAAGTGAATGCTTCATTTTGAATATTCTGCCTGGTTTTGTCTGCTAGATGCGTTTTGAGAGCCTTTCACTAAAAGAAACTTCAGAATTCTAAAGATGGGAGCATCTGTGTTTATTATTTTTATCTCTGCGGCATTCTCACACAGTTCATGAGCACTGTAAAACAAAATGAAAACCACTATAAACAAGTAACAGTTGATAAGTTACTAAGACTCACCTGAAAGTAAAGGGAAATTTTTATCACTAAGTAGCTTCTAAGCTGTTGCCATTTTTAAAGTAAGCAATGCAAAAATCTAACTAGAATGACAGTACAAGCCTCATTTTCTTGCACTCTTTTCTCAGCACATGACATGCAGAGGCTGCAGTCTGAGCTACGTGTCTGTCAGAAAACAAATCTGACAAATGTCATCACTATTCTTACAAGTAATTTTCTGCAAATAGCTGTCCTGCACACTACTGTGATGAGCAGCTGCTTGAAAAGCATAGCTTACCTAAATTGAAAACAAATTCTGGATAGTAAGTTAAAGCACGACAGCTAAAAAATTCTATTGCTTCTCTTAAGCGGTCAGTTTTCAATTTTCCTGCTGCTTCACGTGGTCACTTTACCGATGACACACAGGCAGCTCGATTCCCACTTCTTTGCACAGGTCTTGCAGAAACCAACTAAAAAGCATATCGGATAAAGCTACAGGAGAAAGAAAGTAAAGCTCGGCTATTGACATTACGATTAATGTTTCTGAAAGACTGACCGTACTTTCAACGCCTGGCTACCATAAGTGTGAAATCAGCAGAGTGTACAGCAAGAGCCGGGTACGAGTACTAGGCAGCTAACAGCAAAGTGGTTCTAATGGCAGACAAAAATCCGTCTGCAAGAGCTGAATTTACAGACACCTTCCTCTTCAGCCGTGCGATGTCTCCAGGAGAAGCCAAACTTCCCAAGCTCCGCAGACCGACTGAAATTAAGCTGACTTAACAGCTGTCACCTGCGACAAGCCCGGCACACGCGCGTCTCCGCCAGGCGTGCCCCGGCCGCAGGTGACGCCCCCCGGGCGCCGGGCGGGACCCCCGCGGCCGCGGGCGGAAGGGAGCGGCGCCTCCCCCGCCCCGTGTAAACAACGCGCTCCGCTCCCGGCACCGACCTTCCGAGGTGAGGCGGCAGAAGGGCCTGACCAGCTCGGCGAAGCTGAGGTTGTTCCTGCGGGTAAGCCGCTCCGCCTCCTCGCTGCACAGCGCGGCCACCAAGGGCACGAACGAGTCCTGGATGAACTCCTGCACCGACTGCACGCACTGGGCCATGGCCGCCGCCGCCGCCGCTCGGGTCCGCCCGAGACGGCCCCGCCGTCTTTCTCCGCAGTTCCTCGGATTATTCTCTCCCTCCTTCCCTGGCCGGCGCCTGTCCGCGGCTCCCACCCGGCCCCCGCTCAGCACCCGCCAAGCGCCGCCATGTTGCGCCTCCGCCGAGCCTCTCGGGGAGCGCCCGCTCCCGGCGGCCCCCGCGCCCGCTCATGTGATTGGCCGAAGGGGCGGTGCCGGGCCGGGGGAGGCGACGGTGGCCGGCGGGGGGGGGGGAGGGTTGGGTGGTGTGCACCCCTCCCCGGAGCGGGCAGTTGGTGCGGTCCGGAGGGCGGGACTGGGGATGCTCCTGGCGCCGGGAACAGCGTTGGGCCGGCGGACGGGAAAAGAAAACATTGCTGTGGGATTTATTTAAAACAAACAAACAAACAGCTCAAAAATGACAACAAGAGCGCAAGAATGGCCCGAAAACAAGAAAAATAGGGGGTAAAGCGCCCTGAAACAACAAAAAAAGCGCGCCAAAATCACCGCGAAACAAATCAAAACAAGAAAACTGGAAAAAAAAAAAACCCCAACAATAAAGGGCCAAAATGACCCCCAAACAAAACTCAAAATCAAGAACAAAAATACAAAACAAACAAAAAAAGAAGCCCCAAAGGAACAACCATAAAAACATAAAAATAATCCCAAAACAAAGCAAAAATACGCAAAACAGCGACAAAAAAGCACCAGAATTGCATCACACACACACCCCCAAAAAAGGGGGGGGGGGAATGAAAACCACAAAAAAGGGGGAAAAGCCCACCAAAATAACCAAAAAACCCCACACCCAAATAGAACTAAACATATAGAGCCCTTGAATGGTTAGCCATAAGCTAAAACACAAGTTCCACACGAGGAAGAACTTCTTTCCAGCTTCTTTCCAGCGAGGGTGGCAGAGCGCTGGAGCAGGTGCCCAGGGGAAGTTGTGGAGTTTCCCTCTCTGGAAACATTCACCCACCTGGACACTGTCCCGTGTCACCTGCTCCAGGTAACCCTGCACTGCCAGAAGGGTTGGATTAGATTATCTCCCTTCGCCTTTCCAACCCTAACAATTCTCTTGTAAAGTAGAGTTGCTGGGGTGTTCTCTGGCAGATCTATCAGTGCCCAGTTGCATGCAAGGCATTCAAACTGGGCAAAATAGCTTCATTTTTAAAGCTTTACCCATTAAAGCATGATATGAAACAAAATCCTTTTGCACAGCATGTTGGGCAATTATTCTGGGGGATTCCCTGGCACCAGGAAGCTGGTTTGGGCTGGCATTTGGCCCCAAAACTTCCCCCAAAAGAAAGCAGCTCTGTCAGGTTTATTGGAAAAAAAAAAAAAAATTCCTACAACAACAACAATAATAAAAGCAGAAAAAATACCTCAAAAAACCCAAATAAAACCACCGAAAAAAACA
Organism: Erithacus rubecula; assembly: GCF_903797595.1. Lineage (NCBI taxonomy): Eukaryota > Metazoa > Chordata > Aves > Passeriformes > Muscicapidae > Erithacus > Erithacus rubecula. The sequence continues at coordinate 105,777,151 of NC_136689.1, forward strand.
CACAAAAACTTCCAGAATGGTTAACTGATGTACAGGAGGACCCACTCGAACATGAGGAAGAACTTCTATACTGTGTGGGTGAATCTGGTGTGATTTTCTAGAGAGGTTTGCAGTCTCCCTCACTGAAGATATTCAAGAACTGTCTGGATGCAATCCTGTGCCATGTGCTGTAGGATGAGCCTGCTTGAGCACAGAGCTTGGACCAGATGACCACTGTGGTCTCTTCCAACCTGACCCATTCTGTGATTGAGTTAAAAATTAAGGAGTCGTTTGAGTGTTCTCTGGCAGACCTGTTACTGCTCAGTTGTGTGTATGAAATTCAAATGGGGCAAAAATAGCTTTTTTTTTTTTTTTTTAGGATTTGCATGTAAATGATTATCATCCAAAGTCTTTTTGTATTTGTCACCTGAGTAAGGAAGTCAGTGTTTATCCATGATGAAATAAGTAATTTTGAACATGTTATGTAGAAAAAAGGAGTAATGTAGTCGGACTGACTTTTAACACCCTACCAGGGACAGTCCTTGGGACAGGGCTTGTAAACATCACAAAAAAGCCCATCCTCTGTGAATGATAAAGTTTTTAATGTAGACAGTACTAAAATAAAATCTAATACTCCATCCAAGTTGCTGTTGTTCAGGATTGAGTCCTGGGAATGTTATATAAAAGCTTCTAAATATTGCAGGAAAAGGTTGTTTTGCTTTGATAATTATTAGAACAAGAGGAAGGCAAATTTCCACAATATTTATGGCTCAGCCACATTTGGAAATTCCCCAGAGTTGTTCCAAAATCATGTTTTCACAGATACTTAGCACCTCCACAGGGATGCTTTGGGAGCATGGTGCTTCTCTCCCATTCCTCTTGATCCATTGCTCCTGAACACTACCTGAGTTATATCCAGTAGAGTGAAGTGGATCAGAAACCCTGATCCTGTGCACACATGACTTGAAATTAAAAATTATTTTTAAATTCTGACCATCATCATGTCCTTCTGGAAGATATTCAATTTTTTATTTAAATTTCTGGCAGAGATTCAAATTTCATACAGCTATTATCAATCTTCAGTAGCCACTACAGACTGACAAATCAATCATTTTAATTGTAATTGTGTTGGAGAGATTTTTTATTATAGCAGCTCTAAACTTATATTTGTGTGCTCAGAATTTATTCTCTGTGAATGCAAACACGTTGTACACATTTTCTTTTTACCCAGTATTAAAAATTTTGTGCTTGGAATGTGTCTCTCTTTGGATGATCTCTCCCAGTAGGACACTGTCTCCAGGACCAGTTTTGTCTCGCTGGTTTCATGCTGCTCTGCCATCTCATGGACTGCTCTCCTAAGACAAGGTAACAGAATCACAGAATCAATTAGGTTGGAAATAACCTCTGAAATCATCACATCCAGCCTTTGACAGAACACCACCTTGTCAACTAAACCACAGCACCAAGTGCCATGTCCAGTCATTTCTTGAACTCCTCCAGGCATGGTGACTTTTGATGCAGCCTCAGACGTGCCTGGAGTACTGAGGAGGGATGAAACACCCATCTTCAATGAACACAGCAGCTCAGGGTGTTGTATCCCAGATCTGTTACTGAAAAATGGGGCAATCAATTAGGATTCAAATACCTTTATTAACAAGGCAGAAGATTCATTGGAAGGAAAAATCATTGCTAATGACTTGTAGCACCCTAAGTCTGGCAATGTGTGCATAACATTTTGCTTTCAGATTGTGACAATGTACAAATAGGAGAGGCAGTGGACAGAAGTACAAAGGGATATCTGGAAAGCATAAAAAGTACAAAAGTCAAAGTACATCTGAATTATTTAACTGAAAATACTGGTTATTACAGAGAAAGCAGTGGATCAAAGGAAATGGTATCTGAACAGAAGTCGGAGAGTATAGGATGGAAAGGGACAGGGGAGCCCTAGTCAGGGAATAGAAGAGAACAAATAGTAAGGAAGTGTCATGAATAGCTGGGAGCATAAACATCACTGAGACACAAAAATATATCCACTGCTTCAATTGTAAGAATAACTAGAACATGACTGTAAAATTTGGAGCTGAAACTGCTTTGTCTCTCCCCTTTGCTGTTTCTTTGCTGCTGCCAGTTGTGCTTTTGTACTCCTTTGGGCTGGAAGCTTCCTGAACTTGTAAGTTTTGCAATTCTCTTATGCAGATAACCAAGCTAGATCTTTCTGCTGAACTGAGCTGCTGCTGAGGAAGTTCACTTGAAAGGGTTTTTCCATCTGTTAATAAAATATTTGTATTACTATGTAGGTTTAAAACAGAGGAAAAAGAATATAAAATTGCAAGAGCTGCAATCTCAAGTTGAATCCAATTCATTTGCAGTCATTTAAATATGAGATGTAGTTATTTCCCTGTGGTAGTTACAGGCTAAACTATGTCCTTGAAAGTTTACAACATGGACTCCCAGCTCCTTGCAAATTTCAACTGTACATTTCAGTTTATGCTCAGTTCAAATTTCTGAGTTACAGAATAAATGTTTTTCACAGCACTCCTCTGTAGCATAACTTGAAATTAAATTTTTAAGATTTAGCTAAAATCACACAAGGAGCTATCTGTTGGAGGGGTGGAGGTAGTTAGTTGAGGGTTTTTGTAATAATCTGCAGCAATACAAATAATTTCAAGTTTGGTACCAACATAGATTTAACAGCCAGTTAGCTATTGTGTGGTAACTCCTCAAGGTTAATTTGGGACCCTGATTTCTCAACTTCTGGATTTGCTTATGACCTTCACAAATCTGAAGATGGTGATCATCTGTGTCAGCAGTCACTGGTATGGAAGATGAATTGCTGCTAGAGTGAAGCTCTGGTCTCTGCAGTCTGCCATGCCATTAGTTGCCCTCTAAGTCTCTGCCTTCCACAGATCAGGAAAAGCTCCTGAAATGCCCTTCTGCATCTTGCAAGACAAACGAAAAACAACACATGCACAGAGGAAAGAGTAACTTCTACACTGAATCAACACAGCTTGTCTTTTCCCAAAAGACAAGGGAGAAAACCCAGTTCTGAAGGAAGATTTTAGACATCAAGGCAGTAAGAACTGTTCCAGGGGCCTCAAGTGTGTACCAAGGCCAGGGTGCCTGGGACATGGTCCAGGTAATGCTCTGACAGAGTCTGCTGGCTGAAGCAGAAGGTCAGATCTGAAGTGCAAGGATTAATGGGAAAGGTTTGTCCAGCCAGGCTTCAAGGTGGTATCAGAGGTCAATCTCCAGCTCTCTTGAATCAATGGTACCCTCTCCCTGACTACTCGGGATCCCAGTGCCCTTGATGGGCATGGAATGGGAATGAGTGCAGTTCTCCTTCCAGGCATGATACTACAGATCTTCCAGTGAACAGCTCCTGGTATTTAGGGAGGGCTGGGAGTGGCTCCTGATGATCCTGCTCTGGCTGGGAATTCCAAAATAATCATTCTGTATAATCTCTCTTTTGTTCCCCAGAACCAGCCGTCTACCACCCCCCTGAGCAGTCTTTTCTTTGCTGGTAACAAAAGAGAGAGACAAGTAGAAAAACAGAATAAATTAAGTAAAACAAGTGGATCGAAACTCAGCTGCACAGTCCTTGGATCCATTCACCACAAAACTTTGAAAACCTATAAATATTGACATTCTCCTTGTAAGAAAAAGTGAAGTTCTCACACTTTCTCACACACTCTCATACTTCCTTTTGTCCTAATTATCTCAGAGATTTCTACCTAAAGTCTGCCACCCTTGCTGCTCATTTCTTTTAAACTATAGTCAGATAATCTTCCTTATTCTGGGGGTCCCTTTGTCAGGGGAAATTCCTGGGGTTGCTGCCCAGCCACTTGCTGAAACTGAGTCACTAAACTAGTTGAAGAACAAACCAGTTCTTCACTTGCAGGCAACATTTGTGCTAATTTCTCCAAAGCAGTTCCATTTTTGCAGTCCTAGTGACATGCAAAAGCCCTACATGTAATGTGTCCCTTTAACAAGGTGTCTACTGCAGTTATTTATGATTTAGTATGTGTGTGTAATCTGCAGCTTTGATTTGTGGGTGATCCAAAGCAAGCAGGTGCATTTTAGTGGGTGGGAGGCAAGCACTGGTTACAGTATGCATACACACAAATAACCGAAGGAATGAATTAAAACTGATTAATTAAATCTGGTTCCTCAGATTCCACTCTGCTTTCACTGATCGTAGCTAATAGAGTGATGTTAAATTTAAGCAATATAAAGGGAAAAAAACATCACTGGAGCAATAATTAGAGAAATGATAGCTGGGAATGTGGAAATGCAGGTGAATATGTGATTTCATGAATATACTACATCTGTTCACCTGAGGTGAATCCATATATATATATATATATATTTATTTTTTTTTAAGTCAAATGGCAATGTGCTTTATGTAGAGGAATTTTCCAATACCCCTTTACCTCTTAATACTACATTTTTTCCCATCTTTTCTCCTTAAAACAGCGTGGTGGCACATTATTGTTACATCCAACCAGATTTCCTCTTCTATGTTCAAAGTATTTTAGTAATTACTCTTGGGGACAGAAGATGAAAATGAACCAACAGTAAATTCTCAGTGAGAAATCAGTATTTTCCTGGTTCACAAAGAGTGTTTTTTTCTCAGGTTTTTTGATACATAAGTACAATGCTACTTAGTGCAAAGTCATAAAATAATAATAAAATGCTGTGAGATGATAACATCAGTTTTCCATTGTTCACCACACATTACCCCAGGGAATAAATTCACTTTGAGATTTCCTGTCTTTCCTACAATTAGAATCACCTCTCTGTCCTTCTACAAACATACTTCTTTTAGTACATTAAAGAGACCAACAAATAAAAAAGTCTAAACAGACTTTTCCTTGTAATTTAAAGAAAGTTTGTTTTTGAATCAGCAGTTCAGATTTTCACTGCAAAATGTATTTCAATGCATTGGAAGCAATAGGTAGGCATAGAAGGGTCATTTTGAGCTTGATAGAGTTATCAGTTGCAATAGTCAAGTAGATGTGACAGGAGAAGGGGGATTGAACAGACAGAAATTTTTAGAACTGTCTTTATTGTAGGCTTAAAGGTGTGAGAAGTAGTGTTTCCAAACAAATAATTTGTTATTTGGGTTCTAGCTAATGGAATTTCTATATTCCTAGAAAGTGCCTTGTTTAGAATCTCTATCACTGCAAATTATTATTTTTGGCAAAAAAAAAGTCATTGAAGAGGAAAAGCAAATGAGAAATGCTACTCAAGAGTTTTGGTTTGGTTTTTTTGTTTGGTTTTGTTTTCTTTGGGGGGGTGTGTGGTTTTTTCTCATGGCATTATCAAAAATGCTCTTGGGAAACATTCTAGTTACATGTCCTTTTTATTCTCTATGCCTAGAAAGTGTAGGGAAATATGGAATTGTCCAAATAGCCTGTAAAATCAAGGTTTGCTCATTTTAATATATGTTTATACCATAGTGCTGCTGAATAAGATCAGCATTAAAAAATTAAATACTATTTGTCTTGGGAGTCATCATATGTAGTTTAGTTTATGATATTTTTCAACATCTTAATTTCTGCATTATAATTTGAAGCACAAAGGAATTAATTCTGATCTTAATTATATCTGGAGCCACTGGATTCAGTGTGCAAGACATGATTGCTCCTGTATTTTTTGTAGAGATACAGACCTCATCTTAGGGACAGATAGGGTCAAAGTGAATAAAAAAATCAGAACACTCCATTCCAGAAACTTCCAGGCAGCATAATGCAATCACATGAGAGAACCATCCTCCCTACTAAGAACTAGAATTGAATGCATAATTTTATTTTTGCTGTTTGGGAAGGAAAGGAAATGGAGGAAGGAAAGGAGTGTGATATATTCAGCATGACAATACTGGTTCCCCAATTAGAAAGCGCTGAGCAGAGGATATAATAACTTTTTCTTCTGTGTCTTGTGTCCTGTGCCAGACACAGCAAATCCAAACTTTCCAACCACTTCTAAACAGCCTGCTTACATTTTTGCATTTAGTAATTCTGTTTAATCAGAAATGTACTTCACATTCCTGACTTTTTCTACCCCCAAAATGCCAGTTGGTAGCAGATTTCAAAATTTCAACTCTTGTTCCAGTTTAAGGGGAAAAAATTGATTGAGGTAATTTCTTAAAGAACAGAAATTAACTGTTAGTTCTATATCTACTATACTTCATCAAAGTCATCCTATGCTCCTGAGCTGAGGCTGGCAAAGAGGTGTAATGCCACTAATCTGAGTGTGATCGCCATGGCTGTGCCCTTGTAAGGCAATTTTAAGTTTTTGTGACAGCTTGCTTCCCCTTTCCCTCCTATTCATGATTCCCCAGGGCCTCTTTTCACTCTGGTTCACTTTCCAAAAACCCAGCCTGGTGGATCAATCAAACTGTCTGGATTCCTCAGCTAGCCACCAGCTCAGGCTTGCTGGTTCCTTCCCAGGAGAAGTTTCTTCAGAGGTAATTGCAGGGTAGGTACAGAGAAAAATTGAACATTCATACAAGCATGCATTCTTGCATGGACAAAAATAATTTATTCATTGCAAATAATTCCTTCTTGAAATTGATCAGGAAGTGATCAATTGTGAATGATCAGTGAGTGCTACTGGTCAGGCAATACCACATGGTAAAACAAGACAAATCTAGAAAGCTAAGCCAGCAGACATGAGTTACTAACTTGCTAAGAAACATGTGTGGGGGAAAAAACACACAAATGAAGAAAGCTGGACTTTGGAAGGATGATACTGCAAGGAAAAAGCATTGGATTCAAATCTCAGATGAGAAAGACAGCAATGCTCTGGTGGTGGGTGAAGGACAGGCAGGAGGGAAGGTCCTCATCACTGCAGTGGGGTGGTCAATGAATCCGTGTGGAAGCCACAGCTATAGATAGGATCAGAGCTTGAGGCAAATACAAGGAATGGGGAAATCAAAATACCAAAGAAAGTTTCAAAAGTTTTCCTATATGTTGATACCAAAAAGTAAATTTTGGGCAAGGTATTGCCACTTTGCCATGAAAGAAGTGATTTCATAAATTAACAAAAGGATTTTAAAGATTCCCTTTAAAAGCCATTAAACATACCAGTAGTTACTCAGTTTATCTCTTCAGCCATCTTTTCTTATTCACAAGCTTTTTCCCTGGAGGAATTATAGTCTCTCAAGGTACAAGCAGAAGCTAGAAATTACACCATGATTTTTTTAAACCAGCTTCATGTCAACATATGCTTTCACCAGGCACCATGTGACTACTTCAATTGACCTTATCCAATTACTTTATTTTATGACTCACTCTAACAAAGGTTAAGACACTAACCTTTTAAAAAGTTACACCAAATAATAAAATTGTCAGAGATTACTTTCTCATATTATAGTGTCATTAAAATCAGGTAAATAGATGAAGGGTCATGATGTAAATAAGCTCACTGAAATTAAAATTCACATTTCTAGGCAACAACCATGGTGCCTGGCATATGTGCATGCTGTAATGTCTCCTTTTTGGGAGTAGGAAATCTCTGCCTCTTTCTGACTTATATAAATGACAGGAAACTCATGAGGAAATCCTCTACAATCTTAGCATTTTCAACTAGGACAAGGGAACAAAGAGGAAAGGCGACTTGGTGTGCTCTTTTCAGGTCGATCAACAAACATCCCTTGTTGTGCTTCAACATGTATTCTGAACTGTAAAACCATGGCTTCTGTGTGGGTGGGAAAATGCCCTGTGGTTTAACAGCAGTGTTTATTATATGCATGCTCAGGTTATGCCAGCAGAGCATATCCCAGATCCTCTGCTTGGGAAACGTTGTCCTGTTTCTCATCCCCTTCGATTTTCCCCTTGTCCTTGTGCGGATTATCTGTGGGCACAGGTTACCTGATGTATGCTATGCCTTGGATAAGAAAAAATATTGGTCAAGTTTCACTAGCAGAGCTTCTTTCAAGTTGCACTAGCAGAGTTTCTTTCACTTACTCTGCATTTAAGAGCAGTGAATCCAGCACAATAAATATCCTATTTTTCACTTTATACTGTTGTTTTTTCCATCAGAAGTCATTTGGCTTTGTTGATAGCAGAGCTACTAGGGAAATGCAAGCTGCTTCTCCATCCTGCTGCCAGGTTGTGTTCAGCCACTAGTTAATCCTCCAGAAGTACAGCACACATTGTTTTCCCTACATATATGAGATTGCACTTGACATTTTAGGATCTGCTTTCTCTGAATGGGTCCAATTCACCCTAGAATGCAGATTGTGCTGTGCAATCTACATTGCCATTGTGATTTATCCCTTCATCTCTGCTTCCAGCATCTGCAAATACAGTCACGTGGTGGTTGTATATATGTTTCCACAATGTCCATAAAAATATTACCTATGGTAAGGTCAGGTATGTATGTTTCTGATGCTGCTTTGTAAGATCTGCCATACAGCATTTCTTGTTTCCCAGCATTCTCATTTATACTATATAATGTTCATTTTTATTAATTTGAAGGCCATGAAAGACTAAGTTAAATATCCTATAGAAGTGTATCACATCAACACAGTTTCAAAACCCAATTATAATTGAAGTTCATCAAGTACAATCTGAATTGAGCTTGCCAAGTTCTGTTTCTAAAACCAAATTATTGAGCATCAATATACTTCTATTGATGGTACTTCATCTTTTACATTTTGTATCTGATGGGGCCAAACATGTCTGAGTCCAGCATTGGAGGACTTCCATTGCATGCCCAGAATTATTAATGATTATTAACAGCAAGACAAAAAGCTCTTCAGCCAGTTCATCTGGGGTTATTGCATGAAAGTTGTCTCTTCCTTCCTTTTTAGAATATTTGATTCTTTTTAGAATTTTTATTAATGCAGTTTAAAACTTACATTTCCATTTTGGCCTAGCAAATTATCCACTACCCTGATCAGATGTAAATACATCCTTTTGCTCCTTACCACATCCTGTAATTAACATTAGCACCCTCCTATCAATTTAGCACCAAATCTTACCTGCAGTTTTACCTTCCATTGGTTGTACTTTACATTTCCTTCTGTTGTCCTTCCTTTCACAAGGCTTGAATTTTCTTTGGATTTGAGTGGTAATTTTATTGACATATTTATGTTTCCTATCTACTTCTAACTATTGTCTTTCCTTCCTTTTCCAGAAAAGGTTTTAAATAAAATATTAATACTTAAAATACTGGTTAACACCATATAATGAAGTCTTCTGATACACACTCTAGTTTTCATTAATATTGTTAATTTTCTCATCTAAAACATTCTGAGTTTTCCTTATTTCTTAACTAATTTTTTTGTAGGAAACTTAAAATCGGGCATATGTAGAATTTATTTCGATGTGTGCATCATCAGTAAATGCAAACACTTCTGTAGATTCCTACTCAGCTGTAAATGTGTACATGGAACAAAGCTTGGCTGAGCCTGTTCTCCCTGTGACCTCATTTGATGTAATTGGTTGTGAGCACTGTGTCTTCAGGCCACCACAATCTTCCAGCCTGGTGCTCATTCCAGCCCTTCCCACCACAATCAGGTTTCCATGTGTGCCATTTACTGGGTCCTGGAAAAACATCATCAGTAATCCCTGAAATCTCTAACACAGTTGTACTACTATCTTCACGAAACTTCCATTCTTCATGTCAACAATGACAATGCCACGTCTGTTTTCACGAATTATTGACAGGCACTTAAGGGCTTATTTGCTGGGTATTTTAGTGTTGGTTTGTTGGTCTGTTTTTCTTTTTTCAAATAAAGCTCTTTACTTTTAACCTTCCTGATTTAATGCTCTCCATATATTATTTATTCTTACATTAAGTCAGATTTCAAATGCATGTGTGATTTACCAGAAGAAAACCCCTACAGATTTAGTCCCTGATTGATTTTTTTAAATAATCTTTGCACTTAATTATCTTAGAGTGGCTAATGACCTTTTATCACATCAGATTATTAATGCAGCCATATGCAAAGAAATTGAATTTGGGTGTAATTCAGATCTAAATCTTAACCAAGTGACATCAAATGTAATGCACTAATAGACAAAATTAAGAGTCCAGACAGTGACATGGTATTACTATTTCCTCATGATTTATTGGATACTAAAGGAAACCAGTAGCTGTCAGAGGAAATTATTGATGTGATTCCAATTGACAGGATTTCACATACTTTGTTGCAGTTTCTATGACAATGCATGCTGCTATCCTGAGATGACATACAATTCTTAGATCTGTTTTTATTATTCATCAGGGGGGTAGTATAGGAGTAAATAACAAGCATAGGAAATATTCCTATCCTTCTGCTGTCATTACATGTTTGATTTATCAAGTTAATAACACAACTGTAAAGGCTGTTTATATGAGATAACAATCACTGCAGAGTTTAGGCCTAGAAAATGCTGATAACTTCTCCAAAACCAAATCTGTGATGGAAATTTCCAAGAAAATCATTTTGACAGGAGATTACTAGTTTTACTGCAGGCCAGATGCAAACTGAAAGATAACTGAATGTGTTGATGCTTTCATCTTGGAGGTGCCAAGTCTACTGCATTTCCCATTTTATTTCTTACTCAAAAGTGGGTCATACTTGACTTTGCTTCTGTAAAAATATCAAGCTGTGGAAAATATATTGGATACTGGAAATATATTCATAAATTGCCAAATATTATCTTTTATGATTCTATATAAAATTTTTCTCAATAATAAAGAAAAAATAATATTCTGTCATGATAAAAAAGACACTGCCCAAAAGATAATGCAACCTATTGCAACGGTGTTTAATAGGGCAGATACAATTTTAGCCAAATAAGATCCTAGACAGATCTCAAAACACTTACATGCATTACTGAATGTATCATATATTTTCTGGTATCTGCAGAAATAAGTAGAACACTACCTTTGTTCTTTGAGTGTTCACATGCCTGAGGACACCTAGAAGGAATCTGCTTTTGTTTTCCTTCATCACAGGTAAAACCAACCCAACAGTTGCTTTGGTAGATTGCTTTGACAGCTGCATTAAGGTCATGTTTGTACATGTTCAGTTCCTTCCATGATTTTCATTTGGCTTCAGCTCTCATTTCCACTGTGGGCAGAGAAGCTTCATGCACAGGGATGAGAGAATATGACAAGAAAAATCACAGCTTTGTTTGCACACTCAGCACTCCTTGAGCACCTTAACTTCCATTAAAATTAACTTACATTGGTGTTAGACAACACAAAGATATGTCTCATATCTTCTGTTGCCCTATCTTGTCATTTGCCACAGACATCTTCATCACAGCTATCATCAGAGTACTGGGTAAAGAAATAACAGGCTGAAAACAGAAAAAAATAAGAATCCTTCATAACATTTACAAATACAGCAAAATAAATTTCTCTGAGATATCTGTTGTCATTGTTTGTAACATTTAGCCATTAATTCTTGCCCTATTTTCTTTCACAGAGGTAGCTGACAGTCTGTCATGCTGGCACAAGGAATGTGGGCCACAGCTGCCCACATGTGAGAAAACTCCATCTCCAGTGCTAATGGGAATGTGTTTTTAACAGTAATCAATGACTGAATCATCAGCTTTGAGATAACCTACCTCTGCCTAGCACTATTTTAAATGCCTTGTCAGTTACATCTGTGCTTGACAGTCCCTCCCTTTCCAAGCCTGGCACTTGGCACATGGCAGGCAGAAGTGTCACTTAAACCAGAGTTCAGGAATAATTCCAGGGGGAGAAAAATGAGAAAAAAGGATGAAAGGCTTCCTTGCTTGTTTCTGAGCTCCTCTGTTTCCAGATCACTCGCTGGCCTCAGAAGCTTAGTCAGCTTTGCAGTGCTCCTTCTCAACAGTGATCCAGCTAAGCAGTTGCCCCTTTTCCGCTATTCATGGGGCAGAGCTTGTTTTCACTATTTATGCCAGGTCACAGATTATGGAAAATTAGGTGCTCCTGAGCTGAGACACACAAATATATGCATGCACGTCTAAAAGTGCAACTGTTTAGAGCAGCCTCAGTATCTCCTACACAAACTAATGTATTAGCTTTTGTTGGATTTGGGAAGCGTTAGGCAGCCTCTCGCTAAGGACTCATGATAATTATTCAGAGACTAGGCAGCAAGGCAAAAATCTGTAGGGCTTTAGCAGTGTTCAGAGTCAATATCCTGAGATACTTAGGTTTTATTTAATCTATCTCCACTGTGTTAAGTTTTATTTGTTTATTTGTTTTACGTATTTAGTGCGGCTTGAGCAAACAAAGTGAAAAATTGGGTTAAGGGTGGAAGGGTTTTTGTGGTTGAACTTGAAATTTTTGCAAATTGTTTTTATAGTCAAGTGAAGAAATCACTGGCTGACAGCAAAAGACCGTTTGCATATAATGCACGAGTGCAGCTGTTCTTCCCCAGTCCTTCTATCCTTTATATCAACTCTTTTTCCTGCTATTGACAGTTTTAGAGGGAGGGTGAACAAACTGGCAAAGGGTAATCTGATTTTATATTCTGTTACATTAAGAGGGGAAAGCTCTCAGACAGAATTTGTGAACCTTGTACAGGGTTATTTATAGAAGATTCATCTGTTCCTCAGGGAAACAAAGAAACCTTTTCAACCCTGTCTAAAGTACAGGAATGATCTAAGTTAAAACCTGCCTGAGGGCAAACAGTGTGTAACAATTCAGAGTTTATCCTTGGACAGGGAGCATGTTGGGTCTCTGCTCTACCCTATTTGCACTTTGTGCAATCATTTATACTTCTGTGAAATAACTGCAAAATACCACGTTTTGTCTGACTTAGGCTTTGATTGCATTTTATATGGCTCCGTGGAGCTATAGATGATGGTGGCTTCCAGAGAAGAAATTACATCTGAAATCCTCCTATAGATCGATCACAAGCATGTTAGAAATGCTGTTGCAAAGTGCTCTGACAAGCTTGGCAGGTTGTTTCACAGTGGTTTGAGTTTTGCTTCAGTATCCAACCCCACTCTCTGCCCGAGCTGCCTTCTACATAGCAGAGCTGGTGGGAGCAGTGTGGATCCCTGCCTTAGCAGTTCTGCTGCAAAGATCAGCATTTTAGAAACTGGGAAAACAGGTGGATTCGCTCTAAAATGGCCAACTGAGCAGTATCTGAGGAAAAGTCTGTGATACACTGAAAATTGCAGTCTGGTACAACTGCTTCTTCTAGCTCCTCCAAAGCCAGAGGGGCTTCAGTGAGTCAGTCAGTGTGCACCCTTTCTTTTGTCCTTCCATGCAGCCCTAGGCTGTTATATTGAGCTTCAGATCCCTATCTCGACATGACAAAAGCAGTAAGGAAGTGTAAAGGAAGGCCTTTTCCTCTCCCATTAGCACCAGGAGTTTTCAATAGTGTTCAGATACTTAAAGGCCAGCAATGTTTTTTTTACATCTCTGCAAAGCTTATCTGTCATATCTGACAAATTTGACAAAAGCTGCAAAAAGGTTTCAAAAGCAGCTGAAGTGACCACTAATTCAATCTGCTGGTATTCCTAAAACCAGAGTTGTGGCTAAAATATTCCCAGAGGTAGGTATGCCTTTACCTAAGCCAGACCCCAAGATGGCTAAATCAAGGAACACTTGCCACTTGCTAAGGCTTCCCCTGCAACTGCTTCCTAAAACCCCCGAGTGTAACATCTCCATCTCTTCATCATGTGTTGGAGAAATTGCCTTAACAATCTGGATAGTTTATAGCATCACAGAGTTTAAAGGGACTCACAGGATCATGGATTCCCACTCCTAGCCCTGCACAGGACAACCCCAAAATTGTTGTACCTTACAGCAGCAGCATGAAGTATTCTGTTTCTGGGCTCAGGAAGACTTTCAATAAGCTGTTTGGGTGCATATTTATGATGTTGTCCAGCTACAACACAACAAAAAAGAAATAATCTTTGCTGTGATGTCAGGTCTTGAAATCACTGACTGTGGGCTTTGCCTGGCCCATGGGGAATGAGTTTCTCACTTCTGTTCTCAGTGAATTCTCACACTCATTGTGCATTTTGGTGCTACCAGGAGGCTTCATTTGTCTGTTTTCAGCTCTCTGCTTGACTCAAGCAGGGCTGCAGGACCAATTAGCAGAATCTTAACAACATACTCTAAGAAGAACAAATACCCTGCATGTTACACCAGGGATGCCATGTGGTGCAAAATATATATATTTTTTATACATCCTGCCTTATTGAAAGCCTATTTTAAAGCATTTTGGTTTATTTCTTTCTATGTATAGATTCTGTCATTTCTGTATCTCTGCAGGTGTAAAGAATATGGCATGGATGTGTCCTTAATGCTGCACTTAGCTTCCTCCTGAAGGAATTCCAGTCACTCATATTGCCAAGACAGAAAGTACAGACAGAAAGTACATACTGAAATTGAACAGAATGTAAAAACATGGGCTTGCAGCCTTGAACACTAACTGCTAAGTAATTCCAGAGATGTATCCATGCATGAGAACTAACACTAAGACCCCTTTTTAACAACAAGTATAAATAGAAATTCCATCAGCATAATGATAGAAGAGTAAGTTTTTGTAATTCATCAAGCTCATATCTGAAAGAGCTCTAAAACATTCTGCTAGTGCCATTGCAAATATTAAGCTCAGACCTAAACCTACAAGATCTGAATCTTCCTGACCTAGCACATTGGCTTTGACTGGATAAAAGACATAAAAAATACCTCATGATTCATCATGCTTCATCAGAAGTATAATACTTATTGTTATATGGAGGTTCTGAATTAATGGAAATCAGACAGCCAGTAGCAGCAGCAATATCAAACCCCAATTATCCTTAATAAATCTGTAAGAAAGTTTGGCTGAAGACTACTCTGAGATCAGAATCAGGCCCTCACACTGGAATATTTTTTTGCTTTTAGTACAGTTGGTATAGATTTTCATCACAAAAAACAAGCCAGATGTGATCTGGGAGGGTCTCCCTCCCCAAACTAGAATTTTTCCTTTTGCCTTCCAAATTTAATTTAAAAATATTAAGAGTCAACACAATGGACAAATAAATTCACCACCAACTAATAATTATTTCACCCAAATGGACTTTACATTTATAAGCTGAATGTTATATAACATATTAGTGCAATATGACCCAGTAATAAAATGAGGAACTGAGCCACTAGTCAAAGGAGATTCTCCCCTAGATATAGCCACAATGCTGTAATAAGATTTGAACCAGAATATACTGGGTAATGATTTAGCATTAATGAATCATACAATAAAACATAACAAGCTGCTGCTTCTCACTGCTTAGGTATGTCTGAGTAAAATGAGGCCTCATTTAAGAACTTCTATATACATATGTACCCATATAGACCCATACAGAAGCTTGGACTTGCTAAAACAAGGCAAACCTTAGTATTGAAGACATTTTAAAAATACTTTTAAATTTGTTATCCCAACATAGTAAATTCAATTTGGTAGATGAATTATTTATTGTTTTTTTTTCTGTTTTGTTTTATTTGGACTTGTTTCTATTTCATGTAATTCAACATGAATCCTTTACTAATATTTTTAAATTGTGAAACTGAAATGGTACTTAAGTAGTTTGATAGAATTCAGCTCCACATGACCTGCTTTCTAGAAACAGCTATATTTTGAAAAGTTGGCAGTTTTTGCTGTTTTTCTTGGGGGAGAATTATGTTTACTTTCAAATAAAACTCCTTGAAAATGTTGAATAAGACTGATTATAATCTAAATGTAATTGACCATTTCCTAAGAATTTGTTCTTCCAAAAGTTTTTAATTATAAAGATTGGCAGCTCTTCTTATGAACATATAGTATATAGAAAGAATATATATATATTTAAAAAAATATATGTGTGTTGTATGTCAAAAGTTCAAATTCTTTATTCCTTTCATTCGCTTTCAGAGCAGGACATGTTAGAGAATTTGATTAAATGTGTAGCCATTCTAAAATGGCTCAGGTCTTGAAATATAATGATCTTTAGTTTTGTTCATTAATGATAAGAAGCAACTTTGGTATCATTACTGAAATTTTTTTATTTATGAATTCCAAGTCCCTATACTCTTTGCTGTGTAAATTCCTCAATGACATGCTATTCAAGTTGCTGAAGACACTTATCTCCATATCAGTTACTGTTCTGGTGACCAGAAAAACTTGAACATTTGTCCACACACATTACAAAATTGAGCTAACAAGAAAAATTGTCTCTACCATGCAACAAGACCATGTTCTGTACTGAAAAATGAGTAGGAATTGTCTGCTAAGAGGTGTCGATACTCAGTGAGCGCTTCTGAGAATTGATAGTTTGGTCACGCCTGCTCCAAGAATATCACAGCAATTAAATTATGCTTTTAGAAAATGCCTGTAGTGGTACTGATCAGTAATTTCATCTGTTCTTCTCTCAGGTCATGAATAACCATAAGTTGAGTGCTTTCCTGGATCGATGTGCTGACATGCTGGCACAGTTCTGTGCAGCATCCATTAGCAAGGCTGACCTCTTGCAGCACAGCATACATCAGGTGCCTGTTACACACCCATGCTGCAGTCTGGCATGGCAAAAGAAGGATCCTTATGATGTCTGCTCAAGGAAATCTCAATGCTTCTTTTATGGTTGTAGCACCAAAAATGTGTCAGTTACTCAGCATCCACTGAAAACATGCTACTTATTATTTCCAGATCCTCTTTTCCTTATTGCCCATGCAAAGTTGATGAGGGCAAGCTAATGGGCCATGTCTCATGCACAGATCAGAAGGGACAGTGTAGTAATGTATATGAGCATGTTATTTTACTGAATTTGCACATTAAACTGATTAATTCTAGCAACCTATTTGCTGAGAAGAAATAATAGAGAAAATATATTAATTATTTAATTGGTTTTGACAGCAGAGGACAAATGTATGTATATTTTTTCTCCTTCCCCATCTCTCATAGACAAGCAGGTATGCACACAATATTTAAAATTTTAGCACTCCTATCATTGTGAGTGCTGGTTGGACCACTGAAAATGTGCAGTTAAGTATTATGATGGATACAACAAACAGCCAAGTCAAAGCTCATTGTTCAGTGACTTGCCTGATTTTAAATCCAGCATGTGCTGTTTCTACTGCCCTAACTCAGATTTATGTAGCATTTCCTGTGTATTCTTGTCTGGGTTTTGAAGTTATAATTTGAAAACTGCTTATGTGGTCTTATATAGGAGTCTGTCATAGTGGGAGGGTTTACTTTGTTTTCCTAAGTTTTGACAACTTCGCTAAATGGCTTCATTCTGAAGGCCCGTGGAGGCTGCGAGGTCTTACTGTGACTCCATTTGTAGGTTCCTCAAAAAACGTAATTTACTTCTCTGATCATTATTTGCCATGGCATTTTAGATGCTGACTCACATCTCACAGAAGAGGTGTTTTAGAGAGGTTATAGACTCAAGGACCCGCAGTCAAATCAACCAGCACTCCCATTTCCCACGGTGGGTGGGATGGGGAGAACACACTCTGTTCCCTTTAACACTGCAGCTTAGTTTGCACCACTTTAACCATGATCATATGAGAGACACAACCCCAAGTAAATGAAAGAAAACATTCACACCGAGTGTATACAGTTTGCACCTTTATATAAGTTTATGCTTTAATGTGACAGTATACAGGTGCACTGGCTTTTACAGCAGCCTCTCCTATTTGTTTGCAGCTCCATTCCAGGAGCAGGCCAATCTTGTGTGTATTGAGGATGACAAATGCAATGCTGGAGGTAGGTGACAAACAGCAGTATTTCATATGCAACAGGACCAAACAAACTGGAACAAATCCCCCCTCAAAACAGCATTGGGTGTATTACTTACTGCCACGGGCTGCACATAAGTTTCCTTTTACAGTGCAAGATGAGACTTAAAATAAGCAAAGTTGGTTAAATGAAAGCTGTTTTGAAAGGATAGCAAGAAGTGAATATTCTACTTATAATAAGAAAAAATTGAACCCTGTTCAAGGGAATGGAATCTTTTAACTCTTCTTACTGTGTAAGTTTAAAAAAAACATGTCCATTTTTTTACATGTACAGTATAACACAGTATCTTTCAAAGATGCACTTGATCTGTAAAAAATTAAAATTCACGTTCATTCACTGAAGCATATACAGTGATTAAAGCAGCTTTACTCACATAGTAACCTATTAACAAGGAAACTGCCCTCTAGACTTCAGGTTTTCTAATCAGAAAGTAGCTCCCTTTTGGGAAAAGAACAGTTCAATGTGTCATGTGCCTGGAAAAGTTGCTTTCCTTTTCTTTGAGAACTTGCAAAAGAAAAATCCTCAGCCAGAAAGATGGACAGCTCCAAAGGTGTTGCAGTGTTGCTTGATATGGTGGGAACACTTGTGTAACTGAAAAAAAACCCATCTAGTCTGGCAGAGCAAAGTAGCCTAAAACATAGGGGGAAAGTTATTTGATTTATGGCTTCCTGGACATCCAAAAAACTTTTTACATGTATGAAAGAAGCTGTAGTAATGTTGTCTTTAGTTTTGGCTGTGGCTGCCAGCGTTTGCAGACACACCTGGGAAGAGCAAAAAAGATGTCCAAAAAGATGTCCTTCCCTTGCACATAGCACCTTCTGATCTCTCTGCAGTTACACAGCTTTGTCTCTTTCCCCTTCTTCTCACATCCACCTTTGACTGCTCCCACAGAACAAATCTCTGCATTTTTCATACTGGCAAGTGCATTGTTCTTGCACTATCATTGTCAAGAAAGCAACCAGAATAATAGTTGTACAAAAAGTATTTGTACAAAATTCTACAATAGTTGTGCAAAGGTGATCTAAAATGTGCTTTTTGAGTGGCAGTTTACCCCTGCAAACAGTAGTTTATGAGCAGTTCTAAAAGTTTTCACTGTTGAGATTTCATTTCACAAACACATTTTATCTCAAGGAATAAAAAGCTGGAAGGGCCATTGGTTTCATTTCATCTAAAAAGTCTGATTTAAACTGCTCTCCTTCAAATAAATGTGTTTCATAAACTTCAGCTGCCTGATTTCTCTTTACATGTTGTTTATGTGAATGGCAAAAACTTCATAAGATTTACAAGGCTGGTGCCATGCTCTATATTGCTCCATGGTGCACCAGTTGTCAGCTCCAAGGTCACAGCTTTATTAAAGGATCAAGATTTACAATAACGTTAACAAGAGCATGAATGCCTTCACAGACACCTTCCTGTAGTTTACTTCCCTGAAGTCACCTGCACCATTTCTCCCCCTGCCAAAGCTACTAATCAATAAATACTGCAGTCTCCTGAACAAAGTTCAAATGGATCTATCATGTTGCTTTAGTAATAAATCACTTTTTTTTTTAACACCTGCCTTCAAAAGACATAACCTTATTTACCTGCAGTAATTAAACTTCCAAACAGCCTTACTTAGTGATTAAAACCTGATCCCTTTATAAAGATTGAGAAACTGAGGCATAAGGCCACGTTTTGCTGAAGTCATACAAGAAGAATAAAAGACTTAGAAGCCCATCTCTTCCAGCCTTCTGTGTGCAGAGGCTGAAAAACCATGCAGCCTGTACCCAATGGTAGTTGTGTAGCATCTGAACTGAGGCTTCTGTAACTCTTCCTTTTCATGGGCTGGCTAGGGTGCCCCTGAAGCTGATACACAGCTGTGGTTCATCGTACAAGAAGCACTCTGCAGGCTACTTACCACTTAAGGTGTTTCTCTGTGTCTTCTTCTGGCTGTCCTGAAGTGCTGATGAGATTACTGCCATCAACTGCTGCTAATCACCCATTCAGATCGACTGAGTGGCTTCCTGCCTCGTTTCATTGAAGATAGTAAATCACTTTAAACAGCAGGGGTTTTGCCAGCCTATGAACAGCCCAGATAACCCTTAGCAGCAGTGATGAGAGCAGGATAGCAGTAACCTCCTGAGCTAGCATAGCCACAGTTACCAGAGGACAATTTACCACAACACCTCAAATCCCAGGCCTGTCTTCCCCTGGGAGATCCCTGCCCAAGTTCTGCCTTTTCCACCAGATTTTCTCCCAACCTGAAGCATGGGCAGCAAATATCCCAGCCCAGGCAACTTAATTCGCTTGGGCCAAAGGCTTTGGAAGTGCTTCCCTTGAGAGCTTCAGAGCTCCTGGTACTTAGAGGCATGCAAATTCTGTCTCCATGTAGTCTAAAAAGAAGGTATTCAGGGCAATGATTGGCTTTTGTCCTGCTGTCTCTGCTCTTCCTTAGGAAGGTACTAACATTAATAGGTTATTGTGACAAATACCGAACAAGAACACAGAGCCAGCATCCACCACAGAATCACAAGATGGTTCATATCTCATCTTCACCTGGAGAAAGACCAGCTGCACTCTCTGCAGTTCCCTTTCCCCTCCAAACCATGAGCCCAGATGGTGTCTAGGCATTGCCTCTTGCTGCTGATAATTAGCAGCTACAAGGAGCAGCTCTGATGGATATCTGAAGCATTTAGGCTTTCATTCGGTTTTGAAGTGCTGGAATCTGAAAGCATATGGGAACCACAGCTCCTAATGTTTTGCACTCTCCCAAAAGTCTAACCCCAGGCCAGAGGAGAGTGGGATCTCTCCACCTGGAAATCTCCTCTGAACATCTATGGTACAGACAGCTGCAGTCGAGGAGACAGGAAACCAAGATGAAAGATCCATTTCCTCTCAGCCACTGGAACATGTTGCCCAGAGAAGCTGTGGATGCTCCATTCCTGAAGTGTTCAAGCCCAGGTTGGGATGGAGCTCTGGGCAACCTGGATTAGTGAAAGGTGTCCCTGCCCAAGGCAGTGGAACTAGATGATCCTTATGGTCTCTTCCAACCCAAACTATTCTATAATCTCTGAGCAAAAAAGACCAGGCCTAGTCTGAACCTTAGATTTATTATGGTTACAGACTTCACAAATTAATATAATTGATATACTCTCTACAAAATTCTTTTTAAAGCATTTTCAACATTTTAGTTTTTGTTTATATGCCAAGAGCTATGTCCAGATGAGGTCAATGTTAGATGTGCTTAATAGGTCCAAAGTCTTCTCTACCTGGAGAAGTTTGTTGGCATCGCTATTACAGCTAGATAGATATTCTTTAAAGTCCTTATCCTGGAAGAAAAGAGCAGTCGTACCACTGAATCACTGACATAAGTTGGTGGGTTTTTTGTTTGTTTTTGTTTGGTTGGGTTTTTTTGTTGGGGAAACCAGCCATTAAAACTACTCCATAAAATCACCGCTAGTGCTAGAATTCCAGCATCAATTAGATTGGAGAAGACCTCTGCGATCATCAAATCTATGACGGAAAAACACCACGTATCCGCTATAGCACAGCACTAAGTGCCATGTCCCACCTTTTCTTAAACATCCCCAGGAAAGCTGATGCCATCACCTCCCTGGGAAACCCATTCCAATGTTTAATCATTGAAGAAATTCCTCCTGATGTCCAACCTAAATCTCCTCTGGCACAGCTTGGGGCTAATTCCTCGTTTTGTCACGAGTTGTCGGGGAGAAGAGGCCGATCCCCACCTGGCTACACCCTCCTTTCAGACGGAGAGCGATAAGGTCACCCCTGAGCCTCCTTTTCTCCAAGATAAACAACCACAGCTCCTCAGCCGCTCCTCCCTCCCAGCTCTGCCGCCCTTCTCTGGCACCCCAGTGTTCTTCCCGGACTGAGGGGCCCAGCATTAACACAGGATCGGGGGTGCGGCCTGACGGGTGCCGAGCCCCGGACGATCGTACGTAGGAACAGCCCGAGGGCTGTCACGGCGCAGGCTGCGAGCGCCGCCGCTCCGCGCAGCGCTGGGCGGAGCGGGGAAGCCGCACGGCCGGGGCGGAGCGGGGCCCGTGTCGTAGCGGCCCCGCCGGGCCGGGAGGCGATCGCCATGGCAACGCCGGCCCCGCCCCTGCCCCCCCGGGTGCCGCCGGGAGCGCGGCCGGAGCTGCCGGGTCCCTCCTCCCCGGGCAGCGCCAGGTAGAGCGCGGGGCGGGGGCCGCGCCGGGCCGGGCGGGCGGAGCCGCGAGAGGCGGCGGGCGGGGCGCAGGCCGGGCTGGTTCCGCTGCCCCGCCGCAGCCCGGCCCGGAGCCCACCCGGCGCCGGTGCCCCCGGCCATCGGCTCCCGGACCCCCGGCAGCGCCCCCGGCAGCGGAGCGGAACCGGGCTCTCCTCAGCCGGCCAGGGCGGGGCTTGCTCGCCGTCCCCGATCCCGGCGGAGAGGCCCTTACGTGTTGCCATGGCCGAGGGGGCCGCGGCGGCCCCGGCGTGCTTCAGCGAGGACGATTTTTACTGCCCGGTGTGCCAGGAGGTGTTCAAAACGCCCGTGAGGACCGCCAACTGCCAGCACGTGTGGGTATCCCGGCCCCCCGCCCCTTCCCCAGCCTTTTCCTCGCCTCCTCCGGCTCTCCGCCTTGCGCTCCTCGCCCCCCCGCTGCCGCGCACGGACCCTCGGCCTGGAGGATGCGAGCCCGCGGCTGCCCCGGCCTGCCCTCGCCTCTTTCTTTTGTAGCCGACCAGGACCGGTCGTTTAGGAGGAGCCCCCCCACCTCCCCCGGTGTCTGGCCGGCGGTGGGGGAATTCTGCTGTGCTGCCTGAGCTAACTCGCGGTTTTTAACTTCATGGTTTTCCCCGTTCCTTTTCGAACAAGGACGGTAGTGTGAGTTGTTCGCTCTTTTCAGTTCATCTATTCAGCATTTTTTTTTTTTTTCAGAAGGAACGTTTGATTACAACGTGCTACTTTGTAGAAAAGCAAAATAGCTTTGGCAGCTGGTGTGTAGGGAAAGAGAGCGGTAAAAGCTGGTGTGCTGAGGTCTCTGGAAACGCGTGCTGAATGAAGCTTTGCAGTGGTTTTGGCTCTGCTTAAGGACAATAAACAGGAGTTACTCTGATAAGATTGTCCAACATCACGTGCTTGCTGCACCATTTAATGTCTCATTAGTGATCAATCTGGTGTGCAGCTTGGTAATACTAGTCAATAAATAAGAAGAGTTTTACCTGGAGTGCATTGCCAAGCTCCCTAGATTTTTATATACTTCATCATGAGCACTATTATTTCATATTTCTTTTAAACGTCAAACTTTTTATTCGGTAAACTATTAGTCTGATACTTCTCTCTTTTTTTTTTTTTTTTCCCCTAACAATATCCAACTCTCTTGAAGGACAAAGTTTCTAACACTGTATATTTTGCTAACTTGTGTTTGCGGTAACTTTTCAATTTAGGTTTTGCAGGAAGTGCTTCTTGACAGCTATAAGAGAAAGTGGAACACATTGTCCTCTCTGCCGGGGGAGCGTGACTAAAAAAGAAAGAACGTATCCCAAAAGGGCTCTAGATGTTGAAAACAGTATGAAGAAAGCTTCTGGGGGCTGTAGATGCTGTGAGAAGCAGGTAGAGTAAAACTTTTAAAAAAAAGTTGAATAAATTTTTCCTGTTTTTGTCCAGACACGCCTTACTGTGTGTCATTCTTGTTTTGAAGAGCCTGTAGCAGTTTGAACTTAGCTTTGTATGGCTTGTGCATATATTGGGCATGCAGTGCCTGGAAGCTGTGCCTAACAGGTGTAAACTGAAAGAGCATCTTGAATTGTCAGTAAAAGCATTTTAAGTGGAGTGCCAGTTTTTCCCTAAAAAGATGAAGAAAAATGGATATAGCTATGAAACTGGCAAAAGCAAAGTTAAGGAGCTGAACGTGAAAATTGCAGATATATGGAAAATCTCAGAAACATTCACTATGGAAATTCAACTGCTTTGAGCTGCCATAAAATTTAATTTGAAACAAAAAAAAATGTAAGTTGATTAGTTGCAGTGCCCATATGATCAATCATATGTAATTTCCTCCTTCCCAATCAGTCCTTTTACATTCCTTTCATTTCCTTTCCAAAGGGATCGTTATTTTTAGAACACTGGGTGATATCTTGACCCTCACTGAAACCAAGAGTAATGTCTCTTTTGATATAAACAGATGCAGGATTTCAGCCACACTTCTCATTTATAACAAAGTGCATCAAATCTAGGTAGTCTTTATGTGAGTTTCATTTCACTTGGGACTTCTGCCAATGTCAAGATCAGCACTAATGGAATCCTCAGCTGCTTGCATTGTTCCACAATTAATTGGGGTGAAAAGTGGGGAGAAAGAGACTGATAGCAAGTTGGTAAACTGGAAGGAAGAACCAGCAGAATAACTTCAATTGAACTTGGGCACAGGCATGTGAGATACAATCTTGTTGAGCCTCTAGACCTGTGAGACCTTTCTTCTGACAGTGCTGTTGGACCTGAAATTCAGATTTAGGGCATGTCCAACACAGCTGTTTTCTGACAAATGTAAGCACTCATTCTCTAAACTTGAATTAAAGTTCAATAGGCAGCCTTAAGTTGGTGATCATTCACCTATTTCTTTCCCTCCCCTGCCAGTGAGTAAAGAAACACACCTAATGCAAAATGAAAATGTTCTCTGCATGAGGTAACACCAAAGAAGACTGAAGGAGCGGTGGTGCTTATCCCATCCTCACAGCCACTCTCTGTTATAGCTCATCACCTATTGACCCTGGATCTGGGAGGTGTAGTTCCAGTGACTTTGTTTCACTTCAATGGTGTTTACTTGGATCTTTCATCCCTGAGAGAGCTCTCAGATGTCCAGCAGTTTGAGTGGCAATGTTCTCCAGTCTCTGAGGAGAGAGGAATTGATATCCTGTTGGTGAAAAAAGTGTTCATGTTCAGAAGGGAGACGCAAGTTCTGGTTTCTGCTGCAGATGAGGTCTAAAAAATTCCTGTATGCATTGCTTTCTGTTGGCAGAATTATCTCTTCTATCTATCCCCAGATTGTTTACTATTATTTTAGTAATTTGGCATTTTATTTTCAGGTTAGATTTTCATGGATGAGACAGCATTATAAAACGTGTAAGAAGTATCAGGATGAATATGGTGTTCCTTCAATTATTCCAAACTTACAGATTTCCCAAGATGCAACAGGGAACAGGTAATCAGGGTGTTCTGTGTGTAACAGTGCATCTTCTTTCCCCACCCCCTCACCCCATGGAAAGTATTTTTTTCCAGGGCATTCCTTCTTTCTGCATTTTCCATATTTTGTGCTTCAAAATATGAGTTTTTCCAGGTATTTTTCTCTACTCTTAGCAGACAGAAGAAAACCTTTCTACATGATGGCTTTGAAATATCTTCTAGAGACTCTCCTAAAAAGCATTTAATATTTGTAGCTTGCTTTCCTTGCCTTGACAGCATTTGAGCAGCTTTGTCACATATTTCATAATATTTACCTCTGGAGAAGTTCCTGTCTATTTTTATTCCCCCTCCCCTTTCCTTAGTTTGTTTTAGTGGGTATCCTGTTTCAAAACATTACTGTGCAACCTTTTGCTTTCTGATTGAATCTATTTTTAACAGATCTCTTATGAAATATATAAGGAACTCCAGTATCTTACCCACCTTAAAGTCAAATGACACTTGCTATTTGTTTTCAGGCAGTAAAGCTAACCTTTTTTTCTTCTATTCTCACTGATGGTAGGGCTTGGGGATTTTTAGTTATTTTTAAAAAGCTTTTTATGTGTTCATTTCACAGAGCTTTGTTATATACATATATATACATGTATATATATGTATGTATCCCTTTTTTTCCCCCATTGATTTGCTATTTGTAGCAGTCTGAACTTCCCTTGGTTTGGTTTTAAACCTATCAGTCTATTAAAAGTTGAAGATGTTACTGGAATTAGCTGCAGCAATGTTTCACCAAAATGACTGCATATTCTGATATCACTATTTAAGTAGTTTGCTACAGTAGAATACCTATGATTATAATATTACAGAATTATTTTAAAATTTATCATTACCATATTTGTGA
This sequence comes from Erithacus rubecula, assembly GCF_903797595.1. NCBI lineage: Eukaryota > Metazoa > Chordata > Aves > Passeriformes > Muscicapidae > Erithacus > Erithacus rubecula. The sequence continues at coordinate 105,802,870 of NC_136689.1, forward strand.
CTGTAAGTGTTCATGTTCTTAGCATGTTTGTAGAGTTTCTTCTGGCTTGGCTTAGCTAGAGGTGCATATATGGTTAAATTTGCTTTCTCAAATATTCTTCTACTTTACTCTTCCTTTAGGAGAAAAGGTTATTTTGTGCTCAGCATATGAAAACTTACCTTGCTGTAGTTAAAAGTAGCAAATTATTTGTGTGTATGCATGGCAGTTAAAGGCTTATTTACACCTTCCTAAGTAAAAAAACTTAGTGCTACCTGTCATATAGTTCTTAATGCTTTTTGAGCTCCTTGGCTGTCACCTGCATTACTAGTCTTGTTGACTAGATGTTTGTTGTATTCCTGTAAAGTTGTGTAATATGTCACTAAGCATCACCATGATAATTAAATTAGCCAGAGAGGTCCCAGTTGACTGGAAATTAGCAAATGTAATGCCCATATACAGGAAAGATCAGAAGGATGATCCAGGGAACTACAGACCTGTCAGACTGACCTTGGTATATTGGGGAAGGTCATGGAGCAGATCATTCTGAGTGCCATCATGTGGTATGTGCAGGATTACCCCAGAATCAGGCCCAGCCAACATGGGCTTACAGAAATCAAGTCCTGGTTGACCATCCTGATCTCCTATGACAAAGTGACCCACTTAGTAGATGAGGGAATGACTGTGAATGCTGTCTATCTAGACTTAAGGAAAACATTTGACACCATCCCACTGTACTCTTCTGAAGAAGCTGGCAAGCTATGGCTTGGACAGGTGTGCTCTTCATTGGGTGAAAAAACTTTCTGGATGGCCAGGCCCAGGGTGAGATGGTGAATGTAGTTAGATCCAGTTGGCCCCTGGTCACCAGTGGTGTTCCCCAGAGTTTGGTTTGGGGCTGCTTCTGTTTAACACCTTTATTGATTATTTGGATGAGGGGATTGAGTGCTCCCTCAGTGAGTTTGCAGATGACACCAAGGGAGTGTTGATGTGCTGGAGGCCAGGGAGGCTCTGCAGAGGGATCTGGACAGGCTGGATCAATGGACCAGTTGTGTGAGATTCAGCAGGGCCAGGTGCTGGGTCCTGCACTTTGGTCACAACAACCCCAGGCAGTGCCACAGGCTGGGGGAGAGTGGCTGGAAAGTGACCCCATGGAAAAGGATCTGAAGGTGCTGATTGACAGAGATTGAGCCATGATCCCACGGTGTGCCCAGGTGGCTGAGAAGACCAGTGGCATCCTGGCCTGCACCAGGAGTAGTGTGGGTAGCAGGACCAGGGCAGTGATGGTCCCCCTTTACTTAGCACCAGTCAGGTCACATCTTGAATCCTGTGTTCTGTTCTGGGTCCCTGAATCCAGGAAGGACATTTGGGTGCTGGAGCAGGTTCAGAGAAGGGCAGAGGAGCTGGTGAAGGGTCTGGAGCACAAGTCCTATGGGGAGCAGCTGAGGGAGCTGGGGTTGTTTATCCTGGAGAGGAGGTGGTCCAGGGAAGACCTCATTGCTGCAGTTACCTGAGAGGAGCTTGTAGTGAGGTGAGGGTCAGTTTCTTCCGCCATGTCTTGAAGTGAAAGAATGAGGTGAAATGGCCTTAAATTGCAGCAGGGAAAGTTCAGATTAGATAGAAGAAAGTTGGTTTTTTTTTTATTTTTACTCAGAGCATGGTCAGGCATTGGAATAAATTGCCCAGGGTGGTGGTGGAGTCACTGTCTCTGGAGGCATTCAGGAGGTGTCTGGATGTGGCACTTGGGGATATGATTTAGGGGTGATTATGGTGATGCTAGGTTGACGGTTGGACAGATGATCTTGAAGATTTCTTTCAGCCTTGGTGATTCTGTAAATACTGAGACATATTGAGCCAAAGGAAAAGCTGTGAGGGTTAGGATATGTGTCATTGTATGTTGCCTTGAAATTAATGAGATTTAGTGCATATTCCCCTGCCTTTTGTTACTGTTTTAAAATGTTGATTGTTGAGTAAAATAATCTCAAGTTTTATTTTTTTTCCTTCATTTAAAGTAGCAGGAGTGATGCAATATCTGATACTGGTGAGATGGCTAATAATCAAATACTTCAAGGAGAATCAAGGTAGGTTGCTTACTTGTCTATAGTTATTAAAATAGATTCTGATAGTCACAGTGCAAACTTTTCAATGCAAAAACCAAAACACAAAAAATCCAGACAAAAACACCAGGAGCTGTATTTATAGAATCCTGTTGTTTCTTGTACACTTGTATCTATTTGTTAGAATTTGCCTATTTCAGTACTTTCCTGAAGGATTTGCACTAAAAGGTGTTACAAGAAAGCCAAACCAGGGTGTAGCTGCAGAAGCCCAAAAAAGAAGCCCAAGTCTCAGAGTGCATTTAGGCATACCAATTGTAAATGTGCTTCAAACTTGCAATTTGGTAGTAGCACTGGGACTCGCTTTAAATCTGCTAGTATGTCAGTGCAGTTGTGGGGGGTTTTTTGTTATCAAAGCAAGGGAAAACAATGATAGCTTCATTTGTATACTTTCTTAACACTACTTCTGAAACTCTTTCCTCTTTAATACTGTTGCATTTCTGGTTACAGTGGACACCCAACCTTCAAATGCCCCCTGTGTCAGGAAGCCAATTTTACCAGACAGCGCTTGCTGGATCACTGTAATAATAGACATCTTTATCAGATCGTTCCTGTGGTAAGTAGAGTTGCTCATGTATGTTTCTTAAGCTACTTTCGTTGTAATTATGTGGACAATTTTAAATGTGCAGTTGCTACTCTATATCTGTAACAATCACTGTGGTTTGAGAAAGACAGACAATGTACTCCATGCAGTGCATTTAAATTGGGGACTGACTTTGATGTGAAAATGTTTCATGTCCAGCCTGCTGGTTCTAAGGCATTTCTGGCTTAGCTGTCTCATTTATCTTGATGTGAAACAGGCTCAGTTTTTGAGCCTGATGCTTAACTCTTCTTTATTTAGTAGTTCAGGTCTGTTTCTATAGAATCTCATTTGTAACGTAACTACTGTTTCATGTGAAACTGACAGTTACTTGAAAAGTAATCCAACCTAACCAAAGGGTCTGAAAGAAAAAAACTTATTTAGTTTTCTATTGCTTTCATCTATATAAGGTATGCTTTGTTTTTTTCTTTTTAATTTTTTTTTCTTTTGGTTTGCTTGATCATCTCAATTGTATGAAGAATCTCCCAAACAATAAGTAGGATGCAGTAATCACTTTCTTTTCTAAATTAACTCAGACAGATATGATAATCTTCTACTCCTAAGAGAAACGCTTTAGAAATTGGCCAATTTGAAATGTACTTTTTGAATGTTACACAATTGAGGAAAAGCACACTTAGCAGTATGATTTGATGTTAATGTCTTGCTGTGTTTTGGTAGAGGATGAGTAATAGACTAGTTATTCCTGTAGAACGTCTTTAATGCATTCTGTATTGTCAATAACTTTTTTTTATTCTGTCTCTTCCCTTCCCCCTCCAAATTTAGATCTGTCCCATTTGTGTATCTCTTCCTTGGGCAGATACTAACCAGGTTACTAGAAATCTTGTTAGCCATCTAAATCTAAGACACCGGTTTGACTACGGAGAATTTGTGGTAAGCGTTTTCTTCTTTGATGTGTGCAGCAATAAATGGTAACTTTTTCTGAAAATCAAAATGCCAAATAAAAATTTTGTGCCTAATGTATGCTCTGGACATGCTGTGTTCCTGTTCTGTATGGAACTCAGAAGCAGATCTGTCTGTTCTTAAACTTCATTATCAACATGAAGTGCTACTGGAAATAGGTGTTGTCAGTAGTTAAACTGCTCTGAGCTGATGAGTTGAGTCTTTGGCTTAGTGTTCGCAGTCTGAACTATTTATTGCTTTTACTCTGTTTATTAGAACAGTTTATTACTGCTGTTTCTGGGGGAGGTAAAATAGATGCTACTCTGTTTTATAGACATTATTGACCTTTTAATGCAGAAACTGTGAAATTACATTCTCAGGACTCAATGTGCAGCTTGACTAGATGGTATTGCTGCTACAGCCACTTTTCCTGTGTGTTGTGAGAGAGACTGAAAAAGAGTTGCCACTTAATCAGTGTTTGTTACCTCTTTTCTGGCTCTCTTTGAGTAAATGATCTTGAAGTAGGTGCAGAACTACATACACAGATGTAGTTAGTGGCTGATTCATGAGTCAAGCCAACCATTTGGGTTCTTAATGTGGGATTAGAGAACTGGGGATTTTGACATGGGGTGTGCAACAGGTATAGTATTTGAGACACAGGCAGCTTCACTGCATCAGGATGGCCAAGATGATGTGTCTTGTCCTTTTAGTTAGTGAGCTGTGATAAAGGCCTGAAGAGCTATGTTTTGATAGAGGGGATTGGGCTCTTCACCATGACTGCATGTTTGATGTCCTAAAACTGGTGATAGGAATTCAGATTTGGAGAAACTGCCAGAATTGCACTTAAAAGATTAATTACTCTGGCATATTAAGAACTTGGAGGATATTTCTGCAAAAAGTAGCAGACCTTTTGTGTTCTGTGTTTGCCTTCTCATTTTAAGCAGTGTATTCTCAACAGTCTATGATTACTGTTGTCTGGGGATCCCATTTGGGTTTTATTAATGGGAGGTGTTATGGCTGGTTAGAAGCCCTGTTAAAAGAATTGTGTGACACAGTCAGCTTTCCTGGGCTGGCTGTTCCATAATGTAATTGAGCCAGGGAGAGAAGATGGACCTTCTGCTTAATGAGCCTTGTCCCACTCAACTGATTCTTCTCCTATCTCATGTGTCTCTTGGTACTTGGTTCAATAAAAGATTCTGTGCAATATAAACAATCATCTAGTAGCATAAAGAGTCTTTGTCTAGGTGCCATTTCCTATGTAAAAACATATTAGATGAATAATTAATGACTATGCTACATATTGAGTATTTGTCCATTTTGATCATGTTTTCATTTTGTTTAGAATCTTCAGCTTGATGAAGAAGCCCAATACCAAAATGCAGTTCAAGAATCCTGTCATGTGAACTTTTAAAGTAGAGCCTTCTTCACTTTCATACTGGTTATCTGAGAGAAAATTTGCTTTATTCTGTTGGCGATTCGAAGGGTATATTAATAAAAGCGTTTCGTACCCACTTTTCGGGCTAAGCTTCTTTTCGCACTCTTAAGGACTTCTGATAAATTATTTTTCTGAAACTCAAGCTTAACATCTTGACTGAGTTCTGCCCCTGTGGAATTAGGGACATTTTTTGAATTTCTCACTCTTGTCTTGATTTTCTCTTAACTTTTGCTACTCTGTTAATTACATGTTCATATGATTAATATAGGGTGTTTAAATTCAGCAAAACCAACTTTGAAAGTATCTTTAGAAAGACATGCAATGATGCTCTGTTGCACTGTTTGGTTTCTTCCAGTTAGCTGTCTTCTAAGGTATCTTATGAGATAATTTATTTTTTTCTTTTTCTGCCAAGGACAGGAATTTGTCCTGCCAAGAACTAATTTTATTTTGATGTTGTGATTTTTTTTTTTTTTTTTTTACTATTGCTATGTGACTGAAAATAGCATCAGCTTAAAATATTAAAATATTTCTTTTCTATAGATTAATAATGCAGAGCAGGGCTTTTTTCACCTTTCATTGAGAAAGAATGATGCCATTGCTAGGAATAACTAAATCTATTTTTTCCTCTTTGGGAATAACTAAAATAAGATGCTTGCTTACTAATGTGATGAGTGAGGAGTATCCTCTGTACTCTCAACTCCTAAGGAAGATTATATAGTTTCTGAGCAGTACAAGATGACATGCAAAAGGTATACTTTTTTGGCCTATGCCTGTGACCAGATTTTTCTGGGGCTTTTTAAGAACTTCTGGCTTTGCATTTGGAATTGAAATTTTGGTCTGTCCTGTCTTTCATTGTAGCTAAATAACTAAACTGGCTTCACACCTACAAAACATCTTTTATTTTTGTAAAGCTGTTTAAAATTTGTGTGTCTCATGCATCCAAAGGCTTCAGAAAAGCAGTTAAGAAGAAAAAAAACTTAACTCTAAAATAGTTATCAACATATTTTAAGAGTTCCTGTTCTAGATTTTCACCTTCCCAGAAAGAACATTGTTAAAATTGGAGAAAATAATATAATGAAATTTTGAATTTAAATGGAAAATGCATGTAAAAACTTTAGGATCTTTTATATAATACTGGAAGGGAGAAGGGCAAAGAAGGCTGCACAGCATACATTTTAAAGTTTTAAATAGTGTTCTGAACAAACACCTGTTTAACTGCATTTTGTGTTTCCATCACCCATTGTCAAGCTATTGCTATTAATGAGCATTCATATATGGTGGAAAACATCCCCAGTACTTCTCTTAGTCTAGGTAGTGATTTACTTGTAGTAATATCAGTTGTGCAGCCAAAGTACAGTCTGCTTCTTGTGCCCTGCTCCCCTGTTCCTCTCCAGAGGTTTTGATTATTCTTTAAATTATGAGATAGTTCATATTCCAAAACTGGTAAGGTCAAAATGCCTCATTTTACAATGTAATGTGTTTCAGATTTTAAAGTTCTAATTTACTGAGTGTTAGAAGTAATTCACTATACATTTAAACTTGACTTTTCTATCTTAATTTTTTATGAGTGTAAAACATTCCCGAAGGTATTGCTAGCTAAACTTCAGAGAAAGTTGTCTATTTCAAAAATCTTATCTGGAGCTTACATCCTTTTTATAACTTTTTTTGCATTTTGTTACCCTCTCACTACAGTATTTTGACAGCAGACCACACTTGGAACTTGTCTGTCAATTCTAGTGCTTGTGCGACCACATACTGATTTGGAGTGGTTCATTGAGCCAACAAAAAAAAAATTTAGATTCTTACTTTTGCTCTGTAAAGCCAACTATGCCCTTATACAGAAAAGAATGTCAAGGTACCTGATGCTGAAGTTTTCTCTTTTTGAAATAAAACACATACTATGGTAATTTATTACTGCATACATTTCCTAAGGAGTTTACCAGTTACATGTAAGTTTAGTTAACTTTTTTAGATTCAGTAAAATGTTTATATGATCTGGCAATAAATGCCTACAGCCAATACAGATTCTGAATGCCTCATGGACACTGGAACTAGTTATTTCTATTACTTGAATATATCTTGGGAATTGTGAGTGAAATGACATCTGTTTTAAAACTCTGGGAAACAATTTTCTATAGCAATAATTAGTTGTCACTTGATGCATAGTTGCTGAGCATTTTAGTCATGTTTAAATGTTGAGAGACTTGAATACACATTTCAAAGCAACAAATGTGTATTCATGCAATACAAAAAGACCTTTCAAAATGTTTATCCTCTTTATTTAAAATCTGTATTGGCAAGTGCTGCCTTGCTTAAGATTTTGTACTTTTAATATTAAGAGATTGCATCCAATACATTCACTAGGTAAGCGTTTCATGAAAATTCAACTATTTCAATATGTTGCTGCTGGTCATGATCTTTCTCACTGAAACTCAGACATGAGCAAAAAGCTGTGTATTTGTGATGGGTTTTTTATGTTGCCCAAAACATGAAATCTACTAGAAGATTGCTTCTTAACAATGTTTTCATGTTTATGTTGCATTATGTATGGTTTCAATATGTTATGTTTAAATTGTACCTTCTGGGTTTTTTCCTATTAAAGTATTTTATTTTCTATTTGTCTTTTTGTTGCATAATAAAGATGATCAGTTCCCTTGGTGCTACTTCTTCCTTTTCAGATGCTTTTTCAAACTTAAATATGTGATCAATTGTATGTCTGTGAGTTACTGAAATGGGATGTATGCTGGTGGAATGTATGTGGCTGGTGATGCATGTGTGAGCTGACAAGTTACCCTTTATCATACCTCGAGTACTTCCAGCAAGCAGAAAAGATTATAGGTTGGCCCAAATCTACTTTGTGCATTTTTCTCACTTCCATGTTTGTTTGTTCCTGTCCCATGTAATGTTAATAGAGAAATAATATCCTAAAAGGAGATGGACAGAGATATGTAACACTTGGGGTTATTAGCAAACCTTGTTATTTAAAGGTAGGATTTTGCTTTTCTGAAGAAAGAATTTCCAGTAAATTTGGGCTGTTGCAAGTTTTAACCAGCAAGGTGGCAGCTAGATGATTTATCCTTCTGCCCTTTGTTCTTGCACTGAAAAAAACTTCAGATTTCTTGTGCTTTTGCATTCTAATGATGTACAGATGGTAATACAGTAATAAAATTGACCTAACATGTTACTTTAAATGACAGAAATGTAACAAAATTATGTAAATTTCCTTTGTTAATTTATTCTTTCCCCATAGAATCTAATTTTCTGATCTCTAAGTAAACCACTCTATCTTCTGAATCTCTTTATTAGCCCTTTGTTAGAGATTTAATTTGATTTGATTTTATTATAGCAACTTGTGTTTCATTATTTAGAATGCATGTGATGTGTTTAATTCTCATTGGCAGTACCTGGGTTATAGGATACTTGAGCTCTGTACAACTGCTCTTTGTTCTCTAGTCTTAAGCCAGGGCCTTGTTCCCAGGGAGAGGGGGATTTTTGTGTTCATCTTCTGACAGGTAGTCGGGACTAGAAGACTTTCTGTATTTGGGAAGCATTCCTGGGTCCCTCCTTTTTAGATTTTACTTTTGAGTCTGGTGAGATTTGAGTGTCTGTGATGACTCTGCTATAAAAGAGTGAATAGTGTATTTTTATCCTTTGTTTAATGCAGAAACAGACACAGCAATTGATGAACAGTTAGGGGATGGGACAGTGTTTACATGTGATAAAGTGCACATTTGTGAAATGACTCCAGATCATGGCATCCAAGGCTGCCTTACAAGACAGAAGAGCTACAGGATTATCTGACAAAGGTATCTTCAGGTTTCTTTTAGAATTGGAGAAACAAGCAATGAAAGGGCACAAAAAAGCAACAGAGTCTATTCTCCATGCAGTGTACATTTGCTCCAAAATCAGGTTTCTTTTGTTTCCTGTTGTGGCTGTATTTGAAAACACAGGAGGCAAAATTCAGGGCATCTGCAATGAGAAGGCATTTCAATAACGTTAAAACTTCCCAGGGAATTGCCAGACTTACTAGGGTCAAAACATGGGCTTTTTTTTGTCTCATTAGTGGAGCAGGTCTTTACTGTTTCTTGTATTTCTCAGACTCTAGGTCTGCTTTGGGAAGGACAAGTTTTCACTTTTAATTTTTCAGTTCTGACCAGCCTTATTTTATCTGCAACATTTTTGTGGACATGATCAGGAAAGAGCTAAGAAAAAGTGAGTGTAATGTTTATTACCTCACCATAGCTCACAATTAAAAAAAGGAGGGCAAGGAGGGAAGGAGGAGTCATCACTGCCAAATGCATTCTGTGGAATAGCATTTAATTCTATTTCAAATCTGTGCCTTAAAGGACTCTGTATACATTTAGAGGCATTCTTCAGCTCTGTGAAGCTGTAGGTTATTTCCCAGGGCTTAAAGGCAGAATGCTGTTTTTATGAACTTTATGAGGACATACAGTCACTGAGAAAAGTGCTTCTCACTATTACTTTACATTCTTTCTTTACTGTTGTGTTTCTGTCACCCATTTTTTTTCATTGAGTGGCTTGGGTTAGAATGAACCTTAAAAATAATCTCATTCCAACCCCCTGCCATGGTCAGGGACACCTTCCACTGGACCAGGCTGCTCAAAGCCTCATCCAGCCTGGCCTTGAACAATTTCAGGGCTGGAGCATCCACAGCTTTTTTGGGTAACTTGGGTCTCATCACCTATTTTCCTCTACATTTCCCTTCAGCAGTTCTCATAAATACACACTGCCTATTTTCCTCCCATTCTCTTTTAAAGTAGTCAGTGATTAAACTGCTACATTTATATTACTTGGCTACTAATTATTGTTTCATATTCCATATGTTTTTTAAGCTCCTCTGGCTGTGCCCCTAATATGGGACTAGTGTGGACCACAGGGGTAAATAGAGCAACGAAGAAGGTTAGCACCAATAATTTCCAGAGTTCTCCAGACATGTTTACTTCTATGGCTGGAGGAGTTTATGTTTCTCAGAATGTGTGTGCACTTGGAAATAATCTGAAAGTCATAGCACATAGATTTTATTGCTTTTAAACACATTTTAAGGTGTCTACTTTGTTGTTTTCTGTGGGGGGAGTATTTGGTTTAGGATTGGAGAGATTAGGATTAGGTTGAAAATCAAAAACTTTTCACAAAGCCCTATTCTCTGATGGCAATAGCACCCTTTTTTTGCCTGGAAAACCTTATGTTAGGTTCTCAGATTTTGCAGGTGTGGACTGAAGAGTGTGGGGTGTTTTCTATCCAGGGTAACTGATGTGGCCCTACTGCCAGAGAAGGTGAGATTCATGTGTCACCTTAGTTGGGAAACTGATAAAACTCGAGTAGTTTCTTTTCATTTTCTTTTTCCTGTCTTTCATAATTCAAACCACCAGAGGGCACTGAATATTTTTAGGTACTCTATAAGTAAGTATTTAAGGGTGATAATTCAATAACTAGTTGTCTCCAAAACACTGTTAGATACAGAATTTTTCTCGTGATGTTTCATAAAATGCAATAAATTTTTTAATGGATTTTGGGGGGTTAAGAAACTGGCTGGGGTCATTCCATTCTACAGAAAGAATGCTTGCAAATTTAAATCTTAAAATCACAGTTTTACGTCGGTTGATTATCTGTGGCAAGTAAGCAGCGTTGCCCCCGGACTCCACTCTGGGAAGAATGGAGCGCTCCCCTGTTGGCGAGTGGACATGGAATGTGACACGTTCCTGCACATGCCGTGTACTTGGCAGAGCTCTCCTTGCCCAAGGGCGTTCTCCAGAGCCCTCTCGGTCGCTGTAGTGCAGGCAGGAGGCACACGGGGGCAGCTGGGGACTGATGCATTCTGCGACAGGGACAAGGGCTTGGTGCTCATTCCCGGCTTTGTGAGACTGCCCAGGCTAATTCCATTTGCGGCTGCCGTGAGGTCTGCCAGGTGCCCCGTCCAGGCGTGCTGCGTTATCCCTTAGCATTCACAATAGTCTGGGGTTGGGACAGCCCTCTGGTGTGAAAGGAGGAATTGTACAGCAAGGCTTATGTTGCCTCCTCTGAGAAAGAATGAAATCTCTCTGGAGTGTGCTTCTGCAGTGACATGGTAGTGGCCAGCCACAGGCACTGATCAGCTGCTGATCAGGCACAGTTCATTTCACACTTGATTCCTATTTACTCTGAAATGTGTTTGTGTAAAAACATGTCAGACATGATTCAGCACCCTGGGAGAGGGAAGGAGGTGTAATCTTGTGTGAGTAGTTATTTAATTTATGAAATGCTGTTTTCTTACGCGTACAAAAAATGGTGGTTAAAATATGTCTGAAGTGGCAGTGGGCAGGAGGGTGTGCAGTGTTATATCCAAGCTTCTGCCATTTGCTTTTCAATCTACCTGTAGCTAAGCAGTGCAAGGAAGCTGAAGGTCTGCTTCATTTTCTCAATAAACTCTTAATAAAAGCAAACATGCCTTGTTTTCTCCTCTGCAAGCAGTTGGAACAATTGTATTTGACATCTGGTGTAACTTTCACTCATTTACACTTGCTAGGTTTGTAAACACTGGAGCTTCCTAACTTTAAATATTTAGGTGTTCAACTTGTAACATTCTGGATTGGATCGAGGGTCTGTTATCTTGCAGGCTTATCTGACAACTCTTATCTTGATTGCTGCTTTTGCCTCATCAGCCACGGAGATAACACTGTAACAATATCTCTGTTTGGGAGATTAACTGAAAAAGTGAATCTAAATTGTGCAAGATAATGCAGGAGTCTTGAGACAGGGCAAGGGACAATCCACTATCTGAGAGTAATAGACCCTCCTGCTCTTTTCACATTTGAACTATAAGCACTGCTGTGAGCAGGACACGTATTGTTCTGCAAACCAGCACTTTACATGTTATGTAATGAATCCATATCACTGAAGCTGACACTGAAACTTGCAATCAGACAGGTAGCACACAAATGTCAATGAGCAGTCATGAATCACCACTTTTGGCTGAGCAGTATACAGATGGCAAAATTACCAAAGCATCTCTGCTCCCTTACAGAAGACAAACAAAGCTATTCAAATATGAAACTACCTACCAAAAATTCTAAAAAATCACTATATGTATGGAGCTAATTTTACTTGGGTTTATGGTTCCCAGTAGTTAGCTGAAATTGTGTTTTGCAATTAAGTTCCTTTGGCTTTTAAGAGAGCATCCTTGTGCTCCTTCACTCATTTTTCCCAATCTCTTTGCCCCTTTTACTGTCTCTTCACAGATTATGACAAAGCTTTGTAGCTTTACAAGGAAGTGTAAAACAGGTGATGCTTCCCATCTGCATTGGATGATACTTGATGAATGTTCCTTCTTCTGCAGCAAGGCAGGGGAAAAGCACTGCAGTGTCTTTATTGCTGTGCTGTGGAAGAGCTCACAGGCAATAGTGCCACCAGGAAGGCATGGTGGCGTGGTGTCTGCTCTGGGATGCTCTCCATCTTTCTTTGGGTGCTTACAAAGTAAGCTCAGCAGGAGATCCAGGCAGTCACTTGCAATAGATCTGCAGCAAGATCCACAATAAGCTCTAATGTTTTTAATTTTCCTTGTTTCTTCTAGCAGCTTGAGAGCATGAGAGTCTATGGGAAAAGAAATGTAATTGACTGGCAAAGGCTCAGATTTTGCAGGTGTCTCTTATAGTTACACAGGGCTCATTAGATATCTTAGCACTCATAAAAGCTGTGAAACATGTTCAAGGCAAAGAATTGCAAGAAAGGAAAAAGCAACCAACCAGTTAACGACCTGCTCCTTCTCCTTTGCATTTACTTTTTTTCTTCAAACTTAGAGCTTGCAATCAGGATACAGGTGGTCCACTTGCAGATGAAAATGTTAATGGAAATAATACTCTTGAATTCCACAGGTCTGTGACTGTGTCAAGAAAGGACGTGCATTATGTTGGCTGTCATATGTTAAGGAAACTTCTCAGCCTGACCATTCACAAGACTCTCAGGCACCTCCATCTGCAGCTTGCAAGCTGAGCTACCTTGACCAGGTGCATTCCTCAACATACTTGCCCTGGTAGCTGTGGAACAAAGACATAATCTAAGACTGCCATTCTTTTTGTTCCTCTGAAAGTGCACACTGTCTACTCTTTATTAGTTCATCTCCAGTAATACTCAGTTATTTCTTACTGTGGTCCTCAGTCTTGGAGGTATGGTATGGCTGTATTCATCTGGTAAGTAAAATGCAAGGAGTCCTGTAGGAAAACCCTGAAGAAAAATAAGGGCTAGGTATATTGCCTGAACACAGATAATAAGTAATTAGGCAATATGTTTGTCATTGTAGAGAACATAAAAGTAGATGAGGTCTGTTGAAAAGATCTTCCATGGTTAGACAGTAAAAAACATCCTGAAGACAATTTTGTGCCTTCCCTCTTTGGTGTCACTTTATGCCAATTCCCATACCTGCTAATATTTTCTTTAGGTCACTCACTTTTTAGCCAGTCCTGAAAGCAGCAGTGGCCATGACACAGAGGTTCATACAGCCCTTCATCCTTCTATCTACTATTGGCAAGAATTTGGTGTGAGCTCCTAGTGGTGGTTGATAGACCTTAGAAGTGGGGATAAGGAACAGAGAGCAGTTGTAGTGATTATTTCCACTGAAAGCAGAGTGTTAGGCTTTCTTTCAAAGTCAAGTATTTCTGATACTATTTCTGTATTTCTGTTGAGTTCACCGTTTATGGAAAGCCCTTGTAAAGTACTAAAATCAAGAAACAATGGATACAGTTTTTCAGTTTTGATCAGGAGTGCATTTTTTATGCAAGCGTTTTCATCATCACCATTCCTATTTACCTTGCTTTTTCTCACATCACAGAGTAGTTCTGGCATGTACAAATTGAATTCCCTTGTTTTGAAACTAAGCCAGAATATGTTCTGCAGATCCCTGCCTTGTGCAGTCCAGTTCTTACCACTGATGTCCAGTCTTTGGGATCAGAGTCAGACTACAGCAGAATCTTTTGAGATTTGTACAGCATAGATGCCAGGTTCTTACCACCAGATATTTCAATGTATGGATCTGCTCCAGTTGGTTTGAAGTAGTGGTTGCTGTGGACATGGCCAGCCTAACCCAGGGCACCTTCAAAGGCATTACCATCACTTTGTCAGGAGCCAGAGTTATGTCTAAGGCCCTGCCATATCTGATCTGTTGTTGTGCACAGTGACAAGACAATGAAGAAAAGACAATGAAGAAAGCCTTATTGTTTAACTGGTAGGAACTTGACCCTTAAGAGAAACAATGCATTTGGTCAATTGATGGGAACTTAACCTGTGAAAGGAGAGCAATATACAATGGAGCTGTTGTTAACATGGAGGTGGCATCATGAGCCCTTGTGGTCTCATCTCATACTCTGGCCAAGTGTAAGGTGTCGTAACTGGAAAGATTCCACTCCAAGAGGAGGAGATATGAGGTGTGGTTCTGGGATGGAGGGCAGAAGAGGACAAGATGCACACCATTTCAAGGAGTCCAGGGTATTCTCTGAAGGTGCAATGCCTGCCTGCCCCTCCCACCTGAGCACCATGCTCCATCTCCTGCTCCTGCTCAGCAGCTTTTCAAAAAATCCAGGGCCTGGTATGTATTATTTGCTACTGCAACTAATAAAAACAAATCTGTTTTGCAATCACAGTTGGGTTTCAGGTTTTTTGGTGCATGGGCATCCTCCAGAACCCATAACATAATTGGTGATGAAGATGGGATGCCCAGAGCACAAAAACTGATGTAAAGAATGGACAGGGCTTGGGCAGTGGGGCACGTGGTTGCACCAAGAGAGCAAAACACATATCTGTACTGGGAAACACTGTTCTCTGTGTGTGCAGCATATGGGAGGTCAAGACTTAGTCTGGGTGCCCAGCTGTGTGTGAGAACTTAGTAGTGTTTATCTGTGTCCAAAGTGTCATCACTGTCACACACTTGTTGTTGTGTAGTGTATTGTAAACAGAGCTCAAGTACATTTCAGATTCCATGAGAAACAACTCTTAATCCTTTGCATTTGTGCTGTCTCTGGACAATACCACTAGAATGGAGAAATTGCCCTCACTATTTTTGTTGTCATTATCAAGTCCTTATATAAGTGCATTGGTAAAATGTTTCATGAAAAGGAGCCTTGGGCTCCAGTAGAGCAACTGGGCTGGACACCAGAACCATGGAGCACATTTTGGGACAAGCTAGAAACTTGTGCAAGTATTGAGCCCAAGCCATGGGAGGCTAAAGGTCCCACGGAAGTGTTGAAATATTGGGGAAAGTTTGTACAAACTCCTTAGAAATTCTCTAAAGAGTGGATTTTTCATGCTGGATGCATGGCTGAATGCCTGTTATTTGCATATAAAGTTGCAAAGAAAATTTGAAAAGAATACAGAGCTTGAAAAACAGTCAAACAAGACAAGGACATAGAACAGCTGAGGGCCAATATAATGTTGCAAAGGCAAGTGTTTGTAGTTGCTGCTGCTGCTCTGAATCTAAGATCTCAGTAAGTTAGGCCTGTAAGTAAGGTTAAGTTTTAAATTAAAAATTAGTTTAAATGCTGCATGATTACTCTATTAAAGGGTTACAGTTAAGGTATAACTTAAGTTCATGTTAAGTTAGGTATAAGTTAAGTGTTGTTCCTTTGTTAATTTTCTAAGTTTAAAGTATAAGTTAAAGTACTGTTGAGTGAAATTAAGCTTTTAAGCCATATTCCTCTTTATCCTTGCCTCACTGCCCTTTTGTCACACACACACACAGCTAGTTCCTGGTTCAATTCTGTTTTGATTTGGCTTTTATTTGGTTTTGTTATTGTTTGTTTTAACTTGGGGTGCCTTAACTGTTCTGTAAGTAGCAGAGTGAATCTTGTCAACAAACTTTGTCATGTTGTGACTTGATATTAAACCTAGTTTTTGCTGATACCCTTGCTGGTGATTCTTTAAGCAATCTATAACTCTTGTTCATTACCTTGGATGCTGGAAATTGAAAGAAATTCTTGGTGTTAAGCCAAAAATTATTTTAAAGAGGAAGCACTTAAAACTAATGCACAAGATACTTACTCATTTGCTAGTCATGGCTGCTCAGGGATGTAGTATTAAATACCCCACAGGAAATACTTAACCAGGGTCTGAGTGTCCATGGAATACCTTGTGAGATTGTATACAGTGAATGAAGGAGGAAAAAATGAAAGCAGTGATTTTTACTGGGGACACTGACAATCTGATGTCAAGTCCCTGTTTATTACTGTGAGAAATACACTGATTAAGACTGCTCCCCCAGCATGTAAAAATGTAATAATGACCCTTTTGATTAATGAAACAGGAAATCCTCTGGATGAGATAATTGAAAAGTACTGCAGCTAGGTAACCTTGGGGAGTGGAACCCCCAGGGAAGTGCTGGAAATCAAAAAAAGCCCTACTGATTGGGCTTTTGACACCACACAGTGGCTACAGGCCAGAATTAAGATTCCAGGAAGAGATGCAAAAAATCCAAGTAACTATTCATGATTTGTTAGCAAGTGTTTTTTATATTTTGCTTTCAACCCCGCGTTAGTAGCAAGTGAAGTTTTAGTGTTAAATTCTGTATACACACAGCACAAAAGCAACCTTACAAGTTGATATTTTTTATGTGTTTTTCCAATCAAAATGTATCATGTAACTTGTGTTTCAGTTTTTTGGAGTGGAGGTTTCATTACATAAATCTCAAAGTATGTGCTGCAAGTTCTGAAGTATGACAGAAAAGAATGTGAGGTTTTTTTTGCAATTGTGTTGGAGAGCTAGGCTGAGCAGAACTTACAGAGTGCAGGCTGGTCCATGCTATATTTTGGGGAGGGTTGGGAGTGAGCTATCCACAGAGCTTTGATGTGAAGAGAGCTGGCTGATTTCCTTCAAAGGAAAACTGGAGAGCAAGGTAGCTAGGTGACTTCTACCTGGGAAATTGTGCTCAGCTCCTTGACAATGTGAACATGTCCACTGAGGTCCTGATGTGATGTGGTTTATCTGCTGAAAGATATTATGTCTTACTGGGGTGTTGCAGGATACAGAGCCAAATACTCAGCTCTTACAGCAGTTTTCTGGAGGTGATAGTGCTTCTAATTTAAATCACCAAGTTTCATCTGCTCTGAAAGTATGACCTTTGCTGATTTGATAGCCTTGATTGTAAGTCTATCCACAAGAAAAATCAGGCTTAGAGTGGCACAAGAAACTTAAAAAACATTTTCTGTAGCTTGATTTAACATTTTCATAATATTACTTTACTAATAATCATAACTTTAAGTCATTTTCATACTTTTTCTGTTTTTATGATTTGTAATATTATACTCAACTGCCTTCAATATTGATTTAAAACAAAACTGGGTTCTTATTTCTCACCATTGTTGAATGAAACCATTGTTCTGGAAGTTATCTTTCCTCTCCTTCCCAGTGTATGCCAATGTTGAAACAACACTCCCTATTGTCCCTACTGACTGCACTTTGGTTATCATTGTGGGATGGTTTTGGCACATATGGGCTGGATGCCTTTGGATAAAACTAAAATCCTCCTGATTAAAAGACTCTTTGTGTAGAGGAAGGATGAGAAAAGCAGAGACATTTTCAGTTGTATATAGTTTGGTTTTAAAATTTATTTTACTTTTGGTTCAGAGGACTTTTACTATAGCTGCACTGTTTTAAAAAATAGGGAAATTAATATCCACTGACTTTATGCATTAGGAACACCATACCTTCTATTTGTATATTCCCCAGTGGCACTATTGGGTCAATTTTCTGCTGGATTATGCCCTCCCTATTCATTCAAGGTGCAGTTTTACTTTTCAAGTGCAAAGGTGTAGTACCTGCCCCCCATGGAACCTGTTTCTGTGGCTGCTGAGGTGACAGCAGCAGAAAGCAGGCTGCTATTACCATTCCAGGGAACAGCAGTGGCGCTGAGCACCTGCTAAACACTTCTGTGGCAGGAGTCACAGGTGGGAATGGAAAAAGGGGTGGGGAGGTGACTTTTCTTCTGCTTGTTTTGACAGGGTTCCTCAGACTCATACCCTCCTTGGAAAAACCATCTGGCTGGCTCTGGCTAAGGCGACCACACCTTACGATGCCTGAGCACTGCTGTGCCTCAGAACCCATTCAAGATGTGTCTGATCTGTCCCTCTCACTGCCCACCAGCTGCAGCCTTCATGTGACAGCACCCCTGTGGCCTGCCCAGCTACTGGATCCTGCCAACAGCTGTCCCACCTCAGGGAATCCCATTTACGCCCAAAGGAGTTTTGGACTTTAGGCACCTTGAATGCAGATAACTGTACTACCTTTAAATTTATTAGCACAAGGAATAGCCCTATAAGTGCGTGTGTCAATGGCATAATACCATGGTATTAAAATCCTTCACTCTGGTGTAATTGAACCACAGCACATCTAACCCTGACTTTTATTACATGTATGCAACTCCCACAAGGTTTATTAATGTGCTGGGACCAAACCTTGGCCAGAGTGGCAATTAAAGGTAGTCCATGCACCCTAAGAATACAAACCCTCTTATCTCTGAATATAACTACTTCAGTGTGCATCCATCAGAACCAAACTCAGCACTGTCATACTCAGAGCATACATGTTTTTACCCCTGACTACAGAGATACAGCTAAATTCCAGAACATTACCAAGACAATCACTGCCTCTTCGTTGGCTCCTGGGGTTCCAATGTATAAACCCTCATGAGGTGAATAGAGTTAGCAGTTGGTTAGCAAAGTTTAGCAAAGCTACCAGCACAGCTATATCTGATTTGTTAATTGATATAGACAGCATAAAACATACTATGCTGCAAAATTAAGCAACAATTGATTTTTAGCTTTAAACTCATGAGCATGGGTGTGAAGATTTTGGTAAGTTATGTTGTATAAACTTAAGTGACCATTCTAACTCTGTCCATGCACAGCTACAGGAATTACAGACATTTATTCAACACCTTGTAGAAGACGCCAGTTGAAACCCTGGTTTGCTGAGGTTGGAATTAGTTGAAAAAGGGATTATTGTTACTCTGTGCCTTAAGTATTTGGTTTCTATGTATTATTTGTTGTATTTCTAGTTTAGTATAATTAAACTAATTGTTGATAGATACCACATTGCAATGTACTGTTGTTCCTATGGTGGAATATTGATATGTTCTAACCATGGGTCACATAGCTGGTGTGTCAGGAGCCAAAGTCATGTCTAAGGCTCTGCCATATTGGGTCCACTGCTAGGCATGTCAACTAGATAATAAAGAAAAGGCAATGAAGAAATCCTTATTGTTTAACTGGTGGGAACTTGACCCTTAAGAGAAACAATGTGTTGGGAGCTTAACCTGTGAAAGGAGAGCAATATACAATGGAGCTGTTGTTAACATGGAGGTGGCATCATGAGCCCTTGTGGTCTCATCTCATACTCTGGCCAAGTGTGAGATGATGTTGTAACTGGAAAAATTCCACTCCAAGAGGAGGAGATATGAGGTGTGGTTCTGGGATGGAGGGCAGAAGAGGACAAGATGCACACCATTTCAAGGAGTCCAGGGGATTCCCTGAAGGTACAGTGCCTGCCTGCCCCTCCCACCTGAGCACCATGCTCCATCTCCTGCTCCTGCTCAGCAGCTTTTCAAAAAATCCAGGGCTTGGTATGTATTATTTGCTACTGCATCTAATAAAAACAAATCTGTTTTGCAATCACAGTTGGGTTTCAGGTTTTTTGGTGCATGGGCATCCTCCAGAATCCGTACCAATCATCTCCCAGCAGCTGCAGATTTCAAAGGCTGCTGAACTTGCAGAAGAAATCTTGACAAAAGAGCTTTTTGACCTACCAAACACCACTGATTTCAGAACAGTTGATACCATCATTATTGGTGAGTAGGGGATATATTATTTTGTTGCTTTCATCGAAAAAGACCATACCATTATAAGAACAATAATACATATAACTGTTACTTCTCAATATATCAGCAATGAAACAAGTATGGATCTGAGCATGATAAATGGTTTAGGTGTTCTCATTACTTATAATCTTTCTTATCAGCTCTGATACTTAAAATAGAATGCAACATGTTTTTAATTTTGATATAATAATTTTGTGAGCCTAAATTTGCAAAAAAAAAAAAAATAAATCTAAATGCCATTCTTAATTTTTGTGTTGCTCTATACAAGTAGTTGGTCTGGCAAAGTAAAAAGTTAGCAAAGCCTGACCATACAATTGCCAGAAGTACCCGCAGTTTAAGCATAAGAAGAAGCTGTGACAATTCTAGCACTCACTGACAGCTAGGAAGTAGAAGAGATGGTTAAATGTAAAGAAATACCCAAGAGTCACAGACAGTGGTGACACTGCAATGGTACTGACATTTAAAAATTTCATTTGAGTGAAATCTGTAAGTAATCCAGAAGGATGCCATTATTTATGCTAGTGATAAATGCAGGGTCTCACATGCATCAACAATAGAAATAGCTTTGCATTTTCCAAAAGCAGGATACTGAAATTATGTTACTGCCAGATTTTTTTTAATGTACACACATTTCTCATTTTCAATTTCTGTCAAAAATTCACAATTATCAATATATAAATGTCTTGTCAAGAGTCTTGCTAGTTTTCTTTTTCTCAAAATATTTTTCTGCCAGCTTTATTCTCTGAATCACATAATGACTGAGGTGGGAAAGCACCTCTGGAGATGTCCTAGTTCAATTCCCCTGCAGTCCTGCTGGAGATTACCTGCAGCAGGTCACTCAGATCTGTCTGGCTGTGTTTTGATTGTCATCAAGGAGAGAAACTCCACAACTTCTCTGGGAAGTTTGTCCTAGTGCTTAAAAACACAATGAGAAAAAAAGAAAAAAAATCTTAAATTTAGATGAAATTTCCCATTTTTCAGTGTGTCTTTCCCTTGTATTTCCTTTTTCTTATTTCCATTTCATCCTGTACTTCAATTTCTCTCCAAGGCTTTTTCTCACAGCAATTCTTAAAAATAATTAAGGCGTTTCTATTAGTTATTGCAATACAGTAATGATGGACTTACTTGACATTGATGTGTTTACTTGACAAGAAAAAAGTGGGTAAGGCAGGTGAGTTAATCATTGAGAGGACAAAGGTTTTGATTTATGACATTTACTGTCTTAAATACCAAATTGGTGTAAAACTGTATCTGCACAATTGTGGACTGGAGAACAACATGGGGTTGTTTTCTGTGCCTGGGCTTTTAACTTGTCTTCTTCTTCAGATGGTCTGGGGTCTGGTAAGAAAACAAAGAATATGTGTTCTTTATATGACTGAGTAAATAATGCAGCTTAAAATGAGCTTGAGAGAAAAAGACTTAATTCTTATTTTGCAGAATCAATATAATTCTATTGTTGCCTGCTTGGAAGAGATAAATGATTTCTGTTTCCTTGGGGGTCTTAGTGCTATTTTTCATAGATCTGTCTATACTTGGAAAGAGATTATCTTGTGTTTCCCATCTAAGCAAAATGTCCACTAATATTCAAAGTTACCAGAACAGCAAGTCTGGGGTTAAAATCAAGAACTGAAATCCATTTCAATTTTCCATGTCTGAATATTTTGGTTTTGTTTTGTTTGTTTTTTATTTTTCTGTTTTGTTTTGATTTTTTGTTCTGTTTTTGTTTGTTTTGTTTGTTTTGTTTGTTTGTTTGTTTTTGTTTTGTTTTGTTTTGTTGTTTTAGTTTTTGTTTTGTTTTGTTCTGCTTTGGGTTTTTTTGCTATAACACAATATAATTGATATTGAAATTTATACCTTTTTAGTCACTGGATATACTTGGGAATGACTGCTCCCTGCTCCTCAAATCCCGCTGAAATATTTCAGGTCAAAAAGTGTCAGTTGAGACTTTGATACTACCTGGTTTTTTTTTAGTGAAATGTAGCATTTTTCTCATGTTGGGAGGCTTTGTTGTAGAGATCAGGAACATTTGGTGATGCACAATATGATTTGTTCAGAGAGCAAAATCCAGAAGGTTCTTGAAAGTTTGTTTAACTGTTCATATCTTCAGGGTAATCTACAGAGTAAGGTATTACTTTTTATGACATTACCTAATTGCAATAACATCATCTAAGTTATGCAATATAACTATCTGTGGCAGCCTTGACACTGACACATGCTCATACATCTTCTTAAATTAAGCACTCAGCCTGACATTCCTAACTTTTCCATAGTTCTCCTGTATTCCCCATCACCCCAAGCTCATCCTTCCCTACTGTTCCCACTACCTGTGACTCTGCCCCAGTCTTCTGGAAACTCAAACCTCAGTCTTGTTTAGATTCCACTGCAGGCTTTGTTAAAGCCTGTAGGAGGTGATGCAGGGTGTTACTAATATCAGAAGTTTCCTGACATCAAACTGGTTCCTAAAAAACAAGTTTGTGTGAGAGAAGGGCTTCTGACCACCAGGGCTAATTATTTCCTTTCCATGTGTTCTATGGCCAGGAAGAGCTAATTTCAAATTTCTGGACTAAAATAATATAGTCTGGAGAAATCACTGGGTAAGTTAGATGTCTCATCCAAACTAGTTGAGTATATAACATCTGAATAGATGTCCAGTCTAGGTCAGGTGGATCATCTTACAGTGATGCCAGAGTACCATGGTGGTGCCATAGATATTCTTGGCATATAAGAATTATCCATTTGTTTCTTGATTGATTGCTGAGTGCCTTCACCTGATTTTTACATTATTACAATAGGTGAGATATTTCCCACATGTCCAGGATGCACTTGAATTTTTTGTCAGTTAAGTGTGCTCTCACAAGCCATGGTTTAACCAACGATTACAATGTCTTAATTCACATGTTGTACAGGTCCAAAATTATATTAAATGATAAAATAATATTAAAAATGACCAGAAATTTGTGTGTGTGTAGATTAGACTAAATTAGATTCCTCTTTGGTACCTCAGCTAACCCAACCTTCCTGTGCACAAGACTATGAACTGTGTATTTGTACTGTGTTTGCAATTTTTTCAGAGCCTAGAAATGCATCATATATTTTGTCAGGCTGGTATTGAGACCAAAGTCACTGCTATGTGATCGAGTGACTCTTGTATGAAGAGATGCTCCTTTTAAAACAGAGTGTTTTGCTGTTGAGATTCATGGGAGTAAAAACCTGATTTTGTTGGAACACAGTGGAAAGAAGTGATAGAAGGGATTCCTTCAGTATAAAACATTCAGTGGCAGTTTTCAGACACTGAGAATCAGCCTGGGTTTCACTGAGTTGCTGCATTTAGTATTGGTCAGTCATGGACTCAAATTTTCATTTGTGCACCAAAAATACCACTGTACTTAGCTCCTGATCTCAGTTTGTGAGCTTCTGCTGCTGCTAGACAAACTTTTCCAGGAGTTACCCAGTTTGTACCTTTAGGACAGTTATACTTGCTGATTAGTAGATATGGTACATTGTAGTTATGAGTTATTGGAACTGCAGAAAATTTTTACTCACTGTTAATGCTTATAAAAGGATTCAGCATATAGGGGTGTGACTCTTCTCCCTCATAAATAATTTTTAATGTCAAACACAATAATACAATTTTCTTTTTCTAATATTGCAAGCTTTACTTGTAATTCTTTTTCTTCACAGAAATCTGTTTGAGTGGGAGTTTAAAAGCAAAGAAAGTCTTTAAAATGTGTGTTGCACACTTTTCCCATGCACTTGTAACTTGTTTTACAAGCTGCACCTTCATTTCAAAACATGGATATGTAGATACTGTTTTATGCACAGTGATAATGAATTGTCTTATATAGTGATAACAAAGTACATCCTGTACTTTGTACCATATATTGTAATGGTAAAATACATGTGCAAGAAAACTTCAATGTGTAGGAGGAGCCTATTGACATTTCAAATATATGGATGGTTTGTCCGAACAAGATATCTGAAGTTATTAAGCTACATGTATATGTGATTGTGGGTTTTTTTTACTAAAGTCCCCATCTTTATTTTTCATGTATCAATACAAACCAGAATGATACCAGTTAATTTTGAAATGTGAGATCAATATTAATCCTTCAGTTTTGCATCTGCACAACTCTGAAAAGTTTTCAATGGACTCAGTCACTTTTCCACAATGATATGGGGTTTTTAAGGTTTTTCACCACTCTGAAAACCTGACAAATTTGAAAATATCCAAAAATGAAAAGTGATGAAGCAGGGCTGTTTCCAGAGAAATTCAGTCAGGAAACAGATTCTACTTAGTGGTTTCTGTTACTGACTCTTCAAGGTCAAAATCCTGACTTTAGACTGAAGAAGGACACATGTGAGTCGCAGTTTTCACTGAAAAACGAAAAAGGAAGCAGAAGAAGCTGATTAAAAACTTTGGCTGTTTATTACAGTTTGATATTAAATGTTTGATGTGCCAGCTGATAACAATTAGGAGTTATGTCTCTTAAACATAGAAATTATAGACCCCACTTGTTTTGACAAAAATGGTTTTCCTCACTTAGGCAACCACATTAAATGATCAAAATCTGACAAAAACTGTGAAGCAATACCTTGAGTGAACTTTAGTTCAGGTGAATCATAAAATGAGATTTCTGGCTTTTGTATTTACAGTATTTTTTTCTGCCATTTGCTGAAGTTTTTAAAAGACAGTAATTTCAGATTGAAAATTAATCTTTCATTATAAAGCTAAAATAGGGCAATCTGACAATTTCAAAGCTTTCTTTCCGAATCTTGAAATTTTATAGGCGGTAGGATTTTCTTTCTGTGTTTGGTTAAAATTTTTATATCAAGTCAGTTCATGTAGGGCTCACAGTTTTTCCCCTCAAAATTGTTCCCATCCTTATGTGTTGAAACTCAGTGTCTAGAAGAAAATGTGCATTTGAATCTCTCTTGAATATTCTGTCCTTAGTGTTGTCTTACACACTGTAGAGATGTTAGAGATTACCACAATTAATGTTCCTAAGGGCTGCATGAGCTTCATTTTTGCTGGTTTTCAGCATTCTGATTTTGTGTTGTTCATTACTTCTAGTGAAAGTTGCAGATGCTTATCACACTGGAAAAAGAAGTCCTACATGCCAAGCTGCATGTACAGAAAATAAATTATTTATATGGAGAAAGAAAAACAGGGGGGAAACTGTGATTAAAGTAAAAATAAAAATCCACCACTTTTTTCCAGAATTGCTACATTTGTAGCAATTGTTACATTTATTTTAGAATATAAAGATGCTTTTAAACTTCATTTTGTGAACTTTCGTTCAAACATACAAACAAAAGACACCCAGGACTGATTGCTCACTCTGTGAGAAATAGTCACATAGAGTTATGCTATGTATGTCTAAAGCAGTCCAAAAATTAAGAGTCTAGTCAAATAAAAGAGTTAAGATTAGATTCCATAGGTATATTATGTCAAGGAAGTTTTTCTATGTGTATCATCATAGGTCACTGTATCTCATTCTGGTGTGTGGATAGTCCATGTTGCAAAGGGAGTGTTTGAGATGTTATTACTGAAGTAAGTGGAGTCCAGAACTGGGGCTGAGGTGATCTGGGCTGGGTACCCAGTTCTTCAAAGCCTCACTGTGTTATGCCAGACCACTTATTCTCTCCCCCAGTCTTCAGATTCGTGATGGGAAATTCAGGATAACTTCCACAGGTTCTGCACAGCTGCTGACTAGTAGCAATACTTGATTCCATAGAAATAATAGGCTCTTTTTCCCCATTTGTGAGGATGATTTAGCACTACCTGAGTTGTGAGAGAAAAGCAGCTGTGGAACCTCCACAGAAGCAGGACTGGCTGAACTACCTGTTGGGCACCCTGAGGTGGGGAGGTGACAAAGCTGCCATGTGAGCAGATACAGGTTTGCTGTCAGATGAGCAGGCAGTGGGTGCAATCAGTCCAATACAAAGCCACGTGCTAAGTGCTGTCACTTGGGCTTGAATCACATCTCTACTATTGAGAAAGTAACACAAGCTGCATTTCATTATCTGCTTTTCTAATAATATCTTTTTTTTTTCTTTCCCCTCCCCAGCCTGCTCCAGAGACAACTGGTGAGTTCTGTTTAGAGATCAATTTGTATGCACGGGAGGCAGTCAACAAAACCAGCTGCTCATAAACATCTCTAGGACAGACACAGATTTATAATTACTGTTATTGTTATTGCATTAATTTTCACACTTCATAAAAATAACAGCAAGGGCTAATGTCCTACCTCACTTGTCTTTTTATTTTTCAGAAATAGACATAGATGGAGGAATTGATCAGGACATCTTCGACATAAATGAAGGTTTTTCAAAATTCAGTCTCAATATTTTTAGTATAATTGTCATTATAGTAGTCAGATCAATGCAATAACTGAATGTTAATCTCCTCTTCCCTTTAGCTTTAGGATTAGACCTTTTTGAGGGAGACATCAAACTTCCTGGGGTGAGTTCAAAAATAAAACACAAAGCCAAAAATATGTTATTGACTTAAATGTAAAGTATCACTGGCATGGAAATAATAGATGCATCCTGCTCTTACAAACAATAAATGCTGTTTATGTAACAATAAACTGAATATGATAGGGGATGGAATTCTACAAAATGTCATAGACAGGGAAGGAGTCAGCAGCATTTGCAGAAACATTATCCAACATGAGATCTCTGCAGTGATTAGATCAATATTATTAGCTTCTTGTTTCCTTTTCTACATTGTCACTTTTAAGAGATTAGGCAGCACTGATCATCATCCAGGCAGGTTTGTATAAAAAGAATTCTTCATTTATCAGTACAATATTTATTCTGAACCAGTCAAATTTACTGAGCAGTACTGCAAAACCTTCAACCTGTAAGTAGATTGACTAAAACCGATGAAAGATTTACATCTCTAATATCACATTTTAAGGCATCTGGCCAGCATCCTTATCTGATCAATGAAAAAAAGTTATGTTTACATCTCAAAAATATATACTAGGAAACCCCCAATGTGTCTTGCACTCTGAAAGTAGTGTGAAAATAGTTTTACTCTCCCTTTTGGGAGATATTCTGAGTATGTCACTGGAAGCAAGGACAGTACTTGCTAAAGGCACAGAAGCAAACCCTTGCATTATGAAAAATTACAAAACTATTAATCTCTGTACAGTTTTCAGGACCTTAGATCTTAAGGCTTCCCATAGGAGCAGAAGTTCACGTGCACATGCATCAAAAGTTTTGGTAATTTCTAGGAGAAAATGCAGCAGAAGTTTGGGACACTGGTAGAAGGGCATGAAGGGAGTTCAAACCCAGACCTCAGATCTCTGAGTAATCTTTCAAAGTTTTTGAGCTCGTTGTTTGCTTTTATGTCTTACTTGGAATTGTAAGTTTGCTTTAGCACTACTGTTGTCCCTGATGCTAAATCACTTTTTACTGAGGACTGCATACTTGTTTTCTTTCTTGGGTACAGGAGCGAAACTCCATCATTGGCGACAACTATCGATGGCCCCACGTTATCCCTTACGTCCTTACGGACAGCCTGGGTACAGTACTTGCCTTCCACAATGTCTGTATGTCGTGTTGACTGAACTGTTAAACACAGGTTGATAAAGCTCCTGTGGTGTCCTTTCCTCTCTTAATCTAGAGCAGGCATTTCCCATGGTAGGAATGAGGCTGAGCGTGCACAAATGGGATTTATAATCTTGGTATCAGTGCTGGCTCTCACCTCCTTTCTTGAATTATTATGCTGCTACCACCCAGCACATTGTTTGGGGTTTGAAATCTGTGTCTGAGACGTGAAACTCTTCAAATCAGAAGTGAAAAGTGGGCACTGAAGATATTTTTAAGGACAGGAAACTTACCTGGCAACTTACACCATTTACAGCAGTGAAGGCAAAATGGCATTCTGACAGTTTGCAACAGCACATTGACAAATCCCCTAATGTGAGTCAGAGACACATCATAATTTGACTCCATCCTTTGAATCTTTATGTTGAAACTATGCAAGTTGCTTAGAGGAGATAACACAGATATAATCTGAAAAATTCAAGTATGCAGTGAGGGATCTGTAGCCTGCATTCCGTACTAGGTAAAACTTGAAGTCTTCATTTCCTATCTGTTTAAACTTGTTTATATAAATCTCAAAAAAAAAAAAAAAAATCTACAAAATTAAAACTCATCATGTCATATTTGATACATAAGTACCAAAAAAAAATTCCACAGGAGCAAAACAAGAGCAAGGTACAGTGTTGCAAGACCCTAATTTATGTTTTTTAGGTCCCCCCTTGGTCTTAATCCAACAAAAAGTCTGAATATTTTGATCAAAGATTGCTGGAGCAAGACCCACCCTTGGGACTTGACCCATAAGGATAATAGCAGATCTTTCAGTTCAGTATTGACAAGAACAGTGTTTGCTTTGCAGAAATGAATGCTAAGGGACTCATCCTCAAGGCATTTGAACAGTATCGACTGAAAACCTGTATTGACTTCAAACCTTGGGAAGGGGAGAAGAATTACATATCTGTGTTCAAAGGAAGTGGGTAAGAGAAGCAATTCAAAATAGCTTTCATTATGTTTGCTTTCAGACTGTTCTCATGGCCAGTATTCACCCTAAAACACATAGATCTGATCGTAATTTTGCATTTTTGTTGTCTCCATTTACCCAGTCCTTTTTAAATTGTCATAGTTTCCAAAAGAGGTATTACCTTAGTGGCAATGAACAATTTCCACTGATATTTATTCTTAAATATAAGAAGAAATCAAGTCCTTTAAGAGATATTTTACTGGACATGGTAAAATATATCAGAAACAAAGCAATTATGTTCCTAAGTGATTTTTGGATATATGGAGCATCACTTTCAGCTTGTCATTCCTAGTATACCTTGGCTTTTAGGGGAAAAGAAAAACCAAGAATAAATATGTTAGTTCTCACTGTGAGGCAATGAATTTGTTTGAATGTAACAATGGAACTGCACTTGAACAAGCTCACATGAGAATTCAGATAAAGAGCAATATTTTTAAATTCTGTGCCCTGAGACATTTTGCTGGTGTTTTACTTTATTTACCTCTTTTGGTGAATAGAATGCTATTTCATCTTAAATTTTGCAAAATAAGACTCCAATAAAGAAGTCAAAATTGCCCCAACTTCTTCTATTCTAAGACATTCTTTGTCAAAATAGTGCAACAAGAACAAATATATTCTTCACTCTATGCTGAACCATTTCTCTTAATAGAAAAGGAGAACAGGGAGAGCTTGATAGCCTGGTGAGGAAATTTGCTTTCAGAAATTCATTTCCTGATATGAGAATGCATTCATAAATGGAAAAAGATTTTCTGATAATAAAATGTTTCTCTTTCCCTTTGGCTTGTTATGAGATATTTGTAGCAGATAATTGTTTTGAAATTTCTTTGGTTTCTGGCTCTTTGTATTTGCTGTTCATGCTGTACACACAACACTGAAACTCAGCTCTAAAAGGTGTATAATTGGAGACTCAGGGAGCAATGCATTTTCCTGTGCTAATGACTCTGGCTTTTTGAGCTAAATGGAAAACTCATGCAGCTGAATTTTGTAATCTTTCATCCCCTAAAGTATGCATTGAATTTGCTAATAACTGTACCTGAAAAAGAACCACACTGTTTAGCCTATGGCAAGTAGGAGGTCTCTGCACAATGTTTCATTTATATGTCTATTAAAAATAGATGAGTCATGGTCATGAAGAAGATGAATCCTTCTAGTTGGATAACATATCTTGCCCTCACTGCCTGGTGTGTGGCTTGCCCTGAAGTGTTTCCATCACCTTAGCTGACACATTCACAGCAAAACTTTTTAAAAGATTGGAGATAAATGGTGCAGTCTCCTGAAAAGGTCCATCCAGCTTCAATGAGTCATCTTGGGTTGTACAAAGAACTCGGGACTGATCCTGAATGAACTGCTTTCATTTCAAGCCATCTCTTACTTCTGGTGTTATGGAACAAAGTGTAAAATGTGTAAACCAACCCATTTTTGCTCTGTTATTCCTAATGTTTTGGAGTTTTTATAATCAGTTAGGACTCTTCTATCTGCTGACTAAAGATCTCAGTCCAGAGGGTACAGTGCAGACAGGCACCAAAGTTCCTGGCAACATAAAATTTTACCACACCAAGTAAAGGTTGATAAATCACATCTTTGTCTTTCTGATCTTGGCTAGCATCTATAAAACAGAGGAATGTGAGGGAACTTTTGTGTCCAAAGGATTTGAAGTAGCCCATAAAGTCCTCATCCAGAATAACCTTTTGAATTCAAATTAAGTCAGCCACAAAAGAAGCCAGCTGTCCTTTTTGTATTGACTGCCCTGTGTAAAAAAGCATTTGTAGTCTCTGGTATAGTTACAAAGCGTATCAAGACCCTGAACAAAGAGCCCTCTCCCTGTACACATTCTTCATCTATCATGCACCTTGGCTGCTACCAGTAGTTAACTCCTGCCTGTGTGCTGAGCAAGACACACAAGGTGTAATAGTGAATTACAGAAATGCAGGATAATGAGATGTGGCAAGATGACACTGGGAAGTTTACAGAGGAGTCTGGGTACTCTTCTCAAGAAAAGTAGGATTCATTCAGCAGGAAAACTAGCATGGTGTGGTGGAATCAAATGATTAACAGACCAGGGAGGGTGGACATCATGTCTAGTATTTCCACATGGAAAATTAGGTTTTCATGGAGCACTCATAGGAAGCTGCTTCAGCTCTTTCCACTTTTGCACTGTTGCAAAGGGAATCCATGCAGGAGTGAATTGACACAGATCCCTGGCTATCCAGCTTGATGCTGGTAAGACAAAGTGTCTGTGAGCTGATATTGGTGATCTCTGATACTATGGGAAGAAAACTAGTAGCAGGATATTAGTATAAAAATATGCCTGAAATAAGCAACTGATGGGGTGTGCCTATTTGCAGCCCCAAAAAGGGGTTGATGAGATTAGTCTGAGCAAGTACTTCCCTGTTCCTCCATCCTTTGATAGCAAGGCAGGGAGCATTGAGTCACAGGCAGTACAGCAGGAACTTCCTTCTCCTTTCTCCCCTCCAGAAGACACTGCTGACCCAGGGTTCTATGTGCCCATTGCTCTGGAATGCCATGTCCCACTCACTGAGCTTTATTCTCAGTGCAGGGTGGCACAGACCATGTATTTACTCCCCCTGTGGCTGTTGAATGACAGTGTTGTAGGCATTTGCAGACCAAAGGCAAGGGGCAGCTGCACCTACTGTCATTTGGATGTTACTTTTGCCAAGTCTCTTGGATGTGCCTGCTGCAGGCTGCTGTGCACTGTGCAGCAGCTGTGAAGCCAGAGGTGGCTTTGGGAGGAGGTAG
Source organism: Erithacus rubecula (assembly GCF_903797595.1). NCBI lineage: Eukaryota > Metazoa > Chordata > Aves > Passeriformes > Muscicapidae > Erithacus > Erithacus rubecula. Next base: position 105,834,052 of record NC_136689.1, read on the forward strand.
GCCCAGGGATGGACTTCTTCTGTACAACACAAGCTACATGTGCTTCTTACTGGGTCTCATGTCGTGATTTTAATGAGTTATCAATAGGCAAGGCCTATTGCTCTGTGGAAAATGAAATACTGGGGAATATGTTGCACTAATCAGTTACAGAGTTTGAAAGCACATGGTGTGCTTGTATTTTTAAATTTCTGGGGTGATAGGACTGCAAATTTTATGGCATATTTTGTGCCCGATTAATTTTATGTACTTCATTGGGTAAGTATTGATTTATTTGCTGAATAACATATCAGTTTAAATGTAGCCCTCTGTGCCTGCTAGTTTGTGGACATGGGGTGCCATTTAATTGGCCTGTGGAGATAATTCATTAAATTCTTTCACCCTTTAATAAAAACTTGCAGCACAGCTGCAGTTTTGCTCTTACTCGGGAGCGTGTGAGAGCAGCAAATGCTCTAGCAGGGCAGCTCACAGAGAGCCAGAAAGAAAAGAGCTTGTGGAAAGTACTGTCAAACCCACCAACCTGTGAGAAGGTAAACACACCATGCCTGGCAGCCACAGCCCCATGCAAAGTAAAAGGCCAAAACAGAGCAGAGAAAAGCAGGCAGAGGACAGAATGTTCATGAACCCACTTCTCCTTATGACACAGTCACATATTGTGGTCTAGCTGAAAATGGTTAATTTGCAGTAATTTAAATGTTATGTGCTCACAACCTTTGATGTTCCAGAGTACCAAAGAAATCATCATCAGTTCTCTTTTGTCACAAAAAGCTCAACATTTTTCTTTTAATAGAGCCAGAGATGAGGAATGTCTTGTTCATTGAAACTGAGCTAAATGTCAGAGGGAGGGGCATGATAAGGAACAGATCAATGGAAAAGTGCTCTCTGTAACAAAATGTGACTTCAATGCTCAGGTTAAAAATACACCTGTTGAATAGACTGGTTTTGAGGTTTGCATGGCATGGGGATTGTGTGTATCTCATAGAGCCCTCTCTCATTTTATGTCAATGCCAGCTGCTGGTCCTCAGTGGGAAACATGCAAATGGGCTTGCAGCAGCTCTCCATTGGAGCCAACTGTGACAGGATTGGGACAATCGAGCATGAATTCCTGCACGCCCTGGGATTCTGGCATGAGCAGTCACGGTCTGACCGGGATGACTACGTGACCATTGTCTGGGACAGGATTCAGTCTGGTCAGTCACTCCTCTGCTTTTCCTTTCAATCTCTGTTGCTAGTGGTTTAGCTGTGGAATTTCCCTTCCAGCCATCTTTTGGTGGTCATGCTATTCTCTCACCTGGACTTAGTTTCCAAAGCCAGTATATCAATCAATTAGATATGAAGAGACGTCTATTAGAAACAGAAATTCTCATTTGTTGTTGCTGTTGTAATTCCTTGTGCCATGACACTTTCCACAGTCCTAATTAGAGATCTGAATCTTGTTATTTTACATGTTGTACCACAGAGCAGCAGAAGAGGATAATTAGTTTGTTTAAATGAATACACTAAAAGCACACTTACTCTAGAAACCCTTAATGAAATTAAAATAACTAAACCACTCCTCCCCCCCTGCCCCAGTCTGAAAAATCCAGTGTGACCAAAGCCAGTGAAAATCTCTAGGGAAACACTGGTCCTTCTCTTTCTGCCAGTCTGCTACACCTGGTGCAGGCAGCAGAACTGAGAGAGCAGGGTGTGCAGAGGGTGGGCAGGCAGGAGAGACCTTTCAGGGTCTGTGTCACACCAGCAGTTACTTTAACAATACAGCTTTGATTTTTAATGTTGGCATGTTTGGCACAACCCTGAGAGATGGCACAGAATTCCTCAGGACTTTGCTCTGTCTCTGCCTCTTCATCCTCTGTGATTTTCAGGCTGTCAAAAACAAAGTTGTATACACAGACTTGATGTTTTCCTAACATAGGTGCACACAGAAGACTGAAAAACTGGATTCAATCTAATGCATTCTTATTTAGTTGTGATCAATAGGTGCATATGCAATTATATATTACATAAAATTACTTAGACTCTTTTATTTGATTTCCATTATGTTTTGCTGACTCTTAAGTGACAAGTTGCATTATTGTGAGACATTTGAAACTACTGCAATTTTTTTACAGTGACCAGACTATAGTGACTGCATTTTGACTGATTTAAATGTGGACTCTCCATTGGTAGCAAGCAATTGATTTTTTGCTCACACTCCAGGAAACATCTGTAAAGCTAAATTCTGGAAGCTTACCTGATGACAACTCTAAATTGTTTATTGTTATAAATAAGTAGTATAAGTATAGAATAAGTAAAGTAAATGACTACAAAAAATATTTTGATTTGTGATAGAGTCTCTGTCACAGTAAGTTTTTACATCAAAATTTGATTCCCTTGAGCAACAGACAATCTTTCCTTTCAATTTTGCCATTTAGGTAGAGAACATAATTTCAATAAATACAACGATAGCAGATCAGACTTCCTGAATGTTCCCTATGACTACAATTCTGTGATGCACTACAGCAAGACTGCATTCAGGAATGGAACTGAGCCCACTATCCTCACCAACATACCAGACTTCTTGGATGTCATAGGACAGAGGATGGATTTCAGTGAGTACGACCTCCAGAAACTGAACAAGCTGTACAACTGCAGTAAGTTTCTCCATTTATTTTGTATTATTTGAAAGGATAATTTGAAAGAAATTAAGGTGGTACAATACATGCTGGACCCATCCAGACACAAGTGAAAGAGACACTAACATATTTAGAGTAGTGAATTGTGTTAAAAACACCAGAAATAATGGTACAGCTAGAAATAACAGCCCTCCTGCAGAAACACTGCTGAGTAGTGGAGGTTTCTGGGCAATTTTATCTGACCTTTAGTTAAAAACCAGCTTTGCTCAGCAGCTGATTTTTGTTCATCCCTTGGGTGGCTGTTTAAAATGTGTGCTTCTGCACAAAGCCTTTTGTTTTTTTCCCTGTATTATTCCACAGCTGTTGCTCAGACACTGCACAGAAATGAGTATCTTTGCTGTGGCTGTCATACCTACTCCACTCTCATGGAATCTATGAGACAGAGTGGGTATTCATGCAAATAGGGTACAGATGCTGTTCTGAATAATATGCAAGCTTTCTAAATTTTCATGTTTAGCTTCAAACCTAGTCTCTTACAAAAGTGGTCAAAAGAATTATTTTGCTCAGGTGGGGTTTATTTTACAAAGCTGAATAAAAGTAGGAGACAGAGAAATCTAGATAATTTTATTATCAAATTGGAATATAATTCTATAATTGTTGCTGCATTCAATGTGCCCTGGCACTCAGAAGAAAACTTTTACAATGTCCCAAGTAGTGAGTACTGGCTTACAATTATATTTGGGTCTCATTATACAGATTCCTCAAACAATTATCAAATTGGTTTATTAAAACAGTGCAGTTTTTTGAGTGTAAAATTCTGATGAAAGTATTTATATTCATCTCGGTCTAAATTGAACACACACATGCAGTCTTAGTTTCTAGCACTTGCTGCACAGTCAATTAGGCATTATAAAAATGCTTCCAGCTAAGGATGTCTTTAACAGGGGATAGGGTCCTCCTTTCTCTCCATTAATCTTATCTATTTTCCATCATTCTTGTGCATCACAGAAATACTTCATAACATTTTAATTTTATTCTTAACCCATAGGCACATTCCCCAAATGAAAATAAGCCCCAGTGCTGCTTCTACCACCTTCAGTGCAATCAGGCACTAATCCCCCATATGTTTTCTTCTGAGTCCAGTCTTTCACTACATACCAATAAGTATCTGGCTTTTTCGAGCAGATGGAATTCACAACCTGCCTCACTCACTGCCCCTTCACCTGTTTCAGGAATGAACCTCAGAAATATATCATGATTACTGAGTCTTGCTTTTCTGTCTTCCTGTCAGCCAGGTCAACACTCCATGCCAGCAAGCATTTCCTAATTAAGGTCATTAGGTTACTTCCTTCCTGTTTGGCCAAATCAATTTCATGTTTTGTTTTGTATTTTGATTTCAAATACTTCTTTCATCTAATAATTCCATTTTTGCTTACTTTCTTTCTCCAGCAATCAACATAACATTTGCTGTGAAGGCCTTTTCTTCATTTTTACAATATTGTACTGAACTGTATCTTAAAATATTTCAGTCACCCAAGACTCCTGACTACCTTGCAGCCTCTGGAGGATTTTTAGCTTTCTTTGAGGACAGCACAAAATATCTCAGCAGTAGAACTGATTAGGCAGGAGTTCATACCTTAGTGCTTCCCAGAGCTACAGCTTAAGTGAAGCATTTTGTGTGCTGTTGAGGTTGAGTTTTGTGATACTCAAGGTCTTTTTGTTATGCAATGAAACCTTTAAACCTTTGAGCCACAATATTTTATACCTAGTTTAAAAAGCATTTCATTAACTTAGCTGTTACGGAATCATGGCTGGTATTACACATGAACTCAGACATGGTACAATGGGAAACAAAAACAAGAACAGGGATAAACAAGGACCATGCTATCTCTCACCTATCCAGAGTTTGCTTTAGACAGAGAAAATATTTCATATGGTGTTCTCCCTTCCTTATTTAACTGCACTGTCTTCCTTCACCTAATTATTCACTTATTATATGAAAGATATTGTAAAATTTGTGTGACATGAAATATTCACTTGTCCCAAATACACCTTTGCCAAATGGGTTTTTGTTTTTTTCAATTCAACATTTGGAAAATCAAGATCAATCAAAATAATTTGTTTATTCCATTCAAATAGCTTTTGCTTTTCTATATTTCAAAATTTGCACTCCAGCTGATACATTAGTGAGCTTGTATCAACATCTGTAGCCATGTGTGAACTGGCCCAAAGAAAGCAGAACAATGAATGGCAAGTCTCAGGACCTTTTGATTATAATATGAAGGTGTGTGGATTGTGTTGGTATTAGTGTTCCTTTTATAAATAAAAGATGTGATATGGTAATTAGTAGATGCCCTCCTATGCTTGCTGAGAGCCCAGAGTGTTCCTGATAACATCTTATTAATGTCAGTGTTAATTACCGAGTGCTTTGAGTTCCTGAACATTATATGCTGATTATATTTGAAGCCATTGATTAATTGGGGTTTGCATTTAGTCTTTCTCTCTTCATGGTTTTGGACCTTCAGAATGAAAATATGTTATGTAATAGAGATTAACTTTTTTTTTTTTTTTTTTTTTTTAAATGTCATAGCCTCCTCCCTAAGTTTCATGGACACGTGCAGTTTTGAACTTGAAAATATATGTGGCATGATTCAAAGTTCAGCTGATAATGATGACTGGCAGCGTTTGTCACAGGTTTCTGCTGGGCCAAATAGTGATCACACTAATATGGGAATGTGCAAAGGTATGAGAAAAAAACTCTTATCTCTCTGGAAAGCATTTTCTGCAGAGGCATGCAAGTTTTCTTCAAGCTTGGCCTTGCTATCTGTTTATTTTTTGACAAATTGCAGTTTATTTTTTAACTAAGCAGAATAAATCTACATACCTAGGGACATCATGTGATCTATTGATTTTCTGCTTATTTCAGAGGATCTAATGTCCTTATCTCTTTTGATCTGATTTTTAGTCTTAGTGTCACATCCTATCATGAGAAGTATATAAAACATTGAACTTGTGATTCAGGCACACCAAATAGATTGCTGCTCTTCGGAATAATTGCTAAATGAGTCCTTGGACAGGAGCAGGATTTTGAAATGTGTATTATCAGGGCTGAGGTGAAAAATTAATTGATGATCTAGCTAGATGTATCTCAACCTGTCAGAACAGTCCAAGAGTTCAGGAGCTTAAACCAGTCCTCCAGAGAGTCAGTTGTGAGTTACTGGCACTGGGTAAAGAGTAAAAACCCATGTTTTTGAGTACAATTTGCTAGAGATAATGAAATGAGGACAAAAGTTGCAAAGAGAGTAGTTCTACCTTTGGAAAATGTGAACAGGTAACAGTCCTCAGTCAGAAATTTGTACAGGATCTACCTGTATCTGACCTGTATTTCTAGAGTTATTACAATGCAGCATCAATAAACACACTGCACCAGGAAAATTCTGTTTTCTCTCCCCTCCAGCACTCATTTCTCATTGACTTTTGGCAGATTCTGGCTACTTCATGCATTTCGACACCAGTTCTGGAGTAGAAGGAAACACAGCTGTCCTGGAGAGCCGAATTTTTTATCCCAAAAGAGGTTTTCAATGCTTACAATTCTATTTATATAACAGTGGTAACGAGAATGACCAGCTGAATGTCTGGGTCAGGGAGTACACATCAGCCAATCCAAATGGCACTCTGAGATTCATTGAAGAGATAAAAGGTATGCAATAAAATTGCATTTTGTTTTAATCTATACTCAGTATTTTTCAAAATACTGGGGGAAAAGTCTTGTGGCAAAGTCACTCATCTCCTGGTGCTGTTCTTTGGCTTCTTCTCTGTCTGTATAATTGATTTGTTGCTGCTGAAATTATACCTGATGAATCCTCAGTCAGCTGTTTTCCTATAATACAATAAATTGCCACAAATTTCAAACTCTTGTATTAGCAAGATATTTTTCTCACCAAACTAGCTAAAATTCCATGAGCAATCATTTTAACTGTTCTAGAATTGCTAGCATCAATAGCAGCTGATGAAGTTGGAATGTTAGAGTAAATTACAATTAATAAGAAAGTATAATAAAGAAATGGAAAGCACAAGTGCCCTTGAATACCTAATACGTATGTTAAAAAGCGATAAATAAAATTTAAATTACTTAACTGGAATATATGAGCAGCAGATCATGATTTGAGTTGTAGTTTGAAGATTAAATTCTTGTGGTTTTAGGAGCCTATGGCCTACAGAATGATCAGTTGAGGTCAGCTAGTGGACAAGAGCTCTTTAAGCTAGCATTGCCAAAGTCACCTTATGATTAAATTATTTTCTCAAATATTTAACTATTATGAGGTCTCCATTTCAGCTACACCAAGTTCAGAAATATCTGAGCAAGTTCTTTTACTAAATAGGTATCTTTTCTGTCTCTTTTTTTCTCAGCTGCTGATGGTGCCTGTTTTCTTTTTTCCACTCTTTTCTTCACGTCTATGGCTTCACCCTCTGTGCCCTCTGAGCCAACAGCATCCTTAAGAGTTGCTAAGGCAGATGTAGATTTCACATCAGTCTGAGCCCTCCAAACTCCTTCAAACCCTACTTTGATGCCAAGATTAATTTCTCATAAGTGCTCTTTTGTGATGCATGAGTTCTGTACCTGGGATTGGCACTGCTTGTTCAATTAATGCAGCTGGTCTTCTATGCAGATGAACTAAAACCAGGCAGCAAAGAAACTGTTTTGGTGCACATACTTTTAAAAAAAGGGTGCTCTACTTTAATTGACAGGACCCCTGTGCAAAGGTCTTTGCTTTTCTGTACACTGCTCTTAGAGTCAAATGGAATTTGCTAGTGCAGGCACTTTGGGATGCAGCATCAAACTTGCAGTGAGGTTTTATTGCATGAAGTAGGTTTGCAAATGACTGGCTTTAGTTTGACCTTAGTACCATTAATCATGTGATGGGTGAATAGTGCTTCTGCATAGGCAGGCTTCCAACAAACCATTAAACATACAAAAAACAAATGAATGAACTAGTCTTATAGTTTTAGGTTCCCAAAATCCTCTGGAACATTTTTTGTTGAGGCATGTTGTTGTTCAGTTATTTGAATATAACTTGTTCTGAATTTTTTATTTTTAACAACACAGGTGAAACTATTTTTGTGGAGTTAATAATCTCAACATCTGGATTAATTTCATGGAATTTTATTTTAAAATGTGAAAAGAAAAAGCAGTTACAAACTCTTCAGTAAACACTATTATGCATATTAATTCTGTTAAAATACTGTATTGAGCCAATATGATCTTGAACTGAAAAAGTAACATCTACAGAAGAAATATTCAATTTTCAGCAAAACTGAAAAATTCCTACACAGTGTTGATATAGGGTCCACAGGCCTGGGCAGTGTTTGACTGTACTGCTGACTCAGAAATCTCTACCCTTGAACTTGTTTTTCAGGTTCCCCTGAGACCTACTGGCAGCTCCACCATGTTTCTTTGAACGTCACGAGTAAATTCCGGGTTGTGTTTGAAGGCGTGAGAGGAAATGGCTCATCCAATGGAGGCCTCTCTATTGATGACATCAACTTGTCAGAAACTCAGTGTCCCCACCACATCTGGCATATCAGAGATTTCACACATCTCCTCAACACAAGTCCAGCAGGGAGCAATGGGGCAATATACAGTCCACCATTTTACTCTAGTAAAGGATATGCTTTTCAGGTCAGCTTGTATATAAATGGTACCACTGATAACCCATTTAATTTGGGAATATTCTTGTCCTTGGTTTCTGGAGCAAACGATGCTCATTTGGAATGGCCTTGTCCATGGCAACAAGTTACCATGATCCTGCTTGACCAGCATCCTGATATTCGTCAGCAGATGTCAAACCAAAGAAGTGTAACAACAGACCCACAGAGAGTATCAGGTTAGTTAAAATCAAACATGTAAAGCACAACCAAAAGACAAGGGGTCACATCTTCTCTTTGTGCAAATTAATGCATATTTTTTTAGTTTCTGGAATGTTTCATATGTTTGCAGCAGCAATAGTGTTGATCCACGGACAAAAAAAAAAAAAAAAAAATAAAATTAAACCTACAAGCTAGTTAAGCTGGAACTCTATATTTTAAAGTTGCATTTGCATAAGAATGGTGGATGATCTATTCCTAAAGCTTCTTTCATATACTCTGTGAGGACATATTTATATCTGTTTTAATGAAAATGGAAGTTTTCCAGAAGTCATGAAAAGAAAAATACTGAATTAAAACCGCAGGCTGTTTAAACTAGATAAAAGTGCAGCAACTATCAAACAAATCCCTGCCCTCCTTGTCAAAGGTACAGTGATGTCAGCACAACCCTCCAGATGGACAAAGTACTGATTAATTTAATGTAATCTGTACTCATTCAAGGTGTGAGAAGATAAGGGCCATTGTCCACAATAACTTGGAAAGGTGGCAGTTGAGGTAAAAAGTAACTCTGAGAAATGGTAGGAATCTCTACAGAGAGAGATATTAAAGAAAACACCCAGATTCAGCATTGGATAGAGTTTGGATTTAAGCCATAATGACTTTCTTCTTTTTGCCAAAAGAAATCAAGGAAGGAAGGAAGGTAGGAAGGAATGTTATTATTTTAAAAAGAGTATGTTTTACATGCAATTTTCTATGACACTGGTTCTACATGAAAACAAAGTGGGTAATCTAGAAAGATTTAATGTCCTCTCTGCAAATGTAAGACATCACACCATGTCCTCCACAGATGTTTAAAAAAGCACATTTTCCTTGTGCTTTCTGATGTTACAGCCACAGTGCATAGCCCTTTTCCTGTTCTGACCCTGCAGACATACAGTCTGTTTGCCCTCTGCTGCTTCTCTCTTGTTTATTTATATATTTCAAATAGTCCATGACTCCCAAGGGAAGCCTTGTAAAACACACTCTTTATCTAACCAGAGAGGTGTTGGAGCAGGCTGTTCTTTCTCCCTCTGTCAGATTCTTTCATGGACAGTCAGGTTCAGCTTTGAGCTTTAGAACAGGGTTTGATGGAGCAGGCATCAGTGATCTGTGATCATTTAGGCTGTTCAAATATCTTGTGCCCCACATTTACTGCAGGAGATGCTCTCTTTTGAGATGCACTGCATTAACTCATGTTACAGATGATTTATGTGCTACTTATCTTCTTGACCACCTCACTTTAAAGAACTAAAAAGAAAATACAACAGGTTTTCAACTAGCTCTCCAATAACCTCATCTTCATCAGGTTCTTTTCTCAGTACTTCAGGCTAAACCAAATCATTGAAGATCCCCATTGTCTTGTGCCTCTCATCAATGGAGAATCTCAGGAAATTGAGGTTTCTGCTGAGAGACAAATCCAGAGCAGTCTCACATTCACTATTATTTATTTATTTATTTTCCTAAGGTTCCTCATCAAATTTTACTTGGGGTAGGCCAGATGAAGTGGGATCTGAAGCAACTTATCCCAATGGAACTAAATACATGAGAGGCCCAGGAGTTGGAACAAGTGCATTTTTAACTCATCAGAGGCTGAGAAGCCGCAACTTTATTAAAGAAGATGGTGTTTATATTCTTTTAACAATGGAAGGTATGTGAACATGCTGATACTCTTTACAATGCAGTAAACAGTGTCAGATACTAAGTCACTAGTGCTGCAGTTATAATACACAATGTACTTTGCACTGAAGCAGTATTTGAATTATGACTGTAAAATCAAATCATATGTTTGAATACATTTGTGAACAGGTACATACACAATATAATTCCTTTATCTCATGTGAAGGTGTATAAAACAATGCTAGTCCTGTGCAAACTATTTTGAATAGATTAATTTGAATAAGAATATCTGTTTATGAAAAAATCCTAGAGGACATTTCCAAAGAACATCATGCCCCTGAAAGGCAGAAAAGACTGTTTATCCATTATTCCTTTGGACAGGCTCACTGCTCTTTATTATTAGAAATTATTATTAGAATAAGAAGAAAAATAATGTGAAGCAAAGACCTTATTTCCTGTGGGTTCACTGTGCAGATATATCACATCTCCTGTCGACTGAGCCGAGCATTCCATCCCCTGTTACGACTACAAGTGCCAGCCCCACCAAACCTGGCACTATCCCTCCTATTGGCACTATCCCTACTATCAGCACCCCCATAACCAGCAACAACACCATCATAGCCACCAGCCCCACCACCACCACAGGCACCCCTGGAGCCACCAGCCAGCCCACAGATCCAGATGTTCCAGCTTTCTGCCCAAACAACTTCTGTGAGAACGACGGTGTTTGTGTCATGGTAAACAGAACCCCAGTCTGCAGGTAACTATCTGCCTTTATTCACTCTCAAATGCAGTTTTAGGATGAATAATGAAAGTTCCTGACAAAATAAATCTTTGCTCCTAATGAAAGGAATGACAGACTGTAGCTGATTAAGGCAAGTATTTGCAACTGCTCCTATGGGACTGAGCTCATGGCCAATTTGGGCAACAAAGCCCAGCATTTGATCATTTTGAAGTACTCTGCTTGACTTTCGTGGACATTATATTTTAAATGCATTTATCATTTTAAGTAACGTATTACTCCAAGTTCTTACAATTCCCTATAGCAAAGTGTAGAAGAGTTGAATAAATGTAATTGAAAGAAAAGAGTATTTATATCATAAGAGAAGATTTTCAATGCTTATCATGCAGGAAGCAGCATAGACATTATTTTAAAATTTGATTCAGAAATATTGTACAGTGCAAATTATGACCATGAATTGCCAAAGTGTAGTCACTCACCTTTGAAGCCAGCATTGAAAGCTGAGGAATAAAATATTGTTTGCCCTGCAAGAAGATTAATATCAACTTTTATTTAATTCTCTGTGGATACATTTACGTAACCTACCTGCCTGATTAGGATTGTTCCAGCTCTCAAATAAGCTCTGAGGCTGAAGATAGTAACCTTAGATGCTGTGCCAGGGCAGACTGGGAGAGTACTGTGAGGAAAACATAAAGACCAAGAGCCACAAGAGTCAGGATGACTCATTAAGTGTTATATATCCCCATTTAGAAACCTTTTAAAAAATATTTCTTGTGCAACTCATCAGAAGCAGGTCACAAATAAGAGTAAATGTCAAGAGGATGTTCCAAGAAAACAAAAATAAAAAATATGCTTAGTATTATACCTCATTTCAAAATTATGAAAGAGATCATTTATTTTCTGACACTTCTGGACTCTTAGAAGCTTTAGCACTTTTGCAACCTGCTTTCTGTCATAGGGAAACGTGTGACCAGCAGTCAGTTTCCACCCCAATTTTCTGGTGGGAAATGGGTGGGAATATGATACATCTGTTCAAGCTGAATCACCTGGAGTCCCCCAGCAGGCAATATCTTTTCAGTGCACTGCAAACAGACTTGTTTTCAGGGCTGAGGTATTCCTGAATAAATGGCTTAGACAGGAGCTGGAAGATCAATACATCAGGAATAACCAAGGTTAGAAGGAAGGGGGTGGGTGTGCTGACTGCAGTGCTGGGTAAGGTGATGAAATCAAAGCCTGTTTTCAGTCCTAAAACTGGATGACTGCTGGGCTGTTAATTTATTTTCTTACCTGTTTATTGGGTGAGAGCAGAGGCAGCTCTTACAAGTTTTTTGAATTTAAAAATGAAAAAAAAAAAAAGCAGTTCCATATATCACCTGCAACCAAGCACTAAAAGGTCAAGAGGATCAGGAAGACATTTAGGATTTCTGGCAAAGGCTCTTTGAAGGCACAACCTATGAAACATCAGGAAGCTAAAAGAAACACATTTAGGTGTGTAAGGACATTGGGCCACTCAGGCCACTGAAGACAACTTTAAAATAGAAGTCCATTTTAAGATAATTTCATTATGCTTTATGGTATAGAAATTGCATCAGAGATGCCAATTTTCTGAAGTAGACATTTTCACACCTTTAGGTGATAGCACATGTTTGTTCTTTTGCTTTTTAGATGTCCAGCAGGTGACAACTGGTGGTACATGGGAAAAAGGTGTGAAAGAAAAGGCTCAACTCGAGAAAATACTGTAATAGCTGTTTCTTCAACCTTAACTGTGTTTGTTGTAATGCTTATTGTCACCATCACAACTGCAGTGTGCCTTAAAAAGAAATACAAACAAGGAAAGGAGAATATACATAGCCTGACTCTAGAAGAAGTAAGTATTTTGCCTCTTTCAACAAATACACAGACACATGCACACATATCTATATTCACTAAAAAGCAAACAATCAAATTAAGTAAGAAGTAAATGGGAAGATGTCACCTTTTTGAAGCCTAAAGACTCCAGATTAAGAATTAAAGAATTCCTTTAAGTGTCATTAATTTATCAAACACCAAAACCCCACTTAATTAAAAATATGTTCTCCCCTTCCATCCCCCTCCATTCTGCCCCAGTGACAGCCTACATTGAGTGGGATAGTGTGAACAAAGCAGTTCATTTTCAATTTGTAATTAAACCATATTTTCTGCTCAGTAAACTTGTATTTCATCTATTGCTGCCTATTCAACTAAAGATTTCCCCTTAAAATACCAGACTATGCTACCAAAAAAAATACACCCATGATGTTAAAACTAAAAGCAAATTTAAAAAATAATTTTCCACATTCAAAAGCCATTTTTTATGCAAGGCATGAAGTAGCCGTGGAAATACTGACTTAAGAAAAGGTTAAGAAGACAGCAGGTTAAAATTGTCTAGATGACAGGATCAGAAATGCCGTGCACTGGATAGAAGCAGGATTTGGCCATGTTTTCACAGGAAATTTCATCCAGCCTGAGACACACGAACTGTTACGTTAAGTTGAGGCTTGTCTTGGAAATAGCAAGCGTGACATAGTTTAGAGGGACCCACAGGGCACAGGAGAACTTTTGTAAACAAACTGAAGAGCAATGTCCTTCAGAAAGCAGAGTTCCACTTTTCATTTTCTACTAATACTAAATTTTCTACTAAATTTTCTACTCTTTGTGTGATACCCCATTGGGTTGCAGCACCTCTGTGCAGTGTCAGATACTTGACACTGCTACTTTATGACCTTCCAATAAATAGTTTTGGTTTCTTAGCAAGTAATGCTCTTACATTATATGCATACTTCCCTTCCCTATGCACTTTTAAGATGTGGATTTGTTTTTTTTTCCCCCACTTAGACTAAAACATCCTTCTGAAGATAATACAAACTAGCATCAAAGACACAAGATGAACATCACTTCAAAACCACAACTACGTCATCACTCTTTCTGTTCCTTTTATCTCAACCATCATGATAAAAGTTTGTAAAGTCTGGAAAATAATTCATCATCTGGATAAAATATTGTGCTAAAGGCAGTGGAGTGTCTGACAAGGCTGTGTATCATCATGCAATGAAGAAAAATGGAAATATGTTCTGTGACATGGCTACCTTGTCCTTTAAGCCTACCTAAGCATGAAGAAAACATGAAAACGGCATCCTGAATTTCAGTCAACACAGTAAAGTCTATGTTTGCTATATTACCATTGTACAGTTGTCTATAATAAAGGGGAGCTGGAGCCTGTATTCACAGGGTATCCAGCAGCTCTCAGGCCTGCTGCAGCTGTCAGTCAGTGGTGTGAGAGTTTGTGGAGTGTGGGAGCTTCTGATTCATTATGTTATTTGGTTGTGATCTACTCACTATAAAAGAAATAGCAAGCAATGAGAAAAGTAATAAATGAACCTCACAGACACACATTAATGTGGAAGTCATAGTAGAGATAATAATAAGGATCCAGAATGCTTCAACCACTGTTTGATGGTCCATTAGAGGAACTACTCAGGCAGAACCCTCAATAATGTCAACCTGAAAAATTATTAACTGATAGGAAGAGGAAAATATGATTAACATGAGAGTTGTGGAAAAGTTGAAGCTGCTTGAGGTATGGGCTATCAGAAAAGGCTTGTAGGTTTATGTAGAAACGACCTAGGGGAAGGACCAAAACATCCAAAAACAAGTGGGGGAAAATGGGGTCAGAAACTGGAGAGACCTTCTTGCAAAAGGGAGCAGTGTGCCAATGGCCAGAGGAGAGCACAGGTCTTAGGGATCATGGATCTAGGTACTAGCACGTGCAGGGACTTGCATGGAAGGGTCTGTGTGCCAGGAACTGGAGGGTCTGTAGGCCACAGGGCTTGTAGATCTAAAGGCCAGCAACTGGAGGGACTGGTATGTGTGTTTTGTATGTGTCCTGAAAGGTGCAGGTGCCAGCAGCAGCTGGAGGGATCAGGTTGTGTGTGGTTGTGTAAACTTTCTGAGTGCTGGCAGCTGGAGAGATCTGTGTGTGTTAATATTTCAGTGAATTTAATCCTCTGTGTGTGTGTGTGTGTGTGTTTGTAATTCACTAGCAAACATCAAGCTGGACTAGGTGGTGAGTTGGAGGAAACATTTCTACATCTGGTTCCACATCTGGGGGACTCAAACATCACACTGCCCTATTTGGCAAGCAGAAGGTGACTTGTATGCCACTGCCAGAACTCCCAAGCATGGGTATTTCACAGGCTTAAAGGCCATGCTAACATTTGGGTGGACTGTGCTTGTTTGAGTGTGTGTTTCTGGATGTGGAAAATGAGGACACACATTTTTTCACCAGAGAACCTGCATTCTGATTTCCTGGAGGGGAGGAAGAGGACAGGGCAATGTGCTGTTCTCTGAGTTTGGGTAGCATTACAGAGGGGTTGTGCTGTCCATGCTGCTCTCTCTCTCTCTGTGTGTGTGTGTGTGTGTGTGTGTGTGTGTGTGTGTGTGTGTGCAGCAGCCTGTCCTGCCCCTTCAGGGACCCCTGTGTGTGTGTCACTGTGTCTCACACACAGCCTTGCTGCCAGCCACACCTGTGAGCTGGAGAGGAGCAGCAGCCAAATCCTTAGGACTGGGATGTAGAGATCACCTGGGACCATTCCTGGCTGGGCATGTTGCCTGGGGAGTGGCTCCCTTAACACCCCTGACAATCAGACCTATGATTCAATAGGATTTAGAGAAATAAGTAAGCATGGAAATAAAAGGGCCAGAGGAAGCAAAACATCCCTCCCTGAGGACACTTCACAGAGGGAGATGGCAGCCACCATGGGCAGAAATCATCACATTTGTGGTGTTTAGGAGGGGGGCTGTGAGAGACAGGAGTGCCAGTAATGGAAATGTCAGGTCACACCAGATGGTTGGTAGACTGGTGTGTGAATGTGTTCACATTTAAAGGTCAGCAGCTACTTTGATTGCCTGGGATGGGTGATGATGATTCTAACATTTGTCATGCAATTTACCCTAACTCTGGGCAAGAGCAGCTCAAATGTATGAAAATTTGATGAGGGAGCAAGTCTTCCTCTGAATGCTACTGCATAGCACAAAGCAACAAATGTGTATTCTTCTGTATCAACGCTATATATGTAGTCCTTCTCTGATTCATATTCTCTGAAATGTAGTTGTATTTAAAGCATTCATAGCTGGATTTATTAGCTTTTGTTGGAATCCAAAGATTCATGAAAACAGCCAGACAAAATTAACAAAGATTTGTCAGAGCTAACAAACATCCTGGATAGGAAAATACCCTACTATAGCTGTCTTAAAATAACTTTCCTATTTCCACACATCTTCATCAGCAGTTTTCATGCAAATAATCCTCCAAATGCGACTTCAATTAAGATATGCACATAGATTTACATGGAGTTAAGAAGACACAAATGAGACTGTTCATAAATTCAACCCTGGCTACAATCCTTAACATTATAAACTGAGAGCATTTGGAACTTTCAGATGAGAAGCACCAGATTTGTGACTGGAGAGATCATTTATATTTTTTAAATCCAGACTATATGAAATACTAACCAATACTTTCATCAGAAGAGAGCCTAATACACAGAGCAATATTACAATATAATTTCAATACATTGTGGAAGATGCAGCTTCCATAGGGTATATCCTGAAATGTTAATCTTCGATGGAAAAAAATCTTAAACCTTAAAAATCTTTAAATCTTAAAAAATCTTAAGCTTCTGCTTAATAATTTCAAACAGAAATTAATGAAGAGCATGATTTAAAACTGAATCTCCTAGTCAGTGAGTGTGAACAACTCACTTCTGTCAAGCCAAAAGAGATGTTTTTAAATGTCCTTAACTGACCTAAAAATACTCAAGAGGAGTATTTTTGTTTTCAATTTTACAATGCAGAAAAATTACTCAGGAAATGCAGAATGAGATTAATATTACACTTTATTGTTTTTCCCAAAAATCATGCTACTAGCTCAAGTTCCCGAACAAATATATTTTTCTTTAAAAAAATCCAGCAAAAATAACTTAATTAGCTTAATTTTGGAGAGGTACATTTTACACATTTGTAGATAATATAGATACTTATTCCAGGCCAGATACTGGCTGGTCTAAGGGCTATATATGGGCTTGCAGCCTGGGTGCTTATTTCATTTTCCTGGAGCAAGTTTTTTCACAGGAAGTTTTACTAAAAATCTTTACCGTAAAGATCTCTCTGTAAAATGAACGAGATGCTAATGTGGTGGTAAGCATCACCAGTGTTAAATCTGAACTAATCAATTTATCTTTCCTATCTTTCTCACTGAGTCACTGTAGTGATTCAGGTTGATTTGTAACTAGGATTTACTCTACCCACATGCCTGCTCAGGCACATTCCACTCTCTACACATCAGGACTAGTGTGAAAACCCTATTACTGTGTTCCCACAATATGCAGGACAAGAGTTTGGGCAGCGGACATTGCTAGAGATGCTATTGAATGAGGAACAGGAGCAGGGCAGGCAACCCAAGGAGTCAAAGACCCAGACCTAAGCAAATGTTTTCTTCTCTGCTCCTCCTTTCCTGGGCTCCAGATTTGCTGTAC
Source organism: Erithacus rubecula (assembly GCF_903797595.1). Taxonomy (NCBI): domain Eukaryota; kingdom Metazoa; phylum Chordata; class Aves; order Passeriformes; family Muscicapidae; genus Erithacus; species Erithacus rubecula. The sequence goes on from NC_136689.1 coordinate 105,851,475, forward strand.
AGCTGGACCCAGCAGAGTATGTGCACATTGTATCCAGAACTGTGTGCATGACTCATTCCCCACTGCTGAGTCTATCAGAAATCACAGCATGGGCTTACAAATAAACTAACTCCAATATTCAAGCCAGTAGCTCAGGTGTAATAGAGGAAGACAAAGGAAAGAAACATGGGTCATTGTTCTAGCTACTTCTTAGTCTTTCTTCAAGATTCTCAGCTCTGCAGAAAATCTTTTAGTCATGCCACCTACTACCTGTGCTAAACAGGATATGAAGCCTCCCATTCCTGACACAGGCGAATCAACTCACTGCTATTTGCATCACACAGATCAGCTCTGCTCAGTTTAGCTTTTGCACGAGAAGCAAATTACTGAGTCATAATGTCTCAGTCTGGCTGGCACAGCATTGTCTGAATGCAAAAAAGGGACTGATCCTAGACACCAGCCCTCCTATTTCAGCTGAGTGTGTCAGGTGTCTTGACAGGCAGACATTGTCCCAGGTGCAGGGCAGGAGTCATGATCTGTCATTTTCTTTAGGTGCAATTCAGAACAGATAAACAGCTTTTTCCCTTTTTATTTTCCCCACAGGTCTCCTTATCCACTGCTATTAGAGCTGAGGGTCTTTTGCTAAGACACAGATGCCATCAACTAAACAACCTTTGACTCTGATAAATAGAATCGTAATTCTCTTCTTGGAGTGGGTTTTCAAGCTATCTTTGGGGCTGGTAGTACAAATAGTTATGTTCTCAAATAGTTCTCAAAAGGAAAAGACAACCAACAATTAAACTGCCTTTTCTGAAACAGCCAGTGCTTTTCTTCAAATCTAGAGTTATTGCTTAGAGACTTTTGTAGTATTGATGCAGAAATGGCAAAATATTTGTCTTTTGCTCTGTGTTATGAAATTATGAAGAAGTATATGATGATGTCATTTTCCCAATTCTTTCAATGACATATATTCTGGTTTATTACAAAAAGCAACTCTAAAGTTGATATTTAAGGATTTGTTTTATGCAAGAAGATAATGACTTATTTTGAAGCAGACAGATTCCATGCGGTTGCTGTCCTTGTCTTCTCCCTTTTCTGAGCACCAACAGAAATAATTGGGAAAAAACAATGACCACAACAACTCTGACTGATTACTCTTTGCACCACCTACACTCTAACTGGTATCATAAAGGCTGCAGACAGGCTTACATGTTAGTTCTTTTGCTCATAAATTCCTACACTTCTACTGGGGATAAAAAGTTCCATGCTTGATCTATGTCTTTGACTTCACCTACTGTGAAAACAAAATAGCATCAAAGAAGTTTAACTGGAATGTCAAGGACTTAAAAGAACAAAACCAAACCTCATTGTTTCCCAGTGCTGCAATGCTTAATCCTACAATACATAAACATGGTCACTCTTCCAGTGCAATACTCATGGGAAAAAAAATCCATGTGCTCTTTATGAGATTTGAATCTTATCTCTAAACAATTTGATGGAATATTTCGATTAACTTCTTAATAGTAGCCTTTCTAGTTCACAGTTACTAACACGTAAGTAGAACCAGCATCTTCTTCTGCAAGAGCTCTGTGTGTGTGCACTTGTCCTAGTTTTTTATTTTAACTCCACCCGGATCTATGAAGTCTATGGTACAAAAGCCCAGATCAAAACTTCCCAGAGGTACATCTCCCTCTTCATCTCCACCTTTTTCCCACCCATACTTCTCATTGTGTTGTGAATGCTTGGTTTTGGAGGCAGTTTCACTCATGTAAATGAATAAGTATTTGCTTGTTCAAAATAGAACTTTACAAATTGCATAAAAATATCATTGCAACTCCCATTTCATTTGCTAAGAAAGCTATTAGTTTATTGAGTTTGGCAGCTATTAAGTTGCTTAATAAAATTTGTATATTAACTGTGGAAGGAATCTCTTGCTCCTTAGAAGAGTCAGGTTTCATTCTGGCAGCTACTGTCATGCTTTCGTCACCAGAAAAAATTTGTCAGTTTAAGCTGGAGTTAAGGAGAGAAAAAGAAAATTAAAGGGTTGCCTTGACAAAAAGAAAAATAACCATGCTTAAGCCATAACAGGTGCAATTTGAAGTAATGGGAAAAGAAAAGCTGCTGGGATCATAGAAAATTCATAGTATGAATTTTCTTAAGGGGAAAAAAATCTCTAAGGAAAAGAAAGGAACTTAAATTGAGACAGTGATTGCCTACTATGGGCCACTGCATGATAGTCTGTCTACAGGCTGTTTCCCAAGCAGATTCCTCCTACTCAGCAGCCCACCTATTTGCTCTGCTTTTCACAGGTTGCCAGCTCACAGCAAGACCAATTGCCACTACATGTGTCTTTTTTAAACTATTTCCATCAGCTTACAGCAATACCCATGTCTCTCAGAAGTGAGACCTCCAGCTGCCCAAATCCCAGGGCTGCAAAGCCTCTTTAGGCAGCTCTCTTCCTTGGGGAGGTCTGGGATACTGACAGCCAGGGAGGTGCAGAGCTGGCATAAGCATCACACAAAACAGACTTGGCCACTGGAAGACTGAGGGAAAACCAGAAAACATAACCCTTCCCATGGACAAAGCCCTGTAGTACCTTGTTGTGCCAGCTCTGCTGTGTCCTTATGGAGGGCTCATCCCTGCATAAGCTGCAGGTGGGAGCAATAAATAAAAGAGGTTCTTGCCTTGCAGGATCTGCTGGAGGAACCAGCAGGAAACAAATCTGGGTTTCACATAGACAATGAAGACTGGATTTTGTCCTGCACTCTTGGGACGGAAGTCACCATCCCACATTCCATACCCATTGCCAGGAAGCCAGGCTGGCGCCCCCAGCACTTTGCCCCACACTGCCTTCCTTGGCCAGGTCCCCACGACATCACATGGTGGGAGCAACTGCAAATCCATCTGATTAACATCAATCCTTCCCCACTGGCAACAGCCTGCCCATGGAAGATCTACAGAGCTCTGTTTGGCAACCACCTTTCTCCCAGGAGTGTATCTTGAGCTTTGGAAGAAATCTGAGTTTCTAAGAAATACAGATAGGCACAGATGCATTCATTTTGAGTGCAGTCACAGCAGCCTCTAAGACATTTCTGAAGTGGAATGTGGGGAAAGAAGAAATAGAGGTTTATTTTCTTTTTTTCCCCCCTGGGGGTTCAAATGGGCAAGCCACTCTACTCTTTGTACTAAGAAAGTAATAAAAATGCTTTTCTTTACTCCATAATAATACCTAGGTGCCTAGATCCATTTGTGCTACTTGTTTTCCTAAAAGCAATCCATTTTGGCTTCCACTTGCCTTGATTTATACCCATACTGTACAAACCACTTTGCAGGTGTGTCAGGTTGCTCTCAGATTGGCTGTGGTCAGGCTAACCTGTGTATTTGCTTTCTCACTTATTTCCTACAGCACCTCAACAATCTGGAGGACTAGGACAGGCTGGGTTAAAATTACTTTTTTACTTTTCCATTCCACAAATATTCTTCAATTGTAAAACACTTTCCTACTTCTTATTAGGTGTCATCAAAACCATTTTGAGACTTTTTGACCCAAGCCCTCATGGGCTGGGGTGCAGGAGTTAGGTACAGTGGGTGCTGGCTGAGGCTCACGTGGGTGCACAGTGTGCAGCCCCTTGCACCACAGGGGGGTTTAAAGCTCAGAGGATGGAAAGTTTGATATCTTTGGAAATGCAAGGCTGAGCATCAGTTTCTTAATCAGCAGTTACAGCTGCTGTCAACTGCCTTCCTGGCAACCCCCTGCTGATGGTGGAACTGGTTTTGGGAGTTTCACAACACAAATATCACCTCTTAAAGGGGAAAGCAGAGAAGTCTGATATCTTCCAGACTTTTGCACACTGAGTTTAGAACAGTGGAAAAAACTGAACAGCCTAATAAGCAGTAGAGAAATCCTGACCTTTCTTTGCTACCATTTTATTGAGCATACATGTGAATAATTAAATTATGCTGAATAACTGGTGCAGTATCTGTGAGTGCACAGTTTCCCTTAGATTACTAAACAAGAGCACAGGAAACTCTTCTTCCCCACCACTTTGTCTTTTGCCACAAGAGATGCTGAAAGCATTTGAAATTTCAGTAGCTACTGGTGAAGTAAAAACATATAATTGACAAGACACTCCTTTGAGCTTGGCCCCCAAAATCCCACAGCTGTTAGCTGACAGACCTCAATAGCTGAATGAAGGTGGTGTCCCAGGAATCCCTGATGACGAGTCAGGGTATGCTAACCCTGATCTTGCTAAATCCAAGGAAGTGTGGGGCTGTTGGTGTCAAAAAATGCAGCTTTCCAGGCAGCTGAATGACATTTACAGCCAGTTTTTATGTGCTACTACTTGATCTTCATAGTATGTACTTTTTTATTCAGCATTTTCTATGCTCCTTCCCTGTGAAAAGAGAAAGATGTCTTTGACAATATTCCAGATATGTTGAGAGTTGTAAAAGATCTTTCTGTTTTAAAGTAATGAAGATCAAAACCTACAAAGTTTAAAACATTCACTTGAACCTTGTAAATACCTTGAAACATCTGTACTGCATATTTATTGTGTCTTTTATTTCATTTATTATTCAAAAACACAGCTTCCATATAAATGTCATAAATGTCCTGTCTGCTTCAGCTTAACAGGAGAAAATTTTGAGCAAATCAAATCAACATTTTTCATTATTCCGTGTACGGGAGCCTGCCATGCTTCACCAGGATCTCCAAAAGCACAGATCCAGGCAATAGGAAGAAGACAAAATATTAGAAAAGCATGTGCTCAAGCCTTAAAGTTCCCAAAGTTGAAAAGTTCTGGTTATAGAATTTTTATTTGCTTTTTTCTTTTTTCTTTTTTTTTTTCTTTTTTTTTTTTTTTTTCCCAGCATTTCCTCTCTAGAATGCTTCTGAGTCCTTGCAAATTTGGAAATCGTGCAACACTAATTAGCTTCTAAACAGCTTTATTACTTGTCAGGTTATACCAACAGCATTGGTGTGTATTGTGATTGCAATTTTAATTTCAGTCTCAAACTGGAAGGAAAAGAAAGAGAAGCTGGCATTTCTAAGGTTAAGACTGTTAAAAATATGTTTATGAAAGAATTAAATCTGTTCTCTTAAGGAAAAGCTTGTATTATTACATTATTATTGCACACCTAACACTCCTCTAGACAATGGTACAACATAGGTGGGTACTGAAGACATCCTCTGAAATTCTACTGTTCCAATAAATGAGATAGAAATGCTAAAAATTACTTTCCTTTAATTAGAGTTCTTTCTTCAGAATCCTCCCAGAATAAATATGAAAAAAAAATTAACTTAAGATCTCATTCCATATTTCAAAGGAGCTTGCCTATGTCCCACCTAGCTTTGCATTTCATGAAAGGGCCAGTTTCTGGCTTCATTAAAGCTTTAATAGACAGTGCTTTGGATTGCAAAGCACAGCAGATCCATTAGCATGTGACAGAGTGCCATTAGACAACTGTTTTGAACTTTCAAGGCTCCACCTGTGCCACATTTGGGTACCCAGCATGGTTCTGAGCAAGTGCTTTGGACAAGGGGGTATTGGGCATCAGAGCCCACTTGTACTGACATGGTTAAAATGCCACAGCAGGGCCCTGTGGAGGAAGAGTTTCAAGTTACCCTCTTGAGGAGAGAAACTATATACCCAAAAGATTTGACAAGGATTATTGTTTTAAGCCAATCTATTTTTTAAAGCAAGTTATCAAATATTTGATTGAAACTCTGCAGAGGAACAAAGAGCTCGATTTATGTAAGCAAGTTGACATCTCTGCCAGGAGCTGTTGTGTAGCAGGTTAGGGTTTGCAGCTAATGTAACTTAATTATGGGTTTTGAAAACAAAGCATTTAGGAATGAAATCACAACTGAACAGCTACTGTGACTACAAGTGACAGAAGTAGAATAGTTCCATCAACTCCAGAGATAAAGTGAAGCCCATTCCTGAAATCAGTGGGTGTCTCGCCCGAGTGAGCAGCACAGGATTAGACTCGATTGTGCATCATGCCAGCACTAGCTAGAAACATAGAACAGATGTCAAGTAAATAGGGAAGTATGGGACAAAACAGAAATAATTGTAAAAATGTGCCCAAGGATAAAATAAATTGATCCTAAGACACTAACAAACATTCTTGTGTAAGGCAAAATGAGTCTTTGTACTGGCTTGGCTTTTATTTTCTTGCTAATATTGCATAACAGAACTACCCTGGCATGATGAGGAGGGGGGATAATAAAATAACTTATCAATGCACTATTAACTCTACACCCTCTTACCTAATAATAAGATATTGATGTCTCCTTTAATGCATGCCCCATTGTTGAGAACTTTCTCATTACCCTGCAGTAGCACACACAAAATGGCTTTTTTAATATACTCATGGCCATGAATGTTTGGTGCTAAAGTCTTGCTTAAATGGTCAAAGATGCCCTATTTAAGAAAGAGCAAACACTTACATTGCACATTATCAACATTAAATGCAATCTCATTATCCATTAGCCAGTATTAGTGCAATTTATATCTTACTTTGGTTTGAGTTTTGCAGAATTTCTTGATCTTTGCCACATCATCAGTTGAGAATGTGGGTGCTATTTCTTTGCTCATCAGTTTGATATTATTAAGGAGCATTATTGTCCTGCGTATTTTCCTGCAGATGCAGAGAAATGTCATGAGATTAACTATTAAATAAATACTGGACTATTGTTTACAGAATACAAAAAAAAAAAATCATTAGGCTTATCCATTTTTTTATGGCTCAGCAAGTGAAATTCACACTGCAGGAGGACTCAATGAAGTTCCAACATCAGCTCCCACAAAAAGAGCTCATGGAAGAGGAGGGACACAACTCAGAGGGCATCAGGTTGTTACTGGGGAGGGCCCAGGGCGGGTAATGAGAGGAAATGTGTCAAAGAGGTGATGGCATTAGGTGGAAAGGGCTGCTGCCAGCTCTTGTGGTGGGGTGGCAGCCATCTCCAACAGGTACAGGGAGCAGCCAGCAGTGGCCAGCACAGGCCAGGCCACCTCCTGGCTCTGAAACAGTGTATCCTTCTAAGCACTGGAAGCATGCTAAGAAGAAATTTTCAACTGCTTGGTAAATGCCAGTCCCTTCCATGGGACAGCAAGTTCCTGTCAAGCCAGTGCTGATGGCAGCCTCTCCTGCACACTGGCCAAGATAAATTGATTTTTCTGTAAATACCTTCCACATGATATCTGTAATATTGTAAGCAGACCATTTGCTTTGGAGACATAGGGAAATATCCAGATACCCTATGTCTCAAGATCAAATGAGGAGGAGGAGGATGGATGGCAACTCAGGTATCTACACAAGGGTCCACTGTGGAAAGGAGGATGCAATGGCTCACAGGTTGCCCATATTTTTGTTCCAGTGCCTGCTTCAACCTGAGCTGCAGCCAACACCTTAAATGTAGGAAAGGACACCAGGATCTGAAGAGATGTGCCTGGAGATGCCTGCTCTCCACTGAGGGACAGCAGTTCCCCACTGCAGCCACAGGACCAGACCAGGGACCAGTGCCACCAGCAGAGCAGGGGAAATGCTGTATTAATTCTCACCACTAATACTTTCTGGGTAAGGAAACCCAACAACCAGTGCATATTGCCTTTTATACAGTTGAGAGACAAAACACAGACCAAGTTACAACAAAGCTTAAATCCAAAATAATTGCATTTTTTTTCACAATTCCTTCCACACAGTCCAAGCTACCAAGGAAGCAAGCTGCCAGCAGGAGAGACATGATTTGCTCCACAGCTCCCTTCAATCCCACTGCAAAAACTTCCAAATGTTTGAAACGGGGAGCAAGTAAATCTTTTAATGCTCTCTGAAAAGCAATCAGCTCACTGAACGCATCATTCAGCAGCCTCTAATATAAAATAATTAAACCATGAAAAGCTGCTGCAGTAATCTTACTTAAAAATCCTAAATTCCTTTACATTTTGAGGATCTGATGGCACTGACTCCCAGTCAGACACACAGGCAGGGCAGAGACCACGGGAGCTTCTCACAGGCTGAACAACTTCTTCCACTCCTTGAGCAGAGGCAGCTTAATTTTATGAAGATTTGTTGTTGCAGCACAACTATCCAAGAGATACAGCTAAATCCAAATTCATTTCATTTCCAGCCAAATTATATTTTGATGCAGGTCACTAGAAGCTAATCTTTCATCTCTGGTTTTCATACATGAGAAGGAAAAGGAGAAGAATTTCAGATTAAGCAGCATTTATCATACTAAATAGAATTAAATCAAATGGAAAATTGCATAAAGAAACTCAGTTAAAACAATTAAATTAAAAACCTCTTTACCTGTTTGAATGTAATCTTTGATTTTCTCAGAAGAGAAGAGAACCTTATTATTAAGCAAACTTAAAAGGGATCCTGGATTACCCTTTCCCCACTTCCCTGCTCTTGAACTGTCAGTCTGTCTTCATGAGCAGACTTTGCTTCCTATCTGTCAGGCAAGTTCACTTTCTTGTTCTTACATGCCAGAAAAACTCGTTTTCAGTATTGCAGGAACACTTAAGCTGTATAGTAAGCAGCAGGTGAGTCTTTTATTTGTGAATTTTTTGTTAGTTACATGTGTATACAGAGAGACACACAGGTGCACACACACATTTGCACTCAGTAATATATAACAAAGCTTCAGCAAAAACTTGAGCTCACTGGAATTCTGCATTTAACTTTTTATTGATGCTCTGAGAGCTCTTATCTGAAATAGCCTGTGGTAAGTGAAGAAATAGCAAAGCTTTCTAGAAGACACCTGCTTAAAATGATCTCCCAAGTATTTCAGCTTAACTGAAAAAATTATAATTCTCTCTCCAAAAAACTCCAAGACTTACATTACATCAAATAAAAATACATTTATGATCTTGGCTTATGGCAAAAGAGAGAGCAATAAGCAGTTGCTGTTTTGGAGAACAGCTCTCTGGGAAGAATATTTCTGATATATAACACAGGCCTAAGAGGCTCAATAATGCCTTGGGTCAAATTTTTGCTCATGAACATTACCTTAGTTTCTTGGCTGGAATTCCCTCTGGCTTATAAAAATCCAATTTCATGTCAAGGCAATTTTTGTCTTAGATATAAATGCAGAAAACCATGCAGTCAGGTTGGTTTCATACAGAACTTGAGAAATGCTGAGATTTGGGGTCCAAGGCAACATTTTCTTTGCTCCTTGGTATTTGGCAGTTTTCCTTTATATCCCCATGAATGAGTTGCTGCATCCCTTGTCAATTGGGAGGATTTTTTTAACCAATCAGAAACAAGCACCTCATTATTCCAAGTGCTCCACACATTATTGCATGAGTGTCAAGCTCTGAGAGCACCAACAGAAAATTGTAACACCTTAGAAAAGCATCCAAGGACAAAATTACCAGAGGCAGATTCACATACTGTTTACAAACACAACACACTGTCACTGTTTTAGTGGTGGCACTGGGGCCTTTGAATGCATCTGTTCCTATAACCTAGATTTTTGCTCAGCTTCTAAACAAAATCCAACATAAGCCACAGGTAAAAATTTGCATTTTAGCATGAGATTTCAAAACTCATTAGTGAAGACAGTGGCTTTCAAACACAAAATGCCACAACTGTCCCTGAAAGCTCCTGAGATGTAAATCATTAGAGGTGGGGAAAGCAGCCACAAAAAGCATTCTGGCGTTTCCTGTTCCCATTCCTTGCCATGCCCTTTGCTTGGGGCTGCTGCAAGGGAGGGGATGCCAGGCTCCAACCTCAGGCTGAGGTGCTGCTGCTTGGCTTACATCTGTTCTTTTCTTGTCAGCCCTTTGTGTTCAGGGATGAAAGGTGCAGTGCAACAGAGAGACCTCTCCTCTCTGCTTTAGAAACTTTAGAAACTCATCTCTGGTTTTCCACAGGTCAAACCCAAGACTTTGAAAAAAGATTTCAAAGCTGCATCTTGTATATGGAAATTCACAGCTTTGGGCAGGTTCATGACCAGGCCTAAAATTTCAAGTTTAAGATTAAGAACCTGCTGCCTAAATATAATTAATTTTACTTGTGCTTTGCCTTTCTCTGTTTTCTAACAGCAGTGAGGTATTTTGTAAGCATTACTTACCTGCTTTTATATGTGGATATCACTGTATTTAATTCCTTCAGGATTTGCAGGCATGGTGGAAGCCAAACTCACTTCAGTGGAAGCTCAGAGGTTAAAGATCTCAGAGGAAGAGGGGAGCAGGAGCAGGTTAGGAAGAGGATGAAGTTTGCCTAGGCATGGCGGCAGGGATCCACATGGGACCAGATTTGGGCAACCACCCACACCATCATCTGTGGCAAGAGGCACCCAGTCAGGCTCTGAAGACCAAAAGGTAACAAAGGAGGGTGACAAAATGAAAAGATGTGTTCGGTTTGTAGGTGAAGTTGGGAAAGCTGGATTTGTGCTATTTATTCCTTTTTAAAATTGTATGCTTTTTATCCTTGGCCTGCCACATTCCTTCTGGAAGCTCAGTTTCCAAGTCCTAGTTTTTGTCATTTTACAAGGAGCTCAGATTGAATTGTACAAAATAAAAATGAAATCTGTGAAATGACACTTCATTTTTCAGTAAAGCAACTGTAGCAGAGAAGAATCAGAAGAAACAATATGTGCCCTTGGATTTTTATATATTTTTTTAATCAGGAAGTCAGGGTTATTGGAAGCCTTACTTGACAGGTAAGATAAAACTTTAAATATCACTGTGTTTTATTAAAGGAATCAGAAGAGGAAGTTTCAGCAATCAACAGTAAGGCAGGAGTAACTGCAGACCTACAAAGATGCAAAAAGAGCACTGTGTCCATCTTTAGTGAAGTTTCACTGGTTTGTTATGAAAGGAAAAATTTCAGAGCCATGAAAATCAAACTCTCCTTTTAAGACAGGACAAGAGTTTTGGTTGCTTAGTCTGGAGAAGGCTCCAGGGTGATTTTAGTGCAGCCTTTTAACATAAAAAGGTGGCTCACAGGAATGATGGAGAGAGGGTTTTTATCAGGGTCTGTGGCAAGAGGACAAAAGGCAGTGGGTTTAAATTGAAATAGGGTAATGAAACTTGGACATAAGGAAGAAATTTCTGATGATGGGACACCAGAACAAGTTGCTCAGAGAAGCTGTGGATTCCTTTAAATGCACAAGGCCAGGTTGGATGGGGCATGGAGCAACTTTGTCTAGTGGAAGGCAGGGGGCTGGATGAGATGATCTTTAAAGGTCCTTTCCAACACAAATGATTCTATCATTCAATAAAATGCTAATCCAGCGCAATTTTCCAACCTTTTTTGAGGAATAAAAACACCCATGCTTTTCAGGATGAAACTGGAGGGCCAGTTACAGGATGGCCAAGGCTTCATTCCACAGGAGCACAGGTACTATCCAGGACTAGCACTTAGGTTAGTTTCTAGCTGTCATATGTTTCTCCCACTTGCAGAACTGCAGTTAATAAATAAGATTAGCCAAGATATATGTAGCTCTTCAGGGCTGTGCCAGACATTCTGCCAGGTCTTAGACTGCTGACCTGCTAGAGTTTCCTCCTGTTTACACTAATCCACTGGGAACCCAGCCCTGGAGACCTGCCTGGCTGACCCCCATACTCATTAACAACAATTATTATTATACAATGGAACAGCACCAGCACAATTAAAACAGCTCCTTCTCATGACAGAGCCTTTGTGGGGTTGGCAGTGAGTCTAATGAGGTCCCTGAACCCATCCATCACCCAGTGCAGCCCCTCCAGCAGGTTCCATCCCCTGTGGCTGTGTGCCAGTCTGACACTGTGTGGCACATACAAGAACTACAGCAGTCACTGCCACACACAGCCAGGGGACACGTCCCTCCACTTCACTGCCAGCTCCTTAGGCTTGGCACCTTAGAAATGTTTTCTCCTTCATCCCTATTTTTTTCCCTTTTATTCTTTTTCCTCCTACCCAGACTGCCTGTGAGGTGTGGTTTTCATTTATTCCAAGCATATTTGGCAAGAGATTCCTTTTGTCCTGCCCAGGAGTCAAGGGCATTTTGAGGTCTCATTGAGCAATAAATAAATATTTGAGTCATATTTCTGTTGTCCCACTGTGGTGGCCTGGTTGCCCATCTTGAGATTTCCAACTTTGGAATCTGATTGAGAGAATGGTGAGAAGACACCTACTTTTCAAAGACACTCTTCATGTCAGCTCTTCATTATGCCAAGTAAGAATGAATATAAAATGAATTATCCTGAGGAGAAAGGAGAAATGTCAGATCCAGGCAGCTGAATAAAAATATAAATACCGCCAGCTTTCAGAAAAATTGATCTTCATTGAGTGTGACAATCACAGGCAGGAGAATTCTATACGCAGAATACAGTTACTAGTGAGTTTTTGTGGAACTGCTGTTCCAACAGCTGCCTATACAGGCAGAGGTAGCAGGCAGCAAGGGGTGCCAAGTGAATCCCTAAAAATAATGCTGCCATGGAAGTGAGGCTGCTAGGGAAATGGTCCAGCAGCACTGAGAGCCTAAGCAAAATCACCAAGGGCAACTGCCCAAGCAGGACTGTTCATGTTCATTCTTCAATGGCAAATCCCATCATGTGCTCACAGCACAGAAGAAGAGGAGAACATGGGAGCTTCACCCAGGTTTGCAGCTTTGAGTCACTCAGTGTGCAGGAGAAAGTGTCTGCATGTGACGTGTGCATCTGGTGACATAAAATGTGTTTGTACCTGGGCAGCAGAGCGTGGTGTGGGGTGCCCCAAGCTAGTGATGACCTGAGCTAGTGCAGTCCTCTGCTGCCAAGGACGTCAGGATTAATCACTGGTGGCATGAGGCAGGACGTCAGGCTCTGTCTGCACCCCAGTCCCACAGCAGCTCGGGGACAGGAGCCCCAGGGGGAGGGAGGACAGGGGATACACACACCTGAGAGACCCAGGAGAGCTCTAGCTGTGTCACACCAACACAAGGAGCATGTCTCAGAGCATTAAGTTTGCACTTTCCGAAGAGAAGAGAGCTGTGTTTTCAGGTCTCAACCCTGCCTCTATTCTTTATGCATGTTTATAGGTAGCCATGGTGACTGATCAGGAGATTTATGTCAGGCTTGATGACTTCTATACATAATATATGCATATATATGAATAATACACCTGCCTGGTTTAGAACAGCACTTTCCTGAAAGGGAGATGAACATATTTTGATTTGGGCTACAGCCTTTCACTTCTCCTGCATGCAGTGAATGCTATCCTATACCCTGTAGATTTCTTTGCTCAGGCTGGAGACAATTGACTGGAGCATTCAAAATATTAAATATTTTTCTTTCCCTTCTTAGAAGAGGGGAGCAGAGATGTGCCCTAGACAGACCTGCTCATGGTGAAGGAGATTTTTCTTAACTTGTGAAAGCAATTCTACTTCTCTGTCCCTCCCCTGACCACTCTGTGATGCACATCCTGCCTCCAGACACAGTTCTTTCCTCTCCCAGATGTGAGGGTTGGAGGCAAGTAACCCCCATCTGTCTCAAATCCAATGGTAACCACTGTGTCACATTCTGCCCTGCTTTATGTCTCACAAGCATATAGCAATGATTCCTTCCATAAACCCTTCCACAACTACTCTTGTGCTGCAGTAAACTTTCTCTTGGCCTGGTATCAGCGAACAAAGCTTCAGCCCAAAGGAATCTGGCACAGCAGCAACTTATCTACATAACATGTTGATGGTTGTAGAGTTGACATTTCCACCCACTGCCAATACTGAAGGCAACAGGCAACCTGCAACCTACAGCACAACATTGTTTTGTCTCTCATTTCCTCCCCATTCAATAAATGCCTCAGAAACTTTCTGCAAAGCAGGAATATTTGTGCATGGTCTTGCACTTAAAAGCATATCCAAATTATAATTGAATGCTTCCCTCCAAAACAAAGATAATAGGGTTTGGGAAAATAGTGTTTCAGGTGAGTGTCTCCTTGAGACAGGCAAGCTTTATGGCAACAAATTCTTTGGGGAAACACAGCTTGATACTCTTGCTGAAGGGGAACAAGTGAAATTACAAGACAGGGAAAGGTAATGTCTTGAGAGGTTACATGCAAAAGCCTGATTTCTCCTCTCAATTATCCCAACCTTACTTTGCTAAATTCACTGTTTGAGAAGTGCTTATTTCCAAATTATACAGAGATGAGCAAGAGGATAAGTCAGTGAAATTACTAAATGAAAACCAACACTTTTATATAATACATACAACCCAACCAATTTAGTACAATAAATTCTATACACATTTGAAGTATCATGAAAATAGTGTCTTTAATATACAGTTTATATACTTACAATACACGGTTTAAATTTGTTCATATACATTACAGGGATATTTATTTGCACCTGGTTTAAATAACAATCTGCCTTCAGCCTTTTACACAAAAGCCCAAAACAGCACAGAATTCCACAAAACCCATGCTTCGTTTTATAACGGAAATGTACTAAGCCAAAGTTTTAGGGCTTTTTCATTTTTTTTTTTTTTTCCCCCAAGTGTTACTTTTTTGACATACCCAAAGTGAATCTAAAGAGCTAAGAACAAACATTTTAATACAATTCAGAAGATTGTCCAAGTCAAGAGAATCACTCTGCAGATTTTCACACTGAAAATTTGGTTATTACACACAAAAACTGTGAAGTCTGAACAACTCCTGGACTACTAGGAGTTTAAGACATAACAAAACAAAGAGTCGTTTATTGCTAGGTCTCAACAGGGGGTCTGCATTTCCCCACTGCCCTGCCATCCCTATAAATAAAAAGGAAGATCCCTCTTGCTTGTTAGGATTTCTTCTGTACATTCAGGCTTGTACAAAGGAATGCTGCAATTTCATAGCATCAAAAAGAGGAGCCAGGAGAGCTGGGCTGAGCTGTAGTCCTCTCTTAGGGCTGGTGTTGGGCTGTTAAGTACCACGGTGTAACCCCTGCCTGGCCTGCAGGCAGGACTTGGCTGGCCTGTGTCACAGGCAGCCAACCCACTGGGAAGCACTCAAGAAGCTGGTGCCAGCACAATTTGTTTTGTGGGGGATGGGGGACAATCAAGAAGTTGATTGAAGATGAAAACATAGGAGAAAACAACTATTTATAGACAGGTTTGAAACACGGCACATTTTCAGGCAGCTTCGCTGTTTATGCTGCTACTCTTGAAGCTGTTGTTGTTTATTTAAGTGGCAAGTAAACCTGTTCTATTAGAAAATACACAGTAACACACAGAAAATTCTAACCCTTGCTTCTTGGATGGACCAAATGTTTTCTGTCTAAGCTTCTAGCCGTAGGCAATTTTTACAATATGGCAAGAATAAGAACGCAAATATGCACTTTGAGTTGCTGTCAACACAGCTTTGGTTAGCCAGGCAGCAAAACAAAGAATCTTAATCCTAGGAACAATGAACATTTGAAAGAAACCAGCATTTCCCCTCAAGTTTCCTCTCTGTCCCTCCTCTGCCCCATTTGGTGTGCACCTCCAGAAAAGCCTCCATGCCAAAACCCAGCTTCCACTGCTGAGGGCAGCATCAGTCCTTGAGCCAACACATGATAGTTGCATAGAAAGGATGTGTTTCCTGGTGCAGGACAGAGAGACAGCTCCATGCAGAATGACGTGTTTTTTGCTACCAAAACTCCCAAACAAAAACCCCAAGGATAACACACAGCTCAGACACCGATAACCAAGCACCAGAGGCCTTACATTTATTTAATCCGAGGAAAGAAATTCAAAGTTAGGAGTGGCCTGTTTTAGTGAATTTCCTTGAAAATGTAAGTGATTTTAGGCCCACTCTGGCACAATGCTCAATGGTTACAGCTCTCAGGCCCCCAAAGACAACCAACACAACTCCCATCAACATGGCTGGACTCCACTACTGTCCAAAACCAGATTGGTTTTCCTCACTGCTGACCTCCATGCTGTGCTTGGGAGTTGCCATAGCCTGGCTACCTATTGAAAGGTACCCATTTCCATAATCTAGGATGCACAGGCTGAGCCACAGCACTCCACATGACCAGCTTGCTCATCACTCCCCTAATTTCACCAGAGCAGACACTTCAGTCCAGCTTATATACCACAGCAGGTAGATCAACAGCAGAGCCATATAACTCACAGAACACAAATGTTAGGAACCCCTAAATCCCCAAAAATGGCTTGGAAAGTGAAGGTGATGAGTGGCTAAGGGTAAAAGAAAAAGTTAAATGCTAATACATTATGCATAAAAGTAAGCAAGCGGTGCCAAGTCAGAATGAGACAACGGCAAGGCCGGCAATAGGTTTGCAGTTAGGAGTTTTAGCTGCACTTTGGCACACAGGCTCAGCTAATGCAATCAATGCACATTTCTAGGCATTTCTGTGGGCCAGCTCTATTCTGGTTTATGCACATGGGATGTTAATGCAGCACGGTCATGAATGCAAATTCCACCAGTCTCTTTGCAAGAATAACCAAGGAGGTAAGCAGAGATAATAAAATAGGTGTGAATCCACAGTCAAAGAAAACTACTTTCTCAGGGATGTTAATATTCTGGGGTGTTTTAGCAATATTTAATGTTAATATTACCAGGACTGCAATATTTTCCTCCTTTTTGGTTTGGTATATTTTTGTTTTGTGCTTTGTTATTTTGGGTTTTTTACCTAGAATTAACAAGCTGAGCAAAACAATAGAAAGTACCTGGCATTAAAGATCTGGCCCTTTCATATTTGAACACTCATTTGACACAGTGAGGTTTAAAAGGCAGTTGGTTTCAATTTGCATGTGGTCTATCAACAAGCATACACATCTGAACAGTATCTGAATTTGATCTAGTCTTATTTGAAGCTAAAATATTTTAGAATGCTAATTAAAAAGCATTTGGAGAAAGTTATTGATCTGTTGCTCAAAGTCAATACATTATTAAAAAAAAAAGGATTATGAACTCTTGGGGGTTTTTCTTGGGATATTTGTTGGCTCTACAGTACCTATAACAACTGGGCTTTGCTTTCTGGTTGGCAACTGGTGGTTTGCATTGCTGCAGGACAAATAATGCATCTTGGCTTTGGCATGGTGACATGACGTGAAATGTGTCCCAGCAACATAAAGCTCTATTTGCAAATAAATTCTTTTTAATGAGTCAATATGGTTGAGAAAATAGGCAAATCTAGTGTTTTTGTCTCTGCTCTGTGTATTCTCTTGAGGCTCCCAACTACATGCCCTGCAATAGAGATATTTTTTAATCAAAAAGGTAAGCAAGGCAGGTGATGGTGCTCTCCTGGCCAGGGCTCTGCTCAGCAGTAAGTGAAGTTGCTCTAGCATTCCTAGCTCTGATCACCTAAGGATCCTGGGCATGCATGCTTGCTGAGGAGGAAGGGATAACACAGACTGTCTCCTGAGGACCTCCACAAATTCTCCAATCCCATATACAAAGACAGGGGGATCCTGGGGTTATTTAGACACATTTCAGAAAGCTCTGTCAACTACAAGAAATCCACAAAGGACTATCAAAAGTTAATCCTATTCCTAGCCTTTTGAGCAGTTAAATCTGAGAGGTCTCCAGGGGCAGACTACTGCCCACTTACCATCTCTGTGTTCCCTTTTAACTGCTATTTCCATGTGACATCTATTGCAGTGAGTTTTTGCAGCTGGGCAACTGAATTAGCACACCCTTTGATGCTACAGCCCCTTCCACTTTGACACCCACATCTTCCTAGCCCACTGCAAACAAGACAGGTGAACTGAAAAGATCACAAGCATTTCCTGTGGCATGGCCCAAAACCTCCCTCAGCCCATTCCCAGCAGCATGCCATGCTCTGTTTCCGATCCCTCCCACTTTGCCAGCACTTTATTTCAAAGGCATGACACAGAAACACTATCACCTTCCCACACAGGTCAGACTGCAGGATTAGGAGAGCAGACCAAGCACGTTTTCAGACAACCAGAACAGCAGCAGAAGAAACACAAGGAGTTGTTACCTTCCACCACAGCACGACTCCTGAAAGGGCTGTGCTAACGGGCTGCTGCAGCAGGCAGGATCTGCTGAGAAAAGAGCCTGTGCACTGAACCGCTTTTCCCATGAGAAAGCTGCACGACCAGAAGTCATGCTATTTACTCCAGTCATCCGACTACAAAAGCAACTTTTGAAATCTACAGGTCATAAACTTTTAATTGGCCAGGGCAGAGTGGCTCAGTAGAAAATCCCCCTTCTCCCTCCCCTCTGGGCAACGAGCTAAGCATGACTCTCGGTTTAAAAACATTTAACTCTTTTTGCTCAAAGCAACATGGAAAATAAATCCATGTTGCAGATAGTCAGGAAGATACTGTTAAAAATAATGTTGCAAGGATAGTGTATTAGTGGCACTTCACAGCAATTCTTAACACTTTCAGATGTAGTGTCAAAACCAATGCTTTCTGTGAGTCACAGCATGTTGCCAAATAATATGTGAACAGAAGTAATCCCATGAGAAATACCTTTTTTTTGCAGTTAACACAAAATTGTAAACTGGATTGGTGTGTGTCTTTCAGCATCAAATTGTCCAGTAATAAATACGACTAAGTCTTAACAGACTATGGAGTCAAAGTTCCCTTAGTGTCCAGTTTTTAGCAGCTGTTGAATGTTCAGGGATGCACAAAGGCACACCTCTGCAGATTCTCTACCTTTATTATTGACATAGAAAAAAAAAGTCCATTCACCACTGAAAAATGTTTATCTGCATAGTAAGAATTTTTCTACTACTATTTACAAAAAGAATTTTTAGTGCAAAAAACCAGGAAGTGATGTATTAGCTCAAATGTATTGAGTACAGTTTCACTAAAAACTAGACAGCATCACATCTTGGGCCGCCAGCCATTAATGAACTGTAGTATTTTCTTAACCTGCAATTTGCTTAGCTTGAAGTCTTCTGATAGGATTTCTTCTGTAAGCTGAACCAGTAAATTGCCATCAATCTTCTCTGTGACAAAAAATGATATGACATCTTCTGACAGACCAATAAACCTCAAGGATTTAGACACTTCCTCTATGGAGAGTCCAGAAAGGTCTGTGGGTGGCTGCCAGGGAGAGCCATCCCCACAAGACCTTGGTGCTAACTGGAGGTGGAGGGGAGATGAGAAGGGGTAAGACACAGAGAGTGCATCCTGCATGCCCTTTTTAGCGAGATACTCATCTTCCAAGATGACTGGAGAGCCAGCTTTTGATTCCTCCTCAGCCCCGTCTATTTTCAGTGGCAGGGGACACATGTCTGTCATTGTCTTATCTTCACTCGACTTCGGCGCCCGAGGAGGTAAGGCAGGACACGAATGGCTCTGCTTTGTGTTGCTGACTCCCAGAGTTTTCTCATCAGTGCAGTCTAGAGAGTAACTTGCTGACTTTGGACAGCTGGAGATGGTGTTTGTGAACTCTGCTGGGGTCAGGGGGGAGTACCCAGTTGGGAGCTCACACCCATCAAAGTCAAAAGTCAAGGCGCTGGACAGTTTCTCTTTGGCGTACCTGGAGTCTTCTGTCTGGGGTAACTGTAGCTCCTGCTTGGGTCAAGCAGGAAATCACTCCTATTCAGGCCTTCAGCAGTTCCTGAAAAATGGTTTGGCCAAGATAACCTCGAAGGCAGAGCTTCAGCTGAGGGGCTTCCCAAAGGCATTGTGCTCTCAGGCTCTTTGGATTCAGTTTTCATCATGTTACATGGATAGCAGGAAACAGGTGTGCTCTCCGTTGGGTTGCTGTTGTCGCTCTCTGTGACATTACTTAAGGAACAAAGCAGAAAGGATGTTGTCAGTAAGAAAAAATTGGCATTTCAATAAACTCATAAATCATCTTACAGGGTCAGAGGGTGACCCTCACAAGGAAAGAATCTTCTTTCCTCCTAAAGAACTTTTCACATTTGAATTAACATGTTTGAATTAAGGCACTGACAGTTCCTTCACCCCTTCTACAAGCCTGACAATACCAAAAGCCTCATGTCTTGTTTTTTCAAGCTCATAAAAAAGTCTCAATTCAGTTCTGTGTCATCTCACAAATACTCAGTTTTTCACTGTTGAATTCCTGAGGGATTCCACCATAGATAAGAAACAGTCTCACATACACTGGAAAGATGTTCTAATCCAGTACTTTTCTATACTCATATATATATCACAGATGTGTCATGGTATGCAAAAGCTCTTATTGAGGGCAGGTCACCACTGCACTAGGCCATGTGCAAGTGAGTTAATGCTCACTGCCAAAGGAAGAGTTTCAGCTGGAAGGGTAAGCAGACCTGGCTGGACGTGCTGAAGCATCAGGCTTTAAGCTTTATCCAGAGTAATTTGTTAGTGTGCCTGCATTTTTAAAACACTTTGATGTTGAACACTTGCTCTTCAAAGGCACCTAAAGAAAGTTACCCTGGATCCACTTCCAGGTGGTGAACTAAGCTCAGCCTGTCCAAGGGAACTGATGGTTTATATCCAGGTGTTCCCAAGAGATGGAGATGACAAAAGCACACAGCCTGTTATCAAAAGCAAATGTTTGCTGATTTTATGCCACTTTCTGAAAGAAAATCTGAAAGATTGTGTTCATCTTTGGAATTTTGGCCAACTAAACCAGAACACTGGAAAAACAATCAGCAGACTTATAAAATCTTACTCAACACAACAGACAGAAGCCAACAGTAAAAAAAAATTGTATAATTACTTGCCTTTCTCTCCTGAAAACTAACTACTTAAGAAAGAAACTCAATAGTCATCCTATGACAGTTCAGTGAAAACTGCTTGAGAATGGAGCAGCTTTCAAAAAACCAATGTATTTCAATGTATTGACACAAAATTATTTCCCTGTGTGCTTACAGTGGATCAGAGAGGAAGCCAATCTGGACTTGCCAAGATCAAATACAGAGTGCAGATGTGTAAAAACAGCCCTAATCTACATCACTGGAAAATATCTGTCCTAACAGATGAAGTTTCCCTCTTTCTAACCATCTCTCAGTCTCCACTGTGTGCCTTCCAAACTTTTTGTCTTTTAATGTCACTAATACAAGTCTGACAGGTAAAGCAGCTGGATGTTTTCAATATGAGACATGAAGTTTTGCCCCCTCAACAGGGATACACTATCAACCAGTCACTTCTGGCTACTTAAACGCCAAATGGAATACTGCACACAGTGCAAACTATTTTTCACAAACAAAGCCATCAAGCTGAGAAAACAGTCAGTGAGGTGTTGTAAACAACCCACCACGCAGAGCAATTCAACTGATTGATACAGTTTCTGTCCTCTAATTGCACACTAGAACTGGAACATTTATTGAGTTCAAAGATTAATGGAATTTCTGAAAACTGGTAACATTTTAACATTTTCCAACCTGCTTTCTTCCTTATTTGTCCTTCACTAAAATGAATTGCCTGGGACTCAATGCAAAAGGACACAAGACAAGCCCCAAATACAGCTGAAGTCAGGTATCAGGCATTTTTAGAGGCAGATAAGGACAAACCATACTGACTTTTTTCTATTTAAAATATTGTCTGCAACCCTTCATAATCCAGAGAACAAGATCATTGATATAAATGGCAAAGCAATCTGGTTACTCTGCACGATGGTAATTTTCTAGTAGCTTCCTCTGCAACACCAGGTCAGCTCTACCAAAATGGAGACATCTGGTCTGCACCCAGCTGAAGATGAATTTCATGCAAATACTGTGAAAGTCAAGGCAAATCAAAGAATCACAGAATTGTTTAGGTTGGAAAAGGCCTCTAAGATCATCAATCCAACCATTAATCCAGCACTGCCAAGTCCACACTAAACCATGTCCCCCAAGTGACACATCTACACTGTTTTGAACACTTCCAGGCATAGTGACTCCAACACTTCCTTGAGAATCCTGTTCTAATGCTTGACAGCCCTTTCCATGAAGAAATTTTTCCTAACATCCAATCTAAACCTCCCTTGGTGCAACTTGGGGTCTTTTCTTCACATTCTATTGCTGGTTAGCTGGGAGAAAAGACTAATCCCCATCTCACTACAGCCTTTTGCAATTCTGAGAAACTTCACTTCTGTTTTCCTAGTTTTTTGGAAGGCAGATGTATTCTTGACTACAAAGAGAGAAAGCAGCATTTGGTGGGCCCCTGAAGCTGGGAGGTCTTGTGCTCAGCCTCCTGTGGAGTAGACCTTGACAGAGCTACCCAACAGGCTTTTATAAAAAAAGCAAGCAGCCTTGATCTAGAGTGATCATTGCCAGATACACAACACTAAGCTGCAAATGTGCAGTATGGCTTAGTAAGGCAATTCTAGTATAAGTTATCATATCAACCGCATCCAGGCTGAAATTAATTCAGTGATGTTTCAGATGAATTTATAGTATTCACACAGGTAGCATTGTGTCATTGAAGGGATACCAAAAAAAATTTCAAGAAGACATCCAAGGCAAAAAGGAGGTGATGCTTCAGAAGGTGCATGTACTTTCTGAAGCCAAAGGAAGGACACTAAGAAAAGCTATGCAACCACATAATTCAGAATTTACTGTCAACTTTCAACTGGCCTGGGTGGATTTTCCAGTTTGTGGGTTGGGTTTGTGCTGAAGTGTGTTTGATGTGGAAGCTGTCTGGCCCCCTTCTGCTACACCTCACTTCACACTCAGTGGTGTCTGCTGGTCTTTCTGTCCTCCATCACATCCACCCCGTAGGTTCCCATACAGTTAGCACAACACATTTCTGGATTACCACACTCTTTTTGTGTCCCTGATTATCACTGCAGCACTGAAATCCCACCCAAAAACTAGCTTTGAGGTGGTTTGGTTTGAAGATTCAAGCCTTTCAAGAAACACGGAGAACTATACATGATCTTTTAACTAGACAGCCTATGTCACCCAAGAGTGATATTACCTCTAGTAATGTGTGCAGGTGTTCAATATAAACTGCTATATCCTATCTAGTAAAACATTGTTTCTGCTGGAGCTTTTATTCCTTTTGAATCTTTAAAAACAACTTGACAGGTCAGCCCATTTCACTAAAAGTCAGCAAGCCTGACACTTGCACACCGTGCCTTAGAGAAAGCGCCTTCAAAAAGAGCAGTGCTAAATGAAACTTTCTCAGACAGTGCTGGCAGGGTGCTCCAGAGCTCAGACACATACATGCTGTGCAGTCCTGAGGAGTAGTAGGACAGAGTGGGGCTGGGAGAGCGGGTCTGCTGCCGAGCAGGTTTCCCTGTGCGAGGAGGGATGGAAGGGCTGGTGGAGGACGGCTTCGAGCTCCGCGGCGGCACCGGCGGCGCGTTCAGCAGCCTGCACTCCTCCTTCACCTGCACAAAACAACAGCATGTGAGCAAGAGCACGAAAATCTGGGCAACAGCAGCCTCAGCCAGATGAAGCACATCTGGTTCTGCCTTATTCTTTGGAAGGAAATAATTAAAAAGGGAGGAGAAGAGAGAAATGAAAGAGTATATACATTTGCAACAGTATGTAGCTGTCAAAGAAACCCAAAAGAACGCTTTGCCACTGGTAGAAGTACCAGCAATCTTTTCTAGGGCACATTTCAGCAGTTTTATATCCACTCATTTAAAAAGTAGCAGCAATGAAACAATGTAAAAGCACCTTCCAGTAATGCAGAAAATCACACAGACTGTTCCTGATATTATAAATTCTGTAAGGAGCAATTCATTATGCCTAAATTTCATTAGTGTTGTTTATTTAGATGCAATAAAGCAAGCTTATGTAATGAAAAGATCTCAATATACTTTGATGCTTCCTGACTTACTTCACCAGTGATAGTCAGTCATCCAACTCTAAGATGATTCCCAGTCTCCCTCCCTCCCTCAGGAATAGTACATTTATCTCATATTTACCAGCTGCTGGATTCAAACTTGGAGCTTCAGTCCTTCTGTAGCTGCCAAAGCAGTGCAGGACAAGGCTGTCCAAAATGTACAAGTGGAAAGGTGCACACCCAGCTGATAGGTCAGCTCTGTGCAGCCAGAAAACCTCACAGCTTAAAACACACTGCTCACCTGAAATTTAGTGTGGTGTGCCTGGGTAGGAGCAAAATGTCAGGATCCATCCCCATGGAAAATATGATGGAATTAAGGACTTAATCACATCAGGACATATTTGGGAGAGTAACTTTATTTAGTAGGGCTAGAGGTGAGAAGGCTGCTGAGAATTTGGCTGCCAGGCAGGATTTTTAATGATTCACCACCTGCCCCTGGGCAGGAGGAGACCTCTATGTTCTCCTTGTCTGAAACAGCCTTAGATACATCAGAAAAGGGAAATTATTTTTGTGTTTGAAAGTTGAAGTTTATTTTTAAATTTTACAACACTGCAGAGCTGAAAGTTATCTTAGCAATTCTGCAACACACAATTGAAGTGATTCAATTTATTTAAAAACAAAATAAGTGTGGAACCTTTTGCAATCCACTTTGGTGCTTTCAAAATGCAACAACATATTTAGTACTTTTGTGAAATGGAAAACTGGGGACTAGGACATTGTAGTACATTTTCTTCCTTAATTCAAAACAAGTCAAAATTACAGGAAATGCCCGACAGCATAAAACACTGAAATAAATCTTGTTCTAAGGGTTCTTATTTGCTCTTTCAAGGAAAGGAAAAAAAATGAATCAATTTTATTCATGTTTGTTAGTGAATTCAGGCATAAAACTCTTCAACATTTTAGTGTTGTGCCCCAAGGATGCCTGAAGACTTTTCTTCCCCCAGGTCAGAACTGGCAAAGCTAACACTGAATGCCATTGCATATATATCCATGGGGTTACAGGGACCATTCAGGGGAGCTCTTGGAGCACAGCAAATGGTCAAAGGCTTAAAGCTTTTATTTCCTGGGAAGACTGAGGAATTCAAAGGTGCTGGCATAACAAACTATACTAAACTCTTGACCCAGATTGCAGATCAGAACAAAGCCATAAATAATACCTGTTTGCAGTCCCAATTGGACCCTGTCACAAAACCACAATTACAGCTGCCACACAGAACCGCCAGAAAACACAGGAATAAAAAAGAGAGATCTTGCAGATTAAACTGAATGAAGCTTCAGGAAAGCCACGCTCACGGGGTCCAAGAGAATGGCAGTGAAATGAATGCAGGATATGAGTGGAACAGCCACAGTGTGGCAGGACAGTGACCTGGATGGCTGCTGCTCTTAGCTGGAAATACTCTTTGCCCTGGAAGCACTTGGTGTCACATGGCTATCAGATACAGATAAAACACATTTACATTGCACAACCTGAAACTTCTCTTTGACACTGAGCTCTCTCATGCTCCAACCCCCCTTCCTGTGACCTAGCAATGGTGACCCATTTCCAGTGGCAGGAGGTGCTACGTTGATTTTAAGATCTCTGCTCTTTTTCCACCCCAAGCCCTGCAAGCACCACGTGGGCCCTGGGGTGTCACTGCTGGATCGGGGCATCACAGGTGCCCATTGCAGTGAGCAGCTGTGAGGCTGCCTGGATAAAACCTGCCCTGCCACCAGAACGACTGCGAGCATAACACAGAGCAGCTCCATGCCCACAGGAGCCTGAACTTCCCGTGCACTCCATTAGGGATGTGCTTTGCATCAATCAGGAAAACAGCCTCGGATTTTATGCAAAGTAGTGTTTGGGGAATGAAGAAATTACTAATTTACAGGCCTTAATTTAGAGGTTATTCCCCCTTTCTCTGCCTTCATGCTAGATTGATTTTCTGAAAGGTATTTAGAAAATACACGTGGTATGTCACAATACTTCATCCTGCTGGAGAGAAGAAAACCAGAACAGCTTCTGAAATACCCAGATGTCCTTTGCTGTCCTGCAAACAGCTCTTGGACACACATTTTAAATTTAGTGCAAAAATACAATTGCCAGCCAACCTTTACACAGAAATGCTATGGAATATGGAATATCGTTCTAGAGGGAGTGATGACTAAACCTCATGTTCACCAGCAGCTCCTGAGATCCACTCACTCTATAAATACCTACATGGAAACCATACACACATCTCCTCAGCCCACAGATTAATTCAGTAGGTTACTGATACTCCAAAGCTGTTCCAGGAAGCCATAAAAACAAGTCTAAATTATTAAAATCTATGGAAATGTAGGTTTTTAGTTTTGTTTCATTTTTAATGGGGCTACACCCCTGCCCACCTCTAAGTCCCAGCTAATATATTTAGCACAAGTTATTTCTCCAAAATGGCAATATCAAAATTGCTGACAGCACTCACATATTACCTCAGTAATGTAAGACACACATGACCAAATTGCACACTTTCCAAAATAACTCTAAATGGACAGACACATCTACTCCAAGTGTCACCCTGCTGTCCCCAAAGGCAGTCACGGGGATTCCCCAGGATGAGGGTCCACACTGAAGCTGTGCAGCTCTCCCAGCACCCCACTGCCCACAGCTGAGGGATGATGTAAGCCCCTCATGTCTCAGGCATGACCCAGGCACCCCCATGCCACAAGGGCTGCCCTCACCTTGCCGTGGGGGCAGCCTTCCTCCCCCACCACCCACTCCCCAACACTCCAGCACTCCTCTGACCCTGTGCAGAAGCAGTTCAGCTCACAGAAATCAGCAGGAAACGAATCATTTTCCAGATCCAGACCTGGCTGCCTGCCCAGGCACAGGAGTGCCAGAGCCAGCACAAAAGGGAAGCCAGGACGATGTGCCTGGGAAAGGAGGAGGAGGAGGAGGGTGGGACCAGCCGCATGCTGGTTAACGTCAGTGTAGGCTGCCAGGGAGCCTCATCCCAACATGGTGCTGCTGGGCACTTGTCCAAGAGCCTGGACAAAGTGTCAGTGCATACCTGACTTCAGAGGCAAGGAAGTGCTCTTGGGTTCCTGCACTTAACACTGCACATAAACACTTTGCTAAGAAGACACAATGCCTTGCCTTTCCTGGCTGCTCAAGCTGCTCCATTTGCTTTTTGGGGAAGTTTTGGTGGCACAGTCCAAAGGCTTAGTTGGGTATTTTGTGCCTGCATGGTGTCCTCCCCGCCTCTTCTCACTGCACCTCCCCAGGAAGCACAGAGCCTGTCCAGGGGTATCCCCACAGAAATCTAACCCAGCATGAATGAACACATCTTAGCTTTCAACCAGGTTGTGACCCAACTCATGAGGTCAAGGACACTACTACTACTACTACTACACTGGACTGTTAGATGGCAATAGGAAAGGCATGGGATCATCATAGTTTGCTGCAGTTTGGTCTCAAATTAGTCTTAATTTACTGTAGAGCCATACTCTTGAAATTACCATAGGGTTTGTGGTATTTTGTTAATTCCAGAAAAGCTCTGCAAAACAGATTTGTTAAATAAGGATATCCACCAAGATTCATGCAATACATGTACCACTGATATTTTGCTAAAGACTCCTAGACACTCTCTTCTGGGGGAACCTTCTTTCTTCCTTTCTTTTTTTTTTTTTTTTTCATTTTCAGTAATTCTTAGGACTATGCCAAGAGACCACATAATGAGTGGATTCCCCAGCCAGTCCATCTAAGTTCCTGTTGATAAAATCCATTCCACTTTTCCCTCCAAAGTCCCCATGACATTTCAGGTTTGGAGAACTGATTTCTCCCATGAGTTTTCATTAAAAACCTTAGGCCAGGAAACATGCTCTGTTTACAACTGAGTCCTCTAGAAGGCTCATTTATCAATTCTGCAATGTTCCTATTTTCTTACAATAAGCAGTACAGAGTGTATTGTTCAGGTCTAATTTGATACAGTTTCCTTGAGGACAATGACACAATATTCTTCAAAATCTGCTACAGGCTCATAATAGAGAAGACAACGTCTCATTAACAAACACTTCAAATCTGTACAAATTCTAGCTGCTGTCATTATCATAGCCTGCTAAATGAAGATACACTAAGGCAATCTGAGGCATTTCCTAGTGGGGTCATGTCCCATATACTCTGGTCACAGAAAATATGAGAAAACATGGAGGTCATATGGAGAGATGATGCGGAAAGCAAGAGAATGAAGTGACTTGGCAATTCTTAGACCTTGTTTGTGTGAGCAGGAAACCCAAAATAAATATCACCTGAAAGTATCAGGATTAAGCTACTAGATCAGTAATATTAAACACACTCCTGCGACTTTTAAGACATGACTTACACACGGTAGGAAAATAGTGGCACATCTTGCAAAGTTCGACTGCTCTGTTGCCCTGTATGTGCCCTTCCCCCCTCCACTAAGTATTCCCCAAAAAGATCTGCATGCAAACTCATCACCACCTAAAAAAAGAAAGAAACAAACATAAATAACCCTGACTTACCGCTTCTGACTTGGGAGGCACTGGAGGTGGAGGTAGGGAAACATCCGAAGACTTTGTGGTTGTTCCGACAGTTGCAGGCACAGGAAGGGACGCGGTACCACACTTGGATCGGAAAGATCCTCTGTAGCCGTCACACTTGTTCTTCTCACCCAGGGAGCAAGAGAGAGGCTGATCACCACCCTTTCCACACCCTTGGTCCAGCCAGAGCTCCTCGTAAGGAAGCTCTGGTTTCGTAGGCAGGAACATGGACTCTTCGCTAACCTCAGGGAAAAGATAATCGCTGCTGCTGTCCCCGGACTCCTGGTACTGCAGAGCATCGTGAGAGAACAGGGCCCACTCGCTGCACAAGTCCCTGCAGCCGTGGAGGTTCACCTCGCTGTTGCCATGCAGGTTGTTGCCGTAGACGCACACGGAGAGGCGGTGGAAGGACTGCGTGAGCTCGTCCCGCGCGTAGCTGAGCGAGTTGGGCACGTGGCTGTGCCCCGGGCACCGGCTCTTCTTGGGGCTCTTGCAGTCCTCGTTCCAGTCAGTCTTCACATCTCGCACGGCGCGCGAGTACTCGTCTATGTCAAATTGCTCCTGGCATACGTTAAACCAGTGCTGGATGAGGGGCTCGTGCCACAGCTCCCCCTTCACCACGCTATCAGGTAAAATAAATTTTGGAAGTGTCAAGTGCAAGGGAAAATGCATAGGAATGATTTTGTTTCCACGAAGCACGCAACAAACTACCACAGTCTTGGTCTGAATGTTGACGAACTTGTACCTGTGCCCCTCACGGATAAAATGCAGGTCATAAGGGTTTCTTGGTGTAGGACTTGGCACAGTCACGTTCACAGGCAGCCTGGTTTTTTCTACTATATTGCGAATCGTGTGCTCACCTTCTTGCATCTGCACCTCCAGTGGGCTGCGGGTGCTGAACTTGCCCTTGCACTGGAAAGGGAGGCTGATGCTCTCGTTGGTCCTGTGGTTCATGCAGATGAGGCAGGGCATTTTGCCTCTGCCTAGCTTACTAATCGAATTAAGCTTCCCGATCTTTTTGAAGATGGTGTTGAGCCGTGACTTCTCCTTAGAAGATTTTGCATAAAGGATTTCTGCTTGCCCCATTAAAGTGAGCTCATCCCCAGTACTAAGGGTAATGTTGTAAACTTCAGTGTCTTCATTGCATTCACCTGAAGCTACCTGCAAAACGATAACAAAAATTTGGTTATCCCCCAATGAAGAAAATATTTCAAATCATGTCAAATCTCTTGAGATTGAACTTACAAATGTATTGGAAAAAATGAAAGTAGCTTTATTTGAACTGGTCAAGTGCAAGGTGTTTAAGCTGAAGCTCAGCTAAGTAGTCTTTTTAAATTGTTCAGCACATTCCTGCATCTTGCTTGAGAGAAATGAGCCACCTGAAACTGCCAAAGAAGGCATGAGAACAACATAACAATTTTTTAAAGAAAAAGCAAATCCACAAATCCCAGCAGTTCAAATAGCTGCTTGAGTCAGCTATGTGTCTAGCTATGACAGACCGTGTCTGGATTCCCTTAGGTATCTTTCCCCCATACCTTTGCTTTTGCTGTTTGTTAGAACTTACTTGCCAGGCTCTTGAGGGAAACAAACTTTTTTCACCATCTTCAGCTCCCTGAGGAGCAGAAAAGGTGACTTCATCATTACAGATGAAGCATATCCCTTTGATATAATCTTTTCGAGGCTAGAGGGAATGACAGATGACATCTATTCCCTGAAGGAGAAATCACGAATATTGGTGTATCCCATATGCCTAACCCCACTCCCTCCCCCACCGTTTTGCTCTCCTAGTCATATACTTCCTTCCTCATTTTTTGATCATAATTGCAATTTAAGAGATTAAACAACATATGCACAGCCATGTGTGAGCTTTTCCAGTATGGAAATTGTACCAGGAAAAAAAAAACCAACAAAACAGATGTCCAAGGCTCATTTGCTCCCGAAGTTATTTCCTTATGACTGAAATAACTCTTTATAGACAAGATTGCTCTGCCTCATATTTGAGTGGTTTAACATGAAAAGCCCTTTTCAGGGACCTAACAGAACCCACCCAATTCTTTGGTAGCAGCAGATTCCTGCTCATAAATGAAGGTGCACCAGATAAACACTACTGGCCTGTTATAGACCATTTTATTTGAAAAATTGAACATACTAAAGAAATTGCCAATGAAAACACATGCTAAAATTGTATATCCCTTCCTCACCTCCAAAACCCCTAAAGACTCCACGGACTTGAGTGAAGTTCAAACTCCAGGCTTCAAACCCTGATATCATCACACTATAGCCACTGCATAAAATCAAAGCTGCAATTCCAGTAAGTTAATGACTGACAAGCACAGTGAATATTGCTTCCTCTTGTAAGACATGACCTGCAATTCCCCCGTATTTGCAGAACTGAGATTCTCTTCCACAAGCCTGTCGGAGCAATGCACAGGCAGCCCAGGCGAGGAGTGCCGCCTTAGCACTTCAGGCTTCCGGAGAGGAAGTCATTCAAACCCTGACTTATCTAAACAAACACTAATTGGTCCAATCCAGGAAACCACCAGGATTTATGGCACCAATACTCACTCACAGTTGGCACCACTGGCTGCCGGCGTTTGGAACGCTGCGAGGTGAAGGAAAGCACGGCGGGTGCTTGTGCTGATAACGCCGCGCGACGCTCATCGCTGGTGTCTCCTCAAACTGTCACAGAGCTGGAGCTGCAGCCACACAGCCCTGCCTTCCAGGGCTGATAAGGGCTCTGTGCCTGCACCCTGCAACCCCACCCTTCTCTTTGAGGGTGTTTTCTCTAAGAGCTTTGGTTTCAACAAGTCCCTGCAAATGGCTGCTTTGACACTGCTGGATTTTTCACTTGATGCTGCACGATCACAGCTTTTCCTCACTGCTTGTGGGATACTGTCCTGAGCAAGGGAGGTGTCACAACCTACAGCTGTGGGAGCTCCTTCTTGGCCAGCTTAGAGTTCCCTGGCGATTCACAAACAAACAAGCCACTGTAGGAGGAAATGGTGGGTCAGATGTGAAACCACAGAGGTAACTAACTGACTGAGCTTTACAATGAAGGTCTTGTGGAGCAGCTACTTATTGATGTCATCCACTTCAACCAGCCAAATAGCAAATGGGCTTCTAGATTCAACTGGCACGTTTAAAGACAAAATTATTTTCAATTAAAAATACTGGAAAACATTCTTTCATTGTTAAAAAAACATAGTCACAGGATCATTCTGGGTGAAATAAGGCGGAATTTAACCCTCAGTGCGTGTACAGATGAGGGAATGAGATGCTGGAGAACAGCACTGCAGAAAGGGACCTGGGGGTTCTGGTCCATGGCAATTTGAACATGTCAGCAGTGCACTGGCAGCCAGGAGGGCCAACCCTGTCCTGGGGGGCATCAGCATCACCAGCTGGGCAAGGGAAGGGATTGTCCTGCTCTGCTCTGAGCTGGGGCAGCCTCACCTCCAGTGCTGGGGGCAGTTTTGGGACCCTCAATATAAAAAAGACACTGAACTATTAGAGAGCAAAGGAGGGCCATGAGGATGTGAGGGGCCTTGAGGAGAAGCCATATGAAGAACAGCTGAGGCCACTTGGTCTGTTCAGCCTGGAGAAGAGGGGAGACCTCACTGCAGTCTGAAACTTCCTCGTGGGTGCAGACACTGATCTCTGTGTGACCAATGACAAGACTCAAGGGAATAGCCTGAAGTTGTGTCAAGGGAGGTCTAGGTTAGATATCAGGAAAAGGTTTTTCACCCAGAGGGTGGGTGGGCACTGAACAAGCTCCCCAGGGAAGTGGTTACAGCACCAGGCCTGACAAAAGTTCAAGAAGCATTTGGACAATGCTCTCAGGCACATGGTATCATTCTTGGAATGTCCTGTGCAAGACAAGGAATTGAACTTGATGTTCCTCGTGGGTCTCTTCCAACTCACTATAACATACGATATTCCACGAAAAGAAAGATGATGCCATAGTTTTAGTTTACCACTGAGAAAAATACTGGTCTATATTCTTCCTTCTCAATAAAAATATAAGGTATCAGTTGCTACTCAAAATTATAAGAAAAACTGAAAATGTGAAATTAAAAGTCTAAGACCACAGAAATTTATCTCTATCCACTAAATTCTACTTATGATGAAAAGATTGCTGATACATCCCACTGGGCTACTTATACTTTAAAGTTGGTAGATAAATGGTAGGTACTGGCAACAAAGGTATACCATACATATCATATATATTTCTCTCAGTCCACAAACAGTGCATAGATATTGCTCAGCTTTTGTTCTGCAGATTACAAAGGCTAAGGATCACTAGGCTAAATGATCCTTACTTTGTCCTTGTAACATTGACATGTGAAAATTAGACTTGCTCTGTCTTGTTCATTCAAACATTTCACTTTATCAATGGCCACAAAACTTACAGAAAAATCAGCAAAGAGCCATGGACTTTAGCCTGGCTTTACACTGCCTTTGGTGAGCTTCCCAGGGCCTCCAGAAGCCCAGGAATTAGTCATGCAGAGCATTTCCTAAGAACAGATGGGACAAGAGGAAATGGCCTCAAGTTGCAGCAGGGGAGGTTTAGATGGGATATCGGGAAAAATTTCTTTACCCAAAGGGTTGTCATTCACTGGAACAGCTTCCTAGGAAAGTGTGTCACCATTCCTGGAAGCATTTATAAGACATGAAGACGTGGCACTTGGGGACAGAGTTTACTGGTGGACTTGGCAGTAGTGGGTTAATGGATGGACTTGATGATCTCAAAGGTCTTTTCTGACCTAAACAATTCTATGGTTCTGTGCCAAATAGCACACTTATAGACAACATGGAAGTGCATATCAGAAACTATTCCTAGAAGGCAGAATGGGTAGTCCTTACACCACATCCATCTCCCTCTACCCTCTACACTTTCAGCACTGACCCAGCAGGATTTGCACCTTCCCAGCCCTGCTGAGAGCATTCTCTGCTTCCTGCTATGCAGTGGCTGGTGGGATGCAGCAGAGCCCTCCCTACACTATTTCAGACACTTGGACCTGCTAGTGGCAGGACACAGCATATTACTGGTGATGGACACAAGACAGCAGTGCAGAGTGGCAGAGATAAGGTGGTCCAGATCACAGACTAGTGCAGAAACAATCATACATTTTTGTGGTAAACTCCTAAATAAATAACTCATATTAATTCTGGAAACGAAGTAATGCTACAGAAGGCAGAAAACATCCAAGAAGCTTTCATTCAGCTGCATCACATATCCAAGAATAAACAATAATGTTTTGTGCTGTAAGAACAACTCCTGCAGTTTTACTTTGCACTCACCCCTCTTTTGCTCTTCTCAGCTAGTTTTCACTGGTATCAGGTGAGAATAAGCAGTGATCCCAGCTTTGTGTAAGAGATAGTGTTTGCCACACTACATTCAAATGTCAT
Source organism: Erithacus rubecula (assembly GCF_903797595.1). Lineage (NCBI taxonomy): Eukaryota > Metazoa > Chordata > Aves > Passeriformes > Muscicapidae > Erithacus > Erithacus rubecula. Next base: position 105,885,014 of record NC_136689.1, read on the forward strand.
ATAGGAAGCACTAGTAGATATTCAAGGTGAACAATGAATGCAGGACACCCACAGAACCAGAACTTCCTCCTCCTGCCTTCTCCCTTCCAACTGCCAGCTGTTGATCCATACTATCTGTTCACTGCTGATGCAAGGATGCTGACCAGAAGGTTTACTGGCATACAGACACTTTACCAAGCACACTGTAAAATAGCAGTGGTTTAAGTCACTATAATAATTTTTATTTTAAGACTCATGCAATTTCAATAACATTGAAAAGCCAACTCTAAGTCCTGCAGAAGATAGGACTCAGAAAAGCAATGAATTAATTTTTTTTTGAAAAGTTCAGGTATTCACTTACTTAAGGAAAGGCTAACTTAGAATAATAGATTTTGGTATCACCTAAGTCAATAAGATGTCTTGGACTCCAATTATTCTAATTTGTTATACTTCAAAGCAGAAGTCTTTAATTGGACACATAAGAACACCTTTACACAATGATTTGTGGCTTTATATTGGCTGGTATACCTGCTAGATTTTATTAGAGTACTGCAAGCTTTGCATTCACTTTAGGAATACAATTAGTACTTTTTTTTTTTTTTTTTTTTTTTTTTTTTTTTTTTTTTTTGTTACAGCACTTTGTAACTGTGAAGTCTCTGATTCACAGCTATAGCATATGGTTTTTACCATTAGAGTCAAGGGACAATCGTAGCCCTACACATATATTTGATAGATCATTATATATTAGGTTTATATTTTTTACAGGTCACAAAATGGGAAAAGATTTTTTAAAATGTAAAACAGTGTTATCAGAAGAACTGCTAGCAGAAAAAAAGTGCAAAAGGGCAAACCTTTTCAAGGAAATTGGTAAAATTCAGTGAGACAGTATCCCATTTTTGTTTTATGAATGTCTGTTTCCCAAGACAGAATCAGCAAGTAAAAGTCCTCATGCTAGCATACATGTATCTCCTTCTGGGATAAGAGGGATTTTGCCTAATTGCTACATTAACACCTGGCTCTTTAAGGAATGTCTCAAATAAATCAGTGCTCTAAAACTGACCCAGAACATGGCAGGTAACACTGCAGAGCTGCAACAGGGAGAGTCTCTTTATGTGGGACATCAGGAGCCACTGAGGGAATGGCTCAAAGTAGGCACACAGCATCAGCAGCTCTGCTTCCTCTGCTTCTCTTACTTGAGCCACACACCTTTTTCCAGGAGGAGAAGAGGCAGCCACAGGACTGCAATGCCAACACAGGACACCCAGGTGTTGAGCTTGTGTGTACTGGGGGCAAAGGAGAAAAAGGAGGAAAACCCCAAACTGCTCAGAGCTGACTCTTGCTGCTTTGTAAGGCTGGCATCAAGCCACAAGGCCACTAAAGCACTAATTCTTGAGGTGAAGTGTTATGAATTGCCTGCAAGTCTGGAGCCAAAATCTACACACCACCTCATTTCAGGAAAGTCACTACTGCAGCACTGAAGAATGTCACCCTAAGTTACAGCCTACTATATATGTGCTTTATGGCAACTCAGGGTGAGTTTCTCAGAGGCACTGGAATTACAATCAGGAGATTGATTTTGCTCCACTGTACTGCATTAACATCTGCCAAAAAAAAAAAAAAAAAAAAAAAAGGAAAAAAAAGGAAAAAGAGAGCAAAGTTTTCACTACAGATTTATTTCTGCCAAAATGCACAGTGTGCAGTGGGCCAACATAGTTAAATCACTGTGAAAAGAGGATTACATTAAAAAAGACTAACAGATTTGGTATCAAAAGTTCACACCAGTCATACAATATTTTTGATAGGTAAGAAAAGAATCATTACAGGGCTAATTCACTAACCCATTTCTTTGTTCTATAAAGTGTCTGCAAACAGCTTCACAGACTCTCTAGAGAGACCAAGTGATGTCTTCAGAAGAAAAATGGTATTCTGGAAGATCTGAAGGGTCCTGCAACACTAAGTGGGTTGGTTTTTAGAGTGAAGGAACTCCTGGCTTGTCCAATGTTCAATCTATCAGATAATACTGCTGCTTTTTTAAGGGAACTTTTTATGAATTGTCCTCAGTATGATGGAAGGGAGCAGGGTGGGAGAGGGTTTGTTCCTTGTTTTGAAGTTTTAGTGTAAATAGCTTCCTGGGTGTTTGTACACACTGTCATCTGTATAAGAGCAGAGCAGTTGAATGCAGAAATCTACTCCTGTTGCTTCAGCAAAATATAGGGTCCTGGGGTAACTCAATATTCTCCCTATTTTGTTCCTAGTGATAGAAAAAAAAAATCATATTTGTAACAATGCTGTAACATAAACTCTTCTTCAATTATGCACCAAATATTAATACAAAAAGGGTTCTCACCTATCTGCTCAGTGAAGAAAGGACAGAATGCCTCTATTTTTCAGTCAGGAAGAGATTAAACTATTGACTGAGGGAAATTCATTTATCCCCAGGACACTCTAAATTGCTGTGCCTGTAGATGCTGCTGGCCAGCACCTGAAACAACTGGGTATCCAACTGCAGTACATATGGATAAAAAAAGCTGTTAAGTACTTATAGCCCTTACAAAAGTTTATTTAATCTATAATTGCATCTATACCACCTTTCCCTCCTAGTGGCACTTGCTGGCATGTGTTAGAGCTGTCCTTCAGACACCCAGCAGGTCCTCAATCCCCTGCCTCAGGACACTGCCCAGAAAGCCTGTTCAGCTACAAAACCACAGGGGAGGAAGGGAGAACCATCTCCTCTGCCTCACCAGGATAAGGTGGCTGATTTTTCCCTTTAACAGCTATGATAAGAAGCAAAAATAAAGCAAGCCCCTTGGAAATGATCTCACAGCCCACGACAGCAAGAAGGCAGTTTGGTGAATGGCAGCTGTGAAATCCTGCTGGATCCATTTTCCAAGGATTTACAAGGATTCACACCAAGTGGAATCATAACCATGGTGAACTGGCACACCTTGACAAGCACAGACAAAAGCACACAGTGACTGTCTGGTCACCTTGGCACTCTACAGGCTCCTTCTTCAAAAATTATCTGCTGAAGACTTGAGGGTTTGGAACAAGAAAGAGTTTCCAGACTTCAGAGCTCCTTCTCATCTTAAGTGCTTCATCAGATATTTTAGGTCTTTTTTTTTTTTTTTTTTTTCTTTTTATATTGGATTAGCTACCTTCTGATACTCTCATCTGAATTTAAAGAGGCTTGCTGCATTGGACAGGAATCAACTATACTTAGTATTCCTCCCTTTGCTCTAATCAGCTTGACAGAATCTCTCCTATATTAAAATTTTAGCGTACATAATTCTCTTGCATGTAAAGGGTTATTAAACACTTTAATAAATCCTACTAAGTTCATTTATTTTTTGGAAGATGATAACCTTGGAATAGACTTCTATGAAACTGGAAAAACTGCCAAGAGGAATACTGCCAAGATAACTGTGTAACTAGGTTAAACCTGGATTATTACTACTGTTATTTACATTAAGGAATATCACTATAAAACCTTTTAAAAATGGATTTGATATCTAACAGTAAGCTATGCTTGCTTCTCAGTTTGCTACATATGAAAAAGAGTTTAAAAAAAACACACATTAAACTCAAGATAAGGCATTTTATGTTTAAACAAGCCTGTAGACAAATACTTTTTGGACTAGAAAATCAAAGCTGCACATTCTACTGTGCCACTCTCTTGGCTTGGTCATTGATCAAAAGAGAAATAACAGCACAGCTCTGGATAAGGCTAGCAGTCACAAGGATTTTTTTCTGATCAGAGATGAAATTTTCTTGTTCCCTTGCCTAAAGATACAGAAGTGTTCCAATTTTCTCATGTAGCCTTCATTCATGAAAGCCTCTGTTTTACACGCTCAGGTTAATGCAGAGAACAAATGAGAACAACCTACTGTCTTGCAAGGTGTGAGTCTTTGTCACTGAGTTAACTGATGAACTCTTCCAGTTACACCTACAAAAATGGTGAACTGGATGGTGTCTCCCAACTGTAGCAGTGCAAGAAAGAGGAAAAAGCCATTAAAAGGTGGTTATACAAAGCTCATACTGGTACACATAGGACCACAGGGAGGAAATTCCAGACTGGTTTTGCACCAGCAGTAGCAGCTGGTTTCCCCTACAGGGTAGATGACATGGATCTCCACCATTGCACACCAGCTTCAGGATGCTCTTTTACCAGTCTGAGATGGTGCTGCCGCTCAAACCAACCAGGTAAGTCTGAAGACCACTCTGCTCTCACGGCAGAGCTGACCTACCTTGTGTAGTGTCACACATGTACACAGGGCAGAGAAGAAAAAGTTGTGTCTTCACTGTTTTATGCCACTGCCCTGCAGTATGTTGGGTGATAGCAAACCCTCTCATGAGATCAGTGACCCTTTCATGAGCCCAAGAGCTGTGCACAAGCAAACACACACACATGTACACAGAGAACAACTGTGTCTTTTTATTTTGGCTTTTTTTTTTTTTTTTGTTATTTTATTCACAATGCTATTTAGCTGCAGTAATTTTGAGACAAGCAACCCCATCATTTCACCCTGTGTGCTCCCTGAGAAAGAGGCTTTCTGGAGAGGGATTTGAGCAGCTGCTGCTTAGCAGAGAATGAAATTCAGACTGCTGGAGGGGGAGGAGAAAGGGGGCAACAAACAACATTTGTTTAAAATCTGGCAGGAGCATCCTAATTAGATGAATTATTGAATGGATCATCAGGATTGCTCCCCAAAGTGCCATAGGGCAGGAGAGCCCTTAGAGGACATGTTGATTTAAGACTGCAAAAATGATCCCAAAGAGCAGCACCACCGAATGTGGAACACTAAAGGCTCGTTTGTCTCAAAAATCACACTTCCCACTCAGCACCACTGCTCTCTTGCCATGTATATAAAGCTTGTAACAGTTAATCATTTAGACAGGGATAAATATTTATTCAGGGACTACCTTAACGTTGAATGTTATTTCCTCCATGACGTAAACTCGTTCAGGAAATGCTTTAGCCACCTCCTCCACACTGTTAAAATACTGCACTGGCTCCTTAATATCTCGGTCTTGTTCCAGCAGCTTAAACTGCCCTGAAAACAGATGATAAACAGAAGAATTGTAAGATATTTATATTGGACAACTGTCACTGTGGCAACTGCTGGCTCAACTTCTTCACCATTTTGCTCGGTCAATTTTTCCAGTTATTAGCAACCAAAGAAGAAGAAGACAGAAGATTGTAGAGTCTCCTGAACCTGCCATGAAAAACACCCACTTCCACTGGCTTGGAATGAAAAGAATGTGTGACGGCCAATGTGAAATCAAAAATTTTGGTTCATAACATGCTGTTTAGAAATAGTAAATAATTATGGAGGCATTTGCATTTGTGTACTTAATTCAGTATCACAGTATCTGTACAGATAGCACTTTTGGGCCTTTAATATTAAAAGTTTTACAGAAAGAAACCACACCCATTACTACAAAACCCCAAAACAATAAACACAAGGACTTTAGGTTTGTTTTTAGCATCATCAAACTGCTATTAAAAATGGCAGGATAAACCTAAGGCTGTTTACCCCTGGGCTTCCTAAGAATGGAACAGCATCTAACTTTCCTTAATGATAAACTAAGCCCTTTGAGAATCCAAGCTAACATAAGATAATAAACCACACACATTTAAAACTCTTTTGAAGGTGTCTGCCTTCAGAAGAACATGAGATAGAAGTGTTTCTTGCTAATTTTACCTCCCCCTAGCATGAAAACTTTGGATATTTTCCACCTCTTGTAAAAGGCAAGAACTAACATGGAGGGAGCCACCCCAGGCAGCCCTGCCAGGGACAGCCAGGAACATCAATCACCTGTGTGCACTACGAACACAAAGTTTTAAAACTTTATTTTATAAATACAGAGATAAGAAAAGCTTAGCCAGATTTACTGTTTGCATGACTTAAGCTTAAAATCAGTGGAGTGATCTTTCCAAATTTAGAAATGGTAACTACTACTAAGTTACAGGCTGGTCTCAGCAAGACTTGATGTAAGAAACAACTTTAGAAAATGAGAAAAAGGTTGAATAAAATCAATGGTTGGTGGTCCTCCTGTAAATCACGTTTTAAAATTTGCAATGCATGCACTGGATTATTGTTCCCAAATAGTGCCCAACTTCATTAAAATACATCCAGTACATGAGGATGTCAGCCACCTACAGAAATATTTTTTCACTCCTTCAGCATTCTTGTGCTCAACACCCTGCTGCCCCTTTACATCCCATCAGGCTTGAGAATTCTGTGACACATTTGGAGAATTCACCCACACTGGACTATTTCAGGCCACACAACAGCAGAGGAGGAAGCAAACCCAAAATCTGTGTGCCCTGACCCCCATGAGAGTGTGCTGTCCTGTTCTCTGCCATGTGTACCCACCCACCCAGCCCCAGGAGAGGTGCCAGAGCAAGAGGTGCAGCACTGCTGCCCATCCCCAGCACCCACTGCCAGGGGCACACACCCTTTTAATCAGTACGTTAAGAGCTCTGTGGTTGTAACCCTGAATATCAACTTGCAAGGCAGAGGATTTATTTTTATACCCTTCTATATGTTTTGTCTTTCTAAAGTGATGGTGGTAACTTTGAAGTACTATCAGCAGGGTAACTACAGATGCTGGTATTTCTCACTGCAAGGCTATTTTTCCAGTGTTTTAATAACCTTCATCATGCTTCCAAAATCAGTTGAGTTTTCCCAACCTCACATCTGCTTCAGAATATGCTATGATATGACTTTCAACCAAGGCAATTCATTCACTTTGGCAACCAGCACTGGGGTAGAAGCCACAAGACTTCTGGTCTGACCTGAGGAAGCCCTTCCTAGAGTGTACCACAGCCTACTGAGCCATTCCTGAATGGCTTCCATGGGCCAGGACAAAGGTCTGCCTTGTACAGCATTCCACCTTAGCCTGGAGTAAGCAACAGCTGTGTAAGGAGGTTGGACTTAAAACCCAATTAGCAACATTACCCAGAATCTCCTTCACAGCTCTTGGATACCCAGAGCAGAGAAGTTTTGGGCTTAGCAGCTCCAGAGGCTCTCTTCCCTGTAAATTTGTTTAATTGCTTACTGAAGGTATCAAAAACTTTCACTGTAGACATACCCACTTATCTGGAAAAACTTTGGCAAACTATTTTTCCACAAACTTTAAAGTACCTCTGGGATTAAGACTACAAACTGTAGGAGTGATAAAGCTGTACCTGGCAGACAGTATGGGTAGCCACAGGAAACCTGACAGCAGACAAGCATTTGGAAAAATGCTTCACATACTCAATAGAAACATGCCAGCATACTAAAGCTGCATTCCTCAGCCTGTCCATTTTGGGTGCAAAGCAATAGGAGAGCCAGGCAGCCAACACCTTTGGGCTAAGGGAATCTGAAAAATTAGCAGGAAGCTGCTGATGCTGGAAAGTGTGTTATGACTGATGCCAAAGCACGCACACAGAGATGAAGAGAGAACTGTGCTTTTTAATCCCCAGCCTGCCACAGACCATGAAAATCCTGTCTTCAGGATTTCTCTGTCAGCCACAGACTAACCAAGAGGAAGATTCATTCCCCAGCAGCACAACTCCTTTCCCTCATAAGCACCCCACTCTCCTGTAAAAGGAACTGAGGAGTGGGGAAGATGAGTGAAGTCAGGTGCCTTTGTGCACAGAGTCAGGATATGCCAGGACATTGTGTAGCAGCAGACACTGTGAGCTGCACCAGGGAGCATTTGACAGCACAGAAAAACCACTACTCTACAGCACAGAGCCAGTAAAATACTTCAGATAGTCACTAAGGGCAGAATGCTCTCAAATTTAACAGATGTCACACAGTGTTCCTTTACCATGGGCTGACCTGAGGCTGTGCTTATTTTCGATTGTTATCCCCTTTGACTACTGACACAGCCATTGGAATGCAGCCCTAAATGATTGCCCAGTTTGGGATCCAGAGGTCTGATTTGCAGGATTCCTGGCTGTGGCTACCATTTGTGGCAATCTGTGATTGGAGTTCTTAATGATAAAAAAACCCCAAACTCAAACCACAGCAAGTTTAGGTCATCTCAGACAGATTTAGTCAGTGGAGTTACTTCTGGTTTGGTACTCCATGCTTATGCACAGAACAGAGGTGAATATGATACTGTATGGAAGCCATATAGGTTTTTGAAACTGTAATATACTGCAGTGATAAAATTTTGCTGGTTCAGAAAGAAATTGAGAACTGTCACTTCAGAGTGCAAACTGAACTGGACACAGTAACAAAGCATGAATTCACATGAACAAGGAAGGAAAACAAAATACTGAATAGTAATACATGATATGAACAACACTCATCCAGGCCTTTTAATGAGACAGGGGCCTTTAATTCTAGGTTCTCTAGTTACTCTGTTTGGAAGCATAATAATATTATTTTTCTATGACTGTTATATATTTAACAACAGTGAATCTGGTAGCAAGACAAGGCCAGTTACTCCCTGCAACCCAAAGTTCTACAAAAAACATCCCAAATTCCTCAGCACAGAACAAATGCTTTAGGCTGCGTGCAACTGGGAGCAGAGCCTGCTCTTTACTGCAGAATTACAAATTCCTGCAGAAAAAAAAAAAAAGGGAAAAAAAAGAGAAAAGAAACCATCACTGGGAGCTTTGGTTGGGTACAAAGCGAGGCTCAGAGCTGTCTGTGTGCTATCTGTGCCATCCTCCCTGTCCTTCAGCTGAGCCTCACAAACACAAAGCTGTCTGTGCCCTCACTGCTAATAAGCAGCAGTTCACGAGGAGGTTGACGACAGAGGAGTACACACAGATCCCAAAGCACAGAAGAGAAGGGCAGCATTAATCTCTGCCTGTTACGAAATCAAGAAGTATGCTGTGCATGGGAGCTGTCAGGGCTGGATGTAAAAATGCCTCTTCCTTGAAAAAGATGGGTTTATAATTTGAGATTTCCTATAGACAGTTTTTAAAATGAAAAAAAAAAAAAGCAGACTTTTTTGTTGGAAGGAGAGAAAGAAGGGCTGAAGAGAAGCCTACAATACACATTTGAACCAGATGTCAATAACTAAGGGGGTGGAAGCAGACAATTTCTTACTATGTTTCTTCATGGTGTCTATTCAAGCCTCCATTAAAAAAAAAAAAGACAGCATGGCTGAAACACAAGTTTAATGGACATAAGTATAGCTTGACTGCATATTAAAGTGAAAATTTATTACACTTTGTAAGAGGCACAATTTCATTGGGAGACTTTACAAAATTGACAGCAAACTTGGAATAAACCACAGGGCAATTTCAGTTTGTGTTAATTAGGAATTTAACAAAAAAATAGAGAGAAAGTAAAAAGCTAAAACTGTACTTTTATAGAAGCTCACCCCTCTTTCTCACTAGCACAAAAAGAATAATGAAATGTTTCTGTAGTAAATCAGTGAAGGTTCAGAAGGATCAAAGATTCATAATACCTGCATGGTCCACTGAGCAGGTATGGCTATTCCTTTGCAGACAAATGCAAGGGAGAAATGAACAACTACTGCAAGCTTTATATCTCTTTATCTTTCTGTCTGGCCTCTGGCAGGCACAATATTGGAACAGTTTCATCCTAGTATATATTATCTCTGTAGATTATGAATTCTTATTTCTCTGTGAAGGTACTTACAGCAAAGACAGTAAATCTACTACTGGTAGAAATGAGTCTGGAAAGCTAAAAAGGCAAGAAGGACCTAAACCAGTGCTTATTCTCCAGTTTATGAAGACATTTATTAAAACCCATTAGGAGCAGGAAGATCAGTCCATCTTCCTTCTTGCCAGTTTGGCCCTGGAATGGCTGTGAGCTGGGGGCATTAATCAGCCCTTTCTGTCCCAGCTTCTGCTGCTTCCACTGCTGAGGTTCTTGCAGGCTTACACACCTTCCTAACTCCAACCTAGCTCATTCCTAAATCCAGCCCAGCTCCACAGGTTATTTCTGTGATGTAAAATCCCCTGGTTTTCACAGTGACTTACCTCTTACCCTCAAATAGACCAGCAGTTTCCAAAACAGAAACATTTATTCTGTACAGTGTACCTAGACCCAGGCAGTCTTTATCTATGGCAGGCATTCACTGGCTGGACAAAGAGTCAAGTTTTCATCTATATAAAAGCATGACAGCACATTTATGCTCATAAACCAAAAAAGAAAAGCTGGAAAAAGAAACTCTGTTAAAGAAAAAAAAAGAGAAAAGCATGTCATCAATAGGAAACATGGAAGGTCACTGAAACATCTGCTCAGCTGTGCTAGCTGCTAAATGTTTCTCCAAGGAGGCAGGAGCTGTATTGTCTTTCAGCAGCTTTGATTATTTAGTAAGCCTCACAGCCCTCTATGAGACTGTGTGCATGGCCCAGTGCTTCCCAAGAACATGCAGACAGCACAGCAGGGTAGCAAAAGTACTGCAGAGGTTTATGTTTCATATTATTTGTTGACTGCTGACTGCATTTTAGTATTTCAAAGAACTGCAGAGCTACTTAAAAAGGGTCTACCTGCCAGAATAACATCACTTTGGAAAAACAGAGTCCTTGCTTACATTTTTCAGCATTCCTGTGCATAATGCTGATAGCAAATTACTTTGTTTTTAGTCACAAAATTGTGATCTTTGATATAACTGGGCAGAGTTGAAGAGCATAAGCCAAAATCTGGTTCAACAGATCAAATCAACATCTGGTTCTTAGATGCACCTATACAGTCTTTATCAGATCATGTATGCAACTCTCCTCAATGCCTGATACAGATATAAATTCATTTTAGTGGGGGAAAATGGAAGGAAATATCAGTTTATGGTCTCCCCTGTCAGCCCATCAACTAGATCATATAGTAGAGCTATTTCATCTCCAACTAATCCTTAGATAAAGCAATCAGTCAAGAGAGCATGGCAAAATAAAGACTCTATAAAATAACAGATTAAGCTAAAACCATAACATTGCATAATTGCAGCCTACCTGCAATTAAAAAAATAGTAAACTTTTAACTTAGATTGGCATTTGCCACTATGTTTTTGCATAGCACCTAAATGTGGCACTTTGCTGTTGCAAGAAGTGTTGTCCTAGCAGTGGCTGTAGCTGTCTAGACCTGAGAAAAGGAAGAAGAGTCCATCACAATCTTTGACAGAGCTATCATGTGGCTAACTGGAACTGTGGTGTAAAATTAATACTGGAGCTCTTTCAGGGACCTATCACTAAACCAACGTGACAGGGTCTGGCAGACATGCAGAAGTAATGGTGAGTAGGAAATGAATGCCTTGCTTTGCTTTTGACATCTTCCAGCTTGTCGAAGGTGAACACTTGTCCCCAGCTCTCCAGAGGAGAGGAGAGTGCAGGCACACTCAGCAGCAAGAAGTTGCAAGTGTAAATGGAATTGCAGAATGCTGTTTTTAACAGCAGGAGCAGACAGCAGTCCACAAATGGACTAGTGCAGGCAGGCTCACTGCTCACAGAGAAGACAGGAAAGTGAATCACCTGCTCTGTTATCTCTGAACTCCATTGAAGGAGCTGCTGATTTCATCTCAGGTTGGGATATGGCAGCAAATGAACATGGATGCAGTGCCATGGTTAAGTTCAACCCCTCAGTCAAAGACAGAGCAAGATAACCCAGCTGCACAGGTTCACCCTTATCTGCCACACTGATAGCTTCTGAGAGCTAGGGAAAAAATGGCTTGGGGGCAGAGAGGATATTTTTTGGAGTTATTCATGAGAACTTCTTTGTTTATTTCCATATTGTAGCCTGCTGAAGGCATACAGGAAACTATAAAAGGGTGGAGAATACAACAGGAAAATACACAAGTATATCTTTGGTACACAGCTTCCAAAGGATGATAGCTGGGACACAAACTAGAAATGTTATGATTGATTCTTAAGGCATAATCACCTTGAAACAGCTGCAAGAAACAGAAATATTCCTTCTGGTTTTTTATTAAGAACTGCCTGTCAATAGTTTTTCTTGAGGAGACGACTGAAGAAGATCTCCAGTGTCTCAATCTATACCCAATCTTCCGGAAATTTTGGGAATGTATTAAAAAAACAGACAGAACATGAACTAGGGACAGATCTAAGTAAACATGACACAAGCAGAATTCATTAAGTGTACTGGAGCTAAACTTATGGCACTGCAAAGCAGAGGGCAAGGCACAAAGGCACATTCAGTCAGCAGATATTGTGTAACATTTCATGGGGAAGAAGCCCTTCAGAATGAATAGTTTTACTTCTTGGAAGTATTATGAAGATGTTGAAGCCTTAAATGCCTTTATTCCTCACTGTGTCATGTCTGTGGCACAAATACCCAATCAACCAAGACAGAATGAGTCAGGCATCACAACCTGGTGAGACATGTTGAAGCAGAGCATCAGCCCACTGACACATCACCTGTGCGTATGCACAGACACCATCTGAGAGATCAAGGCAGGGAATCCAACCAAGTTTCCCACACAGCAATGCAATGCTTGCTAATCAAACCCTCTAATCCTGTGCTGGCAAAGCAAAGGGGATGGTACAGCCCAGCACTCTCTTTTGTCTTATCTTACTTTTATGATTCGTTAAGTAGCATAACAAAAAAGACAGAAAGATTCTGTTGGCAGCATAACAAAGAAAAATCAGTTCAAATGGTGACTGATGATAGCTTAAAGCAGATTTAACTCACAGATACTGCAAGAGAGGGAATTTTGGGTTACAGATGATGTAAAAGGACAGACAGGGAAAACAAGCCTAACCTCCAACCTTTGTTTCATAAGTTATTATCATCACAAATACAAGATTACCACAATGAAATGTTCCATTTTACAGGGTCACATGGTTTGAGTGTCTGGACTGTAAGTTAACTAGATTTAACTTAGTGGGTTATCATCAATCTAACCTGTAATTAGCATAATTTTCTCCCTTTCCCATGTGCTTCCAACAGACATGAAGAGTATGTTCCAGAAGCAGCGTGTTAGTTCACACACTCAACTGATCATGCAGAGGACTCTGGTGAGTACCACACTGCCTGACTTTCCTAATTGCTGTTAACAAAAGCTGCGCTAAGTTTCCTGCTGAAGAAAAAGAATATAAAGACATACACTGACCATGGCTTAAAAAGGAGTAGAAAGAGAGAAAAGCTACAGAAAGCCCAAATAAACCAAACCAGAGCTTGCATGAAACAGTATTGAGGTGACTACATTTTTCAGCAGCTGCCCAATGACAAAAGCTTTCCTTGTATGAGTATGAGCAACATTCCCTTGATACTGGAGTGAATAATATCCATGCAGATCTCTATTATGACAATGTTTAATAGTCACTGAAAGCTTAAGGCTCCAAACTACTGCAGCAGCATCTAGGATCCTTATGAGAGCATCCAATGGAACTGCCTACCAGAAAACAACCAGAAAAGAAATCGAGGCAGAATTAAAGGTGAGAATGTTGCACATCTTTCTATACTTTGAAACACTTGCCTTACTAAGTAAATGCATTGCTTTCACTTATACATTAACATTGATCAGTCCCAAGGAGTGGAGACTGAGCTTAGATATGTCAATGCAAGCTGAACATCAAACCTTGTCCTGGGTGGAAGATAAGACTCTAAACATAACCTTACACTGCTGTGCCCATAGGTTTTTCTATTTTAGTGAAAGACATCACATACCTTTAAAAGCAAGAAGCAACACAGACCTAATCTGCCTTTGGATCTAGTCATAGCTAGGTGATCTCCTCCCAAATAATCAGTATACATCCATCCCAAGACATACATACATTAAACAAACAGGGTTGTCTACAACAGATTAACATTTAATTAAAGCACAGAAGAAAGTTGAGATGAGAGTAACAGAATAAACTACTGGTTAACACTTGAAATTAATGTTCCTAGCTTCAAGCAGGCTCAAACAGACTATGTTAGAATACCTGTTAAAGGTTAGCCAAACATGCTGGGATTTTGTATCAGTTGCATCCAAATATTTTGCCTTTATACCACAGATTACTCACCTCATTAAAACTGATTTCAGAAGAAATTATGAATGTGTCAAGGTTGCCTCCTCAATGTTGACAGAGAAAATTCCTTTTTCCTTTTATTTCAGAATAAATTTGTAATTAATAATTTGGAAAAAATACAATAACAAAATCTGTTCCTGTGGGCTGATGCCTGCACCAGCAGGAGTGCAGTTGTAGTTCATAATTTGCACTACAGGATTATGCACTACCAGTACCTAATGAGTACAGAAACCCAATGACATCCTTCCCTTGCCTCAGCAGATGCCTCCTCACAGACAATCCACCTTTCACTCTTGCCATTTTGGTTGCTAAACAGTCAACTTCAGTTTCTTGTGCAAATGAACTGTCAATGAAAGAAACTGGAGTATTTTCTGAGAGCAGCAATATTTCAGGACCTGAATTCAATGCTGTTCTAGTGGAACAGTTTCTTTTAATTCCAGTGCCTAATTTTGTACAAAAAGATGAAAATGACTTTTTACACTGACAGAAAGATAAAAACCAGACAGCATTCAAAAAAGAAACTGTGCTCACCTGTGGAAACAAAAAAATGTTATAGTGAGAGATGGAAGAAGGTTCATTCTTAGAGAAAGGGCTAATAATTTTAGGGGACCAAAATTTGATTGCATTGAAGGGAGCCAACTTCTGCAAATTAGAAACAAGTAGGTTCCAGCCTCTGTGTCAGGCCTGCTCTGAATCCTATCATTTCACTTTGATTTTAAAAATTAAGAGATTGCAATTTTTGGGAGAGATTTAAATACAGGGAAAGATTTAAGATGTGCAGAAGTACATTTTTACCACAATATGGATTCCAGGTACCCTAACCCCAAGCAAGGTATGGATTTACACCAACAACTTTCTGGATTTGGTATCCATCTCTTAAAAAATAAATTTGAAAAGTGAAAGCAGCTCACCCTAACAAGTAGATGCGCATTCTTGGTAAGTCAAAACTTTCACTAAAATAACAGCAGCAACCTCTGAGCTTAATCATTAACTTTGCCTTACTGAGTAACAGCTTTTATTTATTTATTTTGCAAAAGCTTCAAAGCCAGCCCTCACCAAAACTGAAGCTCTTAATGTTTCTGCCACAGTGCAAAGACACCTTCTTCAATTGCAAGCTGACCATCCTTTACGCTTTCTGCTCTTTTGCCGACAGATCTTTTTCCTCCTGCTACTCCCACGTGAGTATTTCCATTTCTGTGGCCTGACTCGTGCACCATTCATTGCCTTCTTGCTCACTGAGAGTCTTTTGTGCCTTTCAGGTTCTGACCCCATCCCATGGGCAGCACACCCTGGCCCAAGTGTAGGACGGTGTGTCCTCCACCCAAGGAGGGCAGTCACATCCCCAGCACTGCCCCTGGCAGCCACTTGTGCTGCAGAAAACAAAGCTGAAGTGCATTCAGCAAGCAGAAATCTTTAAAATGCACATAGATCAATTCTGTATAAAAAGTGCTTTTGTTTCCTGCTCAGGAACAGGTTTTTTAATTAACTGAATGGGAGGAGTTGTAAAAAACAGGAACAATGACCAAGTCAGAAGCTCAGTCAGTTCTCACTAGCTTAACAGGGCTTTAACATGAGACAGAATAAACTTATTTCATTCAGTTAGACATTTTTATCAATGTGTAGACAGACTTTGGAGCTGAGGCTTGGTATCCTGAAAGACGGTCTGTGCATTATAGAGCAGCTTATTGTTTCAAAGCTTGTATCTCATTTGCTTGCTGAATATATATGTTAGTTTCTAGCAGAGCCTGTATTTTTTCCCCTTCTCCCCTCTCCCTCAACATAAATCTACTAAAGTGTTGTACTCAAATTACTGCAGAACTTGTTGCTCAAGCAAGTTCCCAATGTTTGTGTATCTGCAATAGAAAGAAGTGGTTGCTGTTATTCTGTGTAATTAAAAAGACAATTTTCTTTGGAAAGGTACTATCACTTTGTATTGTCAATGCCTGTAAATGCAGACTATAGCTTAGTTTACATATTTACAAGGTGTTTAAATTAGGAAGGAATTAAATCTATTAGGAAGGAATTCAATTTATTATACCTCCGACCACCAGCAATCATGACCAAGTTCCGAAAAAACAAGTTCACTTTACTTCTGGAACAAATTAAACAACTTTTTAAAAACTGAAATGAAGCCAATTTCCAAAGAAACTCTTTAATTACACAACAGGTCTGGTTTATTCATCTGAGGTTTCCTGTCAAGGAGAGTATTCAGCTTTAAGTACATTTATGCTACAGCTAAAATTACATTAAGGAGAATTTAAAACAAGTGCAGAGCCAAAATAATACATGATCTGAAAATCACCTTGATGAAGTACACATAGGATCTTATGCTCCAAAAACTGTCATCTGTAATGCTGGAATATCTATCAAGCATACAAAGTGACTTGCAGCAAGCAAACATTGCTAATAATTTTTGGTTTAGGATCAGCAGTCACGTTTGTATCACTGCCTCAGTTGAGAGGCAGAAGGTGTTTTGATCCCTGCATTCTGCATGAGCTAAGCCATCTCTTCACTCATTCCCTATGAATGCAACAGAGTTTGTCAGAATTGTCTGGTTTCCATTACAAGAGGACATTGATTCAGCACTGTGCAATTTACCCACGAAGCAGACAAAGCTCTTGATAACAGCTCAAGATGAATGAAGGCAGCTTTTAAGAATGAGCATTTTGGCATATGTTCACAGCATGTGCTGAAGTGTCACCAGGAGAAAAAAAAAAAGGGAAAGAAGGAAAGAAGAGATGAACTGAAAAGGTGGGTGAATAGAGATGATGAGTAAGAGCACATTGCTTCAGCACTGCCACTTCATTTAATTTTCACTGCTACTCAAGAAGGCAACAAAGATGATAAATCTAAAATGCAGATCTAAGCAAGATATGCATCTGCCTCAGTTCTCTTGAATGCATTCCGTCACACACATTTTGTTTCACTACCTTAACTAAGGAGGGGTACCATCTAAACCTCTCTGGCAGTTCAACTTACCATAGCTGAATCCAAAAGGTATAAAGAAACAGAATGCCCAGCCAATTTCTCTCTCTTGTAAGATGCCTGCCAGCTTGCTGAGAGCCAAATGAAACCCGCTACTAGAGCCTGCCAGCCTAGCCTAACACAGCTTGACTGAAAAAAATGCTACAGACTACACATCGAGTAATTTAATTCCAAATATGTTTTCAGACCACCACTTAAGGTACTTTTTCTTCATCTAAATGATAATTCATGAGTTAAAGAGTTGTAATAAGGAATATTTTCCCTCTATGTGTTTCTAGTGAAAACTTCTCACTAATTCTGGGCATCTCCCAATGAAAGGTATTTTTGCACCAATCCCACTTTGTAGCCTTTCACTGAAAGGGCTGTGAAATGCCAATTATCAGTGGCTGACCGCCTGTTTGTCTTTGAGCTGCTAGATTATCATGAGATATATTATTACATACTGATAGTTCTAAGTGTAAAAGCTAACATTAGCAGCTGCAAGTATTCCAGGGAAATTCTGTGCTTTAAATTTCTGCAAAAGAACTTTGATTGTAAAACAAGGTGATCTTAAAGCTGCCTCTGAGATTAGGAAAAATATTATTAAAACTTACATTAAAAAAATAAAAAGTAATTGCTTGAATAATGAAGCTAAATCAATACTGGGTAGTTTGCATTAGCACATAGATTTAAAGTTGTAAAGATGTCATGGATGGGGGAAAAGGGTATTAGGGTTTCAGACTATTAGAATTGGTTACTGTAGGTATTTAGAAAGGGAGGCAGATGGTGCTTAGAGATCAGAAAAACTGGGACATTTCAAGCTAAAAGTAACTCAAAACCAAAACCCATCATAAGATCTGCTAAAGTTGTTACAAAGTTTTCCCGACAGCTTAATATTCCTTTCAGGAAGATGACTATTTCAGTTGAGATTTCTGAGCATAGGAAACGGAGAGGCAAAGATGCTTAAAAACTCCTGCCTTTGAAATGACATAAATTATGCTCTTTCAAAGCACATTTTTCCTCAAAAAAGTCCAGTCCTTCCTTTTTTCAACTGCACTCCTGTATACCCAGCGAAGCAAAACCCAACAGCACAAAAGGCCTTGACAGACACAGTGGCACAGTCATCACTGTGCTGCAGAAGGTCACTTGGAGAAGGGCCAGCTGCCCCAAGGAAGCAGATCAACACTACTTCTACCCCTTCCTTCTGCCACCCCATGCTGCCTTGAGGAGACAATGTCCCTGCCACCAGAACCCTGCCACTGAAAGTGAGAGTCCCAGCTTGGCCAGAAGTAAGTGCAGGGCTCAGAAAGAAGCTTCAGTGCCTGCCTACATAAATCTGTACAACACACATTTAGTTAAATCCCTAGAAAGACTGCGACCACCTAAGCAAAGCCTGATTCAAGCTGGTTTACTATCTTTGTCTTTTTATCTGCTGGGGGCTCTCTGACTGGGGGATATCAAAGCAAGCAATTCACTTTCCCTCCCTGCAGTCACCTCCATGCTTTGAGAATCCATTATTTTGTCATCCCCAGCCACTCCAAGTTGGAATGGCCCAAGTGGCTGGGAGTCTAAATACCTACAGCAGTTACTTGATGTCTTACCTGTGTATTACCCTGCACCATGCCTGCTGCAGGCTCCCCATGGCTGAACAGGCACTCATTTCCCAGCTCTAGGACGACTCGGCTGAGCCAGCTCTCAGAAAGCTGCATGCCAGCTGACCCGAGGTTTTCCTTGGACAGGAGTCAGAAAACCACTCTGCACACTTCCCATCTGATCCACATTAAATGAGCCTCACAGTAGCCAAACACTGTGAAGTGACAAACATCTGCACTATAGGAAAAAGGTGGCTATTTTCATTTTCCACAGTGGAAAAGACGACTTTTTCCCTGACAAACATCATGTCCACCAATACCTCTCTGCTCCCCTTCTCCCTCATCCACAATCACTTCCCTTTGAAGGAAAGGAAAAGATTATGTTTGAAATTATCTTCTGTGATTCTCCCCTAGGAAGTGGCATACTCCGGAATCAGTATGACCCAGCTTTCATAGAAAACTTATGAAAACATACAGTAAAGTAATCTATGTTACACAAAATGATTATTTTCTTCTACCATTAAAAAAAGCTTCACAGCTAGTATTAATATTTAGAGAAATCAAAGTTTAAAAGCATTCTTCCCAGAGTAACAACAGAGTTTATCTATGACCATATAGCACACCAACTCTGACAATCAGTGAAAAAACAGGAAGGTAAATTAGTAAATAAATTGAGCCAGACACCAATCCTTCACAATAGAAAAAGCTTACATATACCAGAAATATCAAAACCACATACTTAAGATCTTTGTGCAAGATTATAGCATGAAGCACAATGGGCTAATCCAGGAACACCAGACAATTTGATTACATTTTCTACTGAAAAAATTAAACCATATGCATAGCTCATCGGATCAAGCTTTCTAACATGTGTCTGGTTTTGATATCCAACATCTGTCTGAAAATGAGATTTTCATTTCCCTTATGAAATCTGATTCCACCTCCATGGTAAAACTCAAGAAGCATGGCTGGAAAGAAGTGAGTGAAAAAGAACAAGTGTTGGGTCATCTGATTTAGCCTTATACCAAGAGTTCAATCTCTAAATACTAAAAATATTAGAATACAATAATTACTTCTTCACAGGTGAAGGCAGTAGAGAAATGCAAGAATAAAGAAAATGCAGATTTTTTTCCCTCAGAAATATATCATATCATCTTCATTTGTTTTCTTTAGGGTCTCAGCCATTATCAAACAATTTTTCCCAGACTGTAGTGCTCTCTAACTAGTTTTGGCTGTCTCCTTGAGAAAACCTTGCAGAAAGACTGCACATGTGCAATGCACAAAGAAATGACACAGTGCTTCTGCAGGATCAGCTCATCAGTCACCTTCATCACCCATCCCCTGCTGTTACTGAGCAACACAAAGCACGGTGAGCTTTAGAAACCTGGATCCAGAAATATTCACTGCTCCAGCTCCTGCCAGCTGAACAACGCTTATACAAAAGACAACCATGCAGGTGGTGATTTAACTCCAAAAAATAGTTGCTGTAGGTGTTATTTTATAAAGTTGGAACACCAAAAAATAAAAGTGCTTTTCTGAAGGAAGAACACAAGCTTCATATTCCATCTGTATTTTATCTCCTGCTAGCAATTTGCTTGCTATGCTTTTCAGCAGTCTCTTTCCAAAGGATCTTGAAGCTCCTCTGAAAACTTTTATTTCACTGAGTGTACAGATGAGTTCTGTATTCAGAAACTTGGAACTTTTCTGTGCCTCATATTGATCTGAAGTTTTAGAGTTGTTTCTTTTTTTCTGCAACAGAATTATTCTGAGATACCTTCCCAGTGCTTTGAAGCCTCTATGGGATGCCTGTATGCACTCAGTGCCACAAGCTAGGTTTAGAATATCCTACATCTTGGTGGGCAGCTGGAGTTCAATCTACCCCTCTTCTGTTTCATTTGAGGTATCAATCTGAATTTATTACATCCCTGGTAAAAGTTCAGTCTTTCTGCCACAGTAAGAACGGTATATACTTAAGAATAATAATAATTAAAGAATTAAATAAAGAATATTAAGAATAATAATAATTAAATAAGAAAATAACTGCTTCAAATGCAATCCTTGGGGCAGGGTAGCTGACTACACCTTTATGTTTATGTGAACATAGAAAGAAAATTTCAAGTCATTGCTCCACATCCAGAAGGACAGGAAATGCATTATATGATATTTGCAAAAAGTTTTAACCTACTAGTTATGGTAGGGTACAATTTTCCATTTCAGTTGCAAATCTGAGAAGTTTTTCAATTAAGAAAAAACCCCCCAAACTAAAACACAAGTCTACCTTCAGGCTGAACTCGGCATGCTACGGAAGTGTGAACAGTTCAGCATTCCCAGGAAAAAAATGGTATAACTAAAAATTCAACCTGCCAATTCTAATTTCAAACCTCATGAAGAAATCATTATGAATGTTCACTCACACCATTCACCCACACTTACACTAATAGCCTGTATTTGACTATGAATTTCCTGTGATGGAAATGCAATACACAGCAGCAGCAAGATACCTTGCCCCCGCAGCTGTCAATTTAGCAGACAAGATTAACCTGCATTCTCCTGCTTCAGGAAAAGCTTCATCAATACACATTGGGCAGCAGGGTCTGGAGCTGTGACTATGTTCTTTTAATGATTTCGAAGCAGCGTTTACTCATTACATTACTTAAAATAATAGTCTAGCTCTTTCAGGGTTGATAGTTTTCTAAAGATTAAACTGCTTTTATTTCAGCTTCCATCCAGCAACAGGAGTCGGAAATCACTCCTACACCAGAAGGGGGTTCCTTCTGACAAAGCAATTAACAAGATAATCCAAGATGCTGCAGCCTTTGGAGAAGCCAGCCAGCACAAGGGGCACATTGTTAGAAGCCCCCTGCTTTGCAGGGGCACCCTGGCTCCCCTTAGGGCAAGGGTTCAAAGGCTTTGTATAAAGCTGGGGAAGGGGCAAGATACAATTCACCCTCTGCCCTGCTTTTTCTCCTTGCCTGGGGTGCCAGAGCTGATGCCTCTGAGATAGGTTTCAAGGATCAGGTTTCCACCTTGACTTTCTGCACTCTTCTGGCTTGACTCTCCTGAAGGCTGCTGGCAGAGAAAGGGTTGGGACTGCCTTTCCTTCCCTGTCAGGACTAGTCCCACAGGAGCACAGTTCAGGGTTACACAGAAGGGAGTTTTGTTTGCACTTGGCATCAGAACTGATACAGAGAGTCAAAGGGAGGATCGGCACCGAAGATTCATTTGTATATCAAGGGGAAATCCAGAAGCCATTGAAATTGTTTACAGCAGGTTGAAATAATAATACAAAGAACAAATATTGTGCTGAGAGCTATCCAGATGGCTTTTGCAGGCAAATCTCAATGTCTTTAGCCCAGTTAAATGTACATTTATGTATCATCTCAGGGTTTTATTTCTAAAATTTATAAAGCACCAAATGATGAAGTTTTCAGAGAAATGGGAGTCATTGTGCCTTCTCGCACGCCCTCCTGACTCTGTGACAGAATTGAATTGACATGGCAGAGCGAAATGGTTCAAACAGTGGTGCAGATGACAAAGAGGGGACTGGGGGAAAAGGTGTAATACACTGGGGAACAAAACAGAATTTCACAGAATCCCTGCAGCTTCACACTGCCAGAACAGGCTCCTGGAAGTTTGGAAAAGGCAAATCACATACATGGTAGGAGAAGGCAGGTCCATCACCTTCTGTCCAAACACTAAGTTGTTCCTACATAAACCCACCTGGCAATTCCTACTGTTATTTGAAATCTCTGTATCCAAGAGGATGATGGCAAAGTACAGCTAGATATATTTCCCTACCAGACACAAGAGCAAGTCAGGAGTGAGTGTCAAGAAGTTGCAGTATCCCACAGAGACCACTCTCCTGAGTGGGAATCAGGCACAAGTATCCAGACTTAAGACAAAGAGCCATGAAAGTTGAAAACATTCATCCACTACTCATCCACATCCAGTTTGTGGAAAAAAGTTTACCAGGCAACCCCTTTTTTTTTTTTTTCCATGGCTCCCCAATTTTGTGATACCAAAATTCCCTGAGTTCTGTACCAATGCATTCCTGGCCACACCACTGACCACTGCTTTATGCACTGAGTACAGAGAGAGTATAACACTTAAAATTTTTCAGCCTATCCAAATAAATCATTCCAATCTTCTGCTACAGGTAAGAAAGGGTGAAAAAGTAGCTCTGAATCTTTCACCTTCATGTAATGGCAGCAAAGCTAAAAAAAGATTTTAAAAATATTTGTAATCCTTAACCTGCATTCAAATCAAAGGGATGTTGCGATTCACCAGTGTTTAGAGACCCCAAGAGATTTATTTGTAAATGTTTGGCTCAGACTCAGCTAAATCCTCCTTCCTTGTGTTTAGCCAGCTTGGTGACCTGGTAACTATTCAAAACATAAATTTTAATGAGAAAAATATCCAACCACCTCCAGCACATTAAGGTTCTGTAACAGACATTATAAAAGAATAGAAAAGAAAAAAAAAGGTGTTGGTTCACAGAAGCTGGGGGGAGGGGAGACCTTTTCAGCAGCAGATGAATTCAGTGTTCAGAAGAGGCCTGAATCTTCCACACAGGCAATGTGTTTTGTGTGGTTCCCTGCACAACTAATCTGTTGTTACTTATTCTTTTTTCCTGCAGTATAGATGGACCCTGTGTAGCAGGGAACAGGGTTTTGGAGAACAGCCCTCATTTTGTTCAGTACAATACAGCCTTCTCAACTCCTAATGCTGCCACTTGAACCCTCAAACCATACACAGGCAAAAGGAGAACAATTTTGAAATGAATAAAGCAAATAACTGATTTGAGTCTCCTTTGAGTGTAACATCACATCCCAGCTTAAGGGCTGGTAAAAACTTTTATGGAATATTTTTTACACCTGGTATTTCATGCAAATGCTCCCTATGGGTATTTCCCAACTTTCCAAAGAAAAGAGACAGTTGCTATTGTCCTAAATCAGATGTTTGGTGAAGATCATAGAGGAAAGGCATTACATGTCTGCTTGCACATGACTCACTGGCATCACTGCAGACTAGTGGATACCTTCATTTATGTAAGGAAAAGGTTTTAGGCTTTACCAGTGACATTTTAGATCACAGCCAAGGAACCTTTGCTGATCTACCATGACTCACCCAGATGAATACTTCCCATAACAAATTTCATAATACTAAAAGAAGTATAAAAGTGCCCACAATAATCCAGAAAAAAAGCCTACCACTGAAAGCCATTTTTGGTGAATGTTGATATTTTTATATTGCAACACTCGAGAACACAATTCACATGCTAAATCTGTTCCATGTAGATAAAGTTTAACAGATTTTTATCCATAAAGGCAGAGAGACATGCAAGCACAATTCCCAAAAGATGAAGGAATTCCCATTCTCATAGTTAGAAGTGAAAGGAGTGGGCTGGAGAGGGAAATGACTACAGTTAAAAAACTGTTAAGGAGTCTCAAGGAATGAATACGCATTGCCTGACCTGAATTTATTCCAGTTTCAGATGGTATGAGAACATTTGTTTCCATATGAAAAACAAAAAAATAAATGTGTTTCCATGGCTTTCCTGGGTAAAGCTGCATTTGAATTTGTTTTGAGATAGCACTTTTTGTAAAATGGTTTAGTTACTATTAAATAGTTCAGAGCACTTCAGGCTGGTAAAGGATAAAGTAGTTGGCTCACTAAAACAATATTGCTCTCAAATATTGTAGAATAAACAGAATTTAATTTCAAGAAAAAACCCAACTGAACATGATCAGCAGGAGACCTCTGTTCATACTTCATTAAACAGGATGGAATTTATTGCTCAGTAAGGAAGTCCAGGATGTCAAATTTTTGCCATTTGGTGCAAAGCTGGATGTTGGTGTGTGTGTCATCTTAAAGTCATTCTTGTCAGCCTCAGGTCTCTCAACCCAAATGCTCCCAAGCACAGTACTAGCACTTCATGCACTTGCCCCTGAGGAGAATGTAAGACTAACCTACCTTTTAAGTATACCTTTGCTGAGCTATGAGACATGGGATTCACTCTTGTACAAAAATTCTTCACTTAGAGTTATTTAATTTTATCTTTTATTAGCAACTCTTGGCAAGTGTTATTATCAGCACTGCAACAAAGAAATTGTGGAAGATGAAAAAGGAAAAAGAAAGATCGGTGATATTGGTGGTTATATCTACCAAGAAACTAAATTCACATAAAATTATGAAATTATGAGGCTTAGAAATCATGGTCTTTCAGTTAAAAAAAGGAAACTCTACCCTATTTAGAACAGTGAATCTATTCTATTCCAAGAAATGAAGGGAAGAGAGGGTTGAGGTGTGGATTCAGAGGAAACTATTTGGCATCCATTCCAGAGAACTGCTAAGCCCTCTCCTTCCATCCCTGCCTGAAGCCCCAACCACCAGAACACAAAGAAGAGTTTCCAAGGAACTAACCTATACATCAGTTAAGAGGGAAATCTGGACCCACACATATAAAATAGCAAACCAGAGGCTCAATGATATCGGGGTCATTACATCTGATGGCAAGAAAGTTTGAGTGTACAGACAGTTTACTGGAGGTGATATGAAAAACAGGCAAAAGGCTGTTTATTGTTAAAAAAAACCCTAAATCTTAAAATACACAGCTTAGTTTCTGCTTTGTGAAAATCACCTAGTCACTTTGTGAAAAACTATGGATGTTTGAGTAGCCAAAGAGGCAACCTAGAAGGGGAAGATTTTGTGGGTGGAAGCAGGAAAACAAAGAGGTTGAAAAAGAAAAAAAAAAACTGTGCACATCAGTACAACTACTCAGATGAACATGAGAATTCCCAGCTTGGATGCATAAGGGCTTAAACAAGTAGAATCCAGTTTTCACAAGTTCACAGCCACGAGCAGAGAGACCTTCTCTCTCCAGAGAAGGGAAGAGAGGGGGAGGAGAACAAGCAAGTTAGCCAAGGAAGGCCATCTGTTAAGTGAACTTCAGCTATGAACTCAAGACCTGCCCTTACTAGGCTCAAACATTATTAGAAGTGTCCAGAAAACACCATCAGCTAATCAGAAAAATTCCTTTAAATCAACAAAACTGAAGAGAGAAATTAAACACAGAGGTGTCTTATTTTAAAATAAGCACTATAGCCACTTAGCCACAAATTAGATACAAAATAAACTTTTCAACCAACTCCAAAACAAAACATTCTTGGTAATTTTGAAGGTGTATTCTCATCAATTAGGAATAAGTGAACAGTTAAATGGGATCCACATGCCAGAATTTCTCCTGGCAGCATTTGTAGTTTAGGAAGAAGTATTTTGGAGAGATACAAGAAGAAAAGGGAGTGGGACAATAAGCCTCCCACACACATCCCCAGCTCCTAGCAGAAAAGGAGAAAACAGTGAATCTCAACATCACCAGATATCAGGCAGTAATTCAGAAGATTGGGAAACATGAGAAACTAGAAGGCCATAAACCTTACCACTACACCTTGTGGTACACCATCAAACTTCCTTTTCCACAGAGAGAAATGTCACCAGTGTACTGCAGGTGATAAAGACAGGTTGATTCCTTTCCTCATCTTGCTGTCCAACTCTTAAGAGAATCTCATAAAACAAGACAAACATCAGAATAAAACTGTCCATTTTAAAGTAAGGTTTCAGTATTACAGATTCAGCATTCAGGTCAGGCAGGGACCTCTGGAGGCCATGAACTCAAAGCAAGACTAACTGGAAAGGTGGATCATAGCACCCAGTTCCATCAGGGGTGGAAGGTGTCCAAGGATGGACACTTCATGGCACCTCTGGGTGATCCTTTCCCAGCTTTAACTACAAAGATGGTGACAAAGCTTTTCCTTACATCCAAGTCTAAGTTTCCCTGTTGGGCATGGCACACATTGCTCTTTCCTTGTGCACCTCTAAGTGTTTCAGCTGTCTTCTCCCCAAACTCCCTGTGGCTGCTGGACACTGTCACCCCCGTGTTTTTCTTCTCCAGGCTGAACAAGCCTAACTTCCTTCAGCTTCTCACAACACCATAACTACAGCCCCCAGCTATCTCAGTGGCTTTCTTCCTGCTGATTACTAATTCCAGAAGCGCTAAAATTTGCAGAAAGCTCTTCACAGCTAAAATAGCTTGCCAGTAAGATCACTCTGAAGTCAGCAACCTTCCATTCTCTTTATGCAGTACATTATTGCCATTTCCCTCAAAATGAAGTACACACAGCTTCATAGTTTTATCTATAAATGGTTAAATACTGGAAATCTAAACTAAGCCTCTTCTGCCCCCCCCCCCCTCCCCCCCCCCCAAAAATTCATTATATATTTAGCATGTACAATATCCACACCACTAACTACTTGGTTCTGTCTTTTTGTCAGATTTTACAGTTTTCAGCACATACTTGTATGGTAGTTTCTTTACTATTAAAGAAGCTTGCACCAGTAATTATGTGACTACAGAAAATATGAAACAATTGCTTAAAAAAAAAAATTAAAATCAAGAATTGAGAGGAATTCCCTTGATGGCAAATGAACAGTGTTCTCCCTGATATGAGAAGACTAAAACTAAAATATACTTCTCTGACATGAAAATTAATAGAAATACTAATGACCTAAAAAGAATAGGCACAAAGACTGAAAATTCTAATTTCAGAGAGAGATTAAAAAAAGGCCAGTTATGGAAAAACCCTCCTTCCATTCCCACCAGAGCTGCTAATCTCCCATTTAATCCTCCCCCTCTCCCTCAATTTGCAAAATAAATGATGAAGCCAGAAGGAGCCAATGTAATCATCTAAGCCTCTATCTCTTTGATAGAACAACCTAGAGGATTGCAATGAATTATTTCTTTTGAGTTAAGGCTTATGGGTTCTTACTTTTTCCAAAAGGGAAGAAAAAAATTCCTCTGTCAATCTTGATTGAAATGTTTCCAGGGAAGGAAGTTTTACCCTCAAATTAATGTTTTTGTCCTCATGCTGATTGCTACCATTTTATTTACTTTTGATTCCAGTTCTGATGTGACTTGGCCTGGCAGGCTCTTCTAGCTTTAATATTACATGGCTTAATTTCACTGCTTCAGTAAGGAAAAGCTCTTCAAGACTACAGCTGAATAAAACTTTCCTTCCAAGCCCCCAGAGTTCACAAATGATATTACTGTCCAGCCCATCATGTTAATGTGCCTCTTCTAGGAATCCTGCTTTTCCCCTAGTATCTGCTCCACTGTGAAAACTAGACATAAATTGTATTCTGGCAGCAGTCACATCAGTCCCAAAGAGAGATCTGTATACGCCTCTGTTTGCTCAACCCATTGGTTACCATGAGGTAACCAATTTACCACAGAAATCAGATTAAAAAATCTCACAGTGGATAATCAGGACCTTTTCAGGAATGATGCTTCTTAAAATGGTGTTTCCTGATCCTGTAATTGTAACTTACATGCCTTTGTTCCTACATATATAATTTTTGCATCTGTCTATAATGAAATAAATACTATTTTAATGCAGATAATATTTAATCTAAATTAATTTTCTACCCATGCCTGATCTTTTGTTTCCCAGACATTTAATTCATTAATAAAAATGCTAAAACACACACACAAATTTGAGAAAGAAAGGGTATGAATGGAGCTTTATAATAGCTCAGTTCTTAAACCACAGGAAACAAGAGCAGATGTCCAAAGGTTCTATCTTCCCTCCCTTCTCTGACTTCCAATGCAGAATTTGTTATCTCTAAACCAGTTCTGGCAAATAACTGACCTGTTTTTAAAGCTTCTAACACAGGAGATGTCTCAAACTGTCAAGGCTCTTTAAGCCACTGTGTAGCATCCTCACCTGCAGAAAAGTTTTTTGGGTTACTCGGAATAACTCATTTAAATCTCCCTTGCTAGGACTCTTCCCTTCAGAGGTTGTACTTGCTGCTGTCATCTGGATTTCCAGTTGCCTGCACTTTTCCTGATACTCAGTGTCAGGAGTGAACATGCTGCTCAGCTCAACAGCTGAGAGAGCAGAACTGTATCATTGCACAGACTAAGCTCCATCTCAGACACTGCACCCCTCCTCTTTCCTTGAGGCAACAGCATGACACAGTTGACTCATTTGTTCAGATTTATAAACAGAAGTAAACTATTACTAAATTTGTTTTCCATCTCTAAATATCCAGCTGAAAATAAAATCTTTGATGTCTGCAGCCAGCAGTGTGCTTGATGCCTGCCTTTAACCTTTATTCATGCTCTTGTTCTAAAGTGGATTCCATTTCAACTGTCAAGAATTCTAAAACTGGAACAATCAGGAGCTTGGATGGTTGATTTTCAGACATATCAAAAGACCACCTTCTTAATAACTAACAAAAAATGCAGAGCAGAGCAGTAGATGCAGACCATAAACACTTCTTGCTTGAATCTCAGTTGTCTGTATGGGTGAAAGGGCATTTCATTTTGTTTGCCCCAACCACTCTACAACATACCATGCATATCTGCATGGACAATATCTGCTATTTCTTCAAGAGAGAGAAAATCTATCATTAAAATAAATGACAAAGAAAGAGCAGGTTAAAGAGTTGCTGATGGCAAACAGTATTTAAAAAAAATACAGCTCAAGTGTCACATGGAACAGCAAAAGAAATATGTTCTTTATTTGCCCTCTTCTTTAGAGCTTCAGTGAGGTAGAACATATTGGGGAACTGACCCACAACTAGAAAAAAGAGGCACCAGCAATGACCACAGAGGTAAACAAGCAAAGTGTTCAGCAGCACACAGAGATTTCTGTCTTTTTAGTAACACTGAATTAGACTATAAAAACTCAGCAAGGGAGCACTCAGTCTACAACCCTCTAAAACATTTCTGACTTCAGACAGCTTGTGGTCCTTACATGTAACAACAACTGTTGTCATCTCAGATACACTCCCCATGTTTCAGAAATGAGTGCAAATAACATGCACTACAAATTCTACTGCATTATAACTTCACAGAATATATGATGTTTGTATTAAACATCACAACAGTTTTCCAAAAGGGACGCTGCTGTGCAAGAGCAGTGAAATGGCCAATGCATTGAGGAAGAGTCAATAGAAGCACATGAAGCATGTATATGATATATGTATATATATATCTATATATCTCTCTATATATGTATATATATATGATACATGAAGTGGTATATCATGCATATGGAAGTGTGTCTTAAGTGTCAAGTTCCTAATGAAAGAGATGAATAAACACTATGAAGGAACTGTAAAAGCCTTCATTTTTATGAAAAAACCCCTATTTTTTCTAAATGCTGTTGGACAGACATTGACAAACAGAATGCTTGATGTAATTGAATTTTGACTTTATTCATCACCTAGTAAGGTGTTGAACAAAAATGTAGCAAAATGCTAGTAAGATTCTAGCTCTAAAAGATTCTAAAGTTCTGACATGGGCTTTGAATTCCTCAAAGTTAATTAGTGCAAGAAACAAAGAAAAAACCCAAAGAAGTTCTGCTGAAATGTGTTTCTCCTTTTGAAATGTGTCAGGCAAACATGTTTTCTATTTTTTCCCTCCTAAGGAAAGCAGTCACAAGAAGCATTAAGAATACGTAAGAATTTACAGAAATAACTGCTGAAGTAATACCATAAAAGGCAGAAATGAGCCATAAAATTAAGAGCTACAAAATGTGACATCTCCATGGTGCCTCCCAAGTAATGATTAATATTTTCCTTGCCTCATATACCCATACAAATTCTAGAAGCTGCTACAGGCCTAGCAATATCCTTCTTCCCAGAAGGAAATAATAATCTCTGGGTTCTTCTTTCAACTGTTGTAAAGCAGAGTAGCATGAAGGAGTGACTTTAAGTGAGCCAGCTCCTGTCCTTTGTGCATGGAGTGCAGAGGCCATCCTTAAACCAGCTTGAATTTCAAGGCTCCTTTCTTGCATTAGCAGCTACACATTGCAAGTCCCCTGGTTCTAGAAGGGAACATAATTTAAGAAACAATTCTGCCTGGCTCATTTCACAATTGTTAAT
The DNA here is from genome assembly GCF_903797595.1 of Erithacus rubecula. NCBI lineage: Eukaryota > Metazoa > Chordata > Aves > Passeriformes > Muscicapidae > Erithacus > Erithacus rubecula. Next base: position 105,915,437 of record NC_136689.1, read on the forward strand.
TAAGGTAGATTTCATTGAATCTGTCCAAATACAGCATTGTGCAACACTCAAATCTGACAGGAAAGGGAAGTACTTCAAAACTGTAGTAAATATTATTAAAACCACACTCATTTATAATGAAAGATGCTACTGACTTACATGAGACCAACAGATATGAATCACATTTTCTGCCAGTGACCACAGTTCACCATTCTCTACAACTTTATTTTTCACATTTGACTAAATAGTTTTCTATTAAAACATAACTTTTCCAGTTTTCCTGATGTGAACCCACTTCCAGCTGTAGGGCAAAACTGACTTAACTACAGCCAACATTTCAAAGTCTTTTATGGAAGTGGTGTTATTTTTACCAAGATAAACACTATATAAATTTCCACAACAGCCTTGTCTGGAAACAGCATAGGAAAGTGTTCTGAGTTCTAGAAATACTGCTAGACATCCTGCAGATATTCTTTCAAATCATGTGATTAGATCCCTCTGCCCACTAACCATCAATAACAAGCATCTTTTATAACTCCTTGGCTCATCTGACTTTTAAGGATGCTGTTTGCTTAAATACTGCTAAGCCTACTACTCCCAATCAGGCTAACAAAGCAAATCTAGAACTTTATATGCATGTAAGACATCTTAACACATTTACCTTCTGTCACATGCCTCCCACACAATGCTTATAGTGACTCTAATATTTAGAGTGTGAAGCAAAACAGTGCTAGATGTTATTTAGAGAATCAAAATTTTCTAAAAATTACTCTGAGTTCTGTCTTGTTAGAAAACACCAGTAGAGTTTTTTTTTTTCATCTGGTAAAAGTGCCTAGATTAAAATCTTGCATGTGTAACCTCTTTAATCCAGATTAATCACAGATGGTGAACACATGCAGTAAAAAACAACATTCACCCAGCTCATTCTCTGACCCCTCCTTATATTGGTAGCTGGTAAATGAATGCTTCTGAGGAAATGAAATTCCCTTCAATCCATTCTCAATCAAGTAAGTCTAAAACTACACTGCAAGCAATCTTCAGTCTTCTGAAGGAGCACGGGTTGAGATTAGAGGGCAGAAGGCACATGCAGGTACTGACATGTTACAGCACAAAGACACACTAGTCAGGGCTTGTTTGGCTTTTTTGTTCACTTTAAAAAATATTATTAGAATCCCTTCACTTAAAAAATATATTTTAACTGTATAAACCAAAAAATAAATGGTTATTTCTAAGAAATCTTCACTGGATTTTTCTACTACAACATCCTTTATTGTGGTTCACTTCTTAAATTTAGGAGTACAGGCAGCATCTCTCTCATGCCTCAAAAACCAGGCAGTCATCAGGCTCTCCTGCAACACAACAAGTCTGTCGTTCCACTCAGCTAGACCAGGTATTGGAGATGGATGTTCAGATAAGCACTGTGGAGAAAGGCTCCAACACAGCTATTTTTCTTTACCCTGTGTAACAAAAAGCCTCTTCTCCTCATTTGCACCTTCCCACAAAATGTAAATTTCCCAGGTGCCAAAGAACCAAGAATGGGAACTAGGCTTACCTCAAGGCACCGCTTTCCATCCAGGTTGGATTGGGCTTTGAGCAACCTGGTCTAGTGGAAGGAAAGTTGCAATTGGATGATCTTTAAAGCCATTTCCAAGCCAAACCACTCTGTGTATAAAAAACATGGTGCCCACAGAGTACTTTCCACACTGTTATTGCTCGTAATAATGCCTAGTCACAGAGAAATGTAAAATATCACCCTGTAAAGATGAGATTAGAGACTGGGAACATTTTCTGCTCTACGTCAAACTGCTCTGCCCTCCCACTTCAATACTCAAATCCTCCATTTATTCTTCCCGCCAAGGACTCCATGTGTCTCATCCCTCCCGTGCAGTGCAAAAATAGCTGTTCCTCCCTAAGAGCCATGTGCCCAAAAAGTCTGCCTGCCTTTTCCAAATGCATCTTGTGAAATTCCAGCTGGTCTAACAAAAATATTATGCCTCTCTATATATCTTGTTGTCACAGTGAGACAACATACCTACAAACACTACAGCTACTGCTCCTCTCTGCCTGCATTTTCCCTTCCTTCCTTCTAACTTCTTCCATAGAGAAAAAAAGATGACATTCCAGGTTTTAAAACTTTAGCTAAGATTCAAAGTCAGAGATTAGACAGCCACCCAAAAAAGCTGTCAGTTACTTGATTTAGAGGGAAAAGCCAGAAACTGCTCAGACTGCTTGCCAAAGGCCTTCTGTTCTCTGATACCTCTAATATCAGCTGGCATTTTGATGTAGAATCTTGCTAGAAATGTGGGAAAGTCCCCATGCCTGTTAAGTTCAGGTTTCTAATCAATCACAGACCATCACAGTAACAGCTCTGTAAGTCCACCAAAATTGCCAGTATGATCAAGTAGCACTGATTGCCTCATTATGGGCACAGAGGGATTTTGCACTGGCCTTGCTGCAAGCAGCAAAGGAAGACTATGCTGGAACAAGCCCAGAGGATCACAAAGGTGATCAGAGGGCTGGAACACAAGCTGAGAGAGTTGGGGTTGTTCACCCTGGAGAAGAGAAGGCTCTGGGCAGACCTTAGAAGAACCTTCCAGCACCTGAAGGGGCCTGCAAGAGAGCTGGAGAGAGACTTTTTACCAGGGCATGTAGTGACAGGTAAGGGGGAATGGCTTTAAACTGAAAGAGAGAAGGTTTAGATTAGATTTGAAGAAGAAATTAGTTCCTGTGAGAATTGTGAGACACTTGAAGAGGTTGCCCAGAGAATCCCTGGTGTTAAAGACTAGGCTGGATGGGGCTCTGGTCTAGTGGAAGATGTCCCTGCCCATGGCAGTAGGGCTGGAATTAGGGCATGTTTAAGATCCCTTCTATGATTCTGTGATGTAGCTCTCCAACAGCCTCAGCAGAAAAGTGGCTCAGGTTTGTGTACCCAGATTATAAAAGGCCTCCATCTTCTCCCAAGCAACCCATCCACATCCCAGAGAAGACAGCAAGCTCCCTGCAGAGCCAGGCTGGCTTCTCAAAGCCCTGTAGTGCCCTTTGGAAGAGAGGGCTGGCACTGCAGCTCCAAGTAGGGTCTCTACCACTGGTACTAAGCAAGAGTCACTCCTGTAAGATTTTGATCCTGAACTCCCCAACCATCTACAACTAGGCCAGGTATTAGTAATCTGTCACCATTGGCAAGTCTCAGACCTGTGCCGAGGCTCAGTTTCTGCTCTGACCACAAAAGGAAAAACCACCTTAACTCTCCCAAGGACAGAGTGGCCACCCATCAAAAGCTAGTTTTCCTGTTAATACACACTGTGGGGAGTATTCCTCAGTTTTGGCTCATCTGTGCAGGATTTACAGCCTCTGAATGTAACTGATGCACATGAGTTTCTAGTTCCAATTCAGACAGAGGACAAGCAGAGAGTTTAAGCTTCAACTGGATGCTTTCATCAGTCTACTTACATTTATTCAGCCCTACAAAATTGTCAGGCAGCTTTTTCATTTGTTGCAGGACAGCCATAATTATCCATAAACATTAAGTCCCTATATAGATTTTAATTAAACATGTTTATAAACTGCTTTATAAGATTACAGACAACATCTGAATCTCCAGGAAAGCCCTTAGGAAGCATTTAGTAGGGTAAGAGAATTCACAAACAAAAACACACCTGGAAAAAGCCAGATAACTTAATGTTTTGGCAGACCCTCAACAATTCTTTTACTGCTAGCAATCAACACCCAACGCAGACTCTGATTTGTCATCTACTACTTTTAAAATAATGGTGCAAATCCATTAGCCCTAAATACCATCTTAAGCAAAAAATTCAAATCAAGTTTCTAGGAAAATTACACTAGGAAATCTATTCTTCTCCATTCTTGCCACTACTGAAAGTTTATGCTTCAGAGTAATGATGTGCTGAAATCAAGCACTTGGTAGTTATAGTTATTCTTGATTACTCCAGAGGTGATATGCAAATTAATTCAATTTAATGAGGTACAGGGTCACCACAATCAGCTAGGCATAATGGAGTCAATATGCAATCAAGAGCCCTCACAAACAGAAGTTTCACCATCTAAGTTAGACCAGCTTGTCCTTTGATTGATGTAAGCACACATCAGCCTACAAAGGAACTACAGTCTTTATGTGTAAAATAACCCACAGAGCAGCAAGCCCTGCACATCCTACTCATCCACCAGGGAAGAATGAGACTAGCAGAGAACTGACAGCAATCAACATATTTAGTAACCAAAGCTGGGTTCTGTCCTCCTACTCTGCTGTGCTTCCTGTTCCTACCATCACATTACATCATAAAAGATGTCAAAATTCAGCATTGCCAGGTTTGCTCCATCACTATTTCCACTCTGCTTTCATTCAGGTTCTTACACCTGATATCTTCAATACATCACTTAAGTAAGAATGTGCCCAGTGGACACCTTTGAAGAAGATTTCCAGGTCCATGCAGCACTACGTAGCTCACACCTACAACAGCACAACATAGTGAGAAGCACCACGTTTGTCTTTTACTTGGCTTGACAAATAATTGATGGACATCACATTACTTAAAAGAAAGTACTTTTTTCAGGTGTGTTTAATAAGTGAGACGACCTTTAATTTTTGCTTTGTATTTGATTTTCTGCCACTTGTCTTATATTTTCCTGCAGAGACTTAGAGAAGTTATATTAAGAATTCACACAGTTCATACACAAGAGACTTTTGAGGGAAGAGGAAGACTTCCAAGTTTGTTACCCCTGTAATAATGGCTTCTAATTTTTTTCTGTAGTTAAATTATAGTTTTATTGACTACACTTATGCAACTGTGAAAAGCAAGGAATTTTTCTGTTGTTATTCAGCTTATCCTGGCCATAGAAATATCAAGATCTTTACAGAAAAATAAATTCAAATGGGTCAAAGACATTAAAAAGAGAACCCTTTGAACAACTTCAATAGCAGGTAAGGGGTTCAACTTCAGTGAAGTTACAATGACTGCCTCCAACTACACCAGCCTGCATGAATTTTCTGTATAAAAGGAGCCTTCAGGGTTGTCCTGGTTTTTAACTTGCAGCTGGTAGGTAAAAGCTGGAAACAAGGAGCAGCACAGGGTCACCACCCCTTTGCTGATTCACCAATGACCAGCTAGTTGGTCCCACAGAGAATAACCTAAAGGCCTTCAGCAGGAACCAAACACCTCTAGGAACCAGACTTGGCAAGATTTGTGAAGAACAGCAAAGATTGAATGAATGAACTCTAAGACACTCAGTTCCACATAAGCATAATTAATGTATCCAACTATGAAGAATAAGACTGACATTATCTTGGAAAAACTCCAGGGGTCACAGGCATGATACAGGAAAGGAAGCTACAGAAGGAGCTACTGTATTTGCTTAATAAATCTATTGCACAGACTGCTGTCAGTGGATTTTGTTCCAAGGAACTACACAAACAAAACAGTCTTTACAGACAGAAGAGAGGGAAGGGGTGGGAGAGAGGCGAGAAGGATTCAATCTCATGGTCTCTAACAATGCTGAACAGCTGAAACGGTCATGGACATGTCTGTGGAATTCACTGATTTTCTGAATTATTGTGACAAATCTCAACTTCACAAACTGAAGGAGAAAATAACCACATCTTTAAGAAATCAAGAAATGTCACAGTTTGTCATTTAAACATGAGGTTTCATTTAAATAGACAACTTTTTTTGTTGAGCCATTTGCATTCTTTGAAACAGCTTTCACCATTTTCCAAGATGGGAGTAATTCCCATGTTGTCTACAATTGCTTTTCTAGTCAAATAAATGGGTCAAATTGTATACAATCTGCTTTCCTATAGGACCACTGGAGAACTCTAAATACACACTGAAGTCTGATTTTTCACTTTATCTTCTCAAATCACTTTAGTCTAGCTAATAGGATTTAATTGTGCTGTCTTTGCATGGAAGCATAAATGTTAAGAATAAAAAAAATATATCCTTATCAGAAATTCTCCTAAATTAACAACTGTATACACTGCAAGTGTAAGGATGCCTTAAAATTAAACAAAAATATTTTTTTTTCATTCAGATTTAGGAATATGAAAAATACCAAAGGAAAACATTTCTTCTTATATCCTTCAGCTACACTGGTTTTCAACAAATTTAATTAATATACCCCAAAAGCTGTTTTTTTCATATCATTCTGTCTGGACAGTAATCACAGAAACAGAGCATTAGGTAAGATATTTATGTAGGGTACTGCTTACTACTGACTCTTTCAAAGTTGTCCTGAGGAGACATTTTACACAGAGCTCTCAGATGACTCAGTAGATGGCAAAATTCCCTGCACTGCCAATTATTAATTAAAGCTTATTCTAGAGAATTAAGTGAATTCTCACATACAAGTGTCTCTTGTAACTCAGAAACTCCTTGCAACTATGCCTTGGCACGTGATTCTGGAGCTCATTACCTTCCAAACAGGCTTAATTATTTTCCCTAAGTATTTTTCTTTTTTTCACTTATTGCTGTTAAGGAAGCTTGGTATTACTACCCCATTATTCTTCTGATTGCAACAAGGACTTGGGCTTCAGGAAGAACATCGTGCAATTCTGAATTGCTAACAGGCACTAAAAAAAGGTGGCAGTAGTAATCAGTTACCACAGTTTCAGACAGACAGACAGATGTGTGTGTGTATATTTTGTGTTTGTATATTTTAGATATGTTTAAGCATATATGTAGACAATAGGTATATATATATAAATTTTAAAACGTGGACATTACCTATTAAAACCCTGCAAAAAACAAAACCAAAAATCCCACTTCATAAACTTTTAATCTCATACCTTCCTGCCCTCAGCTTTTCCTTTTCCACATCTACCATGATACATGTAAAGCATCTGTAGATGCCAGATGTCAGAACAGCACATCCCTCTCCCCTTCAACACATAACCCTGACACATTTCACTGCAGAAAACCAGTGAAACAGCCTCCAAATATTTTCCTCTGCAGCTGGTCTTTAAGCCCTAATAACCAAGGGAGGTTGAAGTCACTCTCTAATCTCCTAATGTGTAAGAATCAACAGAGCTCCCCTTTGAGCAGCCAGCCTACGCCGAGCACAGAACAGATTGTGTCAAGTGACAGCTGTTTTCTGGCAGAACACGCAGGCTCCCTACCAAGAAAGGGAGGCAGGAAGCATCACTCAGCTGAGGAAGAGGTTGCCAGATTTAAAAAAAAAAAAAAAATAAAAAAAACCAAACAAAGTCATACAGTCATTTGAAGAGGATCCATGCAGCTCTAAAGAGTTGCCTGCATATACCCTGAATGTACACACTCTGTTGCCATCTCCTCTTCACCTCTCTTCTGTTAACTTGCCTTTAGGAGGAAGAAAGTTTCCCACCACAAGGATGTTTACCTATGTATCTGAATGGTGCTTCAGGTATTACAGCTCCTCTACAGAGAGAAATAATAAAGAACTGTCAAGCTCTCTAACTGGTTAAACCAAGTTTGAAATTGAACATGTCATACACATACTCACTTTTCTTCAAAGAATTAGGTCTAAGAAAGTGAGCTGTAGTCTGGTGATTGTTCATGGATATTACTGTGTGCATATACACAGGTACCAACACCTGGAAACACATATCTTGCTACTGTGTCAGCATGCAAGAACAAGGCATGGAATAAAAAAACCGTTTCACAGCTCCATATTCTGAACAGTTTGTGCAAGTGGTGTTTTAATTTCGAAGTACCCACTAAATACAGCTTAAGACCAGTCAGAGCTCAGTTCAATTAAGAAGTTTCTGAAGTTAGAGTACATTTTTTCTGGGTGCCTACAATGTTCTGGAGAATTCTGTTTTAAATACTACATTTTTGAAAACAAGTTGTTAGAAGTACACATTTGGACTTCTGGATGTTTTATCTTCTAAGATGAGGGGAAAAGAATTCAGCCCAAGCAACCTTTCCACCTCTGTTAAAGAAATAGTAACAAAAAAACATCCCCTAGAAAATCTTGGGAACGAAGCTGCAAATTTTTTTTATTAAAGGATTATTTAGATATTAGGGCTGCAACACTTGACATATTTGCATTCATATCCTTTAGCTGTATGATTTAAGTCCTTTTTTAGTTTGATTTCAGTCTTGCTTAAAACCTTTATGTGCATATGTTAGACATTCAGCAGGAAACAACTAACTGCTCTGTGAAATCCACATTTACGTGCAAGCAGTCAACATACAGATTGTATGAAGGGATTTTCACCAGTTAGTTTCAGCAGGATGAAGAAAGGAGTAGAAAGGGTTATGGAATTAAGCATTTTTAGAGAAAATGCACCATACAGATTCACAAATCACAGGATATTCCGAGTTGAAAGATATCCACAAAGATCATGAAGTCTAACTCTGAAGTGAATGGCCCATACAGGAATCAAATCCATACTGGTGTTATTAGCATCATGCTCTAAACTAACTGAACTAGGCTGGCTGCTCCTCTGAAAGGTCATATAACTCTGAACCAAGAAAGTTCTAATACTATATGGTCAGTGAAGAATGTTAAACTGCAGACTGCAGTCTTTCAAGAACTCAAAAATGGCAAATGGGTGTAACGTAAATACACCAGACATTAACAGTTCAATTTGTGGATGAAAGAGAAGTCCCAGCCCCTAAGAATAAACATACCTACAAAGTGATCTGATAATAGGAAGAGTTTTGCAATACAAGATAATACTAATAAAACAGGAAAGTTGGTTACAAAATCTGTTCTTGCAAGAGTCCTGATTACGTCATAAATTTAAGAGATCATAAATTATTGTCCTTACTACTTCCTCTAGTGCTTTACATTCTGTTTACAAAACACAAATAGCATGCAAGGAGCTTGTAGCAGGTGTCCCACTTGGCCACCACAGGTCACACACCAGCAGTGGGGCACCTCTGCAGAGCCCAAGGAGGAGACAGCTCCAGAGCTGAGGCACAGCTGGGGCACGAGAACGGATCCAGAATCCAGCACTGTGTAACCAAAAGCTGCTGCTGCTTCTGAAATATTAGTGGTTGGGTATTTCATTTGGAATTACATGATGCTCTTCTAGTTTTGCATCTGTGCTCACGAATACACTGCAATTCAGTGCCAAATTGCAACTGTTCTCACAAATATTCCTTTCCAGCCAGATACCAAGTGCTTTTAAAGCTGGTCTCTGGTCAGGATCAGGCTAGTTCAGTTGCTATTCTTAATTCTGTCTCTATTACACAAGCCCACACAAATACTTCAGCCCAGAGCCAGGAATTCCCCTTCATTTTCCATCACCTCAGCCTGTAGCATCTGTTAAATAAAAATACAGAGTCTCTCATCTAAGGGGAGCAGTTTATCTAGAGATAAACTCATTCTCTCCAGCCTGTGGAACTTCAGTCTCCTCAGCCTTCCTGTTTTACCTGGAAGTTCTCCTTCTGAGATGCCTCCAGAACACGACTTTCAACAGCACATTCATAGCCAAGAATGCAGCTCATCTCACAAAGAACCACGGGAACAGCCCCACTGTCTTGTCCTTGCAAAACTACAACAATAAGGCTTACAGGTTTAAAACTTACAGAAAGGTTTACAGAATTTAAAAACCATAGAAAACTTGCTGCCACCATTCTGGATCTGAGAAGGATTTATTCTAACACCCTTTAAGACCATATACCAGTAACTTTTTAGGAAATTAATAATGGCTTTTGTCAAATAATACTTCGGTCTTGCTAATTGTACAATGAAATAGGGGAATGTTTAGGGATTTTTTAAATAGCCCAAAATCTACTCTCACAGTTAACAGCTATTAAAAAACATCACTACAAATTTCTCATAGTCAAGTATAGCATAAAGGTATTTTTTCCACTACTGCTTTTTGAAGATGTCAAGATCACAAATCTTTTACTCAAAACTTAGATGCTAAGGTATTGAATTTGCAGGACAGTGGTGCTTAACAGATGAACATGTATCTCTGAATGACTGCAAAACAAGAGGGAGAGAACAGTCTAAAAGTGACTTTGCTATATTTAGGAATAGTACAATCAATACAATACAACCATCAACTCCACAAATATAACTCGGCTTAGTCGCCAATGCCTGGAGCCAGTACATCTGTAGAGGAAAAAAAAAAGAAGCATATAATTAAATAAATAAACAGTTAAATAAGTCTGATAACATAAGGGGAAGATTCCAGTAAAAGAATTTGCCAGGCACAGAAGAAATGCTTTATTTCATTTGGGGGAATTTATCAAATCTCTACATGAGTTTAGCAATCTCTTAGCTGTTCTTCACATGTTTACTTCGATTTTGCTTTAGTTACTGTGAGACTGTCAGCAGCCAAAAACATTAAGGTGCTACCACACAGGGGCACAAAATAACAGGAAAAAATAAAATAATGCAATCTAACAAGCTCTACTGACAAAATAACTGACTTTGCAGCTCAGAGGGAAATGTTGCATTATAATCTGGATGCAATCAAATCTCTGGTGGGTTTGTAAATCATTGCTAAGAATAATCTGTCTGGTTGTTTACACTATTTAGAAGAATACTGGTGTCGACACCCGAAGTTTGATTTCCATGTTGGCCTGAACTCTTTTTCTGTAACTGTTAGCAGACAAAATTTTGTCATCTTTATTAGTCAGACCTTCTGGAATAGTCAAACACTGAAGTTAATAGTTCTCCACAAATCATAAGCGATAACTCCCATGTAGAAAGGGAAGAAAGAAAACATCTACCACTGGACTCAAAGACATCCATGAAAACAGTACAGTGGGGTTTTATATTTACTGACTTCTGTATGGCAAACATTCCATTTAAGATGAAAAATCCTACAAATGTACATGGACACAAAAATAAAGAGATTTGACTACTACAGTTTGGCTGTGGGTTTTTTGTTGTTGCTGTTGTTGTTTTTTTTGTTCTTGCTCTTTTTCAAACTAAAAAGTTATCATACAGTATTAACCTCTACCAGCTAGTTTTAATGTTTGTAATTTTATCCACTGGAGGAAAGAGAGAGGAAACAACAGTTGAAGGCATCTGTTTCCAAATATTTGATTGGATATGGTTCAAAGAGTCTGCAGTCCAACTCTTCAAGAAGAGGTGCTCTCATTAAATAATACAAATCCTTTGTATATGATCTTGCACCTGCTCTTTTCAGTGGAAACCACATTTTTACTGTTCACTCCTCAGTCTTCCTGAGCCACAGCACAGAAGAGTAAGGAATCTAAAAGGTGCTCCCAAAATGCAACACACACAAATCCATTGCTGTGGGTGGTTGGGAGTGACTAATTCAGTGTATTTAAAATTAGTAAATGTACTTACATGCTCTGAGTTTGTAAGGACACATTTTTTGTGGCTGCTATTACAATCAAACTAAATTTATTGTGGAATCAAAGTTTTGTTGTTGCTGCCATTACATATGAACTACATTTCATATAAAATCAGCTAAACAAATACATGCACTGTCCTATCTATATTCTCTCCATCCATCCCTGGCATTAAACTGATATTGCTATCATTTATTTCTGTATATAGATGGATATTCTTTCATAGCCACCGGATCAAGCTTCAATGTTTAAGGCAAAAAGGCTTTTGAACCTTAGTTGTCCCAGAGTAAGGTTTGGAAACCTTGCCATCTGTAGCCTCCACCTCCTCTCACTGAGATGAACCCATAGAGGCAGGGCACTGTGTTTAAATAACCAAAAGCCACACACATTGCTTCCTTACATTTCTCAATTTCTGAACCATAGTAGCATGAGCAGAATACCAGAGAGAGAACACAAGTATTTCAAAATACTCAGAAATAGGCTCTTCTCAAGAGCCCTTATTAGTAATCCAGCTCTGCTTCCATTGAAATTACTGGGATTTTTATCAGTCTTGAAAAAAGATAAAAAAATAAATCAATGGCTCAACTAAGGAAATACATACACAAAAGTTTTCCTGAGAAGCCAATGAAGAGTTTAATCTAATCCTTTCCTGATGCTGTTTGCTTTTTCACTTATTCCAAACATTACCCAGAAGTTCTGATATCACCTATGTGCCATGGCCACTTCCTTCTCATGGCAAAGAAGAATTTTTCCTCCAGTAAGGAACTACCAAGGGAAACAATTTGATGGGCATTTCAAATGAAGACAATACTTGGTGAAGAATAACATGACGAGGGTTGCAAAGCCCTAGAACAACAAAACAAATCACTCAAGACAAATTTCAAAGTTATAGCATTTGTTAATTTTAAGCATAATTAACCTGTGAAACTCATCTGTCATTAGAAGCCAAGATATGACATGCTGTAGCATGCAACAACATGAACTTCTGGCTGTGTACACAAGCAGAGCCTAAATGTAAAAAGACAACACACAAAGTTATTTTAAAATCTATGTCAGAGTAATGTCTGAGGAAACAGGTAAGAGGGTGTGTATTCATTTGAATAGCTCCTCACATGTAAGAGCAAACTTTTAAAACAGTTTTGCTTATTTGTTTAATACAGAGAATTCCTGCAAGGGAGACTAATATTTACAACAATGCTAGTCAAAGTATTCAGTCTCTATTCCCAAGATCATCCCTCCAGCTTGAAACAAAAAGTCCCATCTGCCAAAACCAGCCCAAATTGTTTCTATTGTTGATTTCTTTTGAAGTCAATGATACCGAAGCCTTAGGCGAATGCTTAGCAACCAGGTCCCCCATTTTAGTTTTCCAAATAGCTATCCAAACAAGGTTTTCAGCTTTATAAACAACTAGGCCTTTATAAAGAGAGTATGTTTTAAAGTGATCCAACTAAATTATGAACAAGATCAAGTATTACTCAAGTGTTGCTTTTCAAAATGCAACAGCTGAAACTTTTGATTCAGATTTGGAAGAGCAGGGCTTACTGGTGCTCAAGGTGAGGCTCCAGGCAGTAATGCTTATTTTCTCCTTCACTTTGTTTTATAAATGCATTTAAGCATCACAGTGGCCAGACCAGCAATTATGGAAAACAATCAATACCCATCATCACCACACACAATGGCAAAATTAGAAATATGCACATAAATCACACATATGGCTCCTATGACAAAGGCCCTTCAAAGTCAGGGGCCTGTTTACCTGCATTACAACTCCTATCCATCAGAGAAGCTTATGAGCACAACAGGCATTTAAAGCTGAAAATGTTCTTACCCTGAAAAAGTAGCCTTGTATTAAACAAGGCAGCAGCAGATAACTCTGCTAGTGATTTGGGCAGGGAAATTCTCTCAGAAGTATTCATATAGTAGCTTGGTTTGCAAAACTTGGGGAAGAGAAATTTAATTTTCACAGCCCTTAAATGCTTACTAAGTTTCTAATTCTGGGACTTTACCTTCCTTGCCCACTCTCTTAAGAGCTTTTTCCAAAATGGAAAGTGTGGACTTCAAATTTCTTTTGCAGGAACTTTCTAATGGAAACACCAGCTTCCTTGCACACCCACTCAGATGTATACAAGTTGTGGCAACATGTCATAGAGGAATTTCACAGTATCACATACTTTTTTTCATCATCTCCCTCAAACACATCAGTTAACTCTATTCTGTGCTCTTAAAATTTGTGACATTAGACACCTGGAGCTAAATTAAATAATGAAATATATTAAAGTACTATCTTATCATTGAAAACTGCACATTAAAGAATTCTTCCAGCTATTTTTGGAGAACCAGAGATGGAAAGTGCAAAAGCCTGATTTTGAGTTGCATTAAATTTTCTTTACCCTTTTTCAGATGAATTGAAGACAATGGAAATAAGCTAGATACCTTATGAGTTTACTCCCAGATCGGAAACTGTCAACTACTTACTGTACAGTCAGCAGGACCTACCAGCTCCTCATTGATCCTATTTAACACCATGCTATAGGAGGCTACACACCTTATGCTTTACAATGGAAAACCTAGTTTAAAAAACATATGAAATCCCCCATAAGGATCCCAACAGCAAAGAACACAGTTTAGCTCAGGCACACTGGTAAAATTAGGTAGGCAATTTTGCTACATTGCTTTTTTTATTTATTTGCCCATAAGAGCATACCTTCCTTAAAATATATTTACATTCCCCCCCAAAAAAAAGTTCAACCCACCCACACTGAATGATTTTTACTGCTCACACACAAATAAGAAGTATCTGGCAGTAGTCTGCCTTCGGGTACACAGATACATTGGAAATCAAATCAAAGTGAGATCTGGTACTGAGGGGTGTGTGTGTGTATAAAGAGAGAGAGAGAGGCTATTACTCACACCTTGCTATGATAATATGACTTGGCAAATACAGAGGGTCAGATGCCTCTGCTCTCCCCCCCCACATTGTGCTGCTATAACTGGTCATCAGCAATGTGACACAGAAATGGTTTGTAGGTTCACACTCAGCTGGAACCTGTCCAGGCAAGGCCTGGGAAGGGAGAGCTTCCCAAGAGTCCCTGCTAGACACACACAGTTGGAAGAAAGCCTGCAAGACAGATGATTAACAGTCTGCAAAGAGACCTCCACCACCCAGACGGTGTCGGCCAGCTGAAAAGCTCATCCCCAGATTTCCCCCAGTCTGTCAGACACCAGACCTGGCAGTGCCTGAGGCCAGCAGCTCAGCTCTGTTTCCAGGCTGCTTAGATAACAACTGTGCAGCCAAGGGATGGACTGGGAGAAGTTATTTTAAGTTGCAATTATGAGTTCATACGTTATCAGAAGAGCCGGATGAACACAGTCATTGCTGCTGGGAGCTTCCTTTTCTCTTCTGAAAGAGCCACAAGGATTTTAGTCATGGCAACTATAGACAAAGTAAATAGCACCTGGTGAAGGATTAGGTGCACATTGCTGCTGCTACCACCCCAGTGAACTCCAATACCTCCCATTCTTTTTTCCTACTGAAACTGGTCTGAAACACATCTCTCATTTTTTCTTGCAGAAGTACTTAACCAGCCCCTTTCCTTCAGATGATCCAACAAGCCCACCATGCAGTGGCAGTGCTCAAGAGAAAGGATTGCACAGGCAGCCCTCACTCTTCAGCTGAGGGCTGGGTAGCCACAAAGGCACACGGAGGGTAGCAAAGTACTTTGCACTTTCAAAGCAATCACTGAGTGGCAGGAAAAGTGTTAGAAGTCACAGCAAGAAGAAAAAGCAGCACCACTGCACAACTTCAGAAGGGGTTAGCAGCAAGATGATGGAGCACAAGGTGTTCTCCTTTGCTACACACAAACTAATTTCAACATGAGAACAAACACTAACGTCAGAGCCAATATTAAAAGTCATTGCCACAGCAGAGAATATTCTTCAGCAGGCAAAATTAAGTGCTGGAGGACAGCCTGACCTTGCCACAAGTTCATCTGAAGTCATCAGGCTGAATGAGGAGGTTGGGCATAAGTAAGTTTTTACTTGCATGAATCCTTACACAGCTACACCTTGGCAATGGATTTCTCTTAGATCAGTCACACAGCCATTACTAACAGCAGAGACTGATCATCATAAATTTTATGCTCCCATACTGGTGGCACCCACTGTTTAGAAACAATGGTCCCATCAATCTCCAGACCCAATACTGGCTATTAAATGCAGTCTTTTCCAACAAGTATTTATTGAAATTAATTTTAATAGCATTTTATAGACCAGCTGCAATCATTTATTGCAGCCTTTCTGACTACTGTGACTTTCAGAAGTCAGACATTATGTTACTTTGTTTTATTTATCATTGAAAATTTCATATGCTCTAAAGAAGTATCTATGGTACCCAGCAACCACTGAGAGGTAAAGAACTGTGTACTTTCTAGTTTTCTAAAGCAGCTTCTGGAATATTTTCTAACAGCTTCAGTAAAAAATTGTTGCAGAAGCTATAGTGAAGTTTTGTCTTCCTCTAATACTTACATTCTGATGCTTCCCAATCCCCTTCCTGAAAGAAAACTCACCAAAAAGTTGCAGGATTTAAATTTTTTCTTCTATCTGGCAAGAAGATGCTACTCTAAGACTGTGCCACACACAAACTGGATGAGCAGCCAACTGCTGAGTGGGAGGCTCATTAAAAAAGGCCATTTGCTTGCCATATGTCTCTTTCTTCTAGACAGTCTAATTCTAGTCATTAGAATTTTAACCAGAAATGCAGACTAGCAAAGCACCTTTTTGTTAAAATGGCACCAGAAATTATCCTAGGCAGAGCATTGAGAGCTACTCGGTGCTCAGAGCAAGTTACCAGCTGGACAGGGGATCCCTGATCCCAAAGTGGGGTTGGCAGAATGCCTCATCCTTGCAACGCTGCTGTTCCTGACCTCCCAGTGGGGAGCCCTTGTCCCTCCATCTCTTCATCCTGCTGCCATCCACCACCACCCATGCTGCTGCTGCTACTTCTCCCTCCACCAGCATTTCCCCTCACTCCTCTGCCTCCCTGCTGCTGCCCTACCCCTCCCACAGCCAGCAGGATGACAAAAGCCAGCACGAGCACATCTGGTCCCTGCCACCTACCTAGAATAGACCTTTGGATTCATTGGCTCCATCAGATCCTTTGACACCTCTGTGTGCCTTTGACAGTGACTGACAGAACAGGGAACCCACACCCTGAAGTGGGACAGTGGTCAGTCAGCAGCAATCAGATTGAAAAAAAAAGGAGAACCACCAACCCAACCCCAACCCTTAGAATTTCAAGTCCATCTCAATCTTTCTTTAGGCTCAGATAAAGCCATTTTTCAGATAGGAATATGCATACTAGATCTTATTATAAATGTCACTCTCTCTTCTATTTACGTGCTGTTTTAAGACACTACCAGTCTGAACTCAAATTCAGGTTTTCTGTTGATTTTATTTAGAAAGTTTGTCTAAATTCACGTTATGTTTCTATAGCAACTCTCCTCTTGGATGGTTCAACAGCACTGCATAGAAAAAATCTGATACCATGAATAATTACAAGTACTGACCACTTCCCCCATCCAAAGTCCCACAATGCCCAATGAAGCCTAGGGCTGGTTTAGTATCATACAGTAAACTTCATTCCTACTCAGAGTATTTCTCATCCCACACCCCAGGACATGCTTTAGCTCTTCAATACTGATTCTGAGGGACACATCCTTCCCAGCAGCTGGTTCTGGGTTTCTAAGCCACATATGTAAGAATCTCTCAACTCAGATCCACAAAATCTAACACAGCACTACTTTGTTTTTCTTCTATTTTTGGCAATGCCAATTGTGTAGCCAATGTCTTAATTCTTCCACATACTTTGAGCCCTAGTAATTAATATAGCAGAGACATAGCAGTCAAAGAATTGGATAATTCAAGCTTGACTATCCATCCCGCTCATTTCACTTTTCCCATCAAGCTTCACAGTGATGCCACTTGGCCTACACAGACTTTACTTTTTGAGTCTGGAAATGCAGAGGCCCATACAGCATTTTATCAGAGAGAGCTTTTCCCAGTCAGTACTTTTTGCTGAATGCTTTATCATGCACAGACACACACCTTACACTTGCCTATGCTCAAAAGGTTACAAATCACTTAAAAATTAAATTAAATACACGAACCAATTGTTCTGTCAGAACACAATGAATGCACTTCCTATCATTTTGATGAAGACTTTCAGGAGGGATCTTGCATCCTACTTACACATCCTTCTTCCTTTTTGAGCACATGTGAAGCCATCATAACAAGAATGGGACCTTTCACATGATGAGCTGGTCCACACACAGCAAAAGAAGGACCAGGTGAGTGCCATGAAACAAGGCAGCAATGAACAGATGCAGCTGGCTTGAATTATTTCAGCCACTCAAATGCAGCCAGCCAGCCTTGGCTGGCTATTCCCAGTCCACTGCAATATAGAATTCATGTGAGATGAACCGGAAAGGTTGAACTGGTGACAAATATTTAAAGAACATGATGCCAAGGTGCCTCCCCTGAAAAACATAACCTTAACACATTGATTTAAAAGGTCTTTCTCTCTCTACATAGGCTATCAACCATCCAAGATGACAATAGCATCTGTCAGTGTTGTAGATTTTGTGACAGGTGGTTCAGCAGCCTGGCATTCCTTGTTTAAGGACATTTATGGAAGCCTTCTTACAGCATACAATGGATTGCCTTCTTTGAACCTGCTCCACCCACTTTTGGAGTCAAACTGCACACTTGGGTTCAACAGAAAAGTTGAGACTCACCTGCAGTAAAGGGGATGAATGAAAGACAGAGCTTCATGTCTGCACATAAAGCTCTGAGAAAGTAAGTACAGGCTTTCAGTTTCTCTCTGTTGCACAGGTCATTCAGAGCAAGAAGTTAAATACCCATGTTTCTCCTATGCAGGTAATAATGGTCACCTTTGCTATTAGTGTTAATAGCTTCCCCTCCCACCACTGAAACAAGTTCATCTCTGCCAACTGAGAACAGAAAGTCTCTGCACAACAGCCCATGACAGAGGAAAATGCCAGTTTTTCCACTTCTTTAACTTTCAAAGCTCACAGAAGTGCCTCTCCCGGACACAGCACAATCACTGCCTTGGATCACAGGCTAAATTAAACACACAAATTACATTCTCCATATAAACAGTTACACATGACTTAAATAGCACGGTTTTATTTTCCTATTGGCACCAATTGGTACAGTAGTTCAGTCAAAGCTTAGGACATCAGTGATGTCAGCTGCTTTAATTGGCAGCACTGATGTGACCAGCTCTCATTCCCAGACTTGAAGTGTGCTGGTTTCCATAGGGAGGATGCTGACCAAAGAATTCCTACCAACCTTCCTATCAGTTTTTTTCAGCAGCAAATACTGGCTCCAGTAGGGAAAAAAAAAAAAAAAATCATCTGTTTGGACATCCAAAAATTCACAGGATTACATCATCCTGTGAGACAAGATTTCTCTGCAGCTCCCTCCCTAAACACACATGACCTATCAAAATTCCTGCTCTACATTCCTGCCAGCTGGGTTCTGTATTTACAGAAGGGAAAGACACCAGTAATTTTTGCCTTGCTTGCTTGCCATGTTAGCTCAGTTGTAACAGTCCCCTCTCCAGCCCGCAGAAGGAAAAGGGACAGTCTGTCTGAAAGAGATTTCACAGACTAATTATAGAAAGTTCATGGCAATTTCTTCCCTCACAAATTCCCATGCAGATTTAGTCCATGTAACAAGTCATAATCTCAGCAAAGGAAAAAGTGGGGATGAACTTGAAACAAAGTGAAACCAAAAGCAGAAGAATCAGCCAAATGAAAAGAAGCGTGCAATAGCCCATAACCAAACTCCCCAAGCATTAAGGGCTGTGCTTCTTTGCAAGAGTGTTCATCTGCTACTAGAATGAACTGTGATCCAGGTAAGAGTCATGGGATAGCTGCACTGGTGACTGCTTCATTCCTAGCAGTCACATGTGCTTGCTTTCTTCTGCACCTGGTACTTTGTATGAAAATTCATGCAGTGTTACATAAGAGATTAACAAAAGGCATCATTGCCCATGTGAACCAACTCAAAATATACCATTTCTCAGAATTTAATAAAAATTCTTCCCCTAAGTTTGCACAGAAGGGCTGATTAAACATAGCCTTTACAACTCCCTTCTCTTTAGTCTTTACTTCATTAAGGGATAACTTCAAGGCCAGATGGGTGCTATTAAAACTGCAAAATTCCTACTTTAGGAACTGGTATGAAGTTCCAGATTGCAATTACAGAGTATAAACTAAGAAACCCTCTTTGAGCATCTTAACTATCCTTAAAGTCTTTTAACTGTGTGGTTTTCTACAGGCCTGTCAGGGTAGGCAAGGGGTGAAGCAGCCTCCCACTTTATTCATGCCTTGCCCAGTGCCTAGAAACAGGCACTGTGCCCCTGCCCCAGCCTTGCTGGCTGGAGCTCACCAGCTGGATAGGCTGTAGTGTTCATGCAGCTCTTCCCTTTTGAATTCTGAAGTTAGACCTCATGAAAGAGGAGAACAGCTGTCTCTTGGGAACTCAGGAGCCACATTTCTGATTTCCTTGTAGCTAGTGCTTAGGGCAGCTTCAAATCGATAGAAATGTGGGATCAGTCCTGAACCTCGAGTGCAGCACTGAATACACCTCAGATTCCCAGTGGGGGATCAGCCTTTTTCTCTCAGCTTCCCAGTGGCTAAGTCAGGCAGCTTTTAAGACCCTCTCCCAAGCACTTAAGTCTTTCCAGCATCATGCAAATGAGCCCAGCACTACCAGCCAAGAGCTAAGGCAAAGTAATTCAAGCAATGCCAAGCAAATCCTGTGTGAATCAGGCCATCTCCCAGTCTTCTGGGAACCAGTTTCCTGGCTGCTATTCTACCCTTCCCTCAATTGCAATCTTTCAAAAAGTCATCCTCGCCAGTTAATTTCTATTGTACGAGCCTCTAGAACTTTTTCCTAATTGATGCAACTCAAATCGTCTTTTTTGCTGCCTATGGAGAACTGAAACAAGCAAACAAAATGAAACAAAAAAGCCCACCAGCCTCCTCAGAGTGAATGCTTGTAAGGTCCCAGCTGAATTTCAGCAGGTTTCAAGTTTGCAGACTTTGAGTAACAGCCAAGAACTGTGGAAGTCTGAGAGGAACATGTGATACTGGGAGTCATTGGTTATAAAAGCTGCAAGTTTTCCCTCTCTCTTCCTGCTTCCCTTCCCAAAAATAAAACACAAAGTTAAGTGCTGAGTCAAATCTTAGGGTTTTTCTTTTTAAAACAAGGATAAGATTATACTTGTGCTGAAGTCAAAGCAGAGGAGACCAAGAGATGAAAACTGCTGTATCTAAAAGCATACACCTCTTCCCACCTAGTATCTCACTGTAATAGGATTGAAAAATACCCTTCTCATCACAAGCTTTTGGTCCCTTTGTGCTTAAGCAAATCCCAAAAAAACCAAGCATATTTTATAGTAGAACTGGTGTCTACAAACCACAGACTCTCACTCCAGGTTAGAAAGAAAGAGAAAAAATGCAAGTATTTTCTTTCAATGAACTTCTGGGACACAATCAGACTTTTCCTCCATTGCTTGAAATATTACTACCCTGTGAATTAATCCTACTTTTCTCATTACATCAAAGAGCAACAGTCTTTGAGGGCTGCAGACTCTTACAGCAGTTCCAGTTTTGCTGTCTGGCCCATCTGAAATATCTAAAAGGCAAATTGGAGCTAAAAGAGTGCTGAATGTTGTATTACTAAAAAGCTGGGCATGTTGATATATCCACCCACAAAACTGAACATCCAAGCAAATTCTACAAGTTCTGTAGGAGTTATCAGGAATCTCTTATAGACATTAGGTTGTATATACTTACACAAAGAAAGAAACAGTTTCACAGTCTGCTGATTTAAACTTATGAGAATGGTAACTGTAGGGAAAACCAGACACTGCAAAAAAAGTTTGGCTGGGTCCAGAGAGATGAAGTCAAAAGTGAAAGATTTTCAGCTGTGCAACCTGAAGAGTCATTACACAGCGTTGTTTCACTTGATGCTAAATTTAAATCATCTCTCCACACTGAAAAAGCATTGCTGGTCCATAGCTTCCATTCTGGGAAGCTGTCAGGACATGACTTGAGAAGAAATGGGGAAAAAAAAAAAAAAAAAAAAAGGAAAACGTGTACTTTTCTTAGCCATTACAAAGCAACATGCAAAGTAGACAAGATTCTCCAACACAGGTGATCTGACATAAGGGAATATTTCATTAAAAGTAGGTAAAAAGCTGCTGCTTCATCAGACAGGCTAATAGGGGGAGATAAAAGAACAGGAAGAACAAGTGCATCCAGAGATGCAAAAGAAAAAAAAAAAAAAAGGCAATTTTTGCCAGCAATCTCATTGACTGCATTTTGATTGTGCAATTTGATATTGCACTGTAGATCAATAGAGAAGCGTTTGCCAAAATTTAAATGGGCACAGAAAGTGAAATAACAGACAGGACCATGGGAAAGTCTGACAACTTAAAGGTAACTCTCTGAGGAAAAAAGAAGAGGAATATGGATATTTGCTTGTATATAAGAAAAGTTCATCCAGTTTTTCAAGGTGACAGGTTTGAGAAGTCAGGGATATGAAGAGTTTCCAGACTACAAAGCTGTGATTTCCTAGAATAAAAAAAAAACCCTAAGTATTTGTGGAGAAAATGAGGTAGCAACAAACTAAAATCAAGCCAATAAATAAATTTTAAACACAAACATTTTCAGAAAAGCGTGTAATATGGGCAACTACAAATGTTATGGACATTACTGATCTCAGAGGTGGCACAAACTGTTCAATACAATGAATGCCTTCTTTCTCTCTGCAATATTCAGGCACTACTTTACAATCAGACTTTTAAATGAATACCAAATACACTTTCTTCTGTTTATGAGAAGAGAAAGGTGGCTGTTCTCAAGAAACTTCACACAGTCAAGTGTTCAGAACTACAGAAGTCATATTTCTCTTTTAAAAGCATGAAGGCTATATGCTGGTGGCAATGCTTTCTTTTATTAGAAGTACTTGTGAAAAGTTTTCAAACCTCCAATTGCTTTTCAGATGCACAACCCTTTTAAAGAAAAAAAGGAAAAAACAAAACAAAACTTGAGTACTGGAGGGATTAAATGTGTGGGTAGGTTGTTTTCTTGGTTTTCTTCTGAGGATATCCATTCATTAATCATTTACCAGCCCACGTACACATGGCAGCCTGCCTCTCTCAGGAGTACAGCATCCAGGCCCTGCTCTCTAGAGAGTCACATTCAGCTGCAGAGCACAAAAGTCTCAGCAGAAGTATGTGATAGATGGGTGCCAGGTTAAGTTCAAAGCAAAACACGAGTGCAAAACATTTTGTATCAGGGAGTGGTGTGCCTGTTGGCTGGAAAGGACTCACCTAAGTTCTTGACTCAGTTCTGTCTCCAAGGCAGTGTCCCTCCCTGCCTTAGATCTCACCCACCTCTTTGAACTCCAAATTGCCCCATTGGAGCTGTGCTGCCCAGCTCACTCAGAACAGGCAGAGCTTCCCCTGGCACCACCCGCTCTCCCAGGGAGGCAAAGCACGGGACAAAGCACTCTTTGTCCAGCACCACCTTCCTGGACCAGCAGGCAGCATTAAATTGCATCTGAGGGAGTGGAGAGCCTGAGCTGAACTTAAACAGGCTCTGTCCCCAAAGTAACACAAGCTGGCAGCAGATACCATAATGCTGGCAAACAATGGATGTGTACCAGTCTATTGTTTGCTCTTCTCCCCAGGGCCAAAAAGAGAACTCTACAGAAAATTTACAGAAGACCCAACATGCTACAAGCATCTAAGAGTGCTCAGCATCACTGAAGGAAAAATGAGCTCTTCCAGACCTTCCAAACCAGGATGCAGCAGGTTCAGGGTGGCTAATGAGGAACAGCAGCTGCCCTCACTGCCATCATCTCAAGACAAATGGGAGATGCCTAACTCATATCATGCTCTCCTCCCTCAGTGTCCAAGGGATGGCTCTTCCAAAGTGAATAGCAGAGGCCTAGAGGAATGGCCAAACTGTGCCTTGGAGACAGCCATGCCTTTGGACCTGAGAGGGAAACTTGTGCAGCTGCAGGTTGCCAGATCTCAGGGAGCTGTCCTGCTCCTCTGCTGCCAAGGCACGTTCACTCCTGGGAAGACCTGCAGAGAGCATCTTCCTCTGAGCTAGCAGGACCTGGGGAGGAGCAGGCCCATCAGACACGGCTCTGCCACTAACAGATCAAACCAGCAGGAACAGGTTTCACTGGAATGCTTGTACACCAGTCCCAACACCAGAGAAGGGCCTTCTGACTCATTCCCATCCAGCACCCCACCTGGGAAAGGTTCACATGACAAGGTTTTATATTTCCTCATTTAAAAGACATTAAGAAAGCTATCAGCACACTTAGGTAAGCAGCCAGAGCAGGGCACAGTGATTAGTCTGTATTAACAATTGCACACCTTCACTCTGTGGCAGGGAGCTGTGAGTTCACAGAGTATTTTCAACATCCCGGATGTGTTAGTGTGGCACACCCTGGATAGGGTGTTACTTTCTAATATCTTTATAGAAGTATTTTTGTTATTAATTGCCTCCTGTGTACACACAGATGGAAGCAGACAGGTAAGAGGCATTCCCTCCAAACTCTGGGCAAAACTGAGTAGAAGACTACAGAAAAAGAAAAGGATTTTTACATTTGTGTGTTTGTCTTTTGTTTTAAACACCATCTCAGAGAAACAGCTTTCCTCTCAGAATGGAAAAATATCAAACAGTTGAGAAATTGAACTATCAGTTGCAATAAGGGAGATAAGGCCCTAAAAAAATCCAACATTAAAAGTCCTGTTATGATTTGATTAAACGTGGGAATGAGTATCTGGGGCAAAATGACCTAGATCCTGCCAACTTGTCCCAAAGTGCCTTTTTCTCTCATTGCCTGCACTCACCAACACTAGCATGGCCTTTGAAAGAAAAGGCTGCACTGTGTAGGTGGGGGTATGCCCACATTCCACAGCCTCCTGTGCCACTTTTCCTGTGCAGCAGGTTTTAAGCAACCACATCCAACTTGATCATCCACTTTCACATCAATAATCTGCACACATAAACAACTGTGGCCACGTAGCACAGGCATTTACAGCAGACTGAACCCAACCATTTACAGTCAGAGCAGAACACCTCTGCAGCTTGAGCTGATGAATCCTCAGGAACACTTTGGATAGTTTTGAGCTGTAAAGTCCTGGAAGGTAATGCAAGAAGAATCAGACAAGACCCAAGAGCCACAGTATTAAAACCTTGAGAGAGTGTCTTCAGTGCCTTTCAGTTATCACAGAATACATCTGAGATGCGGTCACCAGCATATCCCTGGGACACATCTTCCTATGCAGAACCTCTGCAGAAAAACGAAAAGTGTCCTTCTTGGCAAGCAGCAGCACAGCAAAGTGTAATTCTGCAACAACATGCCCTGTATTTTCCAAAGTGAGATCACAAACCAGTATTTTCCAGAGGCTACCAGGGGAGACATTTACCAAGGTAAAGGTTACTGTGCTGCCTAAGCCAAATGTAACAATAATATTTAACATCAGCTGGAGGGCATTGGTAACACACACTTGCTTTTAGAGCAGAAATTAAGGATATCAGAGTACCAGGAACAAAACAAAACTAGTTCAGACACAGAGCTGATAAGACCTTCCTATAGGTATCAAGTGTGAATTGTGTACCTGATGAAAGCAAGCAGCACCAAAGGAAGGTCCATCTGCTGTGATGGCTTACCTTGGATTCTTGTGAAACCCATTCTTTCATGCCAAGTCAGGGCACTATCAGGGCATTAATTTTGATATGCTCTCCATTCTATACACATGTGAAGGCTTCTATTGTTTTAAGTGCCAGAAACACATCAGTTATTTGGTTTTAATTACACAAAAATATAACTTGATGCTACATTAATTTTTACTCTAAAGAGAAGAAGCTGAAGAGAATATTCAAGAGACAATGGTTACACTAACAGCTGTCATATATTATATTTAACAGCAAAATTTAACCATGTCTGGCACCACCAAAAGAAACAACCATGGTAGCACCTTCATAGTAGGGAAAGCACCACCAGCAAGACTGCACAGCTCAGGTTCTGATAATAAAATTTCACTTAAATGTAAAATACAGTATTCCCCTTCCTTAGTAAGGCATTATTGTATTTGTGTTTCTTTAAATATTATTGTATTGTTTAATAAGTATATCAAAACCTGATTTAACAAGTAGCAAAATAAGATTTACTTTATGCTCATATTTATATATACAAGTGATGACTTTGTGATACTTAAACTGTAATCTCAGGAAAATAAAGTCAGTTTCAGCATCTCTTCCTGCTCAATTGTTACAACCAGTATCATGTTGCAATTTGTGACACTGAAATTCTTCTAGGATTAAAAACCAAAAAAAGGTATTCTATTAAAGCCAAAACAAACATAGAAAATAATTTCAGTGAACTCTTATGTTCCATCTCTAAGGGTCACTCTGGCAGGCAGTACATCTTAGCTGACAGAAGTTTAAAGTTTAACCATGCAAAAAGCAGTCCTATAGTCCACGTCAGCACCCAGCCCAGCAAGCCAGCTTAGGCAGCTCCACTAAATTTGGCCTCTCCAGTGAGGGGTTCTGGATCCTAAGAGCAGGGAACATGAGGCACTGCACAGGCAGCATGAAAGCACACTCAGTGTTGGCTCTGCATGGCACTCCACAGCAGCACAAGGTAATCTCTAGGGTATGGAAGACACCTCTAACTATATTTAAATGTTAGCATCCAAGTGCCAAACTGCAGTGCTTTGCTCACTAATCCTTCACAGGTGCAGATTCACCTCCTCCTTCCATGCAGGCAAGCCCATCAGACATGCTCTGGTTCTGCAAGTCAGCACAGAGCATTTTTGGGAAGTTCCTTTGGCAACACTGGAGCTCATCATGTGTTTAGTAAGTGCCCTCACTAGGTGGAAGTTTCTAAACTTTCAGGTATTTTCATCTCATTAATGAGAGTTTTGTGGCAGGGAATGTTCTTTGACAGCAAAATGTATTTTGCTAACTAAACACACCCTCTTTTCCTGCATTAACACAAGTCAGGAAGAAAAGCACATTGACAGTTTTGCAGTATCTCAGAGGATAGATTTTGATTTTGCTGGTGTCTGTGTAAATTTAAGATATGAATGAATGGAAACATGAAGAGTCAGGAACCCTGCCTAGCATATCTTCATTAACTTTAAAAATAAAGAACCAAACCAAGCCTTCAGTAAACCCCTTAAGATCTTCTTTCATGCCAACAACCATTTTATTTTCTGTTCTCCTTCTTCCAGGAATCAGTGTGAGGATTTTAAAACATGATATTCAGCTCAAAGGAAGTGAAATGTTTATCTGTCCACACCACTGGAGCTTATGCAGCCAGGTGATGTAAAAAATATAAAAAATCTATATTACTAAGTACAAGCACTAGAAAATGTTTATGTTAAGAAAGTTAATTTCAGTGAGTTTTGAAGCCACATATATTATAACACTATATGCTACCAAACCAAAGCTTTTAAACACATTTTAGAAAAACTAAAGTTCCAGCAGTGAACTCCAAGGAGAAACAGTACCTAAGAAGGCAAGTGGTGCAATTTTTATTACTGGAATAGGGTGCATCACTGCAGCTGCAGCACTGCTGTGACTGACTCACAGCAATTCAGCCAGGTCTTGAGCAACTCAGCACTCCCTCAGTGCACAGTGTTTTAAAGGAGACTGTGGCAGAGCCAAGTACATTATTCAATTGATAACTGGTTATACAGAAGACTAATTAGAAGACTAAGCCCACGGCTTATTTTGTAGCCATGGCTCTTTCAGTTCACACTTTCCAGCTTTTAAAAGTTTTCAGTCTACTGCTGTAAGATAAGCACTTCCCACTCACATTGTATTGTTCTGTTCAGCTTGTGACTAAGAACACTAAACAGCAGTATTAAAAATAATTTCCTAGGAAAGTAAAAATAATTTGAAATCATAAAATAAATATGGATTAGTTGGATCATAGTTACTTGGAACAACACTATTACTCTATCACCCAAGAAGGCAGACAAAGACAAGGCACTACTGAGGAGCATTAGTTTAAAACTGCAGCATTATTATGAAGAGTCCCTGGTGCTTAACATGGAAATATCAGAAAATCCCCTCCAGCTTGAATGTAAAATCTATTCCATCTTTGACCAAACTTCAAGGCAATTTCAAACTTTCACACTTGTGTCCCCACATTCACACATGAGAAGTGCTGGCAACTCATTATGCTCAAATTGAAACCAATTCCTCTACACAGCTACGTGCTCTGTCAATGTGCTGTTCAATGAAATACATCTATTTAGCAGCCCTGCAAGCAAGTCAGTATCTCTTGCTCTGTAACATTACTAAAAAGTTAACTCACAGCCATGTGAACTAACACATGAGAGGCTTAGCTTCACTCTCAAATACAGGAATCAGTGTAAGTGGTAGGCAATTCATTATTTTTGAATTTGTATTTCAGGTCAACAATAGCTTTACCTGCATAATGGACAGGGATTTCTATCTTTGGCCCTATGACATAGTGACCCTCCTCCAGACTGTGAGCTGTAATTGTTGTCCACTGCCGACACGAATGAATCAGAAGATAATCGCTCTCACGAAGACCTTCTACAGTTTCTCCTGCAAAACAGATGGAGGGTTTTTTAAAAAAACAAAACAAACCACACTTACTGCATGATCAATCAGGAAAACATCACAACAAGCATTTTATTCTTATTGACTTTTTTCCCCCCCAAACTTTTAGATAATTAAAAATTCAATTAAGTAAATTTCAAGTCTATCCAGTGTTCACTTTTGCAACTTAAGCACCTTACCTTCCAGAAAACAAACATGAAGCAAAATACCTCAGTGCACACATACATTATCACAGAGAAGCAATCAGGTCACTGAGTAGTGGCTCTGGGGTTCCTTTTTCAACTTTCTGCATAAACACACTGTTCATATTTCTATTTTGGTCTGCGTATCTCATTTGATACAAATACTTTAGAGGTCATTTAGTTTTTAAATAAAGGAAAAAAAACCAAACTCAACATATTTTCATATTATAAAAGAGAAGCATCACACTACCATACAGAAGTAACTGGATGTAACGCAAGATACAGAGATTTCCTCTTTGTCATTCTAACTGCTTAATTAGCCATTCAGATGTCTATAAACTCAACCCTATCACTTAAGGAAGAGAAATGAATAATTAAATAAGTATTTTAAAAGCTCAAACACAAACCTCTAAGTCCTCTCTCAGACTGAAATTCAACCAGAAGCCTACTCAGACAATGTGTAGCTCACCTTTCTAAGGCACTCTCTCATACTCTTGTATTCTGGTGTTTGTCAAATCCATCCCAAACACAGCCAAAAATCCATCTCCCCTGCCCATAACAACTTGGCATTTCTGCAGAACATCCTCCCCTGTTCTACAGTTTGCAGTGTGTGATCAGGTCTGGAGTGCTTTGCCAGGCTTTCCAGCATTGCAAGAGCCATATTAGACAGACCACTGAAAGTGCCAGCTACACAGACCTCAAGCATGGTATGATATATGAATAGAATTTCACAGAGCAGGAAACTGTTCTGTGCATCATCACAGAACTGCTCTCACACACCTGCAGTCCAGCCCAATACACTTCTGCATTAAGCACACACAAAAACCAGCCTTTCTCCAGGTGTCTTTGAAGCAGTCACTCAGACTTTCAGGAACACTCAGTAGACACTAAACATGGGCCAAGAATAATGAAACTTTCGATTTCATTTTCCTTCTCTCCCACCAGCCCTCTGCAGTTACAGCCAAAAATAACGCAAATAGTTCAGCCCTGGAATCAAGTTTGGACAAAATCCATCCCCTTCAGCTACTACAACAAACTGAACTTTCTCCTCACTGTCCTGATATTCCTAAAAGGCAGTGGAAGAATGAGAATTTCCTCAGCCTGGGGCAGCAGACATTTCCTCTGTTCTATCTCTGCAGAGGAGAGCTACTTCCCATTGAGCTTTTTTTTTCCCCCCCCTGCAACAGCCACTCTGCCACTGTAGACAACAACTTCTACACACCCCATTCCTGCCTGATTTCACGCTCCCATTCTATCAGAAAGCACCCTCCTACACGATTTAAAACAGAGCAACTGGTGTGTGCGAGAATTGTCAAGGTTTTAAATCAAAAGAGACCATGATGACCATCTGCTCTGACACCCTTTGGCCACAGGATTCTGCTCATTTCCTCCAGAAACTGGGATCTGGCTAAACAAGGGAGACACATGGCCCAACCTGCAGAGTCCAATAGATGGACTTCCCTGGGTCTGCTGTTCCACGGCCTGTTAAACCTTAAAAACATTCCTGTTTTGCTCATTTGTGTCTTTAACTTATAACCATGGGTAAACTGCTATATAGGGGTGTAGAAGAGGAACAAAAAAAAAAAAAAATTAATAAGTCAGAAGGTATACAGAGCTCCTTAAGACCAGTTATTCTTGCTCCTATGAAAGTACATTTCTAGGTTTCCTTTTCCACAGCACTGAAAGTAGCTTCCAGGCAAACAGGCCATTTCATGAACTGGCTTCCAGGTGTTCCTTGGCCCACATCCCTTGGCAGCCCAGCCAGGCAGGCTGTTTGACACCAGCTCCTGATCCCTGGGAAGCACCATCCCTCCCCTGACAGCACACTGGGATAAGGGATCTCGCAAAGCCTAGGGAAGAGTGGAAAAATTACCATGCAGCACCAGGGAACTCTTTTCCATCTTGAAAGAAATTCAGATTTATTTGCTGAAGGAATTATGCATCTGCTAAGTTTTAACAAATTATCAGACCTCAAGCATTTCCTGTTTCCTGCTCACAGGGCAACTCTAATATATATATAAAAATTACCTTCAGCTTGCTGCAAAGCATTACAATTTTGAGGGAAAACAAAATAATAATAACAATAATAATAGCAACAACAACAACAACAATAATAATAATAATAATAATAAATGGTGCTATTTGAAACTCATGTTTCAGAGTTACACTCATGCTTGCTATAATCTGTGGCAACAAGTAATCATTCTGTCCCACAACAAAATCCAACCAATAATACCTAAGGGAAGACTTAGTATTTTACTAGTGTCACTGACAGTGGTAAATTTGGAATAAAACACAAAGTATCTCTGGTATACTTTTTCTCTGCCTTACAATCTGTAGGTATAACTTCAGAATATTACCTAAAGGGAGGCTGGACTCTACATCCAGGATTGCAGGGAAATAATTACAGTATGGGTCACCCTCGAAGAATCTGAGGAAGATATTCTCAGGAAAATAAAGACACCCATTACAAAAAGGTGCTTCCAGCCATGGCTCACATGCTGAGATCTGTTTAAGTGGTTGCTCCACTAAAACTGGGTGGGACAGGTGAGTGCAAAAAGAGATTAGTAAGGCAGGCCCAAGGGTGACTACGTAATTGAGTGTGCAGCTGGAAGTAGCTGTATTTTTTTAAACAGAACCTTGGAAACCACAATTCTCATTACACCAATTATTTGCTGCAACCAGTTACATCGGAGATGAATTTTGTGCTTGGCCACAGGAGACTGGAGGAGCCAAGGTGAGGCAAATGTGACAGGGAGTTGACACTCCCCTTGGCTCCTCAACAAAGGGCAGGTCTGTCCTTACCAAGCCCAGATCTTTCCTAACCATAGGTGAGACATTCCTGGGGTTTGCTTTATAGGAAGAGGCTCCTTGTCACCAAGGGATTAAAGGACTATCAAAAACACCCGACTAATCATGGTCTCCAAGCTATGGAAGGAAAATGTGACTGAGGCCAACACAGTAACTCACTTCTTTCTTCCCTTTTCTTCTACTCTGTCTCTCCTGTAAGACTTGCTCACTGATTTTAAAGTGGTTTCTTCCTGGAGGGGAGCACCTTCCAGGCTGGAAACACTTCTGACCCAGCCTAATCCATGACTCCTGTCCCAGCCCAATCCAGCCCAGGCTCATTTAGCCCTTTACACTCCTCTCAGCCAACCATACCTTGCAAAAGAGCCACACACATTCAATCTGACTTCCCTCCCGCTGGAGTAAGTTATGCAAGCTTTCCATTAATCACATTTTAGCTGTGTGGGAGAGAGCTCAGCAGCCTCAAATTCTCCAGCTATGCAACTCTGTTCTCACCTATTCAACACACTCCAGGCTGCTTACATAAAAATAAGATGCCATGAGAAAACAGAGAACACAGGCCACTCGTCTTTAGTAACAGCTTTGTCTCTTATGATCCAGCATGGATTAGCTGCTCTATCTTTTCACCCTCTCCTCCCTGCCCTGCATGCCTGCAATATAATTAAACCACTACAAAGAATCTACAGGAAAAGACTTGTGCTGGTCTTTTATGCCCCCAAATAAAAGTCAAGAGAAGCAATGAACTACCACATGCAATTCCCCACCTTTCCCCAAGTTGCCTGCGCCCTTCCAAAATATGAGTCAAGTTTATTCACAATAATGACTGAGACTAAGACACCCATGATTGGTTAGCAGCTCCTAAACCCTAAATCAAATGTCAGCACCCATCCTTGACTGAGATTAAAAGCCTCACACCTCTCAACTGAAAATGTAGCCAGTATGTTCCAGCACAAGCTGATCTCCCACAAGCACTCTGACCACAGTGAGTATTGGGGTATTTCACTCAGCACCACCAAAGCAGCACTGCAATAGGTCTCCAGGTGTTCACTGCAAAGAGATTCATATCATTTTTTAATAGCATGACCCATTTCTGCACAATTTCTAAAATCCTATAATATTGTCAACCCTAGCTTGTTGAAAGGTAGTTGCAGGGAAAACACTGATCAGGAATGGAAAATCATTCAAATATTGATACAGTTATTTAAAAAAAAAAAGGTAATTGCTTAATCAAGGGTCCCATGCTTATTAAATACTACCTACATCAAATGTCAATACTACTTTAATAATTCTTTTCAGTTCCAAAACTGGATCACCCATATTTGGCAAATCTTGACTCTGTCATTGTAAATACTCCAATTTAAAATTAACAGCTAACAACTGTAGCATGACTGATGAAAGAGGAACAGGATACCTCTATCTACAA
This sequence comes from Erithacus rubecula, assembly GCF_903797595.1. NCBI lineage: Eukaryota > Metazoa > Chordata > Aves > Passeriformes > Muscicapidae > Erithacus > Erithacus rubecula. The sequence goes on from NC_136689.1 coordinate 105,947,817, forward strand.
ATTCAGAGATGAAATCCTGTTTTCACCTGCACTTTTTAAGAACCAGGTAAGAAAACAGAGGTCAACTCATACAGGGACTGAGTTTATAAATGTTTATTTATAAAGAAAGAAGCTAATTTCTTTTGAAAAGAGACCTCTCTGCAAGTTGTTGTCACTCCTTACTTTCTAAAGACACACACATTTTCATTTAGTTTAGCATGTCACAATTCCAAAACTTCTGTGAATTCCCCAAAGCCTTGGGAGAAGAACTGAAGATCATTTCAGTTTTGAAGGCTCTAAGCACTCCTGTCTCCTCTTTGCTTCCTCTTGGAACACAGAATATCTCAAGTTGGAAGAAACCTGTAACAATCATCAAGCCCAATTGCTCATTTCTCACAGGACTGCCTAAAATCTAAACCATATGGGTAAGCATCATCAAGATGCTCCTTGAGTTCTAACAAGTTTGTTGCCCTGATCACTTCCATGGCAAGCCTGTTCCAGTGACTGACCACCTTCTCAGAGAAGAGCCTTTTCCTAATATCCATTACAGTCCACAAAAGAAACACACAGGTCCCACGTACTCTGCTTGCCAAAGACAACAATGACTTTTCAACACCAACCACTAAAGAAAATTCATTAAACAAATGAAAAGAACCAACAACAAGTCAACAACAAAAATTCTAAGGTTCTCTTATTATCAAAAAACTTGTACTCAAGTTATTGCAAAATGTTCAGGCCAATGACTCACTCATAGAAACTACACTGCTAAAAATAAGCAGTGATGTACAGGAATATAAATGCTTTATAATGCCACACACTTTGTCATTGTGGCTAAGAGTTTGCATCACTGCCTTAAAGCACAAGCTTTGCGTCTGGAGACATTAAAATAGTAGGTGAGCAGGTAATTCAGAGAAAAAGAAGCTGTCACATGCAAGGTTCCAGTAATGCAACAGATTCCGTTGACACACACCAGATGAGCCCGATGCCATTTCCTCCTGCCAGGAAGATGGTTATGGACACATTCCACTCATCTCATTCATCACAGGAGGCTGCAAAGTGAGTTTAAAGCTGTCCCTTGCACATCAGGTCGAGCACGCTGAATTTGCTCTCTCTAGACGGAAAAGAACCAGGAGCTCACAAGAAACTTAAGATGGCTTTTGTGAAATAATTGATGAAAAAGATGCCTGTGAAAACCCCAAGGGAAACTCAGCAAGACTTAGGGCCATGTGTTTTCATTAAGCCTGAACACCATCTGCATGCAAGGTAACAGATGCCGTACAATTAAGTGCATCACCCGGACTGTCTTGGTCAGTTAAGTAGGTGGTGAGTTTAATTATTCCATCTAATGTTCCATAATCACATTACATATCATTACATAGGAAAATCTCAGCAATATTCAAAATCACGACTGGGTGCTCAGCCAGGTACCTACCAAACCACACAAAAGAATAACATCAACCTTATTCCCCCCTCAAGTTTGCACTAACATTTGCCAGGAATGAAGTGTTAACTAGAAAGAGAGGTGGCTGGCTGGACAGGTGAGCATCTATGCTGCGAAATAATTAGGCAGAACTGTCAGCATGTGGCTAATATTACAAGGGAAGGAGGTTTATCTGGCAACAACTGAAAGCTAAGAGAAAACAAAGCTATTAGAAGCCAGAAAAAAGAAAGAAGTGAGGTTCCTACTTATTCATTATGCTCCCATTGCACTGAGGAGCCCTACTTACACACTATCTGCTTCTCTGGGCATGCAGCTTCCCTGGACCTCCCCTAGCTGAGGACCATGCATTAAGACAAACCTTAACATTACCCCACCATGAAAACAAAAGGACAGCCCCACACAGTGTGAAATGAAGTTATAATCTATCTCTTGTAAAAAAAAAAAAAAAAAAAAAAAAAGACAGAAAAAGACAGTATTACAGACTTACATGGCTCTGTGCAAAGAGATGTTTTGGGTCAGAGGGAGGTCACACTGCTAGCACAAATATGCCAGTGCTGCTTTTTCATGGCAAAAGAAAGAACCTACGAAACCTGGCACTAGCAAACTAATAAAAGCTGTCTTGTTTTTAGAAAGGCAAACTTATGTTTCTACAGACATAGCTAGTCACATAGCTCCCACACAAGGTAACACCTTAAGATGAATTAAACTTCTTTTCATCTTATTGGGAGATCCACAGAACGTGAAAAATGAAGCCAAGGCCTCCTCTCAGCACAAAAGCTTGGGGAGACCCCATCTAAAAATGGGAAGCCCAGGGCCAAGCACTGAGGACACAGCGCACCTGAAGAGACCACACACAGGTCAGAAACACCCAGCACCTGTGAACTGCAGGGATCACACACTCCAGCCTCCTTGGCAATGAGGGTCTGGGAGCACCACAGGTACCTGCAAGCCTTCCCAAGGTATGCCTTGCAGTACCACCAGGTGTTGGGTACCACAACATGCTTTCGTCTTTAAAAATATTAAAATGAGAAAGAAAAGATCAATCATAACTCAAGAGACATTCTTATCTCAAAGTCTTGTTTCCTCTCACTGGTGGGCTAATCCTTTACATAATCTTCAAAGAGGTATCAGCACTTTGGTTCTTGTTTAGCCAGTTGTTTTTTTGGGGGGCTTCTGATCTCTTAAAATACAACAAAAACCAAGGTATAACATCCACAGAAAAAACCACCAGATGGCAACTTCTTGTCCCACACAAACCAAGTAAGCCAAAACAAAAAGATGTACACCAGGCTGCATCACAAAGAGCACTCACTATTAATTGGAATTTGTACTCATCTGATTCAGGGACACACAGGAGCACCACTAGCACTCAAGCAGCACTGCACTGAGTATGCTGTTTTCATGGTATTAAGAATGCAAGTTCTCTGAAAAAACATACACAAAAAAGCCCTCAGAGTGTTAGGATAGGAAGAAAGCTACTGAAAGAGAACTCCAACTTCCTTGCAACAATGCATAGGACAGCTTCCATAGTGCTGTCAGCACTTGATCCTTCACCACTTCCAGCACCCAGCTGTGTTACTGCCACAGCATTTCACTGGCACAACAGCTGCCTCTTCTACAGATCATGTCACTGATACTTAGAACTTTCTTACTTCATAATGATGAGACAGGGATTTACCTTCTGGGTAAAGAAACAAAAAGTTTTCTGTCAAGTCTGAATGCTTAAATGAGGACAAATCATTTTATTACTTATTAGCAGGCTGGGCCACTTTTTCTTATGAGAGCACCATCTGAACTCTGAGGGAGGGTGAAGAGAGAAAGTCAAACCTTTTGTTTTCTGCACACTGCATCATCCTGCAGACTATCTGCTGGGTATTTTATCTGTGGAGACGCACCTCAATGAATGTCAAAGACTAATAAATATTAAATTAGGGCGGTTTGCTTGCTTAAGCCTTGGCACCGTCCGTCGTTACTGAGTCAAATCTCCATTGGGCTGTTCAGCCTGTCACAGCTATTTCTTTGGCAAAAGCACTGGTCTGTGATGTAGGTCAGCAGAAAAAGTTCATTAGGTAGACAACAGCATCTGAATTTTCCAGTCTAAAGTAGCAAAGGTAATTTGTAGAGAAAAAAATCCCATCGTTGTAATGTTCCTTAAAGGAAGGGGAAGAAAACCCCAGAAATATTTTGCTACATGATGAAACCCACTTGTAGCAACATTAGACCTACAAAAATCTTTTTTTTAATGTCACTATGACTGAGCAGATGCTCAAGAGAGTTACTCTTGCATAAAATGCCTAATGGCAGAGAAGTAGAAAGAGTAGACAATTGTAGAAAACACTACTACTACTGAAGAAAAACCTTCTCTAAAAGCCACTTAATGAGATCAGTCTTTCTGATTCCACACAGACACAAAAAAAGGTTGATTAAAAAATTAAAAATCAAGCTGATCAGAGAAACTTCCTTGCTTAAAAGGAAGCATAACAACTTGTGTGGGAGTGTATCATGCAAAGTCTAAATACAGACTGCCAGTAAGTTAAAAGGGTAAATATTGTAATTTCTAGGAGCAAATATTGTAGTTTCTAGGAGTAAGATGTTTTTTCATCTTACAACAACCCAACCAAAACAAACCACATTAAAATTTAAACATCTCAGGGCTATATAATGTAGTGTACTAAATTTTTAATTTAAAGTGGGCACATTCATTAGGAAAGCCTGACAGTGGTCTCAACTGACTTTCTGTGTTTGAGCATAGTGGAAAAGATGAAAGCAGAAGGTTCTATATCCACCTACACAATCTTTTGAGCTTGCAACACAAGGATGTAGAAAAAAATTCCAGTTACATCTAGGGCTATTGATAATCAGCCCCACTTTTCAGCTTCCCTTCTTCCTTCTCAAACAAATTCCCAAGTATTTTTCAATATGTGCTTCCATTTAACACTTACATTTCTGCAGCACATTCATTTGTGCTGCTTCCCATTATCTGGATCAAGGAGCATTTCTGTCATGATTAAAAATGCAACTTAACACTCCTCTCTCCAGAAAAAAAAAAGATCCAAAGCACTACTGACTTGACCTTCCATTAGCAGCACAGACTTCATGTCTTCCAGTGGGTGAAAACTTTCCTTTGATGGCATAAGGATTCATACTTATTTTGATTTTAACATGACTTACATTCTTCCTTCTTTTGCCAAAAACAAGAAGTGGAGAAAAGTTGTAAGCATGGAAGTTCAGGCAAAATTAGTTGAAATTCTTGTGTGCTGTCTGTCAGATTAAGATTCAACTTACTGGTGTTTAGAGTTGCTTTTTAATTACAAATGAGGTTTAAAAAAAGAGGTTTTAAATTTTGTTTTTTTGAGAGCTAGGGATCAAAGCCATCTCAGGTTGTGCCTCGCTAACTCAATGACAGTTTCACACAATCTCTTTGCCAATTTGCTGCTGAGACAATGCAGGAAATGCCCATGAGACTTGTCCAGACTCATCCAGCCCAGAGTGCTGCCCAAAAGCCACCCACCTGCAGCAAGGTCTGCCACCAGCAATTACACTTGTCTCCACCTTGCATGGTGGAGGGAGGGACACTGAATCTTCAGCAGCTTCAGGGAGAGCTGGGCAAGATGCATCTACCCAGGAAATAGTTTGTCCCAGATGAAGCCTCTTGCCACTGTACTCCTTGGGTGAAATGCAACTGCTGTGGGCTGCATTGCAACAGTTTCCAGTTGTCTGAATGGGGAATCCAGTCTGCTTCACTGACCCTACCTGTTCAGTGAGGAAGGAGCAAGGACAGCATCATCCTCAGAGTGCCTTGCATTGCTACCTAGGGTACTTTGTGCACTGATGTAATCCTTCAGCCTCACACTACTGTGATCAGACTTTGCTCTGGGCAACCATTAAATATTTCACAATCAAGAGAAAGCAGATAAGGCTTTATTTCTGCAATTTCCAATCCTTCTGCAAAAGTCTGATAAAATCAAATTGATCCAATCCAACTGATGCTGAACTTAAGCTATCACCTACTAATACCTAACAAGAGAGCAGAGACTCCCAACCACCTATTCTTTTTATGCCTGCCAGCAAGAAGACAGATTTATTTCTCTAGGATTAGCATTTTGCTATGGGAATGACTGGATATACCAGTACTGTTGCAACAAATCAGCATAAACCATAATCTCATTACAAAGCTATGGGACAGATTAATCCACTGAAAAATCCAGTTTGTTCTAAGGCAAGCTTTTCCCTAGCTGCAAATATACAGAGACAGCATCTCAGTGAGTCTTCAAAAAAACCCGTTTGACCTACTGCAGGGAAGAGAAGAACAAATATTTTAAATAAGCAGTAAGTGGAATTTTGGTGCCACTGCCACTGATGGTAAATTGCCTCTCTGCTGACTTCAGCAATCTCACAGTTTGAACCTTGGCATCTTGCTCTCTTTGTGTTCATAAGAAAACCAGAGGGGAAAAAAAAAAAAAGAGAGTAGCAACAACACAGATTTCATTGAGCTTTGTTTGTGTTTATTTCAAGCCTTCAGAACTAACATCCCAGAATGAGAAACCTTACTTTTTATGAATTCAAGCCAAACAAGCCAAAACACATCTTTCAACACAGACTGCTCTTCACTCCCACACAGGGGGAAAAAACCACTCAGTACAACAACATCTTAACACTCACATTCCAAAACAGAGTAACTTTCTGTTGCTGCCATAATTACCCTTCTTATTAATATTGAGCATCATCAGATGGAACTGCAGATTTGCTGTATTCTCATGACAGATTTAATTCTATGATTGATAAAACAAAACAAAAAAATACCATGGTTACTTACAACAGCCTAGAAAATACCAGCAATTTTTTATATTATTCTGACACTCTGCAACATATTGAATATGTGCCAACTATTAGTGGCAACTATTTGTCATGGTGAAAAAAAGGAAGATTAAAAAGAAAAAAAAAAATCTTACAACCACTCAATTCCTTAAAAAAAAAAAAAAAAAAAAAAGAGATTCTTATGGAAGAAAGCTCTCTGGTTTTGAAGCCACCTAAGACAACAAAAAAAATCAGAAGTGCTAAGAATAATAGCAAGGAAATGACAAGTTTAGCTGCACTTTAAATGTTCCCATGTTAGAAATAATGAAAAAAAAGAGAAGTAACTTTTCATTGCATCAAAGAGAGGTGCCAGCCTAGTTTATTGTTATGGTAGCGAGTAGAAGAAAGGAATTATGTTGATCCCATATGCAGTTGATTTTCCATTTTGAATTCTCATGGCCAAAGTCAAGGGTGTAAAAAAAGTTAAAATACTTTATTTGCCCTTTGCATTCAAGGAACCAGGCCTGGAAATGAAGAATGCAGAGTAGCTTTCAAAAGCAGTCTGATAGGTAAAGAGAACAACAGTACTACCTGACCAAAGGAAAAACACAGCAGCAATGAGACCTCTGAGCTGTTTGCTGCCATACAAATCAGCTCCTTTAAATACTTCATTAAGGGAACTGAGGTTCTCTTTCACTAGAGGCAGAGGCATTCCTCATTCTAGAGAACTCCTGCTCAGATGTGTCTATAAATACTGTGAGGTCCACTGGAGGACAAACTTCCAAGTGCCTGTTTAGCATCAGGTGCCCAGCTGGAGAAGCTTAATACTTTGGAGGTGGGAGGTCAGCATTTAGCATTGCACTTAACACACTGTTACTGACTTCCTATTTATGTCCAGGCACAGGAACAGAGTGGCTGCTTCAGCTGATCAAGCCAGAGGCAGCTGCACACCTCTGCTGTGCACAAGTCTCGGGCAGTGTGGTCAGGGAAAGCTGGGTAAAGCTCCCCAGAGTTGGGATGCTGATGAAGAAAATTTTAACCCTACAAGCCTCATGAATTTTAGAGCTAGAATTTGATTCCAGATTGCCCTGGCAGACAGAGAAACAGTCTATTCATTCAGACTTTTCCTGGGCACAGCATGAGAGCTGGGGAGCTCTCATTGACAGTTATTTATAATTAGATGATATTTTAAAATAGCATCCAAGTAAACATGCTCTATCCTCTCATTATATATCCCAAGTCCTAAAGGGACACTATGGCACTTTGTGTTGCACAGCAGTGATCCCTGCTTGAACTTAGGGCATCTTGGATAAGCTCCCAATTAAAAATAAAGCAGCCTGAATGCAGGAGCTGCTCAAGCATAGTTTTCTTTGGCTTTCAGAGAACTCATCAATTTAATTGTCTCTCATCTTTCTTGCAGCCTGGGTTAAGGATGAAAAAAAAACCAGCTGGAAATTAAAAAAAGTTCAGCTCTGCTTGCCCAGTGGCCTGGCCCAGCTCTCCCTTTGCTCTCACAGTCTGAGCAGGCACTAAAGGATTGTGCATGCACAGCACCCGATTGCTGGAGCTGCCATTGCCTCTGCATTTCAGCTGCATCCACCCTGCCCCTTCTGCTCAACCTGGAAAAATTCAAGTGTCACTAATAGGCAGGCAATGCCTCTTCAAACGTGGACTGACTGCATACAGGGACAGAAGTATGGATGTTCAACTCTAATTAGGCACCTCTTTGGTCTGCTTACATCCTGGAACAGCAGCCAAGTAATATGTGAATACTGACAGGAGGAACATTTAAAGCAGCCCCTACATCTTTTCTGATCAAGAACAGTCTTAATCCTGAATGCAGTTTGTTTCCATTGTTTCAGAGAAATCTATACTTAAGTTGTAAAGTACAAAAGAATGGATTTGCTTTTATTAAAATGTAAGGGACAAGTGAATAACATCTCTTTGATACTATTTCTATCACCTTAAGACAGCACACACAAAAAACCCCCAAAAAACAACCCACCCTCCTGTGGAAAGGAAAGCTTTTACTTTTGGTAAGCAGCATGCAGAGTGAATAAAAAAAAGCCCATCATGCCTCACTCTCCCCTTGAGGGCACATTTATCTTTGCCCACAGGCAATTTGGTCTTAAGATATTCTGTTATGTATTGACAGGAATCCTAATGATATTTGACATTGCAACCCATAGGATATGCAACAGAAAAATCTTCTCCTCCAGCTTGCCCTACATTTGGCTGCAGTGCTGCTACAGCTTTACTGCTGGTCTGCAGCCACATCCTGGGTCCAGGCTGCAGCAACACGTGTGTGTTATTATATTTTGTATTTTGAGCCCTCTCACCTCTCTGAGTCACACATGTGGTGATGCTTCTTATATTTTCCTGCTTGACATTCAGAGATTAAGACAAAAAAGGAAAAAAACCTGTCTGACCATTATGAAATTACGTAAGTGCAGCTCAGGTAAGACCTCAGATTTAACTCTATGCATGTCCCCTTCAAAGAGGAAACAGGGCAGTTTGCCCTTTGAATACATCGAAGCCTAAACAAAAACTGTTAAGAAAGAAGCAGGAATAATTAGGTTTTTTGGAAGCCACTCCTTCAGCAAGGATAGACACCTAAGATTCTCCTTTTGGCTCATCACATCATATCACAAATGGATGAGGATTACTATTATTCTTACAAATACACAGCATGCCCACTCTCATTCTCCAGGTCAAGCCAGCAATCACTGTGGGCTAAGAAAAGGAAGCATTACATGCAAAGCCTATCAATTCACATTTGAGTGCTGCCAGTAAAACTCCCTTCACTGAACTTAAATGAAACATCATGTCAGCAGTAAAGTGCAGGACTCCACAGGGGGAGATCCCATGTTTTCTGTGCTGATATCAGCCACCCCTCCACAGCAGGGAAGGAATTGCAGCTCCTAACAGCAACAAGCTGCAATTCCAGCTTCTGCTAGAATTCATTGCTCCCAGTGACCAGAAACATTGAGGTCTCTAGAAATGCCTAAAATTGCCTGCTTGCTTTCTCACTTCTGGTAGCACATACACAGCTATCCCTCCTGGAACACACAGCAAAACACCAGTCTGCTCTCTGGTCCAAGAAACACCCTGACTTCCTCCATGCTAAGGGAAAAAGAAGAGAGCAGAGCAAAAAGAGGAGGGTATGGAAGGATGAAGAAGCAGAGTTTGCACAGGTGATGGAAGAAGACAGCACAACAGATGGAAGGGGTGAAAGAAGGACTACCCTTTGTGAATACAAGAAAGGATAAGAAGCAGCTCCTTGCAGCTCTCCATTCTGCCACTGCTGGACAGTGCTGGGAGTTTTACCTGATAGCAACCTTGCAGATAACCTTGCAACACCTCCTGGAAGCCCACAGGTGCAAGACAGTGGCTTGGGGCATGGAACAAATGACACAGATAGGAGCCAAGGGTTCCTTGAACCCACCATGCTCTAAAGTGACAGACTGAAAGATGCAAGAGGAAAGCTGGACAAGAAGATCTGTGCACAAATGCCTATTTCCCACCCCCTTAAAGAAAAAGTTTCCTTCATTTTCCCACCCCAGTCTTCCCTTCTTCATCTCCAAAACAGTGAGATGCTAGGAAGCAACAAGAATAGCTTTCAGTGGGGCAAATAAGCAAAAATGCCAGTTGGAAACACAACAGAAAAGCTACAGACTGAAAAATGAGCACAGGAGAGGGGGTATCCAAGCATTTGTGGGCTACTTGGAAGTAGCTCCTGGAAGTTAGTAACTTGAGTATTTAGACTGCATAGCTCTTAGAAACCCAGCTGCAAGGCAAACATGCTCTGCTTCAGTCTGGCTGCCCAGCTCACACAGTGCTGAGCAACAGCCCTGGCAGTGCAAAACTGAGTTGGGGGCAGTTCTGAAATTACTCTTATGCTGCACACAGGGACCTTTCTCCACTTGTGCCCTTGGGTCAGCCTTGGGCACACAGCTTGTCCCTTCAGGACAGAGTGAAGGCTTATTTAGGGTGGTTAATCTCTGTACTCTGTGCAACTAGCCCATATCCTCCTTGCAGAGCAGAACAGTGTCCCCACACAGCCTCTAGTCCAGCACATCACCTCTGGAGGATGCACATCCCCACACTGTATCCCAGCCAGCAGCTGCTGCTCCCCTAAACAGTGGCTGCATCCCCCAGCCTGTCTCTGGAATCCATGCCAGGCAGAGGTTTTGCAATGAGGGCACCAAGACAGAAAGCAAAGCAGCATATGGCACATAATGGCCCATCAAAAGGGGCTTTTACTTCTTTACTCAGCTTTTCTTACTACTCCCCCAGCTCTGGCTGCAAGGAGAAATGCCACAACTTCCTTGTCGCCACCACAATGTTTTCCCTGCTCTTTCCACAAACAGAATTGCAGCATGTTGTATTTCATATAACATTTGAGTCACTAGGGTTCAGCCCTGGTATGAAGTAACTCCAGTATCAACTTCATCAGGTTGAGTTCTTGGGCATCTTCCAGCCTCTGAGACTATGTTTAAATCTTTATTCTTGGTTCTCTTAGAAGCCCAGTGACATTCTCACAGAACAAGGAAATCCACACACATCCAAGTTCTCTGTGGTTACAAGATTAGAACATCCTGAAAGAAAAACCCCAAAACCAAAAAAAGACACTCTTCAAGTAATTTTGCATTCCTTGAAGGTTTGCACTTCCAGGAAGCTCCAAGTGACTGTCCCCACTGCAACAAGATTTGCTGCTTTTCTTGGGAAGATCACCATCCACTCTTCTGCTGAGAGCACATCACCTCTTGCCTGGGTGTGCAGATGCTGCAATCCCTGGCACAGGGCTCCCCACAGCCCCCAGACACCAGCTTGGGCAGCTATTTCACATCTTCATTGTGGCTTGACCCACTCAATGTGCACCTTGCAGTCTCAGGAGCATCTCCATCCTAACAGGCAACCCAAAGGATGAGGATTCTGGGCTCCACAGCCTCCCCAGCCCCAGGAAGACCCTTCTCCCCCCACCAGCACGCAGCACCAAGCCTGGCAGGGCAATACACCACACAGCAGCAGTACAGGAGATACTGAGACACAGCAGCTATTCCTGTTGGTGCAGAGCCTCAGCCAAGCACACAGGTGCCCTGGCAAAGCTGAGATTTATTCTTTTTATGCAGACTTGCACACTACCTCAGAGACTGCAGTGCAGATGCAGCTCTAATCCTCAGCAAAGACACTCTTCAATCTGCTTATATACCTCAGTTTTACATTTCTGTGCTAAGCCTTTTAGATGAGCAGACGTGGCTTACAGGTGGAGGCACAGTGAAATTCGCTCCACAAGTTTTTCATACTGCAAATGGTATGAAAATCACAGACCACAAATGCTACATAAAACTCTTTCCAAAGAGAAGTGCCATGAAAAGCAAAAAATTTCAGACTTGAAATATTGGCGCACTAAGTTTTATGAAGGTTGGTTTTGAGTCATATGCAATCCACATTAAGATGATGAATATTTTCCTATAGGGGAGAGACTTAAGCTGCCCTAATCCAACCAACTTGTTACTCCTAATGCCAAAAGGAAATACAGCAACACCCATGCCCTTTGCTTCTGACAAACCACCACTGGAATGACAGGATCACACTGCAGCTCTTCCCACAACTTCCATCAAATCCTGTTGCACCAGACCATGCTGTCCAATATCCTCCAGCACTTCATCTTGGCATAGCTGCCTTTGCTGGGGCATTACAGGGAGTGCCAGTTCACGCAATCACCAAAGCCAGGAACACCTAGTTCCAGAACAGCACTTACAGACAAAGCAGAAAACAACGAAGCCCTTCTTTCCTATGCTAGACTTATACCATTCCTTGCAACAGCAGCATGTGATTCATCACACCACATTTGTTTTGAGCTTATGGGTTTGACTAACTGTTTGAGGCACCTTAATACCTTAGATTTTATGTGTATCTTGTGCTTTGTTTGGAAAGCTAGATGTAATTTAAATGGGGAGAGAACTTAAAAGTTATAGCACCCAAATTCCAGGTATTTCACCTTCCAATAACTGAACGACATAATTATCCAGGAAGTGCTTATCCAGTTATGTACACAAAGGCTTCATCCCATAAAGTCAAAACTTTAGAAATTGAAACAAAGAGCTAGTAGTTTCATGCCTTGAATAATAGAGAAGATTATGAACATTTATTAAGCACACAAGAAATCAGAGCAATGTAACTATTTTCTATCTGAGCAGCCCTAACACACTACCAAAGGTTCAAATGTCTGGTTAAGAACATGAAATACACTCTACTAAGATGGGTGTGATGCTGAATTGTTTATCTACCTCACTGGAAGCCCAGAGTACTCCTGGGAACAGGTTTTGCCTCCATCTCCAGAAAGGCACAATAATCTTCACAGACACCATTCAGTAGCTGCAGGTTTTAAATGAATTAAAAGCTTTTTCACTAAAATGTCTCTGGAACACATCTCTGCCAGCAAGGGAAAAGGAAAAAGCCAATCCAACCAAAACAAAAACCCAGGAGCAGTGGTTAGTGGCAACCTGTCAATTGGTTTTTTTCATTCAATTGTCTTGATGGAAAGAGCAGACTGCACAGCAAAGGTAGAAAGAAGAGGAAGCAAGCAGGAGATGCTACGGAATTATTCTTTTGTGGCAGAACACACAGTACAAAAAACTGTTGGAGTTTCAAAGCTGTTCACCACCTAAGGAAGAAGTCAAGCCATGTGTATACAAGGTATCTTGAGGATATTTGCTGCCAAATCAAACACTTGTCTTGTCTGCCCCATACATAAGAACTATCACCTACCACACCTCACTGGACAAGGCAGCCACACCTACAGTGGGCAATCAGACAACGCCACTGCCCAGGGTCTGAGCACATCTGAAACCTCTTTCTTGGTCTGCTCAAAAGCTTTGCCCTATTCCCACATGATGCCTTTTAAAGATTTATTCAATAGCAGACTACTGAGACACACTGCACTAGCTTCTCAAAAGAAGGAGGTCATTCAAGACAATTAAAGCACGGATAGCAGCATTCAGACCTTTAAAGAATAAGTCTCTTTGTAGTTTCAAAGTATTGTTCAGCTGCACAGATAACCCGCATTTGTGGAGTGACGCAATGCAAAATTTTCATTATGTACACGGCCACGCTGTGCTATTGAGAACGATGTTCTTTGATAAGATGTGAGGGTGCTCAGTTTCCAGAACTGGAATCAGCTCTACAGTAACGTGCTGAACAGAACAATAGTCCCCTGAACATGACTGGGGTAGACAGTTGCACTAGAAAGTTTTGAAATGGAAGAGAAAAAGAGAACCTGAAATAAAACTAAATAAAATCCCTTTGTCCCTAGGAGCAACAGCAGTACAAACTCACTATTTACCCACTACTGATAGGCACAGGAGTTCATCTAAGGGTAAGAAAGAAGAAAATCACCTTTTAAATCTGTTACCCATTTTACAGATTTTTTCTTTCTTTACAATCACCAGTTCTGCCATTTCATCTTACAGCACATTTCAATGCATAAAGAATAATTTCCTTCACTGTCTCAGTGGCTTGCTGAGATCCATCATCTCCTTTGCAGAAAGTTCAGCATGTTTTCCCTGCCATGCACAGTAGGGAATCACTTCTCTGTGAGTTGAGGTCAAGTGCCACTATATTTGATCCCAACAGCACCACCGCATATTTTTTTTCCCCAGACATCACTGAGGAAAAAAAATTTAAAAAATCAGAGGACCACATGGCCTTTTAATCCCATAAACTTTAGTCTTTGTAGACAAACTGAGAATGTCTGTGAACTCTTCCAGTTCATATCCAAAACATGGGTAAAAAATACCTACAAGCAAAGGCTGATCTTTACTTGTGGAAACACAGCAAGACTGTCTGGGAAAAAGGGAGCGCCACTAAGAAAAAGAACGACAGGCTCTAGGGAGTCTGAAGGGAGCAAAGCTTACCAAAAAATAAAAGCTTGGCCTAAAGCTCAGCTCTATGCAAAGCAATATTTTCCAGATCTTAACCTTGATAGCATTTCTCTTTTACCCTTCAAAATTATCCTTAGACAAATAATTTGCAGAAATTGAAAGCCCTGAGATCACCAAGTACAACATTTCCACACTAGCAACAAAACAGGGTGGCAACTTTGGGTTCAGCTTTTTATCCTGATGGTCTGAGCAGAGCCAAGTCCAGGCTCAGGTGCAGCCCTGCTTCTCACAGGCCAGTGAGGGATGCTCACCTTTTGCCCCATTGCAAAACCACACTGTGATAAGATCTCTTTCTGCTGTGGGTTCCCAGAGCAAAATCTTTTCCCCACTGCACCCACCCACAAGTCTCTCACTGGGGTGGGATTCAGCTGTGACAATGCAAATCAGGACCAGAGGGCGGAAGGGGGGAGGACAGGAAAAACACAGCACAAAGCTTGTTCCTCTCTTGCTCTTCAAGTCTTGCTTCTTTTCATCTGAAAGAGCCCACTCAGTGAATTCCACAGCATGAGATCAAGTCCATGCATTTTCTCTGGTAGGGTGTTTAGCACTTTCTTAACAGTTTTGTACTTGAGTTATCATCTAGTTATCTAGTTATTTGAGTTATCATCAATATTTAAGTTGTTATGAAGGTTGGAAAAAAAACCCATACAAAACTCATTTGCTCCCTTCAGGAGTGACAGGTTTGTTTTTTTTCCAGTTTATTTGTTCAATTAATATAACAATATCCACCAGCAAAACAATAAAACACACGAACACATTGAAACAAACAAAATTTGATTTATGACTTAACAGCATCCAAAAGCATAACCTGAAACACAATCAGTCTTAAAATTAAAAACAGAAAAACAAACCCGAAAAGTTTTCCAGGTTTTCAAATTCTGAAAAAACCCCCCAGAAGATGACACATTTATCCTTTCTAGATAGATAAGGTAGGCATGAATGCCTAGCTACTTCCAACTATATCTTGATGTAACAAAAGACTACTTCCTCCCATACCATCAAGAAAAACCCTCTCTTCTTAGCAGAGGACCAAATTTAGTGCACATAAATATTTCATAACTTCATCCTGTCAAGAAATCAAACTGAATTACTTAAGGGCAATTTTCCAGGAACTGCACATCCAAGCTCAGAGAATAAAACTGAACTGATCATACCCATTCTTCTGCTTCATACTGAAAGGCCAGAAGGTGAAGCAACAGTGCAAAACTGGACATCTTGTGTGGGCATCCAAGAATATTATCCACCAAGTGCTAAACTCCATTAAGAAATGCAGAAACAAAACAGTAAGACTGGTATCTTCTGAAAAGAATACAACTCCAGTTTCATAATCCTCTCCTACATCCCAGTCTATCAGAAGAAACAAATTCCAGCTTTCACAAAACCTCATGAAACAACTTGCTGCTACAGACAGAGGCCAGCCACAGAATCAAAAGGTGACTGAAGACAGACATCTACAGGTGGTTTGACTTCCAACAGCATGAAACATACTCAGCTTCCACTGACCTGGAGAGGAATTCAGCATCTGAAGAAGACATGAGGCCATTTCTGTGCAAACAAGCCCTGACCCAAAGATAAGAGCCACACCTTGAAAAAACTGGCACAAGACACTACCTTGCTAACACAGGTACCCTGAAACTTCCTAAGCCCTGGATGACACAGATTTGGATTGGACTCTGTGGTTATTTTCTTCAGCAGAGCATCAAGAAATTTTCTGACAGAGTTCCGCTTGTTAACTGTGCAAGACAAGAACTGGGATGCAGAGCAACCACCCTGCAGGAGCCCGTGCTCCAGTCAATTCCAGCATTGCACCTTCCCAGCTTTCCTCCTTAGAAGGCTATGCACTGATTCCCATTTGCTTTCTCTTCTTGCAAGACAACCTTCTCTGGAAAAAGGAAAAGCAATCTTTTCGCACCCCCAAGACCATGGCATCTGTGTTCTTTATAAAATATTGATTTGTCTGCTGTCTGTAGTGCCCAAAGTTAAAAGTACATGCAGTTGAGTAGGCAAAACCAGACCCATGAGCCGCTGAACCGGACAGACCTCGATCAGCTCCAACCTGAAGCCCTTCACACAGAGCTCCACCTGAGGCTGCCTCCTGGCAGGGCTTAGTGCAGGGCTGAAGCACTACTGCAGGACACCTGCACCAACAGCTGCCTCGTGTCTGGCCATCTCAGGGCATGGCCAGAAGAGCTCAGCTCTGTTTACATCCACTTGCCTTTGCATACGCTCTTCAATGTGGCACATGGGACAATAAAAGACTTCGCACAAAAGCCCCAACATCTTTTCTCCACAACAGTTATGGGATATTCCCATCAACAGCTCCAACACATGGCCACCCTCCAGAAAAATCCCAACGGCCGCTTGCTTCAAAACCCATAAACTCTCTCTATCCACAAAGCTTCTTCAAGTACCTTCCAAGGAAGAAAGACAAGAGGAGCAGGGAGATTGGGAGGTATAACAGACAGAGAGGGAAATTAATAAGTCATCAATATATACATCCTGTTAAAGCCTGAATCAGTGCCAGGAGCCTCAAGTGCATTAACAACCTTAAGTGCAGCGACTGGAGGCCATCTTAGCTGTTCCGAGTGACAGGAGGTATTACCACGAGCAACTCCATACCAGACCAGCTTTGCCATTCTCACAGGACAACATGCATTTGACAGTATGATGAACAGGCAGATGCAGTTAAAAAAAGCCCAAACCCCTTTTCTTTAACCTGCTCCTAAGTGCCAGCTCTGAGGAAGCAGTACAAATGAAAGATACTGCATAATCCAGGGGCAAAGTCAAAAATCCCACTGCATTATGGAAACTGCAGTTAAGCAATAAAACAGTCTTGGTCTTGACCTGTACACTGAGAAGTAACAGAGGACAATGCCTGTGTTCATTTTTAACTTTTCAAATCAGTACAAAACTTGATAAATCAAGAGCTGCTCTATTACGTCATAAAAGTAAATGGTGACTTCATAAGCTAATGAATTTAAAAGCCTAGAAATTTTTTCCAATTTTTAAGTTGTCTTCTGCATTCCTTTAGAGAGCTGGACAGTTTTCATGGAGCTACCGTGCAATGCACATACACGTTATTACAAAGCAGCTGTCTGAACCTTTATAAAAAATTTCCCATATTTCCCTAGCTCTCTTTGCCGACACATTACTTTCCAAGACATGGATCTAGGAAAGGTAAAACGCTGCTGTCATAGCTGTTCTGCCAGACCGGATTCATATTTCCTGGAGTAAACAAAAAGCTGCAGGCTTGGAAACGGCAGGTGAGCAGCCAAGTGAACTGTAATAAAAAGTTATCTGGAGACTTCAAAGGCTTCTTACGTTACTCCTTCTTCATACAGGTCCGTGGCTTTCCTAGTGAATTGCAACACAAGGGATTTATCTCGTTTGGCTATTTTGTATCCTTTCTTATTTGGCCTTGTAGCATCCCTAAATCGAAACACCGGGTCTCCAGTGCTGAAAATGACCTTCCACGCTTAAGCTGGGACTGCGAGGACCTCTCTCCTCGGGGCAGGCTGCTGACAGCAAGCAGCCCCACCGCGCTGCCCCCCGCACACGCCGAGGGGGCACGGAGCACTATGCCCCGATATTGCGGTGCGCACTCGGCGGCTCGGGAGGCTCGCAGCGAGCCCGCAGCGAGCCCGGGCAGCGCCGGGAGCCCGGCAGGCAGCGGCGCTCCCGGGAGCGCTCCGCTCCGCTCCGGCACCCGCCCGCAGCCCGCCCGGCCCCGCTCCGCTCCCGCCCCACGCACCGCTGTCCAGCCGGGCGATCTGGGGCAGCCGGTAGGTGCTGACGAGCAGGTCCAGGGGCACGGCCACCGCGCTCCACTTCACGTCCTTGAGGCTGCAGCCCAGCGGCGGGCCGGGGTCCATCTTCCCGGCCCGGGAGGGGGAGCAGGCAGACGGGCAGCGCCGGCGGGGTGCTCCCAGCCGCTGCCAGCGGGGCGGGCGGAGGGAAGGCGGGAGGGAGGGAGGGAGGGAGGGAGGGAAGCAGGGAGCGCGGCTCGCTCCGCGCCAGGCGCGCGGGACACGCGGGGCTAGGCAGAGAGGGAGGCCCGCGGGGCGCCCGGTGCTGCTGCGGCGGCTGCTGCCTCTGCGGCTGCTGCTGCTGCTCCCGCCGCCCCCCGGGACCGGCTGGGGCCGCCCGCCGCCGCCGCGCCTGGCCCAGGAAGCGC
The DNA here is from genome assembly GCF_903797595.1 of Erithacus rubecula. Classification (NCBI taxonomy): domain Eukaryota; kingdom Metazoa; phylum Chordata; class Aves; order Passeriformes; family Muscicapidae; genus Erithacus; species Erithacus rubecula. The sequence continues at coordinate 105,966,154 of NC_136689.1, forward strand.
CATCCCAGCACTGACTAATCAACAGGGTGCGAGCAACGCCTGCGCAGCTGCCGCTCCTCCCCGCGCCGAAAAGGAAAGTGCCGGGCTGCCCGCCCGCCCGGCGCGGAGAGCCGGAGCCGGAGCCGCAGCCGCCCAGCCCGTCCCTCTCACTCCACCCTCCGACCGCTCGCCCGACGTGCAGCCCGCGCTCGGGCTGTGTGCCTGCTACTGTAGTGCCCACCTGTGAGTCATGGAAATGCGTGCGAGTCCGTGTATTCGGGCTGTGCACCGCTGCTACACACGCAGGTATTGCATGTATTGCGTATTCAATGGTCTTCGCACCATGGGAATGTTTGTAGACGTTCGTTCTTCAAAGTGGCTTTTGTGATGAAATTTGGTATGATCTTTGTAAGATATTTAATGTTATCCCTTATTTTACGTATTTTGATCTCCAGGCTTCCAGACTGCTGAAACTGGGAAATTAAACCAGAAAAACTCCTGGGTGGTTGCACTCTGCTGTGCTAAAGTTTATTTCGTTCACTTCTGTGTCAAAACTGTTTATTTTATTGCGGTAAACTTGGCTACATTTAAGCCTTTACTGTTGACTAGAGCCATAAAAGTGCCTTGCAGTGATTAGCAAAACGACTGACAACATCCACAGCCAACATCTCTCTCCAGACTCCAGCTTCTCTGCCTATCTCTGAGACTCTGAGGATGGCAGAGCTCTGGGAAGGGCTGTGGTACCAAGGCTGCTCAGCCTTGCCCAGGGCCTGGGTACAGGGCCAGACACTGCAGCGTGCCTTTGTCACTGCTGGTGCCACAGCACTGCCCGAGGAGGGCTGAAACAGACATGCCCTTGTTCTGCTCTGCTGCAAACAGAGACTGGGACTTGATCCATGGTGTCCAAGATGAAACAAAGACCGTGGAAACTAATCAACATAGACTGAAGAAAACCTAAGTTATCTTGCTTTAAGTGGATCAAGGCTTGAAGCTCATCCTGCTGTGGCACTATACAGTGTGGCACTGGGTTTTCCCACGACTGTGAAAAAACCTTCATTCTTTACAAAGGTTTTTCTGCTGTTAGATCCTACCTACCAGAATAGCTAGATTAAAAAATTTTAAAAATTTACCTTGAAAAGATACTTCTTTTCAAAGCAATATCCCTTTTACCAAGTTCACCACATACTTTTCAACAGCATCAGTGAATTAAGCTATTGAAGTGCAAAGTAATATCACAGACTGGGTCAGATTGGGAGGGACTGCATTGGATCATCTGGTCCCAACTCCCTGCTCAAGCAGGGTCATCCCAGAGCACATGGCACAAGATTGCATCCAGACAGTTCTAGAATATCTCCATTGAGGGAGGCTCCACAACTTCTCTGGGAAATCTCTTCCAGTCTATGGTCACCTGCACAGTAAAAGTTCTTCCTCACATTCGGTGCAACTTCCTGTGCCTCTGTTCCTGCCTATTCCTTGGCATCACTGAGAAGAGCCTGGCCCCATCCTCTTAACACCCTCCCTTCAGGTACTTATAAAATTGATGAAGTCCCCTCAGTTGTCTCGTCTCTCTTCTCAGTGCTGAACAGGCCTGGCTCCCTCAGCCTGTCATCCAGTAGAAATGCTCCAGCCCCTTAATCATCTTCATAGGCCTCTGCTGGACCAACTCCAGGAGCTCCATGTCTCTCTTGTATTGGGAACTGGACACAGCACTCCAGATGTGGCCTCACCAGGGCTGAGTAGAGGGGCAAGATCACCTCCCTGGATCAGCTGGCAATGCTGTTCCTGATGCACCCCAGGATACCACCAGCCTTCCTGGCCACCAGGGCACCCTGCTGGCTCATGGACAGCTCCTTGTCCACCAGGACCCTCAGGTCCTTCTCCACAGAGCTGCTCCCCAGCAGGGCAGCCCTCTGGGCTATCAGCCACTCCTCACTGCTTTGTGTCATCAGTGAACTTGAGCACTGTTGCTAAGAGCACTATTTCTGAAATGTGGAACGCATGGGTTTAGCTCATTCAGGCTTGATGAGGTTTCCAGGTGCACTATGTAAAGCAAAGCAGATCAGATCAGACTCAGATTCACCAGGACTTGAAGCACTAGTCTGTCAGGAATTGTTCTTGCACACTACCTTGAGTACCATTAATTCCAGGAGAGATACCATCTCACAGCATATGTCTCTCTCAGACATCATGCACTTCTAATGTCTGGGAAGAAAAGCATCTTTCACATAGAAATAGTTACTGTTGATTTTTCTTGAAACATTTTTTCATTTTTCTGTACTACATCTCCTATGGCCTTTAAATCTGCCTTCCCATAACCGTTTGTGTTCTCTCCAACCAGGAAAAACTCAGCCCACTCTTAATCAAACAATGTGCATTTAAAAAAAATGTAACTTCTAGATACTATCTAAATATCATTCAGTTGTCTCCAGGCAGAGTTCATAATGCTCACTAGTATTTAAATGTCTTGCTCTTGGAGTCACTTTGTTTTGTGTCCTAACTGTACTCCAGCTCCACCTGCCTGGAATATATTCTAATAATACATAAATGGCATTCAAATCACCAATACATAACAGAAATTTCTTGTTTTAACTGCACCTTATGTATAATTAACATTTTAGAGATAATTTCTCTGATGTCTAGCAATGCCTAGTGTGATCTCTTACCAATCTCCTACTGGTGTAAAATGCTAATGAAGCCACCAGACTCGAACAGCAAATCCACCCTAGGGCAGGCCCTCAGTTTCACAACATCTTAGTTTTTGTCTATGTGCCTTTCAGGTGGTGTTCAGGGGCACAGAATCAACAGAAAATTCTTGCCATAAAACCATAAGCAGAGGGAAAAGGGCTCAGAATAATTCCTGAAATTATTCTTAAATGCATTTTGAATTGACTTACACATTGATTTCACAACACATTTATGCAGTAGTCTGTAAAATCTGCAGAATTTGTGTATTCCATTGCCAATAACATTATTTTCAAAGTATTTCAGATTATCTTCAGTTCATATACGTGCTAACATCTGAAAAGGAACTGTTTACAACAAATTCAATTTAGTATGAGTCTGGTAACATGCTTTACAGCGTTGTGTGAATACATCAAGTAAAACTGAGCTTTATACAGCAAGTTTCATGGGAAACCACGATATTTGGTTATTCTTTTAAAAAGCCACCATGATTTGTGTTCCTTGTCCCTGTATGATTTTTTTTTTTTTTATACCAGAGGCATATTTTCCTAATATTTACAAATCCAGTGGGATATAACAGAAGATGCAGTGATCATTTCAGAATCAGATCCTAAATTTCTTTCTCTGAACCTCAAAATCATTGAAGTTGGAACAGATCAGCAAGATCATTGAGCACAACTTTTGACCAAACCCCACCTTGTCAACTAAACCACAGTACTGAGTGCCACATCCAGTTATTTCTGGAACACTTCCAGGGATGGTGTCTCTACCCTCTCCCTGGGAAGCCTGTTCCAATGCTTAACAACTCATTCCATAAATAAATTTTTTCCTGATGTCCAACCTGAACCTTTATTAGCTAGCAGGAGATAGCATCCTGCAAAAACTGGCATGGGAACCTGAGTATTTGCATCTCCCTCAGGTGAGAGTGGATCATACCTAAATACAAGTAGTAGAAAATTCTGCATGAAGGAAAAATGTATGGAAGGAATTCTTTACTTGAAATTCTCACTAGCTACAAAGAGAAGAAATCAAAATTACAAATTAATCTGACCATTTTTCATCTATTTGCATTGTTAGAAAAAGAGGGAGGAATTACATGGAGGCTTAAACTTAGAGAACTAGTAGATAAACTGTGAGTTCAGGACAGCTGAAAGTTCATCAGAGATCTACTGCTGAAAGGCAAAACTGCAGAATTTGATCTTTACAGAGGAGGAGAAGGAAGTGAGATAAAGATTAAGTTGGATGAATCATGAGATCTTCAATGACCTGAAATAAAATAGAAAGTAGGTCAAATTACTAAATTATTAATAAATACATAGATTATGTATGGACAAAACCTGAAAGATAAGCTCCAAAAAAGTTAGAAAATTGGATTTTAAAGATAGGAAGCTTGTTGATAAGATGATAAGGTGAGAATACTAAGGAAAAAATTGGTCTGTTATTCCACAGAGGGGAAGCTCTATTTAATCATCACTGGTAATGCTGATACTTTCAACCTCAGCCTTCAATTTTAGAAGGCAAATGTGATTTCACTCTAGCACTGGCAAAAGTCTAACGCTAGAAAAAGGAACAAATAAACTGGAAAATTATATAGACAAGTTAAAGATTTTTTTGACAGACTAGATCTGGTGAAACTCCCTTATGGTTCAAACGATGTTAAAATTGCTACTGATTATCGCCAAGAATTAATACAATGAGGTTCCAGAAAACCCAAAGGGGATTGCATCTCCCTTAAAGGAGGGAAGGAAATACCTATATAAACTGATCAAGTGAATTTCTACTAAACAAAGAGGTTTTAATAAGCTTTGTGGATGGGGGAGAAAGACTGAGGATCATAACATTTTCTTACAATGTGCTATTAACAAAAAAACCCCACATGAACAGTCTAGGCAATATAAATACGAAATTATTTGGAAATAATTAGTGCTCCAAAGCTGAAAGGGAACATTGAACAGGATTTCACTTAGATCCATCTTGGATCCAGAACTATCCAGGACCTTTGTCAACATCATTGATGACTGAACAGAGTACACTTATATTGGGAGACTGTATCTATAGGAAGAAGCTCCAACTATGTTGGAGCACAAAATTACAATTCAGAGGGATCTTGGCAGACTGGAGCAAGTGAAATGTCACCGAACAAAGAGAAACAGAAGGTTTTACACATTCAAAGGATAAATCAACTGCACAAGTATGCAACAGGATAAAAAAAAGCAGTTCTATGGATCACAAGCAGTGCTAGACTACCTTGCATTATGCTGATGCTAGAATGCATAAACAGGAGTATCACAAGTAAGATAATGAAAAAAATAATTTAAATCTATTTGTTTTTATTTAAACTGGAATAGTCTGCTCAGTTTTCAGGTCTACAGTCCGGGGATAGTTGAGAACCAAGTCAAGAACCTTAAGAGGAGAGAGACAAAAATGACAGAAGATTCTGAAAACCCAAACTTCAAGGTAGTTTGGGAGAGGAGAGGAGAGGAGAGAAGAGGGAGAGGGAGAGGTGAAAAAGAAAGAGGCAGAGGAAGGCGTTCATCTACATTAAGAGGAAAGGGAGAACCTACTTTCCATGTATACCAGTTAGGTTAGGTATTAGGGAATTTCCTGCTTACCAGACCAGTTAAGTAAGGACTGTAACCATTCAGAGACACAGAAATCTCTAACACTGCACATCTCTGACCATCTTCTTACATTTCATCAGGTGTAGCTGATCAGAGGTTGAGATATGATGAGAAGCCAGACAGACTCTTAAAATCCCTTTGAGCACTATTTCCTTCCTCTGCTATGGTTTTAACGAAGACAGGCATTATCCTTTGTTCCCTATTTACAGATTTTGTGAAAAGCACTAGCTTCAGAGACTGGCCATGATGAGCAGTCAGGAGCAGCTGCAAATCCACAGCCCAGCCCATCTTTTTGCACCATTTCTGCAGGCACATAACTGGGCTAGGGACATGTGAACCTGGCACTATGCTCAGGCACTTTTGGTCCAATGTGCTCTAGCTGATCTCTCTCAATACCAAAATGAATAATATTTTGATATTATGACAATCTGCAAACAGCCTTCAAAAAAGAAGCAAGCATATTTCAGAATGTTAGTGGCATTTCTGAACAGTAATCCAGTGGGATTCATTATTTTGGATGTGCTGGGATGGATCAAAAAACAATTCTGCACATCATTAGTCATTCATAAATGGTGATAGAAGAACCACATCTTCTATGCAAGAAAAAAAAAAAAAAAAAAGAAGACAGTATAGTCGCTACAATTCCTCAGATTTCTCAACCTATTTTTGCTTATCCTGCAGGTTTGAGTTGTGCTTGCTTTGCTTTTGATTAAAGCAAAAGTAACCAGCACCCTGATTCTGCCCTTGTTTAAAATTAAGTAAGACATTCTCCATGGGTTTTAAAGATATTACAAGTCCATATAAAACAAATCTAAATGAGCAGAATCAGGTATCTACTCTATTTACACCTTAAGAAAATAACCTAAATATATCACAGTATCAAAGAAAGCATTTTACTGTGATCATTTGTGACCAAAAGGACATTTGAAAATGCAGGTATGCTGCTAACACCTGCATAAATGATTTAAGGGATTATGAAATTTAAAGATCAGAAACATTATTATTATTATTATTATTATTATTATTATTATTATTATTATTATTATTATTATTATTATTATTATTAATGTATTCTGTTCCATGTTTTCTAAATTCTTAGGAATTTAGAAACATACTCTAGTGGAAGGTGTCCCTGGTTGGAACTAGATGATCTTCAAGCTCTCTTCCAACCCAAACCATTCTATGACACCTATCTTTACATGGTTTGTCACTTTCTCTCAGACATCACCTTTGCAGAGTCTCTATTCAAGGGTATTGAAGTAGCATGTACGTGTCTGAAATGGATATAAAAGAAACCAAGCCAAAAATTCTCAGAGACTTCTCTTATTGGATTGTAGTAAATATCAAATACTTAAAGAGATGTCATATGATTTAATGTATCAGAAGGTTGCTTGTGTGATGATGTCAATGTTCACTGTATTACAAATCAGGTATAAATAACACACACAATAAAAGTGAAGGGTGTTTTTTTTAATAACAGAAAATTAGTACATTCATTTCTGCAAACATTTGCATTCAAGCACTGTCCACCCTATGATGCATCTAATAATTCCAAAATCAGATAACTGTTTTATCTTCACATTAAAAATATGAAAATATAATACAAACATATAAAAAATTAGGTGACAAGGTCTGTGCAGTACAAAGGATCCCTAAACACTTTGGTTTTGAATTACAGGCTCATTTTTAAAATCTTATATGTTCCTTTGCAACACTTGATATTTCCTGAAGAAAAAATGGAATAAGAAACAGTATTTCAGAATGCACAGCAGGTTCTCTTCTTAGTTTCATTTAGAGACACAACGTCTAAGTCATGTAATAAACAGGATTTCTGAAAAACAAACAAAAGCAAATACTTCATTAAGATAACTAGAATACAATGGTTGAAAAGTTTGCTTTTTCACATACTTTAATGTAAAATATTTGGTGCAGTCACTGGATATGTTTTTCCTTTGAATATTTAATTAAATGATTAAAGTTTTTTAATAAATTAGATGGAAACTGATGCTCACTGATGCAAGTCTCATTTGGCATCTTTACATTCTTTAACTGCCTCAGACATCTCTCCTAAATCTGAAAGTGACAGAAAGTGTCTTTTGAGGAGTGACTTCAAACCACACATGCCAATCCTGCAAATCTTTACTCACATGCACTGTTCCACAAGTACAAGTTCTTCTGTTGACTACACCAATTTTAGCTGATTTTCAGTTAGGTATGCTTATGTTTGAAGTATTGAGCATGGGTTGAAAAACTCCAGTTGAAAGGAACAGGAAATACAGATATCAGTACTCATTAAAAAAAGGCACATGCTATTAACTGTCAGAAATGATGTTAACTTGTTTTATGAAATTCACTAAAATTCTGTTTTCTTGCATCTATTTAATAACCAGGAATACCCCTAAATGGAAACAGTTCAGTCTTAATCAGGATAAACTACCAAAATAGCACTCCACCCTTGTAAAACATTTATGTACTGATTGCAAAAGCAGATTGTAACAAAAATGAAAATCATCAAAAGCAGGACTCTTCCTTTCAGCAATGAACTCAACTAGATAATTAATGTTGACCAGAGAAACAATCAAACCCAGTTGTGCAATGCAGAACATGTCGCAATCTTGTTCTGTGAAACTATGAACACTGAACCCTGAACTAGGGCACAAGGACACATGGAATATTGTCACATGCCCAAGAAAATGAAAGCCCCAACTTCTCTACCTGCAACTCTGTGCCTGTGTCTTGGCAAGTTTACCAACTAAGCACAGAGAAGTAAGTGCAGCCACTGGATTCACCACATTCCTCTCTCAGCCTGAACCCAACAGCCATAAACAACCATGTCTGACAGTAAAGAGAAGCTTCCAGAGGCAGCAGCTATCTAGGCTGGAATTAATGAAATCCAAAGCACAGGAAAAAAGAAAGGAAGAAGGGAAAAAAAGGCATCATGTAGTACAGTACTAATCATGATTCAGATCTGAAAACTTATATGTACAAAGTCACAGGGTAGTTGAACATTGACTACATCCAGAAAGATTCACCTAAAATTACTTGGCTGCATCAGAACAAGGGCAAAATATAAAGTCTACCCTGAGCAACAAATAAGCTGAATGCCTCTTTGGCTGAGAGTATTCATCACTGCTTAAAAATCTGGAGAAGACACATGGAATTTGTTTCCTCTTTCCTTCTGCAGCCATAGCTCCAGCTCTTCCAGAATGCTGGCTGCCCTGTGCCAGAGCTGTCCCCACAGAGAGAGTGGCTGAGCTCATTCCTCCCTAAGGCTGCAGGGACCCAGGGAGGCTTCCACAGGGCATGGTGCTAGGGGGAGAAGATGAAACATCTGGGAAGGGATCAAAAGTGATGGATAGAGGAAGGAGCAGAGGGCAGGACATGTACTGTAGTGTCTAAATGCCAGGATGGATGCTGAAGTTGTCATCAGTAAAATTATTAGCAAATACTGTCTGACTAGAATACCCAAAGACTGTGGCTTACTGATTTTAGAAATTTCTTGTCACAATAAATTCTTGTCATAATGAATTCTTCACATAATGAAGAAATACAGCAGGCACACTTCTATTTGTTTTTGTTGTTTTGTTTTTGGTTTTTGTCTGTTTGTTTGTTTGGTTGGTTTTGTTTTTTAAATTTATTTTTGAGTGGTAAGGACCAAGAGATGTAACATTTGAGAATTCCCACAAATACCAACATGCAGCTTTATAGCTTCTGATTAGTTTTAACTTTTTACACAGTTGTGGTAAGTACAGACATCAGCTATTATGACTTCTGCTAGGCAGAGTCAGTATTTGTCAGTCTGCAAACAGAGACAGTAAATTAAAAGTATGAAGACCTTTTTAAAAAAGGAACAAGGCAGAATCAAAAGTACACAAACATAACCTTGTCATCTCAAGGAACAAGACACCACTCTGGTTTAGAGATAAGATTCTGAAGGGAAAATAAAAGCTTTACAAAATAATGGTACAGTAAGAAATTTAATTTCACTCAATTGAGACCAAGAAATAACATTGAGCATTGACTATTCTGAACATCAACTAAATATGTTTTGTTTCACCCATGGGTTTTCTCGAGAAGAAAACAATCAGTTTAAGTAATAAGAGTTCTAGAAAAATTCCTGTTTTAACAGTTTCAGAATGCAGGTTTCACTTAGATGAAACAGGTAATCTAAAGATGTTGCAGATTATACTTCAAGACCAAACTTCATGCTTTCTATTAAAGGGGAGAAACTTACATTTCCTTAAACACTTAGAATACTTATTTGCATTCTTAGCATTTTACTGCTTAATAGTACTTTTGGATGATAAGTAAGCTGTTCATATATCCTTAGCAAGTATCCTCAATTCAGTTAAGTCATTAGGAATGGTGAAACATATTTGATAATGCAACAGTTCTTATAATCTCTAAAATCATTATTTGACAGTTCATCTAGAAACTAGCCAGGACAGACAGACAAGAAGCACCACGCCACAAATAAAGTACAGCCATTTTAAAATCCTTTTAAAAGCTGAGGTCTATTCATCACTTCAGTTTGTAAGACTGTTCCATAAAGTGTCTTTGTGAGGTAAATAAGGGTCTGGGATCCATTTAGGCAAATGTGCTGCACATACATTTAAAAAGTGCACATTCATAATCTAAAGAGATATAACAAGTCATGCATAAAGTACTGATGCAACGATCAGATTTGGGCAATCCCACGTCGGGCTCAGCCTCAGCCAAGCCTTGAAGAGGTGGGGCACCCCCTCTCCCAAAATTACAGCAGGGAGGTATGCAAATCTCTCCCACCTGTGAGAACAAGGCAAGCAGCATTCCTCCTCCAGGGCTCCATGAACACTAACGCTTCCAGCTCACATTTCTGCTCAGCTTATTGTAATTCACTGCCCCCCAAGTCAGCCAACAAACAGCAAGGGACTGTGAAAAGGTGACAAGAACCAAAATGGTACCAAGAAGCTGGAGTTTCCACTTCAGTATCTTGGGCAAAATGGTGTTTTGAAAATACCGCCACAGACACAGATGCCACTGTACCCTGCAGCGATTTCAGTAAGATGTTGAAACTTCCTGCTATCAAATACTAGTTTTTCCTGTCAAATAGCACAGCAGACATCTCACCTAACTGGCAGGCATCTCTGCAAGCCAGTTTTACACTTCCTGCTTAAAACTTCCCTTCTGGCTGTTTCTCCTGCCCACTTCTAAACAGAATTTGTATCATTGGAATGCAATAGGTACCTAGACAAAGGAATTGTGATGAGATTGCTCAGTTACTGATTTTTTAAAATATTTTTAATCCAGGCAAGAAAGCTGGGGTGGTATACAAAGGAAAATGTAATGAAAAAACCCAACAACCTCTCTGAAAGGCTTCTAATGGAGTAAATATATAAATCTTCATTAAGCTCAGCTACCCATTCCTTGCTGAAAACCTACTCAGATTAATTGTGAATCCACCTTCTCTAGCACCAGTTTTTGGTATTTTGATACTGGATCAGTTATTTTGAAGGTGGGTTCACTGTGGGTTTAAAAGAATGACATGATTTTAGTTTATCCATATCACGTCCACCATCCAATCAGACCCAGAGTGCTTGCTGAAAAATCAGAAGCTTGTAGAAACAAACAGAAGAGACTGTAACTGAGGTTACAATTATTTATAACTTCTCTAAAATTTGAGGATTTTACTCTAATTAAAAAATGATCCTACTTAATTACTGCAATCATTTTGTTTATATTTAACAATGACAGTTAATAAAGACTGGCAGAGAACTTCTTGCAGCAAAGTCCCATGTGACTTCAGTGCCTGACGTGCCATTTGAGAGACCTCAGTTATTAATAGTCCCAACACTTTTTATCTATTTCCCCTATATTCTGTAATTCAATTTACCTGTTCAAAATGCAAGAGACTAGTCTCACAATCACTATAGGCTGGACATAGCACAAGCATGTCCAGCCCATTGTGACTGTGAGTCCATTAGCAGGAAAGGCAATCACAGTGCGAACAGGTACAGGAGCAGGAGGGGAGGATATGAGGTCTGGCACAGCAGGATCTAACTGCTGCTGACTACATTCCTCAAGGAATGTAGATGAAGGTCTTGCTCCCAAAGTTTGCTATTCCACCATGTCTAAAACATCTAACCCATTGGCAAAGTGTGGGGCTCTATCTCCCTCTCCTGTTACTACTAGATAGACTGTAACAATGTTGTACTGAAATTAGTTATTCACAAACTTGAGAAGGTGGCTGTGGATCTCCTGTGAGGTTCCTCAACCCTACAGATCATCTAGGTGAGGTTTAATACAGCTGCATCATAAAAACTCTATTTAAGAGAGCAATATATCTTCAAAGTCAATATCCTGCAGAAGCAGCAAATGCCAGAAGCCAGCCAAGTCACTAACTTTTGCTCTCCTGGAGTTTAATTTATTTAATCTGAATCACATGAAACCATACAGGCTGAGATATGGAGACTCCCATAATCGATGGAGGGAGAAGGGCACCTCCAAAACACAATTTTATCCTAAAGACTCATCTCTTTCCATTGAATAGAGATGATTCCAGACAACCAGACCAGTCATGCAAATTTTAGCTGGCTAGGACTGCATGCTAAGATGAATCTCATCCCCTATACACAGGTATTGTGATTAAGTTTTGCTTTACATGACCTAATTATATGTTACTCTTTCCAGAAGAATATTTGGCTCATTCAATGTCCAGAACTGACTTTTTTTTTTTTTTTTTAAATTAAATAAGATAGCGTAGTTAAATTTCGCCTTACATTACACCAGCACTGAGTTGGTACCATTTATCCCCTTTGCTTTAATCTCTGTACCTCAGTTCCCACATGTGGCATGCTGAATATATCTAATGTTACTAAGAAAGTTAAGGAGATAAAAATCTAAAATGGATCTAAAGTACAGCAGTACAAGCATTATGAATAACCTCTCGAAGGAATTATTATTCTGTGGTCAGTACAAGATAAATAAAGGGCAAATAAAGCCTGGGGCTCCATGCATGACTAAGGATAATAAAGAAACACTGAGTATGCACTGCTGGAGACAGGGATCTTTTAGACAAACTAACAATTCCATGAACCTCAGCAATAACGAAATCCGATTTCCTATGGATTTGGGTCTTGAAGTGAATTAAATTTGATATCTGTGATGCAAGCTCCAGCTGGAGTAGCTGGTTGAAGCATTTTTCAGTCTCTCTGTGCAGTGGTCTCTACTGTTCTATGAACTAATGCTGGAGACTTTCCTTCTGCAGAGTACTCTGCCTCTCACCTTATTTTCAAGGAACTACTCAGAAACTTAATTTAGTTTGATCTGTCAAATTTCTTTAAAATCAGCTAACAAGTTCCAAAGGTACTTTAAGAGCAAAGGAATAGAAAACACAGTATAATCTCAACAATCTTGTTGCCATAGGAAAGAAATGTAAAGAAATGAAGGAAAGGCAAAATTGAGGCCTGCTACTTCTGAATGTTCATCTCAAATGACATCCAGCTGTTAAACATTAAATGTTACTCTCAACAGCATAGAGCAAGATCTTAAATGGATTTTCACTGTTCTCTACTCAGCAGGTATATGTTTATTTAATATGATTAAAATAATCGTAGTTGTCAGTCACTCTTGGGAGGTAGGCAGAATGTAATTTTTGGTTAGTTTTACTGTAGTTTTCAGAAAAAGGTGGTAACTTCATTCTTCTTTTCCTTTTTTTAAATGGAGTTCTCTCCTGATCCTAGTTTAGAAAAATCACACCCACAAGGACATATACAAAGGCTTGTAATATTTTTTGAAAATCTACTTGAGAACACTACTGCTTGCCAGGCATGAAACCAAAGAACACAAAAGAGCAAATGCTGACTGCATTCTGGGTGGTGTTTTTTTGGTTTTGGTTGTTTTTAGAGGACTGACTCACAAGTCCAAATAGTTCACTGGCAACCAGAAGCATTGTCAAAGAACAGCTGTCATCTATTAATGAACAGGTTTAGGCATATCTGAGATTCATGAGAATTATGAATAAATAAAATACTGTTATTTTTCAACATGTCTTAGCAAACTCCTGGAATAATCTATGTCATTAACATTTATTTCCACTGCAGCCTTTCAAATACAATCAAATCAGTTATTATTGCCCTTCTCCAAAAATTCATCAGTCAGAGAAAGTTAAACCTCAAGTACTGCATTCAGTTATTATTAACTGATTGGTTTGAAAATTGCAAGTTCTCAGAAATATGGCATGACTCTTTAGCTGTTACCAATGTAAGCTGTCAAAAAAATTCGGATGGTTTTAACGAGACTGTAAATTAGAGCTGCAGGACTGAGACCCAGCATAGAATGGCTGAGATGGAAAGTATCTGAAAGGTCAAGCAGCACTTCAGTTATCCAGATGACTGGGATACAGAAGTCTTCTCTCTCCCTTAAGCCCACTACAAGACAAACTGCAACAGAAGACATTGGAAAACACAGCACAAAATAGTGACAATACATTGAAACACTTGCCCTTTTTCATTTTGTGTTGTTTAAATGTCTTTAACATGAAACTTTTTAATACGGTTATTTTCCCCTCAATCCACCACTGAACCACAACTTGCTCTAAATTTTGAAAGAATCAAGAAGCTTAGAACTTCTGTGTGAGCTCTGTAACTCTGGACATCAATCTTCCCCATTTACAGGAGGTGTTCTGAGTAAATTAAGTTACTAAGGACATGTCCACTATAGATGGCAAGCAAGAATGTACATAGAAAGTTCTAGATTTCTCCAGATTAATACAGTCTACTGCAATTCATCTGAGAATGGTGTACTACCTGGCAGCCTGCCCTGCTTATTTATCTTACCTCTGAGTAAGCTTCATGCACTTCCCAAAAACATGGTCATAACAGACTGTTCTAGGGAGCTCCTCTCTTCTGTGGGACTGGGAAACCAATGACGTGCTTCCACTGAAGCATCTCATCAATCTGGGACAGATGGTCCACTGCAGAGGGCAGGGAGAGGCCTGATATCTCCAGGCATAGGTGTCTTGGGCCAATATACTGTGCAAAGCTGTATCTCCTTTTTAAAATCCGCAAATACGTATTTCACCACTACCAAGTGGATGTATGACTGAAATTATCTCAGACTGGCATCTATCATGTCATTTTTCACAGCTACTAGTCACACTTGCTACTGCATTTTCCATTCTCCAAAATTTCATCAGTTAGAGGAAGTTAAAATTCAAGTACTACATTCAGATTTCACAGTTTTGTGAACAGGCAAATTATTTTGTCGAACCTGAAAACCATGATGAAACTGTATGGTAGATCTATTTTTTTTTTTTTTTTAGCAAACTCTTATCAGAAAAACCAGTGGTAAAACCAGTTGGGCTAAAGGGGTTCTTGTTTAAATCAACAAATGCATTTTACTAAAAATGGCAAATTATACATCAGAGTAATGGTACATGATGCCTCGTCACAATTCCAAATATTTTTAGCTAAGGTGAAACATTACTACAGACAAATATGACAAATTCTCATGGGCACATTCTCCAAATACACACATATGCAAAGCATACAACTGTTCAAAACAGTTCTAATTAAAACCAAGCAGCAGTATAACATGTTCAACGTGGTCTGAATTTTTTTGCCATGTGCACACTACAAACCCCAAGAATTTTCATGAAGGCGAATAGGAATAATGAAGTTTCACTTACCATAAAATAAGTGTAGGCAATCTTAATGTGAAAAATACTCAAACATTTCTGCATGTGCAGAGAATTCTCTTAGATATAATCCAAACACACTCTGCAGAAATGCTCACTTTGCACATACTTGCTTTGCAGCAGTTATGATCATAGCTATTGTTTTGTAGTTTTCATGTTTCATACTAACAATATATTCTCTATTTACACTAGACAATGTCTTTTTCATCTGCAACAAAATCAGAGTTATCTTGAGACTTTTTTCCAATAAGCTCAGTAACTCAAGGGCCTGCCATTATCCTCCTGTTCTAAACAATATTTGACTGTTCAGTTGCTGAGCTTCACTTTCATCTTAAAGTAACCAAAATATTTCTTTGCCTTTTTTTTCCTCCCCCAAAATAACTAACTACAGCTTGTGTTACCATGTAGTATGACAGGACCCTGATTTCAAAGAAGTCCAACCCTGAGCTATTATTCTGACCATCCCCTATGGCTACTTAATCAGAATACTGCTACTTGTGACTTTGTCAGTAATTTTGCTCATTTATCTTTATTATGACTTGAAGAGTATTTGGAGTGGAAGGTTAGTTTTGTATAACTAATATTGGTGATGAATGGCAGTGAGAATACATTGCATGAAGAACATCTATTAATGTCTAAAATAATATTCTACTGCCTAAAAATAAATTGCAATGCAAAACATTTTTAGAGCTAATGAACAATAATTCAGTCCTACAAAAGAACTGCAACTCTGAGGAGTAAGGACCTTCAAGCCAACACACTCAAGTTAGAGATGCTGACTCTGACAGCTACACTATTGATTCTAACATTAATTAACTCAAATCTTTAGGACCTGATAACTTCAAAAGCACTAGTGTAAATCAGCCAAACAAACACCTATGAACCTTGGATAAAACACTTGATTGCTGACCATAAAAGCTCATCTGATTCCATCATCATGCAGCATCCTCACTGTGTGCATACTCTGCAGAAACCTAGAGGAGAAAGGAATCTTCCTGGCACAGAAGTGGAGCTATTCTGGAGCTGTTAACCACTCCCTTAAAGAAAGGTATGGGAAATAAAGCCACAAACACAGTCTTCCTGAATTTTCACTTTCTCTCTGAACTGTATTGTATCTGCTCACCTCTTCTGTTTTTCATTTCTCCCACTATTCTTCTCCTTCATATTCCTCCTCTGTATGCCTACAGCTACAGGATCCCCCCAAAATACTAACTATAGAATGCAAAAAACAGCATCAGCAGTGTTTTGCCTAAAGTATTCTGTAGTTACAACCTTATTCATCCAATCTGTCAAGAAAAATATCACTTTTTTTTTTTTTCTCCTTAGAAAAGAAGCCTACCTTTTCCAGGATTTCCTTAGTCAAGACTGAAAATGCATGCTCGATGTTCACATTTTCTTTAGCACTGGTCTCAAAAAATGGCATTCCATATTCCCAAGCAAGCTGAAAAACAAATGAAGGAAATGGGATGAACATTCTTCAGGAAAAAAAACAGTTCCTATTACTGGCAGCAAGCAATATGGAGATGTTCTCACTACTAACACACTACAAAAACACTAATTAAGTACATGAACATTCAGTAAAGTACTCTATGTTCATCCTCAGTTAATACATTTCAGGTACCTCTTAAAACATTCTTCTTAAATTTTTGTGTTTTCACAACAGCTTTTAAACCAATCCTTACTTGTAAATAACAAGAACAAACTCCAGTGGGTCTGTTCTCAGTGTTTTGATTTATTTGGAAAATGAACTGTCTCCTAAGCAATTATTTAGAGGAAACTAATAGAGGGCCTGCAGATAAAAATATGACAAAACTGTTGAAAAAAAGTGGCATGATGAAATAGCAAAAAGACATGTTCCTTTATGCTAGATAGAGAGTAGCACCGAGATAACAGGCAAGCAAAGAAAACATATGCATGCATAAAGATATTATGGTAAAAGGCAAAGAGAGAAAGTACTTATAAGGCAGCATAGACTTTACATTGTTAGTTTTATTTAATTTACTCCTGCTATCTTATTTCCAGTGTATGTCTGTTACAGATAGCTTTGAATTATGTTGGCATGAAGAAAAGAACACCAACACAATAGATATACAATAATCAAACTTCAAAGTTTTAGTCAAAATATAATAAAAATTACACTAAAGGTAAAAAAAAAAGCAAGCAAAATGTTTTCCTTTCCAAAATGCTACAAGAAAATGTAATTCTGAAAATAAGGATGAGATCTAACTGATTCATTAGACAGAGACCACTTTGTAGCTTCACAAGGGATTCTGAAACTCAGTGGGCTGCTGTGTTTCAGTACTGCAGCACCTTGTTGCAGAAAGTTAAGATCATTCAACTATTGCCAGTACAAAACAAACATGCATAAGGGCTCATAAAGAAATATACAAGCAATAAAAGAATACTGGGCTAATAAAGTAGAGAGAACTGGTTTGCTGATATAAAGTACACAGAAACTACTATTAAATAGCCCTTTTCCTTCCTCATAACATGTAACAGGCTCCTAGAGGTCACCTAAGTACAAATTTTGATGAACACAAGCCAACCCTTTAAATTGTTGAATCACAGAAATAATTTTGAAAGATAACCCCACTTGAAATGAAGCTATTGCCCATGCAATATTGGGTCAGCTGTGGCTTTGCCTACAGAAGTCTTGAAATCCATCAGTGATGGAAATTCTATAGCCTTTATGGGACCCTCTTCCAGGCTATATCAATCTTCTAGTGCAACTGGTTCTCCTCAACTCCAATCTGAACCTCTCAAGCCAGGACTTGTGTCTGCTTTATGAACTTCACGATTTTCTGCTGGCCTAGTTCCCAAGTTTATCAAGGTCTTACAGAATTGGTGTTTTCCTATGTGGTGTGCCAGTCACACCCCTTAATCACATGTCCATCCAAATCTTCTCTCATCAGCCAAATCACCAATGAAGATGCCAAACAATGTGACTGAGGCAAGGCTGACTGCCTATAGTTCCCTGAAGCTTCTTCCTTGCCTTTTAAAAAAGATACACATCATGCTGGCATCTTTCTAGTCATAAGGGATCTCTCCCAACCACCATGATTTTTCAGAGCTGACTAACAGTAACTCAAATCACAATGATCAGTTCCTTCAGCACAACTGAGCAAACTTCTTCATGTCTACGGACACATCCAACATTCCTAAGCAATTTCTAATCCAAAGCTTTCCTGCTGCTGGCTGACATGCTCACCATGCCAGTGCCTGCAGAGGCCTGGGAGAAAGCTCTGTTTGTGAAGACCAAAGAAAGAAAAATTAAATCAAATCAAACAAAAAAACCTTGAGTACTTTTGTTTCATGTAACTACATTGTCTACTACATCTATCACTGCACCGCCATTTTCTCTATATGTGCATAATATTGGTCAAAGAAGATTAATGTATGTGTTTTTTCACTTAACCCTGCTAAATTCTGGGGCAAACAAGTCCTCCAAAAATGTAGCTCAGTGGAAAAACCCCCACAGACCTAGTGGTAAAGCAGTTGAAAGTATGAACATGCATTTGGCTACTCCCTCTCCTAAAGACAACAGAAAGCTGTATTCAAATAACTGCCTTTTTTTTTTTTTTTTTTTTTTTTTTTTAATTCTTTGGGAGCCTCTTGAATAGATCCATAAATAAAATACCTAAATACATTTAAAAACCTGCAGGAATTATGCTACTGAGAAATTATTACAGTCTACTGTATTTTATAATATCCTTGATAACAATTTGGAGAACTGGTGTGAAATAAGCTTGTAGCTTACCAACAACAATAGAATAATTAATGCTAATACTTCTTCCTACCAAAGTGTTGGTGTGATTTCTTAGCGCTGAATTGGAGAGATACATCTGAAATATTCCAAAACTATTATATGTGAAAAATCAGCTTTGAAACTATAAATCAGCTTCAGCTATGAATACAGCAAAAGCAAAAGAAAAGAATTAGATTTCACTTGGCTTTTTCTGTTAGAAAGATTTGATAGAAGAAAAACATCCACATTCTACCAAGTCATATAACCTTCAACATTTTTATCTTTCAATGAAAAAGATAATGATATTGGGGGGTGAACAGAAGAGCCCAAGAAAGTTAAAACTTTTATCAAAATGAATACAAAGCAATTAATACAAGAAAATTATACTTAATAGTCTTAAAATTAAATATATCAATTTTTGAGTGATCACAATTATACAAGTCTGTACAAAATGAATTATTACATATTTTTTTAGAAAAGAGCAACAAAAACTTTTCAGCATTAAATTGAAATGAAATGATACATGACAGCCACTTTGTAACAGATTTTTACAAAAGTGTCAATATAGATGAGGAGATTCTCAGGGAATCTAGAGTTCTTCTGTGCAAGAGAATAAACAGAACAACACTAAAAGCTCCTATTATCAGGATAATATGAAATATGTAACTAAAAATTATTATTTGTCCAAGTCAGAATCAAATTATTTTCCTCTCTTAATAAGGATATTTTCTTCTTTAGAGTGAGAGGACAATTACTGTCTCACTGTCTCTGCTAACAGAATCTTTCTCCACTTTGCACTTGTAAATCTTATTAAAGGAAAAAATAGTGTAACAGGGGAGTTGCCTTGACTCAAAACACAGGGGAAATCTACAAGGCAGACTCACTGGGGAGGAGGTAACGACGTTTTTTTTAGAAAAAAACAGTACATTAAGACAAATCTTGGTTGCATGGTTAAGAACCCAAAGTCAGAAAATGTCATGGTTAATACCCTAAGCAAAACCCTACTACTGCCCTCTGCTGCACATACATCCAGTGACTCTCTAGGTTTCTGACAGGGCATCCTTTGTGTGAGACTACAATACATATTTTTCAGCAGCCTCATTCCTTGTACACAGATATGGTACATTACCACTGAAAGCATGTGAACTATGAACTCTGAGGAGTGTAATGTTGTCCAAAAGGTTATATTATTTTTTTGAAGTTTCATAATCTGGGATTATATAATTGGCAAAAAAACTATCAGTGTGTTTTTCTTTGAACATGAGACATCCTGCTTGACTCACCATGCCTGAAAGCATAACAGGAGGGCAAATTCTAAGTTCCAGAGAACAGATGCATACAGTTTACAGTAGCAAAATTTGCTGGTACATAGGACACACTCTCCTGCAATACTTAATTTTATTATTCCAATTTCTTCTGTCATAGCATGGCTTCTGAATTTCCTGACTGACTCTCAGTGAGAGACATTTGCCATTCCCTTTAGAATAGCATTCCCCACTTAGTAAGTTCTTCCCCCACCCATGGTCAGCAGCTAGAAACTCTCCTGTAGTCTCAACTGTACATCACATGCACAGTTTTGGGGAGCTGCATGCTCAGTATCTGTCCAGTCTTATTTAAGGCTATGAAGAGACAATGCAGATTGCTTTGCACAAGTTGTCAGATTAGTTCTTTTGTCAGACTGTAGCAAAAATACCACTGATGGGTGGCATCAGAAAAATTATTTAATATTCCACAATTCAACAGTACTTTGAAAATACAGTCTATATAAGATATCTTTTGTAGCACCTAAAATATTTAAAATACTTTTTAACCTTTAAAAGAAAAATCTGTATTTTAAAGAGATCAGATAGGAATTAATTAATGTATTTCAAACACTCCAGAATTCCACAACTGTTCTTCTCCACAACTTCTTCTAGACTTCTATAGAACTTTTGGAATTCAGGAGCTTTTTACCATTTTCAGTTTAACAGCTTAGTCACATACTAAGAAACTCAGGAGGATCCAAACAAAGTACCAAAGATACCTTTTCTCCTTTCTGTTTTGGAACTACCCGTTCTGACTCCTTATCACACTTGTTGCCCAACAGTATTACGTCCACTTCATCACCTGCTTTCTAAAAGAGAACCAGCATTAATAAATGTCAAGTAAGAAAAAAGCAAACAACAAAAGCTCTTCTCCTTCAGCTCACACTAACCTTCAGTACTCCATTTCCTTGAAAGTAAAGGCTAAATTCTGTCATGACCTTCATATGTGCAAATATTTTCCACCAGTTACTGGGATTTGGAGGAAAACAGCAAGAATGCAAAGAGCAGAAAAAAGCTACTTAGAAGTGCCACGTATAATTTCCAACCCCTTTTGTAAGATATAAAGTATATGGTGCATGGGTACCATCTTCTGATGAATGCTCCATCTTGAGGCTTTAAAGTGACTGGAAATGCCCTGAATTCACAGACACTGCCCTCCTAAAAGTAATGGATTCATAGATTAGCATATGACTCTGGTCTACATCCAGCACTCACAAGTAAAAGGGAAGGAATTTGCTGCACCTGAAAGAGCACCTCTCTGTGCTTCACTTTTGCACAAAGACAGTAAAATTACTTCAAAGTGTTCAAACTCAACATAAAAGTCTGATTATTCCAAGACACTAGGAAGAAGGCAATAGATTTTTAATGAAGTAAAATTTAAAACCCTCATTGATTTCAAAAGGAAGAAAATCTACCTTTTTGACCTTGTCTCCTCTGTTCCTCTAATCCACTCACATGCATGATGACTGTGAAATGCACTGGGCTTTTTACATCACTGTTATTTTAAGATAAGTCATTGTAATGACTGGAATAATGACAAGGAAAGGGAATAGTTCTGCAACAGCATGTGAAATTTGAAAACTGATATTCACTGTGAAAATCATCATAGTTGAAACCACTTTTGGTGCTTAAATGGAGGACACTGAGGGTCTCAATCTACAAACAACTGAAGCTAATGTAGTCTGATGCCATGGCTTTTACTCTGGAGGTACATGCTGCCACAGCTTCCCTGATGACTCAAAAAGCTTGGTCTCAGGCTGCAGATCTCTTACAGAAACTGATGAAATCTCTGATCTCTATCAAATCCTTAACTTTTGTAACTTTGCCATAAGACAAAATCCATCACAACCATACAGAGAAAAACTTCTATTCATTAAAGGATGAAAGAACACTATTTTTATTGTATTTCTACTTTTAATTTCTATTTTTACAACAATTTGAAGACTTCATCAGCAAGCACAATTTAATATTATGGAACACTATTTATTTTTAAAAAAAAACATTCTTGTCTTAGTGTAATCTAGACTTATTTCATACCTGCCATTTATTAAAATGAAGTAAACTTCAGTACGAAGCACAGACCTAAAATAATGAGTTAATCTAACCTGGATTAACAGACCAAAATGTTGGCTGTTTAAGAATGCACTGAAGCTTCACTCATTAAAATCAGTGGCTCTCCTACATAAAATCACATACATCAGTCCCAAAATAGGGTAAATAGACAATTATATAATCAACTTTTAATTCAGAAGAAGACTGAAGGCTGATGAAGGTTTTACGAGTGACATTTGACTTCACTCTCCAGTTAAAGGTTAGAGGGAAATTGCATACTGCATGCAAAAACCCACTGAATTAATTCTGTAGCTTAATTTCTGTATAAACAGCACACAGTTTTGCAGTAGGAATGTTCTTTCTAAACAGTTTCAAACAATAACAAAATTTAAATGAGGTCTGAGGTACCAGGCTTTTCAGCTAGTATTTATTAGTACTACCAATCACAAATTATTTACTTCTGCTAATAACTGCTATTTCTACATCAATATAATGTATTAATGTATTTTCACTTTGTCTGGATCCTCCACTAAAGCACTTATAATTATACTTTTTCAAAGATGGTATCTCGTAGTTTTTGCATTTAGAAAACTGAAGATTGTTAGTCAACATGATGCCCATTTTAAATTCTGAAAACTGATTATGTATGATGTCTTAAAAAATTAAGTGAATACGATCAGGCAGAAGTTTGACCATGTGCTCAGCTGGCACAAAAACTGCACAGGTACATTGATGTGAACTGGTCAAAAATATGGCTTTTCAGTGCTTCCAATAGTTCACACTGTATTCCTCTGTTACTTACAGCTTGGGAACAAGCTTTCCAAATGCAAAATCTATAGCTAAAAAGATGAAGGTTATTTTACAGTTCTTAAAATCCTATTATGCAAGTCAGCACTGAGTAAGCTCATAGACTCAGGAAACATTTTTCTCCCATATTATGGAGAACTACTATCACAATTTTCATTAATTTCATCAAGGCAAGAAAATATTTTTTTCCAGATAAAGTTTTGCTCTGGTATCTCAAAAATGCCCATTTTTTGGTTCACTCTATCAGTTTTTCTTCGGGTTTTAACATTTCAAAATTTACATTTTACTGAAGGTTAAAATAAATATAATCTGAACCTGAAGAATGCCTACACTATTTTATTTTGAAAAGGAAAACATCATCATTGCATTTCCCTGAAAAAACTGGAGTCAAGAGATTTACTTAGACTGACCAAGTTTTCTCAAGGGTTTGGCACAGCTTGGAGCCACCAGGTTTTGGCAGAAGGGGTTTTTTTCCACTGGGTTCCCAGGCAGCTGGATCTGGCAGCAGCAGGAGCCAGGCTGCTCTGAGCAGTGGCCACGGGAGGGAGCAGCAGCAGAGCCTCAAATTCAGCAGTGTCACATCCTGGACTCGGAACACTGGACACTCACATCACAGCACCACAGTCCCTGCAGCACACTTCTGACAGGAGCCACCCACCCCTGCCAGGGAAATACACTACCTGAATATGAGGCTATTAATAGAAATCAAAAATGCAAAAGCGAAAATATCTTGCTCATCCCTTTTGTGTGTAATTTGTTTGGGGATTTGGGTGGGGTTTTTTCAAATGTTAGGTCTTTTTTTTTTATTACAGTTTTTATTTTCCAGAAGTGCTGTGAATTTATGTGAGTGTGAAAAGTAGAAGACACCTTTACCATATTTGTACTTACAGGTTATTGGAAGAAACTATCCCCTCATCTTCTTAAATGGTGAACACAGACCTACCAAGAATGATCTCAAACCTCCCCTACAGAAAACTGACCATGATGATTGTGAGCTCACTCAGACTCCTCATACAAAGCTCTCTATCCAGGGATACATTCTTCCAGAACACCACCTTGTTCCTTCACCACACCCCCAAGGTGTAGTTGTGAAGGGCTGCATGATATTGATACTCATTAATTACAGTTTGAAAAGGCAACACAAGTTTGATTGTAGGTCCAAACAGTGAAACTGAGAGCACACACCTGATAAATACACTATGGAAACTCTTAAATAGTCTGTATTTAAGGAAGAAATGTAGCATTAATATAGTTTTTCACATTTGAAGATGTACATGGTCAAACATCAAGATGAAGGCAGAGCTGGAGAAGGCCATAAAACTGTGAGGTTTCTTCTTCTTGCTTGTTAGACAATGCCAGTAGAAACCTATCCTTTGTAAAATTGAAGAACAATTTGTTGGAAATAGATTGTCCTCAGAGTCTCTTTGAAAGTATCACATGGGCAATGTTGATATTAGGATTGCCAAACGTGTCTCTTTCCACATCTTTTTCTAAGTGCCACTTAATGATCTCAGTTACAAATGCCTGTTTTCCAGGACTTTGGTGGAAATAAATGAATGATAAAATTTGTCTACTAGCAAATTTAGAATGCAGTAGATATAAACCAATTTATCCCAAAACCAACCTAGGACTACAGACAAACCAATTTAATAAAATGACAAGAACAAGAATTTTAAATTCTCATCAGAGCCATAATGACAAACCTATCTATGAACTGAAACAATTCTATCTTTTGACATCTGAGGAAGAAAAACTCAGAAGAGTTTCAAGTCAAACTAATTTACATTTGAAAAGCAATTTGCTGTGCTGCTTTTATTTAAGTATGAAGCAGAAACACTGACAGACAGTCTAGTCTCCCAAATGCACAAGAGGAACCAAACCAAAACTGGGCATTATGCAGACATGGCAGCAACTCAACAATTCATACAGTTCATATCCTGGTTCAGGGGTCACTTCTTCAGGCAGGACAAATAGAATGTTAATGTAAAAACACTAAACCACTGTCACCAAGACTTGCACAAGAAAAGAAAATTATCTTCTCCATGCGGAAAATTCTGTAATGGCAGACAATTTCCAGCACAGAGATAATTGTTAGGAGGTGGTATTGCCATATTCATGGCCACACCAAGAGACTAGAACAATTAAAACCAGTCCAAGGTATTTAGAAGTAAATTAAGACCTACCATCTACATCAACAATTTCTGGAGACCCAGATGCCATGTGTGAATAATGAATGGAGTGATTTAGGCTGGCAAGGACTTCTAGAAATCAGCTGGTCTAGTCCCCTGCTCAAAGACGGGCCAACTTCACAATCAGGTCAGGTTGCACAAAGCCCTGTTGAATGGAGTTTTAAGTGTTTCCTTTAAGTGATCCTCTCTGGGCACCAATTTGAGCATTTGAACCACTCTATTGTGAGAAACCTTTTGCCAATGTTACTTGGAATCTTGTTCAAAACATCCTGGAAAAAAACTGTTTTCTGCAAATGGAGTTGCTACACAGCTGCTTGTATTTATTTAATTTTCAAAGGTCAAACAGCATCAGCCTTTCAGAACAGGCACATGCAGTAGCTAAAAGCCATGTCAGCTGGATAAACACTTTACTAAATTGGACATAACCTGCAATCCTACAAAGAAAGAATGGTTTGAGGTTCTAAAGCTATCTTCCTGCAATTATCATGCTCCTAATGAATGCATTACAAATCCAATATCCCTTTATTGGACTTGCCAATAATGTCCTAAGATATTAATCTATGAGTGAGTATATTTTTCTAGTAAGCTTTTAAAAAGTGCAGCCATGTTACTTAGTTTCCTCTAGCTCTGAATTCAAATTTTACAGCAATACTGATATGGCAGCATATTTGAATCTTGTACTTCCTTGGACAATAATTCATTTTTAATAGTGAAGCTGCTGCATTCCACACTTAAACTAACTGAAATATAATGAGAACATTACTGGTAATCTGATTGTAATTGCACTGACTGGCCAGTTTTTAGAAAATCAATGGGAGTTTTTAAGAATGCTAAATTGCTTGGATTGTTATTTTCAACTGTTGCAAAAATGGCTTAGCACACTGAACAGATTTTAAAAAAACTTTCTGGTTAAAATCTTCATGTGCAAAGAAGCAAAAAATGAGAGCATAATGTAATAACTGAATTGCCCCAAAAATCTTGTTTGAATGGTTCAGGTGCAAAATTTACACATATTAGTTGGGTATTTAGTGAAGCCTGTATTCTCTCTGTTTCCCTTTTAAAAACATTTGCTTTTTCTACACTTGTATATTTTAAATGCTGCTCTGGCAACAGTCATTTTGATTCTGGGCATTTGTAGGGAATTAAATACTGGTTTGCATTCACAGACCAAAGTAAATGCAAAGAATGTCACCGACCTCCAGGAAGTAATTAATTTTCATGAAATGCCCTGTGTTTTAACAGTTATTGCTTAAAAACATTTCTTTTGCAATGAATGGCCCCATATATTTTCGCCAAGACACTTCAGAAATTGATATCCCACTAGGACTAAATTAAATTTTTTATTACTATCTAGCTCTATTACAACACTAATTGCTAGTTTTGAGATTGGTACAATCAATCATGCAATTTACATTCCTAGAAATTGTTTTAGATTGAGTATTTTTCCATTTTTTAAACTTTAAACTAACAAAAGTACCTTCAGGGGTTAAGATTACACAGTCTAAGTATTAATACCTTGAGTACATTGACACAAAAGCTTTTAAAATCACAGAGAGCAGGCTTGGGCAGTGTCATTTCCTGATTGACTAAAGCAGATCTAACCCTGCATGGTGGCCACAGGAGCTAATGCCACCCTTCCCTCCACTCTAGCCATACAGCCCTGATACCTTCCTCCTGTTTATGGCTGTGCATTGCAGCCCACTGAATCATCATCCTGTTGATCTGATTGAAGATTACAAGACAAAATTACTCCTTTGGAGCCCGTGTGAAGCCAGAGCAGTATTTTACATCAAAAGATAGACAGATAGATAGATAGATAGATAGATAGATAGATAGATAGATAGATAGATAGATAGACAGACAGACAGATAGCAAACCTGCTATCATACTGTTTGCTGAGCTAAATCTTTGCTAACCATAGAACTGGACAACTGGTGGCATATCTAGCTGTAACTTTTGTTTGGCCAACAGAAGAAAGGCACATGCTTTTCTTAACAAAATAATAAAAGAGATGTGTTAGCTTACAGTGTGTGCAGACAAGTCAGTAATAATATTGTGCCATCGAATCTCCTTTGTAACATATTACTGAAGTTAGGCTCTGTTGCCACTGACTTTTAAGATGGCTCTAAGGTCAAGAATAACAGCTCACTAGAGTAATGTTTTTAAAAATGAGATAATGAGAATGCAGTGTTTCCCTAAGGGTTTAAGATATCCCATGTATATATTATTTGATATAAAATCATGTGTGATCATGTGTAGTTCAGCTGTATACTGAAGCTGAAAGAGAGAAAATAATGCATTTGATGATTTTATTTCAAGCCCCCTTTCCCAAGATGAAATCTCCTATCCATCCCCACCAAATCACAAGAATATTTAAAATCTGCATGAAACTTGATTTTGATCAATGGAGAGCACTACCTTGGTTGTATTCTCACACTAACTTCCACAAGCACACTAACTGCAAACTGCTGTGCTACTGCTGAGGGGCAATATCACTGCTCCCTTCAGCCTCCTCAGGAGGGAAAGCAGAGAGAACAATACTGAGCTTTTTTCCCTGGTATCAAGACACAGGACACATGGGAATGGCTCAAAGCTGTGCCAAGGGGTATTCAGACTGGACATTGAGAAGCATTTCTTTATTGAGTCAGTGGTCAAACAATGGAACAGGATTCCTAGGGAGATAGTCAATTCCCCAAGCCAAATTAAGAGGCATCTGGACAATGCTCTAAGTAACATAATTTAACTTTGGGTCAGCACTTAAATGGTCAGGCAGCTGGACTAGGTGAACACTGAAGGTCCCCTACACTGAACTATTCTATTCTAAAATTGCTTTGCCTCTATCTAATAGAGAACACCACAAGAGAGATCTACTAAGAAAGACTTGGAATACAGGGTTACAGTCAGCTGAATGATCACGTGTCTAAGGGCTTGCCCATTCCTCCTTCCCTTCACAGTTTCCAGATATTCTTCTTCTGGCCTTCCTATTCCAACCTGTTTACCTTCCTCCAGCTCCAATAAGTGTCAGACCTTTCTATGAGCCTCCCAAACTCACTGGTAGAGCAGAAAAGCCACTCAGCTTCTTTTGCTGTGTAAGTTTTCTACCCCATTAGGAAGTCAGAGTGAAGCACAGAGGTCTCTGACAAGCTCCAGTGGGAACACATTCCCTGTCTGGCAGCCATGTGCCGTTGAATCACTTCCTATGTCATATGTAAGCAGTATTTCTGGCTGCAGCACCACGAGCAGCTGAGCTAACCAAACAGCTTCCCACCCCACTTCCTCCTTCTTGAAACCATCCTCTCAAGGAATATCCAGCAAGGACAAAGAGAATATTTAATTCCTTTGATCTTGGGATGAGGTAACTACACTGAAGTAATGAAATTAGGAAAGGGAAATCACTGTCTGTGATATGGAATTTTGATATGGAATCTAATTAAAAACCCAGGATGAGCTCATGCAGACTGATCTATGCACAGCCACACCAGTGACAAGAGCACCATAACTAAGCATGCACAAAGAGGGACTGGAAGCTATGTTTCAAAAGTACTTCAGAAAACACTCCTCCATCAAAATGGGCTTGTCTAAATACAAACCATGTTCCAGTTTCAGATGACAGTAATTCTACTATCACACTGTGTGCTGAGTTAAATGGAAGAAATTCTGATTAGAAACATACAGGAACAAGAATACATCTCATGCAGACATTTAAAATGACACATTAATTACATTTGTTAAGCGATCAACCGCTGACAGATCTATTTACCTCGTATATGTCGCTTATCCAGACTGTTATACTTTGAAAACTCTTCAGATTTGTGATGTCATAAACGAGAACAAAGCCTTGTGCACCACGGAAATAGCTGGTACTAAGTGTATGGAATCGTTCCTGGCCAGCAGTATCCCTGAAGGAAGGTGTAACAAATCACACACACACAAACAAACAAAAAGGAGATGATTAAACCGCAGAATCTCGAAGAAAGATTACTTCAAGTAGTATAGTCCAAATTTTAAATTATATACTTTAACATAAAGGGAACAAGAAAAAATACAGACAAGTGAAAATGTGGATGCCAGATATAGCAATAAAAGAAATACACTGGACATTTATTCTGATACACAGCCCTAGTAGGGAAGCCAAGCCAGTGGCTGAAATCTGAGAGTAATGTCAAACCTTTCTTTATATAAATAACTCAGGTGATAGAAAAAATCAGATGTCAGATGACCTTCCCATATCCTGACAGTCCCTTTGCAAACTGTCATACAACCTGTAGCCTAGTTTAGATGGAAGACAGGTTTTGGGAAAAAGCCATAAAATACACTGACACAGTGATTCTTACAAGTAAATCCAAACTTTGAGGAAACAAACACAAATTGGATCCCTCATCTGCTTCAGGAAATGCTCGCTACAAAGTACCACGTCTGAAATGTTCCTGCACTAAAGAGGAACAAAGGAGACAAGCTCCAAGCTTTGTCCCAGTCCCAGAGACATGACATCACTGGCACAAGGGAAACCTGATGGGAAATAAAATGAATAAAGAAGGTGCATGGCAGTGGAAGTAAAGTCAGGTAACATAGAAAGAATACAGAGATTCTGTTCACCACTGTAAGGAGAAAATCTGTGTGGTCAAAGCTACCCTGGATTTGAAGTTGACAGAAATATGGGAGACAATAAATTTTTTTTCAAATATATTAATGGCAAAAGGCAGTGTAGAAATAACATCATCCTGTTACAGGATGAGGAGGTTCATGATCTCCTCACCAAAAGGGACATGGACAAGGCAGAGGTGTTTCATGCAGTCTTTGTCTTCAGCACAGCTGACAGACCAAGGGGGTCTCAGTGCCCTGAGCTGGAGGACCATGACTGTGCAAATGATCAACTCCCACTCGACCCTGAAATTGTGTGGGATCTGCTTCTCCAGCTGGATCCCTACAAATACATGAGGCCTGATGGGATTCATCTGAGAATTCTCAAAAAGCCAGCTGATGTCATCACAAAGCTTCTCCTGGTTTTCGAGCAGTCTTGGGAGTCCAGAGAGGTCCCAGCTGACTGGAAGGTGGTAAAGCTGTCACAGTTTTCAAGAAGGGTAAGACCCTGGAAACTACAGGCCTGTCAGTCTCACTTCACTGCCCAGTAAAACAATGAAAATATTATTCTGGGAGATTAAGCTCTTAGAGAGTCCAAAGAAGAGCCATGAGAATAGGAGAAGCCATACAAGGAGTGGCTGAGGTTCAGCCTGGAGGAGACTGAAGGGAGATCTCACTGCAGTCTACAATTTGCTCACAAGGGGAAGCAGAGGGGCAGACACTGATCTCTTCACTCTTGTGACCAGAGACAGAACTTGAGGGCATGGCCTGAAGCTGAGTCAGAGGCACGTAGGTTGGCTATGAGGAAAAGGTTTTTCACCCAGAGGGTGGTTTGGCACTGGAACAGGCTGCCCAGGGAAGTGGACACAGCACTGAGCCTGACAGAGTTCAGGAAGTGTTTGCACAATGCTCTCAGTGCATGGCTGATTCTTGGTGTCCTGTGCAAGGCCAGAGTCCAACTGAATGATCCTGATGGGTCCCTTCCAACTCAGCATATTCCATGAATTATGCCTTAAGAAAGCTATAAAGAATCCTCCAATATTTTTGCATTAAAGCCTGAGATGGAACAACTGCAGATCCAACACCAGTCAGATAATTTATATACAGATTTACTCCTTGACAAGTTAAATACTGGTAAATAGAGATAATCTTCAGTACTAGATGCCTTGAGAGCCTGGTGTCAGAAACCCTACATAACCTTTAGAAAAACTTCCAAACCAAAAAATAGTGCACATTCCCAAAGACTCATCAAAGTCATTTTTCTTGGTGACCCTTTTGAACAAACACTTGATGGGTAATGAAATGTAACATCTTGCTTTATCACTTTCCTCTATGTTCCTATACAATTAAATATACTTCACATGGATCATAGATCTGCACTTGTTGGTGTGCTGCATGTTTTTTTGCTAACCCAACCCAGTGACAACCCTCTTTTTAAATTATATTAGTTGCAGCAAAAAATACTCTCTCCTAGGCTAAATCCAAATTTTAAAATTATCTAGTAGGAGCACCTGCACATGAGGAAGACACACAATTAAAAGTAGATGAGATTTTTCATGTCATATTGCAATTTAGTTGCTTTTCTTTTGTGATACTAATTAAAACTTACCAGATTTGAAGTTTCACTCTTGTATCATTAAACACCACTGGCTTTACTTTGAAATCAATGCCTAGAAGAAAAAAGGAAAATCTGTAACATTTCTCATAATAACATGGATTCCGTCTGAAGATTGTTTCTCAGCTCTAGTTATCATGCAATTTCAAACAGAAAGTGAAAAAGAACAATACCATAGACAGAATAACTAGTCCACCATATACATTCAAAATGGAAGCTGTAAAAGGAAACTATTCACTGCTGAGTGCCAAAACATTGCACAAATACAATACAAAGTGATGCCAATACCAAGCAAAGAAGGGGCAGGACAAAGCAAAGGTGAAGATACTCAGAAATTTGAAGTATTACCATGGATTGCCAGGAGATGTGACAGCAGTTTCATGGCCTATGCACAACAGAACATTGTGTAAGTACAGAAGTGATTTTCAAGAACTACAAATGGGAAGGTACAAATGCTTACAAAGCTGTCACATGTGCAACACATTTTTTATGTCCTTACTTCCAAATCCCTAAAAAAATATGCAGGGTTACATGAGCAGAAATATGAATTGGCTGTATGCATTAAATGCAAGCATACATGGGATTTAATTCAAAATGAAAAGGACTGGCTCTACAGCCTAAATCAGATCCAGAAAGCCAATGCTACAAGCAAGTATTAACAGTCAAAATCAATGCAGGATATTGTCTTTATATACAATACAGATCCTCCCTCAAAGATATTTTCCTGATGATTTATAGTGTTTTTCTTTATTAAATTGTCAAATTAGTACTCCAGATGTGTTAGATGATACCTAGATTTATGAGCTGCTCAAGATCCAGTTCTAAAATTAGAATCTGCCAGCTATCAGCTGCTATCTCAGAGTGACATATTTTTGCAGAGTAAAGCATTGTTCCCCCTATTACTTCATTGCTGAAGTTTGAAATACTATTTGATAATTTCCACGACTGCTTTTTCCCCCCACTGAAAAACAATTAGGATCTTTTAATCAAGCATAGTAAATTTAGTTAAGGTAACATTTGCCCATACTGTATGGGTAAAATTCCATAAGATCAAACTATGGCTACTTAAAATGACAGTGTCTTTTCACCAGCAGTAATGTCATTTGAAGGAACCAGATTGAAAAATTATAAAAATTTTAAGTTACTACCACTGTACTGATATCCATAACAACGTGCAAGCCAAATTACTTTATCAGAGGAAAGCACCCCCTGGCAGCAAACCAAAAATATAGAGGAAATGCTCCCTTCCTTTGTACTGACAGATGTATTGTGCACAAAATTTTGACAAGTACACTCTCACATGCATGCACTCACATGCACTTTCAATGCTATTAACATTTTTGTGTGTATGTGGTAAGGCAGTTGAGGTGGATTTTTAAAATTATTATGATAATCGTGTCCTTCACTTGATGAATTTTCATTGAAGCTTCAATGGAAAGGAAAGATGAAATTATATAATTGGTATCTGTAATTAATATTACACAAAGCTTCCTTGATGGAATTAATAATGCCAGGAGGAAATGTAATTTAAGTAAAATTTGCTCATGTAAGGTTAAATTCCAACATTATGGAAAACATTTTCTCCTGAAATTCACATGGTTTTGTTTAATTATCTGTATGATTTTCTACAATTGATGTTGGAGCAGCTAAGAGGGACAGAGTATACACAGAGAAGCTGGAATGTCACTTACAAATGGTGCACTGGGAACACAGCAAAAAATTATATTCCAGACTGGGATTCCCAGAACTATGGAGAAAAGTTCTTAGCTGACATACATTTTAATAATAAATTGCTATAAGCTTTCTTAAAAAAAAAAAAAAAGTCATTTGTAAAAAGGAAGCAGAGTGCTGAATCAGACTAAAACTTAATCTAAATTAAAATCAGGCATATTGACTTCTTAAGTCAACTTCAAAATTTATTGACCTAAAAGGTCAATGAATGTTAGTGAAAAACAGAAGTCAATATGTTCTGCATGCATGAATTGTTCATGTCTTTATATGAAATTTCCAGCAAACTTAGCAAATTGGAAAGACAGAAAAGAAAAATGAGATACACAATGCCAAAGACAGCTCACGGATTTCAGATGCTTTTAGGTCTACCTGGTACACAACATGATCAACATAACAAAGCAAGCATTGATTACAGCTCTTGAGATAAATGTTATTGGAAGGCAACAGCATGTATTTGCTTCTTTTAAGCTGTCAAATAAAACCAAGAAGGGGGATGCTGGGTGCAAGTTCAAATTCTGGCTGTTATTTCTAACTTTTATAGCCATGAAAATTTATTTTCTTTATATTCAAAAGAGTAAATAATGCCCATATTAGGACTGAGGCACCTTAAGGACAATTACGTCTAAAAAGCATAGTCAGCCTGAGGGTAATTCAGGTGTGAAATTCTCCTTTCTTCCTTCCCTTTGGCCATCTGCAGAAGTCCTCTTCAAAAAGATGTCTTTTGCAGCTAGCCTGGAAAATTATAGCACATTTTTCACCCAGAGCTGGTGGGTTCCTGATAGAAAATGCTCAAAAACATATGTCTATGCAGAGAAAATTCAAGTTTGAGTAGCTTAGCAGGACTCAACAGTGAAAACATGGACAGAGGGTGGTGAATGCCCCTGGCAAGCTCTACGCAGCACACTGCTGTCATAGAGCATCTTAACTCCAGAAACAGGGAAGCAGCTCCTAGCAGCTCCTGTGCCTAAACTGGGCAAGTGCCCAGTGAGACGTGGTGGGTTGAGGTTCCACTGTTACTCCTAGCCCATACTTAATTGCTGCTGCATCACTTGCATCAGATTCTTTTTTGAACATGTGAAGAAATGTCTGAAGCAGAGAGGTGTTTGAGCAGTCACAAGTACTGATAATTCCTGGTTTGCTGAGAGAAGCAACTCATGGGATAAGATGCTTTTTTAGGAAAACAAAAGTGACAAAAAAATTCAGTTTTCTTTAAAAAAAAATCAAGATGTGGATTGCTACTGGTGTTCTTAACACAGGACACATATACCTTCAATGTGGTTCATTTTTGTTGATTACCTCATTCCCTTCTAAAGTAAGTATCAGGGAATCTACATAAACTTATAAACTTTTTAATTCTAAAGATGAAGTTGTACCACTTTCAACTATGACAGATTTGGGAGGACTCACAGCTCTGCAGAAATGTTTCTCACAGAAAAGACGTGTGCTGAAGGACCACAGTGACTGTAATACAGCAAAATAACCTCACACCCTGTGATCACAATGCTGTTCACTGGTATACAAAGATGGGTTTTTGTCCATAAACCTTCTCTATGGCTTTATAAGCAACACCATTGTTTAAACAAAAATATTCATTCTTTATAATCTATTCATAATACAATGCATCTGCCTTATGATGCGTATAAGTTTAATTAGAAAACTATAATTGTTTATAATTGATCCAAACTATGCAATTGAAGAGAAGGAAGGGTACCTAGCCTTGAGTGTTTAAGAGCTGCATTAAAAGCTTTAAATGAAAATTTACTGTGGGTGTATTTTTTGCATTTTCTCATAAAATACATAATTTTAGAAAATGTCACCACTGCTGGAGCCTATTACGAAATGCTTGTCTGTTTTCTTTTCTCCTGCAATAACACCAGGATTTCTCCTAGTAACACAAATCTGTGATTCATTATGACCTAGAAATGAGACTTTCAACAACCTTTTAATTTCTGTGCCTGTGACCCTCTGCCACCAAGAAAGGTGATGGCACATGATTTTGTCAGGGAAATCAGGAAGTGTCAAGACTGCACAGCCAGGATAATCTTCCCTCTACTCAAATCACCATTTTAATTGGACAATTACGGTGAAAAACCACCTGACAGCAGATAAGCATTTAATAGACTGTACAACAGAAAGGGATCACTTGACTAAGCTTGTATGAAACAGGCATCCAAATAAAACCAATTATTTGTTCTGATGGTATCAACAGTGAGGAAGAAGACATCACAAACTAAGAAAACACCAAGTGTCTTCTTCCTTTACATCACTAGGAGCCACAGTCTCTAGGAGGCATCCTCTCCATTGCAGCTGTCCCCATGAAGAAGGAACCTTCCACTTCCAATATTACTCTTTTGGAAGACACCACTCATAATCTCATTTGTTTTCAAAGTCTAAGACCTAAAATACCTGGTAAAATGGAATTAAATGCAACACAGTATTTCAGAAATAGTTTTAAAAATACATTCAGGTAACAAATACCATATTTGGATTATTCCTTTGTATTTCAGAATAGCATTTTTTAAAAAAAGTTTTAAAATATCTCAATAATAGGTGTCACTAATGAAGCTAAAGAGATTAATCTTAGTCCATAAACTGTCACAAAAACTATTATCTTCACTATTTCTTGAAACAGTTCAACTCACAACTTGGGAGATATATTCTTAATATTCTTAATATCATCATCATATAGAAGTCTTCTGAGTCTGTAGTGGACTGAAACAGAAGTGAAAGAAATTATGTCTAAAAATAATAGCCTCATGGTCAGGAATCTCAATGTAAAGCACATCAACAAGCCATTATTTATTTTTATAGCCTTTCTTTGGGCTTTCTTCCTAAGTCTAGCATTCATACTAGTTGCCTAGTATTAAGATCAATTTCCTGACTTTACAGTTCGTTGTGTTTTTCCCTCTTCATTCATGCTGGTTTCAGAAACTGCTTTGTAAGAAAGAGCAAGAAAATAGAAAGTGGTTAAAGTTCAGCCATTCTTATAAGGGCAGGTCAAGCCATCTCATGTACATTAAGTATTCTCTGGAAGTACTGCCACAGCCACTGCCTGGTATTTCATTTGATTATGCCAGCTCCTCCTAGACTGAAAGATGCGTGAATGAACCATGCACATTCCAAAGTGAGGAATAAGCAATTTCCTGGCATAATTTAGTTTTGTCTTCAAAATCAAAGAGAAAATATTCTTACACGCAAACCCTTAAAAATTAAAATTTCCCCATGAGAATTTGGTAAAATGTCCACAGCAAATCAAGCCACTTAGCATGTTTTCATGCTGGAGACAAGGTTTGCAGCATGTGGACAGTCATCCTGCCATTCTCCGTGGCACGGTGAGCCAAGGCAGTGGGAGCTCCCCATCACCCACCAGTGCAGCGTGTGGTGCAATTGACACGGTCTGGCAGGGTTAGTTATTTCCATCATTGCAACAGCTCTGCTTTAATCATCTTGCACATCGCTAACTACAGGAGAAGAGAGCTTTATACCATTAAACTTATAAACAAAAGCTAAAAGCCTTTCTAGCCTGAAATATTGGTGAACTGGGCTTTTTACTGACAATGCTCTGAGGTTGGTACCTGAAAGGAGGCTGCAGCCAGGTGGGGATCGGCCTCTTCCCTCAGGCAACGAGTGACAGGACAAGGGAAATCAGCCTCAAGCTGTGCCACGGAAGGTTTAAGTTGGACAATAGAAATAATTTCTTCCCAGAAAGCCCGGCTAGACATTGCCATGGGCTGCCCAGGGAGGCGGTGGAGTGACCATGGAGGTGTCCAAGGCTGGACAAGGCACTCAGTGACTGGTCTATTTGACATGGCAGTGTTTGGTCACAGGCTGGACTTAGATCTCAGAGATCATTTCCAGCCTGGCTGATCGGGAGCTCTGTACTGTTCTCTCTGCACCTGCATCGATGTTCAGCAGCAGGGCCCCAGTGGGCATTAAGAAAAAAGTGAGAAAGAAGCCTTCACCAGTTTACACCATGAGTAGGTTGCCAGCGCCCAGACGAACAGCAAGGATAGCGAAACAACCCAGCACTTCGCAGTGGCTCTGGAAGTGTGACATGTGTCTTGACACCCCGGCCAAGGTTTAAGCCGCTGAGGCGGCTGCACACACAGTTTGACACCTCGCAGCCCGGCAGCGCCGCGCTGACAGCGCCGGTCGGGCCGTGTGCGAGCCGCGGGCACCGGCGAGGGGAGGGCGAGGGGCGGCAGCGAGGCGGGCGGAGGCGCTCGGAGCAGGCGGGCACTCACCGATCGTGGCCATGTACGAAGTGGCGGGAGAGCCGGCGGGAGGCGAGGCGGGCTCCGTGTACCTGCGCACGATGGAGGTCTTCCCCACGCAGGACTCTCCGGCCATCACGATTTTCACCAGCAGCGGCCGCGGCTCGGCCGCGCCGCCCGGCGCCGGCCCCAGCCCCGCCATGGCGGGCGCCGAGTGCCGGCCGGGCCGGGCCGCGCCGGGGCGGGGCGGGAGCGGGAGAGGGCCCGGAGCCGCCTCAGCGCCGCGCAGCCACTGCCCGAGCCCGCCGTGTGCAATTATGCAAAGATACGCTTTTTTTTTTTTTTTGCTTTTTTTTTTTTCTTTTTTTTTTTTTGGTAGAAGTTTCATCACCAGGGAGGAAGCGGGAAACTTTCACAACCCCCATGATGCTTCCCCCGTGAAGTACAGAAATAAAGTCTGGTTTCGCATTGCTTCCCAGCATTAAGTCAGTGGCAGAGGAAGCAGGTTTTAAGAATTTCCTCTTTATCACTTTTAATTTGTTGTCATCTGACAGTCAAAGTGACCCGTGACACAAAAAAATAAGAAACCAAGCCAAAAAACACCTGTATGTACAGTGTGGGCTTGCTGCATGCTCCGGATGTTTTTACCAGAATCCCACATTGTCCAGATTACAAAGCCCGTGGCCAATTGCCAGCATGCACATGGAACTGATCCCGTGTCATAAATTTAGGAACAGGATATATTTGAATGAAAAGTGCTAATGTACATTCGCAAATGCTTGTGTGTATCTGGGCTTGCAGTGACTTCCCATGGGATTTGACACTGTCACCTTTAACCCTTTGAGGAACAATTTGATGAGTTTATATATCGGAGCTGTAGAGGTGCCTTGCTTTTTGTGGAGGACAACTTATGACTCAGTGAGCTTCACCTAACATGGTTCAGAATTACGGAATCAGGACCATCAAGGCTGGAAGAGCCCTTTGGGATCATCCAGTCCTGTCATCAACCCAGCCACTGTAACCCCCAAACCACTAAATGGCCAGATCTAGACACCTCTTAAATACCTCCAGGGATGCTGATTCCACAAATGTCCTCTTATCAAAGGCCAAGTATTATTTCAGGCTTGTGTCTCCTTCACCCCTCACACCAACCTGCACCTGAGTTTGCCTGTATCAGACTTGGTGACTTTTAGGACTTTGTGGTAGAAAATCTCCAAAGGATGTCATCAACCCTTTTCTCAGTCAGTGCAATTTCCTTCATTGATGGATGGCCTGTGCAATAAAGCAGCAGGCATGTGGCTTGCTTAATTCAACAAAATAAAGGTTAGGAGGGAATATAGTTACACTTTGCCAGGGATTCAACTAAAAGGAGGCAAAAAAAGCTTCATAAAATAAAGGATAATATAGTGAATAGACAAATACACACTAACCATGAATATGGCTAAGCCAAAATTTGTGAAGGTTCCAATGATATTTCAGAAAATTCTTGTAATTGAGATAATTGGGAGAAAATTCTTCATAAAGGCATAATGAGAAGAACATGTTAGGGGGGCTGCAGCTGCCTGCAATAGGGAAGGACTGTATTTCATAAACCAGAACACTTCCTATGAGAAAGATCTCCAGCTATCTCAGCAGGGCCATGAAGTTCTGCTTCCCCATGCAGAAATTGGAAGTTACCATTGTTTATTTCAGATCTGAGGGGAAGATGGGGTGCTGGTATCTTGTGGTATTTCTCATGGGTCAGAGGTGGTGTGTATGGGGAAACTCCATCACAGATAATGTAACATCAGCAGGCACAGACAAGTGCCAGTGTGGCTGCTGGAGTGAGGACAGTGCTGCTGTGTCCTGTAGCACGGCTTGGACAGATGCATGCAGGTGGTAGCTGCTTTACAGATACACCTTAGAGCTTTGTCTTTCATGTGGAGCCTTCTCGATTGCCTGCTCTGAGGCTGTCCTTCTCAAAATAGCTTTCTTCAAATACAGGCAATGCTGCAGCTGCCTGCAGCAGTTAGATTTATTTACGTGTTAGTCTGGGCTGATGGCGTTAACAAGGATGCTACATTAGCTCAGTCTTTATCCTCTGCTGTCTGTCAGGCCAGCCAGTTTAAATAAAAAGGGTCTCCATAGCATTTTGTACATTCGAGTGTTGATTTATGAGCCTTGCACAAGGCAGGATTCCAGCCAAATTCCTAATGAGACTGCTCGTACCCGGGGTTACCGCTGCTCTGAGCGAGTTACAGTAACACTTTTCCTCTTATTGCTATCCACAAGGGGACAGTCTTTCCATCTCTTACCACCGACTAAAACCATTTAAAAGTTAGCTCCTTGAAAAACTGCCATTCAATGAATGAAAATTATTTTTTTAAATACATGTTTCATGCTTTAGAAAAGAAAGTTCCAGATCTCTGTATATATGGTATTACTGTACTTACAGAGCTAATCATAAGCAAAGTTAGTTTAATGAAGGTAATGACTTGAAAATAATGACTGTGGCTACAAAATAATTGGTTCAAAGCACAAAATGAAGTTTCCATTATGTTTATTGAGATATCTTTGGAAAAAAATGTATTTTCTTCTCGTTCAGCTTTTTTGATTGTTCGCTTACATTTTTTGACTCTATCCAAGAATGTGATGAATGGTACTAATAATAAAAACATAGTTTAAAAGGGAATTTTAGTTTGAGATCTTTTGAATTTTCATATAGAAAAATGACTACCTTTATTATAATTTAATTTTATAAAACGTTAGATTATGAAAACATCACATTCATTTTTCTACAATATTTCTAAAATATTGCAGTTGCTCTCATAGATATGATTCTTACATTTTTGCTTCTTACCTCAAACATTTGGTTTAGAAACAACTGATCAATTTACTCTGAGTACAGAATACTTTGGGCAAAGCAGATAATGCCATATTTTTAAATTTTCAAACTGCTCACACCTCGTATTTTGCACTAGTGTAGCATATGGCCCCAATATCTCTTGAGAAGTTATCAGCAGCTGATTTTTCGTAGAGCCACACCCTCACAAAAGTGGAACAACTCCTCACTACAGTTACAGAAAGTACTATAAAGTGCTCTGAATTCAGAAAGGAACCAGAAAGATTTTTCTGCAAAATATTTCACGCAAACCATGCAGCATAATCTTGTCACTAAGGCTATTTTGCACATACTTGCAAGCAATCATTAAAAAAAGCAAGTTAAGGAGAAGAACATAAATATGAAAAAAAGGTGAAGAAATGTTCTTTTAAAACATAATAGTATTGTTACAGATGCCACAGCCTCCTTAATAAATGAAACTTCCTCCTTAATGAGGTAAAGCTTATAAAATATTGCAAAGTGCTTCAATGTATTTCCATCTGAAATTATTTTGATGGAATATTAGAATACTAATGCAATTACAAATATTAGCAGCATATTCATGAAAGTTTTCCTGAGCTGAAGACATAAGCTAAAAATGATAATGAGAAGAAAGAGTGAGGCTTAATTTGGATTTAAAATGCTCAGTACTAAGTCACTGCTTATGTCAAGATTACTCACTGAATAGATTCTCTTAAGTGACCAAAGTGGAACTATTTCCTTTCATTTCTGTTAAGATAAAACCACTTCTGAGTGGACAAAATTGAAGTAAATTACTCATGATAGGCAAAACAGGGTTCACTAATCCTTAAATGAAATTTGTGGGCAAACTGTAAAGCATTTTAGTTATTTAAGGGACAGGATTCTCTGTCAAACCAGAAAATAATTTTTAAGATTTCATCAGAGAAGAGGACGTCTCTCTCTGCATTAGAATAACTCAAATGTGTGGTTACTGATAAAAATTGCTGAAAAGTGATTGTGATAAGTTACTGTTATTGTGATTGTTATGAGTTATTGTTTGTAGCTGCTCATGATCCACTTTGGATTTGCAATAGGTTTTAACTTTACTTTCTTCAACGGCAGAAGTCGTCGCTACATTCTGCCTTGGCTTATTATCCTCAGTTCATGTATCCCTTGATATCTCTGGATTCAAAGTCATGTTTCTCAATATATTTGAAAGAAGCACTGTGGCAGTCACAGTAACAGGTAATTTCAGCTAACTGAAGAGCAGTAAGGAAAATGGATGAAATATGCAAGGATTTCTGTAATCAGAGGGAGAGGTAATTAAGGCTAAGAGAAATATTTTAGTTGAAAAGAAAAGTAAGAAGGATTCTGATACATTACAGAGAAAGAAGTAGGGTCACAAGTCCTGCCAGAAGCCTGCTCCAGTGCAGGCTTCCCATGGGGTCATGGGCTGCTTTAGGCATCTGCGTGCCTCAGCATGGGTTCCTCCAGAGGCTGTAGGTGGATTTCTGCTCCACCATGGATCTCCATGGGCTGCAGGACACAGCTGCCTCACCATGGTCTGCGCCACGGGCTGCAGGGGAATCTCTCTGGTGCCTGGAGCACCCCCTGTTCTTCTGCACTGACCCTGGTGTCTGCAGACTTGTTGCTGTCACATATTCATTCTCACTCCTCTCTCTGGCATGCAGTTGCCCAGGCATGAGTTCCCCCTCCATGCCTTCTTGACCTGGACAAACTTGAGAGAGCTGTGGTAGTTCAGCCTAGAGAAGGGAAGGCTTCACAGAGATCATCCAGTATCTGAAGAGGCTTTATAAAAAGGAAAGACTGGGACTTTTTATATGGGCAGATAGTGACTGGACAAGGGATAATGGTTTT
This sequence comes from Erithacus rubecula, assembly GCF_903797595.1. Taxonomy (NCBI): domain Eukaryota; kingdom Metazoa; phylum Chordata; class Aves; order Passeriformes; family Muscicapidae; genus Erithacus; species Erithacus rubecula. The sequence goes on from NC_136689.1 coordinate 106,008,049, forward strand.
AAACTGATAGAAGGCTAGTTTAGTTTAGATGTTAGGAAGAAAAAAATAATGAAGCACTGAAATAGGCTGTCCAGAGAAGCTGTGAATGTTCCATGTCTGAAAGTGTTCAAGCCAGGTTTAATTATTCCAGAAGCAACCTGGTCCAATGAATGACATCCCTGCCAGGGCAGGGCTTGGAACGAGATGATTTTTAAAACATCTTCCAACCCAGACCATCTATGGTTCTATGATTAATGCTGTTGTTGCAGGTGTGCTACCACCATCACCAATGGGCTCAGCCTTTGCCAGCTGCAGCTCCATTTTGGAGCAAGCTGGCATTGACTCTGTTGAACATAGGGCAAGGTTTTGGCAGCTTCTTACATAAGCCAATCATGTGGCCTGCCCCACCTACAAAAACATGGCTATACAAAAACAATACAGAAGATATCTTGGTAAACAGCATCCACAGGAATTGCCACAGGAATCGCCGCAGGAATCTCTAAAAAAAACAACTTTGGAAGTATCCTAACATCATCACAAAAATAGCCCTGAAATAGGAAGAGGAATGAAAAGAAATGTTATCATAAAGATATTAGGACTAAGAGGAAGACACTGATTACATGTGCTTATTCTGATTATTCTTAGCACTTGTAATGTCAGGAGCAGAGTGGACTGAGGGAGATGATTGATCTCCAAATCAGGGGGGTGGAGAGTAGAAAATTAGAGCAGATGTAGAGGTGAAGGACTGAGTTCATCCTCGCAGGGGCTTTTAGGTACAATTTATGGGAATGATTTCTTGCAGCAGTTTTAGAGTCTCTAAATGGAGCATGTGGCTTAGAGAGGTCACAAACTAAAGGCCAAGCAGCCGTGACAGTCATCTTTGAAGGTAAGCTTTGATGCACTCTTCCGATTACTTTTTTACCCAGTGATGGAAACAAATAGGAAACCATGCAAGCAGATTGCTTATAGATGAGCCTGAGAATACACAGCTACATCTGTATCACCTTCAGTAGAAATATCCATATTTCAGTTCAAGTTCACCAAGTGAAGCTGCTGGAGGAGTAAACCAGTGAAAATGCTCCATCTATCCTGCAGGCGTTAGCTCATTTCCCCTTCCTGTCACTCACTGGTTTGCTCTTGTCTCCATGTGTTGGGGCGTAGGTTGTCCTGCTAACTCCCATGCCACCTGCTCCTCTTCTATGTCCAGACCTGCTATTCCAGCTGTGAGGTGGCTGTCAGCCTCTCACTGTTGAGGCCACAGCCCTGGTGCCTTTGGTGGAGCAGTGTTTTTGGAGAAGAGGTGCTAGTAGGTTGCCAATGGTGGTGTTTAATCCTCTGAACCTTGATTAGCAAACTGTAAGGTAGCTGGCAGGTCTCTGGATAATTCAGCTTTCCATGGCAAGAGTCTCCATTCATATCCAAAACCACCCAGCTACCCCAAAACTATACACAAAGGGCAACGTGAACTTGCATCCTCTCCTTTTCATCCTGGTGAGGAGCTCTCTCATCTGGACTGTACCACTCCCCTGTAAAATCTCCTAATTCCTTTGACCTTCAGATCTGATGGCCCCATTTCCAGTTCCCACTAGTTATGGAACACAAAACTGGGACTGGGTTGGGTGCACACAGAGCTGGGCATTTTTAAAAATGCTCTTAAGATTTGAAGCCACCATTGACCTCATGGTTTTGGTTAGTGGAGGTTATCTGAATGATTGTCTGGAGCAGGCAATGGTTTTTAATTTATTTTTCAGTGACTGTTTTCTGATTTAATGGAGGTTGTGGGGTTTATACTTGTTTTCACCAGTCTGACTGTATCTTCCTATATATCAAAAGCATGCAGAATTGAAGACAGACATTTTATGTATCATATAAATCTATTTAAGTAAATAGATAAGGAAACACTTCCAGAATGGAGTAAGAATGAAAGACTGTGTTGATGCTATTAGGAGTAGAAACATTTTGGACTATCAAACTTTCAAATAATCTGTGAAGATGTCACATAAACACATGCACATACATAACCCCGCCAGAGAGTATATTTTCCTTGAGATAAATGAAAAATTCAAGTGTACATTTTCATTTAAGTATCTGGCATGTTTTTCAAATCTACAGTGCTTGGCAGATACCAGAGCATCTTCCACTAATCATAAAAAGATTTAAATTGCATTTTATTTATATTTAGCCTTCTGAAAGCAAAGATTATTTGATGTCTAGATCCCATAGGCTTTTATTCCTGGAAAAGTCTGGTAGAAGAATAAGGCTAGATCATTGGTACCCTAATCTGTTGCAGATAATCTAATTTATGTTGCTATGTATCGTGTTAACGACTCTAAACCAATGTGCACATTATTTTTTTTTCAGTTGCAATTTGAGAATCTCAGAATAGGAGATGCAGAGACAAGGATAACCCATGTTTTCCATGAGAGATTCATGGAAACAGAAAAATAAGGCCTTTTTATATCTTTCATGATAACTGTTTTTCTTGGCTTAAATGTAGGTTTTAAAAAATGGTGCTCATTGTTTTGCTTGTAGTTCTTTCATGCATGAACAATCATGCTGATGATGCATTTACTTCAAGTGAATTTTCCAATTGAAAAAGTGCTCTTGAGTAGTTTAAGTTCTATGAATCACCAAAACCTCATCTAAGTCCCATAAAAGCTCCGGCTGCAGAAAACAGCCTTGGAAAGAAGACATATTGGGATTGTACTGCATGATTTAGCTGAAGGGAAGTATATTTGGCCAACACAGAAGAAGCTGAGGAACCTGGCAGTTCTGTAAAAATGAAATTATTATGTGCTAGACAGACAGAAACTAAATGCTGCTACCCCCTCTTATATGCCTCACTTGTTCCTCACAGGTTTGAGGCAGTGATTCTAAATGTGAGAACCTCAGCCCTTGAAACACAGGATTTTTGTGGGGCTTATTTCATTCCTTATCTCTTTCTTAATTTGTTGTTTCACTACTGTCTTCCGTTCTCCTTAGTTTCCCTTGTACTTGTTAGAAGTTCTCCTTTTCCCTGGTATCACTGGCTGCACCATTTGGACAAATAGTATTTCTGATACAATGTTTTCTTCTTATTAACAAATGCAGTCTATTTATTTCTTGTATAATAACATTTTGACTGAAACAACTTTGAGTCACAAGTATTTGGCAGGGAAGCATAAGTGATTTTTCAGTTCTTATGCAACTCTTATTTAAGGCTAGTTTTGAAAGTAGATAAAACTATTCAGTAAATTACAATGTTTAAAAATTTTAAACTGCTTAATGATAACTTCAAAATATTAAGATATTGCCTTGGATTTTCTTTTTAAATTTATGAGGTAACTTAAGGTAACAAATATCTTTAATATGTTGAGAGTTTAAAAAATGTAATGTAACTTTCTGTATCTTCCATAGTGATGTATTGTCTCAAGTGAGCAACACAAGTGTAGTGGGTTTCCTTGTGCTGGGAATTTTTGTCAGGATCCAAGGCTTTGGGCCCAGATCCAGCCACAGTCTGATGAGCTCTATGGTGCTCCTATAAAAGCTGAGAGGGTTGCTGTGCTCACAATACCTTTTCTTCTTGCTGCCACTTACACAGATGCAGTTGCTTGTTTCTGGAGTAGATGGCTTCCATGTTGCCCTGGGGAAAAAATATTTTTGCCCACATAAGGCCACATAAAAAATTTACATTTTGATTGTTTTTCCAAGAAAATTTGGGTACAGTTAAAGGTTTTTAGTGTGAGCTAGGGGACTTTGCACAAGAAATCTGGCCAGCAGTGCTGACAGGCTGACCATTGACACCCCACATCAGTTTGTGACTGGCACTGTTCCTTGGGAATCTGGAACCAGTGCCTGAAATGCACCTTTAGGGTAGAAGATACCTGGGAAAATGTGATGGTTTATCTCATGTTTTATTTTTTGGTGACATCATTGGTGCACAAACCTTACTTTGGGTATTAGCCTTCTTGTGCTGTTCTTTGAGATAAAACACTTGGTGAAAGTAAAATGTAATTAATGTAATCACACCCTCTGATGAATTATTAGAACAATAACCGTAAAACAAGAAAGAATAAATAAATTACCTTTTGGTCTCTACAGCCTCCTCAGCAACAGGGATGGTATCTTACCCTTCCTGTCTAAAAAAAATTAAAAATGCCTTGAGGATGGTATGCAAGGAAGGCAAGCTTTATGAAACATGAATGCTTAATACCAACTGAAGAGAGAAAAACAGAAGGTGCAGTTTTGCCACAAAGGTATGAAATAATCAATGCTCACTTCTAACTCAGTCTAACCTTCTTAAAGGCATGCCTCCCTAAAGTAAAAGTAATGTCTAAGTCAAGAACATTTTCTTTGATTTACAGTTAAAAAAACCCCAAACTTTCATCAAGGTCCCCATGCACACACAAAGGTGAAGGAGTGATTGTTCACATCATTTGAAGTATTGATCAAGCAGTTGAAAGTTATTTGGAGAGAGAATAAAAAAAATGTTGAGAAAGGCCCTGTATGCCTTGTTTAACAAAACAGAGTCTTGCAGTGGGACATACAGGTTTTACACCTGCAAGACAAGCTCTCTTCCATTCCAGCAGAAAGCACATTATCAATTTTGCACTTCTGTAATATTTCATGTTCACAGTTTGCCTGGAAACCTTTAATATTGCTGCAGAACAATCCAACTGTATGAAATTGGTGCACCATTATGCTCAAAATTATTATTGCTAACCTTCTCTGGTTATTTGTACACCAGAAAGTTTGAAGTCACTGCCAGGACTTTTTAAAAAATATGGCTAAGGAAGCTGATGTTGTGCTGCCAAGTGTGCCACACACAGAGCATTTTCCCCATATGCTACTCTTGAAAATGAGTAGTTTAGGCCACTTAAAAAAAAAATCGTCACCAAAGGTATTAGCAAAAGCAGGTTTTAATAAGAATTTGCAAAAGTGTGGCTTAACAGAGTTCAATGACAAGGTTCACTCTATTACTACAGAAAAGAAGAATACAAAGGAAAGTCAGTTTAGAATCAATTTAGAATGATTTACACTGAGATTGAGGATGCAAAAGGATAAGGGAGACCCTTTGTTAAAAAGAGGACCCGCTTGCTTTCTAAACTCCTGAGAGATCCTAGATGTAGCCAAGTCAATCTAAGTCCCATATTTGACCAACAATTTATTTCTAAGGGGCTTAGCAACATATAATTATTCATTAGTATTCATAAAGTCATCCAACAGGATTTACTACACTCAGAACAACTACTTAATTATAGATTAAGGATGCCAACATTCATACTGTACACATTAGAGGGCATTTGGATCAATTCACAAATGCATACACACAGATGGAGAGGTATATATAAACATATATATACATATATATGTGTAAAGGTACCTGTTAAAAGTTCTCCTTGAGTTCAGAGAAATACTCCTGTTGAAAGTCTATGCATTTCTCAAAGGGTGAGAGCTGAGCATCGGAGGAGTGGAGGGTATCAGCCCATGCTCCATCAGCTTTTGGAGATGGTCCTTCAGGTATCACAAAATTGAGAGCTTGTGTGCTCTGAGAGGCATCCCCCTCAGACAGAGGTGCTGTCACAGTCCACTACAGTCCAGCAGAACTCAAAGGGCCTCACTTAGGTCCCCTGTTTATAGGGTCACAGATGACTGACTTTAATAAATATGGCCATAACTCAAGTCGGTAACTACTGAAGTTTTTCAAAAGTCTGATAACAATAGTACCATTCCACTTGGGCTGCAATTCAGCTAATAAATGTTCCAGTGCTGTCAGGAACAATAATTGATTATCCATTGTTCTCCACCTTGGTCAGGAAATGGGTGTCCTCAGTATGAGCAGTGCTGCTCCCAGCTGTGCAATTCAAGAGTTCCTGGTATGGTCAAGGGATGCTTCACTGCCCAGCTGGTATGGTCAAGGCTTAATGGCAATTAAGCCTGAAGTCACAGGGTAGGTCCAAGGGAGCTATGAGGGTGTGGGAAATGCACCACCACAACCCACCCCATGACTTAATTAATCTTGCTCCACACTGTGGTGATGGGGTCACCTCTTGCCTCTGGACCTATAAACAGATACATGCCATATTCCAGTTGTAATTTGAGGGAAATTTTTGGTAGTTACATAATTATTTAGGTTTTATTAAACATGATTGAGTAGTATTACATGTATAAGGAGGACTTTGCAACTGTGCCAGCCATCTAGCTATTTTCCACAGTCTGTTAAATAACAAGCATAATATGATATAAATAAATAAAATTACAATTGGATTCAATGTAGAGCTCCTGTTGGTGATGAGAACCACCCAAATAACGTATCCAGCTAGTGATGTTCTCCATCCTTCTTTGCTCTTTCTAGGACAGAGTATATATCTTCTGTGTCTTAATGATCAGTGCCTAGAGTTCTATATCCAAGGTTTTAGATATGTATGTTGTGGTTTTTGATTCAAGTCACAGTTTTCTAGTAGTTTCTTCACCAAGGTAAAATTCATGCCAGTGGAAGTAGGTGGTAAATCTTTATGCAAGATTAAGTTAATTTGCAACAACTGGTGGGTTGTGACAGGAGATGAATGGTTAAAATTGCATCTCAATTTGGTAAAATTACAGACACAGATATTTGACTGATTCTCATCTCTGCAGTGGTGTTATCTGTAAGAACAGAATCACAAAGAGTTCTCAAAATACCTGAAATCCAATTCCAACATATACAAATACAGCTTTGGGGTTTCATCGGGATACGATTCAAAATGACAAACAATTTGTTCAGTGCCAAACAAATATCTTGGATTGTAAGGGTACTACTTTCACAAATAAATCTCTGTTGTTTCTGTACAACACATGCACCAACATCAACGGCTTTGTGCCCTTTTTGTTGGCCCCATAGTCTATATTCTATCAGATTTCGTTTCATGCTGATTTAATCCCCTTACAATGATTGGCTTTGTAGCATATCCCAAAGTATTGTCAAAATGATGTCTCCTTTAGGTCCATTTAAAGATGGAATGTGTTGGTTATCCTTTTCATCTGTATGAATCCATTCCTTCCTACAAAACGAGATGCTATTGTTTAGTGATAATGCTGGTGTATTTAGATCAGGCATAGCTACATTTAGAACTACATATATATCAACCCACAGACGCCCTGTTGTACACAAATTCTACATCTGTGCTTAACAATAATGAAATCAAATAATAGTTCTACATATTTTCCCAGTGGCAAAATGGGTTGTGTATAAGCAAAATTGAACCAACAGTCTGGTTCTGAGAATTTATAGAAAGATTTATCATTATTTCTTGGTTTGAAAAAATCAGTGTAGCATTTACTAATCTTGATGTGCCTTTCTGGGGTAGATCCATTGATTGCCCAGTACCTAGTTTTTATATATTTTTTCATGTCCTCTCGTAGTATTACAATTATTACTATTCTAATTCTTTTTCCATGTAATATCTTCCATCTTCACCTATCTTCTAGATATAACTCATTCCAATGTATAAACAAAGTAGCAAGGTTTAAGCTTGCCTTATCTTTCAGTGAGATCCCCCAATGTTCCAGTATAATGTAGTGCATGATCCCAAGGTTTTTGTGTTTGATCTGGAGGGATTATATTTTCCCAGTCAAGAAGAAAACAAAGTCTGTGTTAGGGCTATACAGCTGTTTTCATTGCTATCAATACAGATTCTTTTTTCTGCTGTAAAAGAAAAGAAAAAAGGTTTTGATGGGGCAAGTGGAATGGGTTATCCCTTTCCTAAATCCACTGCAGTGATTCCATATTTTTCAACACTCCAATCAGTACCTTTCCAAGCAAGTAAGCCATAGGGTTTAGTCAGACTCATAGGCACATTTCCCATTTGTGGTAAATTTACCATAATGATTTGTCCTGGCTGTCTGATATTTTTTTTCATTGGAAGGTAGAGCATCAAATTCACCTTTGCAGAGAATGATTTACTCACAGATTGCCAATTATTCAACTGATGAAGCACTTTGGAAAGTTGGGTATCCCATCGAACACTGTGTGTCTTGAGGCTCTTTTGCAAAAATTCCTTAGGTCTTTCTACCATCCCATTTGAATTGGGATAATTTGGAATGTGTAATACCCATTGAATTTCTTCTTGTTTGGCCCATCCTTCCACCTCTGTACATGCAAAATGTGAGCCAGTACCACATTGAATAGTATGGGGAGTAAGTAGACTCAAGAACCAAGATCATAACCCCTGTACTTTCATCCATCAGCCTTTCAGCCCTTAGTTACTGTAGGCATGCTGGAAGACTACTGCTACACTCTGTGAGGATAGTTGATATTCCACAGAGGGCCTAATACAATCAATTTGCCATGTAGACCATAAAGTTTTCCCTTGATTGATGTGTAGGATGATGCTTTAACAGGGTGATCTGATTGTGTTTTTAAGTGCATTGATGACATTCTGTAACAGTAGCTCTACAAGTTTTGTGCAGCAAAATAAGGTACTGATTTACCAGCATGACCTAATTTCTGATGTGACTATTCTCCCAATTGATACCACTCAGGATTTAGAGTTCCCTGTTTTTACCTCCATAATTTTAGTGAATTTGTGGCTGGTTTATTTCCCTTGTCATGAGCTTTCACCCATCTTATTTTGAGTGATGTTTTCCTATCTGTATTGAGAAGTAATTGCCAGTCTTGAGTTCTCCAAACTGAAGATCTGCCTCCTTCTCAGTTCAGATAGTTCCATTGACTGAACCATTGTGTGGCACCTATCTACACAACATAGGACTCCACATATGTCATTTTCCCTCTATTTTGTTCTGCCAAAATAACTGCCCTTAATTTTCCTACTTGTGTGCTACCTTCACCTTCCTCTGCTACTTGTTTGCCAGTGTTAATGTTTAGTGCAGCAGCCTTACATTGCCATTTACCATTTATCTTTTTTGCTGAAGCATCAATGAAACACTTTGAAATAGGTTACTGGAAGTACCCTATTCAGCAAATCCTCATTCTCTTATGACAGGGTCGTGGGGATATACTGGTCCCAGTGATTGATGGTTTTAATTCCTGTATTGAAGTTTTGACTGCCTCTTCAAGCTCCAAATTCCACCTCCACAGTTTTCCCATTCATAAAAGGGAATATAATGCACAAGCAGTGGTAGAAAATCCAGACACTTGTTTTCTGCCTTATCCTAAAGTTCTCATTAGCTTTTGTAACTGTTTCCTAGATTAGGATGACTGCAGCTATTCTATTTTTCTTAAGGTGTCTGGAAAAATTACCTCACTGCCTGCCATCCACCAAGTACCCAGAATCTTTGCTTCTTCACTTGGCCCTTGAAATATTTTTGGTGGCCTCTCACCTTCTTTATGCAGTGCTTGTATTTTCACTGATGCTTCCCCATCTTTTCAGGCGAATCTCCTGCAATTACAATATGATCTATATTAACATAATTTCACATCTTGAGGAAGTGAGACTGTCTGTTAAAGTTCAACAAGTTCAGCAATCACAGAGCATGAGCAGTTGTGGGTGAATGTTTATACTCCCGTGGGAGTCTGCTTTGTACACCTTCCCAAATAAAATCAAATTTCTCTTTATTGTCTTCCTGTGAGGAGACCATGAACATCATATTTTCTATCTAGTGCTGTCATCCATGGATGTGTGGCTACCTGTAGTGTGGCTGCTGGGTTTGCAGCATTGGGTACTGCAGCTGTTGATGGGGCTGTGTTGGCATTTAAGCACCAATAATCCGTAGGAAGTCGTCATCTCCCATCCTCTTTTCAGATTAAACAAATGGTTCTGGAGACAGTCTCTCATTTTTTCAAATCAACTATAACTTCCTAAATTCTGCTTCATGCTGAAATTGAATAGAGGGGACAGGAGCCAGGTGGAGGTGGGCTGTGGGTGGAATGCACCACCACAGATGTTCCATATAACTCTTTTCACAGCTGCCTCATCCATCATCTTCCACACCCTCCTGGGTTTTTCACCTTGCATATTTCTCCAACATTGTGCTTCACAAGGCATAGGTAGGGCCTGGTGAAATGGAAAGATCGAAAGGGTGAGAGGAGCCAGGGTTTGAGACACAAGGTCTGATGAGTTGGTAGAAGATTGAAGCAGACTGTGAAATTTGGCACTTCCATCCTTTACAAACCACAATTCTTTGTGCTGTACTGGTGGTATGGCATTTCTTAAATTACATCAAAATCCAAGAAGTGACCTGCCTAGAAGATGACTTTGAAATTTGGACTTTGTGGTTGTTAGGATGGAGGAACAAAATTACTGTGGGCTGCTGCAGGCTGTGGCTAAGCAAAGCAGAGCAGACAAGTGGTGCTTTGGTTGTGGAGACTAAGGCAGCTGTGGCTGTAGTTTATCCACAAGCATGAGCACTGATATCTCCTGTGAAATAAGGATAGTTAGCACTGAGGGAGTGCTCCAAAGCTCTTCTGGAGCCATTGATCATGCACATTACAAAGTGCACAGGAGTGTGTCAGCTTAAAAGAGTGCTGCTTGATGACTGGTGAAGTTGACCAAATCTCACCTTCAGAGGAAGCTGGAGATGAAAACAAGTAATGAAATGTGTGCCAGATAAGTTACACAGGATAAGCCTGGAAAATGATAAACGTAAAGCTTATCTTTAGAAAGCAGGGAAAGGAAGAGCCAGAGACTAAAGGAACAAATAATCAAACAAGCTTCAAGGACAAATGGGATTTGTCAAGTACAAATTGTATTAAACCAGCCTAATTTCTTTCTGTGACAGGATAACAGGCCTTGTGGATTAGGGAAGAAGGAATGAGTCTGTAAATCACAACTTCGTGGAGATTTTTGTCATGGTTACACATGGAATTCCCATAAGCACACAAGGAAAATACACTCTGGGTGCATCAGTCCTAAGCCACTTCAAAAACTAAAGGGAATAATTAGTAGATCACTGTCAGACTGAAGCACGTTTCAAGAGAAAATGTCCCAGAGATCTGTCATGGACCTGGTATTAATGTTGAATATTCATTCAGAGTAAATTTCAGTGAAACATGTCTGATGAGATAAATAGCATATTTAATAAACTTGCAGCAGACACCAAGCTAAGTAAGCTGCACACAGTTTTCAGGACAGAGTTAAGATCTAGACTATTCTTGGTGTCTTGAAGAAGGAGATAAGAAAAAAGCACTGGGTGAGTTCATAAGGAGAAACCCTACACTCAGAAATGAGAACCTGCATTTTAAACCCCACAAACCTGGAAATAGCTGCAACACCATAAAAACCATGGAGAAGATCTGGAAGTTACAGTGAATAGGAGTTAATGATATGGCAAAAAGGCAAATATTGTACTGAAATGTGTTTTAAAAAATGCCTTTAAAAATGCAATGTAGATGAAGTTTTTTTCTTCTTCTCGGTTCAGGTGTGGTGTTCAGCTGGAGAATGGTGTCCAATTTTGAACACTTTTAGCATTTAAAGAAAGATGAAGATGAAGGAAGGTGGATCTTGAAATATTCTTTATTTTCCTCTAAAGTTGGAAGGAACAAAGCTTTTTTGATCTAAAGCTCACTTCTTTGAGAAGATTTTGCCAGTTTTGTAGAAGATTAAGATGCCATTCCTGACAAATGATAAATTCTTTTCTCTCTGAGAAAAGTTTACTGATTCTTTTGTTACAGTCACCTTTGTCTGAAGAATACAGACATGTCAGAAGACAACCTGAGGATGTATGGTGTCCTTCCCTGTGATCATGTGTTAAAAGCCAACAAAATTGTGAATTGAAAGTAATTGCATGCACAAATGAACTAAAGACCCATGTGGCAATTACTAATTCTAAATAAAAGTCTGACTCAATATTTTTGGAAATGGAACACTAAATGCAATAGATGAAAAGAATATTTTCTTTCTCAGCTTTTCACAGGTTAGCTTTTCACTAACCCTGCCTGCATGCTTAGCTTGACTTCAGCAAGGCTGTTGGCAAGAATGCAAATTAAAGGGGATGGACAAGCATGGATTTATAAGAGGTACTAAATCGTATCTGTTAAATAAAACCAATACATTCTTGTGCCATCTGATGTGCCAGCACTCTTTTAACTACACAGTCTCTTTGGAGTCCCCCATTTTGATCAGAGTTGCAGATGGGCAATGTACAAGTACAGTATATTTCTTGAAGTCTAAGATCACTTATTATTGAGCACCTCTAGTCATTAAAAGTAGAGGCTTTTCAACTGGGCTCCTTCTTGTCTTCTGGAGCCAGAAACATTGCACATATAATGGCAATAATATGGAGCTCCCTGGGGCAGAAGTGCCACAAGAAGGAAGAAAAAAGCAACTGAACCTTCGTGGTTCCACTGTGTCCCTGGTGGAACTACAAGACCAAAAGTTCAAACTGCAAAATGATTTCAGGTTTTTGAAGGATCTATTAAGTCATTATTTCGGGTCTTCACTAAAGCTTTTGAAAATAGTTTTAATACCAGAACACTCTCAGAAACATGAAGGTATAACATCAATAAGCAAAATGACTTTTTGTGCATTTTCAACCTGTTTTTGCAGTCACATGTTAAAGGTGAAATGCAGATATTTTTTGGTCAATCCATGGCTTTTGAGAAAGTACCTAACCTCCACTGAGTCACTTATCTGTGCTGCTATTTTATTATTCATTATATGTTACAAAAATAGTTAAATCAAAAATATAATATATAATAATATATATATAGCAATAGTTATATAATAATATATAATATTAATAGTTATATGTAAAAAATATAGGTGGTTCTCTCATGCAAAAAGGAATCCCAATAGTAAATTAAGGCTCTCCAGGCTTCAGTTCCAATCTTCTACCACTTTCCATGCTGTGTAAATAAATTCTGGTGTCTGTAAAGGTCAGATTGAACATATACAGGTTGCAATTAACAAATGGTTTGAGGTGCACTTGTGGCTCTTGGGCAGCATTTCAGCAGGCACAGATCTGCAGCTCACATTGAATGGCACGTACTAAATTCTGAATCATGATGTGGCTGTGATACATATCTACAGATATGACAGACCCAGACTGCATTAAGAAATTACACCTATTTTCTTGGAGCAGCTGATATAGCTGGGAAAAAATAGTCACGTTTTTCAGGCACAAATTTCTCTGCAGATAAAAAAAGCTAGGAAGCTTTTCTGTGGTTTTCCAATGATGCAATGGGTCTAACAAAAAAATATAATTTCTCCTGACAGATTTGCCCCACTGCAGCCTGGGCAGCAGGACTTGTCAGTGCTTCCTGATCTGTGCTGGACTGTGCTGGCAGCTGCTGTGGGATGCTTCATGGGAACTGGGGTCGTCCCAGATGCAGCAGAAACAGGACAAGGCAGGGTTTGGCAGCAGCCAGCAAGTGAGGAGATAGAAGGGAAACCTCATATTTGCCACCACAAACTCTGTATCTATTCTGCAAACTCCATCAGGCTTTAGTTTCCCCTCATGTGCCCCAGCTTTTGTCCCTCGTTTGGACAGTGTTCTGCAGCCTCTACCAACCAGGCTTCAGCCCTCTTGCTGTCATCCCATCTTTCCAGAAAACCCACTCACCACCCCAGCAGCAGTGGTCATCTAGCAGCCACCTGCTCTGTCACTGCCAACAGGCAGCATCATTTGCCACAGACACCAGAGATGGAAAAGGACGAATGCCACAGCTCTTCACTGAGTACAAGTGCAAAGCTTTGCTTTCCAGGGAGAGAAACGATAGCAGAATAAGCCATACAACTGCAAGATTGATTCAAATGTGCTAAGAGAGGCAATACAAAATATGAACGTTCCCTCTTAAAGTTAAAATAAGCTATCTGAAATTATGAGCAAGGTGTAAGGAACTACTTTTAAAAAGGGCAAATGCTTTAAATCACATGCTACTTTGTAGACTTGCTGACTTCAACTTCTGAAAGCTTTGCTCAAATCCAGAGGTACTTAATGTTCTGCATTAACTAGACTGTATTTTCACAAAATACAGCCTAAGTACTTTTTTTTTGCCTCCATATATTTACTTAGACATGAACTTGTGGTAAATGCAGAACTGGGAAATTTTTGAATGCTGAATCAAGCTCCTAATGAGGAAAAGAGCTGAAGTCATAAGATGACTTGTACATACAGAGAATCTGTTTCACCCTAGTGCTGCTTCCACCTCTGTCTTTCTCTGTGTATGAGCCTGTGGAGATGGTATTTATCCAAAAACATCAATTTCTACAGCAAGCTGGTGTTCAGCAAGTGAGGCATTCCACAAGGCAGTGCTGGTATTCCAGAGGCTGTACACTGGGGGCTGGTTCTTGTGGAGCAAAAAGTGTCATCCTGTGCCCAGGGCTTTGCCTTGCAAGCAGCAGCTCTGTGCCCTAGCTGGTGCCTCAATCCCTTTATTTAAGGAAGCCAAAGCAATATTGCCCTCCACTGGTCCTGAAACTAGTTTAACTGCTAATGTGAGTTGGACAAAATTTCTGTTGGTACCACCAGGGGCACTTTGAAACCAAAATTTGGCTGAGGTTCTTGGGATGTTGGTGTTCCATCTGTGCTAGGAGCTTTTGCTTTTCAGCCCCAGCTGCAGCAGGGACAGTCATTACAAGTGGCTGGGCAGCAGGAGGGGGTACAAGCATCATCACCTCCTGAGGGATCTTTGGTCAGGGGATCTGTGCCTCAGCGTTTGCTCAAAGCAGATAGAAACTTCACTCAGCATGACTTCTGGCACTTCCAGCCTGAGCCTGCCCAAAGATTGGATTTGCTGTTGACAGTGAACAGTGATATTGCCATCAGGTAAAATCTGCAGGTCCACTAAACATTTCAGATTTCTAAAATTTGTGATGGTGTGTTGAATACCCTTTTTCAACTATTATGTCTGCTGCTGGTTGAAGAGGAGGTGAGGTACAGAGGTTACAAAACCTCAGAGATCTTACAGGCACCAGAGCTGGCTCTAAGGCAGCCAACAAAGCCAGCCTCACTTTAAAAACACCAGCATCCAACATCATGCTAACAGCAAGGGGCTTTAAATACTTCCCCTCGTGCTTTGATGACTGTGCAGGCAGCACAGCAGGCTGCAGGTTTATTCTTTGGGTGTGAAGGTGTGTGTGGGTTTCAGCTGTGTGCTGGTGGCACAGGGGAAGCCTGTTAGATGATAGGGATTTCTGGTGTGGTGAGCAGCAGTGGAAAGATTAACTGTCCTGGCATTTAAGTCACCAAAATTAGGCTTCCTGTGAACAACCCTTTGAAATAAATAATAGAAATTCACACCTATCTGGGTCCTACAGCTTTTTAGACTATTTGGGGCAGGCTGAAATTGGGTGTGTAAATCTCCTTGAGTGCCTTGGGCACTCTGTGATTTTCTTAAGGAGCTCTGGCAGTTGTTGGCTTTGCCTCCTTAGTTCTGTCTTTTAACCTGCTGTTCCCAGCAGCACCTCCATGAATAAAAATGTTCCTGGTTTGCAAGGCATGCTTCCCAGAAAATTACTCTTCTAAGCCCCCACAAATCTTACTTCTGTCTTGATACATCTAGAATAGCTGTGGGAAATAAGTCCAAGACCACTGTGAATGTTTGAAATATGAAAGATTTTAATATTGATACATTTATTGTGACTTATCACACATCAGTAAATCTTATTTAATTTCCACCATTGGTTTTTTTCAATGAAGTTGAAAGAGGTGCATGGGAGCAGCTTGGATGTCAGAGAGTTTTTTTGCAGACTTAAGGACTTAATTTTAGAATAATTTTCAATAAGTTGCTAGGAAAGATTATGGGCTGAGGGCTTTTGCAGGATATTAAGAATTATATCACCCCTTCCAGAGCTATCTGCAAATTCTGTGGTAGTGTGATAAATAACCCCACACTTGTCAAAAGACAGGGAGCAACCAATGTCCTTGCAAACTAAGAGAGGTCTGTTTTCCAGCCAGTGAGGTAGTGAGAGCTGCAGTTGTTGTTCTAATGCTGTTAATGGGTGACTGTATGCTAATTAGTCAGATTAACTAAGCGGGTGAGTCATGCACTAACCCTTCTTGAGAGAAAGTGCCCATTTTGAGATGCTAAATGAGAACATAAATGCAATCAGGTAGAGAATTCTTGAAAGATAAGAGGAGAGCAGACCTGCTTGTTAATGGAGTTAGTAAAATTAATTCTGCTCAGGAAAGGGGTGCACATTTTCATGTTCAGGGTTCGTTTTAATGGGGAAGGGTTCAAAACCTTCACATCTATACAAAGCATTTTGCTAAGTAGCTGTAATGACCTAACATAATCAAGGAGATTCCTGATATTCTCTGTTATATTTGTACCTTCAGAAAGATTTCTTTTTTTTTTTTTTTTTTTTTTTTTTTTTTTTTTTAATTAGAGGCATTCAGATGTTTCAAATGAACACAAAACTATAATATTGTGAAAAAACACAAAGCCCTCTCATCTGTGATTGATGGGAAAGTATTAAAAATGCTTATTGTGAATGCTCAAATTATTATACAGAAAAACTACAGCCTTGCCACATTTGAGAAGTCAGTATCAATGCTGACAGGCACCACAGGTGTGGTTCTGCTGTGGTGTTGGGAGTCACTACTAAGGTAAGGGAAAGAGGGCTGGGTGCCTTTCTGTGGAGAATATCTGCATCCTTCTTATGGTGTGTGTGACCCCTTCCTGTCAGGGTGGCCACCCACTATGTGTGTGTGCACCTATTTTTACTTTTGTTTCTTCATTATGATGCCCAGAGAGGCTGCCTGGAACAGAGGCTAGACAGTGTTAAAGGAATAAAGTAGGTATTTATTAACTGGCCTTCAAAGGATACACCTTGGGCAATACAAGAGCTTGGTCGTGGCTCCACCCAAAATGGACCCAATGTGGACAGCCAGTCACGAGTTTTCACACCTTTATAAGTTTTGCTCCATTTACATATTGGGGTTAATTGTCCAGTTACAGCTCCAGGTTATCAAGTTCCATCCTCCCAGTTTGCTCTCCTCAGTTCACTGTTGTTTACACTTACTGGGCCTGAAGCTGCAAAGGTGTCCTTGGTTCTCAGGCTGGAAAAGGATTGTTTTGCCTGACTAAACTGTGAAGAGAACTTGCTAACACTTTCTATGAAGTTCAGAGTCACACACTATGGCAGTACAGAATCTGAAAATATGAAAGCTAAAACTTAAGGCATCAATTACTCATAATACTGCGGGCATCAAGGAAGGAAGCAGTGGTGCTAGCAGCCATCCCACACTGCCTGGGATGCTTTGGCTCCTGAGCTAAACAGGGCTGAGCTGGCCAGGAAGCCCCAGTCTCTGCTCTGAAATACCTGTCAGCTTCCCAAGTGCCTGACATGGTGAGAGGAGCAGGCACCAGACCTGGCTCCCAGTAGCTGTTCAGTGATCATTCCTGTACATGGCATTTATTCGTGGCAGCACCTGCAGCTGCCCTTTGGGCACCATGGGGCTTGTGGGGACATGCTGCATGGGAGCCAGTGGGGAACTGGGTCAATGCTGGACAGAAATTCTGAGAAAATGATGCCCAGGGGGGTTCTGTGGTATTCAGCCCTTGGGCACTGAATTCACCATGAAAATATTTTGCCTCAAGCTTGCTTTTAAACATATTCTGTTGGCTCATTATTTGCCAGAAACAGTCTTTTTTCTTAAAGTCTTTTGAATCTTCCAGTCTGATAGCAAGGCAGTAGAACTGCTGGAAGTGCTGGTTCCACAACCCTGCCATCTTTTCTAACCCCAATCTCTCCCTAGTGCCACTGCAGTGGCCACCAGTTTCCAGCCTAGAGGTGGCTGCACTGAGGTGATTGGTGAAGTGATCCTTATATATATATTTTCAATTCTCTGAAGTGCCTTGAGGCTTGCAAAAGGCACTATATAAATCAATTAATAACAGTATCAGAGGTCAGTCAGCCAATAAGAATACAATTTAGTTTAATGAGAGATAAATAAGACAGACAGAGTGAGAAGGAAAGGGAGCTACAAGGCTACAAGCTGGCTCTAAGTACTCCAGCTCCTGGCTTTATCACAGTGATCATCAGAAACACAGAAGATAATTGTGTCATTGGCATTTCTTAGTCCAGTGTAATATCTATTACTGGTTTTGATGTCTTACTCAGCTCTGTACCAGTATGATTTTAGGAAGAGTGTACATTATTTTCGTGAAAACAAATATGAGCATGAGGAAGCATTTTTCCCTTGCGTGCAATTCCTACTAAAGAATTTACATTCTTCTAATTTACTGGTTTACTGCACCACTTAGTGCACTCCTGAGATGTGCAGAATGTCCTCGCAGTTAAGAATGTGCAGATGAAATTTACCCTTTTTGCACTGAATCACTCACTCTTCCCTTGGAAGTCACCATGCTCTTTCCTCCCTCTAAATCTCCTTTAACCACTCTAATAAAAGAACAGATTTTTCTGCACAGTTACAAAATGGATCCAAAACGGATGGTTGGCAGTTTATTTGGATTTTAGGGTACTTATATATTTTTGTAACCAGTGTGGTACTAAAGAGGTGAATGGAAAAACACTGTTTTACATTTGATTCTTCCATTAATATGGGACTGTGGATGTAGGAATGAAAATTCTCTATTGCACCCCAAGACAAAAAGCTGGGCTACACCACCCTCATTAAAGCAGCATTTGTTAATTTGCCAGAAGATGCAGAGAACATGGAGCACCAACCCTGAAGGGGACAGGACAGGGGATGGGGGAGGCCTGTGTGGCTAAACAAGGAGGTGTTCCATGTTTGTGCCACACCAGAACACAAGCAGCACAGCCCATTGCTGTGTCCGTGTCCACATGGACCTGTTGGAATGCATTGAACAACACCTCAGTCCCCATTCCCCAGGATGTGAAGCCTGAAGAGCTGTCAGGGAAGGCAGCAGATCCTGTCCAGCCCCTGCTCATGCCCTTCCTGTGGGTCAGGAGGGAGCTGTGCATTGGTACACATTGGTATTTGGAATGTTCCAAGGCTTGGTCTTACAGAAACTGCCATTAGCAGAGAGCACAGAACATGTATCTGAAGCAGAATTAAGCACTATGAAGCACTCATGGTGAGCAAGTTCATAGCTGTAGGGCAAGGCTGACTTGGGCTCAGATTTGACACAGTTTAGTGTAGCATCATTACATGCAGAATTGTCTCACCTGGTTATTCCTACAATCTCTTTTTTTCAGCTGTGTTTGCACTTATTGCATCTCTCTTTGTCTGGAAGCTGCCTACATTGTGCTCCTCTTCAAACCTCAACCTGTGGCCCTGGCAAAGGGAGACAAAGAAAAAAACCAGACCTTTCTAAAGCTCTTTCACAAGAATCCAAAGCCAAGCAGAGCTGATTTCATGCACATCAGCACTTCCAGTGCTGTGCCCCCAAAAATCCCACTTACAATTTTGAGTCCTTTCACGTGCCTCAAAACAGCAGCCTGTGCAAATCTGGAGCTGTCTCCTTCACACTTAGGTAATCCATTTTCAGCCACTCAGACCTGGACATGAAAACATTTCTTCTGCAAGGAGGACTGTTCTTTGTTCTCTCTCCCCCATGCCAAAAAAATCCAGCCCTGAACACTGTGACAAAGGATTAGCTCAAGCTGAGGCCAGGCTTTAATGCAAATAGCCAGACAGAGAACAGAATGGCTTCTTTTATCAAACTTAACATCCTAAAGCTCTACTGATTTCATTGTCATTATGGTGGTGATTAATTTGACCCAGAGTACTGCCACCCACTGTTAAAGCCTTCGCTGCATCCCTGTTGATAGCTCTCATGACAGAGATTACAGTCTGCCACTGCGTTGTCCATAATTAGTACTTGTCAAAATGAGATTTGCCTATGGTAGCCCACTGCTCATGAGAAACCTATTCAAAATTAAACATGCTTTGGAAAATAGAGGACATTTCATCCTCTAATTGGAACCAGTAAGTACGGAATGATGACTCTTTTTCTCATCTGTTAAGTGTTGTTAGGATCGTAAAAATGATTTTGTGAGTTCTCTCTATAGCTACCAATAAGTGCCCTCTGGTGAAGTGTAAGGGTGTCAATTCTGTTCTGCAGCTGAGTCCTAAAATGTTTGCACAGTTAATTCCCCAAAGCAACATAGTTTAATTACTTCATCTGAAACAGGGACACGGTCAAGGCACAGTGGCAGTTCCTGACACATGGCCAATGCCAGCCCTGCTGCCCATCCATGAGTGACAGTGGGCCCTGGGGACCAGGGCTGGGCACAGCCTGGGGAATACCAGGAGTGACACTGGGAGGGGGCATTTGGAAGAGCTGTCACTTAAATCCAGGGAATGAAGGAGAGTGGAGGGAGTGAACCCACACAGCCTGTGGCCTGCCCAATGGGCTGGCATGGAAATGTGATGTTTGTAGTGACTGGGGTGTGGGCTACTCCAAGGCTTCATTCACTGATGTTTTGGGTTGGAACAGGCATGGAGTCTAATACACAGTTCACTTTGCAGACCAAGGCTACAGCTCTTTGGGGTTTTTTTCCTCCATTGTAAGAGGAATGGCCAATGTTATTGCAACCCTTACTGCAAAGACTTAGTTACTAGACCCAGTATCATTAAGGATTGCAACAAAATGTTTTCTTATCAAACTCTGAACTATAGGACTGGGGATGGAGTAAGTATCTGCACTGAAGTTGATATCCAATGACATTTTTTTACAGGACAAAAAGGAGAGCTGGTGTTTTTCAGAAGCATGAATACATCTATCTATGAAAATAATTGCCCTGAGCAACTGTCTAAAAACAGGAGCAGGCGATCCAGAGAACGACACCTTGTGCTAGTCAAAACAGACCATTGTTAGAGAAATATATCTTTTCAGTTCAGATACTGGAACTGCTGGAACTGGAGCTGCTCTTGAAACCACTGGAATGTATCATGGCAAAAGTGAATGCTTGGAGAATAATTCACAAGAGGTGATGATGTGACAGACATAATTCTTCACCAATATCTTTCATTTTATTCCACTAGAAGAAGCAAAAGAGCTTAAAAGACATCAGTAATTTTTTTCTGAGTGCCCAGCCCTGATTAAAGTGCCACACTTTCTTACAGCACGTTAGTTAATCACAGTCCTGTATGTAAACTCCATTCACTAAAGTCTATTGGATTCCCCAGCTGAATCTCACACAGCCAGATGACAGCTTTCATCCTTAACTTCCATGGAAGCACTGGTGAGAGGGGAATGTTTTGTCTTGAATAGTGCCTAAGTATCAGTCTGATCAGTTGTGACCTGGGCAAGTTATAGGGAGGTTTCCTAGGCATGGAAAGGCGTTATTGCAAAGCTTCAGTCTATCGGAACCCTGGGCTGCATTACTGGAATTTAGACAGTAACCTCCTGGTCACTGTGCAGGTGAAGATGTGAGCCAGGTGGAGATCAGCTAAGAAGGGAAAACCAGAACTGCTCATAGATATAAACTCCATGGTCAGGGAGAGATTGAGTCACAGGCTTAGAGAATAGTGAAGACTGGTAGTCTTTGGGTTTGCAAAAAAAAGCTGTTGCAGAGTGGGAATAAACAGTTCTGTTTATTCCACTGAAAGCAGGAGAAGAAAAAGCAGCTTTGAAGATTTGGTCTGTTGTGAAAATTGTAGATCATTTAATTACGGAAAACACTGAAAAACATTTGTCTTCTATTTTAGGTTTTTTCCAGGAATCACCTCTTTCAACAAATGAGACCTCTGAGCTGGAGGTTGGGAAGCATTTCCTGGTGGTGTTGGTGGCTCATCCCGTCCCACATGTCCCCGCCGGGCTGGGGAGGCAGGCACGATGACCTTGGCAAGCCACAGCCAGCCCTGCTCCCTCTCACTCCAGCAAGTCTCAAGATTTACTTTCGCCCTGAAGGTAATCAGTCAGTCGTGATTTTGACCTACGGTTTAATGTGCTCTCTTGCAATAGTTACAGACATCCTCCTTCTGGTTATGCTCCCTGCTGTGACTAATGGCATCTTTGCAGTTAAAGAGGTGGTTTTTAAAGAAAAACATCCAAGTTTCAGTGCTATTACTGAGTTAACAGTTTTAGCAAAAACAATGGCACAGCAGTCCTTGCTATGGCCTATGAACTTGTCATTTTTTGGGCGCAAGTGTGTACATGTTTATTCATGTTTATTTGTATACATTTTGCAAAACACAGGAAGCAACAATTTTTACTGTTAGTGTTTATGAAAAGGACCATCAGGCTTGGTATCCACTATTCACAGTGAAGTACCTTTTAAGTTCAGCCTCCATTCATACAAAATAGTCTTGGTCAGCCAAAGCTTTTTTGAAAGCTAAATTATTATGCACAAAAGCAAATGAGTATGCAAAGATCAGGAACTGAACACCACACAACATACCGAGATATTAAGGAAGCTTTACAAGTCTGATCCTGCAGGTGTGATTTTTCTGGGAAATGTTTCAGGGTGACATGAGAAACCATTTTTTAAAGATAAAACCATAAGGATTTTAATGATATTTTTCAAAGTACCTCAACCATTCATAACTATTCTTTTTTAAAGCAGTGCAGTGATTGAAAGTAATTCTCCAAACTGAAGAACAGGTTTTTAGCTCTAATGAAGAGAACCCTTTAAATAAATAAAACAATTTTTTTTGTCTGTGTAGGTGCTGATGAGAATTTGGAGAAAACATTACATTCATTTAAATCTCCTTCCCTTGTTTTCATTTTCCAAATAGGTTCCTTGTATCTGCTCACCTCTAAGCCCAATTAAATTCAAGGGCAGCAGATCACAAAAGCTATTCTTCTAGACCAAAATTTCTACTCTGTGTGGCAAGTAAATCAGCAGAAAGCAGCTCAAGTTTTCTTTTTTTTTTTTTCTTTGCTATATAAAACTGAAGATGTTATTTGGATACTAATTGGAGTCATTGTACAGTCATGTTAGATGCCCTGTTCTCATTCAATACGTGGCAGGTAACATAGTACCTATGTTCTTCAAGAAGAGATCAATGACAAAAAGGGTAGTTTTCTGCTGCAGGGAGAAGACAGACAATTAGAAAATCACTATTTGTATTCAATCTCTGTTTACACTGGTTGACCACATCTCTCACAAGTGCGCATTTCTCTCCAGCTTCAGAAATACACAAATATATCAGCACCAGAAGTCTCCTCTCGTTTTAGTTTGCAATTCAGGATTGCTTTATTAATCAACGCAAGATGCATTCATTGAACTGGATTAATCCTGCATAAGTAATTTTGAAATTTCCTGCTGAAGTTATTTTTCATTTCTGGGAACAAATCATTTATTTGGATTTTCATATATCAGGATCACAGAGATTTGCCACAGTCAGATTTTAATTTTAGTTACATCTGAGCTGGCTTATATATTAGGGGGCATAGTTTTGCATGAGAGCATCTTCTAAAATCTGTAATTGGTGTGGAACACTGACATGCACAGAATACATCTGACAAGGTCCAGAGAGTTAGGTTCAGTTTCGCTGATCAACATCTATGCTGCAGATTAACTGAATCTTTTATGGCATTACAAGCCCTCCAGAATTCATTAGTGTGCTTTCCCCTCCTGCAAACCACTCTGACCTCCAGTGCTGCCGTCCCTGCTTCCTTGGACTGGACTCTAGAGGCTGAAACACTGACTCCCTTTCACTGCTGCACTAATAACAGAAATTAAATGTGTATCTTAAAACTGCCCTGGAATGTGTGCATTGGCACTTACCTTGGCCTTTTAACACTGTTTGGGATTTCTCTCTCCTTTGTCTGTACCAGAAAGCTCTGTTTAAATTGAAATATGGTCTCTCCCTTAAAAGCAAGGGAACTAGAGTACTTTATTGATGAATTATTATAATACAATAGAAACCACTATATATAATAAGGTTTGACATGGATTTTTCTCAGAAATTGGCTCACAGATGCAGTTAGCAGAGGAAAAATAATAGTATTCAAAGCACTAAGTGGGGACAAACACATGAGGGAAAGCAATGCCAGCTTTTGGGAGGTGGGTGCAGAGTACCTTTGAAGACAGCACTGTAATTAATGAAAAGCATATTTTTCAAATGCCCTCTTTGTCATTCTTCAGGGTACAGTTTGAAAGTCACCAGCAAATCAGTTTTCTCACACTTCTTGGCCAGTGGATGGGACCATAGCTCAAAATCAGGGAAATGCTTCAGTCACCAATCTGTTGTTTTCCAGGTCCTACACTACAAAAGTACCTGAGCAAGTTTGTCATGCTGAGGATGAAATGGAGAAGATTAAGGTTTGGCAGGAAGGACAGCAGAGAAAGAGAACTATGGAACAGTCCATGTTTCCATCTCCCAAGATGACTCCCTTCAGAGAATCAGAAAGAGAAAGGGCTCTTCCCTCCAATGCAGCTGGGACCAGGGACTGTGGCTCATTTGCTCTCCTTGTGTTCCCACCACCAGCATCAGCTCTCCTCCCTTGTCACAGGTGCTGGCTGTGCTTGGGTGTTTGCCCCAGCCCAGGCCCTGCAGAGAGGTGTCTCTGGGCATCTCTTTGGTAGGTTTGGTTGTGCTGAAGTCTGTGCATTAAAGCTCAAACAATGCAACACCTAAGTACTCTGCTGATTTATCCTTCTGCTTGACAGCTACACCACTGAAAATGATTTGCTGAATACCATAATCCAAGGGCTTATTTAGTTTCATGTTTATCTCATGTTGACTTCTACTGAATTTTCTTATGTTTCTCTTCTGCTTTTTGTATTGTCTTTCCTTTGATTTTTTTCCCAGCCTTGCTCTGGTATCTTTACTAAATATACCATCTTTACTTTCCTCATTAATCCTGATTTTTTTCTGTGCTCTTGATCCTCAAACAGTTCCCTCCATCTCCTCTCACAGTTTTCTATTTTCTATTTTTTCCTTAAGTTTGTTCTCTTCCTTTCTAAATCTGCCCATTGCTTATAGTTTCTCCTCTTCATCCTTATCCCACATTACTTTAAAAAAATACATAAATCTCCCTTCCTTCCACTGCTGAAATAAACTCATTAATGAAACAATTCTATTCATTGTGCTATCTTAGTGCTATCCAGTACAGTCCACACCTGCTTTAAACACGGGGGCCAGTTTGCTCAGTGCACCCCCCTGGTTTGCATAGGCAGGTTCTGGTCCCTCACAAATGTTTGTAGGCATGAATGAACAATGCATGAATAGTAACAGGAATTGATGATGTTTCTGTTTCCTGGTAGAACCTGCTATTAAATTGTCCCTTGTCTTCTCAGCTTGGCAATACCTCTTGTCCCAACTCTTCCACAGCATGTCCATACAGCACTTCCCCTCCAAGAACTGAAATACCCATAGTTAGAAGGGTCAGTTGCCACAGGAGGAACATTTTGAGGAGGTGTGAAGTTTCCACAACAAGCACTAAATTCCCCAAAGCAAGACTGGGTTTAACAAAGCAGGGTCCTTTTCACTTGCTGTGGGACTGAGGAACAGAGGGAGCAGCACAAGGCAGAGGCATTTCACAAGCATGCAGTGGCTTCTCCAGTGAGAGCAGGCACAGGGGTGGATTTTCCCTGCTGGAGAAAGGTGCTGCTTTCCCAGGCCAGGCACTGTACTCAGGGAAAGACCAACCCACTACAGAGCCACATTTTACTGCAGTCAGTGCACTGACAAGCACTGAAAATAGTGACACTTGGAAAACAATGAGGCTGTTATGAAACACCAGAAAATAAAGGAAGTTCACACATCTACATGATAAAAAAAGTTCCAAAGAATTTAATGTAGATATTATTTATACATACACTTTATAAGTAGGAATATGGCAGACAGTTGAATTAGTACATAAAGTTTTATTTAAAGTTTCCCCCCTACAAGCAAGCTTCATTTACACAGTCTAGTACTGTACAAAATTTACATTCTTTGTGTGACTTATTTAGTTAGCATTTTTTCCTTGGTCATGCCTTCCTGATAGGTAGAAAGATTTAGATCCAGTCCTCATAAATCTTCAAATTATCTTGATAAAAAAAAAAGGAACCATTTAAAAGGACAAGAAGTATCCTTTAGAAATGGTACATTTTAGTAGAGACAGGTGACAGTAAGTGTTCAGTGGCAGACCTTTTAAATGTCATACAAGGTTTCCTCATTTAGTATCTTAACAGTTTCCTTTTTATATATATTTATATCTATATACTTTCAACAGGAAAGGAAAAAAAAAGTCATGATTGCACCAAATATATTTTACAAGGGATCCCTTGGATCTGAACAATATAAATAAATACAAAACCAACTAAGATTGCACTATGTAGGAAAAATGGATTGAGATTTCAGGATATACACTCCACCTTTATGAGTTCCTTAGTAATGCTCACTGGAAAACTCCCCTAGAACACATTCAAATATTAGCATCTTCAGATAATTATTTTGTTTAAACATCTTTTTTCCAGGCGTGCAGCTACCTCATCAACTGGATTATTGCATTTGTGTGGTACCAGTCTTTACTGCATTACTCCAATTTTACAAGTTGTGTAATTCTGCAGCAAGCAAGGGAGTTGCAATAAAACTGGGCCGATGCCAGAAACAGTCCCATGATATTTGCTCTCTGTTATTTATATTGCTCTCAAGCATCAATATATAGTGTAATTTCTGTGTACACTCACCCTTTTTCTATTTTGCAAAGCAAATAATGAACTCCTTCTCCCATCTATTGCCTCTGCAGCAGAAACCAACCTCTAGTAGCTGCCTGCTCCTTGCTTAATGCACTAGCACTAAGTCCTGTAGTGAAAGATATGTGCAGGGCTGAAAATGCAGGATTGGAGTGTCCTTTGCCTTTTATCTGGTGCAGCCAGCTACAACTAGGCAAATTAAAGGCCAGATATTTAGCTGACATAAAGTTCACCCATTGGTGAATGGAACAATGGAACAATGTCTGTTTACACCAGTAAAGAGGATGATCCTGAGAGTAATGGATGCAGCACTAGTAAACCACAGTGGAATAACTATGCATATATTTCAATGAGGTGCAGATGATTATGTCTGTGAACTGCAAGGTGATGAAGAATCAGGCTCAGATTTTGTCACTGCTTTTGCAAAGCCAGGACAGAAAGACATAAGCTTAACACATAGACAGTCTGATTTGTGCAAGCAACTATGACTTCATGAAACAAGTCCTAAATGCTACTGGTCCCATGTGGGAGAATTCTGAACTCGCTTTGCAATGTGTAAATAATTACACAGGCTATAAGGCAGCAGACAGTCTAGCCTTATATTACTTTGGATCAATAGTAAAACTCTCTCAGTTAAGATCAACCACACAGGACTACTTTAAGTACTTACCAGTGTCTCTCCAAAAATGTGCATAAGCATTTCGGAGTCCAAAGCAATAAATTTATGATTAAATGCCGTCTTCTTGTCTTTGGAAGGAACTTGCACAGATGCTGATATCTAACAGGTTAGTGAAAAGGAAGTAAGGTTTCTGGTGCTTCATTAAGTGGTCATAGAATAACTTACTTTACAAAGTCAGATTTTAAGCTGTAGGATCCAAATTCTGTTATACTAATGTAGAACCAGTCATTCCATGTGATTTCAGTGAAATGACTCTGACTTTACACAAGTATGATTAGAAGAATTTGATCCTAATCCCTAAGCTGCTATTGCAAGAAGTGCTCTGTAAAGCATAGCTTTCATTGTAGTCTGCTTTCTGCTGCACTTGCACATGGGGACTTTGAAGGCAGAGTGTATTAGTTGCCAAGCTGTGCAAAAACTGAACGATATTTCTTTACCTTTTATAATCTTCTGATGCTGTATTGCTTGCAGAGCATATGAAGTAGTTGTAGGTTAGGATTACAGAGGAGGAGACAATTCTGCAATGCAGTGTGAGCTTTTCACTATCTGAATTCTGAAACATTCATGAAAACAACATCCTCATGACTTCAACACAGATCACATGCAGGTAGATACAATGCACAATACTGATCTTGTCTCTTCAGGCTCTATTTGAACAGTTAGCCATCATTATTTTTTTGAAAGTTAAATTTGATGTGAGGAGTGTCTCTGCAGCAGGAAAAGTTTAAATCAGTCTGAAATGGCAGTCTGTCAGCATGTAATGTTCGGTGTGTTTTAGCTTCTTGCCTCATAGCACACCGGCACCTATCTGAGATGGGACAACGCTTGGTTTTTCTTTTCTTTTAGTTTATTCCTAAAGCATAAACATGGAATGAGGGGTCAATCATGGTAGCTTTGTTTGGCCAGGAATTCTGTTCTAATAAAGTATTTACGTCACCCGTCATTATTCCCCCAAAAAGCACTCAGTGTTCGTGTCAGTGCTGTGCCCATCACTTGTTGTAGGGAACGCAGGCCGGCAATACCACAGTCGAACACGCGGGTCCTGCCAGCGGCTCCGCAACGTCGCCCTCCAGCTCTGTCCAGGTGCCTTTCTCAGGACTGTAGCAAATCGTAGAAGATTTGTAGGCTCCCTGTAGCAGAACAAAACAGCATATTTAAATGGGATTTTGGTAAAATACAAGTTAGGCATCAGCTCTAAAGAGACTTGAAAGTGACTTGGGGTCATTCTAACTTAGAAGCTCTTCAAGGGGTTTTGGTTTTTTCAGCACCCAGCCTCTGAAAATCAGTCTGCTTTACAAGCACCTCATAAGCAGAGCTGTAAGCATATAGTCCCATCAATCACTTTTCCAAATTAATTTTGATTTTTAAATTCCCCATCATTGAATAGAGTGTAATAATAACTTATCTAAATAGAGAAACACAAAGGTGAAGAAAAACTCCCTGTTCTCCATGAGCTGAAAACCAACTCCAACCTGCCTCTGTAGCTAATTCCCCTGTCCTCTCCTCTCTATCCCATCTGCACACTATTCAGAATGGTCACAAGAATTCAGAAGGAATAAAAAGGTGGCTGTGGAAAGCAGGTACACACCATACTCCAGCTGTAGCCTCCTACAAGGTAAATACTGTCATCAAGGACTGCACAGCCAGGGCCACTGCGACCCTCCAGAATAGGAGTCTGGAGAATATTCCACTGGTCACCTTTTGGATCGTAGCATTCCACAAGCATTACATCGAGATGGGAGAAGCCTGGATGAGGACATTAAGAAAAGAGAACATGTATTATGACACATTGTTTCATTACTTATTTTACTGCTAAATTTATTAAATTACAGTCACAGTTATGTTATTACAATTATAACATAGTTGTTAAACATTTTTCTAGAAAATATTTTCATATACATTCAAGCCAACTTCTATAATATTAATACTTCATTATTTCTGTTCAAATAAATCTGTTGAAGGCTTTTACCATTAGTTCTACAGTCTTCTACAAATCATGAGTCCATATAAAACCTAACAGGAAACACTCAGTAATAACTTGTCAGTGACTCAAGAATATTCAAACAGAATTCTTCCCTGTCTATCAATGCTAATACAAGTTTGAACATGTAGGAAAAGACTGTCCTGGCAGTTTTCCTCAAAATTCAGTAGATCCAATCTATTCAAAATTGAACAGATTGAATTTGCTCAGAAAGCAATGTCTAACAAGCCCAGGGGGAGCTTAGACAACTGATGCCACTTGGCTCTAGAGGTACAAAGTGCTTAGCATGATGGACATGATGTGCAGGACCAGCTCATTTAAGGTGTACCCTAAAGCACACAGCTGGGGTAAAGTCTTTAAGGCAACAAAAAAATGTAACCACAAAAATCATGGTCCCATCTTTCCCTGGTAGGCCAAAAAATGCTCCAAGTGACTGCTGCTTTTTGATCACCAAAGGGCACAGGGGTCTCAGCTCAAGATTCTCAGGCTGTATCAGTTAGTATGAATTGAGCTGAACACAGACACTGAACACAGGAATCCTGGTTCTTGCTCTGATATTTAGGCCAATTCCTATTTCAAACTACCTTCTTTATCAGAGCACTGCAGTAAAAATATGGCTTTCTTAATATGCAGAAGTGCTTCTCTTAACTCTCCTGTCTTCTCTTCAAGGTATGACAGCAGAGAGAAGTAAGATTTTCTGTAAAAAGGGTATTTGGTGATATTGGCACTTCACAAGGGACCTGCTTGCTCAAATATTATTTATGTCTGGAACGAATATGAAATAATATGAAATAATTCACAGTAATATGAAATAATTATTTGCTGCTTCAAGGTTTCCAAGGGGCCATACAAAGGCCACTGCTATGCACCCAGAATCTGTAACAAACTGCAGTATGCACATGACTAGCTGTGATGTGGTAAATGCACAGCTAACAGTACTACACAGCTCAGCTTCACAAGGAGGGCTTTGCCATGGAGCCCTGCTATTCCCTGCAGGTGGAGAATTTGTAACATTTCATCCACACTTCAGTCCCTTCCCTCTGCCCTGTCCTTGCAGTTCTTCCTTTTGTTTCACTGCATAGGAGAAATGATTTTTTTTCCAAAAAGTCCTTTTAGTAGACAGCTACATCTTTCCAGCAGCCTGGATGTTAAATGCCTCTCACAACAGTGAGCAGTCCAAGCATAACAAAGGCACCCAGGACAACAGTTGTAGAAGCAAAAATGATTAGAAGGGAAACTGTGTGGGGAAAAAAAAAAAAGGTGGCAGAATAAAAGCAATTCAAGCCTCTGCAAACCAAAGCATGTGCTTTAGCTTGAGGAGAGTTGTGATATGTTTTACTTTTGTAGGAGGAAAAGCCAACACTGTAAAGCACTTAAATCTACAAAATTTGCAGGTGTTCATGTGCAAGCAGCTTTTGCTCTCTTCACCTTATAGAGTCCAGTCCATGAACACCCATCCCAGCTGCTAGTGGGGAGTGGAGGCACAGCAGCACAGAAGCTGCAGTGGTCTGTGCACCAGTAGTATTTATCAGGGAACATTTACATCTGGGACTTTGTCCCTGCATGCTCCACAGGGACTGAGACCTCCAAAAGCAGCATGTGGCTTTACAGTGTCATGGGGACCAGGGGACAAGAGTCAGACATGACCTGCTCTTACTGGCAGCTGACACATTCTTTTACTTTTCCTTCTATATTACGATTTTCTCTTTTGTTGTTGGCAGCCTTTTTTGTTTTGTTTTGTTTTAAACATTAAAGGAGAAGAAAGAAAAAAGTGAATATAAACTATCAAATATTATTATGGAACTAAGGAGCAGGTGTGCTTTTTGTCTACGTGGCTGGATTAAGAAGCATCTTTAACAGCAATAACATACAGGTATTAAGATAAAAAATACCAGATGCCTAAGCAATAGTTATTTTAATACGAGACCTTTTCAAAAGATGAAAACAAGCGACCTCTAAAAAGAATTATAATAAACAAGCTACATTTAATATGAAAAAGAGATTTAAAGAACCAAGTCCTAATATTTAATGGCTGAAAGTTTGCTTTTTTTTTCTCTTCATTAAATCAGGAGCTTGTTTTTGTGTGTTACTCTGAATAATGCTCTCTTTAACTGCACATTTTGGAAAATGATTTACAGAGGAAAATATTGCTGGTACTTTCGGGTCAAAGAATAATCTGTTTGTTTCATTGAATTCTTGGTAATGACAAATTGTCCATGCCTTTGAGTAATGGAAGCTCCCATTTTTATTATCTAAAGCATTCATTACTCATATATTTAATGTACTGCTATAATTTTAAAATAATTTGCATAAAATGTTTTTAAAATTGCTGGCTCAAGTGTCCTGTTAAATTGTGTTGCTTGGCTTTTAATGCATTTAACAGTGAATGTCTAACAAAAATGTTCTTTATCAGAGATGTGGGACACTGAGATACTTTTTCGCTGTTAAAAATGTGACCTTTCAAATGGTTTCCTCCAATCGCATACAGTCGATCATTCATTACAGCCAGAGTGTGGATTGCTCGTTTTGTGTTCATGTCCTGTTTTCGGGCCCAGACATCCATCACAGGGTCATAGCAGTACAGCCAGGGGACATATTCTCCATTGTGAACACCTCCTGCAAAGTAAATACACATCAGTTCATTAACAGAAATAAAGACATTGTGCGTGTGCTGCAGCAGGAATTTAGCTCTCTGGTTCTGGGGTTCTGCGGTTTTTTTGGGTTTTTTCAACGGTGGTTTTGGGTTGTTTTTCTTGTACAGCAGGAATTATTCAAGACACTGGCCTGAAATGTATATCTTGCCATTGTGCACGGCTCCTGCATGGGCTGCCAGGGGCTGTGGTAGTGAAGACACGTAGCGCCACTCGTTGGTCTCCAGGTTGTAGCACTCCACGCTGGACAAGTAGCCGGTTTCGTTTCTCCCGCCGATGACGTACAAGTTCTTGTCAAGGCGGCAGGCGTAGAAACTGGCTCTCCTGGAGGACAGGGCAGGGCAGGACACAACAAGCCAACAACAAACCAATCAGCTGTGGCAAACATTTCTCTCCCCTCTCCAGCTGACTCCCTGAACTAAGAGAGCAGCACATCAAATGCTCCATCAGAGAGAAGTGTCCAGGAGCTTCCCATGCTTACAGCTATCCTAGACACTGTGGCTAATCAAATGCACAATACTCCACATCAAAAAACACTTCATTTTTTGTGTCAAAACGATTAGGCACACATAAAACTGCCAGAAAATACCCCTTTTCAAAGCTGTTTGCTGCCTTTTCACACCCGTGAAAGATAAAAAGGTGCTCATTAATGTATGGGGCATTACCTTGTAAGGGATGTAACAACTCAGTAAGACAAAGTGAAAAATGAGGTAGATAATGTAACAATAATAAATTATCTTGACATTCACTTTCTTTATGGTCCTTCAAGGGTCATTGTTCCCAATTTACTAAGAGAACCACATCATCAAAAATTTTCTTCAATTATCATTTTTTTCTTCCTTCTGCAGTACTGCAAATAGAACAACTTTCCTTATGCTAGCCACAACACTACATTTCCACCCTTTAGCTCAAATAAGGTCTGTCTCCATCCAACTAACCCTGAGAGAAGTTTAGCCACCTGTCTGCTTTTACATGCAACTCAGGTGTGTAGGAAAAGAATTAAATTTTCTGGCCAGGACTGTCGAGCATGTTTGTCTTCCTTGTGACTCCAAAATTAATGCTGAGTGTTGCTGAAGTAAAAATTGAGCAGTAGATGATTTTGATTTTGAGAGACCTTGGTTGGTGTAATCCACTCTCGGGGAAAGCTCCCTGGATCACTCAGCAGCAGGAAGGTTTGCTAGAGTAGAGACCTTTAATTTCAAGCTGCAATAACATGAGAAAGAAAATTGCAAAAGAGCACAGCTGGGCTAGGATGAAGAGCTGTACAAAATATTGAATGACAGGAGTCGTCAGTCCCCAACATAAAATTTTCTCCTGGGTGAAACCAAGATGACGTGGGATCCCAGAAATGAGCAGGCAGGCCAGGCAGAGCAAAGTGTAGCTCTGACAGCTCCTGCAAAGCAGCACTCTGGAGTGTGGCTGTAGCTTGCCAAACCCTGCTCTGTGCCTGATTCAGTGCACTCTGGTTCCTGCCCAGATGCCTTAATTTGCATCTGGGAGCAGCTGCATATTTCACTCCTGAATCATGCACTGAATCTTGGGGCCTTGATGGTCACCTGCAGCAACAAGGACTTGAACCTGCAGACCACTGCAAAGCATTTGGATGAGCAGTGGTATACACAGAGCACAGCTCAGAGAACAGCTCTGGTACATCCCACTCCTTCCTGGGCTTCCCCAGAGCCATCCCATGAGCAGGTGAGCTAGAAGAGTCCAATGTGCCCTGTTCCTCACCTGACATCTGGCCAGGCATGTTCAGGAGCACTTCCTTCAGTGAAGGCAGCAATAACATCTTGCTCTTTTGCACAGCTACCCATTTGCACAAATTGTTTAGCATCCTTTAACATTTTGGAGAAATCTCTCTCTTAGTTAAAAGTGTCTGAGACTGGCTGGTGGTTTATAAGTTGGAAGAGAAGTCAGGCAGACCCCAAGGGATACAGCCATGGAAAGAGCAGGGCTGGCTGGACACTCAGGGAACAGGTTTGATGCATCACTGCTGGTTTCTGACCTTACTTTTTGGATTTGGTGCTCACCTGACAGGGCTCCTCACCAGCCAGGGTCACTGAACACCTCCTGTTCACTTCTTTGCTTTCACCCTGCCTGCACGTGGGCAACTTGGACAGTGTGGGACAGAATCCCTTTCAAAGTGGGGCTGGGAACTCCTTCACAAGGAAAACTTCTGAAAAAGCTGTGGAAATATGAGGACTGGCAAGTGCCTCCTGATGATGAATTTAAAAAGACCATTTAATTTATCTGTCACTGGGCAGATAGAGCTGATGGCATATTTTGCTCCACATGGTTGGGCAGCAAATTGTGCATCTATGTTTTTAGCCTGATATTCTATGGAAACAAAGCTAATTTGATTACACTATACATGTACCCACGTCTGCCTACTGTTGTCTTTTCTAAAAAATACCATGCTGACTGATTTCATTCTAATTTGACAGAGGCTATGGGTGTTACAGGCAATCAAGTGTGTATAAGCTTTCTTGAGAAAATGTGATGGACCTGAAGCAACACAGCCCACAGTTGCCCCAAAACTAGAAAAAGCTGCAGAGGTCACCTATTAGACATGAGAGATCCTGAATAGGCAGGCACACGTTTTTCAACCCTCCTGTGTCCAGCAATCACAAGGCACAAAACCAGAGGGTGCCTGTTGTCAGTGCTCCTACATCTACTTATCTGTCCTTGTGCACCTTCTCTGGTGAACTCATTAATAAAACTGCTCTTGGAGTGTTTTGCCTTTTCCTTTTTTTTTAGTTCAGGTTTAAAAAACAGAAGTAGACACAACCTGTATGCATTCTTCTAACTAGGATTTCACTGAGGATATTCTGTACATGTACTCCTGGTTTCATCCACACAGTGTCACTATAAGGAGCAAAAATGAAAGCATCAGCATACTTCACTCTTCTGCTTGGATGTGAACATTCACTGGGTAGCTTCTGTCACAAATATTTTAAGCTTTTTGGGTATTTTTCATTTTCAATGATACAATGTGCAAGGGCATGCTGTTACAGTGTGCAAAGGCATGCTGTCAAGTGATGACTTTTAAACTGCTGTAAAATATGATTCAGATTAAACTATAATACAGCAGTCTTTGCATGTCAACTTTCCCCTCAATACGCTATCCATTCTAATCAGATAACTAGAATGTACCTCAGGATCTGAATATGGACAATAAGACAATCATGTTGTGATTTTCTTTAGGACTTGAAAATACTTGGTGTTCACTGGTCTCCTAAATGCTTTTCCTTCACACCCCTTCACCCAACCATCAATCCAACCAACTCCTTTCAAGTACACACATATCAAAGGAAAGATTTTCCTCCTGATTTTCACACATGATGAATTTATGCCCTGGAACACCAAATAGAACTGCCAGTGTGAGATTTAAAAAATTACCAATGCTGTTGCTGGTTGTCGCAATATCTGGACCTGATTTCAGAGTCACTTATAGAGAGCATGCTTTGCTTTTTAAAAAATAAACAATCTTAATAATTGTTGACATTATTGAGGTCAAAAACAAAAATAAAAGGGGAAAATTTTTAATCTTTTTCTGTGCCTTTTCTCAGCTCACTCAGCCTCAGAGAGTACACTGACCTGCTCACTTCCCAATTCTACTTGCAGTTCTTCAGATCATGGTACAAAACCATTCTTTTTTGCTGGTCTTCAAACAAAAAAATAATTAACTCAGAAGATAAGAAAAAGCAAGTTGTTTAAAATACTCTTTTCCTCCAAACACCTTGAAAAACTCTGTGTTGAGCTGGCAACAGTTCTGACTGAGGTGCCCAGCTGAGGCTCACACCACAAGTTCAGATACAATTGCTACAAAGACTGCTCCTTCAGTAACCATCATGGTCTAACTGTTCTTCAAAAACCTTCCAGTTGTTATGGCATCATCAGGCAGATGTGTATTTCCAAAGTTTATGAGTCAGTTGCTGATTCTCTGAACAACAAACTCCTGAAAATAGTACATACTTTTCAAAGCCATCTATATTTGAGATGTTCTTCAAATGAAAAGAAACCAAACTTGGCTTTAAAGAAAATACATTGCTGACATTGAATCTATAATGGGATTAGACTTTTCTTTATTGCTCACATAGTAAAATCAATCAGATATGGATTTTGGCATGTGAGATAAAAGTTTCCTTATCAAATATTTCATACAGATTTTTGACTTGAGAATATACTGCCTGTGAACGAGCCCCACATTTACCTGGTAGTCATTTCAAAGGAGCTATAATAGTCTATCCAGCCAATTATTCTCAGACTAAAATTCCTAAATAGGTTTTGACTTGATGGACCATAATGACTCAGAAAAACCCATTTAACAGTCTGTCTTGTCAATGGTGCCTGCATTATGCTAGCAGAGACAGGGCATGACCCTGTACTCCTAGCAGGGGGAAAATAGCCTGTTGACTTTAATGGGAACTTTATCTCACTAAAGGAGCTGGGAAAGAAAACTGCATAAAAGCTCTCTCTTATTTGTATGATCTTCTACAAACTGTGCCAGTCCATACCTCTGAAAGCTGCAAAAACGCTGAGGAAGTCATTAGGACTGAGCGAAAAAAAAAAAAAAAAAAATAAATTTAGAAAGTTGAGTGGAAAATCTCATTTTTCCAACAGTAACCCTAATGCTTAGGAGCCTTTAAAGAAAACCAAGGGGCAAGCCTATGACCTATGTATCCTGAACAAAAGAGGTGACAATTAACGTTGTCATAGCAAAGGCACCCTGCAGAAGGAGCTATGTATGAGTGGACCACTGTGTTTCAGTCCCTCTGTAAGGAGCTGTGGTGTTCATACATTACAGTTTATTATAGGCAGGAGCACAGGGCACAGCTGAGTTTTGGCAGGAGCACAGGGCACAGCTGAGTTTTGGTCTCTTGGCTGAAGGCAGCAGCTTCCACCAGAGCACAGGGGTCACCTGCCACACAGTTTTCCAGGGAAACACAACTGACCAATGTGGAGGTGGAAAAATTCCTACTGCCTGCTTTCTCCAAGCCTCAGCTGCCAACTTCTGCTTTCTGTAGTTTGTCACCCAGATAAACCCAACTGCTCAGCCAGCTGCCAACATCCTGCAAGAATTTGGCTTGGAGATACCCAGAGGGGCTAATGAGGACTCAGATTAGGCTCCACAGAACTGGTCTAGGCTCCATACAAACACCAGCTGGTCTCATAGTCAGTGTCCCAGCTCAGCTAGGATGACTTGCACAGTGATGCCCAATCTGATGCTCACCTCCTGTCTCCCCCATGCCAACACCTGAACTGGCAGTGACTCACTCTAGGAAGGTGAACCAGAGGGGAAGGTGTCCCTCTGTTTTAAAGTAAACAATCACAGCTGTGAAGGTTGTCCCACAGTGTTGGTGGGAATGAGGGAGAAGGCTAGGTGCTGCCAAAGCAGGGACTTAGGTCTATCAAACAGAATCTTGAACAAAGGTCCTTCAGAAATTCTGCAGACTCCCATTCTACCCCTGGAAATTTGAAAAGACAGCCATATTTCCAAGCATCTCATAAGACACACTTTGTATCACAAGGCTGCACTGAATTCAATATATTTATGACTGTCAGACACCTGAATAGTGTAGATAGTCAACAAAAAAAGAACTGTAATACTGACATGGAATAAAGAAAGCATTTCAGGGAGACACTGTGAGATCTTTTGTACATGAGAAGATGGATGTTGAACTGAAGGAAGGACACTGAATAATTTCTTCAAATAACATTGCAACTTTGGATCTTCTGCCTTTGAGATTCTTCTTACAAAACATGCACAATTCTGTTCAGGTTTATGGGATATTTTCCTGTAAGGGTAGGATTTGGGATCCACAATTAAGTTTATGTCATCTTTACGAGTCATTGCTCAAGTCCACGTCCACCTTTGCTCTTTGCACACAGCAAGATTAAAACATGAGATATTCTAATATACATTTACTGACAGCACCTTCACTCAAAGACCACCTAGGATTGAGAGTCCTCTGACAAGCAGAGACATGTTCAGGAGAGCTTTTCATAGCTAGTGTGGTGAAACAGGATGGAGACAACATGTGAAGGTTTCAGTTCCCTCCAAGGTATCTGACTATAATTACTGCTTGTTTACTGCAAACTCATCATGACACTTCAGTCAGGGAACATGACAGGACACTATGGAGACTTCAGGAAAATCCTTCAGACCGTACTCAGGCAACCAGTAATTGCATAAAGTCCATGGCTATTTTGCATGAGTTAGCACTGCAGGACTTGGCATCTGGAGTTCTGAATTTAGAAAGTTTTAAAAATTAGGACACAACTGCATGCTGCAGTTTTATCTGTGTTTTCAGTGCTCCTGTAGGCCTCCTTACTCCCAGAACTAAGCCAAACCTCAGCTGCTCCTAGGATGAGAAAACAGAAATTGAAAAACACATAGCAGGTTTTTACCTCTCTTGCATGGGTGGAAGTTGTATCCAGCTGTTAAACCTGGGATCGTATCGGCTAACAAAGTTTGTACTGTGTTTCCCTGTAAAGATAGATTATTTTGACACTCAGCTGTTTGTTTCATGTATTTAACATCATGATTGTAATATATATTACATATACTTCACAAGTTGACACTTTTTATGAAGGGTTCCCCCTTTTACAACAATGTATGATTACACTATGTGTACAGTAATAATTCAACAAATGGGGCACTGCAAGGCTTGAATTAGCAGTCACTAGCAGTAAAAGCAGATAGCGATTATTCTTGGTCTTTGTAATAAGATCTTGAAAATGTGTATTTAAATTTACTTATACATGCTGTGGTATTTTCACAACCACAATAAATCACAGCACTAAACAAAATTACTGCCCAAAGAGGGCATTCCCACAGTATTTTTATGACTAGAATTTTGTCAGGTAAAAAATTTAAAGGGAGAACACGTCCTTTTCTTTCTCCTTACACTATTTCTGTGTGGAACATGGCAAAAACCCATTGTGCAAATAACCAGGAGCTGCATAAGCCATCAGCATGGGGTATGCAGTGTTTGCACTAGATGGTTTATTCTACCATGTACCTTCAGTGTAAGTTAGAAGGAATTACAGATGTGCATCGAAGGGGGAATACACTCTTAAGAGTTTTATTCCAACTGTGTTAGCTAAAATATGAAGCATGAGCAACATACACCAGCTAACTAGCTTTTCCCTGCTGTCAAGCCCAAGAACTGTGTTCATGTCTTCACAATATTAAGATTTCACCTTATTTTACATGCAGATTGACACCAAAGCAAGAAAACTGAAGCAAGAGAGTGCATGGCAATTTCCTGTAACACCTGAGACTTCAATAGATGAGCATTTTGAAAACAGAAACCTTTGTTTATGTATGTGTGACTAAAAAATTGAATTAGAGGCTTCACAGGCCAGCAGAATAACCTAACTGCATATGTCACAGTTCTATAAATGGTCACTGGGCATTCTACAAGGTGAATATTTTTGCATCAGACAAGCCTCTGCAGGATTGGCTCACTTTGCCTGCTTCATTCCACACTTACTTCAGCATGTGTAAATAGACCATCAAGACTGTAGAGAAGAATAACAATACAGCCAGAATTTGTATTCATAATAATTTAAGATCATGTTCTACAAGGAAACAGAGAAAGAAACCACACTGACCGCTCTGGAAATAAACTGATTTTCTCGCCATGTTATAAGCATGTTCTATATGAGGAGGGTAAAGCAGAAAACGAGAGAAATGCAGCATTTTCATTCAAATCCAGTGCCTAGTGAGGACTATGCTGAGCACCACTCAGAGACATGACCATCTCAGCACCATCCCAAGACACAGGGAGAGATTCCCATACTGTAAAGGGCAATTGGTCATTCTGCCACTGGGCTTAGTGCAGTGAGGCTTTACTTTTGGCTCTTATCTGGATTCCTTTAGTCTACACAGACAATTTAGAAGAAGAGGCATCAAGAGCTATAGGTTTAAAAAGCAGCAAAACAGTAACAGCAAGCTTGAAAAGGCTCTAGGTTTCACTGTCTAAGACATTTACTTATCTATTTGCATTTCAAAAAGCAGAAATTCAAAATAATATAGTGATTCTAAGTTTAAGCTTCTATTTCTTTTTTTTTTTTGTGTTTTGTTTTAATGCTGGTGTATTCACTACATCATTCAGAGTTATTGGGACTTTAGTGCTCATTAGTTATACAGCAGCTTGTTCATTGTTATCATACAAATCTGTAATTTGGCTAACATGTGTCATACACATAGCCAATACAAACACCATGTATGCAGAAGATTGTAAAGTGCAGGGTAGAAGTAGGGTTTAGTAAGCCTCGAGTGGGAATGCAGGATGCAAATCTTGGTCCTTCACAGAAAGGGAGATGAAATCAAACCAGAACAGGCACAGAGAAGAGCCACTATGGCAACAGGAAGAACAGAAAGTTTACCTTATGGCAGGAGACAAAGAACTTGGCCTGCTACACCTAGAAAAACAAAAGCTGAAAGGGGATAGGAGTGCTGTCTGCAATACTTTGTTGGAGGAACAAATCTCCAGAAGGGGAAAAACTGTTAAACAAAAGGCCAGCCTTGGCATGAGAATGAGGTGATTTAGACAGCCAAAGAATACATTTTACTGGATATC
The DNA here is from genome assembly GCF_903797595.1 of Erithacus rubecula. Taxonomy (NCBI): domain Eukaryota; kingdom Metazoa; phylum Chordata; class Aves; order Passeriformes; family Muscicapidae; genus Erithacus; species Erithacus rubecula. The sequence continues at coordinate 106,048,350 of NC_136689.1, forward strand.
AGAATATGGCTCCTAGTCATTTAGACCAATTGGATTCTGTAACAGCTTTCCAACAGGCATAGTGGGGACTAGAAATCCAACTGCTTTTCAAATGTAGCTCAGATAATTTACAAAATGGGACTATATGATGCCTGTGATTGCAGGCAAAGGACTTGATGACCTACTTAATCTGCCTGGTGTAACTGGTTTGACTGCAGTTTAAGTCTGGACTTTAGTTTGAAAGAGAACTCTACCTATATTTTGCCCTGCTCATTAGTCAGGAGATTGCACATCTTAGGATGCACCTGTTCTGCCAGAACACAGAACCTGGGACAAGCAAACAAAAATCAGGATTAACAAATCAGGATGATGGGACAAAAGGAGGCAGATACTGTTCTCTGCTCTGCAGCCATGCCAGAAGGTGATGGGCTCTGAAGGTTATGAAGGTTGGTCTTAAATCCATGCCAATGTTGTGCACCCTGCTTTCATCAGTGTTTACTCATGCAAGAACCCCTTGTGACTGGAAAGGCATAGCTACTGGAAAGCATAAAAAAGAGAAAAAATGTCCTCCATACTTTCTGGGCTGTCAGGAAGTCAGAGGAGCATGAAGGAGACATGAGCACTCCATGGGGTCCATGCAGTTTCTCAAGAACCAGGTGGTCTGATTGCTAAAGCAATGCCTTTCCATCGCCACCATCTCTAAGATAATTCTTTACACTGGAAAAAACACCTGGAACATTCTCATTTGAAGCAGAAGCTTTGTACAGCCTTGGCAAGATGGTTTCAGGTAGGTCCATCTGAATTCCCTCCTGTGCTCTGAGGATACCAGACAAGGGCCTTTGTATAAATTCAAATGAGCATGTGTGAGTTGCCCTCATGTAGCTGCACATTTAGAGCAAAGTGGTTTCAAGAAAGAATACACCCAGCAGTAGCACAGGCTGTAATTTATGGTTTCAGGTCCACTTTCAGTGACAACTAAGATCCATTTGATAAGGAGATCAGTATAGCAATGCTCATATCTTTTTTATTGCTATCTTCTCTATGGAAAAAATACCAGCACTGGAATTCACAGGACAGGGAAATTGGCAGATGTCTTCAGTAACATCTTCAGCCCAGGAATTGCCAGATCTAGGCAATCTCAGGCCTTAGGTACTATTCATCTCACAAACAGCTGTGTTTGACTCTTAGCTCAGATGCAAGATATGGACCCCTTCTACCTTCTCTCCATTACCTTGCAAGTCAGTTTCCACATCTTTAAAATGTGGGTAATTATATTTATTTTCTTTTTCCCTTCATGTGACATGGCCATTTAATTATAAACTATCTGGAACAAAGTCTGCTTATCCACATGCCTACCACCAAATACAACAGGGGCCCTCACTGGATGGATGTGGCCTACAAGATCCTAAAAGAAATTGTCATTAGTGATATTGCACTGTCTCCTGCTTCAAATAAAGGACATTCAACAATAGAACTAAGGGGCTTTTCTCCTAAGACATATAGTGATATTCTTAACTACACCAGAAACATGCTTATAGGGTGGCGTGGATTGTTTGTCTCGGGTTTTAGGGAGTGAACAGATGTAACAATTTTCTATAATTTGGTTTAGTGCAGATGCTGAAATGGGGCATTCACAATAAAATATATGCAGTATATGTAATTTCAGCTGGATCCTCTGGTGTTTTAAAGTAAAAATGTGTACCTGCAAGCTGTTTTATGGTTTCTCAGTCATAATTATCTCTGTTACACAGACTGCTACAACTACAACTCTTTCTTCATGTGCAAGCTTTTTAACAATGTCTTGACAATTCTGTGAATTTTGCAAGGCATGGTATTTTCCTTTTGCTTTGCTCAGAAGCCTGTTAAATTGTTTAATTTTTCTTTGCAGTAAATTTATGAAGTAATCAAATCAAAGAAGGTAGCAGCAGATAATCTATATGAGAGGCTCTTGCACAAGACTGAAAAAAAGATCAGTTTAAGAATCTCAAAGTCTAGATAATTAACACATTAACAACTTGAGCTGCTAGTATCTTGTTTGACAATAGAAAAGAAGTATTCATCTACTGCAATTGCATTATTATATTATGACTGGAAGGAGCCTGGAAATGAAGGTTAAAATTCTTAACAGCTGCTGCCTGGTGCCTGCATGCACTTGAAAGAGTCTGTTGTGCTGCCTGTGGCATTTCTCAAGGGATGTGGGAGCTGATGAATGACAGAGATGCTAATGCTAAAGTACCAGATATTTATTACATCAATACCAAAGAGTAGCCTTTACTAGGTACAATAATTAGGCTGAAGGTCCTCAAAATCCCTTGCTAATCACTACATCAGCTGACCTGACAGACAGGAGGGCAGATGCTTCCTTTGCCTTTCAGTATTCTATACATACCATTAGGGTTCCACTGGTCTTCTCCTCCCAGCACGAACAAGAAGTTTTCCACCTCCACGACACAGTGATGGGCACTGTTGTATGGCATAACTGCAAGCAAAGCAAGAATTCTTGTCAGCTCAGGACATGGATTTTATCAAATATTTCCCCTTTACCAACTGCATGAAATAATACGAGAACGAGACATCCCAGGCATGTGTGAACACTGACTTAGCAGCGGACAAAGCAAGTTATTATTAAACTTATGCAATTCAATTTTGCAAATAATTAAGGAAAAAATCAGGAATTCTGGTCCCCCAGTGCCCCATCATCTGCCCAAGAACCGTACACGCTGACCTAAAAAGAACTTGTAAAAAGGGGTGAAGTTGCATGATATTTCCAGAAAATAAGCAGATGCTAGGAAGCCTAGCATGCTAGAAAACATTAAAAAAACCTCAGACCAGCTTTGTTCTGCTGGTAATGTTTCCACAAGAAGAGTCAGTATGTTCAGTAGCTTTCTATTACACAGCAATGAACAAGCTGCATTTCCATACAGTTTTAAGTTTTTAAATTAAGGTCCTGCTGATTTAATGCCTTTTCCAAATGTATACGCTTAATTTCCTGTACAATGTCATTAGCAGCACAATCACACATCTTCTATTAATCTAATCAGGAAGCCCTTTGTTAACAAAGATCAAAACTGTGGCATTAGGTTTGCAATATCCCTTTTTTAGGGGGGGAGGCATTGTGATTACTATGGACCAGCTACAGATGCAAACATCTATTTCTTAAAATTTACGTTATCCACTGAAAATGCTAAAACACAAAAGCAAGGATTACATGCACATAATACACACATATTGTTGCAGTGTGCCATACCCACTATAATGATATTATATGGAAAATGTAAACTTATACAGCATTAGTCACTATAGCACATAGAGTAGTTTTGGCCCAGTGACACCAGTAGGAAAAATGATGTCCTTGTTCAGCTCATCATATGGGCACCTTAAATCTAGGTGAGGACAAATGGGGAGGTGATGTGCATGTACAGGCAGGGAACTTATTGCTTGACACGGATCAACAGAGCACTTAGGAAACCAGTGCAGTGGGAAATCAATATGACTCAGGGCCAGCTCTTACTTTGTGCTCTTTTGCCAATGCCAAAAGAAAAAAAAAAAAAAAAAGAGGCAGCCTATCTCACACTTGGATTATTTTGGGTGATATATCTCTCATTTCATTTCTTTTATTATCTTTTATTTTTCTCAGAATGCAGCTGTGCAGTATAGCATATGCAAATAATAATAATAAGAAATATGCACAGCTTTGCTATTTAGAACACGTTTTCTTAAAGATCAAGTGGGCTCATTTAAGCTTCTTACTGAAGTTTTTGCCTAGGCAATGATGAATAAATAAGGTATGTTTTTAGTTTCTAGTAAAGGTCGGATATCTTTTTCATAGTCTGTGCTCTTACAAGTCATGTAAGTGAAGCAGTTCTTAAATTAGGCAGCCAGGTACAGTGAAAGTTCATTAATTAAGGTTATTTGTTACTGATTCAATTTATATTAACTGGGAACTAATCTTATACTAGACACTGCAAAAGAATTTATACTACGTAGAGAATCCTACAGTAGAATGAAAGAATGAAGTCTGTTTTTGCAATTTTTGAGATACCATATCATCATCATCTCACTCTTTAGTCTTAGACATTTTCCTGTTTTAAAATCTTCTCTCTCAAAACCACAGACCTTTTCTTGATTTTGTGGATGCTTGCAGTAAATAAGGAATTTGTTCTCCCATGAGAAATTTGCTGCCTTCCTTAGAGATGCTTTTTGGGACTCTTCCTCTCAAGAATAGACTCCCCAGGTTCAGTCCATAAGGGCTTCAAGATTTAAGTAATACAGTGCTCTACTATGGTTTCCAATTAGGTCCAAGCTGGTGGTTGCACTCTCAACCTCTTCTGTTGGTCAGTCTGGAGAGCTCCAGCATTTATAGAAAAAACTGTCTGAAGGCAGCACACATGCATATTTTTCACATTGCATTTTCACTTTTGCAAACATTTGTGTTTATTTATTCACCATATTGACACAAACAGGGTCAGTAGAGGAAGAAATTCTGCTTTAAGCTTTTCTGCTGTTCCCATGCATATAAGGTATGCAATAAGACTCCTGTAATTATTATGATAATTAAACCTTGAAAACTAATGGCTTAATCCTGGCTCCTACTGAAATTGATGGCAACATTCCCACTGATACAGGATTGAGCCCAAATGACCCAAACTACCATCCATAACTCACAGGAAAGCTAAAAGGAAGCTTGCCTTGGAAAGGAGGGTAGTATTTGGCCTTCAGAAAGGTGACTGCAATAAAACACTGCAGACCTTTACTGTGACCTTTGTTTCTCTCAGAGCTTTGGGGAAAACTCTGTTCTTAGTCTCATGAATCTATCCATGGGGCTGAAGGGAGCTGGGCAAAATAGGGAGGATGCAGCAACACTGTGGACACCTAAGAGGGAAGGGACTCTAACTGAGAAATCAACCACCTTGCAGTGTTTCTCCTTGACCCTACAGGGAGTTATACATAGAAATCAAAACTATGTGAATGAACAATTTTTTTTTCCATTATAAAATGTCCCTTGAGACCACAAAAAGCTTGCACTAAAAACCATGATTCTTGTGAACATACACCCAGATAGGACCTAACTTTTCAAAGACAGCAGTCAAAATTACATGCTAAATTCAGTATCTGGTAGAAGCAATCTTCTCAAACTCACTGGGTGTGCCAGGGTGTAACAGGAAGAATTTGGCCCATCACACAGCCTGGCCAGGCAGCTGCTTTCATTAATTTTGTATGAGTCTTTGTCTGCTGTTTGGCTTTAATAGTGTGAAAATCCCATCTTCTCATTTTTTTATTTCAACTCATTGGAACACCTGCCTGCCCCACAAAAAGGGTATTTGAAGAGAAGTTTGTATGCCACGCTCAAACACAGCCCAGCGTGAGTTTTTAGCGTGTCAGTCAGTGAGTTAGAGGGAAAGGGTAAGGAGAAGCTAATCAGGATGAAATGAGATTAAAGGCTGTCTAATTTTACAGCAACTGTGATCCATCAGCCACTGTGAAAGTGACAGTGGAAATGAATGATGGAGACAGACAGGTGGGGCTGTACATTTCACTGATTTATCCTCAAATGCACTGGGCCTTATTTTATTGAGTGAACATGACCGCATTTATCATGACTGTCATCTAAACCCACTTCCCTCCATTTAAAAAGGTCACTTTACTAGGAGGGAGTAGGATAGAGGCACTTTCAAAACAGATTTAAAATTTAATAACACATGTTTATAAAACCCTGTGCAAAAATTCTTACCTTTATTAAAGACTGATTTAAAAAGGCAAAAACACTGTTAAAAAGAGAAGATAAAAAAATCCATGGTCATCTGAGAAACCTGCCAAGGTGATAGGTGCCAAGGAAATATGTGAGATAGACAGATGTAAATAGAGTAGTTGGAGTGGGCAGAAACTACCTCTCCTAAGTCCCTGCCCCTCAGACACATTTCCCAAAGCTCAGGATGCCCATACTTTCCTGCACCAAGAGCACAAACAAGTCCAAGCAGCCCTCCTGAAGACAGCACTCCCACCAGCCTCCTTCCCATGCATTTGATGTATGTAGGCTTGGTAAGGTGGAAGATAATTTCTTAGGCACATGTAACATGCAAAGCTGTCTAGGTCAAAACCAAATGGAAGATGAATGATCTGGAAGGCAGTGGAGTCCAAGACTGCAGTGATGTTTGCTAAGAAATACTTCTTACACAACCACCAGTGACATTGTGCAGGGGTGGCACTCAGTTGTTCTTCAGATATGGATGTAGGTGGAAGACACAGCAGCACTGCATATCAGAATAGATATCTCGAAAAGGAATTCCTCACATATGCCAAAGTTCAGCTAATAAAAAATACCAGACAATGTTCTGGGACCTACTTTCAAAATCAGAGACTACAGGTTATAGCCAAATGCTCATGAAATCAAACCTCTCAATTATGAAGCCTGTGAGATGCAATGATGCATCAAAGGCACCTCTGTGATACACCCCATGCACTTAACAAGCAACAATGTGTGCTCCTTGTCTTACCCAGTTTTGCTTAGTTTCTGCCAATTATTGCACTTTCAGGAAACAGCATCTGGTTGCTCTCCATAAATTAATCAAAAGGTCATCAGTTCCTCCTCCTCCTTACACTTTCCCCTGTCTGTTGTTGCTTCAACACTGACTACCAGGGAAGAAGGCAAAACTGGAATAGCACTTCTCAAGACAGAAGGAGAATGTGCTCTGGCCCCAAGAGATCTGAAATCTGTGATACAGGCTGTAGCCATTACCCTGCTCTGCTAAAAATTCCTTTCAGAAATTCTACTTGATTCCTCTACTGAAAAACAAAAAACAACAAAACAAAACAAACAAAAACCAACCCCCAAAAACCCAACCCATACATTTTTCACTGCCCTAGAGCAGTCAACTGCTTGAGATACAGGAGGTACTGTAATGAAAGCCAAGAAATCTTTTCCTCAGCTACTGCATAGCTTGAGCATAGCCCCTTCAAGACTCAGTCCACACTAGGAAGTCATGCTCAGCATCTCTAATGACCTGTGCAGATGATGCAAGAGAAGAGTGTGTTTCCAGAACAAAGATGTCATTATCACAGGACATATGGATTCAATAATGACCTTCTACAATATTAACAGCCTATCCTGTTGACTACATAATATTCAACTACTGCTTCTTGAAAACTGGTTACTGCCACAGCTCTGAAGAGGGCAGTGCAATGAGAGATGTCTCTTTCCACTACAGAAGGCACCTACAAACTCACTTTAGGAGACTCTGATTTGCTCAGGGCAGAAATGCAATATTCATGCAGACACACAATATTAATTTCATTCCTAAACCTATGGGCAAAATGCTGGGCAGACCACAGCTGGTCCCATTATTTCCTGAGAACAAAATATCAGATACTGTTTCCCTTTCTGTTTCATACATCATTTGTAGAAAGACTACACATTTATTACAGAATGTTACTTGTTATTTCTCACCAAGGAGGTTAGATAAATAAACACTACAATTCCTCTGCGAATTGTTCTCTTAAATAGTTTGTTATTTAATAACTGTGGGGAAAGACTGACCACAGCAAGTATGAAATTCTAGCCTTGGTGAACATGGTAGTAGCTTTGCACTGGCTTTAAAGGCATCAGATATTCATCCACCAGTATTTTCTGCTCAAAAGATAATGAAAGAAAGTTAAGAGGATGATCAACATGGATGGAAAATATCCCTGTTAATATTCCTGGCCAAAATGCATTCTGCCACCTCAAATTCAAGGAAATACACACAACATGTTTTTTTTTTCTGAGCTCATTGGGGGAAGCCAGTCACCATAAGCAGAAAGTCATGATGAAGCACTGTGCCTCAAAGTCACCTTTGAGAGAATACAACTGATACAGCTCTGATCCAGCTGCACCACTGAGAACATCATCAGCTCAGCTGGAAACTTCACCACCTCCTCCTTCCCACACCAGCTTTGTGGCAACTTCATTCAAGCCATCACAAATAGGATGGGCACAGAGCTGCTGAGTTCATCTAGGATACAGTCCATACTTCTACTGAGGCTACAGGATAGCATAAGTGCCAAGAAGGAGTTATCTGAGCAGATCAAAGTCCATTCACAACACAGCGAATGATATTTCATATTAATTACAGTATTTCTCATTGTAAAGATATTTCTTAATTTTTTTTTCCATTCAAATGTCAAGAGTTATTCTCTTATACATTCTCTGGAGTAACACCAGCCAGCCTTTTTCAGAACTTAGGGAGTTTCTTGGTTTAGTTGTTTTAGTGAGCTAGAATTTTCATATGTGAACATCTAAAATAAGACATTTAAATTAATGCTGACACACCAGATCAGGCAAATACAACATCAAGAATAGATGGGATGCTCAGCTCCCTCCTGAGATAAATTGCTTTAAGTTACTTGGATGCAAGTTCTGAGTACAGACCTGTCTTGTTCTATGGGTGAAATTCATTCTATGGCAGAATGTTCTGTTGGGTTTTCAGCAACATATATATTTGGTTGTTTGCATGAACAAATTTTATCCCCACATTTTCAAAGCTGCAAGCATCCATTTGTATTTCATTTGAATAAAGCTGCCTACTTGGATTAACAGTGTTTAAATAAGGTAGATAAATACTGCACTCCTAGCTTAAAAACTGATGTTCCTGTATTAAAAACCTGACACAATCTTCCCCATGAAGTGCATAGAAAACCTATGCAAACTCTGCTGTGCTCCCCTGCTGCTTTCCCCATGGGAATGACGCCGTGCAGTTGAGCTGCTGCTGCAGGTCTGAGAAGCTCATGTAAGTGAATACACCAAAAATCTTGTCACAACTTGGAGCAGAGGTTGCAATGCATGTGGAAGGGTTCAAAGTGACATTTTTTCTTGTTTTATTACTCCCTGCTTACCCACCTACCTGCTGAAGTTTGCCCCTTGCCATCCAGATGCCCCACAGATTTCCACAGACCATTTATTAAGAGACCCTTGTCCACCACCAAGAACTATGCAATGTTACCTCAGTGATGGTTGCTCCCCAGTAGAATATCTTGTGTACCTACTCAGGCCTGGGTTTACAATCACTGATGTGGAGCCCAAAATGTATTCCTGAGAAATGACATCTCGTCACTTCATAACAGTCTCATGATGTGACATTTTGTACAACAAAAGCTTCTCATGGACAAAATGATGAACAGTCCCTGATGGGAGAAAACCACTGCAGAGTTGCTAGAAAGCTCTGGAAAGAAATACTGTTTTTTCCCACTGGGGGCTTTCAGATTCTCCAAGATGTCAGCTCAAGGACATGCATTCCCTTCTCCAATAGTGCCACAGGGCAGAAAACCGTAGCCAGGAATGGTGTGTTAATGCCCAACTGCTTGTGACCAGCTGTAGTCATTTATGGCCCAATTTCTACCTGACCTTGAGATGCACACATTCTCCTGGTCTCCTTCACCTCAACCTCCCAAACTCAGGACAATCACAGCCCCTCCTTGTGTTTCCCTGGCTGGATCCTGTTGATGCTCCTTAGGGATTCATGTCTTTAAAGGCATTCATCACATGCAGCAGTATCTTACTTGGCCCCCACCGCCCCAAAACCCATCTTCCAGAATCTTCTCAGTCTCACTACTTCCTATGCTGCTCTCAGCTCTTGACAGACACACTATTTTAGAGTTATTCAGGGTTTTGTTTCTTCCCACTAACTCTCAAAGTCATTCCAGGGAAAGAAGAATGTGATTTTCCATTTGGAAAACTCTACATGGAGGAAGGATATACCCATATTTTGCCCTATTAAAAAAGCAGCTTCGATACACCTAAGTTCATTCATAACAGACAAAATGGAATTCATTGCTAAAATCCACTGCTACAGATTTTTCAAGTTTTCATTTTAAATGAAAGTGTGTTTGAAAATGAAAGGTTTTGTTTACAAGAAAGTCCAGCTTATACCTAAAGCACCTGGACCTAAAGCAGAAGATGGTGGAAGGATCTGTCCTACCACCTGCAAAAAAAATCTTGCTTTTCCAGAAGATATATACTTCATATGAGCATCTGAAGAAAAACCTGAAACTCCAACATGCCTAACTTTCAGCATGCCCAATCCCAACATACAAGAGCAGGACTGTCCACATAGTAGCTAGACAAATACAAATAAAGAAAGAAGCACAGGAATTGAACCACAAAAATTAGGTAACACCAAAGACTGGTTTCTCCAACAGAAATGAAGCAGAAATGTTTCTCTCCTAGACCTCTCTCCACAGCTGAGCTCCTAAGGAAGAGAGAGACAGACCCACAGAAAATTTTCAAATTCAGGGCAGGAAATTACCTAGGCAGCAAAACCACATGCTTAGATAAAATTTGCACAGATTTACTTTGTAAATCTATACACAGAAGACAAAAGCAGAATGAATAGCTGAAAAAAAAATCCATTAATAGATGTGGACTACATTTATGTGAATTTTCTTCTGCTTTGTATGAAAACAGTATTGTTTAATATTTTCATTAAAAAACAGCTATGAAAAATGTGTAGTGAAGCCTACTCATAACAATCTGAAAAATTCACTGCATGTAAGTGCTCATACCCCTGTGTTCTCAAAAACCTTTTGTGGATTTTGAAAGCATCCAGTCAGGAAAAAAGACGGAAAACCACATTTCTCAAAACTGAATACCAAGCTGAGTATCGTAGCACAAGTAACTGCTATTTAAATCAAGAGGTGTCAAAATTCATGGGCTGAACCACGTTCACACAGAATCACAAATAATTCACAAATCACACACTAGTGCATGGTCATGGACTGCTGACAAACAGGATGAAAGGTCATGTAAATTCAAATCACTTGCCATGCTGGCACTGCCGGATTCAACACAGACAACAGACTGAAGTAAAGCTGTTGTGATCAACCCCAAAGACCTGCATATTTTATAATATAATAATATATTTAATGCAAGTATCCTCAAATTGCTTGTATCTTTTGTTGAAGATATTTATTTTGCAAAGAGAATTGTTCAGGAAGGTACAATTTTCAGTTAGTTAGGTGAAGGAAAGTGAGGACTGAAACACAGTCTGCATAAATGAAACTGGGACTCGCTGTGCTAGTAAACATGGCTTAGACCAGGTTCTGGTGGAGAGTGAATTGAAGAAGGGAATGAAAGTGAAAAGGGAAGGAATGGGTCAGGACAGGTTAGAGGGGTCACAGCAAAAGTACCAGGACTGAAGGAAGAGATAGTAAAATCTGCAAACACAACAGAACATACTGATCCAGAACTCTAAGCCCTACAGTCTTCACATTCCTCTGCTGTCAGCACGTCTGGGTAGAACCCAGTCATGTTTACACCTCCTGATTCCCAGGAGAACCTTGTTCCTGAAGGTCCAGTGCCATGCACACCAGCGGTCTGTGGAAATTGCCACTGCAAAAAACACTGCAGCCTCTCCTTGTCTCATATCCATCACTCTTTGTGATGGCCCATGCACGCATGAAGCCAAGAAATAAACAATTGAGAAACCACATTATTTTTTAAGGTGCATTGAATTTAAACCTGATCTGTTCCCCACTATGCTTCCCTGCCAGGCCACACAAATTGGAGTGAGCAGGAGTGCAGGTCATGAGAAGAAGGGAAGGACTGATGAATTAGAAGAGCACCAATTTGGATCAGCTTGTAATGGTTGTGAAACTACAACCTCAGCACATGTAACACCAAACCACTGCAATGGGTTTAACCCAGGGCTGCTGTGGCCCTGTCCATCTTACAGCCCAGGCAATCCAGGCACTTCTCATGCTAGCACAGTCTCCCCTCAGAGCCCCCCAGTGAGTCCTTTCAAAGCAAGAATCTAGCAGAAAAATGATCCTGAAAAGAAGAAAGTATATTTTCATATTAATTTAAACCGTTTTGTTTGTTTGTTTGTTTTTCCCCTTCAGCTACCCCTTTCTCCTGTTCTGAGAACACTAATTATCTGTGAGAGGCTGATTTGATCCCTGTGCCCGATACACAGGATGCTCTGTGCTCACTGCTGTAACAGAGGTAGGTGGGAGAGGCCATCTGGAAAGCAAGATCTGAGGGGTCTTGAAATGGGCACCCCAAAATAAAGAATATATTTCACTTTAATCACATTGCACCTCTGTTCCTCATCTGCAAAATGGGAATAATGATAGACCATGCTCCTCACAAAGAGAGTGGTACAAGCATACCAAAATGAATATCCATGTAGCAATTGGCCTGTTGTTGTGAAGTCTGTGAACTAAACCTTGTGAAAGAATTCTGTCTTCTGAAGGATATTTCAGAAGCATGTGACAGACAGGATCTACTTGCTGAACACCAGAGGAGAAATGCTGTGAGCAGAAATTCAGCACAGTCCCCTTTGTGCACTGACGTGTGACAAAGAATAGTGTGTGATATCACTGGAGATTTTATCTTAGTGCTTATGCAAACAGAGGCCAAATTAAGGCTGCAGAGGCAGCTTAATTCTCACATTTCTTAACTCCAGAGGGCTTAGTATCGCTGTCTAACACTTCCCAAGCTGGGTGCAGTCCCTGCTGTGTGATTCCCCCGGGTCTGACAGGCAGCTCACACCTCCAGCTGCTCCAGGCTCACCCCACAGGTGTCGGGGAATCCGAAGCCTGCACGAAGCCATGGCTGGAGCTGCAGGAGCCCTGCTCCTCCTCCTCTTCCTCCTCCTGCCGCATTTCCTTCCCTCCCGCAGTGAGAGGCTGAGCCGCTAGATGGGGTGCGCTGCGCCGGCTCCCCCCGGCCCGGCAGAGGCGCTTCCAGCATCTTTCGGCTTCAGGCTTTGCAGCCAACCAAAAAACAAAAGAGGTGAAACGCAGCGCAGAAAAAAGGCACAGCCAGCTTCCTCCCAGGCAGTTAACTTCTGCTTGCTCCTCGTGTTCGGCGTGAAAGGGAAGAAATCAAACGGAGCGCACGAAGCCCCGGGAGTGCTCGGAGCATCAATCCTGGCGGGGCTGAGCCCCGCTGCCTGCAATGGGCACGGCAGGTGCTCAGGCTCTGGCACTGCTATCACTCATACCTGCTTTGCCTCGTCTTGTCTCAGCCCCTCGAAGCCAGACTGCTCAAGGATCACCCAGCCATTCCTCTGGCAGTCCACACACATCTGCTTCTCTACTCCGGGAGCCAGTCCCGGTGAAATACAGCAGGCACAGCTCCCGTCCCTAGCAAAGCTCCCCCTCTCTCTCCTAATAATGATCTGGAAGCTGGGTAAAAACAGCATGCACGCTTTCAGCAAAGCGTGTGCTCCCTCAGTACAGAGTAAGGAAGAGGAAAGAGGACGTGAGGAAGCTGTGACACAGAAAGATAACTACAGAATTAAAGAGGAAAAAGAATCCTTTCTGAAAGAGTCAGTCCTTTCCAATGGAAAACCAGTGCTTTACTCAGTCAGTCCCCAAGTGAACTGCATAATGGTGGCCAGATTACAGCTCTTTTCTCATCTTCCTGAATGAAGAATGACCTCTCGGGGAAGGCATGATGAAGCTGAAGCATGTCTAGTCTATTCAGGAAAGAGTGAAGGGACTTAATTTACCTGCATTTCCACTGCTGCTGAACTGTGCCTTCTCTCACTCTTCCCCAGCAGCTTACAAGAATTGTCCCTCTAAAAGAACCATCCATTCCAATAATACTTGTATTAAACCTGTCTATAAAATACAACCAAACACTCCCTCCCAACACCCAGCTTCTTCCAGCTTCCCACAAAAAAAAAAATCCCAGATCCCCTGCACAGTACCCTCTCATAACCTAGCCCAGCCTTGTAAACTCCTACAGACTCCTCCTCCATGGCCAAGAGAAGGAGAGCAAAAAGCCAAGATGATTTTGGAGTCAGTCTTTTCTTTTCCTTGTATGGTATGAATGGGGAAAGTCCTCCTGCTCAGCAGAGGAGCAGCTGCTGGGGATGCTCCTAACACAGGGCAGCAGTACAGGCAGGGGTAACCACACCCTCTGTTCTCCTCTTTACCCCAGCAATGGAACAACTTGAATTTTGCAGGCTGCCACAGATAATTCTACACAGACTGATTTCCCTGCAAGTGTCTCAAAAAGCCCCTTGAAAGACTCACATGCAGAGGTACACCCAAGTGGCAGTGCAGCACTTGAATTTGGCAGGATTGCACTTGAGTTGTGAACTGGGAGAGGAGCACAGGCAGACAGATATATATGCCTGCCCAACAGTGTGTCCTGTCACCTACCCTGCAGGTGAAAACTCAATTTCACTTTCATTCCCAATGAATATGGACTTCCACAAAGAGAAGCAGATGTAAAAAATGTGGCAGAAAAAGAAACACAAAGGAAATAAAATAATAAAGTACATTTGAGCTGTTGTTTTTTTAATTCATTGCAAAAATGCTGATAAAATGTGCAGTGCATCACTCCTAGACATTAATGCAGACTGATCCTGCCTAAGGAGTTTGCAGTCTTTATATAAATTAATAGACAGAATATAATCCAAAGTGCTGTGCATTTGATCATATATATTAATATGGAGACTGCTGATCCACATCTGGCTAAAATAAATGTGTTTTTACACAAATTAGGCTACTACTGATACAAACAGTTTTGGTTCATACTAGAGAGCACGAACAGATGATAAACACTATTGCTTTGGTGTAGCACTGCTTGAGGAAGTCACCACTTATCAGCTGGGCTGCGGTAATAGCCTTTCACAATTAGAAGAAGCCACTAGCTTAAACTACCTTAAGCACTGATTACATTGTTTAAACGAGCACATATTACCTCACATTTGCAACCACTTAGGAACAGAGCACTAGCAGGCATCGTGGCTCGACTACCGGGTGCTACCTGGGGGAAAAGCAGATCAGCTGGATCTCTTGCAATCCTCTGGCCACAACAGAATTACAAAAGATCCAGACTCAATAAACTTCCACAGGTGACAAACAAACAAGAATAGCAACGACCTGCAAAATGAGCTGATGATAGCAACTCTTTGTGCCAGTGCACCCTACTTACATAGTACTAAAACTCTGAAATTTTGCACTGACTGTACATACCCCAAGAAGCAGTATGGAATATTTACTGCAGAAATAACTTGGTTAAAATTCCGTAGAGCCCTTAAAGTCAAACTTTACCTATTAAGTATGTGAAGACAACTTCATATGATCAGCTGTATGTAAGCTTTCAACTGGTAAATCTCCTGATTTATTTTGTTTTCTGATATAAAGTACTTCTTGGTATTCTGCAGTATGTGGAACATCTGAACGACTGCAAAAACCTTTTTGGGTATCCCATTGCTGAGATCCATTTCACTGGATCTTCACATATAAATTCGTTCCTATTGCAATACCATGGTGCATAAACATAATTTTGATAAAGACTAGTATTAAGCAACTTTAAGAATTTTTGTCTTCAGATCATATCACCTTGAAGGCTTAGTTATTTGTTCTCTACAGTACAATTGCTGATAACCCAAAACATTTTCAAAAATTACAAGCCAGACCACTACATCCAAGACACTACATATGCTTGATGCCCCTTCAATTTACTTTCCTCTATTTGCTTTCAATTGACTTTTAATTTCCAGCCATAAGATCAAAACCTCAGATTTGAAACAATCAGTTGAATCACACAGCTTTGTCTTAATATACTAAATGTGCAAGATCAGAGATAAAGCTGTTGGCAGCACATCTAATGCAACTCTGCAGCAAATTCCCTGAAGTAATCAGAACTAGGTACTCAGTTACACTTTATTTGGGCACATGACAAAGGGCAGCATTGTTATTGTGCTCTGAGGGGACAGTCCCAGGGTAGAACTGTGAGTACTGAAATTGTTATGGTGTGGCATAGTCATAACTGAACTAACTTCATGTTACTGACCTAGCCCCAACTTGTGTGCTCTCAAGTTCTCCTTTGTTTTAAAGGTCCCAGTTGGTCAAAGGCCTGAGTTCAGTAGGTACTGTATCCACCAGTGGCAGGGAAAAAATGCATTAAAAAGGCATATATAAATGATCAAAAATGGGTAAATTGAATATTTCTTACCAGTTTTTAGTATCTGTTGGTTGCTCTACTAGATAAACACAAATCATTTATCATTTATAAGTAGAACAGGCATTAAATTCTTATTACATTTCACCCATAGATTTCACAGAGTGATATGAATTTGGTCCACATTGTTCTCTTTGCTTACCTCTAATAGTCCAGATTCTCCTTTGCTTCTGTTGGTTTTTTTTTTTTTCCTTCCTACACTTGGCTGACATTTTTGCATCAGCCTCTGGAGGCCACCCAAGGATTCCAGCTGTGGACTCATGAGCAGCGCTGGTGTCTGCCCTCATTGTCCAACCCAACACCAAAACCAGTCACTCCTCAACCCCAGCACCCTCTGTAGGGCTCCTGACACCCAAAACTTGTGTGAAATCATTCATTTATCATTTTGGTGCTACTTTTGCAGCCCTGCTTTTGTGAAGAGGAAGAGGATTCCCATCTCAGGCTTTGCACCCCTGGGCCACTCCAGCAGCCACTGAGACCTGACCCTGCAGCACCCTGGAAAACCTGAGCCTCAGGGGAAACACAGAGCCCTCAAGAACATTTTTTGCATACTGCTAAAAGGTAACTAGGGACTTCAGAAGAAGAGATAAAAAAAACTGTCAAGATATAGCTTCATTCCTATTGAACAGCACTGCTTTGTGCCATGTAAAGCCAGAACACTTTTCCCTCTGTTATTTTCTCTGATGACAATGAATTATTATTTCAATACTGAAAGTTTCAAATGAAAGCTCTGAAGTGACTACAACTACTTCAGGTGGGCACCAATGCTATAACCTGGGGGGGATCCCCTTTCCACGGCAGTCTTGCCTCTCTGAGGAAAAGCCAGGCTGCTAAAATAAAGCTGCTGGAGTTAAGCCAAATCATGGCTTCAGGAAAACGGATGCTATGTCAGGGCTTTATTGATGTTGTAAATCTTTGCAGTTAAGAAAAATCAAATTTCTGAGTGCTGAAGTGATCATTTCTTGGAGCACTGCTAGAGACAGCATGGGAGCTGACTGAAGGACAGTGGCTCCAACCTTGCTGGCTGAAATATGTCCTGGTGCAGAAAGCCCCTAAAAGATCCTGCACATTGACAGGACTAAAGCTGGAGGTTTGAGTATTGGATAAACCCTTACATAGGACATCTCTGCCCTGAACATCTCTCTTTCCTGGAGCTGAAGTTAATGGGAGCCAGTAAATGCCCAGCTGATTCCAGCAGCCTTGATTCTGCTGAATAAAACAGAGTTTAAAGAAGCTTGTGCAGACATTAGTGGTAATGCAGCTGGGAGACAAGGGCTGCACAGGGACTAGGCAGAAGGCTGGGATTTGGACACCACGGATCATTCAGCTCTGTGCTACTGGCTGCCATGGTACTTAAAATAATTGCAGTCCTCTGGAGAGAGTGTATAGATAAACTCTGTCCTATGTTAATGCACCATCATATAGAGTTGTTTACAGGCAGTACTTAGTAAAGTACTTAAGCATGTATTTAAACAGGCTGCTGAACATCAGTGTGATTGATACTTTATGAATTAGAGATATAATATGAATGCATTTTTCTGCTGTTGCAGTTTTTCATTATATACACTTATAAACTGGACATAAAGATTTTCTCTCAGTTTTGCATCCAGCAAATGAGTTAATTTGGGAGTCAAATTCTGGCTAGTTATGCCTGCACAATGCCTTTCATATGAATGAGGGCAGAAGACTTCTTTTTAATTGGACTTTTTTGTTAGTCTATAATCAAGGGAAAAAAACAAATCTGGTTTGTTCTTTCTGATCCTGCAGCTCTTTGACATTCCTTTCATGTCACTTCAACCAGAAAAGTATATTTTACATATGGTGTGTATATTGGTTAAGGCTGTGAACACATAGCAGCTGCAATTCTTGACCAGCAAGCAAGCAGCTGCTGTTGAGTACAGACTGGAGCCACACACTTTTGTTATGCTGCATGTAAAACTGGGGGGAGGGAGGAGAAGAGAAGAAACATGGCTCTTACATCACTCATCATGGTAATTCTATTTAAATACATTTTAATGATTTCTAACAACATAATTTGCCAAACCTCCCCACCTCAAAGTGATGCAAGCACACCTCTCTCCCAATTTATCCTTTGCTGCTTAGGTAAGTACACTTAGGAGGAACACTCAACATCTTCTAGTAAGTTTTGGAGTCAAACCTTTTTTTTCAATCCATATATATATTTAAAATAATCAGAACTCAAAGCATTGGCCTACTCATATACATTAATGTAACCACTGCAGAACCATCTCTGGCATTTACTTGCAGTTTCTGCTCACAAGGAAACAAGCTTGATTTAACAGTTTTAGCCACAGACATCTCAAGAGTTGAAGATTTTCCCCCCTCCAAATTAAAGCTAAATTGTGTGCATTAAATACATTATCTACTTGTAATAAAATGGGGATATTTGAAATGATTCAGTCACAGATAATTTGTTGCTGCAAACGACAGGCTCGCATCAGCCACTGGCCGCTCTGAGTGTTTGCTGAGCCCAGGGAATGCTCGGGCAGGCTTGCCCACTCCATGGAAAACAGGAGTTTGCTGTGGAAAATATTCCTTTTCGTGGTCCTAAGGATCCTGAGTGGGATCTCTCGTGCCAAACAGCTGGGATGTTGGGCTTGCTCACCCACCTAAGCCCTGACATGCAGGTCAGTCCAGGGCAGCAGGAAAGCAGCCACCACTCCATGCCAAAATCACAGCCCAGTTTATTTCACACTCAGCCCCCAAGAAGCCACCAGAGGATGTCTCCAAAACAGCTCTAGAGGGGCTCAAAGAAAGGCACCCTTTTTTTCAGCCTGGGGGTGATCTACTCACAAGCAGAAGCAGCACAGCTGTGAGGGAAGGATATGCAACTCTTACTACAGCTGCATTTGTTGCTCCTGCCTGGCAAATACCAGAAGAGACCACTTGTCTAGACTGATGGGAAGGCATATGTTAAAGCAATTAATTATTTTGCCCTAAAAGATTGAGGCCAGGCCAGTACTTGTCCCTTTCCCAGTGCTCAATCTGATCATAAGCAATGGGACTTTCACCATTTCCCATGGGAGATTATTCCACAACCTAATAGATCTCAATGTCAGGAAGTTTTTTCCTGATATTCAGTCATAATTCATATCCATGAATTATGAGCTACTGTCGACATCACATCCATTGAGGCATTCCTAGAGCCTGCTTCATTTAAAATTATATGCTCTAGTTATGCAGGGTTTCTGTGTACTAGGGCAAAATGCTTTTTCTGCAGGTTAATTCATTACTATTCAATTTGTTAACACTTTTTTTCTCGGTGTGAACAGTCATTCTGCAGTTGCATACCCTGTATAGTAGCACAATCCCCATTTGGGAGTAGAATCACAATATATAAATATGACAAAACAACATACAAAACCCATCCCTGTAAAGACATATTAGACTGTTCCTGCAGATACTCCAGCATTCAGTTAAATCAAAGCAGTAGCTCACACACCACCTGGTATGAGACAGAAAGCTTAGAAAAAAACCCTTCTCAAGTATGTAATAAATTTTATTTCTGTCTTAAACAGAGGGAAGGTGGGGGGCAGTAGGGAAGGGGAAACGGATGGGGAAGGGAAGGCAGAAAGGAACTTAAGCTTGGAGAAAAGAGAAAATTGAAAAGAAAATTACTTCCTTAAACAATGAGCCTCTACAACACAGTAAGAACATACAACAGTAAATAAAGTCAAGGGTGCAAAATGTTCACTTCTTACCACTAAAAACTTCGAAAAATGGAGAAAGCTAAGGCAAGCTTCAGAAATCTATATTGCAAATAATTGTGTACAAAACACTTCTGAGAATAAAAGTACCTTTTAAGAACATTTGAGATGAGAAAATTCATAAAATGTATCAATTTCTCAAGGAAATAGGAGGATTTCAATGAGAGTTTATTATTACATTTTACCCAGCTAGCAGTGCTCTGCCATCCTGTTTGCAACCCATTTTACATAAATGCCACATTAGCCACTGGAAAATGGAATGCTTTCCAAAGTAAGAATCTAGAAACACACCTGAGTTCATTTTCATCTCCATACATGCCTAGCTCCTGCTACATAAATCCCAGAGCAAGTAGGTAAGGATAAACACACAAATTCTACCTGGAATTATCTAAAAAACAGAAAACAATGTTTGCAAGGAGCACTGAATTTGCACAGTGAGATTTTGTGTTAAAATTATTCCAGATGGTTGATTTTTTAGAGACAGTGGCCAAATAGTATTGAAGGACCTACACAAACAGGTCTGGTGACAACATTTTGGCGCTGTAGAAATTATGTGACTTTATTGAAATCTGTATCTAGCCAGGTGGGACACTTGCTTTGGACAGAAGACAGGACAATGCAGCTCCCAGGTCCTACTAGACCAGATGTGTGGACATAGCAGACAGGCTGAGATGGACTCAGAATGTTGCAGATCCTCTACAGTGACATTAAGCCAGCATATCTACATCCTGTTGATCACCTGGAAAAGTCACAGCAACTTGTAATTTGTAGCTTTGCCAGTCTCTGGTTTGTAGTTAGCCTTGCAAAGCTTGACAAAACTTCCTTTGGTGGAGCTGTGAAATACCCCTTGGGACATACATGAAGAATTTACAAGCTAAAAATTGTGCTCTAACTGTAATCCTCTTCCACAAGAGATGTTGAGAAGAGACATTCTGATGTGACTATGGTTTTGCCAAAACATTTGAATTTTTTTTCATTTTGCTTTGGAACTAAGCAGAAGTTGCTGCAAAATGGAACAGTCATACTCTTAAGCCATATGTAACGGTAAGTAACTCAAGTTAAAAGATGACTTGGAAAAAGGGAAACCCTGTAATCCAGGAGGAAGGCTTTGAGTCAAAGAATGCCCTTGCAAGGACGTAGCAAGGAGTGTAGCCAGTAACTTTCTTTGTAAGATGTCCCCAGAGCAGCCTGACATCAGCATCTGCTGTGAAAATGGCACTGATCATGGGGTAACTCATCTGCCTTACACCTGCTGCCTTCTTACTGAGCCTCAGCACCCTGCCTGAGGAAGAGGAACCCCTCAGTGTTTTGCAAGGGGGTCATGCCCTGTTCTCTCACCCCACTCAGGCTTTCAACCACAGAGAGTCCTGGCTGAGCACAGGCAGGGAACAGGACATTCAGGCCACACTTGTGGACTCCCCCTGGAAGTAATGGCTCGCCAATGGCATTTTTGAGGATGAAGATGAGTAGGTAGATTCAGGCATCTTTGTTTATGCAAGAGGAAGTGAACAGCCTGGTTTCCACAAAGGTGGTGCTCACAAGTTCATAACGAAAGACAGAGTAGCCAAGAGAAGCTGAAAGACTGTTGAGCTTCAGCACAGACTGAATGCAGTGAAAAGAGTTGTTTCAAAGATAGACCACAGCAAGATGTGTAGGGACTGGGAACACAGGAATAGAAAGCTATCCAGAATTTACAACACATCACATTTTCAAGTAAGGCACTGGGAATAGAAGAAACAACCAAGTAACACTGGTGTAAACAAAGAAGCTGACAACACTGTAATCAAAAACAAAAATGTGCACAAAGAGGGCTGACATTTCTTGAAAGTTATCTCAAATGGCAGTGCAGAAGAAAATAATATTTAACACATAAATAAAGCAATCATTGTGAGAACCTGCTATGTTTTCACCTGCTCTGTTTTAGTCATTCTCAGACCTCTGCCTTGCTCTTAGATACGCAGGCGTGCGCCATTAATGGCACTTGCACAGTTCATCTCCCCCGCATCACCCTCAGAATGGGAGCTGTGGTTAACCTCTGCCATGTCACATGCAAAAAAAATTCTCTTCACTGTATTTCTGTTCCTCCCTTCTATATTCTTACTTCCCTGTACATGTAAGACATGTGGCTTATTGGCACTGTGTATGACCACCTTGAATTAATCTCCTAAATCCAGGCTCAAAGCTGGATAGTCATACGAATCAGCCAAGTTCTGTGTGTATCTTTCTTCCTTTGTGACCATATTTTCCTGCTTCTGAGCCTTATAAAAGGTCTAAGTATAAGGATGAAAAATACAGATGGAATTTATGTTTAAAATTAGTTTTCAGTGCAATCCATATAATTCTTTAAGGAACATACACAGAAGCATGTGCATACATGCACATGTACAACTTCTACATGTATCCACCACATTTATTAAACCTGTCTAGTGGGTAATATAAAGACTACTGGTTTAGCAATATGCTAATGCTTGCTCAAGCTTTTCAATGCAGTGCTGAAACCATCCTTGACACAGCACTGAAGCAGAAGCTGCAGCATCTCCAACTGCTGGATAAATGGAGTAGGAGAGATTAAATTTATCAGGGCTGCCAAGAAGTGCTCACCAGGACACATTTTTTGACTAACATAAGTGTGCACTATTCTCACAAGTACCAAAAAAATAAAGGAGAGGGACAAAGAAATTAGAACAAGCATTTATCAAGACAACCTATCCATCTGATTTCATACATTTTTTGCAAACATCCCTTCTTTTATTCAGTTACCAGCTGTTGTGAGGTAAATTGAAGGAGGAAACTTCACTTCTAATACACTATCATTCTTCAAAAAAGTAAAAGCTTTACAGTAGATGAATGTATTTACTTGAAAGACACCACATTTCCAAAGGCACAATGTGTGCTAGGCATCTAGTAGTACTCAAACTGACACTTAAGCCTTTGAAAATTTCTCCCAAGAACCTCTGATGTGAGCTATAATCATACTGTTTGTCTTGTAAGTAGCCTACCTGGAAAATAGAAAACTGGATAAAACACTCCAACACATGAAGGATTGAGAAGTTCTCAGAGACTCCAAAGACATTTCAGAAAAAGAGGACCATGAGTTTTGTTATTAATTTGCTCGGGAAAGATGAAGTACCATTCAGTGTAGGAAAGGCTGATACAACCTAGCACCATAGAACTGCCAAAGAAAACATGGAGAAAAGAAATATAAGCTATTCCAGCAGAAACAATGCAGGCTGGGGACTGGAGTGACCTGGGTTCTTGGATGCTGACTTTGAGGTAAACCATTCTACTTCCCTTTTACTTGACTTCCCTTTGGATAAAGTACATAACTAATGATGTTCAAAGGGTTTTAAGAACCATCAGTATGTCTGGCTGACATGAAAAAATGTTGTTACTTAAGATGGAGGACTGCTGTACTGTCACTGAACATATCCAAGGGCAATTTAAAAAGTCAAAATGAAAGAAATAACATATGCTGTATTCAGACCAGACTACCTGCAGGGGACTGCCTCATGTAAAAATGAAAGCACAGCCAACCTGGGGAAGGAAGGAAAAGCTGGACTGCCTTTATCAGAGTATCAAGGATGGAAGGGTTTCTGGCTGCTCATTATGGTCAGGGAATCAGGTGAAGATGGCAACTCTTTAACAACACTCTGTGATTGCTGCTGGCAGAAAGGGGAGGGATTGGGAAGGAAATCAAAGTGAGTGCCTGCTTCATTGTTTGTCTTTACACATTGACCAAACACAGCTGACTTAAATATACCTAGCAAAGGGCAGGAAGGCCAAGACAAATTGAAAAAAAAAAAAAATACCAAGGGATAAGTAGGAGAAGAAGAAGCCTCAAAAGCGATGCTGGTCATCCTGACTAAACTGTCCAGTCTGGCAACTTTCTGGACATTCCCCTGTCTTTCCCAAAAAAACATGTGACAGTTCTCATTAGACAGTGATGTTGGCTTTTACACTGGATTAAAATCCAAACCTAGTTCAATCCCTAAGCATGAATGCATTATGGCCCATACATACATTTGACATTATTGTGACATTCACTGAATTCTCTCTGTGGTTTACCCCGATGATGTGGTGAACTAGGCAAGTTAAGCAACATAACAATTAACATCTTATTGAGAAAATACTGATATAAAAACAGTATCTGCTGCAGCTTCATATGGATGGAACATGCATGTAAGAGTTCAGTAATGCTTGCAACATTTTGCCTTTTGTGCTTCAGAGAAAAAGGAATTTTAGATTGAAGCAAGGAATTGCTGTATATCTAGAAACCTGTAAGACACAATTTCTCTTCTAGTCATTGCTTCTAATCAGACAGATGGATAAATTGCTATAGAAAAAACACAAAAAAACCTCACCTAAAACAATGACTGCATCATTTTTATTTATTTCTTGCATTCTCTGTTCACATAGCAAGAAATTTAATTCCAGTTAGATCATTCTCTTGTGATGCTTTTTTCTTTCATTTAATATATTTTTAAATGCTTAGAAGCATTATGACAGAAAAGCATGTATTTTTGTGCCCTGGTTTATACCCATCATCCTTACCACTACAACAAGACAAAAGCATTAAAGTAAAATTAATCATGTCAAAAGATTTTAGCAAAAAACAAGGGAGACCATGCATAAAGCATCGCTTTGTCTAGTGTGAAGTCACGCTCTGATTAAAAACATATAATGAAAGTGAAAGTAATACATCATTGCCTTAGCAGTAGGGTTTTTGGGAAAGCTAGGCAATTCTTAACACAAAAAATCTTTATAGGCTCTGGATTTTGCAATTATTATAGAATAATTTTAACAAGAAAAACTCAGTTTCACTTCCTTAAAGTTTAATTAAACTTAAATGTTGCAGCTAAAACAAACAACCAAAGGATTTCTAGAATTAAACACAGACTCCTGGCAGGACCATAACTGGTAATTAAAACCCAAGCAGCAGTGGCTGGTTCTGAGCAGTGAGGCATGAGGTGCTGACACAGAGACCCTCTCCCTGCCCCATATGCAGTAAGTAGTTCTGAAGGCTACAAAATATCATGAAATAATGAAAACCCATTAACAGAGCAGAACTTTTGCTGTTACTGAGGACTGCCACACACCCATCAGCTGTTCCATTTCTGTCACTGGGTAATGGTAGCCTGTTGCTTCTATGTGACCTATGTGGCACCCAGTTAAAAAGTGAACTGGTGTTTGTGCACATGTAGGCAAGCTGGAGAAGAAACCACGCAGTGAAGATATTTTCTGCACTTTGCCACAAAGTCTCTAAAAACCTCGACTTTGCTCAGGCACAACTGTGCAATAAGTGTTGCAAATCAAACACCAATGTGCACATTATGATATGCATAATATTATTTATATTCTCAGATTAGGACTGTGTCCATATCAAGCAAAACTAGGTGGTAAAAAATGTTTGTAGAATGTCACTTATTTACTCCTTTTTTCCCCTCTTTTTTCTACCTCTATATGTTGTCAACATATAAACAATAACTCTCTGAGAAATACCAGATAGGAAAAATACACAGTAATACTAGACTGTGAAAAATCTACCGATCCCCTGAGCCATGGCATTCTTGCCTATAGATGATGACATTAAAAAATTGGAAATGGGTGCATGCTTCCCCTCCTCTCCTGGGTCTATGAACAAGGCAAGTTGTTTTCCTGATACCTTTAGAATTACTCCCATTAGTACTGATGCATTTGGTGCTTTGGCTATCCAGGCAGAGAGAGGTGGGCAGGATCCCCTGCCAATAGATCTAGTCTTGTCTAGGGAACAAAATGAGATTGCTCCTCTGCTGAGCTGTCATACTCGATAGCTCGTGCTGCTCCACCTGCCCCCGTCCTTGCAGCTGCAGCTGCAGTGCCATGGAGTCAGTAGTTCCTGATGGCTGATCTTCTCCTGCTCCTTATGCATCACACAAGGCAGGACACAGAGCCCTATGTGACTGAGTGCTGAGAAGTGAGCCACTCTCTGTGCTGAGAAAGAAAAAGGAAAGGTAAGTAGCCCCCTCTCAAATGGGTCTGCAAACCCTGACAGTAACTGCTGGGGCTCCTCTCAGTGCAGAGTGACAAGAGGAGATTCAGGCTCCTCTCATCCACCTCCTCCTCAATGGCCCTGCCACTGCACCCAGGATTGAGTATTTGCTCCTTTCCCACCATCCCTACCCCCAAATGCCACTGGCACGGAGAGCAGAAAACGAGGAATATAAATGGGTTTGGAAGAAGGGAGGGGGAATTTCTGTGCACGCTTACGTTGGATCAGTAAGCCTCTAAGAGCAAAATGTGGCATTTTGTTGTTGTGTGGGAGAGCCTATTGGTGGCCAGAAGGTTAAAGAAAAAACTTGTAACAGGAAGAAATCAAATACACCTAAGGTGATAATAAAATAGAACATCTTGAAATACCAGACTACAGGAATTGAAATTCTTCCCATCACAGAACCTCATGAGCAGGACACAGCTTTTGCTCTGTTCCTATTCACTAAGGAGCAAAACCCTCATTTGCACTGACAAGTTGAGAATGAACTGCAATGTCAGGACTGAAAGCACTATCTAAATAAGTGGAAAAAAAAAACTCCAAACAAGAAAAATCTTCTGCCTTTGCTGCTGATTGAGTATGTCTGTTAAGACAACAGTGGATTGAGAGAGAGGTGAAAGGATAAAGAAAGAAAACTCCTTCCTAAATTGCAAAAAAGTACATGATAAATAAAGATAGAACTATGTGCTTAAATTCAATCCCCCTCCAAATGTCTTAGTATGTTGATACCACACCATGGCTGCACTGAATCACCACTATGTTTTAAGCTTGTACAGTTTATTGTCTTCCTTAAGACTTTCAGACCCAGATCTTCAAGTCCCTGCACTCCTGCACTGTAGTTCTTCAGTGTTTCACGGAAAGGACAGATCTACTTGGACTTATCTCCCATTCTCTCTTAAATTAGCAAAAAAAGGGATACTTGAAAATCTTATTTTAACTGTTTGGTTAGGGGTTTTTTTAATAGCTATTGCTACCATTTTGTGAGCAGTAAAATATTTTCTAAGAAATAATGCTTGTTAATGTTTTATCTTTTTCAGTGTGAAAAGACAGGCATTCTCCTGCATGCTCTTCAAACTTCAGCCCAGGCCAAG
This sequence comes from Erithacus rubecula, assembly GCF_903797595.1. Lineage (NCBI taxonomy): Eukaryota > Metazoa > Chordata > Aves > Passeriformes > Muscicapidae > Erithacus > Erithacus rubecula. The sequence goes on from NC_136689.1 coordinate 106,075,128, forward strand.
AGGGCATCCTTTCCTGGCAGGATTTGCAAGAACAGGGTTACTCATGTCAAGAGAGGGCTGTGTATTTGACAGCTCTTGTCTCAGCCACTGAGACAGATCCTGGGACCTTCAGGACTTTCAGTGCTGAGCAGCAAGTGCTTGAACACGGGCCAGGATTGTAACTTGTTTTTAACTGCAGCATAGGATGTTATGTGCACTACCATAAAGGAAAGAGAACTTTTCTTCCCTATTTCTAAAGGTAAACAGAAAAGACTAAATTCTCTACATAAAATTATTCTGAAGCATCTCTCAACACCACCATAGACACTTGGTGTTACTCCAACACTGGAATGGACATTTAACCAGAGCATTTAGGTATCCTGTCCCTGGGTAGTTTCCCACAGTCTTGGAGACTGCAATACAATGTAAATAACCAGGAGCTGATTAAATTACATTCTTAAAAAATCTGACAAGCTACAGTTAGTTAGGATTCAGAAAAAAGCTTGTTACTTTAATTCAGTTGAGAGTTCAGATCTTGAAGCAAGAGATCCATTCCTCCTGCCTCTCCTGTTGAGCCACTGGATTAGACACAGCAAATGAAAAAATCACCTGGACAATTCTGCCTTAAGCAGTATCACTGATTTTTTCACTGACTTACCATCTTCAGAATTTTCCAAAAGTAGTGTACAGAGGTGGGTATCATAACTCATTATTCTGAAAAATGTGAAGCATAATATATTCCCTAGCACAGATGCTGTAAACTTTTATAATGTACACTTCATATAACCTTCTGTAATTGTCATTCTTACACAACACACTCAAGTATTAGTTCAGGTCATTTATACCCAAACAGTCTTTATGTAGCACCACTTCGTGAAAAGCTCCTAAATCTTCCATGGGAAAAAATCAGTCTGCAAGGGCATTATTTCAAGTCCTGCATCATAGCAATTTAAAAACAATTTTCATCCTAACCTATGCACGTAATAATAATGTGGATGTATGCCATTACAGGGCTTTGGATAAGGGAGAAGAACAAAATTCTGTAAAATGTATTTTACTGGGGGAAAAAAAAAAGCAGGTCTAATAGGAAATCCAGGTTTTACCAGTTGTCCAGTTTTAGAAGTATGGTTTTGATTTATGGATCAAAATTGCTCATTTATTATTTTATCTATACTGCTTTGGGCAATTTTGACAGTTAAAATTTAGTTTTATTGACCAATGCAGCCAGTTTAGCCACAAGGGGACTAATGCACACACAGCCTGCTGCACTCAAGAAGCTATGATTTGATTCCATGACCAAGTCAGAGTGGGAATCACAACCAACATAACAATAAGTTCCAAATCTCGATGCTCGAGGCAAAATACTTACTCTAAAACCAATCCACTATTAAAAGAAGCTGGGAAAGAATTTTGTGATAGCAGCCTCCATGCACTGTTTATTGTAGCTGATATATTCCACCAATGCTTCTGTCAGCAATGGACGCAGGGTAGTACAGAGGAAACCTTTCTTTAATGATTGTGGACAACAGATAAAGCTGGAAGAAGGAAATGAAAATGCAAAAGAGAATCAAAGGTGTGCTCTAGTACTATGGCTTACCAGGGATCTGATTCTTGAGAAAAATGTCTTGAAAAAACTGCCTTTTTTTTTCCTAAACCAGATTTTATTCATATATACATAAATATGCATGGGTTCATGTCGCAGCTTGAAAGACTTACAAGTTTACTTAAAAAAAAAACTTACTGGAATGATTTTAAGCCAATGTTAATTTAGGCCTATCCTATTATAAAATTAGCATCTTCTGCAATCTCAATTTATTGCTCCATTGTGAAGCCCCTTGTGATACATAAACAAATCTCTGAAGAGAAACAAATCAATAAAGTGTCTAATTTGATTAACCATGTTTTTAAATTCATCAAGACAACTGTACAAAAATAAACCACTTACTTGTCAGTATTTTCCACGTCTTCTTTTCATCATCATAATACTGAACCAAATTGCTGGGTAGCCGGTCAGGTCCGGGAGGCAATCCTCCAACCAATAACAGCATTTTCTTATTGGAACGAATTCTTCACCCAAAACAAGAGGAAAGATGAACAACCACATTACTGAGGAGCATTTTTAGTGGCAACAAAATCATAACCATCAAAAGAATGTTCACTGCTTGCAGTTTTCTATTTCATTTTTTTGTGTTTCTTTTCCCAATCATGTCTCAACAATTTCTTGAACCAAGCAGAAAAATGATCAGAAAAGCTGCGTATCTCTCTACTCATGGAATAATAAGCTTCCTTTATGCAATTTGTTAGAGGTTCATTCTAGAACGACCTTTTTCTTATATTATCCCTTTAAATCATCACTCTTTACAGCTGAATACACATGAAATGCTCTGGAGTTGTACTAAGGTTAAGCATTAAAGTTGCATGTCAAAAATCGTATTAGTCAAAATCATTATTATAAGCCATTCTACACTCAAAGAACCTTGAAAAAATTAAGGTTATGCAGAGAGTTTGTGAGCCAACTCTTTAATCACACACTGAACTTCAGATATATAGTTTAGTACAATTAGCAGCACTGGGCTAATGGTTATGGGTTAAATGCTACTTACAAGCACTTTTGTTTGTTTAATTTAGTCCAGACTCTCGCTTTCATTCTTCCCCCCGGCTCCCCCCCTCGTCTTTGCTCTCCCCCTGTGCACCACTGGCTATAGCAACACCAATTGGTAAAAATGAGACTGTGATGTTGTTGTGAGCCTCCCCAGAGTGGAGCCCTGCCAATGCTTGCCACTGATCCAGCGGCATGAACCTGCTCAACTGTGCAAAGTCACTCTAATTCCCTCCCTCTGTTTTTCTACCTTCTCCCCCAGGGGGCAACCACTGAAAGGAGTGACTACCCACCCATCAAGAGCTGGCAATTCGCTGCTATTAACCGTGACCGTGATTCCCAATCTGCCTGGCAGTTCTTAAGAACAGGACTGCAATGTCTCATCTGCAGTAAAAGTGGTTATCTGCACCCTGGCCTCCAATGCCCCACCTGATGAACGTACGATTTCTCTGCAGCATTAAGGGATTTAGCACAATTGTAAGTGAAAACTGGAGGGGAGGCCCAGACCCCCAGATGAGCCCTGATGCTTTAATAGTCACTTTGCATATAATTGAACTTTCACCAGCTATACTTAGCTTGGGTGAGATAACACTGAAATAAAGGCCTAGGCTCAAAATGTTCCTGTTAGGTAGGAAGGTGACGTAGCCTGGAAAACATCCATCCATATGAATGACTGTGCAGCAGGACCATGCAGTTGATGGAAGGCACCATTTTTCCAGGCATGACAACACCTGTGCAGCACTCAGCGTGTCAGTCTGCAGCAAACACCCCAGCCAAGAAAGGCACAGAACACCAGGAACAAATGCCTCCACCAGAGATGCTCGTGTTGGGGTCAAAGCACCACCCAGGAGCTCCAGCCCCAGCAGAGCACTCCAGCAGGGAGCTTCATGACTGAGGCACACTCATGGCTTCACTCCAGCCTAGAACATGTGCTGCTGACCCAGTGACTTACACTGGCAGCAGGACTGCATCTCCTCTTGAGAAGAGTGAGCAAGATGAACTAGACCGTGCTGTAGATATGCACCAACCACAAGAAACATCCTTCAGGAAGGGAACACATAGCTGAGGGCTGCATCCACACAATGCTCCAGAATAAAATTTGTCAAATGGCTGTCCCAAAGACAATTGTAGGCTACAGATACATCTGAGACAAGGATGGCCAGGGAACTATCTGTCATATGGCTTTATCTGTTTTTTAAACAGATTTAGGGCTCAGAGAAGGTCATTAATTGACAGTAGATGACACAAAACCCTCGGTGCAGGAGCAGGAGTTAAGCCATGGGGGCAGTGACACTGTACCATGCTGTCCTACTCCTTGATTGTCCCCTGACTTGGGAAGAGCCCCTGCAGTCCTTCAGTCTTTCTGACAAGCCAGCCTTTGATGCCTGCACTGCACCTGCTATGTGCTGCCAAATGAGGACTGTAACCTGCCCAGCAGACTGTGGCTGTGTAGGATATCAGGAACCATCTCGTGATCGCTGTCAGCACAGATTCCACAGTGAGACCAAGCTCTGGGGAAAGCTCACTAAAGCACTGCCAGTGTCTTTTAATGTTCAGTCTCCCCAGTAAAGTTTTTAATGAGAGAACATCTGATAAAAACTATGCAACATGGGAGTATGATAAACTGGTTTTGGTATGAGTTAGGGATGACTGCACATGTAACAAGTGGCAGAGCAAACCAGAGCCATAAGTCAGTTATGCATGGCCATCCCTAACGATAGAGAATAAATTGTTTATTCCAACCCTCCTGTGTTGTATGTTATATCACAATCAACTCCCCGTGCATTGTAAGATTCAGAATGCCCTTGCAAGGTTTACTTGATAAAGGAGTTTATTTTGATTTTCATCTTTCATCTGTAAAACTCCCTTCTAACTCCAAAGCACTGTGAAAATCCAATGAATGGCCAAGGCTCAATAGCTAAGGTGAAGAATGAAATGTCAGATATAACTCTGAGTTTCCAGACTTTGGCAGTTGCAACTATCCTTAACATTACTTTTTCAGCTAAACAGCCTGAAAAGCTACTGTTTCTGGAGAAGGAGCAGTGCTGCTGTATTGGTATGCTTAAAAAATACTAATTTTTAAAATATGTTTAAAATGAGAAGTAGTGAGAACAGAGACTTTCACTGAAAGTTTAGTAAGAACTTAAGAGGTAGCAAAGTCTCTACCAAAAGCACAGGGAAATTTCAAATGGAAAAAAGAGATGGGTACTTATACTCAAAATATCTAATTAGTCTGCATTGAGAGCTCTTCCAATGAACCAAGTAAAGATAATACAGTGGCTAAAGACATGCAGGTTTTAAATTGATATGTTTCCTTGGAGCCAAATCTGGTTTTTAAGTTTTAATGTAAAATGCTGCAATTTAGGTTTTGAAAAAAGATTTTCTTTATTATGTCATACTTATGTTTCATATTGCACTAAGCAGTAGTGTTAGAATCTTACAATGCATTCTGAAATATGAAAAACGTGTGAATGACCACTGCTTATATAAACAAAACTTTTCCAAATATTAATAAAAATGTAATTCTGTGGAACACTATGATGAAGACAGGATTAAAAAATATATTTAACACATAGATCAAGAAAAAGCTTCTTCCTTTCTTGTATTATTACATGTTTGTTATTAGGATAACTCAAGATTACAATGTGAAATGTTCTTCATTATATCTGACACACGTTTGTTTTTCCCACAGTCCTTATTTTACAGTCTAATACAATTCAGTTACATACTGTGGTTCAGTGTCCCCAGCAAGGATTTTATGATCACCTTGTGCTCAATTAACAGTAGTGGGTCTTGGTCAGAGAAGGCTAAACTCTGGACAGGCAGGCTGATGTCATGGCAAAAAAGTTGAGGTAAATTTATCTCAATGTTATCTTGAAAGCATTACTTAGACTCCAGAACTCTGGTTCTCACTGATGAACATGCACGTGTTGTTATTATTCTGCACACACTTTGCAGCTTCTGTTCGGCTAAGATTTTAAAACACTTAATTCACCTTAATTAAGTTCCTGGGTACCTCATGTGGTGTGAAATTTATTTTGTCTACTTACAAGGCTGGAACCCAAAGTATATTTCAAAGTCAACATTTTTAAACTTGTGTAGTTTCCCTCAGGCACACAAACCCAGGAATCTGAGTATTCACAGAAGTGGCTTCATTTTCAGAGATACCCATCAACATAACTAAATCCTACTCACTTCAAAAGTAGCAGCAGATGCCCATCAGCTCTAAAACTCAGACCAGTCCATGGTCTAAACTAACCAGGAATATTCATGGCAAGAGGCTGAGACCAAGACAGTTGATAAACTCACAAGAAATCAGCAGAAAAGGCTGTAAGAGACCTCAAAACTCCTGACAACCACTCCTACTCTTTTGCAGCCTTGATAACCTCATGGTAATAGAAAATACATGAATGGGAAATACTCTTCTTGCACATTGTTTTTCTTTATTAACATATCCATCAATCTTGCACTGGTGGGTTTTCCTTATCTGGGCAATTAGTATAAGTTCATTCTACAAAAGCTGGCAAGAAAACAAGCCTCAACAACAGGTTTGCTCCAGACTCGTCCAGATTTTAAACAATGCACTAAGGCTCTGCTCTCTGCATTAGGGAGTGCAAAGAAAAGGAAATAATACAACCATGAAGTGGTTGTAAATGTGGTTCTAAATGCATGCAGTGCAGTGTTACACATCAGGAAGGGAAATGCATCCTAAGACATACAAGTGATCATGGTCATCAATGGGAAAAATAAAGAGTATTCAATTATACTTTTCTCTTAACTCAGGGCTATAGTAAACCCAGAAGTCTGGATAATTAATTAACTTTCCATATAGGCTACCACCATGGCTTTGAGCATGGAGAGAGCCGGGCAGCTCTTCAGAGCAAGGACTTTTCAGATACGATGGCATCCTTGCTCCTGCTTCAGCACTGACCTCAAACACAGCAGAGTCAAGCTGAACTCCAGGTGTTTGCCACCAGGCACAAACAAAACCAGCCATCAGACCAGCATAGACCAGCATAGACCCAGCAAGGGCAGGTGAATGTGTGGTGAGTTTTACCGACATTCTCATATCTCATTGTATCAAAGGATTTGAGAGACTGGAGTCTGATAGTGATACTATCAAAATAAACTGCAAGAATCTCAGAAAAGGGGGCTGTAGTAACTTGCAGCAGAGACAAATTATTTCATAGAGGTTTAGATACCAACCTAGAGGTGATAGAAAAAGAGATACATATTATCCAAATCAAAATTGAGTTGCAGACATTTTGTTTGTTAGCACCAAAAGCTTAATTTCCTCTTCAGAAACCAGAATGGTCTCGAGAAACCCTTTTCTTCTCAATAGGCATCTGAAGGGGTACAGTGTCCAACAAAAATGTACTTGACAATCTAGCTGCTGTCTGCAAAACTGAACAAATGTTGGAAGCATCCATTTGCCTGTGACTGAAAAAAATGTTTTGCCATCGAGAGCATGGGACGTGATCTTCAACAATTACCTTCCCAGCTCCTGGATGGGCATTTCAGTGCAACAAAAGTGTCATATGAAAACTGCTTATTTAAATGGATTTTGGTTTCCATAGTTGACTGCAAAGATAGCCATGATTAGTAACACATGTTTAATAGAGAGGAAATCTAATTATCTGGGACTTTAACTATGAACTCAATGAAAGCCATAAGGTACAATGTAAAATTTATTTTGGACAAAGGAATTTTATGAGGTTTTGTTATCACATAAAATGAATTAACAAACATCATAACCTATAGGTGAACAGGCATTGAGAATCTCTTCATAGCCCTACAGCACTGCTAGGGGAATGGCCTAAATTCTCACAGACCAAGTCCTGCATGTCTTTCTCCTTTTGGATAAAGTAAAGACATTAAGAATATCCTGATTTTGTCAAAACGTAAAGCACAATAAAGTCTCTTGCAAATTATGTCCAATAAACTGTTTAGTTCTTCAGTTCAAAGAACGTTCAAAAATCTGTTGAATGTATGGTAGTTGCTTTATGAATGGATTTTTTTTCCTCTTCTAATTTGCACCTATTGCCCCAGGCACACCAGAAAGAATGCAAAAAAACTTTCTAGAAATACTAAAAAAAACTGGAAACAAGTCTTATGAAGATTTTGGTTTTCATCTTTTCATTTTCCACGTAGGCATGTTTGGCAGAAGGCCCCAAGGACCACTTTTCATCACAGCAGAGCTCACAGTAATGCTCACTGAAGATGATGCTCATATAATACATGTTGCTGACCACTGGCAGAATGAAGTTTAGGAAGACAAATACTAAGGTGAGAATGATTTGCTGCAGACATTGATTGTTGGCTTCTCTGACTCTATTAGAATTTTTTTCTTAAATTTTGTCCAATACTTAATAAAAATAAAATAAAATAATTAGGTAATGTTTGCATTAGCAATAATCATTCCTTTTGCTTCTAAAAGCAGAAGTCTAAGGGTAACTGAATGTTTTATCTGGCAGGCCATGCTTAACTGTTACAAAGTTAAAAGTTAAAGGCTCCTTTATTTCAAAAGTTGTCAGGCAATTTTCTATCCCCTGCATTAACTTATAATCCGTTTGAAGCTCTGAAAACCCCATTATTCTTTATAAAACCAATCCCACTGTTGATCTTTATATTTAAAAGTTAGCTTCCAGCTATTGGCTGGAAGATTTTTTAAAGTCAGTGTTCCCTCCTTTTTGGGTAAAAGCCTCTGATGTAATAGGTAGTTTAGCAGTGGCAATTATGTTGGAAGAGTGACACCTATCCAGTGCTCCTTTGGGAAGAACACAGAGGAGTGAGTGTCCTTCTCATCTTTGCCTCCTTGCACTACCAGATCTGAATGCTAAAGACATCCTTGTAGCCACTGAGTATCTGGAGCTTTGTAAGGGAGATGAATTCAAAGCAATGTTTGCAAAGCAAATTGGTGAATAAGGCACAAAACTTCCCGTGTCATGGATCTTCTTGGTAAAGCTACTCAAACAACAGGTTTTCCTCACTGATGCAAGTTCTAAAAAACTTTTAAGTAATTCTCTTTATCCTGAATACAAAAAAATAAAGAAAATGTCAAAGCTAAGTGCTTCTGCAAATTGCTTTCCCTTCCTCATCTCATTTTGTTTGGCCTTTTTTTGGGTTTGGTTTGTTGGCTGGTTCAATTCCTTTGGCCTGACAGAGGTTACAAAATGCAAACGCTTCACAGAATGCTTCAAAGTCATCAAATCATCTCTTTAATTCTTTTCCCCTAGGAAATTCCAACCAACTCTTACTTTTTGATTTTCAGACTGTGAAAAGTCAAGAAAGTACTTTTGTTGTTTTTTTTTTTAATTCTGCATCTGATGTCCATGTCAACAGAAGGTTTCTGCATCACAGGCTGTGTTCTCTCCAGCTGAGGCTCATTTTCCTTAGGAAGCCAAAGGAAAGAAACACATCTTGCTGCCAGCTCACTCAAGGTATGACTTGTTACCTTTTCCACTGGTTTGTTTGGGTTTGTTTTTGGTTTTTTTTGTTTGGTTTTTTTTTTTTTTGCTGAAAGAAGGCATCAGTTGGGGAATGGCAGGAAGAACCAACTGTGGCACCAACTTCTATTTACTTCCAGCTTCACTGCAAACCGTCTGCTTCCATTGAACTTGGCAGCTGACAATATTTGCTCAGTTTATTGTCTGCTTTCCAAGAATACAGCAAGTGTTGACTACTAAGTACTAGGCATGACGGTCTTTAGAGAAAATTTCAGGGAGGCAGCAAATATGAAAAATGATGCCAGGAAGTATCTACCAATGGTTTTCAACTTTCCATAGTCTTCAATTTCTTGGTAAACGTGTAATACCAGACAGAATCTGCTTCAACAAAACCAGCGTGAGAGATGTTTACAGAGCAGGGGAGTCTAGCTCAAACTCTTTTAGGATTCCTATTCCCTGCTCTGTCTTTTCAGGCTATGCTGAGCAAAGGATAATAACTAACCTTGCTCTGATTTAGAAAACATCTTGGATTTTTAAAACACAGGAGTTGTTTGAAAAGACATAACAGTGGTTTTAGAAATTATAGGGATTTTTTCATAACATGAGTTTAACAGAACCAAATATTTTCCCTGGAAAACTATTTTCTGTTGAGTTTGTGTTCTATGTTAGCTCTCCTCACTCACCTCACCCCCCAGGTTCCCTGTGCTTTGTCTTCAAGTACTAATCCAAACAATTACACCATCACAGCTCTGTTCCATTTACTGCTCAGCAGTTACAGACTCAGAACCTCCATATTCTTCTGCTATAAAGAAAAACCTGTAGCGACCCTAGGCCACAACATGCCCTCTAAGATCCTCTCATTTTTATTTGCTCTCCTCATGAAGGGCATGTACATCAGGCAAAGAGTGAACAGAAACATCTCAGACCAGTAGCCAAGACATGCATGTCTGATGCACACTATGACACTACAGCACCCCATTAGTAAAAGGAGGATTTTTGTCTGAAATCCAGGAGGATTTTTGTCTGAAGTGGGATTTCCTTGTCTAAAAGGCTCTGCACTATTCGTGACCTATACACTTCCAACACGACAGAAATGGATTGTGTTGACAAAAGATGGGCAAGAACAGCACAGGAGCTCATGGGGGACAGCTCTGCTTTTAGGGACCTGCATGACTTGTAAAGCTGCTATAAACTGTCACAGGTAGTGAAAAGTGGCATTTTTGCTCCAGCATATGAGGAAGAAGTTCCTGTTTTCAAAGGCACTTTCTCAACAGTTTGAGTGGCTTAGTAAGATTACTTGTTTTTAAACTTAATTTTCCCTCTAGAACAAAGCTGTTCTGAAATCCAGTGAGATTTCCCCTCAGAAAAAGGGTTTGGAGATGGAGATGCAGGTATTTGAAGATGCTTCAAGTGCTGAAAAGGCAGAGTGACAAAGCCAAGGCGTAGCACAGTTCTGGAGCAGTGGGGATTGGTGTGTGTGTGTGAGGTTGGGAGCTGGTGGGAAGGGGACTCAGGAGTTGGGGTAACAGAGGATTCCAGAGAGGGGACAGATAAAGTTTAGTAGCTGGGATCTGGGGAAGAGCCCTATCATCTAAGGACATAAATCAGGGCACTATTCCAGCTCACAAAGGACACTATTCCAAGCAGTCCCTCTGACTGGGAAACTGGCTAGCAGGGCAAGTGTCTGGCAACCCTTCTTCACCTGCAGCTGTTGGAAAGAGGGTTGTCCATAAAAAAGGCAATTAAATGCTCTTCATAAATGATGTTTCTCCCAACAAATACTACAACTGAGCCAAAAAAATAGCTATCACCTATGCCTCTGCAGCTCTCAAGTATTTTACCAGCCAGGACACATGTGTCTTCAAAGAGACACAAGGACTTTCCTGACCCACAGCAGTCCTCTTAGGACAGTGGTGTTTCCACTGCCCATAATGTGAGCCCCAGGCATCCCACCCTCTAGGAAACTCCACATCTCTGCACTTACACTTCAGCATGAGCTTGTCTCCAACGGCAAATAAATGCATGTGAGGCAAGTAAGGGAAGTTGGTGAGACTAACCAGGATTAAACTGACTACAGGTCTGTGGTTCACTACCCCACAGCCTCTAATGTGTCAGTCTCCCTTCTGCAGCTCAGCTCAGAGTCCTGGCACATGTACAATTTCTTGATATTAATTCAGGCACAAAAAACTGATCTAAAGCTCACTAAAACAAACCAGAGCCTCACATCCACTTCATCCATACTGTAATGCAAAAATTAGTAATTCACATACATTTTAAGATATGTTTTTTAATCAGGATGTAAATTCAGGATCTGTGGTATTTTTCGCTTGCAATTAATCATGAATAAGAATATTAGTTAAAAATCCAAATATTGCTGTTATGATCACAAAGGGACAGGTAGGTGGTTGTAACCAGAACACAGAGTACATATCAATGAAAAAACACATTTCTACAACCACCAAACATGTCCTGCTGAGATTTTACAAAAATCCCGGTAGAAAAAGAAGTCAAATTGAACTATGGTCTGTGAGATTTGGAGACAAATAGTGTATAAAAGAAGGAAATTATTTAATTGCCAAGGGATGTAACTGGTTTCTTCAAATTTTTAATCTCCTCTGTAGAAAGTAAATCAGACCAGGCATATATGTCTTCCACATAAATGCCACTGTCTCATTCTGTTCATTACCTTACATTTTCCTTCTTCATCAACAGTTATCATCTTCCTACTGAATGAAAACTGTTCATATCATCTTCATCACCTGCCACTGTTTAATTTGCTATCACTTTCACTAATATTGCCTACCACCAAACTGTCTGGATGATACCCTCTCTCCACTGAAATTAAATTAAAAACCCCAAAAAACCAAACAGCAAACCAAACCACCTCTACAATTAGCTTTAGCAGGACCAGAATTTGCACTGCTAATCTCCCCATCTAGTAGTTCAGGGAGCAAAAGTATAGAAAAACTGCTGGGTCTCTACACGCTGGGACTTTGCTGAAACCATAAAACAGCATGGACAGACTTAGCCTCCTTCTCTCTTTATCTCCTTATTTCCCTCTTTGCTCTTGTGCTCTTTAATCCTTTATTTTCTGCTTAGGACTATTCTTATGTTATGTCAGTTGGTAGATCCTCATCCATTTTTCCTCCTCCAAATCTGAAAAAGCTTTTCCACAAACTGCAATACTCAGCTGTTATTGACAACAGATGCTGTTTCTGACAAGAATTGGTGTTGCCCCTTTTGTTTCATTCCCTATCTTCTTTTCATCTGCCAGGGTCCTTTTTGTTTTGCTAGTTTCCTTTCCTGTCTGGTATCCCATTCTCACATTTTTCTCCCTTCAAAACTATCCTTCGTTCACCTCTTCCCTCATTTGTACTTTCCTGCTTCCGCTACTTATATCCCATTTCTCACCTGGGGTGTCTCAACTCCTTTCTTTTTCTGCATTTCCCCCTCTCTCTCAGTTTTACTTCCCTCAGTCCCCTCTGCCTTCAGGTACAGAGCTGTATTTGCAGATCCTGGGAGGGGCAAACCAGCCCAAACACACTTTGCTGATTACAGGAGCTGCAGGTGGTGATGCTCTATCCTCAAACTTTTAAAAATACATAAAAATACTTATCATGTATTACATAAAATACATTATATTACACAATAAAGCACAGAAATGTTTTAATCAACTCGATACTCTGGTGAAGATCTGAGAGTCAAATAAATGTCTGGAATATGAACTTTCCTCTATCTAAATGCATTTTCTTCCCAGAACTACAAAAGATGATACAGCACAGAGCTACGTGTCTCTTTCAGGGAGAGACAAACATAACTTAAGCCTAATGTTCAGGGTCACTCACCCCACTCCAAGTTGAAATCAACTATGATTTTTCCTAGTGACATCAAAACTGACTGTGTCTCCAGTGGCTTTAACAGCAGCTTGTATGCTGAGGCCCTGGTGAGAATCACTGAGCCAACACTATCACTAACTTTGCTTAGAGTTGAACACCTGATTAAATGTCAAATCAAAGCCAAAACACCCACACCCTGTGGTGAAGTCCTAAACCTCATGGTGTACAGCAAGGCTCACAAGTGAGGAACATAATTCCTCAACTTTTAAAATTCTGATCATTTAATTGTTGTACCTTGAATATTAATTTTACAAAAATACATCAGGACAGTGAAGCATTACCTTATCTTAGGAAATATCATGAAAAAAACTCTCTCTGCAGGTGAACAGTGTTTTTCACTGCAGCACAAAAGACAACTTAGGTACTTCCTAGCCCCAGCATCACTTGCACTGCAGGATCTGCATTTGTGGCACAAACATTATAAATACCTTTGCCAACAGAGCACAGATTGGCTCTTGTGAACTCAAATCTTTCCTCCAGACCACAGGATTAACTTTATAGTTACGTATCAGAGGAGAATCAGCATATTTTGAGCTTCCCATTACATTAATTTTCATTAAGAAATAGAAGTAGACCTGATGCTAATGTACTCCAAAGTGTGCATATGGATATGTAACATGGACCTTTTTTTTTAAAGTAGCTTTTACAAAAAAAAAAAAAAAAAAAAAAAAAAAAAAAAAGGGGTCTTTTTCAAAATGCTGAAAAGTTATTGCCAAATGCCAACACTGAGTGCAATTCTCATTTCTTGAACATGCAGGAAGCAGGTGGCAATGGCACTGGGCTGCTTGCATTTCTCACCAGCCCTTACTGTGCTGTGCAGGAGCTATTACACTGCACAAGAGGAACAGTTAATCTCTTTCTAAAGACTTGTGAATCTCTGGCGAATGACCTTTCATTAAATTCCAAATTACCAAAGTCACCATTACTCACAGAAAAAAGTAATCAGAGTTTTGAAGTCTTTTTCTGTGTAATAATTTTTATGTATTTGCACATGTACTTCAGTGTTAGTTACTTTTAAGATCTCCTTCTGCAAGTAAGTTACAAAGAACTCTTAGCAGATTTTCTTCCTTAAAATAAAATTTTAATGAATGAATGTCAATCACAAAAAATTGCTACTTTAGAGAAACTATGAGTAACAGAGAAGACAAATCTGGAAATCTCTGTATTTTTTTTTTTCTTTTTTTTTTTTTTCCTCCTTCATGTTTAAGAAGGAATTTGTACTTAGGAAGCCTGGCAAAATCTTAAAGTGATTAAGATTCAAAGATGGGCCTTCATGACCTTTATGAATTTCCAGGAATATCGTCCAAGACCAAAAATGAAAATATAGCAATTTCATTCTGCATTACTGAGCAGTTCAACATCTCCAACACTTGAACATTTGGAGTAAGTTCTAATGCCTGCTTATAAATAAATCTGAATGGTTTTGCTCCCATTTCACTGCCACTAAAGAACCCCATCAAGAGAAGCTAGTTACAAGGCTGTTATTAGACACACATTCAAGTTGGGAAAGTGACAACATGTTTTCACCCACTGTGGTTAAGAGTCTCAAAAATACCACTGTCTGAAATGCCACAGACATGCAGACCCATTACAAATAAAAAAGTAGTTTGTGGTATTTGGAGTGTCTTGTAAGTGCAACTTAGACTGTCACCTAGGACTACCTAAAGTGTAATCCCTTCGTGTATGTTCCCACTCACAGGGAAAGCCAGCTCCCAGCACCAGCAGTATCAGATTCTTGCAGCATCCATGACACTTGTAAGCATTCAGTGGTCAGAACACCACTACATATCCTTCAAATGACATGGACCACTGAAGCTGGAAAGGTATTTTCACTGAACCAAGCCGGCTGGTATCTCAGCAATCCGCCAGGACACGAGCAGCAGCTTGCCCCCGGTGGCAGAATCTTGCCTGAGGAGTTTGTGGGGTTTGCATGTTTGAAAGTCATCACTTTTGAGTGTTGAAATGCAAACGGTAGACACCAACTCACAACAGCAGCATCTCAGAAACACTTTATGCTGCAAAATAGTTGTATTTGATGTTTTTGATTTCAGAGCGAAAATCAGTAGGACAGCAAAATGATAAGCATGACAGAACACTAACAGTGAGTTAGCCAGAAATAATAAAAGAGGGTACATCATCTCCAAAGTTAAACTATATGAGTGCCCATTACATAGAGCCTAAAGAATCCTCTGCATTAATGCTAATTGAGTGTATTATCTAAAATACTTATTAATGTACTAGTTTTTTTCTTGTTGCTGTCAAATCATTAGTTAATATGCACCTATTAGTTAAAAAGCTGAATAATACAAAGTGTGGTTTGATTTCTGGGCTACCATGCCACTTTATTATACCAACACTAGAAGAAGGCATTATCTTTCTATCTGTGAATGAAGTACAAACATGTTTTAAGAGAAGATCAAAACATTTTGGATATGTTTGCTCCTTGTTAAACTATGTGCTTTGCATTCACTTCCTAACACCAGCTTCATATCACCAATCTTTCACATCATGATTTGCTACCTTATTAAAAGAAAACAACTGACATGTCATAGATTTAAGGACTATGAAGTCACAAGTTTCTACGTACAAACAGGGACATCACCCCAACATCAACAATACCAGGGGTGTGCACAGACGATGCAGCTATTAACAAAAATAACAGATTTAGGACTTCGCTATTACGGTTTAAAGACATAACTCCTTGTTAAGGAATAACATCGTGGGAGAAAAAAAACAATTAATTATGGTCAAAATAAAAAAAACCCAAACGCAGATTCCCAATGCGCGGGCGGCCAGAGGGCCGAGGGGAGGGGACGGAAAGTTTGGCGGTGCGGGGGGCGGGCGGCTCGCCCCGCCGCCGCCCCTCCCGCCGCCCCGGCCCCGCGGGTCCGTGCCCGCCGGGGCTGCCCGCTCCCGCAGCCCCCTCCCCGCGCTCACCTGCTGGCCAGGCTCTGCCGGCAGTGCTGCCTGAAGGGCATCAGGTGGTAGTTCATGGCGTCCAGCAGCAGCTTCTGGCACACGGGGTCGGTGCGCATGAAATCCACCGACTGCACCCGCTCCACCAGCTCCGGCGCCGGGATGAGGGCGAAGCGGAGGCGCTTCATCAGGTCCGGCGCGTACTGCATGCGGGTCTCCCGGTCGTGCTCCAGCCAGAGCACGGACATCTGGAAGAGCGCCAGCTCCGACTCGACGGGAGGGGGCAGCGAGTCGAGGAGGGCGCGCATCTCCTCGAAGTTGAGCAGCAGCACGTCCTCCACCAGGTACTTGTTGGCCAGCTTCTTGGTCTCCTCCAGGCCGTGCAGGGCGGCGATCTTGCACACCTGCTTGTAGTTCTGCACCGAGATCTGGTCGTTGAGGAACTGCACGCACAGCTTGGTGACCTGCGGGATGTGCAGGATCTTGCTGACCGACAGCACCTCCTCCACCGTGTCCAGCGAGAGGGTCACGTTGGCCGTGTACAGGTACTCCAGCACCAGCCGCAGCCCGATGGACGAGCAGCCCTGCAGCACCAGGTTGTTGATGGCCCGCGGGCTGGCCAGCAGCTTGTCCTCCGGGGAGGAGGATGGGGTGCCCGGCTCCTCCTGCGTCTGCGGCGGTGGCGGCTCCTTCGGCGGAGCTCCCAGCCCGTCCTGGGCGCCGGGCCCCAGCCCCAGGGCGTGGGGGTGCCCGCCGCTCCCGCCGCCGCTGGAGAACAGCGATCGGAAGTACTGGGAGCAGGAGGCCAGCACGGCCTTGTGGCAGTGGAACTGCTGGCCCTGGGCCGTCAGGGTCACGTCGCAGAAGAGCTGCTTCCTCCACAGCAGGTTGAGGCCGTGCAGCAGGTTGTCGCTGTGGCTGGGGTCGAAGGTGGAGGTCCTGTCCCCGGATCTGGACATGGCGAGCGGCCTCCGGCACACCTGCCTTTTAAACCCTCCTCCAACCTGGGCAGAGGGGTGGGGAGGAGAGCGGGGTGGGGGGACACACGGGACGACACAACAATAAACACAGAGCTTTAGAGGCCCGGAGGGCGCATCCCGGCTGTGTGCGCAAAGGTGGCGGGGGGCGCAGCCGGGGGACGGGCTCCCCTGTGCCCTCCGAGCCGAGCCGAGCCGCCCCCCCTGCCCGGGACACGGACGGGCTCGCTCGGAGGAGCCGCAACTTGGGAGGGCTACTGGAGATTTATTATTTTTTTTTATTGCCTCTCCCCTATTCACCCCCACCCCCATTTTCCTCCCTCCCGGTGCAAACCGGGCAGTTCTCCAGGGGAGGAGCAAGGAAGCCGGGGACATTTGCAAAGCTGAGCCACCCGCCCAGGTCCCCCCTCCCAAACAATCAAACACATCCCAAATAACACCACCACCCCACTCCCCCCCACTCCGCCCCCCAACTCCGCGACGCCCAGAGAAACTACCAAGTGACTGAAACTCTGCCGGGCAGGCGAGCAGCCCTGCCCGCCCCGCTCGCCGCCAGCCCCCGCTGCCCTCCGGCCGCTTTGGCAACTCGGCGCCAGGACCCGCTTCCTCCGGGGGCGGCGTGCCCGGAGCGGGCCCGGCAGTGGCCGGCCCCGAGGCAGAGCCCAGCGCGGGGGGTGCGACACTTCGGAGCGCGGGGGATGGAAGCGGCAGCCCCGGGCCCGGCCAGGGGCCGCCCGGCGCTGTCCTGCCCGGCTCGCTTCTCCCCGCAGCAGACGGCGCCGCGGCCGTAACTCCGGTAACTACGTGAAGTTCAAGTTGGGGGAAGGACGGGGGAGGCGGGAGCGGGCGGCGGGGAGCGGGGCCATGCCCGGCGGCCCCCCGGCCCGGCCGGACCCCGCCGCGCCCCCGGCCCCGTGCCCGGCCCGGCGAAGGGAGGGGGTCGGCGGGGCTGCCCCGAGCCGCGGCCGCACCTGCGGAGGCTGCGCAGCCACCGACCCGCGCTGACCGCATCCCGCCCCGCGGAGCGCCGCCGCCGCTCTTCCTCCTCCTCCTCCTCCTCAGCGGGATCCCGCCGAGACCTGCTCCTGCCATTGCAGCGCGCTCGGTCGCTTCTCGCCGGTACTGGGCTTCCTGTGCCTCCCTTCACCCCCGCCTCGCCCCATTTATCGGCACAGCGAGGGGCTCCCTCCAGCCGCTTCCCCTGCCCCGGCGCCGCTCAGCCCCGCTCCGCGCCCCGCCGCCGGCTACAGAAACCTCCCGGAGCCTCTCCCTTTAAGTGGACCCGGTCAATCCCCCCCTCCCCGCCGCGCACACACACACACACGCATACATACATGCACACACATACACAGACACACACACACTCCTCCTCTTCTCCCTCCCCTTCTTTCTTTCTCGTTTTGCCCATTTCTTGCAATCGGAGTTTATTCTGCAAACGCGTTCGTTACACAACTGCCCCCCCACCCAGCACACACAAACACCCCTCTCCTCTCCCCCAGCCACAAACAAATCAGGAGGCACTAGAAAATGCACGGAGACGGTTAGACACAAGGCCAGAAACTTACCTGCTCCACAACCAGCTGCCAAAGTAAAGGTTCACTTAAGCTCCCCCCCAAAAAAATCAATTGTCCTTCCTTTTTAAAGGTTTGCTCGCTCCTTCAAAAAAAAAAAAAAAAAAAAAAAAAAAAAAAAAAAAAAAAAAAAAAAGAGAGAGAAGAAGCGAAAGAAAGAAAGAAAAAAAACAAAAACCTTCTGGTTCCCAACTCGGAGCAGTCACTCTTTACAATTTATTTTGTCGTACATCATTTGATCACCATGAATTAGCAACAGCAAGAAAATGTACGAGAGAGAGAGAAGGAGAGAGAGAGAAAGAGAGAGAGAGAGAGCGCAGAGCTTTCTGCAAGAGAAGAAGAAGAAAAAATGTACGTGTGACAAATTATGCTACCAAGAAACAACACATCATTATCCTTGGGCCTGGGGCTCAGTGAGTCGTAACGAGAGTAATAGGAAATCCACGGTTGGGGAGAGAAACGGTCGTGCATGGCCAGTGGAGAGAGACCATACAGGGGGATGGATGCTGGAGAGACTCGCAAAATTATGGCTCAAGGCTATTGTAAAAATTGTCGAGCGTAAATGACTGCGATTTCAAACATCTTTGGAAGAAAGAAGGGGAAAAAGCGAGCCCCCCCCCGCCTCCCTCCCTCTCGCTCTCCCTCTCTCTTCTCTCTCTCTATAAAGAACCGTCAAGTTTTAGTGCGCATTGCTAATTAGTCAATTTCTCTCTGCCTTCACAGGCTGGCGACTTTGCTGCTGAGCTGAAACTGCTAATTTCTGTGACCAGCTTTTTTCTTAGCTGTGATCTGGATGAATGAGTAGCTGTCTCACAGAGATGACAAAAATAAACTCTAATCCCCCCAAAAATTTCCACTACATCTTTCTCATGCATAGATTTATGATCTTCAAGGGCCCTGTGCAATATGCAAACTTTTTTGTGTGTGTGTTGCTGGGGGGGGCCGGGGGGGGAGCAAGTCTTGTATTCAGGTTGCACAGTATTTGTTTTATATTTCTGCTCTCCCCCTACACCCCAGGAGTGATGGAAATAATGTCTGGTTTCAGTAGCCGATAGATTGTCACCCCCCATCACCTTGTATTCATATTATTGCTTTGACAGGATACATCCTCCTTCCTTGCAAGTATGATGAGGCTGGAGGGGTGGAAGGGAGAGAAAGTGAGGGCTACTAAATGGTGTTAGTGGTAAAACGTTCCTTTTACATTTGTTCCCCTGCACTGTTCAAGATTTATGATCTTGTTTGAAGGCATATTTTCTCTATCGTTTTTTCTGGTTAGACAACCGTCTCTGAACTTCACTGTCAGCTCTTCAACAGATAAGGGTTCAGAAGTCACATTTTTTTATTGGAAGATTAGCATATTGTCAGATTTGTCTTTCAGTTTCGAGACTTTG
The DNA here is from genome assembly GCF_903797595.1 of Erithacus rubecula. Classification (NCBI taxonomy): domain Eukaryota; kingdom Metazoa; phylum Chordata; class Aves; order Passeriformes; family Muscicapidae; genus Erithacus; species Erithacus rubecula. Next base: position 106,094,903 of record NC_136689.1, read on the forward strand.
CAAAGCAGAAGCCTGAACCAAATGGCAGGAAAGCAGCTGCTATTTCACAAACATAACCTTTCAACTTTCTGCCAGAGCTGATACCCTAGAAACGTGCATAGCACAGACCATGGGTTGGGCCTTTGTTATGGGTTTTGCTCCTTTATAGTTGCAAGAAGCAGAGAGAATGCTTATTCTAGACATTTTGGGCTCTGTCTTTCCACCAAGGGACATTTTGGTAGAGGACACGTTCTCCACACTTTATATCATGATATATTGTACCCTCACATTTATAGCTCTGTTCTTCTGTTGTCAAACCTCCAATTGCCAAAAAAAAAAAAAAAAAAAGAAAAAAAAAAAAAGAAAAAAAAAGGTGGAATGTATGCCCTTGAATGAAATGCATATGAAAGGAGACTGGAACAAGCACTCACAGAAAGTTTTACCTGGTGTGAAAGCCTTGAGCCCCATCCCCTTTCACAGATGATGCTCAGGCTCCCGTTAATTAAAACACACACCAGGAGTGGGACTTTGAATGCCAGGTCTCATGGTCTTTCTCTTTGACTTGGCCAAGGATGCCAATGCATTTACAGAGCTGGAGTCAGATTGCTCAGGAATGCAAAGGACTGGAACTGAAAGGCATCAAGGCAGTTTTTGCTTTTATTTATTTTCTGGTGACCTTAATAAAGAAGTTCTGCCATACCTCTCTCTTTTTCCTTGCCAGATAGATCCCTTCCCCCTCCCTTGGATGTCAATTATTTCTGCAAGAAATTTCCAAGAGAGGTAAGGCAGCTGGTGTTGTGGGACATGGTATTCTTCCCAAAGTGACACCATCCTATGCTGTTTCTAAAAACATGTTATTTTATTTGTTCTAGTTGTGGCTTCCTCCCCGTTGCCCACACAGATTTGGACCCTATTGAGGTGAAGAGAAATGTGAATTACAAGATACCTCCATTTTGATAGTATTTTGATAGTAGCTAGTGTCTTCAGTGATGTGAATTGTCTCCCAACTGAAGTAGATGGGAAGAATGATTTTTATATCAAGCTTTTTATGCTGAATTTTGCTGCTGTAATGGCTGTAAATAAACCCCATGGGTTTCATATCAGTTTGCACTGACTGATGTGTCACACACACTTATACCATTGTAAGCTGCCAAAATAAGTCCTGGTAGCAAGTTTCTTGGACTAGCATACTGGCATGTTTTGCTCTTTAGTGAAAAGACCTGGTTAATTTTTATTTAACTTTGCTACACTAACTCGGGTTGAAATAAAGTTCAAACTTATGTGTATGATTTGTGTTCACTTATGAATTACATTGGAGAAATATTTCCAGAAGTCCAGGGTATGGTATTTTCTAAATGGTCTTAAATATTTTGAAGAGAAACTTCAAAGTTTCTAAGTTGGGTCTTGATTTCAAAGTGGAAAATTAAAGTTCATCTCTTAGAGATGGCAGCTATTAGCAGAAAATACTATGTGCTTACTTTCTTCTGTTACTCTCAGACCTGCACCATGTAAAATTATCATTTTTTTTCCTTTGGAGCAAAAGTAGATGTACTTGACACTTGGTTTAAGTGAGGATTTCACATCTCTAATTTATATACCTAAAAGAGTAACAGACCTCAGGGGAACCACTGGAAACAAAGACCATCTCCCCTGAGGCACTGAACACCTAAGAACCCTGAAGTTTTCCCCAGTGGGCAGTGGCCCATGCTTTCATTTTTCAAATCCAGGTGTTTGGAGGTGGTGTGCTTTTACTCATCATCCCATTCCTCAGCTCTTTCCATCCCTGCAGGTTCCTCAGTTTACCAAAGTCTGATTGCAGAGACTTGTGGTGGGGAGGTCAGTACTACTAGCTCCAAATCACACCTTGCCATTAAAGAAAGAGGTCCTGGTGCAGAAGAGGCTTTTATCAAGACAGGATAAGGCACAGTCATTGAAATCCTAGAGAACAAACTCAGTAAATAAACAAGGTAAATACATTTCAGTAAGATTAATTTTGTTGAAAAGAGACATTTTGAATACCCCTATTGTCTGTGCCTGTAATATAAAATATGTTTTTGCACAACTGATGTTTTATGGGGGATTTTTTGCAGAATTTGTTGTGATATATACAGGTATCCTGCTACATCTCAGGAATCAAGTTACATGCACAGCATCTTTATTATTAAGAACCAAAATAAGTGTCAATTCTGAACACCTGCCCTTTTGTCATTGAGATTGTTGTCAGAAACAGCTTCAGCTGCCTCTCCTCTCTGGGGCACAGAATTTGTCTTGTGCAAGTCATCTGGCCTGCTGAACTCTTTCAACAGTCTGCATTGCTGCCACTGTTGCATTTCAAATGGTAGGCCAGAGATTCTGGACCCAGAACCTGATCCACCTGGATGTGGATGGGATCTCCCACCACAGGAAAAGAAAGGTCTTTCCAGGGGCCTTCCAGAAAGGTGAAGGCTACAGGTGGGTTGGTTTGCTTTTGTTGGGTGACAAGCTGTGCTAATTGTTGGGACAGATCTGAGCACACAGGTCCCTTCTGAGGTACAGATGCTGTACAGACAGATGAACAAGAGCAGTGCTGGCAGTGCCAGTGACACTGCTGCTCCTGCTGAGAGCTCTTGTACAACCCACCCTGAAGCTGCTGGCATGGAGCTCTGTAAGCTCACGCTTCTGAAGGCAGACCTGGCATCCCAGTGCACTGCTCCTGGGGCACAGATTAACTACTCACTTCATCTCTGGTAGTGCAGTGTAGGAGTAGGGCAGGAGTGGAAGATTTCAGGAGGCGTGGTGGTGATTGTTAGACCCACAAGTCTGGACATCTGGATTCCCACCACTGGCACACAGTGATTGGACCTACACTGGCTTGCACACTTCAGTTTAGCACCTGGGAACCACTTGAAGCTCCCAAGTGCCTTGTTGTTCTTTGAGTAAACTATTTCCCTGGAAACCAAGGAGATGTGAGGTATTTCAAGGATCTGGGAGGGCAAGAGAATAAAAACTTGCTTTGGGTCTAATAATATAGATGTAACAACCTTGACCCAGGTGCATGCTTTAATATCTCTGTGCTTCAGTTAGCAAGTGCTAAAAAAGGGTTTTCATTAGTGCAGTCCAAGCCTCTCCCAGCTTGTGGTTCCTCAGCCCTGCTTCACACCCAGCTGGGTATTTCTGAATGTTTGCTATCACAGCTGGGATGCCAGTGGCTTGGCACAACTGGGCCCTGAGGTGTCACAGGCATCCTGATTGCCTGTGAGGTGTCCTGGTTCATCCATGCTTGTCTAGTGTTTCAGATTCCTGAAGGAGTACTGACTGGTTCTATTGACACTCATGGATACACAGTGAAGTACTGTTTCTGTGCATGAATGTGTGCAAACCAGAAATTTTACTGTAACAAAGAGTCAAAAAACCATTAAGTATTCACACTTTTGCCCTGTGTAACCAGTACTCTGATGGGGGTGGACTGGATGCTCCTATGTAGTACCCAAAATGAGTCATCCTAAGAGCACTGAAAGGCAAGTTTTTCCTTCTCTCACAGTCCACAAAAAGGCAATAGAGTAAACCACATTTTAAAAAAAGTCATTTGATGCAATGCTGTGCAATCAAGATGACATGAATAAAGTTTGTAGAAAACCAGTAGCTTCTGAAATATCAAAATACAAGGTATTTCCTCTGAAAGAGTTATTAAAATAACTTGGGGGGGAGGCAGAACTCAGAACTGTTAAAAGAAGCAGCTAAGCTTGGGGAAATTGCAATCTAAAAGCAAGGTGGATTAAGCAAATCCTTCTGTACAGAACCATGCTACAACTAGGAACCCTCTAACCATCACTTGGAAAAGCTTACGCTCTGGGACTCGATTTTCAGGCATATAATACGAGCTTTAGTGATTGTGTCTGCACTGTACTCCCAATTAAGGGATACTCTCTTGTGCTTAAGTCCATTTCTGTTCAGGAAAGCATTTAAGCATTTCTTAAACCATATTCTTAAGTACTGTCTTGTAAGGGAATGCCTTCTGCTTGTGGGATATGTCTCGGCATTTGCCAGTCAGTTTGGCTGAGTTTTCCAGCCTGGTTAACACAGGACTCATTGCAAAACTAAGAAGAGGGTACACTGGTGGCAAGTGACACTGTTGATTGCTCCAAAGTCACAGTCAGGCTTTGTAAGTGTTTCATCCCCGCTGCTCGGTTTCTTGAGGCAGCGTTTTGAGACGTGGGGGAAAGGGCAAGCTTCAGAGCAACAGGAACTAACTGGATTGCAGTGGAAGGAGTACATTTCTGTACTGAAGAAATATAGAATCCATAGGTTTAATGTGACTCTCATAAGCCCCAAGAGAGCACTATCGGTTTTTAAGAGAGAGAGGAATTGCAAAAAAATTTTTAAATCCCTTTCAAGCAAAATTTGCTGACAGAGTTTTGTTCTCCATCAGTCTGAGTGATCTGGGGACAGAAATCTTTCCCATAGTGCTCCATTTACCTGCCCCAGGATTGTCTCCTCCCTTTGGATGTGGCAGAGAGGACTCACTGGATGTCCAGTCCCTCATGTGGAAATAATGATGTAAAATAAAATGTGGTATTAGCTTTGACCACCAAGAGGCTTATTCATTAACAATTTGGGGGGCATATATGTAAAGAAGAAAAGGAAAGGTGGGTTGAGGCTTTTGGTTTCCACTTGGCTTTCTCCATGTTCCTAAGACAACACAGAGCACCTTCTGACCAAGCTGCTTGAAAACTAAGGCTGTGCTGAAATAGTACAGTCTTGTTCTGCTGCACAGGGAAAGAGGTGATCTCTTGATCTCTCTGTGCAGATCATGTGTCATTGCTTTCTCAGCAACCAGACTTAGCACCATTGTGAAACACTGTGCTGCTTCTCCCCTTTCCCAAACTGTATTTTTAAAGTCAAGACCTCAGGTTTGCTGAAAGAAAAAAACACAAACACAAAACATAGAGACAGGGCTTCATGAGATTAAAACCAGGTAATCTTTAACTTTATGCAGTCAGTGAAGGTCAAGCATTATTCCCCTAACTGGTGTTGACCCTCACTAGTTGGTGAGGGTGATTTTGGTGAAATCCAGCAGTGGCTCCAACTTGACCCAGCTAGTTACCCAGATAAATAAGTGCTCTGTCTTGTTCCCACCAGGTGAAGCTACCTGAGGTTGGTGTAGCATTGTAAAAATACCACTTTGGGTTTTTTTGTTTTGGGTTTTTTTGGGTTTTTTTTGTTTTTTGGGTTTTTTTTTTTTATGGTCAGAGATTATATAAATTTGGTATCAGATAATCTGGGGGAAAATTATGAGAAATAAAATTATCCCTTTCCTTTGCTCAAGTGTTTCTCTGCTTTTCAGCAAAGTGGGAAGTTGTGTCCAGCTCTCTCTGGTTCAATCTGGCCCAGGCAGTAGAAACCAAAAGAAGTCACTGAAAGACTGGCAGGGCTCTGTGTATCACCAGCCAACTGTTTCAACCCAGTATCTAGTTCACATAATAAAAATATCCTTATATTTGGCTCTGAGTGACATTGCCTTGGAATACAAGCAGATCATCTATGGTCTGCTTTGTCAGGAAGGATATCCCAGCTATTCACAGCTGGAAATTGTTCCCCTGCACCTTTTCAAAGATTTCCATAGTGTCAGATGGGAAAAGTGAGGAAATCTGCAATAGCTCCATTTCTGTTGTACCTAAGGATTAAGAGGAGACTATCGTTTTCTCTGATATCAACAGGCTCATTCATGAGTCCTGTATTGAAGGTTAAAAAAGCAGGTGTGAAGGTAGATGTCATTAATTCTAAAAAATGGTGGTGAAATAGAACAAAGCAATATTTGATGTTGGAGCCCAGTCATGAAAATTGAATCTCTTTTTTTAAAAAAATTTTCTTAGGCTCAAGTTGTCTGGGTGATTTTCAGGTACCTATTGCTCACAAGATAACAACTTCCTGTCTGCCCAATGCCTCATATTAATTTACACCAAGATATAAATAAACATCCCAAAAATTCTAGAGCTAAGAAATAACACTGGAGAAAAATGAAAAAAGGCTTTTATTTTAACTTTTGGATACAGCTCATCAGCAGACAGTTCATTGCTGATATGAAGGGACAGTCCTGCTGGACTCAGTGACTGCTCACACAAGCTGTGAATCTGGTTCACTACTATTTTACCTATGATAAAACTGGGAGACAGGCAAAATGAAGAATATCCCTTTGCTGAGAAACCATTATTTTTTTTTCAAATTAGACATATTTTAGTTACACAAGATTGCAAAATTGTTCACAACAATAAAAATTTAGGATTTCTCGGGTGATTGTCTCAAGAATAGCTATGATGATTAAAAAAGAATAAGATTAAAAGGAAATTTATTTATTGCTCCTTGACTTCGGTTTCAGACCTGAATGGCTTTTAAGTGCCAAGTGACAAACCCTTTAAAATGGGGTTAACAATGGAAATTCTGTCTTTTTAAAGCCACTGTGGCACTACTGTAACATCCAGGCTTTTTCACAGCCTCAGGTCCACTGTCAAGAACTCCCAGTGACAGACACCCTGACTAAAACTAGGGCAGTGACCCAAGTTATTTTGGAAGTTACAGCTCAACATACGAGATTTCATGCAGTAGCTCTGGTGACAAAAATGAATTTACCACATGGAATCTCACAACATATTGTGCGGTAACTCAGAAAATAACCTAGGTTACCATTGCAAATATATCTATATATCTATATATCTATATATATATATAGATATAGATATATATAGATATATAATACACATTAACAGCATTTATAGACACTGATCTATTAAGTCATTTTCCTACCCTACCTTCAGACCTTTTGTCTGAAGCAGAAAAACCATCATTAAAGCTATGGTTTGCCAGACAATTACTTTGTCAAATCTCAAGAAATTGCATAATAAATTGTATACATGCATCAAACATGAACAGCAGAGGGGTATAACAAGCTGTGTATTTCCAGTCCACTTGTTCTTTCATCTAAACAGTAGCTGTTGTTTTGAAGAGTAATCCTATGTTCTTTTCAAGGCACAAAATGTACATATACATTTATCTATCAAACTAAGTAGAAATAATTGAAACACTTAATATGCACAGTAATAAAGAAATGCATGAACAACTTCATTATTAATGTCTATTGATTATTTATGTTTTCGAATAGGCAAATGTAGCTACTAATATTTTATCATGTTGGTCTATATGTGCATTTTGGCTTTACCTGTTTATTGGCAAGTTTACTATCCACATTATGGGTATTTTTATTGCTGTACACTCATTTGCTATGTACATAACTGGGGTCAGTTTACAAACTGACTAGTGTTTACTCAATTTGATTACTATGTAACATTGCTGAGACTATTCTCCCTTTGGAAAATTAACTATACAAGGAAGCCCAGTAAATCTTTACTTAAAAATTCCAAACTTTAGATTGATTTCAGCAGTGGGTCTGTATTGATCTAAAAAGCTTTGCGTTCCTAACTAAAAACTAATCTTTATTTCACCCTTTAGTGACTGCAGCCATAAATATGTTCACTCATACTGGAGTTTAGTGGATTAATGGTTATTGGAGATTGTGGCTTCCAAGTGAGGTTGGTAAACCTTAACCTTTGGAGGACAACATGAAGGCATTTACCACTTGTCATCTGTAATAGCTGGGTCCCCTTCTGACAGTTACCTGGGTGTTAAAGAGGAGCCAGAGCAGGGGATAAGAATTGAAGTACCAGTGGCTCACTTTATCCATCCAATCACTCGTTATACTGACCCTTGGTTCCTCACCTGGCTCTTTTTCTGATGCAAAGGCTTTGAAACGAAACAATTTGTTTCATCTGTGATAACAGAACTCTGAAATTTCCAAGCACTAGAATTAGTTGCTCCTCAAAATTAATAGACAGAAGTCTTGTGTCTCCTTTCATTTCACCATATTTGTGGGAGATGTTTTATGTGACTCAGGACTGATCTTTCTCAATTTTTCTGACAAAAGATTTTCAGAGGTAGCTGGTAGGAGACATTGCCTCACATTCCACTGCAATGACTTACTAATTACCATCCCAAACATAATTCCACTAATTGTTATAAAAATCATAATTGTAATAATGTCTTCCAGTAGGGTTTATTCCAGGATGTCATGTTCTGAAATAGATGTCAATTAGCACTTAAGTTATGAACAAGCCATCCCTACAAAACTTTAATTTCCTCAAGTCAGTTTAAGTAACTCAAGAAAGCAATGTGAGGGTAGAAATTATTCCCACATGTAAGGACTGAAAGATCTGCCCTAACTTTTCATTAAAGAGAATAATGATTATTGAGAACATAAAAAAATTATTTCATTAGCAATACAGAGAAGGTTTCACTGGAACACGAAATATACAAAATGGTAGATGTCAAGTGATTATATTAACAGACACAATTCAATATCCATTGTTCCAGAAAATATACTGAGCTTAAAAGAGAGATTTCTTCTGCAAGAAATATTGACTCGAGCTTGCCTAAATTCAAGGGAGAGATTTATTTTTCATCAGCAGGTACCATCTTGTGAGCATTTGAGAGCATAAGGGATATTTGTGTCAAAAAGGGTGCCTGGTTTTTGGAAACTGATCTTATTTTAAAACCTTTATTTCTATTTCTATTAATTCTTCTAGTTTTGCAAATCAAATTCCCAGGAAGGGAGATTGCTTTTGTAATAACATAGAATTGCAGTTGCTGGCAGCTGTTGCAAATGATTCCAGGCAATTTACGTCCCTTGAGACATTTTCCCAACATCAAGGTAATCAGGGCCAGTGGGATATAATCTGGGAACAGTTTTTACAATAAGTTTCCTATCCTGGACCAAAAAACACAGTCCCAGTGGAGATGGAAGTTGCCTGTTGTGCCTTGACATATACTCCTAACACTTAGCTGCAGATTTTGCATCTGTTTTGTTTATTAAACTAAGAGTGTTGACTCATATATTTAAACAAAGGTAACAAGACTGTGGGAATACCAGACATCTGTTAATCAAAATGTTGCCCTTATTCTAGCATTTCTTTTTTTTTACCTTTTCCATCTTCCTTCAGTGTTCTCTGACCCATCTCCCAGCTTCAGATTGCTTCAGATTTTACTCAAGAAGCTCAAAATGCCCAGGGGTGCATGGGGTGTGGCCCCACTGTTTGCTGTCCTCATATCAGAAGGAAACAGGCTTTCTGAGGGTCTTTTACAATCTTTGGCCATCAGCAACACCCACTGAGGCTTTGTAAAGGTAATCTCAATTTTAATAGCAAAACATTGGCTCTCTGAAATGTGTAGGTTTCTAGAAATCTCTGATGATCTGGACTGAAGTTTGTTATCTCTTAGTTGGCAAAATAAGCCTTAAACTGGAGACAGTGGATGGGACAGAGGATCCTTCTGCTGCAGGAGGCTGAGGGGACAAAAATCTGTTCCTCTTCCCCCTTCCAAGTATTCAAGGAGAGTGTACACAAAATAATCGCAGTTAAGATTATCCTAAAAACATTAGCTCTTTGGTGGTCCCTAAAAGCTTTGTGCCATATAAATGAAGTCACAGTAATTGCAGGTATTTTCTGATTGCCCTTGGGGTGGAAACAAGAAGGAATGGTCAAATGCTAAAGCTGATCTCTCTGGCTTACACTGAAAGCCTCCTCTGAATGCACATGTGTTTAATGCCACAGAACTAAATTGGTCTTTTTTGGCCCAGCATGTAGCAAGAAAAGTGTGCAGTGCTGTGCACCAGCTAGAAGAGGTTGTCCCTCCCTTCAGCACCAGCTGTGGAGATTTTCCAGCATGTGGGAAATACTTTCATGTGCCTGCCTGGAAGGAACAGAAGGAAAATGGGTGTGCCTCTTGACTGCCTATTCCTCTGGTAGTACAGACCCAGTGGTTGTGTGAGCCTCTGCTGTAGAGTTAGTGCTGGCAGGAGAAACAAGTGCCCCAGGGAGCAGTGGGAACAGGAGACCACCAAGATCATTTCTATTGAACCAGTTTTGCAAAACAGTTGCAGGGCAAGCAGACCAGCTCTGAGTGCTACCAGGCCATGGGGGTGAGCAAGTGGGGATCAGTGGGATAATGGCACAAAACAAGGGAGATGGGAGTAGACAGGTGGTGTTTTCTGGATGGGAAAGGAGCATATGGAGTGGACATGGGGTTTTTTTTGAAAGGAGGCATCAGAGGCATCATCGAGTGAGGGATGAAATATTCTAGGAATCCTTGCTAAACCTATGGGAACTCATCACTCATGGTCATCTAGCTGAGATCAAAGTAGGGCCACCTAGAGCAAGACTGCTGTTCTCCTCTGGAATGCCAGTCTGCTTAGAATATTACAGGAAAAAAAATCAAAGAAATTAAAAATGACCACATCATTTCACACAGCAGTAAATATGTCATAAGGATTTTTTATCACATGGGCTTGATGCACATCAGGCAGTAAGAAAATAGATTTGATCAACAGGAATAAGTGCCCTAGAGCTAATATGATCTACTGAGTCACAAATCCTCTTTTTCATAATGCTTAAATACGGATTTACATGATGGACTATAACAACTTCAAATGCACCGTTTATATTTATCATGTAAATAATGATGAGCTTTCAAATTAGAATGCAGATCAAAATAGCACACTAGTTATTCAAATGGCTTCTTGGTTCAGAAACTCACTTTTTTGAATAGTTCAAAAGTATCTACCATTTAGACTGTGAGTGTGCATTGCTGAGGCCCATGTGAGCAATGTGCACATGAAAATGGTCCTGCTGAACTTGGTAGGTTTACTCAGCTATATAAAGTTGCTTATGGCTGAATTTACCTGCAGGAGAGATGTCAAGAGTCGGTAAAGACACTTTATTTTTCCTTGTTAGCTTCCAAAGATACTGTGAGCTGAGCACAAAGACCATGTTAACATTCACTGTTTGCTGCCATGGGAATAATTTCTGTGTCCAAAGCATACATGATCACTAGTGTGCTAGTTTTTCTATCCTTTTCTTCTTCCACAATTCGGTACTTTAAGAAATGCAAGAAACTTTGCTAGGCTCCTCTTTATGTGCATGCACCTTCAGAAATCCTGTGCTACCCTCTCTCAGCCCACCTTTGCACCCCTTGGCTGTATCCGAGCCCTTCAGCCTAGTGTAGGTCCTGCATTTGGTGTTTAAATCTTTAATAGTTAAGCAGTAAATTGTTCTCCAGACTGTCCACTGTTGCTGGAAAATGGACACATTTTCACCTTTGATACTAAGATCTCATCCAGGGGTGGCTTCTGTGTTTCTCCAGTGCTAAAAACTAGTCTTGTGCAAAGGGCCAGTACAAAGGTCTTACAAGCCAAGCTATTTGAGTCCTCCCTCAGCCCTGAAAATCATTCCTGATTGCTGTAGTTTGCAGCAGACAACAGGCTTTTGGCTGTCTCTGAGTAGAAAGGTGAGGTCTGAAAGTAATTGAGGTTCAGGGGATACTAGAAAGCTCAAAGGTTATTTGGCATTGTCTCATCCCAATCTGTACTCATCTCCCCCTAAACAGACAGAGTCCATCCCCTTCTACTTTCTCTGAGTTAATTATAACTTGCACTGAGTAATGTCATGGAGAGAGACATAAAAAGCAGCAACACTAATAGTACTCAAGGGGAATTTAGCAGCTCTACAGCAGAACAAAAATCTCCCAGAAAAGAGTTGTGGCAATAAATGAGCCAGTTTGATACCAGTCAAAGTCCACATGCAGATAGATTTATTTGCTCTATATTGGCCATGCTTTTCCAATTTCATGAGACAGGGATATTTCTGCAGGAAGGATTCCATGTTTAGTTTGAGAGGCAGCATGTCCCTGTAAAATAAAGCATTCACTGGCCACTGCACCAACACAGGGACACTGGAGTTCAAGTGAGCTTTTGTAAATCTCCAAGAGGAGAAGGAAAAAAAAGACTAGGCGACTTCTTGAAAAGAAATATTTGAAATTACATTTCAGCACAGTTGAGGGAGAGTAGGTGGGGGTGTCTTAATGTCTCTGTGCCCTCTTGAGACAAATGAGAGGCAGCCAGAAGCAACCATGTTATGAGCAGAGCTGTGTGGGGGCTCCCCAGCCTGGATGCTGCTGAGATGTGTGCTTGATCTTTGATCAGGGCAAAGGACAGCACGGAGGTGATGCAGAGAGCAATACAAAACAGACCTGTGGTGCCAACATTGAGCTGCTTGCTTCTGTTTTAATCTGTTTGTGCTGCTTTAGATGGTAGCCAAATTCTCAAGGTCACTCACTAGTACCTTACTCAAGTCAACAGCTGGAGGGGACGATATTAAGATACTCAGAGCTGGAATCCCAACTGGACCATCTCCTTCCTTCCCTTTCTTTCCTCCTGGTTTATCCAAAGTATCATATTCTTCCACCTGAAATTCAGCTGCAGTCCTTGCTTCCTTCTCCTTCTCCCTCTCTGGTGACCTCTATTTGCCTCTTCTCAGAAAGTAGTTATCAGGATTTTCATTAATGGTTTGAGCATTCTTTTGCTCTTCTGGCTTTTCTGATTTCCCTTTTTGCTTTTCTCCCCCTCATAGGAGAAAAATGTGTGTTTTTCGTCGAGGGTCAACAAATTAGCAGAGATATAGCAAGATTTCATTGGGTTCATTTAACTATATTTTGCTGCAGAATTTTCCCTTGTGATGGCCAAATTCCTACTTGCAAAGTGTGCTGGCAACCATGCTCTTTGGTAAAATGTGAACAGAATGAAGTCAGTGTTGTAGACACCATCCCTGTTCAGAATCCATATCTCAGAGATCTCTGTTTCCTATGGAATATCTTCACATAGTGGAAGGCTGAACTCATGCCCATGACTTGGATCAGACAAAGCTGACAAAAGCATGAAAATGTTTCTGAATCTGTACATAGTTGCCCCCAGTGCCAAAACAGCCTTTGAAATTTAATTCTTAGAGGTGTGGAGACATAAGAATGATATCTAAGGTCTGGAATTTGTAGCTTATATTTGTTTTTCAGGCTGCCTGTTTTTGAGACATGCTGCCTATGCAGTGTGGTTGACTGGGGAGTGTTGTCTTTCTAAAGGAGCTGTGAACCATTTTCTCTGACTTGGGCAAAGGCAGCATGTTGGCCATGGGTCTGTGGGGAGCTTGACTTCAGCTGTACTTGTTTCCCTTCTTTGCAGAAAGATAAGGATTTTCTCTTGGTACTTCTAGCCAATTTCTACAGCAGAGAAGGCATCCAAATGGCTGCTCCAAATCTTCCAGGCACTCCGTAGACTTTTCTCCAGGTGGAAAAGATCAATAAAATGCTGAAAACTCTGATGGAGAGGAGAAAATGTAAGAAGAAAAAACTTATCCTAAATTCTGATTAAACACAGAAGAGTTGAAGCATTACCATGATTTCCTGTCCCAGTGTTCAAGTCAAACTGAGTTTGTTGACTATCACTTGGTCCTTTTCTAAGGTTTATGAGAAATAAACAGTCCTCCTATGAAGTTACATGGAACAAGCACCAGATACAGAGCTCCCTTCCCCCATCACTTTCTGCACTGTTTCAAAGACTTACTTAATGATTTACATTGTTCACAGAGTCACTCAAGCAGGCAAAGTGGAATTCCACCTGGTCAGTAACATGGGGTACTTCCCATCTGAGCTGGAGTGTGAGCTGTTTGTCAGCTCTCCTAACATGCCAAGAGCTATAGGGAGCTGCCGAGGTGACTATAGATTAAAAGGGCAGAAAACTGCTTTTATTTTTGCAGTGGCATGAAAAAAAGAACTAAAAACACAGAGAATGTCATTAGGACAGGGGACAAAGTGAACGTATGCGCACCAACACATTATCCAGCCTCAATAGCACATGGTACATTGTCTCCATTATCAGACAAAAAACCCTCACAAGAGACAGAGATCAAAGGGTTAGCTTTTCAGTGATCTTGTCATGCGGCTTCTTAAATGATAATGTAAAGGTTTTAAAAAACATTTACCGTAATTTCTGCTAAGTGTCACAGCCTAGTGAACCATTAAAAGTGAAGCAGCTCACTGAACCGCACGGAAGTGAACAGATGGAATTCCACCCTCCCTCTGCTCCAGAGCCTCCTCGAACAATGCAAAGTCTTCTTTCAAATCTCCTCCTCTGAGCTCATTACCCAGGGCAAATATGTGGCAGGTTCTACTGCCACAAAGGCTGGGGCTTGCTCTTCTTCGTGGCCAGGCTGTGCGGTAGAATTTTTCAAAAATAAAATAATCATTCAGTCTGGTTTCTGCACTTATGCAATCCTTTCTTTGTTCCTCATTTGTACGGATGCTTTGAGAAATGGAGGACATCCTGATTTGGGCTTTCCAGGGTCTCATGGATCACTGTCAGTCTTATTTTCTCCAGACTTTACTTATAAACAAAGGTATCCATTTTTTTGGGGAACGGTTGTTTGCACCTCCATGGTTTTGAATTTTCCAAAGAGAGAAATGTAGCCCTGCTGTTACACTAACCTCCTCCTTTAACATCCTCCTCTCAGCTTCCCTGCCTAGGTGACAAGTAATTCTGCACAGGTATGCATGATTTTGCACTCTCCCTGCTAATTTTTTAGAGTGCTTTATGGGCTCATGGAAATTTGGATCATTATCTCGGGGCTGAAATTTCCACTGAGTTTTGTGGGTTTTGTGAGCACAGTGTGAACCATCTCCTCAGGCCAGCTTACAGTAGAGGTTAGTAGGGGTCCTGCAAGCTCCAGTGAGGCATTTGAATCAGTGGTGCAGCAGCTGCAGGGAGAGGAGGCTGTGGGGAGAGGTGGGGGATGCTCAATGCTTGAAAGGTGCCAAAGGGCTTAGGAGAGAGGATTCATGCAGTAAACTCTAGTTCCACGCCCTGCTAGCCCCTCTCTCCAAGGAGATGGGTGAAGGATATCACACAAAGGAATGACCTTTGCTGGTATCTGGACACATTTCACACCCCAACACAAAACTAAAAGGTCCCCATCTATCTGGGGACTTGGTAAGCTTAATTTGTGCTTGGCTTGTTACTACAGCATGTAACTGGACAAAATCAACCACTTTTCATTTTTATCTTTGAAACAACATGACAGTCTTTTGTTCTGGAGGTACTTGGAGAGAATGGAGGCCAGGATTTGTAAGTAAAGAAAAAACCCACAACTAAATAGTTTGAGGTATTTTTATTTTTTTTTTTTTTTTTTTAGATTCTGAGTCTGTTTGATGGCTAGCAGCAGAAAAAAAGTCACGGTTTTATCCTCACCTTAAGCATGCTGTGAAATCAGAAGAGTAGTCAGGGAGCTTGGGTGCTGACCATGAGTCCTTCTTCAAAATCTGGGATATAATATGCACCCTGGCATCTTGAGCTCTCCACTTAGCACATTTGAGCTGAAAGAGATAATTCCAGCCTTTCTGGATACAGGAGAAGGTTGGAGTTTAACTGCATGGTGTAGGTGGATGGTGATGTGGGCTGGCAAATACATGGCTGTGGGGAAGGAGGAAGGAAGGCTCTGGTACTTCCTTCCAGGGAGAAGCAGCAGCCCCTGTCACTGTCTGTGTACAGCAGCAGGAGATGCTGCCAGCTGAACAACACATCCCTACAGGGGCACAAAGTGCTGCTCAGCCAGGCGTGACCAGCCCGGGCTCTGCCTGGCCGGGCTCTCTGCTGACTGCAGCACGCTCGCACCAAGGACACCCTGATTCTCCTCAGGAAGAGTCAAAGTATCTCCCTCAGCACATTCCCCTTTACCCACCACACAGCCTCCTGTTTTCACATGTGCCTCCTGTCTGTCCATCTCTCTGCTGGGTCTCTTATCAGGCAACATCTTCCTGTTCCTTCCCAGAGTAACTCTTAGCCATATGACTCTGACCCTCCCACCACTAGTTGAATAGAAGGAAAAGGGACCTCTCTGTGGTGTTCAGGAGAAGATCCACTGTGCTCAGAAATGGCAGAAAGCATAGGTAAACTGGGAAGGGCTGAGTTGGCTTACTGGGGAAGGTTACAGCACTGGTCACCTGGATGCAGTGGCCATCCAAGGAAAGACAATACCTGCCTGTGTCTCTGTGAAATCAAATGTGTGTGCTTGAACCACATCTCTGACCATTTAACCATTTGGAGTCATTTGTATGGATTAAGATGCACTTCTTCCTCTTGAATCTTCCATGTTGTCACGGCCATGAGAATAGCCACCATATTGCCAGGGTAGACCCTGTGCCAGCTCTTCTGCATCCACTTTTAAGTGGTCTTGAGTACCACAAGAGTGGGATCAAACCCTTCAATATGAAAGCAGCTAACCTGTTTTCCCACTGCCAGCAGCTTCCTTAAAGGTGTACTCCCTGAATAGCCCTAGCTCATGTCCTCTCTCTGCCACAGCCATGGGACTACTCTCAGAATCAAAGGCTGAGCACTGCTCCTTTTATTTGTGGAAATAGATACAAAGGAGTGCTCCACGTTTTACTATCATCTCTCTTTTTTTTCTTCCTCTTCTTCTTTGCCATTTACATTGCATGCATACAGTTGAGCAACTTGGCTTCAGTCTTGATTGAAATATTTAATGGATATTATTCATTGTCGGTATTCTCTTGATGTTGTTCTCATTCATTTTAAAACTGCCAAACCTTCCCATTTTTCAAGGATGCCTGGCCTTTTAAATAAGGAAAGCATTTTGATACCTTTATTACATTTTTTGAGGCCACATTAGCTTGCTTTTGCTATCATTTTGACTTTGATTTTAATAAACTGAATAGAAATAGCAGTCTCTCCATTTCTTAAATACTGCATGCTTTTCCATTATTGTCCACAAACAGTTGATTCCAATCAACTTTCTACAACTCATTCTGTCCTCAGAATTATTGTACTTTTATAACCATTCACAAATATTTTCAGAAGTGCTTCCAATGTGATGATATTATAACCTAGCCCTAAGGGTTTATTATCTTCCACATTATTCATTTCACCTAGTCTCATTTCCTTGGACTAAGTCCAAAATAGCCCCTGGTCTTGTTGATTGCTCCTCAAACCGAAAAAACTGTTTGGTACTGCACTCAGAAGCACGCATCCATCCTTAATGACTCCACTACTGCTATGCCCATCAATGTCAGTATAATTGAAATTCCACTGTAGTCACTGCCTCTGCCTTTTTACAGCTTACCCCTTATCTATGTAAGTGTTTCCTGATCTACTGCTTTGTTTTAACCACTTCTCATATGCATTCCAGTTTTCTTTTTGGATTGCTTCATACCTTGAAGAGGTCCTTATTCATGCTTCACATTTGTCAATTATTTGACAAACTGAATGGAAAAGAAATAGCATTATAAGGAGCACTTTACCTATTTTTGGATTTCCCCTCAATGTGGGAATAGGGCATGTCTTAGAGAATTTGCCAACTATGGTTACTCAGGTGCAAAAGAAAGTGATGAACATAAACAGAGGGAAAACACTTCCATATTTAAGCCACATATATTCTTTTTGATGGGCAGTTTTTCTTGGAAAATTCTGGTGGTAAAATAAAACGGAACATTTAGGATGCTTCAAATAATACAACCCTCCTCCTGGTGAGCAAACCATGAGGGGGCTTCCTGACCTTAGCAGTGTTGCAGTGCCAGCAGAGAGAAACCACTCTTCCATTGCTTAGGCATAGACTCAGCCTTTGAGAGCCTAATTTGGCTTTTTATATAAGCAGATCTTCCTTAAACAGAATTTTGAGGTAGCAATCAGCCCTTTACACTGTAATTCTGAGAAAGAGAGAGCCTTTTCCCTAATTTATTAAAAAAAAAAAAGTAGATTTTACTCTTACATGGCATGCTGAGATATTGGATTATTGAGGTGGGTGGGTAGAATAGTTTACTTCCAAAACTGCATAATCTCAATGCTGATATTGCTAAACTGTGTGTGATTTTAATGGAGCCTGGTGCTGCTGAGACTCAGTGAAACAAAACCTTCACAGGTCTCAAGGTCCCCTGAACATTTGCCTTATTGGGAGTGGGGGGCAGAGTTAAGGGGCTTGTTGCTTAAAACAGTTGTGCCTCACTGGCGAGGATGCAGGTAAAATAAATACCAAATAAAGCTTAAGGGCTTGAGAACCCTTGCTGCATGTCTCTGCCTGTGAGCAGACAGACTCTGGAGTATCACTAAGACGCCCAGCTGACTGCCACCCTAGCCTAACACACCCAGCCCTCAGCCTTGGGAGGAACTCATCCGTGTTTCAAGGATCCTGCTTCCTCAGGGGGCTGAGTCTGCTGAGCCCCCTGCTCAGACCCCTCAGTGGGGAGCCAGCAGTGTCTTGACACAGATGATGGCACTCCTTTTGTCCAGGCATCCCTACTCACACAGGGTTGCTGCACCTGGCAGGTGTTTCCAGTGAGCAGCTCACACCAGGGTGCTGCTTCTCACTATCTCAGTGCCTCGGGAAGTTGTTAGAGAAAGGATTACAGTGTCCATTCATTTTTCATACGCCTGCCAGTGTGATATTGTGCCTAACCTCACATTTGGGCATCGCCCATTCTGCAGTGCATGTCTAGTGTTTATTTCAGTGTCTGTCAGAGACCCAGGGTTAAAACTATTGGAGGTCCAGATGACATCTGGCTTCTCAGCTCCTCCAGAATATTGGCTGCAGTGTTTATCAGTGCATTATTCATCAAAACTGATGATGCAAAGTACAACATGCTGTCTGCAGCTCAGCGTAAGAGTGGAAAGAAGTTGGCAGAAATGCCTAGTGTTCTGTGAGCAGCATGTAATCAATAGTCTGGGTGCTTGTTCACTTTATGTTGATGACTATTCCCTCTGGTACGTCTTTGTATATTTTTGGGTTCTCTGTATTACCAGCTGTGTGATTTTTCTCTCTCTTTTCTTGATACCAGCTTTGATAGAACAGAAGGGGCGACCTTTTGTGCAGTAGGTGTCAAATCAAATAAACTATTTGCACAAAGCCTGGAAATGAGAGTCAGAGAAAAAAAAAAGGTTTAGTTGAGATTTTCCATGACAGACTGATATTTTTTCCTTCTTACTTTTTTTTTCTTCTTCTTTTTTTTTTTTTTTTTTTTTTTTTTTTTTTCCTTTTTAAGGAGAAGGGGAGAGATTAAATTCAGTAGAGCTAAAGAGTGCTTAACTGTCATTAAAATTTTGAACTGAATTCTGCTTTTCAGGTAAGGTACAAGTAGCAAGATTCCAGAGTCTTCAGTGAAGTTACTCCCATTTACACCAGTGTAACAGAGCAGTGTGTGAATGCTTATCTTTAATGCAAGAACTTGCAAAACAATAATCAGATTCTCAGCTGGGGTAAGTTGGCAAGTTTCCATTAAAGTCAATGGACCTAGGCTGATTTACACCAGCTGACGATGTGCCCCAGTATCTGCTACACTATGCACACCACACACAAACACACAAGCCACTGCTTATTTATTTTCAGTGTTAGACCTGCATGTAAATTTGGTGCAACAACAACCAGAAAACAGTGGTGGGTGAGTCTTTTTATAAAGCCATATCACTGATAAGAGCAGCATTATTCTTCTTACAGATCTCTCCTTAGCATGTGGGCATCAGTGTGTGAGGTCTTACTATTACTGTCCAGTGCAAAAATTATAAAGAAGAATGGAACTAAAAATGGCTGTTTCACTTGCGGCCCAAAGCATAATAGCAGTCTTCAAAATCCTGAAATGGAGACTTAGCACTAATTCTCCTAAACAAAACATAAGGGAAGCAAAGCAAAACAAGATCTTGCTATGTCATTTAATGGCTCTTCTTAGAAGGACTGTGTAATTTCTGTTTTCCAAAGGGGTTCACAAATGTTTTAACCAGCAGTATGTGGATCAGTAGGCACTGTAGTAGAGGGGGGCTGCTATTCATCAGTTCTCTGCCATTTTCCCAAAGCCACACAAGGTCAGACCATGCACAGAACAGACATGACCACTGCTAGATCTGAACAATGTGTCAGTCCCAGAGCACCATTTAGCCCATATTATGTGGTTTTTATATCTAAACAGGACTACTGATAAACATTGTAAGCATTGTATGGTTATCTAGGTAAGACAAGCTCAGATTAGAAAACACAGGAGTGTAAATCAGCAGTTTATTTGCTTTATTTGCTCTTTCAACAAAGATCTTCTGTTGTGCTTTCAAGACTGAGAAATGTGCCACAGGGTGATTAAGGAAAAAAATAGACAGAGGAACGATGAGTTTCAGGCTTGAGAATGTTTGTCTAGGTAATGTTACTGGAATTGAAGTTGAAATGATGCTCATGAAGCTGTAGAGACTCAATAGGTGCAGTCTGAAGCTCTTCTGTCACAGCATGTGCTCTTCCTGCCTCAGACAGGGAAGTAATAACTTCAGTTCTATTACCATAGCAAAGCAACCTTCCAAGAGTCACTAGGGTCACAAATACAGGCCTTGTGGGCTCACATGGAGAGCTAAGGAATATTAGAGGGCCTGCCTTGTACCTGCTCTGTCTTGGGCACTTGGAGATATTTTTTTAGTAGCTGCAGAATCCCCAGTGTTGGGACCAGAGGAAAAAATGGAATGAGAAAAGCTCCTCTACTGAGAAGGAAGGGAAGATATTTTATATTTCTAAAGATTTGTAGTTTTAGGTCAAAAGACAAACTGTCCTTGAGGATGTGCTAGACTGAGGGAACGTGGGTTATGCTGGAGTTGGTATCTCTGCCTTGGCACTATTCCACATGCTTTCTGCAATATGTGGAGTATGTCCTGGAAGCATAATCTTTCCTAGAGGAGAGTTCTGATTAGCTCGTCAGACTGACCTGCTCATCTTATTTGTCTCAGTTCAGTAGGCATGCTGCTAAGCTCAGGCTTTTTGGATCTCTCTGAGTCATGGGGTGCTCTGGCACAGCAGATCTTCTAGGCTGGGAGTTAAAGAAGTGACAATGCTAGAGGCAAGTGATTTTTGAGAACCACAGAGGAGAGGAGAAAATAAAGAGTGAAAGTGGGTCACCACTGCAATACACTGGTGTTAGATTTGATTTTGATCACAGCCTGTTGCCAAATCGTGGCACATTTAGCCTTGTCCCTCAGGGGACTGTGGTACCAGAAGATCTTGCTATGGGCAAGAGGAAGGAAAGAGTGCTATTGTGGTTACCCATAAAACATTCAGCAAGACAGAATTTTATTGCAAGGATGCTTTGCCTGGCTGCAGACTGCAGGATTTGGACTGGAACAGTTAAAGAATTTGCTTGCAGTTATGTAACAGGTCAGGAGCTGGGTCAGACCAAGGACCAAGAATATGTGATGTGGTTGTACCATCCTGTAATTGTTAAACCCCTTGTCACCCGTGCTCTTGTACTTTTCAGGCTTTCAAAGGCTGAGCACACCTTCAACCAAACCAAACAGGAGCCCATCGTGAATACTGCAGCCTGTAACTAATGGCGTATGTTTGCATAGTCCTGTGGCTCCCTCCTCTCTGCAGTGTTCTTTGCCCTTCAGTGAACTCCTGGATCTGTGATGATACTCCTCTTCATACCCACTCCTCTTCCTTTCTAAGAACACATACATGATAGAAATGTTAGGAATAGAAACATCTGAAATATCTTTGTTTGCCTCCTTACGTATTCAAAATATTTCTTATTCAAAATAAAAATGAAAATTTCCAAACTAGGGTGCTTGCTGGGGTAGGATTGTGTTGTTTCATTTCACACAGAAGAGAAATTTGTTAAAAATTCTGGTTTAGCAAACTACTTTGCAAGTGTTTTGCTCGGTAGGATGAGAGAACATGGGCAAATGGGTGGCTTTGGGAAGGTCTGGGTTCACACATTCAGAAAATAAAGTGGGAAATCTAGTGAAAACCTCTGGGATATTTTTTGTAGGAAGATATCAAGTCATGAAAGAAATATATTCAAGTGGAAAACTTTTCTGGCTTATGTTTTGGTCAGGTTTATTTCAATACAACTTTTTTTCAGGTCTCTTCAGGGGAAGAATAAGACTCCAGCTGACTGGAACCTCATATTCCATTGTTAAGTTTACTGGATAGCTGCACCAGCCCAGTGTGGAGAGCCAAGATTATTTTCATTCTCTTTTCTTTCTTGAATGGCTCACCAGTGCAACACCTTATGCCTGGCATTGCTCTCCCACTCAGTGGGAAGCTGGAGCTTCCTCAGCATCACAGATGACCAAGGCTTCCCAAGTCATCTCACTTCCCAGCATGGATGCCCTGCTGCACCCTGCTTGGTTGCTGAGCCTGATTATTGGTAGGAGAAAAAGACTCAAATCTGAAGCCTGCATGGACTATTTGCACCTCCCAGAGGCTGCACCATCCTCTCTGAAAGGTGCAAGTGCCATTGTCTGCTTCATTGAAGGCTTTACTTGGCAAGAGTACACATAGACACTCACTTGAATTACTCAAAACATGCTCATAAACAAAACTGAAACCTTCATACCTGTGACATCCTGCCTAAACCTTCCTGCTTCCCAAAAGGGTCTCTCTGCACCATGCCCAAAGAAGTATTTCTTCTCTTTCACAGATTTCAGAGTAGGTCAGCTAAGAAATCTTGGGGTGGTGCTTTGTACTGGGGATGGCAGTACAGTCTCTCACATACATTCTTACACAAGTGCATGTGCTTTTATGGACACACAGGTCTTCCAAGTCAGTAATATCTGGAATGACTAGTAGGGTCATTGATATTGTTGTGCGAGGATTAGTGAATGGTAGTAAAAAAATGCATATTCTTTTTATACAGGTCTGGTTTCTAATCAAATCTAAGATAAATTTAGGGTAAAGACCAGAAGAAAGGAAATGTTTAGCTTTCTGGGACTCTTGATGTCAACTTCTATCTCAGATCCCCCAACAGAGAGAGATTTTACTACAGCATATCATTTAAGCAAAATGTCCCAGTGTCGGGATTTCCCAATTTTCACTTTTTGTGCCTTGCAGTGTGACTCCATTTCATGCTGTGCTCTATCCAGAGCTGTTCACCACCTCCCTAATAATTCCTGCCACTTACAGGAGATGCTGCAGGACACCTGTCCTGCCCCCTTCTCCCCTCTCAGAGCTGAGCACCACACAGTGACAGAGGTGCACAGCACCGTGCACACCCACATCCCTTTCCTGTCATGTGTGGCACTTTCCATCACACCTGGCCCAGGACTGCACACCTGCAGCTTGGTCTCTGGGCCAGCCTTTCTGCTCAGGTGGGGCTCCAGCAGCTCCCACCCTGTCCCTGCACTCCCAGCCTCCACAACATAAACCCATCCCTGTTGTCTTGGCTTCCCTTGTTGTGCTCTATGACAGCTGGGCCACCTCCAGATGCAAAATGTCTGAATTAAAATAAAAAGAAGAAGTCGTTTGGTTCTTTTATGCTTGTCAAATAGTGTATAATGTCAAATTTTGAAGTTCAGAGCATCCTCTGCATGGAGTAATTCAATTGCCTTGGCACTGAAAATAGACCCTAATCCAGCTCCAGGTGAGCTGAGTTTCCAAAGGTGTGTTTATCACACCTTTGTGCTCTAAAATGAAAATATAGTTATTATTCTTGATAGACATTAGCAAGATTTTTAACATTATCACCACAAGTCATTCGCTGGCCAAATATCCACATTTTATTTGTGAGAATAAAGCTGGAAAAATTATTTATCAGTATAGTGGCATCCATGACCTTGGGTCAAATCCTTTGGTGCTGTAGGGAAAGAAACTCCCATTAACTTCAAAGTGGGAATGTGACTTAATGAATTGAACATACATGAAACAAGAAATCAACCCTTTGGATATTCTGTGTCTAATTATTTTCTAATTATCTAAAAGATCATCTTAGCTTATTTTTAAGCTTCTTAAAAACCAACCAAAGTTCATTATGCTACTATTAGCATTAGTATGGCTTACTATAAATAATAATGTGAATATTTATCTATCTTGGGAATGTATTAAAAAGAACCTCAGGGAAATGAGGCCATACAGAGAATTTTGCTACAAGACCAATATTTTTAAGGGGAATAGTGATTTTGAGTGACTCAGGTTTAAAAACTTCAGAGCATTTTCAGTTAAAATATTGATTAATTTAACACTAACTAATCTAATTATTATCCAATCCAGAAAATATTAGTCTATTTCTCACAAGAAGGGGGGATATAGATTTCACACCTATTTTTTCAGGAACTTTCTCTCTGACTAAATAGTCTTATAAGAATATTTCTTATGTAGGAGTGAAATTGTGTGAAAACAATTCACTCAGCCAAAACAAGCAAACAAACAAGACCCCAAAGTCATTTGAAATGCTTCTGGTTTTAGTGGCATAGCTATGGAATGAATCAGCATTAAAAACAAAGAAAACTGAGTTTTTGGTGTTTTTTTGGTTGGTTTTTTTTTTTTTTTTTTTTTTCCTTCTCTTTCCTATATAAACCATTCAGTTTGGGTAATTCACTTTTTTTAAAAAAAAGCATCTGCACATCAATTACCCAAGCACTTTAGAATGCCATAATCTCATTTTGTGACCAGGATATGAAATTCAAATGTCATCCAATTCTATCAGTAAATGACATTTTGGTACCTTGTACTAGATATTGCACTATATCAAAAACTCCCCAGCTTTTTTTTTTTTTTTTTTTTTTTTTTTCTATTTTTAAACACAAGAATATGTAAGAGAAAATATCTAAGAAAATATTTCTTTTGTAGATTCATCAGAGAGATAGGATTTGTTTTATCAGACACTGGCTAAAGACAAAGGGATTTTTAATTCACTTTATGAATTCACAGTATAAACTCTGTGCTGCAGGTGTATTATTTTCCATGTACATTTTTGTCACATTCACTCAGATATTTTCACCAGCAGATCTGTAGACACAGTTCTGTATGGGCAAAACTGGAGTCTACTAAAGGCACAGTCGAAATTTTATCCCTAAACTATTGATTACTTTCCTGATTGTTAAATCATTATTAAAGTGGGTTGAAAACTCGTTTGCAGTCTCTTCTAATGCTACTACTGTCACAAATGACATCACTTTTTAACAAGATGGATGCTTTCAGTGCCAGGCTCTGAAATGCCAAGCGGAATTAGCAACTTTAAAAAAAATACATTTCAATGTTTATTCATGTTGACAAGTGCTTCTCACACTGTAGCTCCACGTTGTTGGCCCCCATGATATGGCTGCAGTTTTCTTTTAACTCACCAGCACAGGGCAGCTCTGAGGAGGCAAGGCAGGAGAGAGCTCGGCAGGGCACAGCCTGGTGGAGCGTGCAGGGGGCTGAATTCCACCCTCCCCATCGCTCCAGTCCAGTGAGCTGAATCCTTCTGAATGCTCCTTATGCTGTGGCCACCAGAATCACAATAAAAAAATATTTGCAAAGTATTCTTGAGTTGTCTGAAGAAAGGGACTTCACACAGAGGCGATGTCAAGCATAGAACTTAAAGCCTTTAAGAAATATTAGTGTAGGGCAGACGTGCACATTCAGAAGCATCTCATGTGCTGCTAAGAAAGGAACAACAAACAGGCACGAGCTTTGCACAGAAGATGATTTGCTGAAATGGAATCAGATTGTTCTATGACCCTTTCAGGCACAGGAATTAAGCAGTGACCTGTTATTCCCTGACTCTAGTGTGCTGCCATCGCTGTTGCCACATTTCTGCCTTTTCTGTCATGGGCAAAGTGGTCTCTTTGGAAAACACCACAGGACCTTTTCAAATCCTTTATCCCTTTCTCAAGAACAAAGTTGCCAGCACTACATTGTCTGTTTCATTTTTAGCATTATTATTGTCTTTCATCACAACAAATAAGTTGGCTCCAAAGAGGGGGATTTTCCTCTCAAGCCATACTTGTTTTGTTCTCCCCACTCCATAGATAACCAGCAAGAGGTGCAGTCAATAATGTGTTTTCTCAATTGAAAAGAGTAAGGAATACATAATTCCAGTTATTTGCCAAGTCAAGAGGGACAGGGAGGAGCCTCTGAGGAAGGAGTGAAAAATGTCCAGTGCCACATGCACATGAGATGTTGTTATTTGATTAGAACACTATGAAACTCTGAAGAATACTATGTCACAATTATTCTGCATTCAGGACTCCAATGATCTTTCCATGCTGACTGTTGGGCTGACTCTCCTTAATTGGCACTGCCCTTAAAATGCCTTCCAATATGTTTCCAGCAGGAAAAGTGTTTGTAGGACATGAGAACCAGCTGTTAGATATCTCTACTGCAGACTCCTGTGCTGCCCCTGAAATGAGCAAGGTTTTATAGGTCTACCTTGAAGTCATGTTTTCTCCTTCATTTGACCCTTAGCTTTTATTGCTCTGGGAAATAACTGCAAGTCTGTTTAGTGTTCTGTGGTTTATCTAAGATCTTGGGGAAAGAATCACAGGAAAACACAATGAAAATATTACATAATATAAGGAAGAGCAGAAGCCAGATGAATGCAAGCAAAGTGCCTTTAAAAGGGACTTTTTCTCATGGCTGAAGACAAAGAGGTGTGAGATGATGCCTTGGAGCATGTATTGTTGCTCTTTATGTGTTGCAGTGGGAAATCAAATTTACCTGAACAGTAGGAAGGGTGGAAACAGTGAAACCCCAAGCAACATTAGTACATACAGCTGAGCCACAGCACCCAAGAGAACAGAATCTGGGTCACACTCTTGTCTTACCTTAAAACATGATGAAATGGCCTCTGAAGAGCACAACCAATGACCAAAATGCAAGGAGAGAGGAGTTTGGCTACTCTAAAGCTTCGGGAACAGGACTGTCTTTCTTTCTGTATAAGCGACATTTGAAACTGAAATCAAATTCCTTAAAGGGGAAAACCATGCCTGGAAGCAAACATTCAGACCCCTCCTGCTATTTTTCTTTCTTCTCATTGTTTTTGGCTTTTCAGTTTATATTGCATCAGGTGTGAAGCTTTATGTCTTTTCTTACTTGTCTGTGTGTAGAAGGTACCTACATTTTGCCAAATCATGAGCTGAGACACAGGCCATAATAAGTCTGAATTTGGTGGTTATTTTTAATTCAGCTTGCATTTCAGAATCAAGAGGCATAGGGCAGTTGCTTCCAAGCAGCATTTTAAGGGTTGAGCTCACATGGTGAGTATGATACAACATAATTTTCAAAACAAAAAAATGTGTGCACCTACCTTAAAATTCCAGGGGAAGTAGAACTGCTCTGCACATCTGGAAGAAGAAAAGTGTCACTGCTGTAATAAAATCTCTGAAAGACACAGGTTAATAGCTCTGACTGAGTAATTTTTTCATCATTTCCACTTTCCTCCCTTACCGATGCAGGGCACCCTATAGATTCTCAGGCACAGCTAGCACTTCTCTTTGCTCCAAATAAAGCCAACAAGAAATCAACAGTCTATAATCCTTTGTGTATTGCTGTATACATAAACTCAAAGCTGACCTATTCCTTCAGTTCAGCTTTACAGCTCTTTTGGTTAGCAGCAATAAGACATCAGGTCTGCACAAGGCTTTACCTATGCTGTTAATGTGTTACACAGCAAAATATTTGCAGTTTCTCACTTAAACTTTGTCTAGCTTTGTATAGTATCTAAATTGTCCTACAGAAGCTGAGAGACCAGGGCATCATGTATGCAATGGGAAGGATGATCTTGGGAGATAGCTGTGATTTTGGTCAAACTCACATCAAGGAAATCTGCACAAATTGTGACATTGCTGTCATGAGCTGTGTCAGGAAAACTCTGCCCAGGACAACTCAAAAGAAATTCATGGCTTGTTCAGTTTGTCACATAGAGCATGGCCAGTTTTGCATGGTCTCTGCTGACCCTCCAGATGGGCCTTTGGCAATTCTTTCATACCAGTTTCTTTCTTTTCTGCCAGCCTCATCCCCACAGAAGGAAACAACAGCTTTGTTCTGCCCTGAGAGCAATGCTGGAAAGGGTTAATTTTGCACTGTCTGACTTCTGTGTAAACACTGCTGACATTTCATCACTGGGATTTGTCAGTAGCCAAAATAAGATCACATTCACCAGTCTAAAGGCACTGAAGAAGTGTCACTGGCATCTCTGTGCTTAGGGCTGCATTACTGTCTCTGCTACAGATCTTGTTTTCACAGATTAAGAACATCCACGGAAAGTTCTGTATGCACGGCTGAAGCTATTTAAGAACTGTGTTTTAGAGGAAATGTGAGGACAGACAGAAAAATGCAAAGTAACACATGAGAAAGAATAACAACAGTCAGAAGGAATACATTAATTAAAGTACTCTCCTAGAAAAAGGATACTCTCCTAGAAAAAGGATGCTTAGATGGCAATTCAGAAAAGCCTATTGCCAAAGGCAAGGTGGGGTTTTTTGGTCCTTTATCCACTTTTGTATAACTGCACCCAAACAGAAGTCAAGAATTTAGGGTGGGGGTGATTGACAGGAAGTGCATCTTTCTAAGGCCTTTTGCCAGATTTGATACCTGGGTACACAAACTGAAATCTCTGGAAGTGAAACAGCTCAAGGCTGTGTTACAGCTCTCTGGACACTCTCCGTGACTTCTACAGCACGACTAAAATGAGGTGAGGACAACTGTGCAGCAGCTTTTCTTATGAGCTGCTGGGGAGAGGGGCTGTAAACTGAGGGCAAACCTTGCCCTAATAATTTTAATGGGTGACATTTAAAGCACAATATAAATTTAAGGCAAACAATATGAGCTAAACCAATACAATATAATCTATGATTTGTAAGTGCTGTTGCTAGTTACTCTTTTTGTGCAAGTACTGTAAAATGACAGCCAGCCCAGGATAAGTTAATGCCAAAAGATGGGTTTGTGCTCTGAGCTCTGCTATGCCTGAGCTAATCTTCTGGGTAGGAAAAGCATAAAAATTACAAGTATCCAAGAATAAGTAACGCTTGTAAGTTTTCGGCAAGGAGATAATGAGACAAGTTCACCAGCTGGCTCAGCCTTACTGATCCAGACACAGTGATGACTCCTGGCAGGCACAAGGATGAGATGCAAGAGGCAGGTCACAACTTTTAATCTAATAGGTCAGAAAAATGGGATTCAAGGAGGAAAAGTCTAGGGTTTGGGTATCCAAACATCTGCCCCAAAATAACGTAGCCTGTCCTGAGCCACAGGGAGGGCTTGGCTCCCTTTCTGAGTACCCCCAGGCTTCACTCTGCAGGGAAGGAGAGCTTATTCTGGAAAGTCATTAGTCTTTTTTTCCTTCCTGTGATCGACATTAGAACCACCATTTGGGTGGTTTGATTTTGGGAAGAAAACCTGAGACCTGTGTTCTTTACAAGGCAACAGTCACAGTCTGTGGTGATCTATATAGGTGCCTATAAACTGCTAAAATGAAAGGTTTAAGTCCATATTCTGCTTAAATAATCCCAGGAGGGAGATGTTTCAGAATCACATCATTTTTGCTCCAAGGGGAAAAATTTTATCTCAGTACCCCAAGTGAACCAGTCCTACAACACCCTAAAACTGCAAACCCTGCTCTCCATGATGCTGTACCTGACCCCATGGGCTGGTTGTGGGGCCAGGAGGCACCAGCACATCCAGCAAGGCTGTTGGTGGAAGGAGCAGGAGGGGTCTTTGTGCAGCCAAACACCACTTCCCAAACACCAAAAACCCAGCTTCCATGCACAGTCCTTTCCTTGTCTCTAGATCCTGGTGCAGACACACTAACTGCACACTGCATGCAGCCCCTGCACTAGAGGTGCAGCACACACCACTCTGCCAAGGAGGGAGTTCACCTTCTTCCAGGAGAGAGGCAGAGGGTAACACCATGCCCAGAAGTCATGTGTGCCTCGTGAAAGCAGCACAGAGCCTTCACATGGCTGCAGCATAGCAAGGGAGACCTTGCAGGGGAAGATGCTCTGGGAAGGAGGAAGTCTGTGGAGGCCAGAGCTGGAAAGTACAAGACAGGAGTTTGGAGAACTTAATCTCTCAAACTGACTCTCAATGAGCTAGTTAACCATTTCCATTAATGTTGGAAAAGATCTCCAACCTTTGATTGAACATGACCATGCCAACTAAACCACAGCACTAAGTGCCACATCCAGTCTTTTCTTGACAGCTTCCAGGATGGTGACTCCAAATTCCTACACTGCCCATTACAGTGCTTAACCATCCTTTCCTAATGTTCAGCCTGAGCCCACCCTGGCCCAGGGTGAGGCTGTTTGCTCTCATCCTGTTACTTGCAGTGGGAAGAGACAAACCCCCACCTGGCTACAGCCTCCTTCCAGGCTGAGGTAGACAGCAGGAGTGTCCCCTGAGCATCCTTTTCTTCAGGTTAAACAGCCCCATCTCTCTCACATGACACTCTCTAGACCCTTCACCAGCTTCATTGCCTTCTCTGGACACATTCTAGCACATCACTGTCCTTCCTGGAGAGAGCTCCCAGCTCTGGACAGAGCCCTCAAGGTGCAACCTCACAAGTGCAGAGGGGCGGCCTCAGCAGTGCTGCTGGCACATCCAGAAGAATCCAGAAGACAGGAAAGAAGATAGAGCCTTTCTTCTCTGCACCATGAGTTCACACATGGCCCATGGTGGCAGACACTAATTTTATTTCTGCACAATGGGTGTTTGCAGCACCCATATTTCTACATGGGAGGTTCAGGATGGCTGAAACAGCCAGAAATCTGCAGTGACACAAAACTGCCAATAAAACTGCTGGAGGCTGGAGGAGTCCCTGCTGAGTCCTGACTCAGCCTGTTAGGTAGATGTGAGAGGTCCTTGCAGGGATTTTCTGTGGCTCACATGACATGCACAGCAGCCAGAGTGGCATATGCCTGTACAAAATGAGGGGTTTGCCCTCCCATCAATTTGGTGAATGTCACCAGTACCACAACCAACCAGCACCCAGCCTCTAGGAAAGCACCAACATTTTGACAGCTAAACATGCACCTCCTCTTCATGGATCTCAGTGGCACTCAGAGACTGAAATGGTGATGGTGTGATGAGGGAAGGGAGATACTGCAGAAATTAAGTACTTGGCTGGTGTGGCTGTGGGGCACATCTGCTAGGCAGATGAATAGGAAAACATGGTCAAGTCTTTAAGATTACACTCTTCAGGCAGAACAGAAGGAGCTGCCTCCTGGTTCAGGTCACACCAAGCTACAGCTGATAATAACATGGGTTAATATATGTGTTCCTAGTCAGCCTTGTAATTTGGGTAGAAAAAATGAGTGTTGGTTAATTTTCATTCTTGTTTTTTGCTGGAGCATAGTAACAAAGAAGACACAACAGACTAGTGTGAGATGTCACCCTTTAAATTCCCAAGGCTTTGTCCTTACACAGTAAAGATTTTTTTTATCACTACTGACACCTCAATATATAGCAAAGGACACCCTGAAATGGTCATTGCTATTACAAATGAATGAACATCAGTACACCACATTGTCAAAAGGAATTATCCACAAAACCAGGGCGTTTGAAAGCTGAACTTCCACATAGTTATGGGATTTTATGCAGCTGAGAAACTGGTAGCAGTAGGAAATAATTCCATGCGGTGTTTTACATGGACATGTTTGAATTACATGTACAACAAGAGCCTTCCATTGTTCACTCTGCTAGTGAGAGTATATAATTTTCCTGCTGTCTTTTCCCCCCTTTTGTTCTTTTCAGCTATTTTGTGATTAACACCGTCTGGGGAAGAATTTCAGTATTTTCTCTGGTTTAGCAGGATGTGAGTGAGGTGGTACTGCTGCATGAATCTTTTAAAAGCAGCCTAAGAAATATTTAAGACCTTAGTCTAGGAGGAACAGCTCTCCCAGGCATAATTTTTGGTGCTGGTTGCAGCAGGGAGCGTATGCTGTGAGGAAAGTATTATTTTTCTAAATGGAAGGTGTCAGATGGTCACGCAATGTGACTGCATGTTCGAGATCACTGCCTCCCATCTGCAATTTGTGACGTGTGAAAGATTCTGCCCAAATGTGCTCACCAACTGGAAAACCTCGGCACTTTTTTTTTCTTATCAGGAGAGACCAAGATAACCAATGGTTTTACAGATCAGGGATCCTATCAAATTAATATCATTCTAGGATAAAATCTGCTTTAAATACAACCACTAAACTCCAGCAAAGTTAACTAGTACATACAAGTTCATTCAACTGATTAAAAATCCCTACTAGTAAAACAAGAAAATATACATGGAATGTTTTTCAAGAAAAGTATTCTGTTCCTATCTTTTAGATGAAGGTTTGGTATAAAATGTGACAGTCTTTTCCAGCACTAATTAATGCCACCTAATTATAACACTTACTAGGCTCAAGCCAGGCATTAATATATTGTGAATAGTTTCTCCTTGTCCAGCTTCCCGCTGGATCACACAAGATGATTGCTTTTTGCCTCTCTCTATTGGTTAAAGGGATGCCACTGTGGCTAGGGCAGAGGCTTAACAAAGATTATTTGCCTTCAGCAGAGAATATGCACCCCACCAAGAGGGGAAGGTGCTCCAGACCAGGGGGGCTGGCAGTGCCAGTGAGGGCAGCCCACCAAAGGGGTTATCAGCCAGCAAATCAAATCCTTCTGTGCTGATGGTGGGGGCCAGGGGATGGCTGCCCCTGGACTCCAGGGTGCCTGCTGCAAGGTTCAGGGGCTGCATGGAGCCAGGAGGGCCTGCTGGCAGGTGCCCTGGTTAAGACAGGACAGAAAATGGTGCTGTGAGGCAGTAGTCAGGCTACCCCAGCATCCCACCTGGCCCTGTATGGTGACAAACCTGTGTGATCTTTGCCTACCACAGGGCTATTGTGTGTCTCACCAGTGCTAGTAAATCCCAGAGTACCCCAAACAGGAGTACTTGGAGAATTCAGGGGATGGATATAAGCCTGCCACTGGAGCATCCTGAAGCATTTTACAGTCTGAGCTGACCGCTACCAGAGGAGAACTCCTCTCATGTGAGTTACTATTTTTGATGACTGGTAAGTTCTTTGCATTTTATTTGCCTTCATGGTTCACCCAGGAGGTAATGCAGCAGGTATCTGTGCCAGCTCCCTGAAAAGGAGCAGATGTGCTCATGACTCAGCACTGCATGGCTGAGGAGGGGCTGCTGACCAAGGCTGTGTGATGAACAGGGCCATCACAGGTGTGGCTGCAGCCATTTGCATGCAGCAGAGCTATCTGTAACCTATCTGGTGTACACAGAGGAACAGAAGAGGGAGGCACTTGTACAAATTGGTTGAAACCTTTCCAGGAAGATAAAGACTTGCCCACATGCCAAGGATGCTGTTATGGCCACTGTTATTGATGCTGGGGTTAATAGATTACAGGTACCTCTACTGTCCCCCATTGCCACACAGAAAGGCTTCAGGGATGTGTTCTTCAAGAAAAGACAGCAAACAAGGTGCAGGTGGAAAGCATTTGAATGACAGCCCTTCATTTGCTAAATGGGTATAGCAAAGGTAGATGACAAACCTGGCTGCGTTGCCTTGGGAGAGGATCATCACACCAACCTGGAAATGAGGAAAGATTTTGTCTTTACACCTGATAGATGTCTCTCCCAGGATAAATACTAGGTACTATTTACAGGTTCAGGCATCTTTACTTGAGAAACAGTCCTGGGTCAGGGAGCCCCCCCTTATGTGAAGCCATAGACATACTCACTGAGCTCTGCTTGGTCTTGCTCACCCCAGTTTAGCAGGAAGCCAGTGAGCTTCCTCCAAGTGTTTCAGAGCCACCTTCTAGCTGAGTAGAAGTCCTCCTAATCAGCCTATACCCATGTGTGCTTTTGCCTACACTGTTCTGTAGACTCTTTTCCATACCTGTGTTTATCTTTTTACTTGTCTTATGGATGCACAGAACCAGAGGGGAAATATGGTCCTATGGTCTCACAAATGATCTCCATTCCCCTGAGCCTTCCAGCCCTTCTCTCTGCCTGCCCAGACCATGCTCCTTTTCTTGTGTTTTAGTTACCTCTCCATTTCAGATGATGCTTTATCCTTGCACAGTGGATGAGTATTTCCCTATTCATTCCACAGCTGTGTGACCTGATACAGGCTGAATGGCTCCAGCAGGCTGTTTTTAGTAAGTTACCCTCTGATGTACTATGGGTCCTTCTATTCCCAAGTATCATGGTTTAACCCCAAATGGCAACTAAGTGCTCAAGGTAAGCACTACTTAGCAACAGCTAAATATCAGTGTGTTATCAGCATTATTGTGGTACTGAATTCTAAACAGAGCACTGTACCAGCTACTGAGAAAACAGGAACTCTATCCCAGACAAAAGTAGGACACCAAGCAGTATCTACTCAATCAATTCCCAGTTCACTAAAAAATGTAGAAAAAAGAGATTCTACTGTTTTTAGAGCAAGAGGAGTGGAGAGATTGCTAAAGATACTTCAAAATGAAATTGAAGTAGAGATTTTTTTCCAAGGTGTTCAGGCATGGTGGAAGATTTATACCCCACAGCTCTTCTGAGCACAGCTTCCTGCACTTAGCTTGAAGCACACCTCACTCAGGCTTGCTCATTGCTGTCAGTCCACAAGCACTAGAGCCCTGGACAGTTTGCTCATAGGAAAACAAACAATACTCAGGCTCCAAGAGAAGCTCTCTGCCATGCTCAGCACTGATTTAACAAATCAGTACCTCAGTACCTTATCCTAAGCCTTCCATCCTTTGTCTTTCTCTGCTCTTGCCCCATAGGAAGTGATGGCATCCTTCTGACTGTATTTATGCTTAGTGTTGCCATAATTACTCTGTCTTCCCCCTCATTCCCTGCTGCAGCAGGCAGCTTACAGGTAGTACTGGTGGTTTTTCTTTGGTGGCCACAGGGCCACCATGTCCTTTAGAGCTGCTGAGCAAGGAGCTTGCTGTATATCACAAAAGTGCAGTAAATATGTTTTGGCAGCATTCACTAGTAGCAAATTCAAATGAAAAAAGGAAAATAGCCACTGCATTTCAGGGACCAGAACCTGGTGAGACATTTTCCAACAAAGACTGTATTATAGAATTCTTTTTTTGTTTGTTTTTTAAAATCTGAAACAAAACAGCCAAAGTTTTAGAAGATCCAAGGGAAAAAAAAAAACAAACAAAAAATAGGCCAATAATTTGTCACTTACTCTATCCCAAAACATGGTGAGCTGAACTGACAAGTGACCAAAACATCCCAAATATTATGTGCATGAGGCAGGAAGTTTTGGTGGAGACAGATTTGAAGGAAGATTTTGTATTGTTCAGAGAGTCACCCAAGCATGGGAAGGCTGGAATTCCATCTGTTGGGCTGTGCTCAATGAACTGGGTCACTTTCAATGGTTCACTAAATTCTGACTATCTAAAAAGTAGAGTTATTATGCTTTTAAAATCTTGGCTGCAAGGCAAGTTCACCTTACTGTTTTTCACCATTATCCATGAGTTTAGCCTGTCTGAAAGAGGGTTAAAATGTAGTTCACAACCTAGAGGATGTGTCATACACAACACTTGGGTTTCTGAAAAAGAGATGTGAGCAAATTTACTCACATAATAAACACATTTGTGTCAGAGGAATCATTGGCAAGACTTTGTTCCCTGAAGAACTAATCTCTAACATTTGAAAAGCTGACTTCCAAGACTGATCTTTTTGTTTTAGACCACATGAAGGTGTCTGCACTCTTGAGCCTGGTCTCTGGATGCAGTGAAAGACAGTAAACATTTGGATAGCCTTTTTTTTGCACTGTTGTTCTTGTTAATTGTAAGAGCAGCTACAAAAGCAATTGGAAGACATGGAAAGATAATGTCTTTGAGGGCAAAAACC
The DNA here is from genome assembly GCF_903797595.1 of Erithacus rubecula. Classification (NCBI taxonomy): domain Eukaryota; kingdom Metazoa; phylum Chordata; class Aves; order Passeriformes; family Muscicapidae; genus Erithacus; species Erithacus rubecula. The sequence continues at coordinate 106,130,363 of NC_136689.1, forward strand.
TCAACTTGCTCAAAGGATGAAAGAAAGATGAGATAAAAAAATATACCTTTTTTTGCCACAATATTAACACTAGGGCTTAAGAAGGTGGTCTTTACTTCAAAATATGGAATTCACTTCTCATTTCTACATTTAGTTATACTTATCCCTACATGGATTGCACTGGGGCAAATGTATATTATTATTTTTAGTGTCATAACTTGTTTTTCCTCAGTACAAAGGGGCTAGTAACAGTTAGCTGCCTTCCAAAGGTGATTTATAATGTTATAAAAAATGTAATGTCAACAAAACCAAGACAGTTTAAGAATGAGCACAGTTCACCAACAAAACTATATGGACCTCTAAACAGAATCTACTGAAATCAGCACTTTGGAATTTAATGTGAAGAACACATTATGGAGCCTGCAATTAAAGACTTTTTCCCCCTAGATGGTCACATAAATAAATGAACCATTCAGAGTGAATCAGTTCACTGAGGAGCAGGAAAGTGCACAGCATCAGCTTTCTGATCACCCCCTGACACGAGTACTTCCCCACCCTGACCTCCTCCATGCCCAAGTTCCTCCTCTTTAGGCCATTTGGATCACTGGCAGATGAGTACCCAGGATAAAACTCCTTGTGGAGATATTTAAGCTGCTCAGCACTAAATGTACCTACTGAGTCACTGCAGATGCTGTATGTTTAATCTTCTTCCCACCTGGCAGATAAAAATGAAGTTCAGTTTTGGTGCAAAGCAGCAGCACAAAGTAATGGTACCTCCCACCCAGGTATGGAGAGTTTGGTGGAGGAGCTGTGGTCTCACATGTTTGGCAGGAAGAGGAGGTCTGTCTGAAGTGGAGATTGTCCTGCTTTTGAGGTACAGTGGACAGATGGTGCAGTGAGATGGTCTGGGGTTTTCTATACAGGAAAAAGTCTGCCATTTGTATTGCTGAGGAAAGAATGCAGACTGCAAACTGCTTGAGTCCTTGCAGGGGTTTTTTTGTTTTGTTTTTAGCAAAAAAGAGTGTCAAAGGCAGTAAAATGTACATCAATGCCAGTTATTTTTTCTAGAAATTAAAGTTATTTTAAACATTATTGGCTGATTCTCATGTGATTCTCTTCTAAATCTTCATTTCCATTTTGTGACTAATTGCATTCAGTTTTGCCTTACTTTCTTGCACACAGTTCTTCAGTCTCTGACCCATATAACCAAGAAAATAAAAAGAAAGAACTTTTCAGTTATTTGGAAGTTTACCTCCAAAACAAACCTTCACATACATGTCAAGAAGTGACCACTACCTCTGTGTGTTGATTTTATTCTCTCTCCTGTGTCTAGACTGATCTTGTATAACTGTGATTTCATTGTTTTTCCTCATTCTCTATTTCTCCTGTGGTGCTGGTGAGATCAGCCCTGTGGTGCAGGACACTGAGCCAGCCCATCAACCTGCTCTTTAGCTTTCCATTTAACAGCTGTAGTAGGGATGCAAGTCTCAGATCTGGGTAGTGAGCAAGTGCCACAGATTTGTTCCAACCCAATATATGATGCCTTGCAGAGTAGTTTCTCCAACCATTATTTAAAGATACATGTATTATTTCTCTGATTGAAGAGGTGCAGTTTATTTCCTCTGCCCATGCAGCCAACCTGGTCATTATGGGATGGTGACAGGACATAAAGCTGCTCTACCTGCTTGGCTGTGGGGATTGTTGGAAATCCTGAGGCTGCCCAACTGGACTCCAAGATTCAGGCAACTAGAAATATGGTGGAGGAAGGAGAGGTTTTCTTCAGAGCTGCACTAAGGAACAAATGACTCACCTGCAAGGTAAGGGGATGGGAAAGGAAGGGAAGGGAAGGGAAGGGAAGGGAAGGGAAGGGAAGGGAAGGGAAGGGAAGGGAAGGGAAGGGAAGGGAAGGGAAGGGAAGGGAAGGGAAGGGAAGGGAAGGGAAGGGAAGGGAAGGGAAGGGAAGGGAAGGGAAGGGAAGGGAAGGGAAGGGAAGGGAAGGGAAGGGAAGGGAAGGGAAGGGAAGGGAAGGGAAGGGAAGGGAAGGGAAGGGAAGGGAAGGGAAGGGAAGGGAAGGGAAGGGAAGGGAAGGGATTTTGTGTTGGTTGGTTGGGGTTTTTTTTGGTTTGTTTGTTTTCTAGGAAGAGCCAGATGAGCAAAGGAACAGGAAGAAAAGCACTCTGCATCAACTACACCACTACTTGCTTCTGAGTCATTGGCAGCTCTGAAGGAAATTATCTCAAATGGTTATGATTAAAAGTATAGCAGATAAGGAATAAGACAAAGTGACAATAGACAATTTCTTTGGGCTTCCAAATCACACAAGAAAACAGGATCACCATTCCTTTAAACATCTTTCTTTATATAAGGTTTAGGAGGGAAAAAGCTGTATTACATGTACAGACTTCAATAGAATTGACATGAGCAGGAAGTATCTGGCTGCTAGACCCAAAATATCCTTGGAATTCTTTAAAAGCATGAATGACAGCTTTATAACTTCCAGAACAACAAAAAACCCCATGTTGGTTGTATCCAACATGGTGAAAGTTATACAGGATTTTGCCTAATAGAAGAAGAGAAATTTATGTCTGAAATAAAATCTGACAACTGCTCAGGATTGTAAATTGGCTGTATTTGTTATGTGAAAACAGAATACAGCCCACCCCCCAATACATCTGCTTATTGCTTTAGGAAAGGTGTATTTTACACAGCCTAAAATATCTGAGCTGTGTAATTTAAGCAGAAAAATATGAATGATAGCTGTGAACTGTTTGAGAAATCGTTATCTCACCAAATTCACATAAGTCCAGAAAAAAAGGCTATATGAGTTAAGAAAGCATGGAAATATAAGCACCATAAACACTGAAACAAAACGGAAAAAGTTATAAAATAAGATGCCAATATTAATGAACATACATTAAGCAGAAAATGAAAAAAAACCCAGAATCCAAGCTAGTGAACAAGAAGAAACTTATGGATAAAAAATTAAAAGAAAAACAAAAGAGGAATCTTTTTAGGCTTAAAAGAATAAAAAGAATTTGACTTAAAGGGTGTTTATAATGGAGAAGATGAAGCTATTAGAATAAACATTTATCATACAAAATAGTGGGAACATTTAAAAGTTGTCTCTTTTTCATTTAGGGGAAAAAATGTAGGTCTATATCCAAACAATAGGAAATGTGCTGAACTGTTTTTCAGCATTCCCAGCAATGTGTAATGCTTATGATAGACAGCCATTCTGAAAGCTAAATATTTAAACTCATAAAGTGTTTTATGTAGATTATTTATATATTTTATTTAGATTTGTTCCTTTAGATTGATTTTCAGTAATTTTTGAAACAAGACAGATGTTGCAGAGGAGAAACAGGAAGACAGCATTTTGTTAGTGTTTAAAGAAGAGAAAATACTATGGTCCCATCATCTCCAGGCCTCTCAGTCTGATGTTAGTCCTGAGTTCTGAAATGGGACTATTGACAGAATTTGATTGATGGATAATGTAGTTTAACTAGTGACAATTAACATGGTTTTATAGAGAACTGTTCTTGTAAAACTAACTTCCTAAGATGTTTATGAGGTTGCTAATTTAATTGATAATTATATTGAGGTAGTATACATGAAGTTTTGTAAAGTATTCTACTTGGTTATTCTAAGTATTTTGATTAAGAGATTACAGCCAAAGAAAACTAGTGTGGCTCATGTTAAATGCCTTAAAGCCAGTTAAAAGATATGTCCCAAGATGTAGTTATAAGGAACAATCACCACTGCCTGTGTTTGTGGCTGCTAGTAGGGTTCTGCAGGTATTGGTTCTTGGCTGTCTATCATTTAACATTATCAGTGACATGGAAGAAAAGATAAAATCATTACGAAAGGGTTTGCAGATGGCGTGACATTTGTGGCCGTGTTAAATAATGACCTGCAGAGATCTCTGCTGCAGCAGGGTCTGATTGATGGGACAATGGGTGCAAAACACCAGTAATTTCAGCAGAGCCATATATGCAGTACCTAGAGGGGAAAACACTTGGAGGGGAGGGAATCTCTTCATGACAGAGCCAGGGAAAAAGATGTGAATTGTATTGACAGGTCAGCTGGACTGATCCTGCACCCTGTGTGATGTCTGAGCATATAAAGAGGAGAGTTCAGTGTCAGCCACAAGGCTGTCAGAGCCCTTTGTCCTGTCTATGTGCCCACAACTCACACAGGTTGAGGCCAAGCTGTAGGTAGAATGTGGTAGAGTATCAAGGATAATTACATTAGAATTACTTGAGAAAACTTCTACTTACCTTTACCAGAGCCCTTTGTCCATGGATGGAGGATAAAGATGTTTCTGAATGATGGAACATTGATGCTAAATGAATCTTCATATTTCTAGTCAGAAATACAACATCTGCAGGGGACAATGAAGGAACCTTAACATTCAGGAAGCTAAACTGTGTGTGAATGACTTTGCACTAATGAGCAGTCTTTCCCAAATAAAACCCACCTTCTTCTGTCTTCTTGATGTTGAATGCTCTTGATTTTGCTGTTTGGTACAATAGAATCATTAGGAAGCTAGGTCCAGAGCTAAAGGTAGAATGCTCAGGAATAGAAATTTTAACAAATCCTACTAATAAATCCATTATTTCCATTCCCTAAACAGGGCACTGTAGATCTTACTCTGCCTGGGAGTTGGGTAAAAACAGCCAGTTAATGTACTAAAGGTCAGAATTTCAGAAGTTCTCTACAAATGCCTTACAACCAACTACTAATAATTCTCTCCTTTTTTTAAGGGGTCTGGTCATGTCCAAGGGAATGCCAGCTACATTTTTCTTAATGTATGAGCACAAGTTACACATAACAACCTAACAACACAATACTGCCTCTTTAATGCTAATCTATTCCTTGCAATCTACTAGATACATGTAGAATCATTGGTGTGTATCAAGAGAGCAAAATCAGATTCTGAAAATATCTGAAAGGATGCACTAGAGTGTACATAATAATGTATTTTAATCTGCCAGGCCTTAAAATTAATCATGAATTCCCACAGAGATTTTAATAATTTTGAGATGATGGTTTTTTTTTCATATAGTGATATTCTTGGACAGAGTTCTTGAAATGCTACATGGAAATGGGTGGGGGAGGGAAAAATTGGGGCTGTTTTTCAATTACCAGGTTAGCTAAGATACAGATACAAGAGCTACTGTTTAATTGGTTGTTTTATTCTTTTTCTTCCACCTAATAGATAATCAGTAAGGTACCTCAAACACAAACTTTTATCACATCATAAAGTTGGCATACAGCATAAAGTTTATCTCTTTGGGCATATACTTATGGGAACAATTCTCATCAGCAAATGCCATAGTGAATGACTTGAAACTTCCTGGGGAAGATTGCAGTTTTAGGATCTCATCTTGTGTTTTGTCCTAAACATTTTGTCTCTTTATGGAACACAATATACCATGGTTCCTTGTGGCTTCAAGCCACACAAGGCCCTAATTTTTATCCAAATACCTGCAGCTCCTGCTACAAAATATGTTTTATCAGAGCCACTTTGCACATTCACAACAGAAGCACTATAACTACCCCAAACCATCTTACTTTTTTATTAAAGGCTCTGTCTTTGATGTGTGACCATGCATGATGTGCAAGTGTATGATTTTCAGGACCAAAACAAAAGTATTACTAAAAAAATTGCTGCCTAATTCATCGAACAAAGATATTTTTAATACAAATGGAATTAAACCAAGAGGTAAATTATTACTATGCATCCTGGGAAATACTAATGTCAAAAGGCATCAAGCACAATAAACAAAATGCATTTAACTCATTGAAAAAAAAAAAACAAAAACAAATCCTTGTAATTTTTTAAATAAAGAGTATTACTTATGTTCCACCACTTATAGGAATTTTGCACAGCTGTTTGCACTAATATGTGTTAAAATGGGTAATTACCATAGCAATTATGGTGTGAGAAAACACTCTTGCTCCATTTTAAATATATAGCCCTGCTTTTATCTCTGTCTTGCCCACAGACACACCTGATTTTATGCTATTTGCTTTCTTGTTTGTTCCTTTCTACTGGTTGGAGCCAAGAAATATTTCAGACACCAAATATTTGACACATTTCTGGATCTTATGTTAACTGCCTATGGGTTGTGGTTTTGGTTCCCTGTTTTAATGGTTAGAAGAAGCAAGAGGCAAACAGAATAGTGATGTTTATGATGAGAGGGTAGAGGAAGGGGAGAGGAAAGCTGGGAATAGCTGAAGTGTGTCTGACACAGCAGTTTCTCTTCTGTATCACTATTTTATTTTTATGAGGCTGCAGCAAATTGATAGCTTCTGATACCATAGTCAATAAAACGTTGTGTAAATTCCAGCGATGGGCTGGAAAAAGATTGAATTAAAAGGGAGGTATTGGGTCACATCCATATTTCAAGTCATTTGTGTGCTGCCTTATCTCAGTACCTGAGGGAAACAGTTTCTTCACAACTAACCACCCAATTAGTACCTGCTGAGCACCCGATGTTTGATTTACTTCTAGCCGCCCCCCTCTTTCCATGCAAACCAATTTCCTGACAGTTTCTCTTTCAGAAGGGAAAACTTTTCTTTTCTTAGCAAGTTTGGACAAGTTGCAATAAGGGATTTTAGGAAGAAAATCATTCAGAAATCTTCCCAAGCCCAGAAAATACTTTTTGTAAACATGATGTGGCAGTTTGTTTAGCCATAATATTGTTACTGCTTCTGCCAGGAAGGTTTCTACAGAGTGACAGGATAATTCAGGTTAGAAGGGACCTCAGCATGGTCCTCACCCAACCATCCTCAAGCAGGCTCAGCATGAGCTCAGATCAAACAAGCTGCTGGGGATTTCTCTTGCCAAGTCTTGCAAAGCTCCAAGGATGGGAACTGTATGAGCCTCCTGGGCAGCCTGTGGCACTGCCTCAGTGTGTTCCTGGGGAAACTCTCCTCCTTGTATCAGTGTGACAATGTAATGTTTTCAACTTGTCTCTGTTCTCTCTTGCTTTCTCCCCATGCACTGATATGAGAGACCAGCTCCATCTTCTTCATGTATGAATGATGAGGTCTTTTTTTATCCCAATAGTATATAATTGAATACATTCAGTTTACTAACACTACCCTCCTCCCTCAAGCCCAACACATCTCCACCTTTGAAAATTTTACTGAGGAATTTCAGAGGTGACTTTTTCTGCCATCAACCTTGCCACAGTGTAAATCTATTAGTATAACTACCTGTCTTTCCATACTTTGTAAGAAAAAGAACAAAAGAAACACAAATCTTAGAGAGAGATCTTAGGGAGACTGAGATGGGGCTTCCTGGACTATCTCTGCATATGGATTTATTTCATTCTCTAAAAATTTTAGAAAAAAAATTACATCCTTCAGCTGATTTCTGAAAGGCCTTAATGTTCATCATTACATTAATTTGATAGGCTACGAGTGTGAAATATATTTAGAGCTTCCCCTGCAAGTGATGGTGCTCATAATACTAAAATATGGTTTACACTTTATGCAGCACCTTTTATGGGGAGGGACCTCCAAGCATTTGCAAACACAAAGAAACACAAACCAATAGGACTGTGCTTACCACTGAAATGCAACCTGGAGCTGGAGGTAAGTACTCAGCAGTGCAGAACAGAAGGAGTTTATGACAGAACATAAAGAAAAATTTTGCACCTACCAGTAACTGCAAAGGGAATTTAGCTAAGCAAGATGAAATTCCCTAACTCAGCATCTGGAAAGGACATCCTGCTTATGTACTTTTCCTCCTGGAAAAATGTCTCATTTCTGGCTCTTCACACTCAGCCTTTTAGACCATGCTGACTCACCATGAGCAGTGGAACTTGGAGAAGATAATAGGGGTGAAACCAATGGGATTCAAAGAAATTGCTCTGAATAACAGATGGGATTTACTAGACAATGATTTAAATTTTGGAGAACTGAAGAGCTAACCTATTGAACCAAGCAGCATTTATAGCTCCCACTTCTTCTAGGATGTCATAGGGTGATGTCAACGTCGCGTGGAAAGAGGCGTCACTATATCAGATTTTTCCAGGAGAGCAGCATTTAGAAACCCCTACATAAGTGCCTCACACTGTTTGTGATGCCACTGTTAGCACCTTCAGGATGCTCTCCTCACCTGCAGCCACTTCCACAGCTGTACACAGCACTGTTGGGAGCGTGGCTGGCACGCTCAGGAGGGTCCTGAGGCAGCACTGCAGTGCCAAGGGGGGAATGGAGCCAGGGTGGAGGGGCTGCTGCACCCCAGATGCTGCACTGTGATGGCTGCTCAGGAGCAGGGCAGCCTCTGCAAAATAAGGAAAACTGCAACCGCTGCATAATCATTCATAAGAGCTAAGCAATCTTTAAAATAACAGCTATGAGTGCAATTTATGAATCTTTCATTAATGCACATTTAGTAATGACATGATTTTAAATTAATGTGCTATTTACTGAATTGCTAACATTTTGTCCTTTTAATTAAACACCTCTTTAACCAAAGCAAGGTTGGATCCAACATATCCAGATGAAGCACATAGTACTGTGCAACTCACTTTAAAAATCTCAGTTGTTTATTAGTGAGCATTGATATTTAAAGCTGGGAGACAGTTTTGCTTTTGCATCTTGTATGGATAATGTGCCACTATTGCCCAGAAAAAGATAAGTACAAATGACATCAGAATAAAAGCGGATAAAACAATGGTGAAAGAAGAAGAAATTTTAACAGACATCTCCAAGCGATTTTCTTTCTGGCTCCAACTATATGTACCAAAGTAACCCATGAACAGGAGACATGTCACACAGAGTATTTTGTACCACCACTTTGCAAATTAGTTCATTATTTATGGCTTGTTTCAAAGTGAAGGGTTTTACTTCCATACTACCTGCCCTTTTGCATTCACTCCTTCAGTGTCACATTCATGTAGTTTTGCATCTCGTCCTTCTTAATAGGTAATATCAGTTAATGACTGCTTCTTTCCCCAAAAACTTTACTCCTCTTTCACAGGGAGATGTCAGCTCAGCATCAGACTATGGAAAGCTAAGATGGCTGAGGGAGATGGAGGCAGCAGTCATGGCCATCCCATCATTGAAAGCCAGGGATAAAAGCAAGATAGCAAATGTCAGAGTGGGATAGGACAAGCAAGTGTGCAAGGGACACTGACATGGGATTGCCATTACTGCAGAGCAGACAGGGTAGGCAGGTACTTTCAGTGCTGCTGGAGGCAGTGCTTTCCTGGAGGGGTGACAGTGATGTGGCTTCTCTTGTACATGGTGGCCCTCATGGCCAGTATCCCCTCCTGCCTGGTAGTGGTGAAAAGTCACAGAGTACCTCTGGGGCAGAGAAGGGCTGCAGAAAAATGGCATTTTTTCCCTCACACCTCAGCTCTTTCCTGCAGTGAGGCAATCAGGGGAGCAGATGATCAGCATAGTATGGTTTCCAGTCTAATTGTCAGGAAAGTGAAGAGCTCAGCCCAAGCTACGCTGCAGCAGATTCAGCAGCCACCATCAGTGCTGCACAAAAAAGAGAGCAGTAGTCAGTCCTTCTAATTCCTTAGCCTCAGTGATACATTTAACCCCATCCATAGCTAAGGGTGGTGGCCTTTTTTCCTGGTGGGAACATCCTGGAGCTGCAGGAGAGTAGTGAGGTGCCATGATGCTGCTGTGCCCTGAGGCAAATAGTGTAGTCTGTTCATGAGCTTTCTCAAGCACAGGTGCACACCAGTGCACCAGCAGAGATACATCCTGAAACTCAGGGAAATGCACATTGCCTTTTGCCTGGTGCCCTTGGCTGCCTGGGAGCTGAGGCTGAGCAGAAGAGAGCAGCCACTGCAGCTGCCCATCCCTGAAGTGGAGAGAACAGCACTGGCCATGTGCCCTCACCTCACTAACCTGAGCAGGTTAGGACAGGTCTGGAGCTTTGCTGCATGCTGTGGTGCTGTCCCTCCTTGCTGGCAAGGTTTCTCCTGAATTTTAAAACAGAGAAGTGAAAAGCAGCAGAAGCACAAGTTCTTGCAGCTTTTTGTCTGTGCTGTCAGACACCTGTACTGTGTCAAACCTCTGAGTAGTATCCAAAGCTCTGCATTAGCCAGCCTTTAGATCAACAGTGCTTTGACACTTCCAGCAACTTTCCAATCAAGATCTGCATTTTCTGAGGAGTCACTGAGCCCACTACAAGGATAATCAGGGCTATTTCCAGGTACATCCCCACTGTTCTCCAGGATTTTATTTTCCCCTGTGGAGTTTATCCCTTATATCCTCATGCTAGGAGCAAGGGATCTGCCCCTCATCTAATCTCATAACCATTCACAGCATCTGTCACAAAACTATGAATTGAACAAATTTCACCAGAAATAAGAACCTAGGATTCTCAGGAAATTCAAAATTTCTGATCAGATTTTAACAAAGGACAATAAATAGATCATTCAGTTAGTGCAATTTCATTATAGTGTAGTAGTCTTTCCTCAAATAGCAAGAGAATGGTTTTATAATGACTTCTGACTTCTCTCAGCAACACCCCTAAATAGTCTGAATATTTCTTAATTAAAACCCATGGAATGGGCAAAATAATCCATATTTCTATTCAAACACTTTGAAGTGCTAATTTGAGGTCATAACCTAATATTGTCTGTGTGTTGGTTAAACCAATCTTTATTAATATATTTATTTTCAAAAAAATCCACTGTAATTTGCAATTACTATGAAACAATATTTAAAATCTCTAGTAGATAATATTTATAAAAATATTTTAGGGGTACAAATACTATATAAATATTTTTGCACATGCTATCCTGGCTAAAACAACATGGTCTGTCATGAAAATATCACCATTATAATATTTTTGGTGTATCCATAAGCCAGTTACTGACTTTTAAAGGCAGTGAATGTCAATAATGACTTTCTAGCACTTCTAGTTTTAAGGACTACATATGACCTGAGATAACTGAATTCCAGGACTGAAATTAGAGGATTTTTGTGGAACAACATGGTCACTACCGTATCCTGACTCTGCAAAATTATAAGTGTGTGCTCAGCTGTAAACCCACAAGTGTCATTGTCTTTAATGGCACCACTTGTGTGTCTAAAAATCAATCATGTATACACATGCAGAATTGGAATCACAATAACAGAAAACAAAGGCAATGATTAATTACCCAATTGAAAGCTGTTCAAGAATACCGTGTCTGACAACTCTATAAATCCATTGAAATCTGTGTTAACAATAAATGATCAAAGCCTAATGCTAAGGGTATAGCCTAATTGGTAGGACAGGAAGTGCTACATTCAACAGGTATTAATAAAAATTATATTTAGACATTGGGGGAAATCTTTCTGGAAACGAGAGCAGTGAAATGTGCTCACAAATTGTTCAAGTAAATTATGGAGTTGCCACCACTGAGGAATTTTAAACAAGAGGTCAGGAAAAATTTCCAGGTTTTTAAGCTTGTTTTAGTCCTATACCTTGTGTGAGAGGAGCAGGCAAGGTGATCTCTGCAGCTGTGCTCATACAGACCTGGTATGTATGCAGAAAAGGACCTTGATCAAGCAAATTGGGAGGGAGCTGGACATCATCAACACATGGATAGCACCAGGGTCTTAGGGGGACAGAGCTGGTGCAGTAATCATCTAGTATATACCCAGAATATATTTATCCCATATATATTAGGAAAAGTACTTCTAACCTGTGAGGCAAAGATCCCTAGCATGCCTAAATCCAACACAAGTGAAAAGATCTGAGCTCTTTGTCCTGGGCCTTCAACTCAGCTAGAAAAGAAACACACTGTCCTTTCTGCATACTGTTTCTAGAGATCTGCATGGAGCAACAAAAATCTCATGCCATGTTTTTAATATGTTTATCTTTGCTGGAATGTTGGATTTCTGTCTCTGAGAATCAGTGCAAATGGTGCAAATTATTTTTTTTCTGTATCTTTATCTCATGCAAACCCATTCTACAAGGCAGAATGCATGTAAGATATTGTTGAGGAAGCTTGCAAGACAATGAGAGGAGACAGTGAAAGGGTGGTTGGCTAAGCAGGAGCACACTGGAGCAACTTCAGATAGACCTGAAAATAGCACATTCAGTCTGCTGTGTGTTCATATTGCTTACTCTCTCCTTGTGCAAGACAGTTTTACTGACAGCTGTGCTCTATTACTTACAGTTTCCTATACATACTCTATTCCTTATAGCTGTTATTTAAAGCTGAAAGAAGTAACTTGATGAAGCTGCTTACTGTCTGTTCTTTCCCCACCTCTTTATTCTCCAGCCCCACCCTGTGAGTTGGCATGACCCCTGTGCCATGGTGAGGGCAGCAAGAGTGCACAAAGGGTGAAAGCCCACACTGTTCCCCAGCCAGCACGACAGACTGATGGAGATGGAGAGACAAGGCTATTCTGGCTAAGAAGTAACAAAAATAATAAATAAGTAAGGAGATTTTGGACCCATTTTCAGGCAGCAATTTTAACTGCACTATCCTGAATTCTCCTGTATCTCCTCTGCTTTCATTGCACTCTCCTTTGCCTTTGTTCTCTTTCTTCTTCCAGATACCATCTAGAAGTTCCTTGTCCCTCTCAGATGATCTTTTTCCTGGCCAAACAAATTTGTCTTTTAGACCTTCATGCATCTCTATGCCAGATCTTTCATACTGCCTGCTTTTCTGATATCTCCTTAGGGATAACTAGCCACCAGTTCAAGGCTCAGATGACAAAAACAGAGATCTTATTTTTTCCTTCAAATGCCTCCCTGCTTGCTCTGCATTTTTTCTACATCATCATCAAAATGTTGGTCACTGTGGCCTGGGCCAGCTTTGACATAGCTCTTTTTATCTGTGCCAATGCCATATCTAAACCTGTGTTTATGTAGTTTTCTCAAAATTTCTGCCTTCCAAAAAATGCCACAATGTCCTATATGTCTGTGGCCCTGTGAGATGTTGACTGCTCCCTGGCCCATCTGTGTATCTCTACCCACCCAGCTGCCACATCTGAGCAAGCTCTACATCACTTTGTTGCTATTCTTCAAGAGTGGGAAGAGAGCTATGCCAATGTCCACAGATTCACTTCTTTAGTTTTTTTTAAGTTGTTCTGTTTTGGTTTTTTTTTTCCTTCTCAGGTACCTACAAAAATTGGCACAGTTCTATAGCTGCTGTGCTGAGTGCTCTGCCTTGCCTTTATGTGAAAGTCCCCCTCTGTGCACTCTCCAGCCTTGTGCTGACTCTCTCTTCTTGGCTTGCAGGCTCTCTGGGTTGTGATTCACTCATAGCTCTGTGTTGGGGCAGCATCAAACACCCTGGATTCAGGACACATATCTAGCCTGTAGGGCTGCCAACACTGCTAAGATCTTATAGAAATGTGTGAAATAAGTGGCAATGTATGCTTCTGCAAAGTAATATCTCTGACACTACCATCTGGATCATCTTAAGGTTTAATAAGCTGTATAAGTGCCTTGCAACAGCTACTTATAGCAAGAACAAAAATTCTTTAGTGCCCTGTGTTAGGGACAAAAATCAGAGAAAGGGATGATCAACAGCTACTGCTACTACCTTATTTTTTCACTGTTTTTGTTCTTTTACCAGAGAAATCCTGAAGTTTTGGAAGAACTGGGGACATCTCCATGCAGGTTCATATGGTGTTTCTGACTGTGCTGTGCCTGAATTTCTTCTACAATAGTGCCACTGTTTGCTGACATGGAGTTTTGGATATCCCTGTCTGCACAGAGATTTCACGGTCAAATTACCCCAGGAGACAGAAATAAGTGTAAATGGGAATGTGATCTACAAACTTTTTGCAACTAAAGTTTGTGGATGGTCTTCAAAGCTTTATTAATTTTGTAAGGAAGGAAGCAGAAAGCACTTTTCTCGCTGTAGTTGGAAATGTGCCAGACTGCTGTTTATCCGTGATATTCCCAGCAATCTATGAAATTTGAAGCCTGGATTGATGCATATTTAGGTCTTGGAATCAGCAATTTCAGTTTGATGCCACTTTCTCATCAAGTGTAGAGTATGGTGTACATCTCCAGATGGCCTATACAAATGCTCTGCCGTACTTCACTCACTTTTTGAATGTCAAGCATCTCTGGGATTCAGCATATCACCAATTAGCATCTTATATCCATTTGACAGAAATGATTCCTCATTATTTCATACATTTCTTTAATAATATTTGCACATTGAATTCCCCTTCTGATAAGAGAAAGTAAGATAACTCTAAAAGCAGAGATTGTTTGTAAAACATTTTTCTTCCGTGCTGTCCTGAATTTTTGCTGGTTTAAGCTTGTGTCCATCTCTGAGCTGAAGCTCTCTCAGTGAAGGGCAGTCATATTTTGGTCCATAACAGCACCCAGCAATCACTCAGTGCTTTTAAATTTTATTATTAGCATAGGATATTGTTAACAGTATTCCATACTCAGATCCTCTCACCCAAGAAGCAAAGGAGTGCAGGGTACAAGAAACTGCCTTTCCACTTAAAACTGCCCCAAAAACCCTACTGTCACTGTTTGCTTCTGTGAAATCCACATTTACCCACAGTCTCTGAAACACTTAGAGCTGCCTTTGCTCTCCAGGCTGTTCTGAAATAAATACACCTTTGTACCCAGCCTGCTTTGCCCACAGCATGCACTTGGCTTCCACGTGTCTCTTAAAGTGTGCACTTGCACCCCTCCACATGATACCTGATAAAAGAGCCACAACTACAGACTCAACTAAGCACATCTGACTCCAAGCACTGCAGTGCCAGAGCCTTTCAGCTACATGTTTTCAAACCACAGATGCATGTGACAGAAACCAGCTTTTGTTTAAAGCCCAAACTGCTCACATCACCACCCAAATCCAGGAATGAATGTTTCCAGGGAAAATCTAGGAGCAAGATTTGCCACAGAGCTGGCAGTGCTGGTGACATTGCAGTCCAAATCCTTGCTATGTGGGCAAGCTATATTTAGCCTCAAAACTACATTCCTCTCCATGGATGAATAGGGGTAATTAATAAGGTATTCTCCTCTATGGATTGCACTAGTTAGCTCTTTCATGCAGGTGTGTGTGAATGTCAGAGCTCTGTAAAGGTGTAAAGGAGGAAGCCAAAGAGGGCTGCAAGGGTGAGAGGGGACAAAGAGTCCCTGCAAGTCCCCAGGAATTCTCAGATTTAAGTCCTGTTCTGCATTAGTCTGGTGAGAGTATGGGGGCACCTATGTATGCAGACACAGGAGAAAAAGGGAATGAGCCTTCATGCTTGTATTTTTAATATGTAAATATTTGCATGATAGTGGTAAGAGCAAAGGTCACTTTTCAAAAATAGAAATACGTAGGTGTCTTTTCTCTGTACGCCTTCACTGTGTCTCGTGGTGAGCATGGCTGAACCTGTGTGTCCTCTGCTCACAGCACACAAAGCAGCAGCTGCAGGGGGGAACTGCAGCAGGTTCAGGAGAGATGGGGCTGTTCAATGCCTCCCACGAGCAGTGTCTGCAAAACTGAGGGCAAACCTCCAGTGGCCCTGTGCTCAAGCCCAGACCCCAGCCTGATGCTTGTGGCATCCTAAAATCAGCTCCCCAGGTCCATTTGCTTCTGCCTCATGAATGCAGGGCCACAGCAGCTTTTGCTCTGTCTGCAGAACCATGGGGTATGACCTCATTCAAGAGAGACATGCACCCACCAGGATTTTACAGCTGAGTTCCCTCCCTCTGAGCCTGTCCCCGTGCAGCTCAGGTGTTCTGTGAGTGCTGGTGGCACCCCAACACGCTCTGCTGTCAGTGCATGGGGTGCACAGCTCACCCCAGGCTGGGGCACTGCCAGCTGCAGTGGTGTGAAACAGCAGAGGCTCTGCTGAGATGCTCACTCCTCACACCTGTTCAAACTGCAAATGTACCCACAGGGACACGGAGCAAAAGCTGCTGGAGGGAGATGCAAAGGGAATGGGGACACTGGAGGTGGCACTATGAGGCAACAAAGCCCAGTCTTCATCAGCTTTTCCACTTATTTTTGATTTCCTTTGAAACAAACATGTCATGGGCAGACACAGAAAATAAAATATGTCCCTGCATTCAGCTTCTCAGGTAAAAAACATAAAATGTATGCAAGCAGTTTTTAAAATGCATATTATGTTTCTGATAGACCAGAACTGCTGGAGCAGATCAGATCTCTCAGTTAAATATGCATTCATACATTTTTAAAAAATGTATAATATTGACTACATCAGATGTAATGGCTCCTGTAGAGTCATTACAGTGCACAGTGCAGGCTCTTTATTTGGTATTGTATCAATTTGTAGGGTGGACTGTCATGGTGTTAATACAGATGTATGTTAATAACAGTATGGAAGCAGAGAAAATGCTGCATGCCAGTAGCTGGATTTTAACTCCAGCATTTTAGCCTGTTAAAAATATATCCAAGCTTAAATCCTCCCTTTCTCTCTGCCCAGTGAGCAGGATTTGAAGCATGGTCCTGTGTTGGTGTTGCATGTGGGTCACCAGCACACAGCTGGGGGCAGGTACACACTGGATGTACAACAGGGAGATGCAATGCAGGGTGGAAGAGAGGGAATTTGGCCTGAAAATATCAGGTGGTTCATGTCTTCATTGGCAAATGAAGGCTACAACACAGGATGTGTGAAAAGATCAGAATATGGCTTGATTTGTTTTTGCTTTGACATGAGATAAAAATGTCTAATGTAATTTCAGTTAAAGTATGAAAGGAAAAATATGTTTACTGAGCTCAGATACAATATTGAATGTCCTGAACACGTGAACAATTTTTACAACCAATTTATAAATACTTAAAAAAACCTGGTTTTCTGAAGAAAAACAAACAGCTAAAGAGAAATAAACAGCATCCCTGCAATAATTCTGTAACTTCATACTGATGTAACCCAACAGCTCACAGAAGAAGCCCTCCATGTAAAGGAAACCAGAGAAACTATAATGATTTTCAGATACAGTTGACAAGAGACCATTTAGTAAACTTTTATTTTTTTTAACTAACAGTATGCAGGGATGTTGTATTCTAGGCTGCTACTAATAATCTCATCAGAATGCAAAAGCAGTGACTGTGTTATAAAATCAATGATCTGTTATATTCTGCAAGAATTTACAAAAGCCTAATGTCATTTACTACACCATGAGAACCATACTTGGATTAAAAAAACAAAAAAAAAAAACCAACAAAAAACAGAATTAAAAAAATTATTACAGCTGATAAAAAAACCTCTTTTTCCTAATGCCAAGTTTTAAAGATATGATACATATTAGAGTTACAAATGCATATATTCTGAGTGCAGGAAAGGGAAAGGCATTTATGTTTGGGAAAGTATCAGACAACAAGTCTATCTGAACCCCACTCACATCACAGCTTGGCTGTGGCTGGTCAGTCTCCATCACCCTGCAGTGGCAACTGGCTTTGTGCCATGGGCTCAGGCTCTGGGGAGCTTTGCACAAGAAGTTAGATTTTTGGGGGTGGGGGTTGTTTTCCTAACAGTTTTGACAGAAGAATGAATGCACCATTGCTAGAAATAGGTTTTCAAATAATTGCAGAGGAAGGACTTTTTGTTGTTGTTATTTTTTTTTTTATTTTATACAGAATAAATGAAGCAAAACCTAGACAGACCCAAGACCTTGCCATGCACTGAACACATCATCATCATCATAATGGTTATTTCTTTTCACCAGCAATAAGATGTGTTTTGCAAACATAAACTAATTAAGCCCCACAACCTTGGAAATGAGTCTGTAATTTCCTATAAAAGGGGAAACTTAAGCGAAGGCCAGATTGTGACACACTTACTAAGTACAAGCGCTCCACAAGTAGCTCCATTGACTTCCTCGAGACCCTTTTTGGAGTAATGTGCAGTGCAATGAGAAGTATCACAGCCTGGTGTTAAATGCCTTGCCTGGAGGCGCTCAGTGAGTCAGAGCAGGGCAGCACCAGGCTCTGGGACCCAATTCCATCACTCACAGGGTTGTAAATTCTACCAAAGCTCATTGGAGCTCTGTGCCTACACCCAATGGGGCCAAAAAGCCTCTCGTGACTCCTGCCTGTGAGCCTTGGTCTCAGCCCCTCAGTCCAGGCTGGGGAAGAAATGAAACTGCAAAGAGATGTTGGAAACCACCTGTGATGAGTCGTGCCACAATGGAAAAATTGCCTCTCACCCTGGTGACTATCTGTGTTAAAGGTTAAAAAACAGTCGTGCCATTAAAAGCTAGTCCTTATTTTGGCAAGTAGAAAAGCAGAGGATTTTTGGCTGGAAAAGGTTGGAAGAGGGGAGGAAGCCAGGCTGCTCAGGTGGGCTCAGCCTCACAGCAGCTGGGGATGGGGCTCTGGGCTGGCACCCAGCATGTGATGACCCTTTCCTCTATGATAAAGAGACAGTTCTGACACATTCTGCAATTACAGGACATAGAAAAATGAGAAAA
This sequence comes from Erithacus rubecula, assembly GCF_903797595.1. Taxonomy (NCBI): domain Eukaryota; kingdom Metazoa; phylum Chordata; class Aves; order Passeriformes; family Muscicapidae; genus Erithacus; species Erithacus rubecula. The sequence goes on from NC_136689.1 coordinate 106,148,721, forward strand.
GAATGGCTGATCTGTTGAATCATGGTTTGAATCACATGCTTGGGAAATAGGAAAGACAGGCCCAGGTAGCACAGAATGGACTTAATGTCACACTAAGGAATTGCTCCCTGGGAGTAGTAAACACTGTCTGCCACAGGTCTCCTCTTAGAAATAGCTCCCAAGCAAGACACTGGCTGCTGCAGCAGTGCAGACACACAGGTAGGTCATGCCAAGGAAAGCAGTCCTGGAATTCCCAGGCTTCTGTGTTTGATATTGGCTCTCCAAGACTGCTCCTCTAAGCATCATTTTCCATGTAGCAATATACAGAAATTGGTTTTTTAGGTGAAACATCTCTGGAGAGCAGACAGCCTATGTTATAAAGAAGGAATAAAGATTTTGCACTATCAGACTTGCACATTCTGGACATGTTGAGTTGCTGTACACCTTTACCAGCAGTGGCTGCTCATCCTCATTAATTTTGATACATTTCAGATGGGTTCTGAAGACTGAGTAAAAAAAGAAATATTTACTTATTATCCTAAGCTTTCAATGCAACCATATTATATGTAAGAGGATGTTTTAATGTTGTTTAGGTTCTCTTTGGTGATAATAAGCAGAGAACAGATTCAGACTTTATCCAAGTGGACTAACTAAAACAAGGGAAAATACATTTGCATATAAAAAACCAAAGGGAGAAATCCACGTACATTATTCAAGAGGTCTTATTTCAGTCTAGAGTTTTGGGTTCATTTTGGGGTTTTTTTTAATGAAAAAAATATGTGGAGTTTGCTTTTATGGAACAGTGTGTAAGTTTGGTTTGCATTTCTTCCCAAGTTGGAGGCCAATATGACAATAAGTGCAAAGACAGAGCACCAGCATCTCTGAAAGGCTGCATTTTCTCCAAACCTTCTGAGACATGCATGTCCTAATGTCCCTTTTCCCCCTCCTCCGCTATTGCTATTTTCATTTGCTGACAAGCCCGACATTAAACATTTGCTGGAGTTTTCATATCGATAGTACGTTATATTGCCATTACTGAACAGTTTGGGGCTTTGTGGCTAGCTACCATGACAATAGATGCACAGCCTGGAACCAGTTTTAGTTAATTAGAGTCAATCAATCCAAACTTTGCTAACTTACTCATGTGAAACAATAGTATAATGAACCAAAGTCTGCAAGATGATTGGGAAACACAAATTATTGCACCCTGATAAATTAAATGTGACTATTGCAAAATCTTCCTTCTAAATGAATACTCAGAGAGAGAATGTATGGGTGAATAAGCATAATTTAAAATAAAGAAAAAAATTAAAGAAGCTGTTATAACCCCACTTCACTGTTTTCATTTTTCTTTAAAAGAAATGAAAAACCAGATTGCCGTATATACAAGACCAAATGGGTATAACATTTTTAAGATTAAAATTTTTACACCGCGTAGTCCCTCAAAATTGACTCCTCATCATTTGCAAGCTAAATTTCACAACACACGTGGTGTCTAGAGAAGAGCAATCATTCTGTTTCTTTTGTCCTTCACAACTGCTTATTTTTCAAAGCTGTTTGCTAAATGTTTGTCTGACCTTGACGAGGCAAAGCCCTGAACCTTTACGAGCTGGTATACTGCTGTCAGACAGCCTTTCCTCTCACACAAAAAGGTTTTTGCTCCTCTTTTAGGGTGATAAATATTTCCCCAATGCTCAGAATTCAACTTATGGGCCAAAAGAGAACTCACCTTCCCCAGCTGTTTTCTCTTGATTTTCTAAAAGTGGTATTTTTAGAATAAAAGGATCCAGCTGATAAAAAAGTACCAGGATGGCATTTAAGCTTTTGTATTAAAATTACATTTTAGGTGGTGAACTGGCCTACTCAAATGGTTTATGGCTTTCACAGGGTCTTAATTTTGTCCAGTATACCTCTCACATTTTTTATTCACAATATGTCCTTCACATGTGCTACGGTGTACAGAGGGAGCCCTGTGACAAACGACTGAGGCCCTGTCCTATAGAGATCAGTGTGCAGACATGCAGTGATGAGAAATATGGTACACACATGGGCCAGCTGAGCCACAAAGGATCCTCAGAATTAAAGCCCATGGGATTTAACAAGTGGGTTTAAATAAAAAGGAGAGGAAGTCTTTGTTTCAGAAACTAGAATGAGACTTGAAAAGCTGGATGCATCAACAAAGGTGCTCCCTGTAAATATTTCATATTATTTGCTTGATCTAATGGCAGTTTCCAGAAGAAGCAAACTATTTCCATATATTGATGTAGTGACACAGATTTGGTGGGAGACATTTATGTCTCCCATAATTTCATCTATTCTAAAGAAATTTTATCTATTTTTATCTATTTTAAATAGATATCTATATATCTATTTATTTTATTTATCTATTTTATCTCTTCTAAATTCAGAATATAATTGTATCTATTCTAAAGAAATATCTCAGATCTTGAAGCTAATGGGATGGGAAAGCTTGTGCTCGAGACTGCAGTTTTTTTCCCAGATGCCTCCCAATCATTCAATACCTAGGGTTATGAATATTTGTATTGCTCAATCACAGGTGTGTTAGGTAAGAAAAACTGAGATCTTCTCTGTCTCCTTACAGAAGTAATCACATTTCCCCTGCCATGTGTATTTGTGTATTATTTTCCATGAACTATGCTGAAGTTGGATGTTGTTTCAACCACACAAGGGCATATTAGGAGCGGTTACAGAGTAATAAATCTGATGGTTATTTCCTCTCCTACCTAACATTTCAATGTTACATAAATTCTGCTTCCTATTCAGAGGCTAATATGAACTCTGTTTTGAAAGGAGATAAAAATCTGGGTGCCATGTACAGATTGCTCACTTATGCCAGCAGTTCTAGATAGGTTTTTGGCGAACATCAAAAAGAAGAACTGAATCATTTAGGACTTTGCATACTGGGAATTTGGCTAAAAGAAAGATTCTGAGATACCACTTTTACATATCACAGTTGGATTCCTAAAGCTAAGGCTGTGAGCTGTTAACAACAAATTCAATCAAAACCATCTGACAGTCATTTCTAAAGCAGTTTAAAAGATATAAAATTATATTCTTTCTCTGCCATGCAGGGAAGGGGTCAAGAAAACTAGTAAAATAAAAATATGACAGGTAGTAGGGAACATTTATTAGCACCTGAAAAAATTTTCAATACAGATTTTTCAGAAATTTTCCTAGAACTTTTCTACAGTAATTACACTCTCCTTCATCTGCTTCTTCTGCATTCTGAATTTTCTTTCCCACATTTGATTGCAAACACCCCTGAAATACAGCTGGTTCATATAAAGGAATTAAAGAAAGCCCTTATCTAACATTTTTGGTAGATGCTCAGTCCTGATTTCAGGTAATCAGTACTTTTTGTTTGTTCTACCATGACTATGTATTAGTGAGCCATGGGAATTTTATAAAGCAAACTTCTGCTATTACAAGTATTAGTGGAGAATTTCTAAGAATAAAGTACATGGAAGTCGTAGCAAATGAAATACAGTGTTATCTCATTAAGTAAATCTGGGAAGGTGGGATCTCCAACCTCAGGCCAGATTTTTTTGTAAGGACCTAAAATAAAGTCCTTTAATTCCTGGAATTCAAGGTTTGATTTAACATGCAACATGAGTCTAGAAAACGCTGTTTTTTACATATATTTTGGGAACTCACTACTTTAAATTCTCTTGGATGGTAAGTCATCTGAATCCAGTTACCTTCACTGTTATGCCTCTGACTGAATAAGCCACAACATGACCTTGCAAATTTAAATCTTCAGTAGAAAAATGATGAGAAATTAAACCTTATATTTTGCTCTAACTTTCCCTATTCTTCATCCTCACATTAGCGCTTGCCATTCAGATTCTTTTTCCTTCCCTTCACAACCCTTTCTGTTTTGTTTTAAAACACAGAAATCATGATACAGAGAGAGAATTATTGCAGTTTTCCCAGATGGGGACAACCACAAGTGCCTATCAATATCCCAACACTGCTGTGCTCTTTATATATGGCTTTTTCCTTACCCATCATTGACCTGACCATGTCCTTTTGCAGTTACTTAATAACTGTGAAGTCTTTGCTGATAGCATGCTGTTCACAAAATAGGTTTCTCAACCTTAAATATACAATAGAAATACCCTTTGTTTACTTTGCACTAGTCATACCAGTGAACACAATTGATATCTGCATCTAAATTTCCATGCAGATGCAAAGTTTAGTTAGCCTCTAGCAATGTACACCAGGAATGGGACCAGTGATTAGGCACAATTATACCACTGTTAATGACTGTAACTAGGAAATGAGTGAACCCGTTTTATTTTCTATAAATCACACTGGTTCCTCTCTCACCTTCTTCTCTTCCCTGTCAAAAATCCCTGTGTAACACAGTTTAGATCCTCATGACTGCAAAAGGGAGTCAAACTGGTAATTTTTCCATCTTATGATAACTATGTCCTTTCCTAAATAATTATCACCCAGTGAAATAAAGGGAGATTGCTGTATTTCCTAAAGTTCACTGAGGGGTCTGATCTAAATTCATTTAAATTAATAATCATTATCTGAGGATACCTATCATCTTGGTAACTTCAACCAAAAAATTACTTCATCAAAATTTCTGCAAGTGGCTTCTCAGAAATCTGTGAAGAATTGAGACAATCTTTTTTGTATTTAAAATCAGCCTTTGGGATTAAGCTGTGTCCATTTTTCTTTGGTCTTTACCAACACAGACTGAACACTTTATCAAAATTGCAACCAGCTTTCTTGCATCGATCAACTGTCATATCAAAGGAAGAAATGCCCTGCCTTCTCAAAGCTCTGGCTTATTTCAGTCTTTGCAGCTTGCTAGCATGGGCATGGCAGGTCAGATTAGTAGTAATCATGGCCAGAATGAGGAGGAAGGTGGACAGTGAAGCTGAAGTTCCTCTCACAGGTCCTGGTAAGATAGTAAGATAACTGATAAGTATCTGAAATCTGTCCATGTGAGTCACTGCACTCGGTGCCCACTGACACTGCTGTGGGAGCTTCCTTCATGTGGTTCTTTCATCCCTGGCACAGGTTTTTCCAGGTTTTATTTCTTACAGTGCAGCTTTTTAACTTCATCCTCACCAGTGCTGAGGTAGAGCTCAGTTGTATAAAGCCACACCACTGGGTTTCCTCAGACAAATACATAGGATGTACAGAGGAGGGCTCCAAAAATGTTCAGATCAGAGCAGTGCCCAAGGGCACCATATCCTCACCTCCTTTAGAAGGAGGAAACTTGAATATGCTCATGGATACCATGGTATGCTGCAGTGGGAAATCCTGATGGTTGAATGCATCCTGATGGGGCATTAGGAAAAACCAGCATGATGAGAGAAAGTATTTATAGTCTTCCAATTCTTCTTCACTGATTTTCACACATCTCTGGTGCCAAAGTTCCCAAGTCTTCTAGCTGTTAACTAATAAATTCTGTAAGAAATTTATGTATATGGTAAACAGCCCTAAAAAAAGGATGTATACTGAATAAAACTCCTAAGATTTTTAGTTACTTATTTCCATATCTAATAAAAAAGTATTTTAATGCACGTGTTTTAATCCTGAAGAATTGCAGCTGTCATATATTTTCAGAAGTCAGGCAGCCTTTTTTCCAGAATATTGCTACAATATATCACAAAATATAAAGAATATTTACAAAAACATTGAACCAAAACCTGTTAGATGAGTATCTATAAATATAAGAGCACAAAGTAATAATTTCATGCTCTAAAATTGATTACTTTTACAAAATTGAGACCACAATATCAAATGGAAAATAAAAAGAAAGTCACTGATTGATAAAGTTTCAATATAATCCATTAGAAGTTGCAGTATACATAGATGTATGTACATGAAATTAACAGCTAAAATTGTTGAAAACACCTATATAATGGATTTTCAGTAAGACATAACCTAATTTTTTTGATTGAAGGTAAAAGTATGCACATGGAAAGGGAAATGGCAGGATCATAGTCATGATCCACTGACTATTGACAGCAAAAGGAGTTAACTTCAATGTCTATTGAATCAGCCAGTCATTTATGATTATTATTTATCCTTTTTGCTAAATGGATTCATTACTCAGACTAAATATGCAATATTTGGCCCTGTATCACACAGAAAACCTTGCTGTC